>NC_064559.1:30028287-31376109 GCF_937001465.1 Orcinus orca
CCAAAAATGGGCAGAAGACCTATAGAGACATTTCTCCAAAGAAGACATACAGATGGCCAACAAGCACATGAAAATATGCTCAACATTGCTAATTATTAGAAAAATGCAAATCAAAACTACAATGAGATATCACCTCACACCAGTAAGAATGGCCATAATCAAAAAATCTGGAGAGGGTGTGGAGAAAAGGGAACCCTCCTACACTGTTGGTGGTAATGTAAATTGGTACAACCATTATGGAGAACAGTATGGAAGTTCCTTAAGAAACTAAAAATAGAACTACCATATCATCCAGCAATCCCAGTCCTGGGCATATAACCAGAGAAAACTATACTTTAAAAAGATACATGAATCCCAATGTTCATTGCAGCACTATTTACAATACCCAAGACATGGAAGCAACCTAAATGTCCATCGACAGATGAATGGATAAAGAAGATGTGGTACATATATATAATGGAATACTACTCAGCCATAAAAATGAATGAAATAATGACATTTGCAGCAACATGGATGGACCTAGAGATTATCCTACTAAGTGAAGTAAGTCAGACAGAGACAAATATCATATGATATCACTTATATGTGGAATCTAAAAAGTGATACAAATGAACTTATTTAGAAAACAGAAATAGAGTCACAGATGTAGAAAAGAAACTTATGGTCACCAGGGAGGAAGGGTGGGTAGAAGGATAGATGGAGTTTGGGATTGACATGTACACACTGCTACATAGCACAGGGAATGATGCTCAATATTCTGTAATAACCTAAATGGGAAAAGAATTTGAAAAAGAATAGATACATGTATATGTATAACTGAATCACTTTCCTGTACACCTGAAACTAACACAACATATACCTACTGTATAGCACAGGGAATTATACTCAATATTTTGTAATAACCCATAAGGGAAAAGAATCTGAAAAAATATATATGTATAACTAAGTCAATTTTCTGTACACTTGAAACTAACACAACATTGTTAATCAACTATACTCCAATATAAAATTAAAAAAAAATAAAACGCAGCAAAAGTAAAAGAGTACATAAATTATGGAAACACCTTAACATGGGATATTATAGAAATTTTATAATGATGCCTTCAAAATTTATTTCATAACTGAAAAAATTTATGAAAAACCATTAAGTGAAAAAGAACTTCTATATATAAAATGCTGGTTCTATAGATAACATGACCAAGATTTTAAACCACAAAATATATGCATATAAAACATAATTATATGGATACAAGCATATAAAGACAAATACATTATTCTAAAATATGAATGGTGACTGTATCTGATACACTCTCAGGTAATTTGTATTTTCTTCTCTTTCATTTTTATGTATTTCTAATTTTCTACAGTTTTATGAATAAAAAGAAAACATTCAAAATCAGAAACTACATTGAAGAGCTAGAAAATAAAAAAATAATTTATGCTGTGAACTTGTCTGTGTCTCTATTGCCAATCAGGGAGATAGATAGATAGACACATAGATAGACAGAAATAGCATCCAAGGTTATTTCATGAAGAACTACTTTGTGTGTATATATATGCACACACACACATACACTTTACATATGTATGCATATATCTATAAGTCTCTACTTCATAGAATGACAGTTTAGTGCTAGCTTTGCCATTTTCACCACATAACTATAGCCTAGCTGTCTAATGGCCTAAGGCTTTTATTTCTTCATTTTTGAGAACAATTTCTACTATTCAGTGTTGTTGACAGGATTAGAGACAGTACACGGAAATATGGAAATAGTCTAGTATGGTTGCTCAATGAATAGAAGTTCTACTCATTATCATTACATTGTCTTACATTATTGTAATTTGATTTTTATGTCTATATTAATTAGTTATAATCCCAGTGAGGACAGGGATTATCTTATTCCCCACAGCACCACGCATATAGTTTTGTTAAGAGCAAGTCTTCAAATGAATCCACAAAATAAAGAATAGGCAATTAAGGAATACTTGAAAAATACCCCCAGTTTAAATTTGTCATATCTACAGCCACATATAACATAGAGAGGATCTCACACACAGGGATACAAGTACAGTGACTCACAGTATTCTCTCCTCTCCCAGTAACTCAGAATATGATTGGTAAGGCTGAACTTAGAATTCTTTCTCTGAAAGAAACTGGAATAAGTAGAGAGTACAGTAGAAAGCAAGCCAGTTCCATCTTTCAAAATATATATAATTGAAGACAGAGAATGTTTTATTTTCGGGTAAGGCATTTACTAATACAAATTATCTTTCAGCTTCCTCTCCTAAACCGTAGGTCTTTCTACTGATTTTCAAAAGTACATATATATATATTTCAAACTATGATTACCTTCAAGCTCTTATATGTTGAAGAAATCTTGGAAACAGAAAGAATTATATTTGTAATAAAAATTTACCACCAAACTATATATCTAATATTTTAACACATGATTGTATTTTCTTTTTCCATTTATCATTGATTTTCAGATTATTTCACACATTTCTATGTTGTGTTATAAAGCTTATATTCACAAATCATCTGTCATTTTTGCACAGTTTAGATGTGTACTACAACCTGGTTTAGTGGCAAGAACAGGGGTTTTGGAAACAGGCTGGGATTTAGACTGCTGCTCTCCACTTACTGGGTGTACTATCTTGGCAAGCAAATCCCTTTGAGTTGTTTCCTTAACTGTAACATATAAATTTAAATGGCACATTTTAAGCATTAAAAATCATTTAGTCTGTGAGAACTAAATGAGATTGTATATGTGGAAGCATTTTAACTCACATAAATATTTTTATTATCATCAATGTTTTAAATATGCACTCATCACCAGTCCCTCCCATTAGGAAACTTGCACAAGCCTCATAGATAGCCTCATCCACCAGAGGGCAGACAGCAGAAGCAAGAAGAACTAAAATCCTGCAGCCTGTGGAACAAAAACCACATTCACAGAAAGACAGACAAGATGAAAAGGCAGAGGGCTATGTACCAGATGAAGGAACAAGATAAAACCCCAGAAAAACAACTAAATGAAGTGGAGCTAGGCAACTTTCCAGAAAAAGAATTCAGAATAATGATAGTGAAGATGATCCATGACCTCGGAAAAAGAATGGAGGCAAAGATCGAGAAGATGAAAGAAATGTTTAACAAAGACCTAGAAGAATTAAAGAATAAACAAACAGAGATGAACAATACAATAACTGAAGTGAAAACTACACTAGAAGGAATCAACAGCAGAATAACTGAGGCAAAAGAATGGATAAGTGACCTGGAAGACAGAACTGTGGAATTGAAGATAGCCTAAGAGCCCTCTGGGATAACATTAAATACAACAAAATTCGCATTATAGGGGTCACAGAAGGAGGAGAGACAGAGAAAGGGCCAGAGAAAATATTTGGAGAGATTATAGTTGAAAACTTCCATAACATGGGAAAGGAAATAGCCACACAAGTCCAGGAAGCACAGAGAATCCCATACAGGATAAATCCAAGGAGAAACACACCGAGACACATAGTAATCAAATTGGCAAAAATTAAAGACAAACAAAAATTACTGAAAGCAGCATGGGAAAAATGACAAATAACATAAAAGGGAACTCCCATAAGATTAACAGCTGATTTCTCAGCAGAAACTCTACAAGCCAGAAGGGTGTAGCATGATATACTTAAAGTGAGGAAAGGGAAGAACCTACAACCAAGATTACTCTACCCCGCAAGGATCTCATTCAGATTCGATGGAGAAATCAAAAGCTTTACAGACAAGTAAAAGCTAAGAGAATTCAGCACCACCAAACCAGCTCTACAACAAATGCTAAAGGAACTTCTCTAAGTGGGAAACACAAGAGAAGAAAAGGACCTACAGAAACAAAAACAAAACAATTAAGAAAATGGTCATAAGAACATACATATCGATAATTACCTTAAACGTGAATGGAATAAATGCTGCAACCAAAAGATGCAGACTTGCTGAATGGATACAAAAACAAGACCTATCTATATGCTGTCTACAGGAGACCCATGTCAGACCTAGGGACACATACAGACTGAAAGTGAGGGGATGGAAAAAGATATTCCATGCAAATGGTAATCAAAAAAGAGCTGGAGTAGCAATACTCATATCAGATAAAGTAGACTTTAAAATAAAGAATGTTACAAGAGACAAGGAAGGACACTACATAATGATCAAGGGATCAATCCAAGAAGAAGATATAACAATTATAAATATATATGCACCCAACATAGGAGCACCTCAATACATAAGGCAACTGCTAACAGCTGTAAAAGAGGAAATCAACAGTAATGCAATATTAGTGGGGGACTTTAACACCTCACTTACACCAGTGGACAGATTATCCAAAATGAAAATAATAAGGAAACAGAAGCTTTAAATAACACAATAGGCCAGATAGATTTAACTGATATTTATAGGACATTCCATCCAAAAACAGCAGATTATACTTTCTTCTCAAGTGCGCACAGAACATTCTCCAGGATAGATCGCATCTTGGGTCACAAAACAAGCCTCAGTAAATTTAAGAAAATTGAAATCATATCAAGCATCTTTTCTGACCAGAATGCTATGAGATTAGAAGTGAATTACAGAAGAAAAAAAGTAAAAAGCAAAAACATATGGAGGCTAAACAATACGTTACTAAATAACCAAGAGATCACTGAAGAAATCAAAGTGGAAATGAAAAAATACCTAGAGAAAAATGATAATGAAAACACGATGATCCAAAACCTATGGGATGCAGCAAAAGCAGGTCTAAGAGGAAAGTTTATAGCTATACAGGCCTAACTCAAGAAGCAAGAAAAATCTCAAATAAACAATCTAACCTTACATCTAAAGGAATTAGAGAAAGAAGAACAAACAAAACCCAAAGTTAGCAGAAGGAAAGAAATCAAAAAGATCAGAGCAGAAATAAATGAAATAGAAACAAAGAAAACAATAGCAAAGATCAATAAAACTAAAAGCTGGTTCTTTGAGAAGATAAACAAAACTTATAAACCATTAGCCAGACTCATCAGAAAAAGAGGGAGAAGACTCAAATCAATAAAATTAGAAATGAAAAGGGAGAAGTTACAACAGACAATGCAGAAATACGAAGCATCCTAAGAGACTAGTACAAGCAACACTATGGCAATAAAATGGACAACCTGGAAGAAATGGACAAATTCTTAGAAAGGTATAACCTCCAAGACTGAACCAGGAAGAAGTAGAAAATATGAACAGACCAATCACAAGTAATGAAATTGAAATTGTGAAAAGATATTCCGATAAACCAAAGTCCAGGACCAGATAGCTTCACAGGTGAATTCTACCAAACATTTAGAGAAGAGATAGCACCCATCCTCCTCAAACTCTTCCAAAAAATTGTGGAAGAAGAAACACTCCCAAACTCATTCTATGTGGCCACCATCACCCTGATACCAAAACCAGACAAAGATACTACAAAAAAAGAAAATTACAGTCCAATATCACTGATGAATATAGATGCAAAAATCCTCCACAAAATACTAGCAAACAGAATCCAACAACACATCAAAAGGATCATACACCATGATCAAGTGGGATTTATCCCAGGGATGCAAGGATTCTTCAATATATGCAAATTAATCAATGTGATACACCATATTAACAAACTGAAGAATAAAAACCATATGATCATCTCAATAGATGCAGAAAAAGCTACTGACAAAATTCAACACCCATTTATGATAAAAATTCTCCAGAAAGTGGGCATAGAGGGAACCTACCTCAACATAATAAAGGCCATATATGACAAACCCACAGCAAACATCATTCTCAATGGTGAAAACCTGAAATCATTTCCTCTAAGACCAGGAACAAGACAAGGATGTCCACACTCACCACTATTATTCAACATAGTTTTGGAAGTCCTAGCCACGGCAATCAGAGAAGAAAATGAAACGAATACAAATTGGAAAAGAAGAAGTAAAACTGTCACTGTTTTCAGATGACATGATATTATACATAGAGAATCCCAAAGGTGCCACCAGAAAACTACTAGAGCTAATCAATGAATTTGGTAAAGTTTCAGGATATAAAATAAGTGCACAGAAATCTCTTGCATTCCTATACACTAATGATGAAAAATCTGAAAGAGAAATTAAGGAAACACTCCCATTTACCACTGCAACAAAAACAATAAAATACCTAGGAATAAACCTACCTAGGGAGACAAAAGACCTGTATGCACAAAACTGTAAGACACTCATGAAAGAAATTAAAGATGATAACAACAGATCGAGAGATATACCATGTTCCTGGATTAGAAGAAGCAATATTGTGAAAATGACTATACTTCTGAAAGCATTCTACAGATTCAATGCAATCCCTATCAAATTACCAAAGGCATTTTTTACGGAACTAGAACAAAAAAATCTTAAAATTTGTATGGAGACAGAAAAGACCCCAAATAGCCAAAGCAGTCTTGAGGGAAAAAAACGGAGCTGGAGCAATCAGACTCCCTGACTTCAGACTCTACCACAAAGCTACAGTAATCAAGACAATATGGTACTGGCACAAAAACAGAAACATACATCAATGGAACAAGATAGATAGCCCAGAGATAAACCCACGCACCTATGGTCAACTAATCTATGACAGAGGAGGCAAGGATACACAAGGGAGAAAAGACAGTATCTTCAATAAGTGATTCTGGGAAAACTGGACAGCTACATGTAAAAGAATGAAATTAGAACACTCCTAACACCACACACAAAAATAAACTTGAAATGGATTAGAGACCTAAATGTAAGACTGGACACTATAAAATTCTTAGAGGAAAACTTCAGAAGAACACTCTGACATAAATCACAGCAAGACCTCCTAGAGTAATGGAAATAAAAACAAAAATAAACAATTGGGACCTAATGAAACTTCAAAGCTTTTGCACAGCAAAGGAAACCATAAACAAGACAACCCTCAGAATGGGAAAAATATTTGCAAACGAATCAACGGACAAAGGATTAATCTCTAAAATATATAAACAACACATGCAGCTCAATATTAAGAAAACAAACAACCCAATCCAAAAATGGGCAGAAGACCTAAATAGACATTTCTCCAAAGAAGACATACAGATGGTCAAGAAGCACATGAAATGCTGCTCAACATCACTAATTATTAGAGAAAAGCAAATCAAAACTACAATGAGGTATCACCTCACATCAGTTAGAATGGGCATCATCAGAAAATCTACAAACAACAAATGCTGGAGGGGGTGTGGAGAACAGGGAACACTCTTGCACTGTTGGTGGGAATGTAAATGGATACAGCTACTATGGAGAACAGTTTAGAGGTTTCTTAAAAAACTAAAAATAGAATTACCATATGATCCAGCAATCCCACTACTGGGCATACACCCAGAGAAAACCATAATTCAAAAAGACACATGCACCCCAATGTTCACTGAAGCACTGTTTACAATAGCCAGGTCATGGAAGCAACCTAAATGCCCATCAACAGACGAATGGATAAAGAAGTTGTGGTACATATATACAATGGAATATTACTCAGCCATAAAAAGGAATGGAACTGGGTCATTTGTTGAGACATGGATGGATCTAGAGACTGTTGTACAGAGAGAAGTAAGTCAGAAAGAGAAAAACAAATATTGTATATTAACGCATATATGTGGAACCTAGAAAAATGGTACAGATGAACTGGTTTGCAGGGAAGAAATTGAGACACAGATGTAGAGAACAAACTTATGGACATCAAGCAGGGAAATCCACGGGCGGGGTGGGGGTGGTGGTGTGATGAATTGGGCAATTGGGATTGACATGTATACACTGATGTGTATAAAACTGATGACTAATAAGAACCTGCTGTATAAAAAAATAAATTAAATTTTTTAAAAATTTTAAATAAAAATATCAAAATTAATATGCACTCATCCCACCCAGTATTTGTGCTCATGACACTACTTGTATTGATTGATTGAAGTATAGTTGATTTACAATGTTGTGTTAGTTTCAAATGTACAGAAAATTGACTTAGTTATACATATATATTTTTTCAGATACTTTTCCCTTATAGGTTATTACAAAATATTAAGTATAATTCCCTGTGCTATACAGTAGGTCCTTGTTGGTTATCTATTTTATATATTAACTACTTGTATTTAAATACCAGTTAGAAGCCCCGTGATCTGGCTTCATCTGTGTTCGATGATCATCGCATGTCAAGTTCCTCTGGAGTCTCTTCCCAGTCCTCTGGTCTTCACTACACCCTCACACAATGGCCAATATTGTTTTTAATGCCTCAAATGCTTCCCTGCCCCTCCTTTTCCTTCTTAATCCCTCCCCATCCTTTCAGTCTCAGCTTAGGTGTCTTTTTTTTTTTTTTTTTTTTTTTTAATGGTTGAACACAACATTTATTGTTTTTGCATTTGCTGCCAGGAATGTTTGCCACGAGTTCAGGACCAAGTTGTAGATAGTGATCTGTAACTCTCGAAGCATGATGGTGTCCACTCTTCCTGAGTTCATACCTGGACTCAGTCTCCACTTGGCTTGTTTGGGTTGGTTTAAGCTGTAAGCTGATTCAAACCTTTCTACACAAGCTGTGTATACATTCCAAACACAGACCATCTATCGCCCTGGTGGTGAAATCTGACAAGAACAACATAAAGTGGTTTATAGCACTTGTTGATTTTAACTTGGCTAATGTCCCAAACTAATTAGGCGATAAGGCAGTACTCAGCAAACTTCTGATATTTGCCTACAATAGTCACAGTTTTTGTTGCATGTATTACTATTGTTTATAATCAATATTTTTCTTCAAATCTATTTTTTTCTTTTTTTGAAATCTATTTTTATTTTTTTATACAGCAGGTTCTTATTAGTTATTTTAGACAGATTAGTGTATACATGTCAATCCCAATCTCCAAACTCATCCCACCACCACTACCTCCCCCACCACTTTCCCCCCTTGGTGTCCATACATTTGTTCTCTACATCTGTGTCTCTATTTCTGCCCTGCAAACTGGTTCATCTGTACCATTTTTCTAGGTTCCATATATATGCATTAATATCCAATATTTGTTTTTCTCTTTCTGACTTACTTCTCTCTGTATGACAGTCTCTAGATCCATCCACATCTCTACAAATGACCCAATTTCATTCCTTTTTATGGCTGAGTAATATTCCGTCGTATATATGTACCACAACTTCTTTATCCATTCGTCTGTTGATGGGCATTTAGGTTGCTTCCATGACCTGGCTATTGTAAATAGTGCTGCAGTGAACACTGGGGTGCATGTGTCTTTTTGAATTATGGTTTTCTCTGGGTATATGCCCAGTAGTGGGATTGCTGGGTCATATGATAATTCTATTTTTAGTTCTTTAAGGAACCTCCATACTGTTCTCCATAGTGGCTGTATCCATTTACATTCCCACCAACAGTGCAAGAGGGTTCCCTTTTCTCCACACCCTCTCCAGCATTTGTTGGTTGTAGATTTTCTGATGACGCCCATTCTAACTGGTGTGAGGTGATACCTCATGGTAGTTTTGATTTGCATTTCTCTAATAAATAGTGATGTTGAGCATCCTTTCATGTGTTTGTTGGCCATCTGTATATAGTCTTTGGAGAAATGTCTATTTAGGTCTTCTGCCCATTTTTGGATTGGGTTGTTTGTTTTTTTAATACTGAGCTGCATGTTTTGTTTAAATATTTTGGAGATTAATCCTTTGTCCGTTGATTCATTTGCAAATATTTTCTCCCATTCTGAGGGTTGTCTTTTCATCTTGTTTATAGTTTCCTTTACTGTGCAAAAGCTTTTAAGTTTCATTAGGTCCCATTTGTTTATTTTTGTTTTTATTTCCATTACTCTAGGAGGTGGATCAAAAAAGATCTTACTGGGATTTATGTCGAAGAATGTTCTTCCTATGTTTTCCTCTAAGAGATTTATAGTGTCCGGTCTTACATTTAGGTGTCTAATCCATTTTGAGTTTATTTTTGTGTATGGCTTAGGTGTCACTCTTTAAAGAAGTCTCCCTAGATATTTCTGACCTAAGGGAATCCTACTATAACATAGCAATGCACCAAGTAGCTCTCCTTCACTGATGTTGTCACGTTTCCTTTTTACCATGCAATGCCTGTTAGTCACTCATCAAACAACTGTAAGAATGATGAATAAGAAACTCTTTACAGGCTCGAGTAAGGTTAGACTTGGGGTCCAAAGTAAGCTCCAAGATCCAGCTAAATCCACTGCCGCTCCATTAACACTGTGCTGTACCATGAACTCTATGACCTTGGGGAAATTATTTAACTTCCCTTGCTTGTTCTCTCAAGAGACTCTTGGTTATATCTGGAACTAGTAGAACTGGCATAAGTCAAATTTGTTGGCTCAAGTAATAGTGAAGAGAATTTCCCTACAGTGCAAACTCCTATATCTAAACCATAACAGCATCTGTTGCCCTAGACTCTGCCCTCCTTCCTGTTACTATCTATTTTCTTATAAAACTAGAGATGAACTATATATTTCCTTATAAGACCATTCTGTGCTTATGCCCTCAATTCCATCCTTCTCTCTCCTGCTTAAGGAACTAGATCCAGCAATTCTTCCTTCTCACTCATGTATCACCAATTTTTCTTTCTTCTAGATCATCCCCATAGACCTAAAAATATTCTATGATTTCTTTTGTCTTAAAAAGTAAACAAATCTTTTCATATTGAATCCTTGTCACCAGCCAAATGATGACTTATTTGTTTCCCTTTGCAGCAAAAATCTACAACAAAGTTGTCCATCCTCACTCTCTGCCTCCCTCTCCTCCCATGATCTCTTAGGTACACTTTAGTCAACCTTTTGCTCTGGCTACTTCACTGAAACCACTTCCAGGAAATGTCTCAGGTCAAGGTCAACAGTGGCTTCCACACTGCCCCACGTGACAGCTGATTATTCCATCCTCTCTGAGCCACTGTGATCACTTGCCTCCTACTTCACAGCTCACTCCTTCTCAGAGGAAACCTGCAGCTCCATGACCTCTTAATTTGGACGACCCCAGGACTCTGTTCTCCTGTCCTCTCTCCCTACATGTATTGCTTTGGCAAGCTCATCCATTTTCATGTCATCAAATGCCAAATTCATTCCTCTCAGAGACTCGTTCTCCTAACTCCAGACTCAGATATCCAATTCCTTACCATCATAGCCACTCACGTATCTAACAGATGCCTTACTCTCAGCTTGTCCAAAACCAAACTCCTGTTCCACCCACAGCCTTCCTCACCTCAGCTGATAGCAGTACCACTTGCTAGTTGCTCAGGGGAAAAACATGGTATCATCATTGATCCTTCCCTTTCCTTCCTTCCTTTTCCATCCAATCCCTGGGGAAATGCTGCTGGCCCTGCATTCAGATCCGTCATCCAACCACTTCTCACAACCGTGTCCGAGTCACAGTAATTATGCCTTCCCTGAATTGTAATAACTTCCTTATTAGTTTTTTTACTTCCACTGTTGTTCACCTTCATAGTCCTTCTCGAGAAATTCTTTAAATGTATAAGCCGGATCATTTCACTCTGCCACTCAGAACCTCGCAATGATTTCACAAAGATAAAAACAAAACTCTCCCAAGGGCTGCATGGCCCCACATCATCTGGATCTATCCCCCTTTGGCCTCTCTGACCTTCTCTCTTTCAATTCTCCCCTCAATCAATTCCAGCCACACCGGGTACCTTGTCACTGGGCCACACCGGGCACGCTCTCACTGCTGGTTGCAGCACTTGCTATTTCATCTCCCCGGACCACTCTTCCCCCAGATGCCTGCTTGGCTCACTCCATCCCCTTTCAAGTGTTTCGAGTATTTGCTGAAACACCTACCTTGACTCTATTTAAATTGAAAGCTTCCCCCAGCCTTGCTAATTTCTTTACCTTCCTCTATTCCCCCCACCCCAAAGGATTATCACCAGCTAACACATGATGTAATTTACTTAATTATCATGTTTACAGTCTGCCTCTCCCTGCTAGATTGTAAACCCCATGAGGTAAGTGCTTTTAACTCTTTTGAATCCCAAAAACCTAAATAGTGTTTGGCCCTTGATCTAGTAGGCACTCGATAAGTGTCTATGGATGAGGGGGGAGATTAGAGGTAGGCTGGGCTGCAGGGACAACTGGTCCCACATCAGAACCTTGTTGTCTGTGAAGGCTTTCTGCATCCCCTGTCTCTGCTGTGTGTCTGCCTCATTCCTTCCTACCACGGATACATTTCTTTTGTAGTGTGGTGGGGGGTGTGTGGTGTGGACACAGCCACAGAGAGTCCCATGTTTATCTTGTCCCATCTATTGATCCAAAAGTGAAGAGACAGCTTTTCTCTTTAGGGGTCAATAGAATTCCAGGGAAGGCGTCTGATTCATTTGGTCAATGGACAAAACAATTGGCTGTGTCTGGGTCACAAGGCCACCCTCCTGGGGGGTAGAACCTGTGATTGACAGCCTCATTGGAACTACATGCAGGCCAAGTGGTATCACCAAAATATCATAGAATCGAACGGGCTAGAAATATCAAAAGATGATCGCTCCACTCTCTCATTCCTCTGATTTTTTTTTTCTATTAGCCTTTTCCTAATTTCATTTTGTTCCCTCTTCTATTAGGGCATATGTTGTTTGTTAAAACCATGTCTCTAATCAGAATATTAAAAACCTGGAAACTATCACACGAGCCTTAAGATACAGAAAAAAAGAGTGTGAAGCTCAACACTGGAAAAGGGGGTGTCACACTTTCACGGGTGGTGCCTGATGAACACGTGATGACAATCACAGCAATCACAGTGTACAAAATATGCTCACATACTAATTATAAAGATGTTTAAGATAAGTTATTATTAACCACATTTTTATGGATGACTAACCTGAGGGATAAAATGTTTCTTTTTCCAGGATCATGAAGCAATGAACTGGTGGATCCTGGATTGAAGATCTGGCTTTTTTGAGTCCTTATGTTACAAACTTCTTACTAGACAGCACTGCTTGCTCAGAAAAATTCTACTAGCGAGTAACATTTTTTCTATCACTTTAAAGTTTTCACAGTGGCCACATTCTTAGCACCCAATTATCATCATGAGTAGATAACTCTAGAATCCTCTCCACGCCAGACCAAGTGCAGCTCTTGGTAACATAGCCAAACATATGCTTTTATTTTTTCCACAGAATCCATACAAGAGACACTGACATGCAAGAGATATGTGGGCATTCTATGCTTTCCATTCAGTCTTCATGATCAGTACCTCTAGAAAATATTTTTTCTACTGTGACTGAATCAGTCCAAAATCATTAAGAAATGGAAATTCTTTGTAAGATTAACTAGAGATGAGACTGTTCAGCCACACTGTCCTATTTTTGTCCTCTCTGTTGCAATGATGCATCATAGTTTCAAGAAAGTGTTTCATGAAAGACTTTAGACACAGATTCATACTGGCTTGGTGTATGAATGTATACTTCCTACTAATTCTGGGCAAGAAAATGAATTTTATACAAAATTAAGTACTAGTTTTTAGATAACATTTTCCCTTCCTACACAACAGTGAAAATACAGTCACTGAAGTGCTCAAAGGAGTAGAGGCTAGGGATTAAGAACATAGGTCCTAAGGCCAGAATCCCCCAGTGCAAATTTCAGTTCTGTCCCTTACTAGCTGTGTGACTTTGAACAAGCTACTTCTCTTCCCCTTCCTCTCTCTCTCTCCAGCTATAAAAAAGAGAATTGATAATAGATCCTACTCCATAGGAATGCTCTGAGCATTCAACAAATTATATGAAAAGCACTTAGAACAGTGCCAGGAAAAGAATAAACGCTATATACAGGTGGGCTATTATGACTGTATCCAACCCTGTCATTTTACAGATGAGGAAACTTGACAAAAAGAGGTAAAGTAACTTGCCCAACATCATAAATCTAGTGTATAAACATCTGCCAACTCTTAATCCAGTTGTTTTTAACATGGATCTTCTTTCCTTTTATATCCTATCTTTTAACACATCAAATATTTTCCATTCATTAAAGCAAATGTTAAAAAAAAAGAAACCAAAACTGTACACTACATGAGAACCAGCTTCGTCCACCTGAGTATATACCACACTCTAGGTAGTAAATGTTTCCAGATATGTAACTGAAGGACTCTGAGAATGGTGCACAAGCCCAGTCATATTTTAAAACCCTGTTAACTATCTCGATGAGGTCAGTGAGGGACAGGTGTCTGGTGCTTCTGGGATTCTAATTTCATTGCTTTGCCTGAGTCAAGACCTATTCTTTTCTTATTCGTTTCAGTTAATTTGCTCTGCAGATGGACATCCGCAGAGGCACACTTAATAAAGTGTGAGACATAAAAACGGACAACTTACTATTCATTCTAGCCACATAGATGGC
This sequence comes from Orcinus orca, assembly GCF_937001465.1. Lineage (NCBI taxonomy): Eukaryota > Metazoa > Chordata > Mammalia > Artiodactyla > Delphinidae > Orcinus > Orcinus orca. Next base: position 30,042,672 of record NC_064559.1, read on the forward strand.
AGAGAAACAGGGCACTCATGGCTCTCGCCATGCATCCATCAAGGGGCAGTGTCAAAGTCAAGTGCGTTACAGTGAAGAATGTTGCCTTCAAAGGCTGGCCTTGCCGTAAAGCAGAACGTGAAAGCCCAATACGCCATCCAGGCTGTGAATTACCTTTCCCCTTCCTGCTCACCTCCCCTTCCCTTTTATTTTAGTGATAATGAAACTCTGAATCAGGTATTCCGTGTCAACCTAAGGTATGTGTCTTCAATGCCCTTCCATTTGTCACGGAACACCCCAGTACACACTTGCAGGCTGTGCTGCCTTTCTGCCAGGGATGATGCATGAGGACAGAGCAGATAAATCCGAGGTTGACAATAAGGCACACTGACGTAATGTATATAATGTGTCACGTTGACAAGTCACCCTGGGAAATACTGAAGAGCCCAGCCGACACTGTTTTTGCTTTTTAAAGGGAATTTATATGCAGACAGAGATGGATCTCAAGACAGGCTGAGGTAAAAGAATTGATATCACTTCTGACGAAAAGCTAATACTCTTCCCTTCATTCTCAAGTAGTTAGTTATGCTTCAAATAGGTAGCTTCTCTTAGAATACCGGCTTAGTTTTATTTTATAATATTAAGCAAATGATATGTTTGAGTGTAAAGAATCATAAGAAAGTTGACCTGGACATCTACAGCCTAAGAATGTATCTGAATTGACCAAAGTAACCTTCAGTGACATTCACTCTCTCTCTTCATTTGCATATTTATTCACTCACCTATTCACCAAGTACTTATTTAGAATTTGTAGTCACTGTGTGAGGCCCCAGAGTCAGACTCCATCATTTTCTCCATGGGGCTCATTGACTACTGAAAGACGTTAGAATGTTCAGGTAACTTCAGTGCACCATTCCTGATGTAGCGAGTGTACTCAAGCATGTCTTTGAATGGATGACCACCCATAATTTATTAATACGACTTCATACTTGATATAATATAGGCACAAATACTGTGCTGAGGGAGGAGAGACTACTGCCCCAAGGAGTGAGAGAAGGGGTCAGAGAAAGGGTGACCTATGCGATGGGTCTTGAAGGACTAATAAGGTCCTTCAAGGAGAAGACGGAGGCAGCACATGTCACACATAGGGACCAGTTTGAGCAAAAACCTGAGGGAGTAACGTGCTTGTGGCCTGGGGAGGAGCTCGTTCGTTGTGCCTCTGCTCACATCATGGAGAAAACAGAGCCAAAGAGGCAGGCTAGAGTCGGACCTTATTCTACATGAAAAACTTTTTAATTTTATCTTATGGTCATCACAGGACCACCAAAGAGTTTAAGCAAGAGTGGGCTTTGTCATGTGGGGGAAAGGTAGTTGGCAGCAATAGACAGTCCAATGAGATACAGCAACATCAGGAAGCCATGTACAAGATAAGTGCAAGAGATGCCCCAACCAGACATGCTCAGAGTAGGCACAGGAACGTAAGAGCTGAACTCAGAGAAAAAATAATCTCCTTTCCCAAGAATGTGATTTCATTCTTCCAAATAAAGACATCTCCATGACAGTGTACCACCTGGTGTGAGCAGACTGTTTGGAGAAAAGATATTATAAAAACATTAGAAAAACAGAATGTGAGGAGGTTTTAGGTAAGAGTATCATGCTGGGAGGCAGGAAGCTATAGCATCTGATGCAGTGATGGGATGGGTTATGCAAATTAGACACCTCACATCAATGTGTAAAACGAGGGAAGATACTCTCAATAATGCTCACCCATTTCCAAAATGCTTAGTGATGAATTTGGACGACAGGGAGGTGTAGCAACACTCTGAGGGCTGAGGTCTGCCTGATGCTAGGCTGGATGTTGTCTCCTGGGGTCATGGCAAGATTAGAGCAAATCTCAGATTCAAACCACAGACGAGGAGGAGAAACATCAGAAGCGTACACCCTATGACCAGAAGCTGTTAATGACGATTAGGCCAGTGGGTCAGAGCAGAAAAGAACAGGAAAACGGGTTGAGGGAGCAGCCGTCGGATGCAGAGCTGATGGTCTGTAGGCTGATCATCCTGGGTCTGGTAGGCACAGGTGGCCCACAGCCATAATGAGCTGAAGTCATAGTACAGTAAGTACCTTACATATGAACCTTCAAGATGCGAACTTTCAAAGATGTGAACGTGCTACTACCCAGACATCCCTGGATCGTTTTTTAAAGAGGGTGGATAGAACTGAATCCAGCAAGGAACCAGAACCTGTGCCACCAATGTCAGGCATGAGTGAAATTGCAGCTTGCCCTCCATCTCCTATTGCTGACGATCCTTCAGCTCTACCATCTCCCCCCTCCTCTCCCTCCTCCAGTCAGTAACTCTTCTTGCCTGTTCACTCGATGCCAGCCCCTGTGTGCCAGCTGTTGTACTGAACTACTGTACTTTTCAAGGGACTGTACTGTAAGATTAAAAATGTTTTCTTTATTTTTGTGTTTGTTTTTTATGTATTAGTTTTGTGAAAAGTATTATAAAGCTATTACAGTACAGTACTTTATAGCCAATCGTGTTAGTTGGGTATCCAGGCTAACTTTGTTGAACTTAGGAACAAACTGGACTTCCAAACGCACTCTCGGAATGGAACTCGTTCATATGTAGGGGACTTACTGTACAAAGACCCTAAATTCTTGCCTTTACAGACACAGCATCCTCCCTACTTCCCAGAACCTTTCAGTTTCACTCTTGGGCGTGATCAGACTGGAAGTTGTTCACTGTAAAGATGCGTGTAGTGGGTTGAATGGTGGTTCCCCCAAAGGTATGTCTACCTGAACCCTTTAAATGTGGACCTTATTTGGAAAACAAAGGTCTTTGCAGATGTAATTAAGGACCTTAAGATAACCTTATCCTGGATTAAGGTAAGCACTAAATCCAATGGCAACTGACCTTGGAAGAGAAGGAAAGGAGACACACGGAGAGAACCTGCGAAGACGGAGCAGAGGTTGGAGGGATGCATCTGTGCCCAGGAATGCGAGCATTGCCACAGCCACTGGGAGCCGAGAGAGAGGCAGGGAGCAGACTCCCTCAGAGCCTCTGCAAGGAACCACCCCCGCAGACACCTTGATTTTGGACTCCTGGCCTCCAGAACTGAGAAGGAATACATTTCTGTCGTGTTACTTTACAGCAACTTTTCACAGCAGCCACAAAATCAAATACAGTGCGCAGTTCTAAGCCATCAGTTAGCATTCCCCAATTGAGAAGTCATAGTTATGCTCGGCATTTGAGGTGTTCAGACTTGAATCTGCCTGACTTGTCCTAAAATGTAACTGCAGGTTTTAATTTGAGGACAATAATTTTTAAAAATATCAGATGAAGTTTTTAAATGCCACTCTGAAAACAGTTTTCTCCGTGTACATTAGAAGAAAATGCTGCTGTGGGTCCACTTTGATTTTCTAGAAGTTCTAGTTGAAGTAAGATTCAGTCTCCATGGAGGAACAGAAACAGGAATAAACCATTGGTCCCATCAGCACCTAAGCTAGCCAAAGCAGATCCCTTTTGTGTCAAGGTTGCCCTCAATTTTACTTCTACATTTATAATGACTCTCATTACCCTTTCCAGTTGTGACATTCCTATTTGCCACTAATTGACCAAATTAATCAGTGGGACGGGAAATAATCGCTCACTAGCTGTCAAGCAACCTTGTCACTTTGTGACTTCCAGGGGCTCAAAGCCATTCAATTCAATTAGCCTCAGTGTTTTACATGTGGCGCTATACATCCACTTGGAAAATTCCTTAGTGTTTTGTTCTTTTTTTCCCACTAGACTGTGATACATCTTAATAAATATGCTAAAAACAGATACAGAACCAACAACGGTAAAAAGCGCTGCTTTTGAAAGAGTCACTATCCTCTGCTTCAAGATTAACCACTACAGAAGTTCTATCCTTTCTGAGTACCCTTGTCATGTCTGGAGGAAAAACCAGATTTTCTGGTTGTCCAAAAAGATCAGTCGCTAATTACAGCTAATTACAGGCAACTTTCACCTCTCCTTGCTAATGGAAGGAAGCACTGATGCAGGCAATCCCCAAATGGCAAGTCTTCCATTAGGTCTCAGCAAATAAAAACACAACAGACATTGCACTTCAAGGTTTTTCTCACAGTTCTTCGAGAAAACTCCCGATCAAATCAGGGGTTGACTTTTAGATTGTCTGAAGGTAACATGGACATGTTTCTAGGACCCACTGTACTTACCATCACAGTTGCACTTATACAAGAATTAAAATGTAATTTACACCCTTTAGCAGGGCTGAAGAATGAATGGGAGGAATTCAGAGAGCTCCTGACACATAGAACTTGTAACCTGCACTTGGACCACTAGTAATTAACAACAACAACAACAACAACAATTCCTGTTATTGAGTACCTGTTGCATGCCAGGTATGTTATCTTCATTAGCTATAATCGTGGTAACAGTCCTGCAAGGTGTTATTATCTTCATTTTAGAAACAAGAAACTGAGTCCTGGAGAAGCTATGTGACGGACTTTGCTACCTGAACAGTAACTAACCAAGGTAGGTTCAAACTGGATTTTACTCCACACTCCACACCTCTCCCACGAGGCTGTCTGGATAACACAAGTGGACAATGTTTACTGATCAGTTTAAAATTCTCCTGTTACAATTACAGGTGCCTGTGCTAGTTAAATGGCTTTACAAACCTAGACCTTTGAGTGATAAAAATATACTAATATCTCTCTAAAGAGCAGAATTTATTGTATGACAAATGGAACTTAAGGGTTCAATTACTGAAATTTTAAGAGAACCTAAAGTTTTTTTTTTATTTAGAACGCAACTGATGGTAAAAGAGCAGTGAAAGGCCCTTTATATCGGTGAACAGACAGGGACAGGCCTGTTATACCAAGACCCTGGTGTACCAAAGTGTCATAACCTTGCCCCATTAACTTTATCCACTGCCTGGTTGAGTTCTAAATTAAAAATATTCATCAAGTTTAATTCATGTCTTCTAACTTTGTAAAAATTATTTTCCAGAAATGAGCTTTTCTTTTAAAATGATTTTAAAGGTAGATATGCCAGAAAAAAGTTAAATATAGGAATCCTCACTAAAGAGAAATTACACTTCTGCAAAATAAAAGTTATGATAAAGACATCAATGTTTTTTGTATTCCTCAATCAGCTCATTATCCTTGAATAATACTGACTCAATTAAAAATTTCACACCATGATAGTGGTGGTTAAACTATTATCAGTAAATGCCATGCCTATCCACACGTGCGGATTGAGTCAGGTGCTATGCTAAGTGCTGGAAGACAGAAATTATTAACAGTCTCTGACCACATTCTAGTGGAGGAGACACACCTACAGAAAGATGATTATATGCAAAAGTATAGTGTCTGTTGACAGCACCTCCATCCATAATGCCCCTAAAGCAGAAATCTGGAGGTAATGATTCCCTACCCTCTGAAACCTCTGCTTTCAGTCATTCTCAATGTCTTGATAATTTTACTTCATAAATGTTTTCAACTCTACCTCCTCTTTTCCACCTGCACTCTCACCACCTTTGGCCAGACCTGTGTCATCTCTCACCTAGACTTTCATTGGCCTCTTGTCCCGTCTTCCTATCTCTAATATATGATCCATTCCCGTATTTTTCTCCATAGATTCATCTAAGTTGAATATCTGACCATGTAATCTCATGTTTTCAGTAGTTAATGAATGTCTTTGTGATACAAATGGGATTTAGCCGCAAAAAGAAGTTCAAATCCTGGATTTTCCATGTATTAAATGTGTGATCTTGGGAATTAGTTGTTCTCTTTGAGCCTTGTTCCTGAATTGTAAACTGTCAATAATAATACCTTGGCACCTTCAGGGATAAACGAGAATATTATAAATAAAACACAAGGCATATAGCAATCACTCGATTAAAAAACTCAATAAAAAACTCAATCAAAATCATTATTTCAAGCTCTCTAGCTTTGCATGCACAAGTCCTCCAGCATCTCTCTGCCTTGTACTCTGTGCTCTAGTAACATATAAACATTTGTAGTCACCGGAAAATGCCATGCTTTCCCACACCACCACAGCTTTACCTATTCTAATAGCTTAGCTTGGAATGTCCTTTCTTCTTGGGAGAGCAGTCAGTAGAGAGCCATCTCACCTGAGGTTACAACTTTCCTTAAGCAACCTACAGCTTGTGCCTAGGCTAAGTGGAAGTATTAAAAGCCCAGCCATTTTGGCCCAAATTCTGTCAGGCACAAACAGTCATGGAAATGGCTGGAACCAGAATCAGTACATTGTAGGATAGAAATGTTTCATCTGAAATCAAGCCCAAGTAGGGCCAGAGAGCACAAGCAGTTAGTCCAATCGCCCAAGTCACATCCCGAAGTTGTACCAGTGCTCTTCCCTCAGCTCACACCAAAAACTGTATGGGCATCCCATAAGACAAGCCAATGGAGGAATCGGGGGGAGGGGAACAACTTTTGTTCACATGGTGATTGGCCAAGTATGTGAGTAGAAGCCAAAAACAGTTAATGACTTCATTCTAGCCACACTCACGGGTGGCCTTAAAGGAGAGTAAAGAGGGGGATTCTTCTTAGTGGGTGGAATAGAAAGTGGTATATCTGGTCATCCATGCTGTGTGGAAGCAAAAGTGGGTCAGGTTAGTATATATGCAGCTTCTGAGCAGTAGCCAATAGTCTGATTATCTGATCAAGGATGTAGAAAGAAGAAATGGAAGATGTGGGTGTGGCACATGGAAATGCAATCAAAGTGTGAAGATTTTTGTATCAAATCTTAATGTCCACCAGAAATCATACACCAGGGGAGAGGCAGTAAAGAACTAAGAAAACAACTCACCCCATTGATACTATCTAGTCGTCATAACTGGCAACCCCAAAACTAACAAGGGCAAATGACAGGAACAGCCATGTTAGGAGAGGTGGAGGCTATGCATGGGTCCAACAGCATGGACCTACACCTCCTAAGATTGAGCTAGCTGCTGATCAATTGATCTCTGAATGCCCAACCTGCTAACCATATAGACCAACAGTTCACCCCCAATATGACACTCTTGCCTAAGAAGATCAGCTGGTCTATTGGTGGCCAGTTGACTACATTGGGTCCCTTCCATCCTGAAAGGGCTAGGGGTCAGTATTCAGGGGGACAGATACCTCTCCTGGGTATGTTTTTGCCTTTTCTGCCCAGAGAACCTCAGCCAGCACCACAATTTGAATGCTTACAGAGTCCCTGATCCCCAGCTATGGGATCCCATGCAACACAGCATCTAGCAGGGGATTCACTGAACAGTGAAGAAGAGTAGACTCAAGACCATGAGGTTATCTTGTCAAATCATTTACTGCACCATCCAAAAGCAGCCACCCTCATATAGTACTGGAACTGTCTTGAAAATGGGACTGACGTGCCACCTTAGAAGCAATACTCTGTAGGAATACACACTTCATTACAGAACCTCAATACGGTGCTAATTCTAATAGGAAGGATACATGAGTCAGGGAACCAAGGAGTAGAAGCAGGAGCAGCCTTAATTATCCTCACTCCTAATGACCCACTGAGAGACTTTATGATTCTCACAACGGCAACTCCGGGCTAGAAGTCCTGGTTCCCAAAGGAACACGCTCTTGCCAAGGGACACACCATGAGTCCCACTGAACAACAAATCATGGTTGCCCCTGTGCACTCTGGGCTTGCTGCACGCAGAGACCAGTGGGCAAGAGGAGGAGTCATCATTGCGGCAGAGATATTCAATTTTGATCACCATCAGAACACAGGGCTTTTTTCACACAGTTGGTGACCTGAAGAACACAGGTGGAATCCAAGTGACCCACTTGGTTCACTTAGGATGAGCCACTCTTTGCCCAGTTCGAACTGTGAATGTGCAACAGACCTGACCTAAGAAGGTTATGAATACCAGGGGTTCAGCCCCTCAGGAATGATAGTGAGGATTACACGATAAAGCAAAGCACCAAGACCTGCAGAGGTGATGGCTGAGTCAGGGAGAATTTGGAATGGCTAACAGCCAAGGGAGATGATGAAAACCCAGCACAGCCCTGAGACCAACTACAGTGGTGGAGGCTGCTTTTCTCCACAGTAACCTCCCTCTCTCTGTCTCCCCCGTCGGGAGAAGAGGTACTCCTCCATGGCTGAACAGGGCCTTGGACATGTTGCTGTGGGAAGGGTGTACTGAGGCAGCTATGGGGTAGCCACTCAGCTCTACCTTCAAGATGGAATTTGCTGCAAGGAGAGTTTCTAGTTGGTTCACAGCCTCCAGTGCTACACCTGAGGGGTCCACCACAGCATTCACTAAAGCCCCACTCTCCCAGGGCTGCTTCCATCCAACGACTGAGCACAGCAGGTGGCTGGGCAGGGAGTGCTGGATCCTGACCATTTCTGCCCCCTATTGGGACTCTGGGCCTCTTCCAACAAGTATCTGTGCTCTGGAGCCCCCATAGACCTGGTCAAGATGGTCCCAGAGCTGCAATGCAGTTGGAGCTTCTCCAGCTCTGTCCTTCTTCCTCTTTACTCTCACAAGCGTTAGGTTTGCATCAAGCTCTGAGACTCTTCCCCATGACTCCTGCTTCCTCTCCTCTCTATCCTACACAAGAATTTCCCTCAATAAATCCGTTTCATATCTACTCCTATCTTGGCATCTGCATTCTGGAGGACTCAGCAAGCATAATCCATTTTATCTATTTTTCATTTCTGGGCCTTTCAATGTGTTGATTTGCCTGCCCAAATAGCTATCCTCCCTGACCTAGCTGGATTTGACTTTTATTTTGTATTTTTTCTGGCTGGCTTTGACCATTTTGACTACAGACAACAGATATCAGTGTAGGCATCACTTCCTTCAATAAACCTTCCCTGACCTCTCCACCACCACCAAAATCTATGTTGGATGATACTGCTAGGGGTTCCATAGCACCATGTACACTCCCATCCAGCCCTCATCCCTCTGATTTGAAATTTCTTTTTGTGTGTGTGTCTGCATCCCTCCGCAAACTATAAATGTCATGATGAAAGGGTCTGTATCTATTTCTTCACCATTGTATGCCTACCATCTATCACAATGCTTGGCATTTTTTAGAGACTCAATAAATATTTATTGAATGGATATCTAGACACAAAGCAAGAGAATGAAAACCATGGAAACCAATCAAGGGAGCACCCTGGGAGGAAGGGCCCAGGTAGAACTTAGAAGAATTCCACTGAATTAAGAACACTCTTCAGACATTTTTAAAAGGTATCACATAGAAGATGGCGGAGTAAGAACACCTGAGCTCACCTCCTCCCATGGGCACACCAAAATAACAACTATTTACAGAGCAACTATTGATGAGAATGACATGAAGACTAGCAGAAAAGATCATCTACAGCTAAAGATATAAAGAAGAAACCACAATGAGACAGGTAAGAGAGACAGAGATGCAGTACAGTCAAGACCCACACCCCTGAGTGGGTGACCCGCAAAGGAGAGGATAATCACAATCTCCCCAGGGAGCAAGGGGCCCAAGCCCACATCAGACTCCCCAGACCAGAGGTCTGGCACCAGGAAGATGAGCTTTGAAGGCCAGCAAGGCTTGCTTTCAGGAGTCCCAGAGCCTGTGGGAAATAGAGACATCACTCATAAAGGGTGCAAACAAAACCTCATACACTCTGAGACTTGGGACAGAAAGAGTAATGTGAAAGGAGCCTGGGTCAGACCCACTTGCTGATCTTGGAGAGTCTCCCAGAGAGGTAGAAGGCAACTGAGACTTACCCTGGGGGACACAGATGCTGGCACAGCTATTTTGGGGAGTTTGTTCTACCACAAGAACACTACGGCTGGCAAATGACATTTTGGAATCTTCCTTCTAGCTTATTAGAACCAGGACCTAACCCCACTCACCAGCCAGTCAGCACCAGTCCTGGTGCTCCCCCCGGGCCAAGCAGTTAGCTTCATGGGGCACAGCTCCATTCGCCAGTAGGCTGGCGGCACCCATAGGCCCCCATGAGCACCCCAGGCACCCCAGGACCCAGCCCCACCCATCGGAGTATCAGGACCCGGTCTTGCCCACCAATGGACCAGCACTAGCTCCAGGTCTGGCTTCACCCACCAGTGGGCAGGCACTATCCCCCTGGGTCCTGGCCATGCCCACCAGAGAGGGGACATCAGCTCTAAGATACCTTGGGCCCCTCAGCCAGCAGACCTAGGACCCAGATGCACCCACCAGCAGGCCAGCACCAGTTACAGGACCTGTGCCCTCAGGCAGCCACCCTGGGACCCAGCTATACCTACCAGCAGGTCAGCACCAGTTTCAGGACCCCCAGGCCCCCAAATCCAGTCACCCCATGACCTGGTCCCACCCACCAGCAGGCTGACACCAGCTCTGGGACCTCTGGACCACAGCCAGCCACCCCAGGACCCAGCTTTGCTCACCAATGGCTGACAGCCTCTGCACTAGGTGGGGCCTGGCAACCAACCAGGCCAGGAGCCACTCATGCCTACCAGTGTGCCCACAGTAGTCAGCCCACCACAATAGAAGGGCCCATGCAGCCCACATAGGGGGCACCCCTAGAGAATTTAGCTCTGGTCACCAGAGGGGATTGTGCTGCTGGGCCCCATAGGACGTCTTCTACATAAGGCTACTCCTCCAAGATCAAGAAATGCAATTGACCTACCTAATACATAGAAATAAAACCAGAGAAAACAGTCAAAATGAGGCAACAGAGTAGTATTTTTGAAATGAAGGAACAAGATAAAACCCCAGAAGAAGATCTAAGTGAAGTAGAGATAAGTAATTTACCTGATAAAGAGTTCAAGGTAATGATCAAAAAGATGCTAAACAAACTTGGGAGAAGAATGGAATAACAGAGTAAGAAGTTTAACAAAGAGTTAGAAAATATAAAGACAAATCAAACAGAACTGATGAGTACAGTAACTGAAATAAAAAATACACTAGAAGGAATCAACAGTAGATTAGATGATACAGAGGAACAGATCAGCAAACTGGAAGACAGAGTAATGAAAATCACTCAAGATGAACAGAAAAAAGAAAAAAAGAGAGTTATAAAAAATTAGGTCAATTTAAGAGACCTCTGAGACAACATTGAGCATACAAACATTCACATTATAGGGGTCCCAGAAGGAGAAGAGAGAGAGAAAGGGGCAGAGAACATATTTGAAGACATAATAGCTGAAAACTTCCCTAACCTGGGAAAGGAAACACATCCAGGTCCAAGAAGCACAGAAAATCCCAGGTAAGATCAACCCAAAGAGGTCTACACCAAGACACATTGTTATTAAAATGGCAAAAATTAAAGATAAAGAGAGAATATTAAAAGCAGCAAGGGAAAAACTACCAGTTATGTACAAAGGAACTCCCATAAGACTGTCAGCTGAATGGAAACTCTGAAGGGCAGAAGGGAGTGGCATGATATATTTAAAGTGATGAAAGAAAAAAAAACGTATAATCAAGAATACTCTACCCAGTAAAGCTATCAATTAGATGTGATGGAGAGATAAGCAAAAGATAAAAGAGTTTATCACCACTAAACTGGCTCTACAAGAAATGTTAAAGGGACTTCTTTAAGTGGAAGAGAAAAACCACAACTTGAAATATAAAAATTACAAAAGAAAAAATCTCATTGGTAAAGGCAATAAAGGTAGTAGATCAATCACCTACAAAGCTAATAGAAAGGTTAAATAACAAAAGTAGTAAAATCATCTATATCCACAATAAGCAGTTAAGGGATACACAAAACAGAAAAATATGTAAAATATGATGGCAAAAACATTAAATGTGGGGGGGAGTAAAAAATTCAGGGTTTTTAAAATGCATTTGAACTTAAGAGATTATCAATGTATAAAAATCATATATATATATATATATATGATCATATATATATATATATGGGGGGGGAGAGAGAGCTATGTATAAACCTAATGGTAATCACAGGCCAAAAATCTATAACAGATGTACACACACAAAAGAGAAGGAAATCCAAACATAACACTAAAGATAGTCATCAAATCACAAGGGAAGAGAAAAAAGAACAAAAAAGAACTACAAAAACAAAATGAAAACAATTCGCAAAATGGCAATAAATACATACCTATCAATAATTAAATGTAAATGGACTAAATGCTCCAATCAAAAGACACAGAGTGGCTGAATGGATACAAAAACAAGACCAGTATATATGCTGCCTACAAAGACTTACTTCAGAGCTAAAGACAAACACAGACTAAAAGTGCACTGCTGGTGGGAATGTAACTGGTGCATCCACTGTGGAAAACAGTGGAAATTCCTCAAAGAACTAAAAATAGAATTACCATACAATCCAACAGTTCCACTGCTGGGTATATGTATGAAGAAAACAAAAACCCTAATTCAAAAAGATATATGCACCCCTATGTTCACTGCAGCATTATTTACAATAGCCAAGATATGGAAGCAACATAAGTGTCCATCAGTAGATGAATGGATAAAGAAAATGTGATACACACACACACACACACACACACACACACACAATGGAATATTACTCGGCCATAAAAAAGAACAAAATCTTGCCAAATGTGACAACATGGATGGACCTACAAAGTAGTATCCTAAGCGAAATAAGTCAGACAGAAGAAGACAAATACTACATAATTTCACTTATATGTGGAATCTAAAAAACAAAACAAGTGAATGAACAAAAGAGAGACAGACTCACAGATACAGAAAACAAACAGGTGGTTGTCAGGGGTAGGGAGGAAAGAAATAGGTGAGGGAGATGAGGAGTTACAAACTCCCAGTTACAAAATAAAAGAGTCACAGGGATGAAATGTAGAGTGTGGAGAATATAGCCAATAACAATGTATATCTTTGTATGGTGACGTATGGTAACTAGACTTATTGTGGTGATCATTTTGAAATGTACAGAAATATCGAATCACTATGCCATGTACCAGGAACTAACATAGTGCTGTAGGTCAATTATACTTCAAAAACAAACAAACTCACTCATAGAAAAAGAGATCATAATTGGGGTGTGGGGGAAGGAGGAGTTGGATGAAGGTAGCCAAAAGGTACAGAATTCCAGTTATAAGACAAACAAGAACTAGGGATGTCATGTACAATATGATAAATATAGTTAACACGGCTGTATGTTATAGACGAACATTAAGGGAGTAACCCTAAGAGTTTTCATCATAAGAAATTGTTTCTTTTGTTTTCATTTTGTATCTATATGAGAAGATGAATATTCACTAAACTTACTGTGGTCATCATTTCACGATGTACATAAGTCATTTTGCTATACATCTTTTAAAGTGCTGTACAGCAAATATGTCACAATAAAACTGGACAAGTAAAAAATGTATCCTGAAATTTCAGAAGTGGGCAGAGTGGAAAATATTAAGGGCACTGACCCAGCTCAACACAAATCTTCACAACGTTGGATTCCAACCATGACATTCCTTTCATTGGTAACACGATCAGTTCTTACTGAGCTGGAGATTGATGCTATCTCTGCGTTCCGGAAATCACCCCCAGCCAGATGATGCCACGTACAAGAACTGCCGAGGGTCACTCCTCTGTTTTGGCCAGTGATAAGAGTCACCCTGTGTATATGCAGGTTATGGCACCAAGTCAAACGCACGGATTTACATATGCAACTTAGAAAAGGATACAAGGAAGCTCCCCAGGAAGCTGAGCCTTGGGACCTTCTCTCATTTCATCTTCCAATTTGCTGGACTCTTATTCCCGTCAACTTGATCGCAGATTCCATACCTGCTTCTAACACTACTGGATTTAGTGACTCTGAATTCCTTCCTTGCCTTTTCTACCAAGGTTCGTATTCTCCTATGGTTTGGGGCTTTTTCTGTTCTAGCTATTTCTGTGTCCATTGTTACTTTGAGAAGATCCTCCATTCTTTCCCAAAGGAAAGCCGGCCCTTGTCCTCATAAATAAACTATATCATCTGAGGCAAAGAAAATTATCATTGTAATAATATTTACTTTAAAATTTTATCATCTAGAAGCCATAAAAATTACATTCATTTTTCTGAGTTAAAAAAATTACATGCATGAGTACATAGGAAAGTCTACTAAATCAACAGTGGTTTGAAGGTAGTTACATGAAATCCTCAGAAGCTGAGGTCACTTCAATTAGACATCAAAAGTTGATGTCCCAAGACATCATATCCAAGAATGTAATTTATGCTGTAAATTTTGGTCTTAATGTATCACTTTCAAAACACCTTAAATTCTCAGAGGAATGTTTGTTAAAAAGAGAAGGTGTGCCTGATGTAGAAGATTTTCTAACAGCATCCTTTCTTACTTGCCAATCTATCCTCCTTCCGCAGCAAGGAAGCTGTGTAGGTTCACCAGGAGGCCACACAACTGATAGAGCTGAACATGGAGCAGAAGCTCTTAAGCTACCTCAACACAGAGGGCAAGATCTAGAAAAGTGTCTAAGCAGGCTTTCAAGCACAGAGATCTTAGGGGGCAAGCAGTGCAAGGGTGTCTGAGGCTGAGGAGGAAAACCAGGGTCTCAGAAAAGGAATAGCGGGTTTAAAAGAACAAGTAAGAGGAGGACCAGAAAAATAATACAGACAATAAATTACAGCCCACAGCCCAACCCAGATGTCAGTTTACAGCCTTGCAGTAGCCGCTGCATGGAGAGTTTAGTGAACTACATTTAACATGTGTGCATTTCACTTTATTTAATGTTTAAGCTCTTTAATTCTTTGTGTCTATGAACAGTCACAGTCAGAAAGTCCAGATGGACTATATTAATCAGAGCACATAATTTTAGTGGTAGACATGCTTACTCCCAAATCCTGGATATATTCCTAGAGCCTTTGCAGTGCCCCGTTGTCTCGAGGTAAGAAATATGGTTGGCTCAGCAGCATTTGTTAATTTATGTAAGAAGGAAAATGAATCACATATAAACATATGGAAATTTCCAAATGCCAATTTTTTTTTTTAGGTTAGCTCTTTGCGTCCTCATTTTCCTTCTAACCTGGGATTTATGCTATCAACTATTAACACTAAACAGATTCTTAGCTTATTCTTAGTTTTCAACTTATACATATATAAATTTAAGATATATATGTATGCATGCATATATATGTATATATATATACACATTTTTTTTCAGACTAAATAAAATTAGTGTTTTATTTGGATAGAAAACTGACAAAGGACGGGAACTCCTTCCTTCAGGATATTGAAATTAAGGGTTGTGAACATTTAAGCAGGAGTTACTGCCATCCAGAGGCAGAAAGCCATGAGCTGCCCCATCCTGTTACAGTTTTACTATAAAGGAAGTAAGCCAAGAAAAAACGTGCGCATTGTTGCAGTTTGGCTCATTCAATCATCAAAGAATGGGAAATTAAGACCCAGAATCAGGTGTCACGGGGCCTGCAATCCCACTGCCCTCATGCATGGGGGAACATACTTTGGATTCTTCAAAGCGAGTCATAGTGAAAGAGGACACAGCTTTCTGTGACATAAGGCCAACCATTTCCACAGACTCCTCAACGTGCAAAAGCATAAAATATCTTGAAAATGAACTCTTGTACATTTCTTAGAACATCTATATTTTCCTTGTTTTGAAGCCAGATGATACTTCCGTGGAGACACTGAAATGGATGCTCCTAGTGTCTGATGAAGGCTGCCCATCACACTCAGCAGAGGTAAAATATAGGGCTTCCTGGCGATGAAAAGTCTATCAGGACACTAGGATACCTATCACAGAAAGTGGTGCTCAGCCCTTGAATATGAGCCTCCAGAAAATATTTGCAGTGTATACAGTAAATAATTTTAGTAGAAGTAGTAAGTAGAATCCTGAAAGACTTTGCATAGTTGAAAAGTGTTGGGATTACACCAAGAGAGTCCCTTACTATACAGGCTCTGATTTAGAGAAAATATGTTATTCTTCTAGGACTTCATCATTTGACATTACTATTTGACTACTTAAGTTTCTGTAGCCATTCCATAGGCTGAGTTCTCTCTGTCAATAAATGAATAAACAAATGCACTAACTCGAGAATATTTCTGCTTGTTTACGTTTTGTTAGAAACCCAAATTCAAAACATGCATCAGTCTGGGTTTTTAACAATAGGAACAAATAATGACACCAAATTACATTTTCTATTCACAGATACTTTACACACCCATGACAGGTATAGATATAACCTTTTGAACATGTTTTAAAACACTGAATACACATACACACACACACAATCTGAAAAAATAAACCAAGTAAAAATACGTCTCTTCACCAAGCCTACTTCAATTTTCTAACCAACTTACACAGCTCAAAAGATTTCAGTCTGGGAACATTTTGAATCAAATAAAATAGTTTATAATTAGTTGAGAAAATATTATTAAATTACTATTTTTCACCTCTACCAAGATCATTTATTGTGTATATTAAAATATTTTTCAGAAGCCCACATTCATATGTGCTGAAGTCAGGATGGGGAGGTCCTACCCATTAGAAGTATAAATAGTTTTGACTTTCAAAAAGAAAACCCCAAACTGCATTTCTGAAGTTGCACTGTACTATGATCTCTGTCTTAAAACCCTATTCCACTTTTTGTTTGTTTGTATCTTTACATGAGACTTCTTGCATCTACAGGGTTATCAGTGCCCTCTACTGGTTTGCAGCCTGAAGTTTAAAATGGAGAAAAAGAAGAAAAGGGATGAAACAGTCATTCAAATCCTGGGAAACTGCACTATCCTAATGAAATGGGGGAAAAAACGGGGAGACTTACCTATGCTAATTTTATTTGTTTACTTGCTTGTTGTCTTAATAAACTATTATACAAAAGATTGATTGTGAGGTGGGTTGTTTCTGAGGAGTTCCAAATCATTATTAATTCTTAATTCAGTTCCAGGAAAGAAGTTAGCAACATAAAATAAGGGGGGAAAAACTGAAAATAAATTGCAAAAATATATATATATATTTTGTAAATTATTATTTATAAGTTATTTATAAATGACATAGGAAACGGTTTGATGATACATACACCCTAAACTGTTAACAATGGTTACCTCTGAAAAGAAGATTGGCATTGGAGACAAAGGTATAGAAGCCATATTTTCACTCCTTACTTAGCAGAGACATAGTTTAAAATTTTAACAAAGCAGCTGTATCCTGAAGCCCTGCACTTCTCACCTCCTCTCCAGCTACCATTCTCTTCCAGGCTACAGTCACCCCTCATCAGGTCTCTTAACTGTTCTCCCTGTGTCCTTCATCATCTTCCTTGAGCCCAGTCTCAGAGAGCAGGCAGTGATTCTTCTTACATATGACTAACGTCATGCCTTTCCCCCAACAAAGCCAGTCAATGGCTTCTCATCATATTTAGAATAAATTTCAGTCTGTTTTGTTCCCTGATTCCCCAGAAGCTAAAATTATGCCTGGCCCATAGTAGTTGCTTTAAAAATGAGTCTTTAATGAATAGATGGATAGATGAACAAGAATGTACTAAGGTATTATCTGTACAAAATATTAAAAGAAAGAGCATTCAATTTGGAGAATAGGTGAAAACTGGTCACTAAGAGTTAGGCTTGAGTAAATTTTCTTTACCTTTGGATCTTATTTGTCATATGGATGAATAATGGCCCTAGTTGTAAAATTTTAATGGTTCAAGGTCTCCAGCTTTTGCACCTACACACACACACACACACACACACACACACACACACACACACACACACAATGTGTGCTTAGTATAGAAGAAATCCTATCTTGAGCTATTTTCTGATGACATTACACTATACAAGTGATAGAACTCTGAAGAATATAAGTGATATTGAATACTTGCTATATGCCAGTGCTATACATTTACAAATAAATTTAGAACTGAAGATATATTCATTTATTTATATTTCAAATAACCATTGTTTTGGTGCTATTATAATTAATTTACAGAGAGGGAAATGAGACACAGAGTGATAAAATATTCCTAGAGTCGTATAATTAGCAAATGACACAGGGGGATGCAAGCCCCTTCTGTCTGACTACATCACCCTAAGCCACCCCAGACCAGTGATATTCACCCAAGGAATGCCAGGTGCCAATTAGCTTTGTCAAACCCATCTCCACCCTGAGGTTAGGGATGGACACATTTTCCCCTGAGTCACACAAGAGATGTGTGGATATTTGTACAAAATTGGGGTTCTGTTAGAAAGGAAAAAGAACTACATGGTTGCTGTATGAACAAACAGTAGTGCTTCGTGCAAAATGAAGACTTCCTAAAAATATAAATGTTCGTCACTAACAGAGAGTTAAGTAAATGATTCTACATCACAACGGTAAAATATGATGAAGCCACTAAAAATGAGGACAACATTGAACAATAAGAGAAATGCAGAGAGAAAAATACAGAAAGCACTATAATTATAATTATGCAAAATTGTGCATGCATATGAACAAGGAGAAAAATCGTGTTTACCTTTTTATTTTTAGATTTCCATTATTTCTGATTTATTATTGTTTGTGCAGCAAAGAAAAAGAAAACCAGTAATCAACATCAAATTTCCTGAAAACCTACTCTAGACAAATGATCTAAATATAATATAGCCTGAGCAATAGCCCAGAGAAAACTATGAAGAATGTTTACCACATACTGAAAATATGGGTCCCCATGAATAAGAATTTGTTATATTCCTCCTGCATCTTCCCTCCTATCATTTCCTTAGAGTGATTTTTTTAGTACATCTCATTCCTCAATACCAGAGCCTCTCATTATACTTACCTCGAAATTTAATCCATGTTTTCCCTAGTTCAAACCACCCAACAGAGTTTATTCTACACCCTGTCAGCAATTCAGTGTATGAAATACTTCACACTCATAGAGTTTATCATTAAGGAAGTACTATGAAATCTTGCATATTGTATAGCAACTGTAACTGAATGAAAAGCCCACAGGTAATATATTTTGTTTTAGAAATATGAGGAAGAAGTAGGTTTGGTGTACAGAGTGGAAGTGTAAGATTACTTCCTGGAATTTTAAGCTATAATTTTTAAAAATTAAAATTACATGATTTTCCTGTACTTTATATGTCTATGTATATATGTATACACACATGTGACGTGTATGTATCAGGTTATGAATGTTTTTATTTGTGCTTAAGTGTGTGTGCTCCACAAATAGATCCATTTGAGTTACAATTAATTCAGCTTGGTGCTTTGTTGCTGTTTTCCCCCCTCCAATAATTAAAACTCAAAATACAATCAGTATCTTCACACTGATCAGCAGGGTGCAATTTGAATCATACCTACACCAGAAAAATATTTTCAACCGTACAACGTTTGGCCCAAAGGATTCTTTATCTTTCAATATTCTTTGCCACAAAATGGTGAGAAGGTCAGAAAATACTCAACCATATTTGAAAGAGAAATTCTCCTAACTAGAAAAAGCAAAAGTTCACACATCTGGTTCAAATATTTGCAAAATGAGGTTGATAAAATTATCCATTAACAAAACAAAAATGTATACTTAGGAAAAATATTGTGAAAATAACTTAAGGTATTGTATAATTTTATATTTAGTGTTTATAAATTTGCAAAAGCAATAAATCTAAGACCTATGAAAAACAAATAAAACTTTAAATCAACACAAGAAGCAAACAACAGGTTTTGACTCCCAAAGATTTTAGATGATGGATAATCAGTTGCAAAACATAAAATAGAGATGCTTAAAATATTTTTTAAAAGCAGAGATTATTTACAAACACAAAAGCCTTAAGCTACTACTTAGAATGCCATTTACATTAAGAGGGGAAAACCCTAAAGAAAGGAAAAAATACAATCACTGAAATTAAAACTTAGTGGAAGATTATACAGCAGACTGCATTAGCTGAGAAGTAATGAATTACAATCAGTCTAAATACTAACCCAGAGAACCGCAGAGACAAAAAGATTTAAATTATGAATAAGAAGTTAATAGTTATGGAGAAAGGGACATTATGTCTAACTGCAGTAACAGAAGTATAGAATAGAATAAACTGGGGGACAGGTTATATTCAAAAAGCATAGGGCTTCCCTGGTGGCACAGTGGTTGAGAGTCCGCCTACCTATGCAGGGGACACGGGTTTGTGCCCCAGTCCAGAAAGATCCCACATGCCGCAGAGCGGCTGGGCCCGTGAGCTGTGGCCACTGAGCCTGTGCATCCAGAGCCTGTGCTCCACAACGGGAGAGGCCACAACAGTGAGAGGCCTGCATACTGCCAAAAAAAAAAAAAAAAAAAAAAAAGCATATATCTGAGAATTCAGATTCAAGAACCACTGTAAAACACAAGCAGGAAAAATAAAAAGTCCACACCTAGACAAATTAGAGTGATACAGCAGGACTCCAAAACAAAAAAGACAGATTTTTAAAGCAGTCAGAGGGAGAAGACATATTACTAAAAAGGTATGATAATTAAATCAACAGCATAATTTTTAACAGCAAAAATACAAGCCAGAGGACCACAGAAACATCTTTAAGAACAAGGACAAAATAAATACTTTTTATTCAGTTAACATCTCTGAAGATTTACCTGTAACAGATCTCCCCTAAAATAAGTTTTAAAGAAGTACTTCAGGAAATTGAAAATTATTCAAGAGAGAATGAATAAGAAACAAGAAGGAATGGAACAAAGAAACAAAAGTAGATAAGATGGAGAAAATGTTGACTACCTAAGACAATAATAACAATTAACATGGGATCTAGATGAAGATGATATTAAAACTTGAAACAAAAATATATGCAAGAAATGGGGGTTCATTTAAGAGTTTAAAATCTTATATTGTTCATGAGGAGAGTGAGGAAAATTACTAATTTCAGACATTGTCAACATATACATACATATGTCACAAGTAATAAAATTTAAGGATAAGCACTTTGGTAGATTGATTGACGGCCTCTAATTGTTTAGACCTCTCTAAATCCATAACTTTGGTAGTACTCTCCCATACTTATTTTGGATTTTCCATGTAACTTTCTTTGGCCAATGAGACAATAACAAATTTGATGAAAGCAGAGCCTTTAAATGGGCTCAAGTGTTTCTTATTATTCTTATTTTTATTTTCCTCCTCCTCCTCCTCTTTTCCTTGCCTCCACCACCTTTATCTCTATGTCTCTTTCTCTCTCTCTCTGACTTCTCTGTAGTTGCCATAAGTACATGCACGAGCTAACATGAAAATATGCTCAGACTAGCCTGTTGGAGAGAAGTAAGAACTTCAAGGAGAAAAACCAATTCATCCCCAATAAAATTATACCAGACCAACCAGGCTTTCTCCTCCCTCACTCAAGCAACCTACCAACTTACTTTAGAAGTGTGAGCCAGGCTGGCTAAGTTGAGACCAGGTCAAATTAGCAAATTACAAAGCTGACTTGTAGAATCATGAAAAATAATAAATTTGTGTTGCTTTAATTTACTAAGACGAGGGGTAGTTTGTTGTGCAGTAAAGCCAACTGATGCAACCAGAACAGAAAAGAGAGAGAGAGAGAGAGAGAAAATTCTAAACTAATAGAGAGAAGAAGGGATTTTTAAAATATATTAATGTGAGCTTATCAAAAGTTATAAGGTACATGTAACTGGAAATAAAGAAATGAAATGGAAAAGAGAAAAGTGTAGAAGAAATACTTGACATAATAGTGACCAAGAACTTTCCAAAACTAGTAACAGATACAAAAGCCACAGATCCAAGAAGCCCAGAGAACACTGAGCAGGATAAATACCAAAAACATCACACTTAGACATATTATATTAAATGTTCAGAAAGTCAAAGAAAAAGAGAATATTCTAAAGAAAACAGAGGAGAGGAAAAAGACATTTAATCTATAGAAGAACATGGATAAGAATTACAGCAGACTTCTTGTCAGAACCATGAAAGCAAGAAGAGCGAAGTAAATTTTTAAAAGGTTGAAAGAGAATAAACATGTCTAGAGTTCTATATCTAGAAATTACTTCTAGATTTCCTCAATCTATAAATGATCTTTAAATGTAAAGGAAAATTAGAGACTTTCTCAGACAAACAAAAACTGAGGGAATTCATCACCATCAGATCTTCCCTTCAAGAAATATTAAAAGAAGTTCATTAGGTCAAAGAATAATATAGGTTAGAAACTTTAATCTACATAAAGAAAGGAACAGCTTCAGAGGAGGAATAAATAAAAGTAAAATTGATTGTATTAATTTTCTATTCTAAATTGATCTAAAAGATAAATATTTGTTTAAGGTAATAGTGATAATATAACTGGGTCATTATAGTAGATGGGTAATGAAATAAAAGAGCAATAGCACAAGAAATAAAAGGAGAAATTGGGAATATTTGATTATAAGTTAGCTGCACTATACTTGAAGTGGTATAGTGTTATTTGAAGATGGGCTTAGAATAGTCAAAAATGTATACTGTAAACTTTAGGATAATCACTACATAATTTTAAAGTACGTATAACTGATATTGTATAAGAGGATAAAATGGAATTATATAAAATACTCAGGAAAAACAAGAGAAGTCAGAAAAAAGACTTTTTAAAAGAACCAAAGAATAAGGACAATGAATAGAAAACAGTTACAAACATGGTAGATATTAATCCAACTATGTCAATAATCACTTTAAATGTGAATAATCTAAAAGACATAGATTTTTCAAATTCAATGCAATCCCTATCAAACTACCACTGGCATTTTTCACAGAACTAGAACAAAAAATTTCACAATTTGTATGGAAACACAAAAGACCCCAAATAGCCAAAGCAATCTTGAGAAAGAGAAAGGGAGCTGGAGGAATCAGGCTCCCTGACTTCAGACTATACTACAAAGCTACAGTAATCAAGGCTGTATGGTACTGGCACAAAAACAGAAAGATAGATCAATGGAACAGGATACAAAGCCCAGAGATAAACCCACGCACATATGGTCAACTTATCTTTGATAAAGGAG
Organism: Orcinus orca; assembly: GCF_937001465.1. Classification (NCBI taxonomy): domain Eukaryota; kingdom Metazoa; phylum Chordata; class Mammalia; order Artiodactyla; family Delphinidae; genus Orcinus; species Orcinus orca. Next base: position 30,065,564 of record NC_064559.1, read on the forward strand.
GCAGGAATGTACAGTGGAGAAAGGAAAGCCTCTTCAGTAAGTGGTGCTGGGAAAACTGGACAGCTACATGTAAAAGTATGAGATTAGATCACTCCCTAACACCATACACAAAAATAAGTTCAAAATGGATTAAAGATCTAAATGTAAGGCCAGAAACTATCAAACTCTTAGAGGAAAACATAGGCATGACAATCTATGACATAAATCAGAGCAAGATCCTTTTTGACCCACCTCCTAGAGAAATGGAAATAAAAACAAAAATAAACAAATGGGACCTAATGAAACTTCAAAGGTTTTGCACAGCAAAGGAAACCATAAACAAGACCAAAAAACAACCCTCAGAATGGGAGAAAATATTTGCAAATGAAGCAACTGACAAAGGATTAATCTCCAAAATTTATAAGCAGCTCATGTAGCTCAATAACAAAAAAACAAACAACCCAATCCAAAAATGGGCAGAAGACCTAAATAGACATTTCTCCAAAGAAGATATACAGACTGCCAACAAACACATGAAAGAATGCTCAACATCATTAATCATTAGAGAAATTCAAATCAAAACTACAATGAGATATCATCTCACACCAGTCAGAATGGCCATCATCAAAAAATCTAGAAACAAATGCTGGAGAGGGTGTGAAGAAAAGGGAACACTCATGCACTGCTGGTGGGAATGTGAATTGGTACAGTCACTATGGAGAACAGTATGGAGGTTCCTTAAAAAACTACAAATAGAACTACTATATGACCCAGCAATCCCACTACTGGGCATATACCATGAGAAAACCATAATTCAAAAAGAGTCATGTACCAAAATGTTCATTGCAGCTCTATTCACAATAGCCCAGAGATGGAAACAACCTAAGTGTCCATCATTGGATAAATGGATAAAGACGATGTGACACCTATATACAATGGAATATTATTCAGCCATAAAAAGAAACGAAATTGAGCTATTTGTAATGAGGTGGATGGACCTAGAGTCTTTCATACAGAGTGAAGTAAGTCAGAAAGAGAAAGACAAATACCATATGCTAACACATATCTATGGAATTTAAGGAAAAAAATGTCATGAAGAACCTAGGGGTAAGACAGGAATAAAGACACAGACCTACTACAGAATGGATTTGAGGATATGAGGAGTGGGAAGGGTAAGCTGTGACAAAGCAAGAGAGAGTCATGGACATATATACACTACCAAACGTAAGGTAGATAGCTAGTGGGAAGCAGCCGCATAGCGCAGGGAGATCAGCTCGGTGCTTTGTGACCACCTGGAGGGGTGGGATAGGGAGGGTGGGAGGGAGGGAGACGCAAGAGGGAAGAGATATGGGAACATATGTATATGTATAACTGATTCACTTTGTTATAAAGCAGAAACTAACACACCATTGTAAAGCAATTATACTCCAATAAAGATGTAAAAATAAATAAAAAATAAAAGACATAGATTTTCAGAGTGGATTAAGAAGGACAACTATATTTTGTCTACAAGAAACCCACTTTAAATATAACTCAAGCAAGTTAAAATAAAGGGATGAAGAAAGATATACTATGCTAATAGTAATCAAAGAAAGCACTATGCTAATTTAAGGCAAACTTTGGAACAGGGAACATTATCATGAATAAAGAGTGTCACTACATCATGATAAAGGAGATAATTCTCCAAAAAACACAAGAATGCTAAATATGTATGTACCTAACAACACAGTGTCAAAATATATTAGAAAAAAACCTGAAAGAAGAAATAAACAAATCTACTAACATAGTTGGAAACTTCAACCCCTATCGGTACTGACAGCTCAAGCAGTGAGAAAATCAGTAAGGATATAGAAAACCTGAACACTACTAATCAATTTGATCTAATTGCCCTTTATGGAATACTCAGTCCAAGAACAGCAGAATGCACATTCTTTTCAAGTTCACATAGAACATTCCATGATAAACCATAATCTTTGTCAACAAAGAAAAACAGATGTAAAAGATAAAACTCAAACAATATATGTTCTCAGACCACAATAAAATTAAACTAAGAATCAATAACAGAAAGATAATGTAAAATTCCCAAATATTTACAGGTTTTACAAAACACTTTTAAATAACACAGGGGTCACTGAAAAAATATCTCAAAAGTAATTAAAAACATTTTAAACTAAAAGAAAATACAAACTAAATTAAATTTGTATTGAATACAGTGAAATCAGTGTTTAGAGGGAAATCTGCACTATCAAATACAGCTAATCATGGTCTTATCATACAATTCAGCTATCACATTCCAAAATATTTACCCAACTGATATGAAATCTTAGGTTCACACAATCTTCTGCAAATATTTATAGAAGTTTTATTCATATGTAAAGTATACAACAATAAATTTGATTTTAAAAACAAGTATATAAAAATAAATTGCATTCCTATACAATAAAATTCTCTTTTTAATAGACCCTAAATAAGTGGCAAGATATACCATGTTCATGGACTGGAATATACAATATTGTTGAATTGTTCACAAGATATCTACAATTCAAATAAATGCAATATTAATACAGTCTAAAACCATACAGAATGTATGAAAAATCTAACAAAAGATATGCTATATCTTAAGGAATAAATATAAACCTTTATTTAAATACTTTGTTAAAGAACACAAATAAAATGAGTGATATATTATGAGTGAAATATTATATTCATAGACAGTAATATATAATATATCATTTCCCTCAAAATTAGTCTATAGTTATAATACAGAATCTCAATAAAGGTTTTGTGAAATTCTGCAAGTTGACTTTAAAATATACATGTAATTTGCAAATGAAGCAACTGACAAGGAATTAATCTCCAAAATATACAAACAGCTCATGTGGCTCTATTTCAAAAAAACAAACAACCCAATCAAAAGATGGGCAGAAGATCTAAACAGACATTTCTCCAAAGAAGACATACAGATGTACAAAAAGCACATGAAAAGCCTCTCAACACCACTAACTATCAGAGAAATGCAAATAAAAACTACAATGAGGTATCACCTCACACCAGTCAGAATGGCCATCATCAAAAAGTCTACAAACAGTAAATGCTGCAGAGGGTGTGGAGAAAAGAGAACCTTCCTATACTCTTGGTGGGAATGTAAATTGGTACAATCACTATGGAGAACAGTATGGAGAGTCCTCAAAAAATTAAAAGTAGAGTTACCATATGATCCTGCAATCCCACTCCTGGGTGTATATCCAGATAAAACCATACTTCAAAAAGATACACGAACCCCAATGTTCATTGCAGCACTATTTAAAAAAGCCAAGACATGGAAGCAACCTAAATGTCCATCGACAGAGGGATGGATAAATAAGATGTGGTACATATATACAATGGAATAATACTCAGCCATAAAAAAGAATGAAATAATGCCACTTGCAGCAACATGGCTGGACCTAGATATTATCATACCAAGTGAAGTAGTCAGACAGAGAAAGACAAATATCATATGATATCACTCATATGTGGAATCTAATTTTTTTAATGATATAAATGAACTTATTTACAAAACAGAAATAGACTTACAGACCTTGAAAACAAACTTATGGTTATCAGGGGGAAGGGTGCAGGGGAGGGATAAATTAGGAGCTTGAGATTAACATACACACACTATCATATATAAAATAGATAACCAACAAGGACCTATTGTATAGCACAGGGAACTCTACTGAGTATTCTGTAATAAACTATACTGGAAAAGAATCTGAACAAGAATGAATATATGTATATGTATAACTGAATCACTTTGCTGTACACTTGAAACTAACACAACGTTGTAAATCAACTATACTCCAATAAAATCTTAAAAAATAAATTAAAATATACATGTAAGAATGAGAGTCAACAGTCAAGGTATTCCTGAAGAAGAAAATGTTAGGGGTTTAGCCTTTGCAGATATCACATTTCATTATAAAACTAAAACAATTAAGATATAATGGTAATGGCATATGAATGATGAAATAAACAGAAGAAAAAGTTCAGAAATATATTCATGTATATATGTATATTTGACACACAATAGCTCTGGCACTGCAAACCAGTGTAGAAAAGGATGAAATAATCAGTAAGTAGTGCCAGGACAATTGTTTCTGCATAAAATATTAGGCCTCAGGGTCTTATCTTATGCAAAGATAAATTCCAAAAATATTAAAGAACTAGATGTGAAAAGCAAAGTTAATTTTTAAGAAGTAATGTAAGAGGAGAGATATAACATGTTCTTGGATTGGAAGAATCAATATTGTGAAAATGACTATACTACCCAAAGAAAGCTACAGATTCAATGCAATCCCTATCAAATTACCAATGGCATTTTTTACGGAACTAGAACAAAAAAATCTTAAAATCTGTATGGAGACAGAAAAGACCCCGAATAGCCAAAGCAGTCTTGAGGGACAAAAACGGAGCTGAAGCAATCAGACTCCCCGACTTCAGACTCTACCACAAAGCTACAGTAATCAAGACAATATGGTACTGGCACAAAAACAGAAACATACATCAATGGAACAAGATAGAAAGCCCAGAGATAAACCTATGCACCTATGGTCAACTAATCTATGACAGAGGAGGCAAGGATATACAATGGAGAAAAGACAGTCTCTTCAATAAGTGGTTCTGGGAAAACTGGACAGCTACTTGTAAAAGAATGAAATTAGAACACTCCCTAACACCACACACAAAAATAAACTCAAAATGGATTAGAGACCTAAATGTAAGACCGGACACTATAAAACTCTTAGAGGAAAACTTCGGAAGAACACTCTTTGACATAAATCACAGCAAGATCTTTTTTAAGCCACCTCCTAGAGTAATGGAAATAAAAACAAAAATAAACAAATGGGACCTAATGAAACTTCAAAGCTTTTGCACAGCAAAGGAAACCATAAACAAGATGAAAAGACAACCCTCAGAATGGGAGAAAATATTTGTAAATGAATCAACTGACAAAGGATTAATCTCCAAAATATGTAAACAGCTCATGCAGCTCAGTATTAAAAAAACAAACAACCCAGTCCAAAAATGGGCAGAAGACCTAAATAGACATTTCTCCAAAGAAGATATACAGATGGCCAAAAAACACATGAAAGGTTGCTCAGCATCACTAATTATTAGAGAAATTCAAATCAAAACTACCATGAGGTTTCACCTCACACTAGTTAGAATGGGCATCATCAGAAAATCTACAAACAACAAATGCTGGAGAGGGTGTGGAGAAAAGGGAACCCTCTTGCACTGTTGGTGGGAATGTAAATGGATACAGCCACTATGGAGAACAGTATGGAGGTTCCTTAAAAAATTAAAAATAGAATTACCATATGACCCAGCAATCCCACTACTGGGCATATACCCAGAGAAAACCATAATTCAAAAAGACACATGCACCCCAATCTTCATTGCAGCACTATTTACAATAGCCAGGTCATGGAAGCAACCTAAGTGTCCATCGACAGACAAATGGATAAAGAAGATGTTGTACATATATACAATGGAATATTACTCAGCCATAAAAACGAACGAAATTGGGTCATTTGTTGAGACGTAGATGGATCTAGAGACTGTCATACAGAGTGAAGTAAGTCAGAAAGAGAAAAACAAATATCGTATATTAACGCATATATGTGGAACCTAGAAAGATGGTACAGATGAACCTGTTTGCAGGGCAGAAATAGAGACACAGATGTAGAGAACAAACGTGCGGACACCAAGGGGGGAAAGTGGCAGGGGGGGTGGTGGTGGGATGAATTGGGAGATTGGGATTGACATGTATACACTGATGTGTATAAAGTGGATAACTAATAAGAACCTGCTGTATAAAAAAATAAATAAAATAAAATTCAAAAAGAAGAAGTAATGTAAGAAAATTTCTTTTTGATTCTAAAGTAAGGGAGGAAAAATTTTTTTAAAAACAAAAATTTTCATTTATAAAGAGAAAGACTGATTTGACTGTATTCATATTTTAAAATATCTGTTCATCAAAAGACATCAAACTCAAATTGAACAAATAAGCCCCAGTCTTGAAAAACACATTTTGGATATATATAATTAATAGGAGAAGTAAAGAACTTCTACAAATCAATAATAAAAGGACAAATAATGTAAAATGAGCTCTCATTCAGAAAATGAACAAGATATATGACTAGGCAATTCACAGAGGAAGAAAACAAATGGCACATACCTTCGAAAGGACGCTCAACCGGTGACAAGGAAAAATGTGAATAAAAATTACACTGAGGAATCACTTCACACAGTCAGATTTACAAAAATAAATGTAAAAAGAAGTTTGACAATACAAAGGTACGTTATAGAACAACAGGAATACTAGTGTGAATATACATCAATACAAGTGCTTTGGAAATTCATTTAGACCTATAGCTGCCCTTCCTATCCATGGACGGGGAAACCACGGATACAGAGGGCGGACTATACTGCACCATTTTCTATAATGGATCTGAGTATCCATGGGGTTTGGTATCCACAGGGGGTCCTGAAACCAACCGTCTTCAATATTGAGGGATGACTGTCTCTTAAATTTGAAGATGCACACTTTACCACTTGTCATTCTACCCCTAGGAAACTTTAAGATATGCATGAAGAAAACCAGCACATAAACGTTCCCAATAATATCCAATAAATGGAGTCAATAAGAATACCTATCAGGGCTTCCCTGGTGGTGCAGTGGTTGAGAGTCCGCCTGCCGATGCAGGGGACACGGGTTCGCGCCCCGTTGCGGGAGGATCCCACATGCCGCGGAGCGGCTGGGCCCGTGAGCCATGGCCGCTGAGCCTGCGCGTCTGGAGCCTGTGCTCCGCAATGGGAGAGGCCACAACAGTGAGAGGCCCGCGTACCACAAAAAAAAAAAAAAAATACCTACCAAATAGAGGATGGATAACTAGTTTACACCATATTCTTGTAGCACACTATTATATATAATTTAAAAGTGATGAAAAGCAACTCTTGTATCAACATGGATAAATCTCACAAAAATAATGGAGCAAATTCCAGACACATACAGTATTTATACAAAATTCTAATTTAAATAATGTTTTTAGATATTTAATTTAAAGCAATAGGATATATTGTTTAGGAATAAATTGGTATGCATTTAAGAAAATAAATATATGGGAAAGATACAAAATTCAGACAGTGGCTACTTCTAGTGGATAAAAAGGAACAATGTGATTAGCAGTGAAGCAAGAGCAAAGAGGGTTTCAATTATCTCTTAAGCTACTTTGTGATTATATGAGTATTATATTAATTTTGTCACCTTTTTATATCTAAATTTTTTCATTAAAAAAATAAAGAGTATATATATATATGTATGTATATGTATAACTGAATCACTTTCCTGTATACCTGAAACTAACACAACATTGTAAATCAACTATATTTCAATAAAAAAGAACATATAATCTAGAATCAATGTGTGAATCCCAGCTCCATCATGACCACGTTACTTTGAACCAGTTAATCAACTTGTTGGAGCCTCACGATCTGACATCAATACAGTTACACCAATACCTGACTTATGGAGCTATGGTGAGGATTAATGCACTATTGTTAACATATGTGAAGCACTTAGCATAACACCAAATACAGAAATCACTCAATAAATGGGAGCTATTATGACCTGTATGTGCTTCATCCCCTAGAGAGTTGTCTCTTGAACCTAATTATTATGAAATCATGTGTATATTGTAGTGCATTCAGGGTTTTCTCAAGAGGGTACACACTCGTTTCCATAAAGCTTCTGGTGCATTCAACACCCTGTCAATTGTGTCACAGGGAAAAAATAGTTATTGTGAGCACTAAACATTGCACCACATTTAAGCAGACTACTGACATTGAACTAATGTATGACTATATTAGCAGAATTATCAGAAAATTCTCACTTCTTTGCTAATTGCAAAATAAGCAGCTCTCTAGTCAAGAACTAATTCTAGACTAGCATTTAAGCAAAGTAGGTAAATGAGCTATTCGCGGAGCCTTAGAGGTTTTTAATAACTTTCCTCTTCTCCAATAAATGAATGTGTTGCTCTTGGAAGTACTTAAGCTTTGCATTAACAGGGAGCTTGGAGTTTCTTACTGCACTGGATTTTCTACAGAAATGAGAAAATAAACATACCTTCTGAAGATAAGCAAGTCAAAATCCAGTATTACTTCTGTCCTTTTAAGAAGAGAGGGAGAGATACCAGGATGATTGCACACAAAGAAATTGCCATTTGAGGACACAGCAAGCCAGTGGCCATCTGCAAGCCAATGACAGAGGCTCAAGAGATACCAAACCTGCCGACACCTTGATCTTGGACTTCCAGCTTCCAGAACTTTGAGAAAGTAGCTGTTGTTTAAGTGACACGGTCTGTGATATTGTTATGGCAACCCTAGCAAACTAATAAAAATGCTATTTGATTATATCACCAAAAAAAATAATAAAATAAAAATAAGCAAGTCAACAAAGGATATTCCCTCTACTCTTTTGAGCCAATCCAGTTCCCAAAATACCTTATAGTGAAAAAGAGAAAAGTCCTTTTATGTGCGTCATCAATACTGCCAAATTTATGATTTTATGTCATTATATTTCACTTCTACTTAAAAAAGAAAAAAAAGTATTTTTGAATATTAGTATGTCAACCACCACAATACTCTATTTGTTCTTGCTCTACCTAGCTGTAAACAAATATATAAAATTGCTGGATAAAAATATTTTTAATGAAAATGAACACTAGATTCATCATTGTAAAGTCAAACTCCAGAAACAAAAACAGACTCTCTTGCTGGCCGGTGGGCAAATTACCTCACTATTATTTGCAAAAGTCCATTTATATCTCCCTTCCGAATCCAAAGAAAATAATCAATTAGAATCCTCCAAAGACTGTACATGTTAAATTTTTAAAATTCATTATTTTTTTCTCCTCTTCACTTTTCCAATGTTTTGCTCTTCTGAGAGAAAACAAGACTTTCTGCCCTGAAGTTGTGTAGTCTTGTTAGAACATGAAACCAAACAGATTATCTTTAGAGGTGAAACTAATGCAACCTGTGAGTACTCCGGCTGAACTGGAAAAAATGTCACCTCAGGGGAGGCCTTCGATATGTACATCCCAAATGTGAACGAGACATGTATTTACTCCATCACTTCTCGCAGTCTGCTCTTGAGCCAGACTTCCTCTTGTTTCAAGAGGAACTCAAGGCAGCCTGAGTTCCTCTTCCATCTAATGAATCTGCCATCTCGGTAGGGCAAAGATGTAACAGGCAAATGTAGTTTTTAAGAAGCAGGGATTGTTATATTACTATTAGACAGAAAGAGTACAGACGAAGGTATTAAATGACGATGAAACACATTATAACGTTGAAGACTACAACTCACAATGAAGGATAAATGAGTCAACATGTATACACCCCAAACACAACAGTAACTTACATACAGAAGCAACTGCAGAAGACAGAAAAAATGGAGTGAAATGCCAATTATAAGGGATTTTAAGTACCTCTCTCAGTCCAAGACAGATTTAGGGGAACATCAGTAAAGATAGAGAAGACCTAAAAATCAAAATCAATAAGGTGTATATTATACGCAAATACTGTAACCTGATACTTTGACAGTAGAGAATATATGTTCTTTCATATGAACATAGAACATTCATAAAAATGGACTACATATAATTCCACACACAAAAATTAATAAATTCAAAAATAGAGCTAGTTTTAAAATATTAAAATATAGTACAAACAGTATACTTTGACGATACACAATAAACCACGAACTAATAACAAAAATTTTTAAGTCTCGTCTACTTGCAATTTTTTAAAATGACATTAAAGAACGCTTGGATCAAAGGGAAAAACACAAAATGAAATTACAGAATTTCTCAAAAATAATGACAATGAAACAGCTTTTGGGATCTAGTGTGACATTGCTAAAGCAGCGCTCAGATTAAAGAATGAAATACTTATATTTTTCATAATTATTCATTAACAAAAAGCACCTCAAACAATAGTAAAAGACCAAAAAACCAACAAAATAAACCATAAAGGTCAAAAGGAACAAATTTTCAAAATGAGAGATTAATAAAACACAAACCATAAGAGGAACAGAAGTCATAAACCAACCAACCTAAAACTGGATCTGATCTTCACACACTACAACAGAATAAACTCCAACTGGAACACAGGTGTGAATGTAAAATAATTACAACTAAACAAGTTCTAGAAAAAACATGAACATATCCCCTTAAAATTGATTGGAAAAACATTTCTAACCATGCTTTGAAATCCAAAAGCCACGGAAAATAGTCACTCTGACCATATAAAACAAACACCATTGAATAAAGGCCAAAGTTAAATTATCAGTGACAAACTGGAGCAGACATTGTAATTTTATCACAAAGGGATTATATCCTCCATGCATAAAGGACTCCTAAAATCTGAGAAAACAGCTTGTCAAAAAATGGGAGGGGGGTAAAGGTGCTTAACAGTATGGACGGATGGAAACTAACCTTTTGGTGGTGGGCGCACGGTAGTGTATACAGAAGTCAAAACAATATCGCACATGTGAAACAGATAATACCATAAACCCATAAAACTAAGGAAAACAAAAATGTAGGGAACGCCAGTTTTCTGGTTCTACACGTAAGGAGCTTGGAAGACGCCGTTCCATCCTAACAACAACAAAAAGCTAAACAGACTGAAAATCAACAACGCTTCTTGGATCTATAGGTGACGTGAAAACACAGGAAAAACCACTGCATCCCCGGTTGAAGGTAAAAAGGCAAAAACAGGAGTAACAGCTCACAAGAAAAAACAGGAAAAACCACTGCATCTCCGGTTGAAGGTAGAAAGGCAAAAACAAGAGTAACAGCTCACCTAAGCAGAGACTCAGGAGTGGAAATCACTGTGGGGCCCTGGCCGCGGCAGGGACAGCTGACGTGCGACTGAGGAGATGCTGGAGGCTCAGGAGGACACGTCGTCGGAGAGTTGGAAACTCCAGGGGTACCCAGTCGTGGGGGGCCCTGCAATCCTGTGGGATTTACCTGCAGGACTCAACTTGACGGCCGCAGTCCGTATCAAGGCCCCTCTGGCTTCTGGCTGGGGGCGGAGAGAAGGAGCTGTTTTGAAAGTTCCCAGAGAGCTCTGCGCTTCCTAACAAGGCTTAATTGGTTTCAGGAGAAACCAGTTAACCAGAGCCTAACCTGCTGGGGGTAATCAGAATCTAATTCACCTGGGGAAGGGAAATACCCAGCTCCAACAAGCTCTACCCTTCTCATGGGAGGAGGGAAAAACACAACCCTAGCCCCTCTGGCCATCCTCTCCCATCTACAGGGGAGAAAAAAACAGCAACACCTGTGAAGCGCACAGTCTGGGGCACAGGCTCACTAAAAGACCAAGACCTAATTACAGGACTATTAGACTTAGTCATAATATTAATACTATTATATGCTTACCCTCCCCCAACACCTCACCACAATATTTATTAAGGCGCATTTATAGCAGTTACTGTCACCCAGTATGTCGTGTCCAGCTATCAGGAAAAAAGTACAAGGCATACCAAAGGCAAATAACACTATTTGAAGGGAGAGAGCAAGTGTCAGAACCAGACATGGCAGGAATGTTGGAATTATCAGATCAAGAATTTAAAACAACTATAATTAATATTCACAGCACTCCAACAAATAAAGTAGACCACATGCAGGAATAGGTGGGCCGTGTAAGCAGAGAGATAGAAATCCTAGAAAGAAACAAAAGGAAGTGCTGGACATAAAAACACTGTAAGAGAAATTAAGAACGCCTAAGTAAACTAGACATGGCTGAGGAAAGAATCTTTGAGCTACAGGATATGTGAAAAGAATCTTTAAAAACTGAGAAGCAAAGAAAATAAAGACAAAAAAAAAAAAAAAACCCAGAATATCCAAGGGCTGCAGAACAACTACAAACGGTGTAAGGTACACGTAATGGGAATATCAGAAGGATAAGAAAGAGTGAAAGGAAGAGAATAAATATTTGAAACGATAATGACTAAGAATTTCCTTAAGTTAATGTCAGACACCAAACCAAACCGTGGATCTAGGGTGCTCAGGAAATACCAACCAAAAACTAGGTAGAACAAAACAAAACAAAAATAAACAAAAAAACCTGCACCTAAGAATATCATCTTCAAACTACAGAAAACCAAAGATAAAGAAAATATTCAGAAAGAGGAGAGAAAAAAAATTACCTATAGAGGAGCAAAGATAAGAATTATATCCGATTTCTGAGAAACCATGCAAGCTAGAAGAAAGTAGAGTGAAATATTTAAAGGGTTGAGAAAAGAAAATGAGCACCAATCTAGAATCTGTACTCTGTGAAATTATCCTTCAAAAGTGAAGGAGAAATAGACTTTCTCAGACAAAAATTGGGTAATTATTATAAGTAGAACTGCCTTGTAGGAAATGTTAAAAAAAATTCTTAAGAGAAAATAATAATATAGATCAGAAAGTTGGATCTTCATAAGTAAAGGAAGAACATCAAGGAAGAAGTGAAGGTAAAATAAAAACTTATTTTTCTTATTCTTAATTTATCTAACAAATAACAGTTTGTCCAAAATAATAATAGCAACAATGTATCTGATTATATATGCTTATGTGTATACATATATATATTAGGTATACTATGTATAAGCATTCATTATATATGTGTATGTGTGTGTATATATATGTTTTTCTATACTTGTATGTAAGTGGAATGAATGACCGCAATGACACGAGGAATGAGAGGAAGACATACATTAGGATTATTTTGTTATTGGAAGGTACTCACAGTACCAGTGAAGTGCCATAGTGTTATTGGAAAGTGTACTTGGACTAGCTGTAAATGTACATTGTAAAAACTAGGGCAACCACTGAAAAAAAGAGTATAAAAGTATACTTTTATTGAAACATACAAAGTATAAAAGTATACTTTTATTTTTTATTAAAGAATAAAAGTATAAAAAATAAAGGAGAGAAAATGGAATCATATAAAATGCTCAATTAAAACCATAAATGATAGTAAAAGAATGGGAAACAAAACTGAAACAAAGAATAGAAGCAACAAATAGAAAATAGTAACTAATATGGTAAATATTAATCCAACCAAATCACTTTGAACATCAAAGGTCTAAATGCACCTATTAAAAGACAGAGATTTTCAGAGTGGATTGAAAAAGAAGACCCAACTATATGTTGTCTACAAGAAACCCAGTTTATATATATAGACACATAAAGATTAAAGGTAAATGGATGTATAAACATATACCATGCCAACACTGATCAACACTGACATAGACTATCTTAATAGGCCTATATCTATTTTAAAAATGGAATCAATAATTAATAATCATCCAAAACAGAAAATACCAGGCCCTAGATGGTGATGATGTCTTTATAGATACAATACCAAAGACACGATCCATGAAAAAAATAACTGACAAGCTGGACTTCATTAAAATTAAAAACTTCTCCTCTGTAAGATAATAGCAAGAAAATTAAAAGTCACAGACTGGGAGAAAATATTTGCAAAAAATTCCTCTGGTAAAGGACTGTTATCTGGTAAAGGACTGCTATCCAAAATGTACAAAGGGCTCATAAAACTCAACAGTAAGAAAATAACCTGATTAAAAAGTGGGCCAAAGACCTTAACAGACACTTAATCAAAGAAGATATACAGATGGCAAATAAGTATATGGAAAAATATATCATATGTATTTTGAGAGAAATGTCATTTCAAACAGCAGTGAGATACCACTACACACCTCTTAGAATGACCAAAATCTAGACCGTTGATGACACCAGAGGCTGACAAAAATGTGGAGCAATAGAAATTCTCATTCATTGCCAGTGAGAATGCAGAATGCTACAGCCACTTTGGAAGACAGTTTGGTGATTTCTTACAAGACTAAACACACTCTTAGCATTTGACCCAGCAGTCATGCTCCTTGGTATTTACCCAAAGGAATAGAAAGCTTATGTCCACACAAAAACTTACTCTTGGGTGCTTATAGCAACTTTATTCATCATTGCCAAAACTGGGAGCAACCAAGATGACCTTCAGTAGATGAATGGATAAATAAACTGATACATCCAGACAATGGAATGTTATTTAGTGCTAAAATAAAGGACCTATGAAGGTCAAGTCATGAACAGACATGGAGGAACCTTAAATGCATACTACTAAATGAAAGAAGCCAATTTGCAAAGACTACGCACTGTATGATTCCAAGTATATGACTTCCTGGAAGATGCAAAACCACAGGGACAGCAGAGAGGTCAGGGGTTGCTGAGGATGGGGGAGCGGAGAGAGATAATGGGCAGAACAGAGGATTTTTAGGGCAGTGAACATACTCTGTATGATATTATGTCATTATCCATTTGTACAAATCCACAGAATATACAACACCAAGAGCAAACCCTAAGGTAAATTATGGACTTTGGGTGATTATGATTTGTCAATGTAGCTTCATTCTTAGTAAAAAATGTACCATTCTGATGAGTGATGTTGATAGTGGGCATATCTATGAATGTGTGGGTCAGGGGGTGTATGGGAAATCCCCGTGCCTCCCTCTCAATTTTGTTGTAAAGCTAAAACTGTTCTAAAAAAATAAAGTATTTTTAAATGGGGGGGAGGTATGTATAGCTAAATCACTGGAAAATAAATTAAAATGTCTATTAAATATGTGAAAAGATGTTCAATCTCACTCACAAGAAAAATACTATTTAAAACTACACAATGATACATCTCTCCCTGTCAGACTGACAAAATACGAAACTATGAACTATGAAATCATACTCCATCGATGAGACTGTGGAAACTTCTTTTACATTATTGGTGGGAATAAAAAAATGGTACAAGTTTAAGGAGGGGAATTTGGCAATATCTAGCATAATTACATATAGATAGATGATAGATAGATAGATAGATGACAGATAGATCTCCTCACCTTCAGTAATCTACCCAAAAGTTCACTGGCAAAAATACTAAATGACCTATACCCAAGGCTATTCACTGTAGCATTATTAGCTATAGCAAAAGCTAGGAACAACCCGAACGTCCATCAGCAAGGTACTAGTTGAATAAACTATGGCACCTCAACCCAATGACATAATATGCAATATAAAAAATGAAGGAAAACCCTCTATAAGTGATATGCAGTGATCTCCAGGCTACATCACTAGTGGAAAAGCAACGTGGAGAACAGCATCTCATTTCCAGGAGCAAAATCTGTTCTGGCTATCTATTGCTACAAGGAATACTACCCCCAAATCTGCTGGCTTCCCACAAATCTTTCACAGCTTCTCTCCGAGTCAGGACTCTGGACAGAGCCTAGACTCTCTGTGGCTTCCAGTCCTCATGAGGCTGCATTCGAGGTGTGGGCAGTCATCTCAAGGCTGGGCTGGGGATGGTCCACTTCCAAGCTCACTCACATCGTCCACAGGCCTTTGATCCCTGTTAGCTGTTGGCTGGTGACATCACTTCTGTGACACAAGGACCTCTTTCCTTAGGGCTGTGCATAGCATGGCAGCTGGATTTCTTAAGAGCTAATCAGCTATCTTTTATGAAAAGGAAGGTATGTGAGGGAGTGTGTGCGTGTGTGTACATGTGTGTGTGTGTAGAATTAGAAAATAACCATTTTGCAATCCCAGATGAGTTAATGGGTTGAGGCAACAATTGAGGAATTTTAAATGGAAGGATCAGGCAGACCGCACCTAAAAAACATGCTTCATCTCAGCGTCATTAAAAGTGAACAATCAGGTATTGTGTTCCTCATAAGATATTAGATACATTTTTGAAAAATGAAATAATGTAAAATGAAATGAAATGAAACTAGTCAAGTCTATAGACTTAACTACCAGTTTACATAAAATACAGGAATGGAGGAGCAAGATGAAAGACATAACAAGGAAACAATCAACATAATGCAGAGCATGGGATTTTCTAAAAAACGAAAGACCCATTTTTCTCCCAAAAAATCATGGGCATGAACAAAAGGGCACGGTAGTAGGGACGGTTGTAGAATAAGAAACTTTTGAGACAAAATAACCAAATGCAGTATGTTATTGTTGGGATTATGATGCAAACAATATTAATTGTCTGCCAAATTTTCAAATATTCAGAGAAACTTGAACACTCTATTTGCTGTTTCGTGAAATTAAGAAATCATTAACTCTGTTAAGTGAAATAATGAAATAGTACTTATATATGTAAAGAGAATTATTCTTATTGGTTAGAGAAGAATATGATGTCTGGAACTTGCTTTAATATAATCCAGAAAGAAAAGTATACATGGGTGAGAGGGATTAATGAAACAATATTGGAAAGATGTTGGTAATTAGGAAAACTGAATGATAGGTAAATACAGCTTTATTTTACTATTCATTTATTTTTTGTGGGTTTGAAAATTCCATAATAAATAGTCTAAAAAATATTCTAAAAAAGCATTCTGTTTGCCTTCTTTTCAAGAAGTTAAAAGTACTTTAAGAAAGGAATTGTGGGATAAGAAAAAAATAGAGTCTTTATAATGTCCTTCATGGGCTCTGAACTCTGTGTCACTAAAAATTAAGAAAGGGGGATATATGAAGATTTCATATACCTTTACTAGGCATCTCTTAATGCAGTTTTACAAAATAGGTGAGAAAAATAATTACTTCATGGTTAATAAAAAGATGTATCAATAATATGATTCTTTTTCTCTCAGTGTGATTAGAAATGTTAGGTCAAACAGCTAAGGAAAAATATTTCTAGATTGCAAAATGCATTAGTCAGAAGAGGTTAGACTGTGCGGAAGTAACAAACAGCCTTAAGATCTCATTGATTTAACAACAAATGTTTACTTTTTGCCCATACTTCATGTCCAGTAAGAGCCAGTGTGCTCAGGGAAGCAGCTGCTCCAGTGGCAGCATTGACCTTCTCAGCCTTCATGGGGTTGGGGGTAGCCTAGCACACCTGTCACCATGCTCTCATCCTAAAGCGACACGGACAGCTGCTGCATTGAGCCCATGGACCAGAGTTCATCCTGTGTTCAAATCCAACTTAAGGGGATGCGAGGAAATAAAGTTTCCCTATGCATCCAATGAGAATAAATTAAAACAGAACCTTGAAGATACATACTATATCTGCTCTAGGTAGGACCTCCTTCCTGTTATAAATTCAATATTGAGGTACCTCTCATATGGAAACTTACAAACTTTGAAATGGAAAGAAAAAAAATTATTCTATAAAATGAACACTGCTGTGATTCCAAGTAGATAATCAAGAAAGATATGAACCCTTCCCAGGTCTGCAAACCTTGGGAAGTTCATCTCAGCATTGTCCCAGATGTTAGATTTAAATATTTATTTATTTATCTATTTAGTTATTTATTTATTGTTAATTAATTTCTTTATTTTGGCTGACCCGGGTCTTAGTTGCAGCATGCAGGATCTTTCTTGAGACCTGTGGGATCTTTAGTTGCAGCATGCGGACTCTTAGTTGCAGCATGCGAACTCTTAGTGGTGGCACGCATGCATGCGGAATCTAGTTCCTGACCAGGGATCGAATCCGGGCCTCCTGCATTGGGATCATGGAGTTTTACCCCCTGGAACACCAGGGAAGTCCCTCAGATGTTAGATTTATACTGTCTTACTATGAGGATTGTATTTTGTCTTTGGGGTATGTGTGTGTATGTGTGCGTGTATACAATCATTGAAGACATAAGTCAGCACATCTTTCTTTCACTCTGGCAAAGACCTTGATGGACTCTCCGTAAAAAATACCCAAGTCCACCTGGACCATTCTGCTGAAATGCCTTCCCATCCATGAATTACCATTCATTTAGCAAGTACATGTGCCAAGCATCCTTCTAGGTGCTGGAGGTACAGTGAACAAAGAGAATACACTCACCCATTGATGATACTCTAATCTGCTTAAATTTGGACTTTAAGAAATACACTGCAGGGGTTTCCATGTCTGCAAATTACCTGATGGTGGGATGGAATTGATTCCAGGGTGAGACCAATTCCTGTGGAGAGATGTAGAGGGCTTTTCTACAGAGGAGTAGAAATTTATACGGTGAATAATTCAGGAAAGTGTTATGCTTATTAGCATAGTTCCATCAAGAAGTCAGATCTCCAAATCTGTTTTCCTAATTAAAGAAAATTAAAGGTCTCCCGACACCATTAATTTTTCTGAATGTTTCTGCTTACTATATGCTACACTGTCACTCCAGTTAGCTTGTATTTTGCACATGTATCAGAAAAGCATATATCAAAATGTGTTAAATCATTCAATATCCACATGCTATTTCAATAGGGAGGCTTTCATTCCCAAGCAGCAGAAGCCTTTCAGAACTCTTGAAATAAACTCTCTCTTTTCTGCTTGAAGAATAATTATTTCTTTATTCAGCATATTGTTAATAGCCAAAGAGCTCAACAATTAATTATACATGCCATTAATGTAATAAAGGGGAAATTAAGTGATTTATGTAACTAGCAGTGTATGTGGAAAATACGTAGCCCTTTGTGACAGTAACAAGTTAGAATAGACACAACACTGCTTTTCACATTGAAAAGGAAAAGCATAAGCTATTCCTGGGGCACTTTGTAATTATGATATATCATATGGAAAGATAAATGGGAATATATTTCCCTTTCAGAAGGGAAACTGCTGTGTCTATTCTAAATTGTTCCCAGGCTAAGTTTCATATGGTGGTGGATTCCTGGCCTCATTTTCCCCTTCCTCTCCCTTGTTGTTTTGATATGTCAGGAAATGTTATCCTAAAAAAGAGTAGGGGAAAGGTAGGCTATTTTGCTACTTGATAGCTGCTCTAATAAAAACCTTTGGAGAGAGGAAGATTATACCTTTTGGAGAAAATAAGATCAAGGAATTTAGGTAGATTCAATGTGTCTTCATCACTTCAGATATATTCTACATTTGTATTTATATTAATTCAAGTAGTTGTCATTTTTTAAGCTCTTGTTTATACCCAAGGATGGATCATGTTTGAGAAAGAAAATCTTTCAATGGTCCCCTTTTTATCTGTTGGTTATTTCTATACACCTATTTTGTGATAGTTGTGAATGAATATATATAATATGTATTTTTTGAACCATGTGAAATTTGCAGTTAAGTTTATATCCCTAGTCTACTGTTTCCAAGAGATTATTTCTTTACACCATGCCTCACAAGATGGGTAGACTTCTGCAAATGGACTAGAAGAAAATAATAAAGCTCTTTGCTGTTTAGGTTGTTAGATGAGGGCTAGGAAACCTTAATTTAGTCTCTAGATTTTCATTTTCAAGCTCCTACATTACATTTGTTTCATCCCTCTTCATTTGATTTTTTTAACATTAGGCAATATTCATGAAAAGAAGCTTCAAAACCCTCATTCGTCTATTCTGTCTATTAGTCGTTTCTTTTTTTACTGACGTATAGTTGATTTACAACATTGTGTTAGTGTCAGGTATACGGCACAGTGATTCAGATAGATAGATAGATGACAGATAGGAATAAAAGAATCTTGTTCAGATTCCTTTCCATTATAGGTTATTACAAAATACTGAGTAGAGTTCCTGTGCTATAGAGTAGGTCCTTGTTTTTTATTTATTTTATATATAGTAGTGTGTAGCTGTTTTCTTTAAGGCAGAAGTTGTATGGAGGAGCAATTTGTGAATGTCTCTAATAGCATTTTTTTCAAAACAGTGAGACAAATTTTAAGGAAGGATCTTGAGGCTATTTGTTTCATCTAATGTTCTGATAAAACTATTTCAGGTGAGGGGAAAAGTGGCCATTGCACATAATTCATCTCTCCCACTCAGTAAGAAGTCCAGTTGGATATCTTATTGCTTTCACTGAATTATCTACCACGAAGATATTTAATGAAGTTGGTCGTTTGAGAGGACAAGTCGCAGGCTATGTGCCACCAAACCAAATACCTCCAGTGGAACATTGTGTCAGCTCTGCCTCTATCATGAGACGATCTATTTCAATAGCATGTGAGAAACAATTGATCTTGAAGGTAATAGATAACTCCCAAGTAATAGCATCCAAGAAAAGCAGCACAGAAATCACTTGAGTACCAGCTTCTAGTGCCTGGGATTGAAAATGAGCTTTTGTGTGAACCTAAACATAAAAAGGTTTTCCAGAATATTTATATAATCTGCTACATTTTAAAATCTATGCATCTTGATCAAAGATAGAAAAAAGCAATGGATTTTGTTATATGTAAACTGTGGCCATGCTAACACTGTCCACAAGATCGATGGGCTGATTCTCAAAATCCTAGATGTAATTTTCCACCACATTTGACCAGCTAAATACACATATTATAAAGAGTTTTGGCAACAGTTTTCACTTCATTGTCGGTGTTTTTTTTAAAACACAGACAGAAATAGAGAGGAAATCCTCAAAAGAATGAAATCATTAGAGTAAATTCTATTTGTATATTTTTAGACAATCAGAACAATTCTTTGAAGGCAGTTTGTGGTAGTAATTTTATGCATGTTTCTTTTATTGCCTGTGCCTGGAATCTGCCCTGATCTGGCTTTCTGGCTGGCTGCCCTCCTGTAAACACTGCAAAAATGAAATGCTGCCACAAGGAATTGTCCCCGAGACAGGCCACTCCACGGAAGCACATGCCACAGTGGCAGTCTGAGTTAGGAAAACAAACCGCTTCATCAGACTCAAGAAATTACTACTAAACAAATCGTGAGCCTTTTTTCCTCTAACTAGAGCAGTGATGATTAGGATGACTGTATAATGAGTACCTAGGATCAAGCACTGAGTTAAGAACTTAACCTCTTCCTCTTAGCAGTGCATCAGTACTGATGACCTTCTCCCAACCTCCCAACCTCTCCCACCTCACGGGTGAAATCAACAAAGGCCAAAGAGGTGAAGATGCTTGTCCAAAGCCTCCTGGCAAGTGGCACGTCCCCTACCCAGCACCCAAATAGAAGAGCTAGAATTGTAACTCATCCTGAAGTCAGCCAGATGACAGGCTCCTAGAGTCAGCAGCAACAGTCAGCTGAGTCCGGAACAAAAATAATGCATGATAGAATAGTGCTTCACTCAGAGAATGAGTGATTTATATTGGCAATTCTCTTTTAAGCCTGTTAACATGCCTCCCAGAAGTTGCCTGGGTCTGAACAAAAACTAGAGAAAAAATAATAAGAGAAAAGTGTGAAATGATGTGTGACGTGAAAACCACAAAGAAGAATATTTAAATCTTCTTTGAAAAATAACATTCAATTCTATCCAAGTTAATTGCATATCTCTTTAGTGAATGTGAGTAACTTCTGATGCCCAATTATACGAACAGGGAAAGAAAGGTATAAAAGACAATTTGAAATGAAATAAACTGTGACATGACCTTCAGTGCGTGTAACAAAATACTTGTTTTCAATATAAAATTATGTATTTTTAATCAATACAAAATTACTACCGGGGGGGACCTTCAAGATGGTGGAGGAGTAAGACGTGGAGATCATCTCCCTCCCTACAAATACATCAAAAATACATCTACATGTGGAACAACTCCTACAGAACACCTACTGAACACTGGCAGAAGACCACAGACTTCCCAAAAGGCAAGAAACTCCCCACGTACCTGGGTAGGGCAAAAGAGAAAAGAAAAAACAGAGACAAAAGAATAGGGATGGGACCTGCACCTTTGGGAGGGAGCTGTGAAGGAGGAAAAGTTTCCACACACTAGGAAGCCCCTTCACTGGTGGAGACAGGCGGTGGCGGGGGGGAAGCTTTGGAGCCACGGAGGAGACAACAGCAACGGGGGTGCAGAGGGCAAAGCGGAGGAATTCTCACACAGAGGATCAGACCAGCACTCACCAGCCTGAGAGGCCTGTCTGTTCACCCTCAGGGGCGGGTGGGGGCTGGGAGCTGAGGCTTGGACTTCAGAGGTCAGATCCCAGGGAAAGGACTGGGATTGGCTGCGTGAACACATCCTGAAGGGGGCTAGTGAACCACAGCTAGCCAGGAGGGAGTACAGGAAAAAGTCTGGACCTGCCTAAGAGGCAAGAGACCATTGTTTCAGGGCGCGTGAGGAGAGGGGATTCAGAGCACAGCCTAAACGAGTTTCAGAGACACGTGTGAGCCGCGGCTATCAGCTTGGACCCCAGAGACAGGCATGAGAGGCTAATGCATTTCTCTAAGCAGGAAACACAAGAGAACAAAATGACGTACAGAAACAAACACAAAACAATTAACAAAATGGTAATAGGAACATACATATAAATAATTACCTTAAATCTAAATGGATTAAATGCTCCACCCAAAAGACATAGACTGGCTGAATGGATACAAAAACAAGACCCATATATATGCTGTCCACGAGAGACCCACCTCAGACCTAGGGGCACATACAGACTGAAAGTGAAGGGATGGAAAAAGATATTCCATGCAAATGGAAATCAAAAGAAAGCTGCAGTAGCAATTCTCATATCAGAAAAAATAAACTTAAAATAAAGAGTATTACAAGAGCAAAAGAAGGACACTACATAATGATCAAGGGATCAATCCAAGAAGAAGATATAACAATTGTAAATATTTATGCTCCCAACATAGGAGCACTTCAATACATAAGTCAATGCTAAGAGCCATAAAAGGAGAAATCGACAGTAACACATTCCTATTAAGGGAATTTAACACCCACTTTCACTGAAGGACAGATCATCCAAAAAGAAAATAAATAAGGAAACACAAGCTTTAAATGGATGGACTTAATTGATATTTATATGACACTCCATGTGAAAACAACAGAATACACATTCTTCTTTAGTGCTCATGGAACATTCTCCAGGAGAGATCATATCTTGGGTCAGAAAACAAGCCTTGGTATATTTAAGAAAACTGAAATCATTTTCAAACACAATGCTATGACACTAGATGTCACGTACAGGAAAAAAACTGTAAAATATACAAACACGTGGAGGCTAAACAATACGCTACTAAATAACCAAGAGATCACTGAAGAAATCAAAGAGGAAATAAAAAACTACATAGAAACAAATGACAATGAAAACACGAAGCCTAAAACCTATGGGATGAAGCAAAAGCAGTTCTAAAAGGGAAGTTTATAGCAATACATTCCGACCTTAAGAAACAAGAAAAATATCAAATAAACAACCAAACCTACACCAAAAGCAATTACAGAAAGAAGAACAAAAAATACCCAAAGTTAGCAGAAGGAATAAATCATAAAGATCAGATCAGAAATAAGTAAAAAAGAAATGAAGGAAACAATAGCAAAAATCAATAAAACTAAAAGCTGGTTCTTTGAGAAGATAAAAAAATTGATAAACCATTAGCCAGACTCATCAAGAAAAAAAGGGAGAAGACTCAAATCAATAGAATTAGAAGTGAAAAAGGAGACGTAACAACTGAACTGCAGAAATAAAAAGGATCATGAGAGATTACTACAAGCAACTATATAGCAAAAAAAATGTACCACCTGGAAGAAATGGACAAATTCTTAGAAAAGCAAAACTTTCCAAGACTGACCCAGGAAGAAATGGAAAATATAAATAGATGAATCACAAGCACTGAAATTGAAATTGTGTTGAAAAATCTTCCAAGAAACAAAAGCCCAGGACCAGATTGCTTCACATGTGAATTCTATCAAACATTTAGAAAAGAACTAGCACCTATCCTTCTCAAACTCTTGGAAAATATAGCAAAGGGAGGAACACTCCCAAACTCATTCTACAAGGCCAGCATCACCCTGATACCAAAATAAGACAAAGATGTCACAAAAAAAGAAAACTACAGACCAATATCACTGATGAACATAGAAGCAAAAAGCCTCAACAAAATACTAGCAAACAGAATCCAACAGCACATTAAAATGATCATACACCATGATCAAGTGGGGTTTATCCCAGGAATGCAAAGATATTTCAACATACACAAATCAATCAATGTGATACACCATATTAACATACTGAGGATAAAAAACATATGATACTCTCAACAGATGCACAAAAAGCTTTCGACAAAATTCCACACCCGTTTATGAAAAAACTCTCCAGAAAGTAGGCATAGAGGGAACTTACCTCAACATAATAAAGACCATATATGACAAACACACAGCCAACATCGTTCTCCATGGTAAAAAACTGAAACCATTTCCACTAAGATCAGGAATAAGGCAAGGATGCCCACTCTCACCACTATTATTCAACATAGTTTTGGAAGCTTAAGCCACAGCAATCAGAGAAGGAAAAGAAATAAAAGGAATCCAAATCAGAAAAGAAGAAGTAAACCTGACACTGTTTGCAGGTGACATGATACTATACATAGAGAATCCTAAAGATGCTACCAGAAGAATCTAAATTTTACCAAATCAATGAATTTGGTAAAGTAGCAGGATACAAAATTAATGCACAGAAATCTCTTACATTCCTATACACTAATGATGAAAAATCTGAAAGAGAAATTAAGGAAAAACTCCCATTTACCATTGCAACAAAAAGAATAAAATACCCAGGAATAAACTTACCTAAGGAGACAAAAGACCTGTATGTGGAAAACTATAAGACACTGAAGAAAGAAATTAATGTTGATATAAACAGATGGAGAGATATACCATGTTCTTGGATTAGAAGAATGAACATTGTGAAAATGACTATACTCCCCAAAGCAATCTACAGATTCAATGCAATCCCTATCAAATTACCAATGGCATTTTTCACAGAACTAGAACAAACAATTTCACAATTTGTATGGAAACACAGAAGACTCCGAATAGCCAAAGCAGTCTTGAGAAAGGAAAACGGAGCTGGAGGAATCAGGCTCCCTGACATCAGACTATACTACAAAGCTACAGTAATCAAGACAGTATGGTACTGGCACAAAAACAGAAATATAAATCAATGGAACAGGATAGAAAGCCCAGAGATAAACCCACGCACATATGGTCACCTTATCTTTGATAAAGGAGGCAAGAGTATATAATGGAGAAAAGACAGCCTCTTCAAAAAATGGTGCTGTGAAAACTGGACAGCTACATGTAAAAGAATGAAATTAGAACACTCCTTAGCACCGTACTCAAAAATTAACTCAAAATGGATTAAAGACCTAAATGTAAGTCCAGACACTATAAAACTCTTAGAGGAAAACATAGGAAGAACACGCTTTAACATAAATCATATCAAGATCCTTTTTGACCCACCTCCTAGAGAAATGGAAAGAAAAACAAATGGGACCTAATGAAACGTAAAAGCTTTTGCACAACAAAGGAAACCATGAACAAGAGGAAAGACAACCCTCAAAATGGGAGAAAATATTTGCAAATGAAGCAACTGACTAAGGATTAATCTCCAAAATTTATAAGCAGCTCATGCAGCTGAATATCAAAAAAACAAACAACCCAATCCAAAAATGGGCAGAACATCTAAACAGACATTTCTCCAAAGAAGATATACAGATTGCCAACAAACACATGAAAAGATTCTCAACATCACTAATCATTAGAGAAATGCAAATCAAAACTACAGTGAGGTATTACCTCACACCGGTCAGAATAGCCATCATCAAAAAATCTACAAACAATAATGCTGGAGAGGGTGTGGAGAAAAGGGAACTCTCTTGCACTGCTGGTGGGAATGTAAACTGATACAGCCATTATGGAGAACAGTATGGAGATTCCTTAAAAACTTAACATAGAACCACCACATGACCCAGCAATCCCACTACTGGGCATATACCCCGAGAAAACCATAATTCAAAAAGAGTCATGTACCACAGTGTTTGTTGCCACACTATTTACAATAACCAGGACATAGAAGCAACCTAGGTGTCCACTGACAGATGAATGGATAAAGAAGATGTGGCACATATATACAATGGAATATTACTCAGCCATAAAAAGAAACGAAATTGAGCTATTTGTAATGAGGTGGATGGACCTAGAGTCTGTCATTCAGAGTGAAGTAAGTCAGAAAGAGAAAAACAAATACCGTATGCTAACACATATATATGGAACCTAAAAAAATAAACTTCTGATGAACCTGGGGCAGGACAGGAATAAAGACATAGAGAATGGACTTTAGGTCACAGGGAGGGGGAAGGGTAAGCTGAGACGAAGTGAGAGAGTGGCACTGACATATATACATTATTAAATGTAAAATAGCTAGTGGGAAGCAGCTACACAGCACAGGGAGATCAGCTCGGTGCTTTGTGACCACCAAGAGGGGTGGGATAGGGAGGGTGGGAGGGAGACGCAAGAGGGAGGAGATATGGGGATATATGTATAGCTGATTCACTTTGTTATATAGCAGAAACTAACACACCATTGTAAAGCAATTATACTCCAAAAAAGATGTTAAAAAAAAATACTACCAAACACCACTCTATGAAGGATGAACAATAATTTGTAAATGTCACTTCGGAGGGGTTCCGAATTATTAGGAAAGTGGGGATAGTTTACATACCTTGTTTTATTCATCTACTTATTTATTCATTCATCCCACAAATAGTTATTAAACACTAGCACCTAAGGATAAAGTAGTGGGCATATAGCATAAATCATGGTCTCTGACCCAAGGATACATAAATGTTATTATTTAAACGTTTATATAAAAAGTGTTCACTATGTTCTTCTGTGTGCAAAGTGCTCTGTTTTGTCCTTAGAATGAGAAGGTGGAGTACACAGGGCACCTACTTCAGATCATTTGAGCTAAGGACAGAAGGAAGGAAATCGAATTGCAGGGCTTCAAGTAGAGAGAGCAGAGGTGGTACACACTGAGCTTACAGTGGGTGTGGGCCGTCCAGGGTGTAGGTGAGCAGGCCTGCGGGAGACCGTCCACTCTTCATCCCGACCACTGTCGTGGTTGACAATGGGCAGGAAACCGTACTGCACAGGAGTTTTGAACGAGGAGGAAGGACACCTGGCTCCGGTCCCAGGGCCAGGGCTCACCTGCTTCCTCCTCCGTCTCCTCATCTGTAAAGTGAGAGAATTTGGATCAGGTTGTCTGTGCGTTCCCCCCAATTAATTTAGGCAAAGGCGAAACGTTTTTTTCTACTTTATTCTGGGAAGGGATTATCAATGGTAAATACATTTCTATCTCTAAATTCAGCAACTTAACTTTCCTCAGTGGAAAGACTTAGTATTCCAAAACAAGTATCATGACCATCTCCCAAAGCATCTTTTAAACGCTTCTTTGCCAGTGGCAGCAAGCTGATCCTGAAAGCTTATTATTCAGGTAAAAATGATAAATAACAGGCGTATCATACCCATCTGTAGGATTTTGAAACCTGTGTGTGAAAAGTAAAAGATTCGACGGACGATGCAGGTATTTTCTCAATGCCATGCCTTCCATGAAGTGACTCCTCCCATTGGGTGCCTTGACAGTCGCCCACCTGCTGTGATTTGAGGACTCTCTGTTTCTAAATTATATCTGTCACTCTATCTGCAATTCTACCATTACTGGTTGATGTCTTCATGTTAAGACATTATCTCTGAGATTTCCCCTTCAAGATGCAAATATCCTTAGAGAGTTTACTGCATTAAGCCATGAGCCAAGAAGAGATTAAGGAGAGAAAATGTTAGGCACATACATCTGATGAGTAAGAGAGAAAGAAACTCAGTGAGAAGTGGGCTGCCTTGGGGAGGCCCTCCCTCCACAGAGAGAATCCCCAGTGATCAGAGGCCAAGTGAAAACCCTTCGTTAGGCCAGGGAGATTTGGCTTCATCAGGAAAAGAAACGCTGAACAAGGTGGGAGAATGCAGAAGACAAACTTGATTCACTTTATCATTTTTCCAAGAGTTAGCCCTAGTGCCAGATGTTGGTCACGTAGTCAGTCAGACTTGGGGTGATTGAACTCTTCATCTTTATGCTTGAAACATTTTCATTGTTTACATATGTTCATGGACATGTCAAGAAAGGTTGAAATTAAATGAGATATTGCACATGAAATGACTTGTATTAACTCTAAAGTATGAACCAGATGTGATTGCTTTTATTTGATAGAGAAAGCAAGGGCAAGGGGCTTTAGAGGATAAAGGGTAAGGGAAGTAGCTACACAAATACATAAAATTGTATCTGGCAGCATAAGCTAATTTAGCCCCACAAGCATTTTTCCCTCTCTTCATCATAACATCCATCCCTCACTTCAGAACAGAAACATAGGTAGGTCTTTTGGAGAAAAGCTTTCCCTGCCTGAACATAGCAGGGCAGTAAAAGGGCAAGATGGTCTCTGGTCAGGAAAAGAGGGGTTGCAGGAGCTGTTAACCCCCAGCATGTCCAGAGGACATCAGGGTTTCACCTGAGAGAAACTCTGTTCTCTATCAGGAGGAAAAAATGTGATCCAGAGCAAGTTCCAAATGTCAGAAGAATTAATCAACTTATTCAGAGTCCATTTATTGAGTGTTATGTGAAGGACACTAACTGTGGGCTGATTATGAGTCTCCCGTGTGGAGAATCTGTATCCTGCTTCTGGAGCCACAGTATCTGCCACAGTTAGAGAATGATGGCAAAGCATCACCATTTCTGAAAGTCGATCACAGGACCAGCTTCGGCAGTCGTTAAGACTAGTTCTCCACTCTCACTGTCTGCAACGATCACATAAAGTCTTTTGAAACTTCTGGCTCACAAAAGCAAAATCAACAGAAAGGAGATCCAACAGAAAGAAGAGGCGAATTCTCGTTCCTATAGTTTTCTTCCACAGTTTTATGATGCTTCATACTTAGGCTCACGAAACTTGATTCCCCAACGTAGTTCCAAGAATCAAATCCTATAAGTCCAGGTTCAGTTTCCATTTCCCAAGCCACGGCTCCATCCTCCATTCTATTTGCTCCTTTGTTTTTATTTTTTTTCATGATCAAGTAGAAGGAAACCAGGTGTTCACCCCGATTTTAGAGAGAAAATAACCAGAAAGTTCCACCCGTGAATCCCCATACAAACTCTCCACCTGAAGATGCTTTTAGCACAGCAAATACCCCAGATGCAGAGGTAGTGCTAGAAGCAGTTAAGCTGTGACTAGAGAAACATACAACACTGAGGCCTATTGCAGACAGGTCCAAACTCAGCACCAGGTCTCCTCAGAATTTCTGGCTCTGATTACTAACCTAAGTCCCCAGAAGAGAGTTCACCAGCCGCTGAGGTTTTATGGAGGTGTTATGCACGTGACACCAGCCTGGCAAAGAGTAGCCTATGATGACTCAACCAGAGCATCTGGGCGATTCCTAGCCATGCTCTGCAAGCCATAATCATCCCCAAGTAAGCTTGTGAGGGGACAGAGCCCAGAGAAAGAGAATCCTCCCACACCACACCCCTCTCTGATGGCCACACAGAATGAGAGGAGAGACATCCTCAGGGAAATTAGAATGAGAGGCAGCTGGGTCAACTATTGTCACTCTTCTGTCAGGGCCCTTGCAGACCTGGCTGGTAAAAACAAGGAGAAAGCACCTTACACCTATTAGACTAAAAAAAAAATGGAGAGCTGATAATGCTAAGTAAAGAGAGATACAGAGGTATGGGGAGAGTGCAGAATGGTATAACTTTTCTAGAGAACAGTCTGGGAGCACTTAAATTACACACATTCCGCACAGCCCATCGGTTTCAATTATATAAACATGCCACACACACACAAATACATATATATCCCATATAGGTCCTTTCAGGGATAGTTATTTCCATGGAAATTGGGAGTCAGGAAATTGATGGCAATTTGAGTATCTATTAGGATACGAGAGTGAATAGGAAAAATACAGTGGATGCACACATTCATTTAAACAACAAATTAGAAGTACATATATTAACGTAAATAGATCTTATACATACATATGGGGGGAATTATCAGAATGAAATAAATAATGCAACGCCATTTTCATAAGTTAAAAATATAGGCTCACAAAACCACAGTATCCATTTGGGAACAACGGTGGCAAACAAAAACAGCCACATTAAACACTACAGAAAGTTGTCTATGGGGAAGGGGAGGAAAATAAAAGTAGGAAGTGGGTATAAAAAAGAAGGAAGGGAGGAAATGAGGGAGGATCCTTATACAGAATTATGATAATTTTCCATAACTGGAAAATATGATTAATGCAATCATCTGTATCTGAGTCCAAACAAATCCTGTCTGTAGAGTCTGACTAACATGTACAGCGTTTCTCCTCGCTTATCTCCTCCTCCATATCAAGAGTCTTGTATGGTATAAAACCATATGCTTCGGGGAATGAGAAGGGTAAGCTGGGACGAAGTGAGAGAGTGGCATGGACATATATACACTACCAAGTGTAAAATAGATAGCTAGTGCGAAGCAGCCGCATAGCACAGGGAGATCAGCTCGGTGCTTTGTGACCACCTAGAGGGGTGGGATAGGGAGGGTGGGAGGGAGATGCAAGAGGGAGGAGATATGGGGATATATGTATATGTATAGTTGATTCACTTTGTTATACAGCAGAAACTAACACACCATTGTAAAGCAATTATATTCCAAGAAAGATGTTAAAAAAGAAAAACCATATGCTTATTACAGACATCAGAAAGGAGAGGTACTAGACCAGATGGACCCCCTTGCAGATCCACCGGGCTCCCTCCACACACTGGGATATCCAGACCCACACCCAGAATTCTTGTATAGACTTTCTAAAAATCACTGCACTTTAAAGCTGGATAAGAACTTAAAATATCACACAAATTTTACATTTTACAGATGAGGTGGCAGGAACCCCTCAAGATGACAAATGACCCAGAAAGAGAATGCATGTCCCTTAACTCCAGCTGGGAGATTTACCACTACATCCTTCAACTACACAATTTAGCACTGAATGACTTTAACTTCTATAATAATTTAAAATTTATTTACGGGCTTCCCTGGTGGCGCAGTGGTTGAGAGTCCGCCTGCCGATGCAGGGGACACGGGTTCGTGCCCCGGTCTGGGAAGATCCCACATGCCGCGGAGCGGCTGGGCTCGTGAGCCATGGCCGCTGAGCCTGCGCGTCCGGAGTCTGTGCTCCGCAATGGGGGAAGCCACAACAGTGAGAGGCCCGCGTACCGCAAAAAAAAATAAATAAATAATAAAAATAAAATTTATTTATTTATTTGTTTTATATTTTTGGCTGCATTGAGTCTTTGTTGCTGCACGTGGGCTTTCCCTAGTTGCAGCGAGTGGGGGCTACTCTTCATTGCAGTGTGCGGGCCTCTCATTGCGGTGGCTTCTCTTGTTGCTGAGCACAGGCTCTAGGCATGCAGGTTTCAGTAGTTGTGGCATGCTGGCTCAGTAGTTGTGGCTCACAGGCTCTAGAGTGCAGGCTTAGTAGATGTGGCACACGGGCTTAGTTGCTCCACGGCATGTGGGATCCTCCAGGGCTCCAACCCATGTCCCCTGCATTGGCAGGTGGACTCCTAACAACAGCACCACCAGGGAATTCCCATCTTCTATAACTTTTTGAGGGCAGTGGCAATGTCTTATTTGCCTCCCTCATTGGATCCAACTCAAGAAAAATGTACATCACTGAATAGAAATTTATTTATCCCAAAATGTTTATCCACCTACCCTGCTATTGACAAGGTTATACGTTCAATAACTGTAAGGATCAATTACTTCTGTTCAAAAATGGATTCTACTGGTCATGATGAGATCTGGGTCCATAGCAGACCCTTATGAATTTTAGTTGAATCTCAGTTAAATCAGTGAGTTTTTACCATAATGAGGAACAAAACTGTCTCTCTAAGATGATTTTTGTTTCTCCCCAGTTCTCACCTGGAACACAGCAAACTAATTAAGCCACAACTCAAGATAGAGTTCAGTACTTTCAATTTGCTAAATCCCTTGATTTAATATTGAATTAACCTCCCTGGAGCCCTGACATATTGATTTCTCTGCCACGTCACACCATGGAATGGGAGGTAGCAAACAAAGCGTTTGAACACACTCTAGTAATTACATTATTCATTCTCATGGACGCCATATTGGTTCACACCTGTGTGTCTCTGCCATGTCCCCCAGTAGCCAGGAAGATCCCATCCTTCCAGACTCAACTTGAGTTGAGTCCAGGAAAACTCCCTGAGCCCTCACGACACATCCAAACAATAATCTATTTACATGTCTTTTATTCCCACCAGTAGAGCTACAGGAGTGCAGGAACTGAGCCTCTTTCTTTGTTCCCAATAATACCTACCCAATTCCTGACTCACAGTAGGGGCTCAAGAATTGAACACAATAAGGGAAAAGAATCCAAAAAAGAGTGGATACATGTATAATTGATTCACTGTGCTGTACACCTGAAACTAATACAACATTGTTAATCAACTGTACTCCAACAAAAAATTGTTTTTAAAAAAGTTATTCAGTAATCAATATTAGCAAGGTGTCTGGACTATAGAGAGAATATTTTTTAAAAATTCTTAGGAAAAGAATTGAACAAAATAGGTATAAGAGAGGCAAGATAGGGGCCCAACTAGTTTTTTTCAGATATGTTAATTAAGAGATTATAGTCCACAGGACAGAGTAGTAGCTTAGGTTCAGGCAGGCAGAGGGTACAGCTCTATGTAGGGAAGAAGGGTCTATTGGTCTCTCGGGTCAGAATCTAGGAATGGTTGATGAATGTAGACTTTAAACAAGAAGAACAGTTACTCAGGCAATGAGCATCAGTACCAAAATGTCAGGATGCTGGGCAGTAAAGGGGTGGGGTACCAGGAATGAGGGCTGGAGACAACACCAGTGACTCTGAGCTGGGGGTTCTCTATAAGCTGTAAGCCAAGTACAGGGGCAGGTCTCAGAATACCAGCCAACCTCAAATCCACGTTGGCAGCAAGTCAATATAAACTGCTAGTGTAGACACCAAAGAGACCAAGAACAAACTGGTTTGGAAATAACTTACACGTAGCTCAGCCATGAATTCCGTAAAACAAGGGTACATCCTAATATCTCTCTCAAAAATGTGTAAGATTGAAGCTCTTATAGAAATACAACATAAGCAGAGTATAGCCTTATAAAATTCCCAGTTTTATTTCACTGCATATTCTAATATATTAAAATAATGTTATTTTTCCAAAATATCTATATTTAAGACCTACAGAAAAAAAATGCTGTTAAATCATTCAGAAGTAGTATATACATTCTATAAGGTTTCTGATATGATTCTAGAACATATAATTTTAATTCTTATATGATAAAACTGCTTATTCAAATCAATAATATTAACTTAAGCTTTTAAATTTTATCTTCATTTTTATGTGTTTAAAAATGTGCCTTTAAATTTTTTGATCTATATCTATAGATTTATTTATCAGAAAATCTAACTCAGAAGTGAAGAAAACAGCTTCTAAGGATATTCTCTAATAGCCTGCAAAGTAATTCTTTTTGCAATGCTGTCTTCTTCTACTGTCACCTGAGTTTAAAACTTTGCTGGTGGATCAGTCCTTTCTCCAAAGTCCAGAACAAGGAAGTTTCTCACACAACTGTCAGACAACCTTGACACTTTTGCAGAATGCCAGAGAGTCATATCCTTTCCAGAAAATATTTTGGGAGAAGAAAATAACCTCTATTTCAGCATATAATGTAGTAGCAATAAAAGAAAAAATGATTTAGAAATTTTTAAGAATGGGTTTTTTTTCCAGAAGATTCCAGAAGCCATTACCAAACTCCACTGCCCAAAAAAAGTATTCTGACACAAAAAGAACTGCTAACATGCATATCTTGAGCTTTGTTTAATAGGGGACCAGTTTAATGCCCTTTTAGAGCAGTCCACCAATATTCCAGCAAGAACCTTCTTGAAAACTACAGATTAGAGAGGATAGGTGATGGAAAAATAATCTAAAATGTTAGAATGTTTACTGGGTTATTAGGGATGGGAGAAGAGGGATAGAGTTCAGGGCTTCAGAGAGTCACTCGTGTGTGCAGCTTCTTCTTCCTGCTCACTTACATGAATGAAATAAGGAAAGCCAGAAAAAGGTTTAAAAGTATCTCACAGTCAGTACAAGTCGTTTCCTCTAAGGCTACCTCTCACAGGAACAGGTATTCTTCCTCCACTTGGACTTGGATCTGGGGTTACATACACACAATGCACTCTTTATGGAAGGCAGACATTTGTTCCTAATTCTAAAATTTTATTTTAATGAAAATTTTGTCTAAATGCAATGTGGTATCACAGATAAAATCATGGGGAAAGGATATTAGTGAAAAAACTGGAGAAATTTGAAGAGTCTGGAATTCAGTTAATGGAATGTACAAATGTTGGTTTCTTAATTTTTCCAAACATGCCAGGGTATCACAGGATGTTAACAAGGAAAACTGGGTGAAGGTTGTATGAGAACTCTCTGCACTTTCTCCAAAACTTTTTTGTAGATCTAAAATTATTCAAAAACTAGATGTGTATTTGTTAAAACCCTTTGATATCTTTGTTAATAAGCATAGTATTTACCATTCCACACAAAACTTATTTCACTCATGCTGCCTTTGAAGTGGACATAAAATAAAGCTCCTAGTAGCTAAATTCATGACTCTAACTTGTCTTGGAAGAGCAGATACAAAGGTTTCTGGAGATTCTGTAATCTCATTATAAATCAAGTCATAGAGAAAAGAGGATTCATAAAACAGATGATAAAAAATGCCAAGATATTCATATGGCTCTTGAAATTCAATTAATGGGGATTGTGAATTTCATATTTCTATTAAAAATTAACTTTTATAAAAGGTAATTGAAACTCTTTTTTACTATGACATGCTAAACAGAGCAAATTATTAATTTATTTCAATTTAATCAAGATGTATTGAAGGTGGGAGACTCATTGCTCTGATTTGTGGTGGGGTACTAAATAATCATGAAAACAGAATACTAAACCTTCATTGATTCAGAAAATCTACAAGGGTTTTTCCCAGTATATGTCCATAGCTTGAGCCACTGAAAGAACAAACTTGACAAATAAAAATAAATAACTATATAAAAACTATTTTTAAATGAATATAGAAATGTCAGATTTTATATTATAAATTTGCTTTTTAAATCTTCACTCCAATGAGTTCCTATTCTATCAAAAGGCAAGGAAAAAAAACTGTATTAAGGTCTAATAGAGTGATGATTGGAGGAACGACAGTAAAAGCAGTGATAGGTATTGATAGATGCCATCCACAGTAATCTCCTCATAGCAATTCCCCACGAAAGGCCATGATGATTCATCCTCCTGTTAGAAATGGGTTTGTCCATAATCACCCTAGATAATTCATCTTCCTCCCATGTTTAAAAGATCTCCAGGAAGGACACCAAGATGGCCTGTACCTTCCAACATTTAGCAACCCTCATTGCCAAAGAAGTTTTCCCTGTTTAGCTTCCAAATTACTATGTAATTCCAGGTAAGGAAAACAGAGAAGATATTAGTCTATTAGCTTTTCTAGCAATCTTTTATCTACTGGTAAAGAATGAATTAATCCCTCAAAGATGGGTGCTCCCTAGATGAATGAATAAAACAGTTTCTGAACTAAAAAAAGAATTACCATATGATACAGCAATTCCACTCCTGGGCATGTACCCAGACAAAACTATAATTCAAAAAGATACATGCACCCCTATGTTCATAGCAGCACTATTCACAATAGCCAAGACATGGAAACAACCTAAATGCCCATGGACAGATGAATGGATAAAGAAGATCTGGTACATACAGACAATGGAATACTACTCAGCCATAGAATGGAATAATGCCATTTGCAGCAACATGGATGAAACTAGAGATTATCATACTAAGTGAAATAAGTCATACTAAGTGAAGTAAGTCAGAAAGACAAATACCATATGATACAATTTATATATGGAATCTAAAATATGGCACAGATGAACCTATCTACAAAACAGAAAGAGACTCACAGACATAGAGAACAAACTTGTGGTTGCCAAGGGAGAGGGTGAGGGGGGAGGGAAGAACCGGAAGGACTGGGATTAGCAGATGCAAACCAGTATATATAGGATGGATAAACAACAAGGTGTTACTGTAGAGCACAGGGAACTATATTCAGTTTCCTGTGATAAACTATAATGGAAAAGAATATTTTTTTAAAGAATGTCTATATGTGTATAACTGAGCCACTTTGCTGTACAGCAGAGATTGGCACAAGTTTGTAAAGCAACTATACTTCAATAAAAAAATATTTTAAAAATATATTTTCTGTGGTTTATTCCCCTGGATGGTGACAAACAGACTTCTCCATATGAGCCCAGTTCTGACTCATTCCGACACACTGCAAAATATAACAACAGACCTGTGAAATCCACCATGAAATAATCAATTTAGTCTTCCTAACATCATACTGATCTTTAACCCAATGTACATATTTATAAAAGACATAGAAAACACTTACAAAAGGGTTAAACATGGCTGCCTTTATTGAGATTTGGATTAGGACTATGGCAAGACAACCCAACCTCTCTGTGATATCTAATATGGCATAGGCTTCTCATTAACCAAATTCCACAATAATACCCTAAAGAAGGCAGCTTATTAGGTAATTATTGTCCCATAAACCACTTTTCCATATATGCTGTAATCTTCATGCAAGCTTATTACAGTTTCTTTAAAATACTTTTTCATATTAAGGAAATTGAGAAATTTACTTCAACACTAAAATTAGCAAATTACCTTGGATTTGCAATTCTATTAATTGCTCTTCCCTTGTATTTCTTGGCAGACTCTGACAACTTTGTAAAATTTAGCTCTACCTCACATTGATGAAATATTTCAGGCCACTGGAAGTGTCACTAATGTCATTTTCCAGGCCAGTTTCAAATTGAAAACATGTTCATACTTTACACTCAATTTTGTCACCCAACTGCTCCTCAGTGAACTTGTAGCAATTCCAGGGTATTCTTTAAATAAGGTTATTTGTGGGTATGACATGTGACCATTTTTGACAGACTGAGTGAAAAATAGATTTATTCAAAAATGCCCATTGCTTTTTATTTAAAAATGTTTTAAATGTTAACTTTATGCAGCAAACTATATTTTCAAGCCATTTCTAAATTATTTTTTCAGTGTCCAGGTTACTTAGTATTTTTTCCACTTTATTTATAGAAAAGTGAGATTAAAACACATTGTTAAATGCATAAAAAAGAGGAATAGAAAAGTGATCTTAAACTTTGAATTCTAGCTCAGTGTTATGCCCATAAAACCTTTTCCATAGTAATAATCCACATTTTTCCATTACAGTGAAACTTCTCTATACTTGGAGCCATCTATGACTAGAGCCAATGAAAGAACAAACTTGGTAAGTAAAATAAACAACTATATGAAAAATAATACACAAAGAAAAATAAAGGGAGACAAGATGGTGGAATAGAAGGACCCTAAGCTCACCTCCTCTCACAAGCACACTAAAATCACAACTAACTGCTGAACAACCATCAATAGAATGACTGGAACATACCAGAAAATATATTCTACATCTACAGACATAAAGAAGAAACCCAACGAGATGGTAGGAGGGGTGCGCTTGTGATATAGACAAATCCCATACCCCCCAGGTGGGCGACCCACAAACTGGAGAACAATTATATCACAAAAGTTTTCCCACAAGAGTGAGAGTTCTGAGCCTCATGTCGGCTTCCCCAGGTTGGGAGTTTGGCATCAGGAGGACGAGTCCTCAGAGCCCCCAGTGGGGCTTGATTGCAGGAAGTCCACAGAACTGAGGGAAACAGAGACTCCATTCTTGGAGGGTGCACACAAGGTCTTGTGCACACCAGGACCCAAGGGGAAAAGCAGTGACTACCTAGGAGCCTGGGCCAGACCTAACTGCGGGTCTTGCAGGGTTTCCTGGGGAGGCAGGGACAGCTGTGGCTCACTGTGGAGACAAGGACACTGGTGGCAGAGGTCCCAGGGAATATTCATCAGTGTGAGCTCTCCTGGAAGCCATCATTTTGGCACCAAGACCTGGCCCCACCCAACAGCTTGTAGGCTCCAGTGCTGGGATGCCTCATGCCAAACAACCAACAGGGCAGAAACATAGCCCCACCTATCAGCAGACAGGAAGCTTAAAGTCTTCCTGAGCCCACAGTCACTTCTAAACACACCCCTTGACAGGGTCTTGCCCACCAGAGGGACAAGACCCAGCTCCACCCACCAGTGGGCAGGCACTGG
Organism: Orcinus orca; assembly: GCF_937001465.1. Classification (NCBI taxonomy): domain Eukaryota; kingdom Metazoa; phylum Chordata; class Mammalia; order Artiodactyla; family Delphinidae; genus Orcinus; species Orcinus orca. Next base: position 30,103,654 of record NC_064559.1, read on the forward strand.
ACCCTCCCACCAGGAAGCCTGCACAAGTCTCTAGACCAGCCTCAGCCACCAGAGGGTAGACATCAGAAGCAAGAGGAACTACAATCCTGCAGCCTGCAGAACAGAGACTGCAAATGCAGATTAGAACTTACCCTGGGATCAGCTGGTCCCTGGCCCTTGGGTGATGAGGGGGGAGTGTACTGCTGGGACACATAGGATGTCCCCTACAGAGGGCCGCTTCTCCAAAACTGAGAAACATAACTAATCTTCCACATTTGTAAAAGTACAAGTAGAAATTTAGACAAAATGAGACAGTAGAGGAACATGTTCCAGATGAAGGAACAAGGTAAAACCCCAGAAGAACAACTAAGTGATATGGAGATAGGCAATCTACCCAAGAAAGAGTTCAGAGTAATGATTGTAAAGATGATCCAAGAACTCAAAAAAGAATGGAGACACAGACCAAGAAGATAAAAGTAATGTTTAACAAAGAGCTAGAAAATATAAAGAACAACCAAACAGAGAGTAACAATATAATAACTGAAATGAAAATCACACTAGAAGGAATCAATAGCAGAATAAATGAGGCAGAAGAATGGATAAGTGAGCTGGAAGACAGAGTGGTGGAAATCACTGCCATAGAACAGAAAAAAGAATGAAAAGAAATTAAGATAGTCTGAGACCACTGGAACAATGTCAAACATACCAACATTTGCATTATAGGGGTCCTAGAAGGAGAAGGGAGAGAGAAAGGGTCTGAGAAGATATTTGAAGAGATAATAGCTGAAAACTTCCCTGACATGAGAAAGGAAACAATCACCCAAGTCCAAGAAGCACAGAGAGTCCCATACAGGATCAACCCAAAGAGAAACATGCTGAGACACATAGTAATCAAACTGACAAAAATTAAAGATAAGGTAAAAATATTAAAAGTAACAAGAGGAAAGTAACAAATAACATTCAAGTGAATCCCCATAAGGATATCAGCTGATTTTTCGGCAGACACTCTGCAGGCCAGAAGGGAGTGATATGATACATCTAAAGTGAAGAAGGCAAAAATCTACAACCAAGAATACTCTACCCAGCAAGGCTCTCATTTATATTTGACAGAGAAATCAAAAGCTTTACAGAAGAGTAAAAGCTAAAAGAATTCAGCACCACTAAACCAGGTTTACAGCAAATGCTAAAGGAAATTCTGTAGGCAGAAAAGGAAAGGCCACAACTAGAAACAAGAAAATTAAGAAATGGGAACTCTCACCAGTAAACGCAAATTACAATAAAGGTAGGAAATCATCCGCAAACAAATATCTAAACCAGTAACCATGAGTGGAAAAGAGTACAAAAGCAGGATATTTGAAATGCATTTGAAATTAAAAGATCAGCAACTTAAAACAATCAACAAAGAAGAAAAATGAATCCAAACACAACACTAAAGATAGTCATTAAATCACAAGAGAAGAGAACAAAAGAGGATGGGAAGAAAAAAGATCTACAAAAACATTAACAAGATGGAAACAAGGGGACTTCCCCGGTGGTCCAGTGGTTAAGACTCCATGCTTCCACTGCAGGGGACATGGGTTCAGGCAACTAAGATCCTGCATGCTGTGCAGCACGGACAAAAAAAAAAAAAAAAAAAAAAGATGGAAATAAGAACATACATTTTGATAATTACCTTAAGTGTAAATGGATTAAATGCTCCAACCAAAAGACAAAGACTGGCTTGAATGGTTACGTAAACAAGACCCATATATATGCTGTCTACAAGAGACCAACTTCAGACCTAGAGACACATACAGACTGAAAGTGAGGGGATGGAAAAAGGTATTCCATGCAAATGGAAATCAAAAGAAAGCTGGAGTAGCAGTACTCATATCAGACAAAATAGACTTTAAAATACAGACTGTTACAAGAGACAAAGAAGGACAGTACATAATGATCAAGGGATCAATCCAAGAAGAAGATATATCAATCATAAATATACACATACCCAACATAGGAGCACCTTAATATGTAAGGCAAATGCTAATAGCCATAAAAGGAGAAACTGACAGTAACACAATAATAGTAGGGGACTTTAACACCCCACTTACAACAGTGGACAGATTGTCCAAACAGAAAATAAAGAAACACAGGCCTTAAGTGACACATTAAAACAGATTAACTTAATTGATATTTATAGAACATTCCATCCAAAAGCAGCAGAATACACATTCTTCTCAAGTGCACATGGAACATTCTCCTAGATAGATCACATGCTGGGCCACAAAACAAACTTTGGTAAATTTAAGAAAATTTATTGAAACACAATTCATGTTCCAATTCACAGGCTCACAGACATAGAAAACAAACTTATGGTTACCAAAGGGGAACAGTGGGGGGAAGGAATAAATTAGGAGGTTGGGATTAACATATACACACTACTTTATATAAAAATGATAAACAACAAGGACCTACTGTATAGTACAGAGAACTGTATTAAATATCTTATAATAAGCTATAATGGAAAAGAATATAAAAAGCAGATATATATCTTTGATGTACACCAGAAAATAACACAGCATTGTAAATCAACCATAATTCAATTAAAAAACAACAAGAACAAAAACAAAATAGAAAGTGTGGTGTGCAGAAGCCATGTCTCGAAAGTGGAGTGGTCACTGTGACAGGATGCTGAGCAGACAGGAAAGGTGAGGACTGAGAATTAAATTGTTGGGCCAACTTGGGTGTCTCATTTATCTTTGAATCTGCTGCACAGGACCTGGTAAGCAGTCAGAAGTTCTTTCTGGTGTGTGTATCACAAGTGTATTAGATAATACAACACCAGAAATGATTTGGAATGTAGTGGAGGTGGGAAAGGGGCAGATGACTTATACTACAAGGTACAATTCTTAGCAGTGTTTTGATATCTGATTCATCCTGATGTATATGCCTGTGCCATGTCTAGATGGGCAAAGATGATTTGTATAGGGGCAATTTATTTATGCACATTACTTTTATATTGGCCAAAAAAACCTCACTAAATATTTTCATATTGCTTTTGGAGAGCTCTCACTAGCTTTCATTGATATAATTTGCCTGCCCTTGTTACTTTTTAGGTTCTCCAAAAGGAATCAGATCATTATTGAAAAACATGGTAAAACCTTGAACAAAGGGGATGGATGAGAAATTAGAAAGTGCAGTGAAATTTTAAAATACAAAACTTACCAAACATTCATAGACTTTAAGTTGGGAAAAAGCAATGTTGGTAAATAACAAACTCAATAGAGGTAAGGTATGGAGTTTTACTAGGACATTTGAAACACTGCATTATAAAGTCCTCTAGGACTTTAGGACTTTACTCCTCTAGGAAGATGTTTCTTAACATCTTAATGCTTTGGTTAGGCAACCTATCACTGACACTGAAATAACAAGTAATGAAAAATATCAACACCATGAACTGAGAGAAGATAGTTAATGGGATGACAAAAGGCCGGGGGTAAGTCCTGTTTTATGTAGCTTGTTTTATGTATTTGGAAGGAGGAGTAAACATTTACAGATTACATTCTGAGACGGCGGCACTAACTTTGATGATGCTACAAAAGTGATTAATAGAGGAAAATAAAATGCACCAGAGCCTGGAAAGTTACTTTTTCTACTTTGGGGTTCTAAGCCTTTGTAGATGTATAAATTTGGATCCTCAAACCACATCATGTGCACAGTGGCATTGGTCAAGGGAGTTGAAGTGGTCATTTCTAAGGAGAATTCCTCCACCCGCCTCTCGTCTCCCAAAACCCAGGCAGAGACAAGCTTCCTTGTCTTTTTGTGCTGGTGGTAAATTTTTTTTCTAGCCCGCTTTACTCGAGAGTGCAGATGGTTGAGGATTTTAGTTTTATTTGGGGGTTCTAATTTCTAACTCTGCTTCAGCTGGTTCTGAGAGAGCATGTCTTCTCCTATGAGACCAGTACCTACAGTTTCTCTCTCCCTGCTCCCTGCCCCACCCCAGGTAGTTTCCAATGAGCAACAATGTCACAGCTAAACTTTCTTTTTCAATAGAGAAAGGGAAAAAGACATGGTGTTGGCTTAAACACTAGCATTTTCTGCTATAGCATATTCCTTTGGCCCCATGAAATATACACTCCCTCCTTGGGGAAGATGATCCCAGGAACTCATCTCATAACATTCAGCTCAAAGCTCAAGATTTCCAGGTAAAAGACAGTCATTTACAACAGGTCTAAGTATGGTGCTTCATGTTCCTATAAACCAAAGCACAGTTTATCCACTCCTCTCTTATATGTCCAACATATATTGCTGGAGAAAGACAGGATAACCACAATAAAAACATTTATTTAGGGAAAGAAGGAAGGAAAATCAGAGCAGTCATTGGTCTATAGCAATTTTCTAATGCTAAAAGGTGGGAATTTCCAAACTCCCTGGTGATAAGTTCCTTGGTCCTGGTCTCCTTAAGGGATCTCCTTGTCTACTGTCTATCATGGTCCCAGTATTTGCTGAGAAGTTGTCCTTTTTCCCCAATCCTCCATGACCACATCTAATGTGGACATTGAAGAGTATGCTCTTCTTAGGGGCTGTGCAGTTTTTTTTTTTTTGGCTCATTTACTGCTAGTGCAGGACTATAGTTTAGGGGCTTCTTTAGGAATCAGGGGGAAAACACCATAGTTTCTGCTAGCCAGGCTCATGTTTCCTTTGAAAATACAATTTTCTGAAAAAAAATAGTGGGATTTTAGTCTATTTTGTATCCATCAGTTTCATATGCAAGCCCAAAATCTTACATAGACTTAAAAAAAAAAAACAGTCTTATTTACTGACCTCTAGCCCCTATCATCTCCTCTTCTCAGTTTAATAATGGTTCCCTTGATCCATGTAAAACAATAGACTTGAATAGGAAGACATTGTTCAGATGATCTTTGCAATAAGAGTAGCTCAAGTTGTCTGACCCAGAAGTCTGAAAAGGAAGTGATTTTTTTAATACAAAATAAGTTGTTTGAGCATAGTTACTTCCTATTTCTTGCTGCAGTTCCTAAAATAATTAAAATAATTTCTTTACTTCTTGTAGTACTTCTCACCAAAAAAAAAAAAAAAAAAAGTGTTTTCAAAGTGGGTCTTTGTAGGCAAAATAAACTGAGTCTTTGTATGCCTGAAAATATTTTTATACCTGAAGTTAAATGAAAATTTGGCTAGGTATAAAATTATAGATACAATGTGGATTTTTTTTCTTTATAACTTTAAAAATACTACTATTTTTTTGCTTCCAAAAAAAGAGAGAGATCTGTGATTAATGTGATCCTCCTCCTTTGGTCAGCTTTATCTCTTTAGAACTTAATAGAAGTTTCTCAATATAATGTTTTAAAATCTCATTATAATGTGGTTATGTTTGTATTTCTCCTTATTCACACTTTTACACTTCGTAATCTATGAAGCCAGATGTCATTCATCTTTTCTTTTATGGGGGAATTTTTAAATTGAAGCATAACATATATAACATAAAGTGTACACATCTTAAGTGTATATCTAAATGATCTCTTTTATTTATTTATTTATTTATTTTTGGCTGTGCTGAAGCTTCATAGCTGCGTGCAGGCTTTCTCTAGTTGTGGTGAGCAGGGGCTACTTTTTGTTGAGGTGCAGGGGCTCCTCACTGTGGTGGCTTTTCTTGTTGCGGAGCACAGGCTCTAGGCACACAGGCTTCAGTGGCAGCATTTGGGCCCTAGAGCGTGAGGGCTTCAGTAGTTGTGGCACATGGGCTTTGGTCCTCCACGGTATGTGGGATCTTCCCGGACCAGGGATCGAATCCGTGTTCCCTGCACTGGCAGGTGGATCCTTAATGACTGGACCACCAGAGAAGTCCTTCAATGATATCTTTATATGGTGAATATACCCACATAATTACCACCCATATCAAGGTATAGAATATCCCCAATACTATAGAAAAGTAATTATTTTTTTAACTTCTAGCACAATTTATTAGTCTTCCCTGTTATTTATACAAATGAACTCACACGATGTATACCTTTTCTATCTGACTCTTTTTTTACTTAACATTATATTATGTCTGAAGAATTCACTCATTTTGTGGTTACAACAGAAGTTCATTACTATCATTGCTGTTTAGCATGAATATATTGCAATTCATTGTACTTTCCTCTTTTGATAAACATTTGGGTGATTTCTAGTTTGTGACTATTATGAGTACAACTCTAAGCATTTCTGTTCATGTATGTTCATGTACATAAGTGTGAATTTCTGTTAGGTATATACCTAGGAGTGCAATTGCTGGATTTCTGGATATGCATGTGATTTAGTAGATACTACTTTAATATATATTGTCAAACAATTTACCAAAGTGGGTATACATTCGCACTCCCACCAATCACATATAAGAAATCAACTATAGCAAAATGTTGATACTACTAATTCTGCATGGTGGATACATAGATTTTATTAAATTATTGTCCAATACTTTTCTTATGTTTGGAAGTTTTCACAATTTTTTTTAAAATGTGAAAATATAAAAATTAAAAGTAATTTCAGGATGAATGTTCAACAAGATGGGGCAAGATTATTTTAGGCTGATAAATTATTAATACTAAAAGTGTTCCATATTCTTTTAACCATGCTGAGGTTCTAAAGTGAGCTGTTTAAATATTTTTATCCTGTGCAACCACTTCTCTATATGACTCATGATTTTCCTGATACAGTTTAACCAAAACAAAACACAGAAATCAATAGGATGGTGACCCTGATGCTAGGGTACAGCGGCCACCCTCAGCTTCTATATATAATTTGTGCGCTCTCAAAAATGATTTTATAAACAAATGTTATCAATTTCATTTATACAAAAGAAGTAGCATTGTTATCTATTCTGTACAATGGGGCTCCAATTAGAGTTTCCCTTGAAATAAAGGATCCTGATGCTTTGAAAATTTAAGGATTAGTCTACTACACCAAGCCATTTAGCGAATAATAATACCTGGCTGTGAAAGAAAAATGAACTTTTATTGAATAAACAGACTACTTTGTAAATTTCCATTGTAACAAACTGAGGTAAAAATACATTTTATTGAGCTCCATTATTCTCCAAAGCAAAGTCTTAAGAGAAATACTATTATATTCTCAAAGGATACTTCATCTATAGCATCCTCAAGTGAAAGGAGAAAGAATTTAAAATGGGGTTGAGTTTACAAAACTAGATCACTTTAGCCAATATGGCATTGCACATTTCATTGTCCATTTGTAGCATTATTCATAATAAAATATGAGGAAGCTTGATGCATTCAGGCACAAAGCAGTCAAAACCATGAATGTGTAGAATATTATTTAGAAGTAGCCTCTTACCAATATAAAATATCATGGTATATTGTATTTAATGAATAACACAATCTACTCTTCTTCCTCAAAGTTCAATGACTCCAGACTGTTTCTTCACCTGTCAAACATATGTGAAAGTTCCTCTAGAGCCAATCTCTCCACTGGTACCCAAATCCCATCCCTCCCACCCACTCAAGGACATCCCTGCATCAATTCTCCACACCCTCTTCTGTGCCATCATCTCTTGCTCTCTACTGGGTCTTTCTCATCAGGATCTTTATATTTGTCTCATTGAAAAGAAAGCTCTATCCTCCATGTCCCCCACTAGCTGCCACCTCACATTTATTTCTCCTCTTTACAGTAAAACTCCTCCAAAGAATGGCCTGTATATGCTATCTCCAATTTCCCTCCTCTGTCCTCTGTTAAATTCTCTCCACTCAGCCCAGTTGAAATGATCGTGTCACCATCAGTCCATCCCTCTTATCAAAGTCACCATCACCTCCACATTTTATATCCAGTGGTCATTCTCTGTCCTCATTTACAGACTCAGCAGTGACATCTGACACCACTTCTACATGTGGTTTCCAGGACATCAGAGCTCCCTGGACATTTTCCATCTCAAGACTGTTCTTTCTCAGTTTCCTTTGCTAGTTCTTCCTGCCCCTCTTCCTTACCATGTCATTTGTCTTTTCTTCTTTACAAGAACTCCCTTGGAGATTCCATTCAGTCATGATCTTAACTAATATCTATGTGCCAATAACTCTCAAATTCCTATCTCCAACCCTGACCTTCTCCCAAACACCAGATTTGTTATCCAATTGCCCACCTGAAATCTCTCTTTGTCTGTTCAACAAATACATCAACTCATGGATTGCCAGACCTACTCCACCTACAGTTTTCCCCATTGGCATTGATGGCAGCTCCATATTTTTAAGATGTTAGTACGGGGGTTATTACTTTGAAGACATTTGACCTAGACTATATATGGTTTTTAAGTGCTATTGAGTACTTTTTTTGGGGGGGGGGGATACGCGAGCTTCTCACTGTCGTGGCCTCTCCCATTGCGGAGCACAGGCTCCGTACGTGCAGGCTCAGCGGCCATGGCTCACGGGCCCAGCGGCTCTGCGGCATGTGGGACCTTCCCGGACCGGGGCACGAACCCGTGTCCCCTGCATCGGCAGGCGGACTCTCAGCCACTGCGCCACCAGGGAAGCCCTATTGAGTACTTTTAAAACTCGTCCTTTCAAATGTTGTGTTTTTACTCAAAAGCAGCACTATTTCAGGGAAAGTATGAGTTTTGAAGATAGGCAAACTGAGGCTTTGTCAATTATTAGCTGAGTGGCAATAATTATAAACTAAATTTAAATTATATATAATTTGTTCAAAAATTATTAAGAATTTTAAGACACTGAGAGCAGAGCCAAGCATTGGGCCCATTAGAACAGAGAAAAATTACATAAACTATTTGATAATCAATTTTGTCATTTATAAAATTTGTAAAAGTTTACAACATCAAGTTTTTTAAAGTTTCTAGCACATATTTTTCAAAATCACCTATCACAATAGGTGTATCATCACATTGTTACAACCTAACACAATTTCCAACATTCTAGTTTAGGGTCCCACTAACTGGAAATGACACTTTGACATCTGTAGTGGATTTGGAAAGGCTCAAATGCATTTGTCTGTAAAACTGTAGCTCTAGATTAGAGTGAAAGACAATTGAACTATAGGTACCAAATATTAGTAACTATGGTAACTAAAAATTAGTAAGGATATAAACAGAGAAGCATAGAGCTCCAGATTATTTAATTAGACCAATTGTTGTACTTTCCTGCCTGATTTTCTTCATCTATAAAAGTCAGAGGATTGAACTGAAAATCTTAAAGCCTCTGTTTCCATCGAAGGTACCACATCCAAGAAGGAGAGGACTCAGGGTGTCCCCAAGCAGGTACTCCCTTGGTGGAGGTAATAGGTTCCAGGTCCTGTTCCTCAGCTTTTCAGATTTAGAAAGTATCTTTGATTAGTTAAACTCAAAGACATTTATTCACGCAAACTAAAATTGCAGGAGTCTGTTTCATAAAACAAAGTGCCAATTGTTAACTTACAAGAGCAGAAGTAATACCAAGTTCACAGCCTTTGGTCAGTAGCTCAGGGTGTTTCTTCCTGATGGACCAGTTCAGAGACTAAATTATAGGTCAGAAGTTTGCTTGAAGAGCCCAGAATCATTATATAGGGGTTAAATTGTCATCAATGAAGGAGAGCTATGTGAATTTGATTGGGGATATTCTTGCCCCAGGAATCAATATTAGCCTTTTGGATGTAGAAGGACTTCTCTCCTGCACTAACCTGAACAATATTTACTCTCTGTACATCCATCCTTTTCCTTTTAACCTCTATGTATGTTGTTGCCCTTCTATTAATACTTTTCATCAGATGGTTACATTTGGTATATTTAAGTCACTTCTCAATCATGGAAATATACTCTAGTCCCATTGGTTGACCTGAGCTTCCTAATCCACACATTTACAAATCATCTTTAGGGAAAGATTAACTCCACAGTTATCTACTGTAGAGAGATTCAGAACACTTGCTCTAGGATCAGACAGAGCTGAGGTAATTTATAAGTAAATTTAGGCAAGTTAATTACCTTCTCTAAGCCTCAAAAATCCTCATTTGTAAAATAAAGTACAAATACCTACTCTTCAGTTTCGTCAAAAGGATAATGAAGTAATATTTATGAAGGGCAAAGTAAGGACTCAACAATGAAAAGATATGGTCATCAATACTTTCAAACATTTTACATTGTGTTTCTACTCATGTGGGCTTTTTTTCATTCCTTTGTCTCAAAATAGGAGAGGCACCTCTATGACCCTTCATGTCTTGACTACACATTTCAGCATTAACTTTCTGTAAGTCAGTGTGGTATAAAGTCAAAGGCAGGTGAACTTTCAAAGGCAATGTACTCTTCATAAACTTGATTGCAATGAACTACACATTCACAAGCTAATAACTAATTATAACTCTTTGTTTTGCCAGTATGGCAATGCGTTATGTATTTCGTCACACTGCAAATGTTACAGAATTGAACCCATCATTTCATGAACACAAGTTCGGCATCCCCTTATCATGCTTAATAGAAATCAACTGTACAATGAAATTCTGTTTGGTTTAAGCTGGTGATCATTACCAGTGTGGACCATGCAAACTTTGGCCTTTTAACTCCAAGACCATTTTTATTATAGTTCTTTGTTAGAAGGATCTGTTTGTATATAATTAAATGTGGCTTCCTTAAACCTTTACAGTTGGTAGCTTAATGTATTTTTGTTTTATTCTGAGTACAAAGGCTACATTATGCTTTTGTTGGCATCAATGCTAGTTAGTATGGCAGCTAAATAATTCTGCAATATGTCAGTATTTGAGTGCCGTGGGCCCAACAGGTGGTGCTAGATAAGGTTCTGGCAAATCAAACAGGTAACGTGGTTATTTCTTTTGTCAAATTATAATTAAAAACAGAGTCTTTGTAAAACGAGACATACTTTTTCCTGTTTTAAAAATCGCTCAACATCCAGTACAAATTACTTTCTAAAACAAAGACCCATTAGGAAGGAAGCATGTTGTCTGTATAAATGTGTAACGCCTTCTCACCTACCCTTTTAATGCTCTCTGTAAAGTTTACCTTGTAAACCTGAAGTGTAAGCATTGTTACATAAGGTCTTGATGTTTCCACCCTTCTGTAATTCAAGAGTGTGTATTTAAGGCCATGCCAAACATCTATCAGGAAATTTAAACATTGTTATCTACTATTTTATAAAATATGAAGAAATTCTTTTTTTATTTTATTAAAGTATATTTGATTTACAATGTTGTTAACTTTTGCTGTACAGCAAAGTGATTCAGTTATACATACATATATATATATATTCTTTTTTATATTCTTTTCCATTATGGTTTATCACAGGGTATTGAATATAGTTCCCTGTGCTATACAGTAGGACCTTGTTGTTTTGAAGAAATTCTTTGATATTTTATTTGAATAATCTGCTTAAAAACATTTCCTTTGTATGCTCTGGTATCCTCGTCCTTGATTATAGCAGAGGAAAGACCAGTTCTTCCATGATCAAGAAACTGAGAACTATATTCAATTTCCTGTTAGATATATATATAACTGAACCACTTTGCTGTACAACAAAAATTAACACAACTTTGTAAATCAACTATACTTCAATAAAATAAATTAAAAAAAATAAAGGCCATGTGTAACTAGTAAAAAATTTAATTTTAAAAATTGTATTTTCTCAAAAGAAAAAGAAACTGGAAAGACCCTCAGCCTAAGAGTTAGGGTTTCTCTCCTACAATCTAAAGTCCAGCCTGAGGGAGAGGGGGCATTTCCCCACAGTGTGATGACAGACTCATACACCTGGCCATGTCTCTGAAAGTTCTCGATAATGAAAGCTGCTTCTGCAGGACAGGCATATGTGCTGCTTGGCTAGTTGCTTTTGTGTGCTCCACAACACTCCAGAAGGAACAAACCAGATGGTGGCTGTGGGCTGCCTTTGTGCCCAAGAAGAGGCCACCGTGGTCCTCCTGCAGGTCAGAGTATATTTAATATTCTGGTTTGGGTCTTATCACACTAAAATCAAGACCTGTTAGAAAAGGAACATATTGTGTAGCTCTTTCATTTCAACAAAATTTGATCCAAGAATAGTAATTCACGTATCTGCACCCATATAGCAGATTATCTGAAGAAAAGTCAAAGGAAACCAAAAATATTCATCTAACTTCTTATCTCTGTACAAATGTATTGATACTTAGGAACACTGGATATTTGACACTTAGGAACACATGTCATATAGACATGACACACAGAAGGCCGAATGAAACTTCTCCAGGAATTGGAGAAGTTTTTCTCCTTTCAACTGAATTTTCCTTGTGCCCCATAATAAGAGATGACTCATTTCAATATATTTTAATTTCCTCTAAGTCAATAAGTTTTCTAAGGTCTTCTTATCACTAACACTCATGAATTATTATGTATAAATATTCTTTAGTTCTAAGATGAAGGTATATAGTTTTGGCAGACTATGCAGTATCTACTTGTATTGTGTGTCTATATTTGGCTTTATTTATAAAGAGATGTCTGTATCTGGCTACAACAGAAAATCAGCTTTCCAGACTGAAAACCAAAGATAATTAAATTTTGTATAGATTTTAAACTAGTATAGATTTTAAGTTAAAGGTAAGCAGATTGAATGTATATCACACATTAAACATTAGACAATGCTTCTGGCTTAACACCACTATTATCAAGCTGAGCACATGGGAAAATAACCTCAGCTGTTCCTCAGTTTCTTCAGCTATAAAAATGAGGGTCTAGGGGCTTCCCTGGTGGTGCAGCGGTTAAGAATCCGCCTGCCAATGCAGGGGACATGGGTTCGATCTCTGGTCTAGGAAGATCCCACATGCTGTGGCGCAACTAAGCCTGTGCTCCACAACTACTGAGCCTGCGTGCTGCAACTACTGAAGCCTGCGCGCCTAGAGTCCGTGCTCCACAGCAAGAGAAGCCACCGCAATGAGAAGCCCGTGCACCACAATGAAGAGTAGCCCCCACTCGCCTCAACTAGAGAAAGCCCACGCTCAGCAACGCAGACCCAACTCAGCCAAAAATAAATAAATAAATTTATTTTTTAAAAATGAGGGTCTGGACTAGAACTAGAGGTTTTCAATGTCTGAAATCAGTATCTCTCCTTCAAGCTTAAAAAAAAAATTCTTCAAGCTTAAAAAAAAAAAAAGGCATAAGGTGTAAACCTAATGCATACAGCAGAATGGCCAGTGTCCCCTGCTGCATTTTCACGTCTCCTCCCGCTAGGGACCCCAGTTCTACCCCTGGCTCCAAGAAACACATAGGAAATACATAGAATTCCAAGGACTAGCAGACTAGCTAATCTCTGAGGTCCTGGTCCAGCTCTACAACTTCATTACTCCAACATTACATAATATCAAGCATTTTGTAAAACACTTTACAAAGTATATCACTACTGTTTATGTTCTTCTCAATCCTCTGAAATAAGTAGTGTGGGTATCATTATTACTATTTTAGAGATGAAAAAGTTGAATCTCAGAGTTAAAGGAAATCTCTATTCCACAGTGAATAAGGGCTAAAACTAAGATAATAGAGTGAAAATCTCTCAGTGTTCTGTTTCCCACTTAAGAGTCTTTTCTATATAGCTCACTGTTGTAGGTTTTAATGCTTTATATTTTTGCAAGATTCAGATAAGCTCCTCCAGCTTTAACCAGAATAATGAAGACAAGACTTTACAGAAGCTTAGAAAGAGACACAATCAAAATTGATAGTTAGTGGGAACCTGCTATATAGCACAGGGAGCTCAGCTCGGTGCTCTGTGATGACCTAGATAGGTGAGTTGGGGGATGGGGGTGGGAGGGAAGTCCAAGGGGGGGGGATATATGTATGCATATAGCTGATTCACTTCATTGTACAGCAGAAACTAACACAACATTGTAACGCAACTATACTCCAATAAGAAAGAAAGAAAGAAAGAGATACAATCAAATTACCAAATTCAATAGGCTGAAGAAACTCTTTACCATTCACTGTTACACTAAAAACAGTTGCTAGGATTAATGACTCTCAGTATCCTCACAGGGTTTTAATGCAGAGATTTGGCCTTCAGCTACTTTATATTGAAGGCATACAATACTTCATTAACCCTACTCCATTAAGGAGTCCAAGAGGCCAAAAGTTTTGTCCCACTTTCTCAGATATCGGGGTAATATCAAAGAGAAAAATTGATATTGTAATGATTCTCTACAAATTTCTTTATAAACAATACAATTCCCCCAAAATTCTAACAGCATGTCATTAAAATAATAAAAATTATTTTAAATTTTAACTGAAAAAAAATGTGTGAAAATAGCTACAAAACTTTGGGGGGTGGGGAAGGATAAGGACATTATAGTACAGAGTGTTAAATGCACTGTAAACATACACTAAATTCAAACAGTGAAGTACTAGTTCAGGAGGTAGATAAATAAACAGAATAGAAAATTCTGTAATTAGACTAAAGCAGCTGTTCTTAAAATGTGGTCCAAAGACCCCTGGGGGCTCCTGAGACCTGTGAGAGGTCCTCCCTTTCCCAACTATATATCTATGTGAGCCCAGATTTTCTTCATATTCTTCAAGGAAAACAAGGTATCACAGCAGATTGACCGAACAAGCAGATATGAGAATCTAGCTATCTTCTGTGAAGCCAGACATTAAGACATTTGCAAAAACAGTGAAACAATGCCACTGTTCTCACTAGTTTTGTTTTCTTTATAGGAAAATAGAGGCTTTTCTCATAAATAGATGTTATTTACATTAACATGCAATAGCCATATTATTTTAATGAATTAATAAATATTTTAAATACTTCCCAGTTTTAATTTCTAATATGATAAAAAGCAATAGATATAACCTACATAAACCAAAGCTCTTTAAGATCCTAACAAAGTGTTAAGAGTATAAAAAGAACATATAAAAAAAGGATGTGTATGTATAACTGAATCACTTTGCTGTATAGCAGAAATTAACACAACATTGTAAATCAACTATACTTCAATTTTTAAAACTTTCCAAAATGTTAACAGTGCAAAAATGTCTACAGCCAAAAACCTTGAGAACTACTTGCCTAATAATATATCAAAATTTAATATATGACAACATTTCAAAGTAGGGAAAAAGATGAAGTATTTAATATTGTTGGAATAAGAAGCCAATTATTTGGGGAAAGTGTCTCTGTGTCTAACTAGAGGCAAATGACTTTCTAAAAGGGATTTCCTTCTCAGTGTGAGGTGCTCTCTGCACCACTCGCTGAATAGAAGTTGGGTGGTTAATATTCAATCACGTGTCCCCATTCTACATCTGTTTCCACAGATGGATCCAATCCCACCTCCTGTTTAAATGACTGTCACATGATAACATGTACCATCGTAGCCCACCACATTGGGTATTTTCTAATTTTCCTTAATTTCCGATTCTGAGTTTCCACCTGCAATGGGCTGATGAGAAATTTAACCTCAGTCATAGTTGGGGCTATCCCCATTTTTCCCAGGGTTCTGACAACATCCTGCAGTGTCACTAGTGCCAAAGTGTCATCCTTTCATAGCGGGTACCATGGAGACAACCGCTAGCTCGGTCCATGAGGTCCCTTCAGGGTCAATGCCTTCAGACACAGACCACTATTCTGTGATATCCAGCTTCCTTCCCAGGATGCTGCCAACACCACTCACCTGGACCCACACACGTGTGAGACCCTCCTCCCTGACCCATCTCGGGTGTAATAACCATCATGTTATTTTCTGCATTTAATGCTTCTCATCCTTTTATAGGCCCTCCCCCAACTGCCGCCCTTGTTTATCACTTTGGGCCCAGCCACGCATCCCCGCTCTGCGAGGGATGCTGCTTATACTGTACATTTCAAACATCTGTGCACCTCCTGTGTACAACAGTGAGGGGCTTCCCCTCTACCTACTTCTCACTGACCACGCTCAAGAAGAGACCCAGAGTTCTTTTTCTTCTCCAACCCTGTGTATTTCCCCGTGAGGTCCTGTGTTGCAGGCCATGCCTCCCACATCCAGAAAGCTGTGACTATAATAACTCCTGTGTCTGCGTGTCTCAACACACCTAATGAAAACAAATCCCGAGTACCATCTAAAACACGAGAGAACTCCCTTTCACTCTAGAAGTTCTTCCTCTCTTCAGGGCCCCCCTTGGAAGCATCCTGATGCTTCTTGCCACCGATCTGGTACTCACATGAAGCCAGATTTTGGTAACAGGCTTTTTTATCACTCTTGAGTCTGAGCCCAGTGACCTCCTGTCCATCTTTTCTGCCTTCATCTTTGGATTTTGGTATCAGCCTGGGATCTTCTACCCTTACCAGCTCTACGCACTGTCTTATTTTCTCCAGTCTCTCTTCCATGTTCCATTGGTCTTATTACCCAAAAGCAAACCTCCCCAACTTCCAGCTGTTGCTCTTAGCTAGTCTGGTCTCCAGCCTCTTCCTGATTCACTCGTTGAGAAATGTCTCCTGGGCACATACTCAGTCCCAGACATTGTGCCGGGAGTTGGGTATTTATCAGTGAAACAAAGAGACATGGTCCCTGCTCTGTGGTAAGACTGAGATTCCCAATCTTGAGCTCCATGATATAATCTTTCCCTGTCTCCAATCTGCGACATCCCATGGTTATTTGCCTGAGCTTGATGGGATGGTGGACATGTGTTTGGGGCTGATATTTCAAGTTTTCCTGTCCACGAAGGTAAGTATAGTTTCCAGTCTTGACATCTCTCCACCTCCCACATCCCACTATAGATCAATGACTTGGCCAAGCAGAAGCCCGATCTATGCCAGGAAGAGGTGATATTCTGTATCTGAGGAGAGTGAGAGAGGTTTGGAACAGCAACTCTAAGGAACAGAGTAGGAAATTAGCTGGGACTGGCAGCTCAGCTGAGATTGGAAATACGAACATGTTATTGATGTACTTTACAATAGAGTTTAATTTGTTCATCTCGACATCTTTGTGGCTTAACAGAAGTTTGATATGGAGTCGGGTGGCATGAAGAAAAATGAATTAAAAACTAACAGTTATTGAGCTACAGTTATATTACACAATCTTTGTTTCATTTGATACATCATCCCAATGAGATTGATATTGCTAGATATGGCTATCCCCATTTCACATGAGAGAGCAAAAGTTAAATAACTTACCCAAGATCACACAGGGAGTAACTGGTAATCTTGGGATTAACCTAAATCTGTAGAGTGCCAAATCCATGTTGTATCTTTTTAGGACATTTTCCATCACTTTATACGTGGATATTTCTATGTAAAATGTCACATTGCTGACCCATTTCACAGGTTAGGAATGTGTTTATTATGTATTGAATACTCAAACTAAAATTGCTGCTAAACATAATTTACTAAAGAGCTTGCAAACAAATTACACTCATTTTATGAAAATGCTTGAATTTGCATAGTTTTTTTTTTTAACTTAAGACACTGTTTCACCTGTGAAAGGTTTTTTTGTTTGTTTGTTTCTTTGTTTGATTGTTTTTTGCGGTACGCGGGCCTCTCACGGTTGTGGCCTCTCCCGTTGCGGAGCACAGGCTCCGGACGCGCAGGCTCAGAGGCCATGGCTCACGGGCCCAGCCACTCCGCGGCATGTGGGATCTTCCCGGACCGGGGCACGAACCCGTGTCCCCTGCATCAGCAGGCGAACTCTCAACCACTGCGCCACCAGGGAAGCCCTGTGAAAGGTTTTTACGATGGTCACAGTCAAGCTCCTTCAGTGTCTCTCATACTATCACGAGCACAGGAAATACTTGTGGGGGTTGTTAAAATGCATATTCTGATTCAATAGATCCAGAATGGGAGTAGAGAAACTGCATTTTTGTAGTGGTTAATATTTATTGAATTGTAACTATTTTCCAGGGAACGTTTTAACCACTCCATGTGGATTGATATCTTTAATCCTTATGACAACCATATTGTATAGGTACCAATAGTGTATCCATTTTCCAGTGGAGAAAAGTGAAGCACATAGAGGTCAAGGAACATGCTCAAAGTTATAGCTCTGTAATAACCTAAATAGGAAAAGAATATAAAAAAGAATAGATACATATATATGTATAACTGAATCACTTGGCTGTATGCTGGAAACTAACCCAATATTGTTCATCAACTCTACTCCAATATAAAATAAAAATTAGAAAAAAAAAGAACCTGCATTTCTAACAAGCTCCCAGGTGGTGATGACTCTACCGGTTCACAGAATATACTTTGAGTAGCAAGATCCTAGCCAATTCCCTTAGATTTTGCAGATTAAAAAACCAAGGCTCATATAAGATGAATAGACTCTTGGATAGCAAATTTATTAGTGGCAGAGAAAAACAAGACCCCAAAGTCTAGTTTCCTTTTTACGATACTACACTCTTTATATTACATAAGATAAAATATTACTTAAGATTACAAAACACAACATCAAATACATTCATTCGATATATTTTTGCATTTGGTAATGAATAAGAAACTAGGAAAACATTATGTATTAATGATAAAACTCCCTTCCTTATATTTCTCAAAAAGAATAAAAACTGTTAAGTGTAATAAAAACCATGGATATATATCTTCTGGAGAATGTGTTTATTATATATTGAATATTCAAACTAAAATTGCTGCTAAACATAATTTACTACAGACCTTGCAAACAAATTACACTTATTTCATGAAACTGTTTGAATTTGTATCGGTTTTTTTGTTTTATTTAAGACACTATTTCGCTTGTGAAAGGTTTTTACGATGGTCTAAATCTTTCCCTCAACAATAAAACTTTATATGCTTTTTTATAAAAATAATTTTCCAAGTCACAAGGTGGGTAATGTTAGAAAATGCGGTAAACCAATATGAATATGCATAAATAAGCAAATATGTAAATATAATTGTTTCCCAGTTTTTACTCATGTTGTATGTTAGAGCATAATAGTTTCCTATTTTTCTTGGCCCCCAGGAGTAATTTTTTTCCTAAAATTGTTTGTTAGAAATAAATACAACATCAGTTGACATCCATAACAAGGAAAGAAAAATTCAATAGATAATAAACTGTGGGGATTTTTCAGTGATTTATATTCAAATGTTTAAATAAAGGCATTGCCTTAATAGAGCAGTCATCACATTAAGGTATGATTTTTAGACTGGTATAATCTAAAATGATGCACAGCTCAAGTAGTGATGTGATACAATCAAGGCAAACTCCGTTTTATGTAAAAAATGAGTTAGCTGTATAATCAAAAGCGAAATTGAAAAAGAATGTATTGATTTTAGTTTTTTTTTTGGAAACATGCATTATATTTGCCTTTCAGCAGTATCATAACTAGCCTCTTAAACACAAGGAAATTGCCAGTTACCAATATTTTAGCACATGAATTGTTCAAAACTGACTCCACTCCTCTTATCCCTTTTGAAGTTCCTTTTTGGTTCCATTGCTGGTTAAAATGTTGACCAGCATGTTGGACAGGTGGAGCACGGCATGTTCCTGTCATTGATTTTGTTGTTTAGCCATGAATTTTTATTCTTTATCTGTTTTTGGTAAAGATCTGTTTGAGGAAGATTTCAAAAAGTTGCTGAACCATTGTTTGGGGAATTAACTCTGGCTTTATTAAAATGGTAGACTGGGGCATCCCTGCAGTCCAGTGGTAAAGAACGTGCCTTCCAATGCAGGGGACGCAGGTTCGATCCCTGGTTGGAGAGCTAAGATCCCACATGCCAAGAGTCAACTAAGCCCACACGCCACAACTAGAGAGAGATAACCCGCGTGCCACAACTAGAGAGAAGCCCGCGAGCTGCAATGAAGAGCCAACATGGCCAAAAATAAAAATAATAATAAATAAATAAGTTTTTTAAAATAAATAAGTAAAATGGTAGACTGCAGTAATTAGGTAAAGAGTATGTACTCTTGAACCATATGGCTAGAGTTTGAATTCTGGCACCACCAATAAGTTCTGTGTCTTTGGCCAAATTGTTTGAACTCTTTATTCCTTAATGTTCTCATCTATAAAGTGGGTTAATAGTGATAATACTTACTAATGCAGTTATTTTGAGAAATAAACCAGTTGATAAAGAATTATGTAATAGTTTGAAAACTTGGACTTGAGGCGTCTTCTTAATTTGAGCTATTTATATTAGGAAATTGAATTCCTCTTTTGGATGGTAACTTTTTAAAGAAGAAAAGGAATATTAGGGATAGAAATAACACCTTATTAAGTTTCTACTACCTAGAACAGTAACTAGTGAATTTCAAGCAACCAGAGGCTTAAAAAAGAAAATGACAACCATAAACAAAATGAAAAGACAAACTACGGAATGGGAGAAGATATTTGCAAATGATGCGACAACAAGGGATTAATTTCCAAAATGTAAAAACACATCATACAACTCAATAACAAAAAAGCAAACAACCCAACCAAAAAATAGGCACAAGATCTAAATAAACATTTCTCCAAAGAAGACATACAGATGGCCAACAGGCACATGAAAAAGATGTTCAGCATTGCTAATTATTAGAGAAATGCAAATCAAAACTACAATGAGGTATCACCTCACTCTGGTCAGAATGGCCATCGTAAAAAACTGTGAATAATAAATGCTGGAGGGGGTGTGAAGAAAAGGTAACCCTCCTACACTGTTGGTGGGAATGTAAATTGGTGCAACCAACATGGAGGACAGTATGAAGGCTCCTTAAAAAACTGAAAATAGAGTTGCCATATGATCTTGCAATCCCACTCCTGGGCATATATTGGAGAAAACTCTAGTTCAAAAAGATACATGCACCCCAATGTTCATAGCAGCACTATTTACAATAGCCAAGACATGGAAACTACCTAAGTGTCCATCAACAGATGAATGGATAAAGAAGATGAGGTATATATATATATATATATATATATATATATATATATATATATATATATATATATATACATACAATGGACTACTACTCAGCCATAAAAAAGAATGAAATGACATTTGCAGCAACATGGATGGATCTAGAGATTATCATACTAAGTGAAGTAAGTCAGACAGTGAAAGACAAATATTATATGATATCACTTATATGTGGAATCTAAAAAAAATGATACAAATGAACTTATTTACAAAATAGAAATAGACTCACAGACATAGAAATAAAACTTATGGCTCCCAAAGGGGACAGGGGATGAGAGAGGGATAAATTAGGAGTTGGATATTAACATATACATACTACTATATATAAAATAGATAACCAACAAGGACCTACAGTATAGCACTGGGAAATTTACTCAATATCTTATAATAACCTATAACAGAAAAGAATCTGAAAAAGAATATATATATATATATATGTATAACTGAATCACTTTGCTGTACACCTGAAACTAACACAACATTGTAAATCAAATATATTTCAATTAAGAAACTTAAAAATTTTAAATTTTAGAAAAGACTACATTCAAGACTTTGCTTCTTCACATTTGTTCTATTTACTATAATACATTCAGCCTCTAATATTACTGATACTCAATTTAGCGTCACTAAGTATTCTGTGTATTGCAATGAATTTTCGTATATGTATTTAAATATTTAACACTGAATGCAATGATCAACATATATAGAGTGTGTTTGTTTAATGCAAACCGATCCAAAAATATTTGTCACTGTATACAGTCTGATAATATAACTATAATAGGTAATTATTATGCAACACGTATTTATTTCCTAGAGCTGTGTTCACTAAATCCTTCCTCACTTCTCCAGAAGTGAGGGTAGATCTTTCATGTATGATATATATTTATTTCTACTGTGCTATTACTCCAAAGGGGTTTAGCTTCCTTAAGCTATAAACCGTAGTTCCAGGGAACATACCTTACAGTCTGGATGCAGTTTGGGTGTGTTCCCTGCGACTACGGTTTATGTAGATTAAAAATCTCTGAGGACTCAGCCCAAGGGAAACACACATTAATGTTTTACTGAGTTGACTGCTTCAGCTTAGTCCTTTGGGTGAGGAAGAATTACCGAAAAATGGGCCGCCTAGTTTCTTTTTTTTTTAACACCTTTATTGGAGTATAATTGCTTTACAATGTTGTGTTAGTTTCTGCTGTATAACAAAGTAGATCAGCTATATGTATACATATATCACCATATCCCCTCTGTCTTGCGGTTCCCTCCCACCCTCCCTATCCCACACCTCTAGGTGGTCACAAAGCACCGAGCTAATCTCCCCGAGTGATGCAGCTGCTTCCCACTAGCTAGCTATTTTACATTTAGTAGTGTATATATGTCAAGGCTAGTCTCTCACTTTGTCCAGGTTACACTTCCCCCTCCCTGTGTCCTCAAGTCCACTCTCTAAGTCTGTGTCTTTATTCCTGTCCTGCCCCTAGGTTCATCATAACTTTTTTTTTTTTAGATTCCATATATATGTATTAGCATACGGTATTTATTTTTTTCTTTCTGACTTACTTCACTCTGAATGACAGACTCTAGGTCCATGCACCTCACGACAAATAACTCAATTTCAGTTCTTTTTATGGATGAGTAATATTCCATTGTATACATGTGCCACATCTTCTTTATCCATTCATCTCTTGATGGACATTTATGTTGCTTCCATGTCCTGGCTATTGTAAATAGTGCTGCAATAAACATTGTGGTACATGACACTTTTTGAATTATGGTTTTCTCAGGCTATGTGCCCAGTAGTGGGACTGCTGGGTCATATGGTATTTCTCTTTTTAGTTTTTTAAGGAACCCCCATACTGTTCTCCATAGTGGCTGTATCAATTTACATTCCCACCAACAGTGCAAGAGGGTTCCCTTTTCTCCACACTCTCTCCAGCATTTATTGTCTGTAAATATTTTGATGATGGCCATTCTGACTGGTGTGAGGTGATACCTCATTGTACTTTTGATTTGCATTTCTCTAATGATTAGTGATGTTGAGAATCCTTTCATGTGTTTGTTGACAATCTGTATACCTTCTTTGGAGAAATGTCTATTTAGATCTTCTGCCCATTTTTGAATTGGGTCATTTGTTTTTTTGACATTGAGCTGCATGAGCTGCTTCTATATTTTAGAGATTAATCCTTTGTCAGTTGCTTCATTTGCAAGAATTTTCTCCCATTATGAAGGTCATCTTTTTGTCTTGTTTATGGTTTCCTTTGTTGTGCAAAAGATTGTAAGTTTCATTAGGTCTCATTTGTTTTTGTTTTAATTTCCATTTCTCTTGGAGGTGGGTCAAAAAGGATCTTGCTGTGATGTATGTCAAAGAGTGTTCTGCCTATGTTTTCCTCTAAGAGTTTTATAGTGTCTGGTCTAAGATTTAGGTCTTTAATCCACTTTGAGTTAATTTTTGAGTACAGTGCTAAGGAGTGTTCTAATTTCATTCTTTTACATGTAGCTGTCCAGTTTTCACAGCACCACTGATTGAAGAGGCTGTCTTTCCTCCATTGTATACTCTTGCTTCCTTTATCAAAGATAAGGTGACCATATGTGTGTGGGTTTGTCTCTGGGCTTTCTATCCTGTTCCATTGATCTATATTTCTGTTTTTATGCCAGTACCATACTGTCTCGATTACTGTAGCTTTGTAGTATAGCCTGAAGTCAGGGAGCCTGATTCCTCCAGCTCCATTTTTCTTTCTCAAGATTCCTTTGGCTATTCGAGGTCTTTTGTGTTTCCATACAAATTGTGAAATTTTTTGTTCAAGTTCTGTGAAAAATGCCATTGGTAGTTTGATAGGGATTGCATTGAATCTGTAGATTGCTTTGGTGAGTATAGTCATTTTCACAATCTTTGTTATTCCAGTCCAAGAACGTGGTATATCTCTCCATCTGTTTGTATCATCTTTAATTTCTTCCATCAGTGTCTTATAGTTTTCTGCATACAGGTCTTTTGTCTCCTTAGTTAGGTTTATTCCTAGGTATTTTATTCTTTTTGTTGCAATAGTAAATGGGAATGTTTCCTTAATTTCTTTTTCAGATTTTTCATCATTAGTGTATAGGAATACAAGAGATTTCTGTGCATTAATTTTGTATCCTGCTACTTTACCAAATTCATTGATTAGCTCTAGTAGTTTTCTGGTAGATTCTTTAGGATTCTCTATGTATAGTATCATGTCATCCACAAACAGTGATAGCTTTACTTCTTCTTTTCCAATTTGGATTCCTTTTATTTCTTTTTCTTCTCTAATTGCTGTGGCTAAAACTTCAAAACTATGTTGAATAATACATGTGAGAGTGGGCATCCTGTCTTGTTCCTGATTTTAGAGAAAATGTTTTCCGTTTTTCATCCTTGAGAGTGATGTTGGCTGTGGATTTGTCATATATGGCCTTTATTATGTTGAGGAAAGTTCCCTCTATGCCTACTTTCTGGAGGGTTTTTATCATAAAAGGGTGTTGAATTTTGTCAAAAACTTTTTTCTGCATCTATTGAGATTATCATATGGTTTTTATCTTTCAATTTGTTAATATGGTGTATCACATTGATTGATTTGTGTATATTGAAGGATCCTTGCATTCCTGAGATAAACCCCACTTGATCATGGTGTATGATCCTTTTAATGTGTTGTTGGATTCTGTTTGCTAGTATTTTATTGAGGATTTTTGCATCTATGTTCATCAGTGATATTGGTGTGTAGTTTTCTCTTTTTGTCACATCTTTGTCCAGTTTTGCTATCAGGGTGATGGCAGCCTCGTAGGATGAGTTTGGGAGTGTTCCTCCCTCTGTTATATTTTGTAAGAGTTTGAGAAGGATAATTGTTAGCTCTTCTCTAAATGTTTGATAGAATCCGCCTGTGAAGCCATCCGGTGTGGGCTTTTGTTTGTTGGATGACTTTTAATCATAGTTTCAATTTCAGTGCTTGTGATTGGTCTGTTTATATTTTCTATTTCTTCCTGGTTCAGTCTTGGGAGGTTGTGCTTTGCTAAGAAATTGTCTATTTCTTCCAGGCTGTCCATTTTCTTGGCATATAGTTGCTTGTAGTTATCTCTCATTATCCTTTGTATTTCTGCAGGTTCAGTTGTTACTTCTCCTTTTTCATTTCTAATTCTGTTGATTTGAGTCTTCTCCCTTTTTTTCTTGATGAGTCTGGCTAAGGTTTAACAATTTTTTTTTATCTTCTCAAAGAACCAGCTTTTGGTTTTATTGATCTTTGCCATTGTTTCCTTCATTTCTTTTTCACTTATTTCTGATCTGATCTTTATGATTTCTTTCCTTCTGCCAACTTTGGGTTTTTTGGTTCTTCTTTCTCTAATTGCTTTAGGTGTAAGGTTAGGTTGTTAATTTGATTTGTTTATTGAGGTAGGATTGTATTGCTACAAACTTCCCTTTTAGAACTGCTTTTGCTTCATCCCATAGGTTTTGGGTCATTGTATTTTCAGTGTCATTTGTTTCTAGGTATTTTTTGATTTCCTCTTTGATTTCTTCAGTGATATCTATACAATAAAATACACTATTTAGTAGTGTATTGTTTAGCCTCCTTGTGTTTGTATTTTTTACAGTTGTTTTCCTCTAATTGATATCTAGTCTCATAGCATTGTGGTTGAAAAGATACTTGATATGATTTCAATTTCCTTAAATTTACCAAGGCTTGATTTGTGACCCAAGATATTATCTATCCTGGAGAATGTTCCATGAGCACTTGAGAAGACAGTGTATTCTGTTGTTTTCGGATGGAATGTCCTATAAATATCAATTAAGTCCTTCTTGTTTAATGTGTCATTTAAAGCTTGTGTTTCCTTATTTTCTTTTTGGATGATCTGTCCATTGGTGAAAGTGGGGTGTTAAAGTCCCCTACTATTACTGTGTTACTGTCCATTTCCCCTTTTATGGCTGTTAGCATTTGCCTTATGTATTGAGGTGCTCCTATGTTGGGTGCATATATGTTTACAATTGTTATATCTTCTTCTTGGATTGATCCCTTGATCATTATGTAATGTCTCTTGTAACAGTCTTTATTTTAATGGTTATTTTGTCTGATAGGGGAATTGCTATCCCAGCTTTCTTTTGATTTCTATTTGCATGGAATATCTTTTTCCATCCCCTCACTTTCAGTCTATATGTGTCCCTAGTTCTGAAGTGGGTCTCTTGTGGACAGCATATATATGGGTCTTGCTTTTGTATCCATTCAGCCAGTCTATGTCTTTTGGTTGGAGCATTTAATCCATTTACATTTAAAGTAATTATCAATATGTATGTTCCTATTACAATTTTCTTAATTGTTTTGGGTTTGTTTTTGTAGGTCATTTCCTTCTCTTGTGTTTCCTGCCTAGAGAAGTTCCTTTAGCATTTGTTGTAAAGCTTGTTTGGCGGTGCTGAATTCTCTTATCTTTTGCTTGTCTCTAAAGGTTTTAATTTCTCCGTCAAATCTGAATAAGATCCTTGCTGGGTAGAGTAATCTTGGTTGTAGATTTTTCCCTTTCATCCGTTTCAATATGTCCTGCCACTCCCTTCTGGCTTGCAGAGTTTCTGCTGAAAGATCAGCTGTTAACCTTATGGAGATTCCCTTGTATATTATTTGTTGCTTTTACCTTTCTGCTTTTAATACTTTTTCTTTGTATTCAATTTTTGATAGTTTGATTAATATGTGTCTTGTAGTGTTTCTCTTTGGATTTATCCTGTATGGGACTGTCTGCTCTTCCTGGACTTGATTGACTATTTCCTTTCCCATGTTAGTGAAGTTTTCAACTATAATCTCTTCAAATATTTTCTCAGTCCCTTTCTTTTTCTCTTCTTTTTCTGGGATCCCTATAATTTCAATGTTGGTGCATTTAATATTGTCCCAGAGGTCTCTGAGACTGTCCTCAATTCTCTTCATTTTTTTTTCTTTATTCTGCTCAGTGGTAGTTATTTCCACTATTTTATCTTCCAGTCACTTATCCATTCTTCTGCCTCAGTTATTCTGCTATTTGTTCCTTCTAGAGATTTTAAACTTTCATTTATTGTGTTGTTTATCATTGTTTGTTTGCTCTTTCATTCTTCTAGGTCCTTGCTAAACGTTTCTTGTATTTTCTCCATTCTACTTCCAAGATTTTAGATCATCTTTGCTATCATCACTCTGAATTCTTTTTCAGGTAGACTGCCTATTTCCTCTTCATTTGTTTGGTCTGGTGGCTTTTTACCTTGCTCCTTCATGTGCTGAATATTTCTCTGTCTTCTCATTTTGCTTAACTTACTGTGTTTGTGGTCTCCTTTTCACTGGCTGCAGGTTCATAGCTCCTGGTTTTTTTTGGTGTCTGCCGCTAGTGGGTAAGCTTGATTCATTGGCTTGTGTAGGCTTCCTGGTGGAGGGGTCTGGTGCCTGTGTTCTGGTTGTTGAGGCTGGATCTTTTCTTTCTGGTGGGCAGGACCATGTCTGGTGGTGTGTTTTGGGGTGTTTGTGAACTTATTATGATTTTAGGCAGCCTCTGTGCTAATGAGTGGTGTTGTGTTCCTGTCTTGCTAGTTGTTTGGCATGGGGCATCCAGCATTGGAGCTTGCTGGCTGTTGGGTGGAGCTGGGTCTTAACATTGAGATGGAGATCTCTAGGAGAGCTCTCTCCAACTGATATTACCTGGGGCAGGGAAGTCTTTGGTGGTCCAATGTCCTGAACTTGGCTCTCCCACCTCAGAGACTCAGGTCTGACACCAGGCCAGAACCCCAAGACCCTGTCAGCCACACGGTTCAGAAGAAAAAGGAGAAAAAAGAAAGAAAAACTAATAATAAATTAAAAAGTAAAATAAAATTATTAAAATAAAAAAATTTTTAAAGTAATAATAATTTTAAAAAATCAGAGAGCATCCAAACCAATGAACAAATCCATCAATGATAACAAGTGCTAAAAACTATACTAAAATAAACATAAAAATCCGAAACAAGTCAGTTGCAGAGAGCAAACCCCAAGTCTACAGTTGCTCCCAAAGTCCACGTCCTCAATTTTTGGGTTGATTTGTTGTCTCTTCAGGTATTCCACAGATGCAGGGTACATCAAGTTGATTGTGGGGATTTAATCCGCTGCTCCTGAGGCTGCATGGAGAAATTTCCCTTTCTCTTCTTTTTTCACACAGCGCCTAGGGTTCAGCTTTGGATTTGGCCCTGCCTCTGGATGTAGGTTGCCCTCTGGCATCTGTTCTTTGCCCAGACAGGAGGGGGTTAAAGGAGCAGTTGATTAGGGGGCCTGGTTCGCTCATGCCAGGGGGAGGGAGGGGTACCATAGTTATAACTGGAATGCAGGGCGAGCCTGCAGTGGCAGAGGCAAGCGTTATGTTGCAGCAGCCTGAGGCATGCCATGTGTTCTCCTGGGGAAGTTGTCCCTGGATCACGGACCCTGGCAGTGGCGGGCTGCACAGGCTCCTGGGAGGGTGTGGATAATGACCTGTGCTTGCACACAGGCTTCTTGGTGGCTGCAGCAGTGGCCTTAGCGTCTCATGCCCGTCTCTGGTGTCTGAGGTGACAGCCATGGCTCGCGCCCGTCTCTGGAGCTCCTTTAGGTGTTGCTCTGAATCCCCTTTCCTTGCACACCCCAAAATAATGGTGTCTTGCCTCTTAGGCAGGTGCAGACTTTTTCTCAGATTCCCTCCCAGTTAGCTGTGGCACACTAGCCCCCTTCAGGCTGTGTTCACGCAGCCAATCCCAGTCCTCTCTCTGGGATCTGACCTCTGAAGCCCAAGCCTCAGCTCCCAGCCCCTACCTACCCCAGCGGGTAAGCAGACAAGGCTCTCAGGCTGGTGAGTGCTGGTCAGCACTGATCCTCTGTGTGGGTATCTCTCTGCTTTGCCCTCTGCACCCCTGTTGCTGCGCTCTCCTCCATGGCTCCGAAGCTTCCCTCTTGCCCACCCCCTGTCTCTGCCAGTGAAGGGGCTTCATAGTATGTGGAAACTTTTCCTCCTTCACAGCTTCCTCCCAGAGGTGCAGGTCCCATCCTTTTCTTTCTTTGTCTCTGTTTTTTCTTTTGCTCTACCCAGGTACGTGGGGATTTTCTTGCCTTTTGGGAAGCCTGAGATCTTCTGCCAGCATTCAGTAGGTGCTCTATAGGAGTTGTTCCACCTGTAGATACACATTTGATGTATTTGTGGGGAGGAAGGTGATCTCCACCTCTTAGTCCTCTGCCATCTTGAAGGTCCCCCTGGGCTGCCTCTTTTATTTAATGTGTTTTGCTTTCAGGAATGGTTGCATTGCCTTTTAATTTTGGTTCTGAAAGTATGGTAGATTTTTCTCTAAAAGCATAAAGTATTACTTTCATAAGAAAATCCAGAAGAGATTTATCACTGTGGCTATAAAAGTGAGCTTGGCCATCATCCCTCCCCCTTCTCCATCCCATTGCCTTGCTCCTTCTTTTAAGCACATTGGTAGCATGAAAATATGAACTGTCTGCTCCACTGATTCTCCCTTCCCATGACCCTGTCTTTCAGTGCTAGTGTTTCCTTGGAATTGGTAGTGAGTGGTGCAAAGAGAAATTCTTTAACAAATAGAACGTTTATTTTCTAAACATGAGATTTATCAAAGGTTCCTAGCCTTCAATATTATACAGATCCAGTATGAAGAATACTGAGATGCATTCTACAGTGACGAGGTTGAGTATCTGTCTTGGGATGTCTTTTCCAGTGTAAGAAGCTTGTTTTATGGACTTAGTTATGTGCAGACTGTCAGCTCTCAATCTATCAAGTTCAGATTACAAAGACCAACAGAAGCAGAAAACAGGAATCATCTTATGCTTTCTGGTTAATGTACTGTATACAAATTAAAAGAGCAAATGAAGGTGATTTTAGGGGAAAAAAATGGGTAAATATACTGTTAAGTTTTCCATGAAAATTTGTTGCAGATAAACTTTAATTTGATTCATATTGTATTTAGTCAGCTATATTTGAAATATCTTTGAAGTGAAGAAGATCACTGACTCACATTTTTAGAAGAAATGATTGAAGAGTAACTTTTTTAAAAACTCATGAATACAAATGGATTTTAATGGGGGTCTAGTATCGCCTCAATGCTTGTATGAAACTTCATTAATATTAATGAGAGTTAGACATACACACTTATGAGAGATGAATAGACTCATTGTGTTTACTACAGGATTGTTTGGCTTGTCCACAAATCTGTAGTGTTATGATTAACCAGATTTGCCAATAACAATGAATATAAAGAAAAAAGGAAACTTTCTTTAATATTTACCACTTTTGCCCTCACTCTTTCTGCAGGAAATGGGAAGTTTTAAATATCTGCATTTATTGGTTTGTAAAATTTTGCTTCAAGTGGCAAGCTCATATCCTGCATAAATAATTAATAAGATAGAAATGAATATGTAGTAGGCTGTTTTCATTCCTCTAAGGGTTAAGTTTCACTTCTGTAAATTGGTTTGTACCCAATTTCAGTTCTTATGTGTCTGCACATCTGGGCATTTTCCTTGGCTCTTCTTTGCTGCACTGAGACCACCAGAGACTTGCTAGTAATTGACCTGTTTGGATTACACATGAGTGGCATCTGTTAAAAGACAATGCCATCCTGCATTTCACTGTGCAGGGCTGGCCACATTATTAACTTGTGGCCAAACCACTGTAAAGACTCCTGAAGACATTCTCTTCCTTTAGACGACTTCATTTTGTTCTCATTGTTATCGCCATCATAAATGAAGCACTTTGGCCCAGAACAAAGATTTGCATATCCTGCAGCTTGTCAGCCCCTCATACGAGGTACTTCATGATCCAGTCCTTATGGCTTCATGTGTAACCACCCTCTTCTTCCCTCCATGGGCTCCCCACCCCAAGAATAACAACCACTAAGAATCAACACAGCTCTTCCCAGGAAGAAAGGATCAATAGAAAGTGAAAGTCAGAAGAGTTCACCTCCACCACTTAACTTAAATGATGAAGTAGCCACCATTCACAGATCGTTTTCATGCTTCAGAGTATGGGTACATCTTGCAATTTCCTTCCAAATGTCCAGACATGCCTTGTTTAGTAGGAAGCACGTGTCAGAGCAATCCTTGCTTTCCTTTTGTCACACTAAGGGATGTCAATCTGAGCTAAAATTTGCACCAAAAAGCCAGAGGTTAACAAGGAAACAAAGACACTCTCTTGGATAGAACAAAACAGCAAAATTGCTGATCTACGCATTTAAGAATAGCAACCCAAATAGAATACTATGAGGTTGGCAATAATCTAGAGCCCAATTAACTGTACCTGAAGGGAGAGCACTCTTTTTTTTTTTTTTTTTTTTTGCAGTACGCGGGCCTCTCACTGTTGTGGCCTCTCCCGTTGCAGACACGCAGGCTTAGCGGCCATGGCTCACGGGCCCAGTCGCTCCGCGGCATGTGGGATCTTCCCGAACCGGGTCACAAACCAGTGTCCCCTGCATCGGCAGGCGGACTTTCAACCACTGCGCCACCAGGGAAGCCTGAGAGCACTCTTTTAATACTGGTAAACTGAATTCAGTACAAGTCCCTTTAGACCAATAACCATGTTTAGACAACCTGACTAAAAATTGCTCAAAACAGAGACAACTATGTTTAAGCAAAAAGACAAATGACGTCATATCAGTTATAGTATAATTTCTATGTCAATTGATTATCAGAGTGATACAAGGTCCTTCAGTGTCCTCTGCCTCTTTTTTGTAGAAAAGCTGAAGTCTCCCAGGCCTCCCTGAGTCACAGAAGAACAGGTTCAAGCAGTTAATAATTAGGACAATAGAGTCACAGACTCAGTATCTGATGAACATTCCTGAGTTGTTTTACAGACACTATAACTAACACCAGAGGAAAAAGCTTACTGCACGATAACCAGACTGTAGCCACGACATAAGCTTCTCCAACTTGAGCAGTACTGAATCTATGGCCAGCGCAACTCCAAGAACTGGCCTCAAGAGAATGGGATTAACACTATTGCTCATAATAATCTGTATCTTTGTGGGCATCAAAATAATTGCAGTTTGCTCTGCCCGTATATGTAAGCGGACAACTAAAACTGTCAGCAAAGAGGAGCTACAGACCCATGTCAACATAGTCCACTCTGAGAATACGGTGCCCTACGTCAGCATAAAGTAGTTACAGAAGAGGGACCTTTGCCCCTAATCCCATAGAGATGGAATGATGTCTGACAGTGGACTTGTAGGCAGCTTTTTTCAGGAAAGATCTCTCTGTAGGACACCGCTTTTGTCTTGTCACTTTAGCAAGGATACATTTCAACTCACCTCCAGCCCAAGCACATCTTTCAGATCTTTTGATCACATAATACCTTGCCTAACCTGTTGATTCCTTCCACAGATCAAAGAAGTAGAAACAAAGAATAAGTAATTAACAGATGACTAGATCTTTTCCCCAGCTTCCTCTTCAGTTATCTTGTGAACAAGCTGTGAATGAGACAGTATCTAAAGAAAGATCACAAGGATTCGACAGGCCTGCGCACAGTGGGGGATGGTGACAACTCTGACCCCTCGCCTCAGTGATTCACTGAGATTACTTCCCCTTTTTTCCTTTAAAACTTTCATGGCTGAGCAGACTCTTCAGAGGTGGTTTTGGGACATGAGTCCACCTTCTCCCCAGATTGCCTGCTTTCCGATTAAAGCAAACTTTCTGTTTCTACCAGCACTTGCCTCTTGAGAACTGACTTTCAGCTGGCAAGCAGCCTGACCTGAGTTTGGTAACACTGTTTACCTTCAAATTAAGAGACTGAAAAGTGATAGTAAAAAAAATAATAATAATTTAGTTAAAAATGGCCTGGTCTCTAAGGAAGGTATGTGTGTATCTATCTAGTGAGCATCTGGTAGATTTGCAGCCCTCTAAATAGAAATGATACAAATTATATATTATTTTTTTAATCTTTCCAGTTTGAAGAAATATGTAGTAGGACATTTTAAATCACAAGGTTTTAAAACACCAATTATAACATCATTTTGAGTGAAATTGATATTTTAGTATATTTTGATTAAATAATCTGTAAAATACTGAAAAGTATAAGACTTAAAGTTATTGATAACTATTAATTGATAATAATAATCCCCTGTGGAATCGATGGAAGAGAAGAAGCATCCTTGCCAGCCCTCTAGCAGGATAAGGGACTTTTTCTCAAAGGATATGACAATAATCAGACCATTTAACAGAGCATCCACAGGATCTTGGGAAGGTCAGATGTTCAGGTCCAGCAGGTAAGTGGAGAATCAGAAAAGAGGAACTAATAACCTGTGGGGTTGTTCCATGCAGGGGGCCTGAGGTTCAGATTACAATGTCCAGCACCATGTGTTTGGACCGCTGGAAGGTACTATTGGGGTTCTGGATGAGGATGGGGATCCATCTGGTTAAAAGTAGGCACCCAGACAGCATCTGGGAGACCTTGTGCCTAAGGAAGACTGTCCTGTCTGAAGCCACAGATAGAAAGAGCCTGGGACCCCAACTGACTATGAGGGTCAGAGTTCACACAAATTCACCCCTGCCTGGCACCAAGTGAGTGCATGAGTGAAAGTAGACATCTATCGTCTTGGGCCACTGTTACAGCAGCCTACATCATAATGTCACCCCAAATGGCCCCAATGCCCCTGTCAAGCTCCCCATCCAGAAACACGGGTCCATGCCACTCATAGAATTCAATAGTGGGGTGGGAAAGACAGTGGCCCCATGTGACCCCTGCCTGACCAGATTCTGCCAGCAAGTCTATTTTGATCCTACCGTTCCCGTGATGAAGTGCCAATCAAGACACCTTCCTCCCACACCCCCAAGGGGAAAGTGGAGGCAAAAACATCCCCCAAGCTGACTTCATTACTCAAAAAATTCCCCTATCAGACTCTAGAAATCAGAATGCATGTCTGTCCCTCCTGTTTTTCTACCCAGAACTTTCTCCTTCAGAAAAGGTATATTTTCCTGTCTCTTCCTTTTCCTGGGAACACCCTTTTATAAAACATTATGGTTGACCTAGAGGGGTGGGATAGGGAGGATGGAAGGGAGACATAAGAGGGAGGGGATATGGGGACATATGTATGCATATGGCTAATTCACTTTGGTGTACAACAGAAACTAACACTGTATTGTGAAGCAATTATACTCCAATGAAGATCTATTAAAAAAAAAAAGTTATGGTTTCACCAGCAGCAGCTATAAGAGGAGTTAGAGAAATTCAGATGCCCTTTTTGTCAGGTAATATCATTGCCTGCAAAGCTACCATTCTGATGCAAAATCATATTTTCTTTAAGAGTAGCAATTAATTATTCCCTAATTCTTTTCCTTTGCAATCCTCCCATAACACATTTTAATCTATGCCTAGGCAGAAGGAAGTTTTCCAAAAGGCAAATCTATCTTAATAATTTTCAAAACAGTCGTGTATGTAGATTGTACAGAATAGTACAAATACATTTTTAATGAAGTATCATTTGATAACATTATAAATATGTCTTACATGAGCATAAAGTTGTCATTTTATTTTATCAAAACTTGTTAAGTGGTTATCTAATTATTAATGGAGTTTGAGAATGGGAAAATCATAGCTGACGTTAGTTTTCAATTCTTGCAAGTGTTGCTGAAAATATTCCTCGTTTTGCCATCAGACTGTTTTTTAAAATCAGGAAATACCAATTTTTCATTCTTTGAGTATAAATTAAGTTTTCTTATAATTGCTGCCACTCCATCTTCTGTACGGAATATTCAAATTACCATAAATCCCTCGCTTTTATACTGTACTATGACATAATTTGACCTTCCTTTAGCACTACTATAATTGTAAACACAAATGCTAATGTGGGCACTAAAACTGCATCGTGATTCTAGGTTATCTAGATTATGCCTTTTTAATTCCTCTATATAGTCTTTTAAGTAAAAACAATAAATTTTAAAATTTTTATCAGGAACTCACAGGTCCCAGAAAACAGTAAGATATCTCACTGAAACTTTAACATATAAAACCATCCTGTGATGAACATCTATTATTTTCTAGGCATTATACTGGTATTTTAACATACATAATTTTATTTAACCCTCACATGAGCTTAGTTTAGATATCTTCATTTTATAGAGATTCAGAAGATTCTAATATCTTACATATAAATGGCAAGGTTATGAATAAACAACCTCAGATGCCAAATACCGTGCTTTTTTTGCACCACAGTTCTATGCGTTCTGTTTCGTACTATCATATGCATGCATGATAATACTGTAAGTAGAATACACATTAGAATCTGGAAAGGAACAGGTTTTTTTTACTATGTCAACATCTAGAATATATTCATGTAGAATTATTTCTACAAAGACCCAATGATTAAAGATGTGATGCTAAAATCAGTATGATCAATATAGATTTGGAGAGTGTTACCACAAAATTTATAAAATACAATCACTACCATGAGCTACATAAGTATTCCAACAACACAATCTTATCTCCCTAAATTTGAACAAAAGGCATTCTGCATAGAAGGTTATAAAATCTGTAACCTTGCTTACATGAAACAGATCACCTTGTAAGAGTCTAAGGAACACCTACAGTATAAAACTTCCACCTTCCTGGGACTTCCCTGGTGGCACAGTTGTTAAGTCTCCATTCTCCCAATGCAGTGGGCCCAGGTTCGATCCCTGGTCAGGGAACTAGATCCCACATGCATGCCAAAACTAAGAGTTTGCATGCTACAACTAAAGAGGCGGTGAGCCACAACTAAGGAGCCCATCAGCCGCAACTAAGAAGCACACATCCCGCAACTAAGGATCCCACTGGCTGCAACTAAGAAGAACATATGATGCAACTAAGGAACCCACCTGCTGCAATTAAGACCCAGCACAACCAAAATAAAATTAATTAATTAAATAAATATTTTTTAAAAAACAAAAAATCTTCCACCTTCCTTAACAATGTCAATCACAGTTCAAAGCCAACCTCCAGCTTTTACAGTTCAGCAAAAATACTGAAATAGGATTGAGATTAATTTAATAAGATTTTCCTTAAACTGTGAGAGAAAAATCTCTTAAAGTCTGTCTGCTAATCATTAAAGAAAAAGCACATTACTTGTGCACAGCAAATTGCATTTTAAATTATTTGCTCTGGATTTCTAGATAAACTGATAAAGTTCAAGCCTAGGTCATAAGGAAAGGAAAAAATAATAGTTAGCAAATTTATAAATATAACCTGCTCCCATGGTGAAAAAGCATCATAGTTGAAGTAAGATTGAATTTCTTTTTTTTTATATAAATTTATCTATTTATTATTTTTTTATTTTTGGCTGCATTGGGTCTTTGTTGCTGTGTGCAGGCTTTCTCTAGTTGCAGCGAGCGAGGGCTACTCTTCGTTGCAGTACATGGGCTTCTCATTGCAGTGGCTTCTCTTGTTGTAGAGCACGGGCTCTAGGCGTGCAGACTTCAGTAGTGTGGCACACTGGCTCAGTAGTTGTGGCACACGGGCTTAGTAGTTGTGGCTTGCGGGCTCCAGAGCACAGGCTCAGTACTTGTGGCACACGGGCTTAGTTGCTCCGTGGCATGTGGGATCTTCTTGGAACAGGGATTGAACCCATGTCCCCTGCATTGGCAGGTGGATTCTTAACCACTGCACCACCAGGGAAGTCCAAGATTGTATTTCTTGATTGCAATAGCAATATACAACAGTGGGCTCTCTCTACATCCCAACTATGAAATATAAGAAGAAAACTACAATAAATTTATAAGAAATACAATTGATTACACATGGACACTATTGCCCTTCATTGAAGAAAATAGCTTGGATAGAATAAATAATTTACTTTGACAAATAAATGCAATTGAAGTCCTAATTAATCAGTTTGCTTGCTTTTCACTCCTGCTGCAGGAAATAGTCACCTGTCCATCTTTACCCATACATGTACCTATGTCTGGGTTCTGCTTTTTAAGTCAATTAGGAAATGAAGTAACCAGTCTGTCAAAAAGAGAAATGTGGGGTTTCCCTGGTGGCGCAGTGGTTGAGAGTGCCGATGCAGGGGACATGGGTTCGTGCCCCGGTCCGGGAAGATCCCACATGCCGCGGAGTGGCTGGGCCCGTGAGCCATGGCCACTGAGCCTGCGCGTCCGGAGCCTGTGCTCCGCAACGGGAGCGGCCACAACAGTGAGAGGCCCGCGTACCGCAAAAAAAAAAAAAAAAAAAAAAGAGAGAAATGTGTACACCTCTTGAGTAGCTTTCTAGGCACTTGAAGCGCAGCATTAATGGAAACTAATTAGTTAAACATAGATAAATAAGAATCCCTGATTGATAAATGGCATTATTCTCTTTTTCTTTCAATACTCTGCCTCAATCTGACCTCCAAGAGACCTCCCCTCACATCATCTCTACTTATCCTTTATTCTAAAATATGGATCCCCTAAATCCATCTGCATTTATACTTTTGCACACTATTAATTTCTGTTATGTAGATATGTTTCTATTATTGCTATTGTCACTAATGGTTCTCACTCCATTTGTTCTCACCATTTGTTCACACCATTTGTTCACACCATTTGTTCTCACCATTTGTTCACACCATTTGTTCTCACTCCAACTATAAAAACTTACATTAATTTCATATTCATGTATTTTACTACTGATCATAGTGCTATGACACAAAAGTCACACTTTAGATGTTAAAATTGTCACAATATTGGGAGATATTGCTTGCTACTGTCAAAAGGACCTAGCACAGGTAGTTTCATTCCTAGTGGGAATTCATGCTTCAGTAGAAATTTCTTTAGAATACACAAACCTTTGAATGATGTCACGTCCCTCTCTCTGTAGTCTAATGATTGTTTTTTTCATTGATAAGCTTTATCAGGAAAATACTTGATCATTTAGCAACATTTAAATGGATGACTTGGATGACACATCTTACTAAGGTTTCCAAAGAAGGCTTTTCTATCTCAAATTACCAGAGACAAAAAGACAATAAGCTGAAAACATGATGTTAGGAAGGTTACTGGCAAGAGAAAATTGTCTTTAAAAACATAGGAAGCCTGAGGCTTCTGATTCATGTTTAAATCACACAGGGAAAATGTATAAAGCAAACAAAATCTTACTTAAAGTGACTCCATTTAACAATTTAATTCAACATAAATTATCAGTAGTAATCCATGGAAGAATGTGTCTCTACTACTTGTTCAGAAATTTTTTATCGCCTAAAAAAAAAACAAAGCAAAACCCTTTATCTATCATCCTCTATTCCACCTCCCTCCAGACCTGGCCTAAGAAAAGACTAATTTACATTCTATCTACGTGGATTTCCCTACTCTGGACTGTCACATGAATAGAATCATATAATATATGGACTTTTGTCTGGCTTCTTTCACTTAGCATGTTTTTGAGGTTCATTTAAGCTATAATGTGTATTAGTACTTTATCCCTTTTTATGGCTGAATAGTATTCCATTGTTTGGCTACACCACATTTCATTTATCTGCTCATCCACTGACAGACAATTGGGTTGTTGCCACCTTTTGGCTATTACGGACAATGTTGCTATAAACGTTTATGTAAAAGTTTTTGTGCAGACATATATTTTTATATCTCTTGGGTACATACCTAGGAGTGAAATTGCTGGGCCATATGGCAACTCAATGTTATTATTTGTTTGAGGAATTGCCAGATTCTTTTCCAAAGCAGTTTCACCATTTTATATTCCCATCAGCAATGTAAGAGAATCTGACTTCTCCACATCTTCATCAAAACCTGTTATTGTCTGAC
The DNA here is from genome assembly GCF_937001465.1 of Orcinus orca. NCBI lineage: Eukaryota > Metazoa > Chordata > Mammalia > Artiodactyla > Delphinidae > Orcinus > Orcinus orca. The sequence goes on from NC_064559.1 coordinate 30,142,136, forward strand.
TTTTTGATTCTAACTATTCCACTGAATGTGAAATGGTGTCTCATAGAAGTTTGGATTTGCATTTCCCTGATGATTATTGACATCAAGAATATTTTCATGTGCTTATTGGCCATTTGTGTACCTTTGGAGAAATGTCTATTCAGATCGTTGGTCTGATTTTTAAAAGGTTATTTTATTATTGAGTTGCAGGGGTTCTTTATATTTCTAGATATAAGACCCTTATCAGATATATGATTTGCATACGTTGCCTCCTATTTATGGGTTTTTCACTTTCTTTTTTCCAACTTTATTAAGATATAATTAACATATCCCATTGTGTAAGTTTAAGGTATACAATGTGATGATTTGATACACATATATATTGTGAAATGTTTACCAAAATAAGCTTACTTAACACATCCTTCACCTCACATAATTACCATTTTATTGTCGTTATTGTTAAAGTGAGAACGTTTAAGATCTACTCTCATAGTAACTTTCAAGTATAAAATACAATATTGTTAACTATAGTCACCACGCTGCACATTAGATCTCCAGAATTTATTCATCTTGTAACTAAAAGTTTGTACCCTTTGATGGATATCTCCCCATTTTCCCCAGCCCCAGGCCCTGGTAATCATCAATCTACTCTGTTTCTATCAGTGTGATGTTTTTAGAGTCTACATATCAGTGAGACCACATAGTATTTGCCTCTCTTTGTCTGACTTATTTTACTTAGCAAAATGCCCTCAAGGTCTGTGTTGTCACAAATGGCATGTTCTCTTCTTTTTTATGGCTGAATAATATTCCACTGCATATGTGTACCACATCTTCTTTTTCCATTCAACCATTAATGGGCACTTAGGTTGTTGTTTCCATATCTTGGCTGTTGTGAATAATGCTGTAATGAATGTGGGAGTACAGATATCTATCTGAGATACTGATTTCATATTCCTTTGAAATCAGAAGTGGGTATGTAATCCGAAGTGGGATTTCTAGATTATATGGTAGTTCTATTTTTTATTGAACTATAATTAACATATAATATTATATCAGTTTCAGGTATACAACTTAGTGATTCTATATTTTTATATGTTACTAAATGATTACCACTGAGTCAAGTAACTATCTGTCACCATAAAAAGTTATTACAATATTATTGACTACATTCCCTATGCTGTACATTACATCCCTGTGACTTGTTTATTTTATTGCTGGAAATTTTTACCTCTTAATCCCATTGTAATTCTATTTTTAATTTTTTGAGGAACTTCCATACTGTTTTCCATAGTGGCTGCACCAATTTACGTTCCCATCAACAGTGCACAAGTGTTCTCTTTTCCCCACATCCTTGTCAACATTTGTTATTTCTTGTCTTTTTAATAATAGTCACTCAGGTGTGACATGACAACTCATTGTAGTTTTGATTTGCATTTCCCTGATGATATGTGATGTGGAGAACCTTTTCATGTACCTGGTGGCCATTTGTATGTCTTCTTTGGAAAAATGTCTGCTCAGGTCATTTTCCCATTATTAATCAGATTTGTTGTCTTGTTATTGAATTGTATGTGTTCCTTATATATTTTGGATGTTAACCCTTTATCAGATACATGATTTGCAAATATTTTCTCCCATTTGGTAGGATGCTTTTTCATTTTGTTGATGGTTTCATTTGCTGTGCAGAAGCTTTTTAGTTTGATGTAGCCCCAGTTGTTAATTTCTACTTTTGATGTAGTCCCATTTGTTAGTTTCTGCTTTTGCCTCTGGTGCTTTTGGTGTCATACCCAAAAACTCATTGCCAAGACCCATGTCAAGGAGATTTTTCCTTATCAGGTCTTATGGTTAAGTCCTTAACCTACTTCAAATTAATTTTGTGAGTGGTGTAAGATAGGGGTCAAATTTTACCTTCTTTTACATGTGAATATCCAATTTTCCCAGCTCCATTTATTGAAGAGACAATTTTTTTTTCCTTTGGAGTATTCTTTGCTCCCTTGTCAAAATAAGTGACCATGTATGTGAGGGTTTATTTCTGGGCTCTTGATTCTGTTCCACTGGTTTAGGTCAGTGCCATACTGTTTTGATTACTGTAGTTTTATAATATAGTTTAAAAGCGAGAAGTGTGATTCATCCAGGTTTGTTCTTTCTCAAGATTACTTGGCTATTTGAGGTCTTTTGTGGTTCCAAATGAATTTAAAATTGTTTTTCTATTCCTGTGAAAAAAAATGTCATTGGAACTTTGATAGGGATTGCATTGAAGCTATAGATGGCTTTGAATAATATGCCATTATAACAATATTAACTTATTCCAATCCATGAACATTGGCTAGCTTTCCATTTATTTGTGTCTTCTTTAATTTCATCAATGTGATATCATTTTCAGGATATAAATCTTTCACTTCCTTTGTTAAAATTATTCCTAAGTAATTTATTGTCATTGATGTCATTGATGTAAGTAGGATTTTTAAAATTTTTTATATAGTTCCTTGTTAGTGTATAGAAATGAAAATGATCTTTTTATGTTGTTATTATATTGTTGTCTATTACTCTCTTCAGTTCTATTAGCATTTGCTTAATATATTTAGGCACTCTGATATTGGGTGCATTATATATTTACAATCATCTTGTTCCCTGTGAACTCATCAAAATAAGTTTTCCTCTTTATGATATTACCATTTTGCTTAAGCTGTCCAACGATTTGACAGGATCCCAAATCTGATATAAAGGATGACAATGCAAAGCCTCGATGTACACAACTCTATTCTTCTAGCTAATTTGAGACGCAGAGGTGTGTAAACAGTGCTAGATATTGAGGACTAAAAGCATAAATGACTCCTTATTTGGGTTTATTTTTGTTCACAACAGGACACAGGATGAGCCATGTTGGGTAAGGATGGAGGACACAGGATGAGCCTTGGGGGTGAGAATAAAGGGACACAGGATGAGTTATGGTGGGTAGGGATGGGGGACACAGGAGGAGGCTTGGGGGTGAGGATAGAGGGACACAGGATGAGCCATGTTGAGTGGGGGTGGAGAGACTCCTGTGAATCTAGTTAAAGAAAGCAAAGGTAGGAGGAACAGGTAAGGACTAATGGAGAAGATTCTTACATGAGGCCCTCCTTTGACCAGTACTTTGACTAGAAGTTGAGAGTGAGGATCGCGGTCTCCGGTGTGGATTCCCTGACCACCACCTTCCTGGCTTTATTAGATAGCATTTATTTGAGGGATGATGAAAAGAGATAATTATATATTATAGAAAGAGGTATTTAATCAGAAAGGAAAGAATCCTCCTCTAAATTACACATGCAATGTCTTGTCAAATTTCTAAGATTCAATAGTTAATTTTATACTTAAAACTTCAAAGGAACATTTTTTAAGTTGTAACTCATTTGCATTCATGCATTGTTCCTCTGCTTCCAGGGCATAATTATAATAAATTTAACTTCCCACAATTACACTTAACACAGGTGGCATGTTGTTTAGGGTATATTTTAATATCGAGTCTTTGCCTTTAACAACAGGTTTGATATTTGGAAACAACAAAAGTTATTCTGGGCCAAATGTACTCAAGAAAGTAGGCAATCAAGCCACCCAATACTGTTTTGACAAAAAAGAAAAAAAATAACTTTATTGACACAGTATTTGACAAATATTTCTTGAGTCCTGGTAAGTGCCCTGGTGCTGTTCTAAGTGCTGGGGACATAGCTGAGGACAGAACAAAGCTCCTGTTCTCATAGAGTTTACATTCAAAATGGGGAAACAAAATATCAGATGTTGGGGAGTTCAGTGAAGAAAAATGAAGCAGCATGACAGGACAGAGAGTAGAAGGATTGGGGGTATTTTAAGTAGGGTGGAGGGTCAGAGGAACCTTCTCTGATGAGGTGACATCAGAAGGGACAGGGAAGGGACTTCCCTGGTGGTCCAGTGGTTAGGACTCCACGTTTCCACTGCAGGGGGCACAGGTTCAATCCCTGGTCAGGGGACTAAGACCTAGCATGCCACGCCAAAAAAAAAAAAAGGAGGTAAAGAACTGTGGTGTTTGTGTGTATATGTGAGCAGATCCCATTCGTTCAATATACTGGCTACACTTCTCGATTCTCTATATACCAATTTCACTATTAGAATGCATTGCTGTGGCATCCCTTTCTTAACAACCAAGCCCTGACTCCTTAGAAATATTTTCATATTCACCCAGGAAACCAAATTAATATTCAGGCATTCCCACCACTTTGTCCAAGCTACAACAATCTGGAAGAGTTTTATTTCAACGGATAAATAGATAATCACAAGTAGGATCTGAATTTTATTATTAGCCTTCTGCCTTCCTAGTCATAGTTTTCTGAAAGTGTTATGATGGAAATTTCCAAAAAATGAAAATACAGAGCTTACTAGAACTTTAAAAAAGCACTTACTAGAACTTTAAAAAAGCATCTTTTTCTCGCTCTTCTCAACCCATCTGAGAAAGGTATCTGTCCAATCCTTTGTCTAACCATTTGTTTAAATTCCCTAGAAGAGACTGTACCCACCCCCCCCCTTCTCCTTTGGCTTTGGCATAAATAAGGACATAACTAGTAACAGACACTTTGGCCAACTGAAACCATTATTTTGGGTTTTCTAAAAACATGCATTTTAGATATACTCTTCAAACAACAAATTATTTAAGAAAAGCTCTATTCTGAAACCCTGCTTTGTTCAAAGTCTAGCAAGTCACCATTTCCACTGAGGGCTCAGTTATTGCCAGAACTGTTTCATCCATTGCAAACCATAGTAGGCAGAAATTTGGCTCTTAAAATTTTAGACCAGATGCAAGTTTCAAAGTTTTTTTGTCTGAAGATGCATTAACTATTTTCTGATTTGAGAGTTGAAATGAATTTATATTTCCCACCCTTCAGACTTAAAGTCAGAACAATTGCCTCAGGCAGCAGCTTTGAAATTCTACTAATTTGATATTTACCAGTATATTTATAAATGCAGTGATCAAAGCAGATATCTTTTTTTTTAATTCATTATTATATTCTGGAACCAGTGAAAATTTTATCCTTGACTAGTGACTATCTGATGCCTAATTAGGGTTTTGGCCTAGTTATTGGTTGGTTTAGGATGTGCTGCTGTGTGTAGCTGATGTTACATTATGCTGTTTTCCTTTTTACGTGTCTCTGTTCCTCGCTGCATGCCACAACCGTACCCCTCACTCTGTACCTTCAGAAATCACCGGGAGCCTTGAAGACGGGGGAAACCAGGAGTTTCAGAGAGGAACAAAAGAAGTTCTAATCTGTAGCAACATCATAGCCAAGTGCTGTCGAAAGGAGCTACATAAATAGTTATAGGTGGCTTTTGCTTTATTATTATTTATAGTAAAATGAGACCATTTGTTTATCTAAACTATCACCAAAGCTATTCTACTCCAGGGATAGTACCTCTATAGATGCAGTTTCTATAGATGCAGTTTCTTTGCATCCATCCTTAAATAGAAATGAGCACACATAAAGGATTGGGAAAGATTGGCTGCATGGATTACACTGAGATCGAGCATTTTCTTGATGAGTCATATACGGGCTCCCAAACAAAAAGTAAATCTCATTCACATCCTATTCTTTTTTCTAACAAACATATGATCCTCTCGAAAATTATTTGCTTTCCACGAGGAAATTTATGGTGCAAAATATAACTCAGGAGAGAAACTAAGCAAAGAAAACCCTAAGATAAAAAGGAAGAATAAAAGGCTATTTTTTTTCACATGCATTTTAATTCATCCCCCTTCTGTAAAGCAGCCAATAGCTTTGCCCCTCACTTCAAATCTCAGGACAGGTACACCAACTATGGACTAAGGAGCAACTGAGACCACAAGAAAGCAGGGTTGGGTCTATAGAGCAGAAATCAATTCTCCCTACTAAAAAACGTCAGGAATGCATTTGTACTATGTGGATGCCCACCATAAAACATTATTTGACACATTTTAAGCACGTCATCCTCAAAACAGGAGTTTTTTCTTCTTCTTAAAAACATAGAAATCAACTGAATTTTTTTAAATGGCCCTTTTATTCAATGTCTTCTTCCTTGTTTAGGACCTAGCTTTATGCCTCCAATATAAATGGCAGATGTACAAGCCTTCTCTTCTACCCACAGAGCCAAATGTGAAGGGAATGGGGGGGAGGGGGCCACAGGAAATCAGTTACGCCACCCATTCTGAGTCTCCTGAGACTTCATTATGAAGCCCTACATATACTCTGCATACAACCTATCAAGCACAAAACATTACTCAGATTTGTTCAGGAGCAACGTATTTTCTCATTTCTACTGATAAGTAGTTTTTTGTACCCCCTAAACCATCATTATCAACATTTTGTCAACCGCCCACAGGGCGCCTAAATCCAACGTAATTTAAAGTTGCACATCCTGAACCTTAAGCAATGTTTGGGTGTCACCAATATACTGCGAGACAGATGAGCCGTGCTCATGGCAGCACAGCTTTTAACCTTTCCTCCCCTCTTCCACGGTGCGGGTGAATTACCGTCCATGATGGGGGCCCCGTCTGCAGCGGGGACAATTGATTTGACCTGACTGCCTCCCGAGTGCTAATGGACTTTGTGGCCTAATCCTCCGAGATATAAAATATGTCGAAGTGAATTGGGGCAGGTTAAAGAACAGATCGGCTTTCCATCAGAGCTCCAGCGATAATCATCTCCCAGTTGTTCGGGGAAAAAGATTAAAAATGATCAATACCCAAATCATTTTTTTCCAAATGTTGCCCTCAGTAAATCTATTTTGGTTATTTTTCTTCCTCTGCCAAGCCTGATTTTACAAACCTTGAAAAGATCCTTTTCTTCAGACACAGAATTGCATACACGCTCTGTTTTCACTTTACTTTTATTTAATTTATCCTCATCTATCCAGTATATTGATTACTTGGGCTGTACAAAATTTCTTTGGATTTAGATAGTGAATTTCTCATTCTTCGAGTTTACACTGAAGTTTCTATTTGCAGTGAGAAAAAGCTTATCAAAGAGGAAGGAAATATGGAAGGAAATACTTTGGGCAAACAAAAGAGAAAGTAATAAAGAAAAGGTGATCCAGATAAAGTACAAGAAATAGACCAAAAAAATTAGATTATAAAAAATTATTGTTTTCCAGGTTGAATTTTTTTTTTTAATTCACATGATATGTAAGAAAAAGAAAAAGTCACGGCCAGGGTATTTTTTAAATGCTAAATTAATTCATTAATGGTATAAGAAGTAAAGAACAAAAACAAAATTTTCATTGTTTCCAATGAAAATGAAGTCCTAACACTTGTCTCTCGTGGCCATTAGAAGAAGCGACATATACCCCAAAGGGAGATTCATGTAGAGAGAAAAAAATGGAAAAGAAAACATGCAGTAAACCAGGGAAAATACTTTGATGAGATGCTGTGTGAATCAAGAGAAAAGCTGGTGTCTGAACAACAATGTCATTGGGTCCAGAGTTTCTTTAAGGGTGTCATCCAACTCTGTGTTCTGGGAAACAACAATGTACAAGGTGGCTTTTGTGTCATCTTGAAAGTATATCACAAGAAGTCACCTCCTAAAAATAAATTTTCTTTAAAAATGCAATTAATCAGGTCAGTGATGTTCATTCAACGAATATTGAGCAACGTCCTTGACAAAATGCTGTGCTGGATGAGAAGGGAGAAAGTAGGGTGAAAGACACCTATCTTGTTCCTTGAGGAGACTGTAATCTAGCTGAGAAAAATATAAGCACTAATGATAACATTAAGCCAAAGCAAATATTGTGAGTGCTCTAAGAGTTACAAAGCGCTCTGGGTGTCAGAGTAGGGAGGAGTGTCGCTCCCTTGTCAGAGCAAAGGAAGCTTCGAGGAGCCTGCATGTTGTACATAACCAATATGCAGCTCAAACAATTTGAAAGACGCAGATATTTTCAGAAACAAAGTATATGAGAGAGAATGATCTCCATAAGTGAGCTATGTTAGGTGTGTAATTATACTGCCTTTCTATGGCTTAAACACTGAGCCTTCAATGAGGGGTCAGTAAACTAGTCTACAAAGGGCCAGATAGCAAATATTTTATGCTGTGTGGGCCAAATATGTTCTCCACTGTACCCGCTCCACACTAGACAGTATGTAAGTGAATGAGCATGGCCGGGTTCCAATAAAACTTTACTTACGGACACTGAAATCTGGATTTCAGATAAATTGCACATGAAACAAAATATTATTCTTTTTTATTTTTTCAACTATTTAAAAGTGTAAAAGCCATTCATAGCTCCCAGGCTGCAAAAAATACAGATGGTGGGCTGCATTTAGTCTATAAGCTGTAGGTTGTCAACCCCTGTTATGCTTTAGAGCTTCAGTATCTCATCCCAGGCTCACACTTCTTTGTAATTTTCTACCTATCACATCTTCCTCAGAGCTCATCTTTCCAAATCATCTACATAGTACATCCAAAGAAAAAGAAAAACCACTTCCATTTCTATATATGTTTGTAGTTATACTTTTTGGAAACATTTCAGCTCTTTTCTGATTTTCTTGGAATGAGCTAGGAGTATGTACATGGTATAGGGCATATTATATTCTAGAGTTTTTTAAAAGGGCAGTGCTCCAATTTTTGTTTGGATTTTACACTCCAATGCCCTTCCAGATGACAACCAATATTTTTCTGAATTTTTTTAGCAACAACATATGGGTCAAAGATGATACATGTTTAATATGCTGAAGTGTTCATTAGAAGCACAGAATGAGATGAAGCACAAAGGATATACTGACCCTAAAATGGTATTTGAAAGAACTTTCTAGCATGGAGGTTCATCCTGTAGGTACCTGAGGACCCATTCCCGTGACCTGCAGAAAAGAACATTTATGGGAAATATGCTATGAATCACAGTTCTATGTTACTTCATTTGCTCTCGTCTGATACTCACTTTAACCCTTTGAAGGACATGTTACATCGTTTCCACTTTTAAAAGTTTGAAGAGATTAAGTGACTTACCTAAATTAACATAGTAAATGGTAAAAATAAACTGTAAAGCTAGACCTCCTGCCTCCAAATTCCAAAACCATTTTGCTTTGCTGTTTCACTTCTTCGGATCTGGAATCAAGGTTATCTTAGCCTGTCTTTTTATATAATTAAATACTAAGAAACTAACCAAGCAGATCGAATGTAACATAAAAGCAAATCCATATTTATTATAGTCAACAGGTCAATCATTACTGAGCAAATATTTAGGACTTAATAAAGATATCGTGTTATATGGCAGATGGAAAGCAGCATTATCATCTCCTGAACTCCAGCAACGAGGTATAACTCTCGACAGCAATTCTAATTTTCTTTACAAAGTCATTCTGACTAAGAAAGAAAAGAGTCTATGGTTCTGATACTTTGTTACTAAATAAATCACCTCCTCTCTGCACAATGATTCATTTATATATATATATACACACACACACACACACACACACGGACACATGACATCATTTTCACCTGTAACAAAAACTAAGCTCAAAAAATTAATTTTCAAGGAATACTTCAAGATAACATTAGAAATATTGTATAGTGGGACTTCCCTGGTGGCGCAGTGGTTGGGAGTCCGCCTGCCAGTGCGGGGGACACGGGTTCGATCCCTGGGCCAGGAGGATCCCACGTGCCACAGAGCAACTGGGCCCGTGGGCCACAACTGCTGAGCCTGTGCTCTGGAGCCCGCGAGCCACGGCTGCTGAACCTGCATGCCACAACTACTGAAACTTGCACGCCTGGAGCCCGTGCTCCACAGTGAGAGGGGCCACCACAATGAGAGGCCCGTGCAACGTAGCGAAGGGTGGCCCCCGCTCGCTGCAACTGGAGAGGGCCCGTGCACAGCAATGAAGACCCAACGCAGCCAAAAATAAATAAATAAAATAAAATAAATTTATATTAAAAAAAGAAATATTGTATAGATATGAGGAACAGAAATATGAACTGCCACTCTTTCTGGGACAGTGCCTGAAATTCCACGCAGTCACAGAGTACCAGAGGTGGAATAGCTAAAGGGGTTTTCAGTTCAATCATTCTTGCAGAGAAGCTATGAGCTTAAATCAGAGAGTCCAGAATTATTAAAAATTAACAATAATATTGTACATGTTAATGAAAAGCATAATCTCTGCTTTCCAACAGTGTTAAAGGGATATTGAGTTACAGAATCTATCCTAGAGGCCAGTAAACCAAGCCAGTAACAGCCGTTTCTTGAGATTATAGGACTTTAAGTGTTTTGGTCCTTTTGATTTTCAGAATACTTCAATAAAGTTCTTTTAAGGGAAAAAGTAGATTCTCTTCAAATTTCTAATTGATTAATAACATTATGATGCATGAGGAAATCAAAAGTCTAAATAATGAGAAACTTTTAACTCAGGAATAAAGAAGTTTCCAGATGTTCCCTTCCTCCTCTAATGAGTCCCACTGCATTCCTCCAGAAAGGTTACAGCATTTATTAATAATTTATGGGTATTTATAACTTCATAATAACTAGATAAAATTATTCAGTTTGGTTTAATTCTACTAAATGTAGGGTGCTGTTTTGTTTATCTTATTGTCACTTTCTCTACAGAATCCAGTGGTACCTATACACAATGTTTCCATGATGATATTTTGCTCCCCGGTGATGTAATTCACAAAAAAGAATCATTTTCTTCTATTGTATACCCAGACTTCTGTGAATCAATTGCTTTTATATAACTTGCCATACGTCTGCTTAAAAATTAGAGATCCAGTGATCAATTAAATTTCTTCAAACAACCTAATAGTAACCAATTAGCTGTACATTTGATAGAATTCTAGACTATTTACCCAGATATTTAGCGTAACATTGATACAGAGGTTTTCCATTTCTGATTCATCTTCTTCACCTGGACTACATGTGCCTTTATATTATCTCTCATTTCTGCTTTTTTATCCCAGGAACTCACGGTGTAGTCTCTAGAAGTCCTTTCCAGCAGGGCGGGGCAGGCATGGAGAAGGTGGCATAGAGATGGAGGAATCACTCTTAATGGCCGGAGGTTGTGTGGGTATATTTGAGTGGGTTTTTTAATTTACTTTGTTCCTTAACTTGTTTTAGTGGACCTCTTTGACAAACCTGGATGCAAACATGTAATTTTTATAAACTTCTTAACTGAAATATAATCTCTGTCCAGAAAAGATATTAATCCTCAGTGTAAGCTTAATGAAGAACAGTGAACACACCCATGAAACATCCCCTAACAAGATACACAGCATCACCAGCATCCTAAAACATGCCCTCTGGTCCCTCCCAATCACTACCTCATCCATCCTCTCCACCAAACAAGCACCACTGATATCAGTGCTTGGTCCTTTTTAATGTTATTTAAATCTACTCATCCACCACCATGTCATTGACACATCTTGTAACACAGCATATTGAACTATTAGTAGCTTGACCTCCAGTAAGAAAGATGTGGCTCTGTCTCTTACTAATTTTGTGACCATGCACAAGTCCCATAACTCTCTATGATTCAGTCACTTCCTCAACAAGATGTAGACCATCATAGTATCTACCTTTGCCAGGTTACCATGGGGAGTACATGAAAGACTGCATGTAAAGTAGTTAACTCTCCACCTGTTGTTTAGTAAGAAAACAACAAATAACCATTTTTATTACTATTTGACTTTCTACTAGTCTGGCATAAATATAGGCAGTCAAGAAATATCAGAGTCCTTGCCCTGGACTCTGTGTAACTTGGCTTATATAAACTATATAAACCTCCATATGTACATAACCTGATTCACTCTCTAATTTCAAATGTAATCAAGACAATTCTTAATCTTACACAAACATCAGAAACTCTTCATTATTTCTAAAATCTAGTTCACAACACATATATATTTGTGTGTATAGCTCTTCTACAATGAAATACCGTCCACCTGGTTTCCTCCCAAAAATCTAACTATATTTTAACACTCATCGCAAATACCACCTCCCTCTGTAACACTTTTCTTAATCCTCTGATCACAGGTAACCTCTCTGTCCTGTGGATTCCTAAAGCCCAGAACTTGCATTGTCTGTCTCAGACAGAGAAGTTTACAAGTGACCATATTGCACCTGCTACGGTATGGTCACCTTGAGCACAGAATCTGTTTCCAAATCCCTTGCAGCCAGCCCAGCATTATATTTCACACATAGTAGCAATAGTATAGTAATAAATATACTATCAAGTAAGTATATATGAGTCTACATTTTGCTTTATTTAATTCTGATAGCAACCCTTCCAAATATGCCAGTTAACTATTATAATTACTCTCAGTTTACAATTATTTGATTTGGGAAACACTTACATAGCACCAAGTATGCCCAGGCAGTGTTCTAAGTGCTTTACACAGTACCAACTCATTTAATCCTACTGCATGAGATAAGTATCATTATTTTCCTATTTTACTGATAAGGAGACTGAGACACAAAGTGATTGAGTGGTCCGAGGTCACCCAGTGCCATAGACTAGATGTCTATGTTGCCCCCCCCCCAAATTCATATGTTGAAATGCTAACCCCCCAACGTGGTGGTATTAGGAGGTAGTCCTCTGGGGAGTGATTAAGTCATGAGGATGGAGCTCTCATACTTGGCACCTTTTAAAAGATGCCCCACAGGGACTTCCCTGGTGGTCCAGTGGTTAAGACTCCACGCTCCCAATACAGGGGGCCCGGGTTCGATCCCTGGTCAGGGAACTAGATCCCGCATGCCTGTCGCAACTAGGACACGGCACAGCCAAAAAAAAAAAAAGTAAATATTTAAAAAAAGAATAAAATTAAAAAATAAAAGACACCCCACAGGGCTTTCTCACCCTTTCACCATCTGAGGACCCAGAGAGCCATCCAAGAACCTGGGTCTTCATGGACGGCCATCTGTGAACCAGAAAGGGGGTTCTCACCAGATGCCGCAACCGCCAGCACCTGGATCTGAGACTTTCCAGCCGGCAGAGCTGGGGGAAGGAAACGCTGGTCGTCTAAGCAACCCCGGCCCAGGATATTTTTGTAATAGCAACCAAAATGGACTAAGACACCCAGGTAGTATCAATACATTGCATCCCTGGGGTTCACCTCCAGGAAAGCCAGCTCTGGTGGCAATACACCTAACCACCACACGCAATCTTTCATTGGCTGCTCCCTGCGTGTGGTAAGGGGGCCAACAAATAGGGGAAGAAATTGATTGAAGATGAATAACTAACGCTTAGTTGTATACTTCAGGGGAGGAGACAGGATGGTGGAGTAGAAGGACCTGAGCTCACCTCTCATGAGCACACCAAAATCACAACTGACCGCTGAACAACCATCAATTAAAAAGGTGTATCATTCAGTGTGTGAAAGCGAGAGATTTTAAGTGTTTGTAGGGGGGAGGGTCCAGGTCTCTCTTTCCTGCCTTAACCTCACCTTCACCTGTCACCTTCCCAGGTGGGCCCGGCGTACTAGTGAGCCGGTCCCATGCACAGCGCTGTGGCAGGCACACAGAGCAGACACCTTGGGAAGCTCATGTCCTGAAAGCAGGTAGATCTAAAAAGCATTTACATACTTTTTAAAAAAGACTTTAACAAATACTTCTTTGTTTTCAAAAATCTAAGACACTTAGATGACAGGAAGAACAATCTGCTTTCCTGTTCAGTATTTAATGATGATAATTTTTCAGATCTGTAGCATTTTCAATTACCAGGTATCTCCTCTGTATATTAGCTATTTTAGTATTATCATCAACATGTTTATGAAATGCCTACTCTGTGCTTTGCACTATCCAAATTACCAGCAATACAGACATAAGATATTATTTCAAGTGGCTTATTATCTAGTTGTCTCTTTTATGCTATATCTAGAAAAATAAATACCATCTTAAAATGAAAAACTTATCGTTTTGCCTTAATTAACTGGTTAATTAAAATCAGATCTATCAAGCACTTTATATTTCTTTGAAAGGAAGTGATATAATGTTTTCTGTGAGCATTGCGTTATTTTAAATGTCTGGGAAGAATATATTTTAAATTGCTACTTCTATTTGCCTCTTTCCTCCTGTTGAAGTGAACACCAATCCTTTATAATGGCACGTTTGTTCTGTTCTGTGGGCTACAGTGGGTGACCTCTTGGGCCTCTGTTCTTGTACCAGAAGGACAGTCAGGTGTTGCTGGCCTCCTAGCCCCTTAAAGGCCGGGGCTGAGCCCTACGTTATCTGGGCAGACGACACCTGATTCTTATTCCTCAACAATTCTAACAACTCATCGGCCCCTCTCAGCCCCTTTATGAACACAGATGTCATTTTAATGGGGGGAGAGCTGAAGTGACAAGAAGGTGACCTGTGAGTGAACCCAGGAGTGGGTGAGGCCTGTCAGTTTTTAATCTGAAACTGGTGTCAGGTCTGAGGAATGGCTGGTATAATCACATTTGTAACTGATCTCCTATAAACTCAGCAAACCTTCATAGGATGGCCATGGTGGGCAATATGAAATTAACAATTCATGCAGGTCTCTGGGCACCTAACTAAATCAAACGGAGCACTGAAAACAGTATAAACATCACATGTTTCCCAGATGATAAGACTGGCATGGTAAAAAAGTACAGATTGTGCTTTTATGAAAGATTTTGGGGGGCATCAATTTATAAAGATAGCATGTTTTAAGAAGACATTTGCTGTTTCAAGGCATAAATTTAACTTATCACATAGTCCAATAGAAAAAGTGTGTAAAATTAAACTCATTTCTACCATCACATAATATTCATCTCCAAAAATTACACCCTAATCTACACTTTTACATAGTGTTACCTGCTTCAAATTTCTTCTATTCAGTCCCTCAAGATTTCCCTCAGCAAAAATTGATTCTAAATATTAGAAGTAGTGCTATTCAATAATTGTACCTTAGACACAATTTGAAAACTTAACATTTAGTAGAAAATTATTCTAACTGGAGACTTGCCTACAAAAGTCAAATTCAAATGTTCTATAAGATGATGATGTATCTCTACCAAACCTAGAAGTATCGCAAAGCTCTCCAGGGTGGAACGTCCTTACAGGTTTAGAGGGTGATGTGGTATTTGACATCGAGCAGTGTCAACTGATATTGGAACAAGACTGTCAGAGCACATGGGATTTGTCCCTTTTCTTCCACTGATTTAGGATGGGAGAAGGAATAATAATAATAGTAATAATTGCTGGTATTTTTAGTAATTGTTTGCCAGGAACTGTTCTAAGCCCTTCATACGTCTTTTTTTTTTTTTTTTAACATCTTTATTGGGATATAATTGCTTTACAATGGTGTGTTAGTTTCTGCTTTATAACAAAGTGAATCAGTCATACATAAACATATGTTCCCATATGTCTTCCCTCTTGCGTCTCCCTCCCTCCCACCCTCCCTATCCCACCCCTCCAGGCTGTCACAAAGCACCGAGCCAATATCCCTGTGCCATGCGGCTGCTTCCCACTAGCTATCTACCTTACTACGTTTGTTAGTGTGTATATGCCCATGACTCTCTCTCGCCCTGTCACAGCTCACCCTTCCCCCTCCCCATAACCTCAGGTCCATTCTCTAGGAGGTCTGCGTCTTTATTCCTGCTTTACCCCTAGGTTCTTCATGACATTTTTTTCTTAAATTCCATATATATGTGTTAGCATACGGTATTTGTCTTTTTCTTTCTGACTTACTTCACTCTGTATGACAGACTCTAGGTCTATCCACCTCATTACAAATAGCTCAATTTCGTTTCTTTTTATGGCTGAGTAATATTCCATTGTATATATGTGCCACATCTTCTTTATCCATTCATCCGATGATGGGCACTTAGGTTGTTTCCATCTCCAGGCTATTGTAAATAGAGCTGCAATGAACATTTTGGTACATGACTCTTTTTGAATTTTGGTTTTCTCAGGGTATATGCCCAGTAGTGGGATTGCTGGGTCATATGGTAGTTCTATTTGTAGTTTTTTAAGGAACCTCCATACTGTTCTCCATAGTGGCTGAACCAATTCACATTCCCACCAGCAGTGCAAGAGTGTTCCCTTTTCTCCACACCCTCTCCAGCATTTATTGTTTCCAGATTTTTTGATGATGGCCATTCTGACTGGTGTGAGATGATATCTCATTGTAGTTTTGATTTGCATTTCTCTAATGATTAATGATGTTGAGCATTCTTTCATGTGTTTGTTGGCAGTCTGTATATCTTCTTTGGAGAAATGTCTATTTAGGTCTTCTGCCCATTTTTGGATTGGGTTCTTTGTTTTCTTGTTATTGAGCTGCATGAGCTGCTTGTAAATTTTGGAGATTAATCCTTTGTCGGTTGCTTCATTTGCAAATATTTTCTCCCATTCTGAGGGTTGTCTTTTGGTCTTGTTTATGGTTTCCTTTGCTGTGCAAAAGCTTTGAAGTTTCATTAGGTCCCATTTGTTTATTTTTGTTTTTATTTCCATTACTCTAGGAGGTGGGTCAAAAAGGATCTTGCTGTGATTTATGTCATAGAGTGTTCTGCCTATGTTTTCCTCTAAGATTTGATAGTTTCTGGCCTTACATTTAGGTCTTTAATCCATTTTGAGCTTATTTTTGTGTATGGTGTTAGGGAGTGATCTAATCTCATACTTTTACATGTACCTGTCCAGTTTTCCCAGCACCACTTATTGAAGAGGCTGTCCTTTCTCCACTGTACATTACTGCCACCTTTATCAAAGATAAGGTGTCCATATGTGTGGAGGTTTATCTCTGGGCTTTCTATCCTGTTCCATTGATCTATCTTTCTGTTTTTGTGCCAGTACCATACCGTCTTGATAACTGTAGCTTTGTGGTATAGTCTGAAGTCAGGGAGCCTGATTTCTCCAGTTCCTTCTTTCGTTCTCAAGATTGCTTTGGCTATTCGGGGTCTTTTGTGTTTCCATACAAATTGCAAAATTTTTTGTTCTAGTTCTGTGAAAAATGCCAGTGGTAGTTTGATAGGGATTGCATTGAATCTATAGATTGCTTTGGGTAGTAGAGTCATTTTCACAATGTTGATTCTTCCAATCCAAGAACATGGTATATCTCTCCATCTATTTGTATCATCTTTAATTTCTTTCATCAGTGTCTTATAATTTTCTGCATACAGGTCTTTTGTCTCCTTAGGTAGGTTTATTCCCAGATATTTTATTCTTTTTGTTGCAATGGTAAATGGGAGTGTTTTCTTGAGTTCACTTTCAGATTTTTCATCATTAGTATATAGGAATGCCAGAGATTCCTGTGCATTAATTTTGTATCCTGCCACTTTACCAAATTCATTGATTAGCTCTAGTAGTTTTCTGGTAGCATCTTTAGGGTTCTCTATGTATAGGATCATGTCATCTGCAAACAGTGACAGCTTTACTTCTTCTTTTCTGATTTGGATTCCTTTTATTTCCTTTTCTTCTCTGATTGCTGTGGCTAAAACTTCCAAAACTATGTTGAATAAGAGTGGTGAGAGTGGGCAACCTTGTCTTGTTCCTGATCTTAGTGGAAATGCTTTCAGTTTTTCACCATTGAGGATGATGTTTGCTGTGGGCTTGTTATATATGGCCTTTATTATGTTGAGGAAAGTTCCCTCTATGCCTATTTTCTGCAGGGTTTTTATCATAAATGGGTGTTGAATTTTGTCAAAAGCTTTCTCTGCATCTATTGAGATGATTATATGGTTTTTCTCCTTCAGTTTGTTAATATGGTTTATCACATTGATAGATTTGCATATATTGAAGAATCCTTGCATTCCTGGAATAAACCCCACTTGATCATGGTGTATGATCCTTTTAATGTGCTGTTGGATTCTGTTTGCTAGTATTTTGTTGAGGATTTTTGCATCTATGTTCATCAGTGATATTGGCCTGTAGTTTTCTTTCTTTGTGACATCCTTGTCTGGTTTTGGTATCAAGGTGATGGTGGCCTCGTAGAAGGAGTTTGGGAGTGTTCCTCCCTCTGCTATATTTTGGAAGAGTTTGAGAAGGATAGGTGTTAGCTCTTCTCTAAATGTTTGATAGAATTCGCCTGTGAAGCCATCTGGTCCTGGGCTTTTCTTTGTTGGAAGATTTTTAATCACAGTTTCAATTTCAGTGCTTGTGATTGGTCTGTTCATATTTTCTATTTCTTCCTGATTCAGTCTTGGCAGGTTGTGCATTTCTAAGAATTTGTCCATTTCTTCCAGATTGTCCATTTTATTGGCATAGAGTTGCTTGTAGTAATCTCTCATGATCTCTTTTATTTCTGCAGTGTCAGTTGTTACCTCTCCTTTTTCATTTCTAATTCTATTGATTTGAGTCTTCTCCCTTTTTTTCTTGATGAGTCTGGCTAGTGGTTTATCTATTTTGTTTATCTTCTCAAAGAACCAGCTTTTAGTTTTATTGATCTTTGCTATTGTTTCCTTCATTTCTTTTTCATTTATTTCTGATCTGATTTTTATGATTTCTTTCCTTCTGCTAGCTTTGGGGTTTTTTTGTTCTTCTTTCTCTAATCCTTCATATGTCTTGATTCATCGATCTTCACAACAACCTTACGAGAAAGGTCTGTTTATTATTATTATTATTTTACAAGTCAAGGAAGCTGAGGCACCACACGCTTAAGATACTTACTCAACCACCAAGAGTGGAACCAGGACTTGAACCCAAATCTGACCCTAGAACCTTCATTCTTCTCTTTTCTTCATCATGTGCTTGGTCATCTCACTGCTGCTGAGACACTGCAGACCATGAATATGTGGTCTATTACCAAAACATCTTAAACTGAAGGACATGTGAGAGGCACTGACTATTATGTACTTCCATAACATCCATATGTCCATAATGTTCATATGTTCACAATGTCCATAATGTTCCAATAAGAACAATGATCTGTTCTTATTGTACCTCCTTAGAACTCAGGCTTCTGAAACATCGTGTCAGGTGACATCACTCCCTAAATTTTAGACATGGGGAATCCCCTTCACTTCCAGGTAGTAAATCCCATAATCTCACCTCTCCCAAGCTGCTCATATGTCTGACAGAAGAAAACATGGTATAAGGAAATGAGCCTAGATTAAAGGGTCAGCGAACCTAGCTCTGAATCCCAGATCTGCATCTTCCTATCTTGTCAGTTTGCTCAAATGACTTAAATTTACTGCACCTTGATTTATTTATCCCCATGATGGGAAGAGTATTATTTACTCTTATTTTCTCAGAGGATTTGTTTTGAGACTCAAAGGAGACAATGTATGGAAAAGTACGTTGCAAACAGGGAAATACAAGAGGCAGTCCCAAAAAAATTAGTGACTTGGGCTGGTGATGTCACCTGGAGACCAGATCAAGAAATGGCATGACCCCAGGTTTCTTTTCTACCACTGTGTTTCTTTCACATTGGGGGTGTTTTATATAACTAGCACTCCCCTCTTTTCACAAGAAAGCTGGGTGAGTGTTAATAGTGCCCTTTTCTTAAGGTTTCAAGACTGCACAAGATAAAGGCGTACAAGTGCTACAGAACTTCCAAAGTCTCACATCTCTTGGGCTTCAATCTATGCTATTTTCTTTTCTTGATTCACCCTTATTCACTTTCTTCACCTGTGTAATTCCCACATAACCTTCCAGAGTCCATTCAACTCACTTTATTAAGTCTTCTCTGAGCCCCCATGTAGATCTCAATTCTATGTCCCCTATTTTCCAACAGCATCTGTCTTCTGCCTCTATTATTACACGTATATTTTATATCTTAACTATTCATCTGTCTCTCTCCGCAGTTTAAGTGCAAGACCCTGGAAAACAGAGAGATTTGTTGAATTTATCTGTGTATTCCTAGTATGTAACACAGTGCCTGGAAGAGAATAGAGGCTCAGTATTTTTTTGCTGAGTGTAGACTGGGATCCATGGTTTATATAGCCAAGCAGACACGAGAAACAAACTTTGAAAAACAACAGAATTCCATAAGTAGAAGGCAACTCAGGTGGGGAAATACATAAACCACACATACTTAATATGAGCAATACAGAAGTAATTTGTGGGAAATTATTCAGTATTAGCAGGCTAAGTGGAAGAGAAGATGTATTTTAAAGAATCTAGATAATAAAGTCTTTTGAAAACCAATTCCAATAATTTAAACATTTACAGTAGGTTATTACTCACTCATTAATCAATGTATTCATTCATTCAATAAGCATTTTCGAGTACCTGCTATATGTCATTTAATAGTAACTCATAAAAATGAATAGGGTATGGTTTTCTTCCTTGAATAGTTTATTGTACTGTAATTTCATAGGAAGCATTTGTAGAAAACATCGTAGCACAAAACCAGAAGAGTAGTCTGATGGCTAAATGTTTATAAACCACTGGGTCAGGTGTGTATCTGGAGAGCACACAGCCAAGAAATCAATGAAGCACCTTCACTCCTCCTCCCATCTTCATGATACTCATCAGGCAGAGGTCTAAGTCCCACGCCATTTGCTCTCAGTTAAACCAGGGAACTTCCCAGGAGACCTGTCCACACAGCAAGGCAGAGCTGCTATCAACAAATTTTATTTTCACAGGGTACTTCAAAAAGATTTTCCTTTTCTTTTCTCTTTTCTTTTCTTTTCTTCTCTTTTCTTTTCCTTCCTTCCCTCCTTCCAACCTTCCTTCCTTCCTTTTCTTCCTTTTCTTCCTTCCTTTCTTTTCTTCCTTTTCTTCCTTCCTTCCTTTTCTTCCTTTTCTTCCTTCCCTTCCTTCCTTCCTTTTCTTTTTTCTTCCTTCCTTCCTTTTCTTCCTTTTCTTCCTTCCTTCCTTTTCTTCCTTTTCTTCCTTCCTTCCTTTTCTTCCTTTTCTTCCTTCCCCATCCCCACAATCATTTTGATTCTTGTATTTGTTTGCTAGGGTTGCCATAGGAAAGTACCACAGATCGGGTGTTTATTTTCCAACAGTTCTGCAGGCTGGAAGTCTGAGGTCAGGGTATCAGCAGGGTTGATTTCTTCTGAGGTCTCTCTATTTGCCTTGTAGCTGGTCCTATCCTCCATGCCTTCACACGGTCTTCCTCTTGTGTGAATGTCTGTACCCTAACCTCCTCTTTGTAAAAAGACACAAGTCATTTGGGATTAGGACCCAACCTAATGACCTCATTTTAACTTAATTACCTCTCTAAAGACTCACCTCTAAATACAGTCACATTCTGAGGTCCTGAGTGAAAAGGATTCAACACATGGATTTTGCAGTGACACAATTTAGCAGGTACCAATCTCTGTCCTGCATCCTCCTACAATCAACTTGTTTAAAAGCCTGCAGCCACAGAGCCACTCCTATCTTTGACTGGGCCCAAATCTACAATACCAGTTCCATAAAGAGAGTTTAGAATAATGAATGCACTTTGGAGAGACTTGGGAAGTTTAAAACAACAACAAGAAGACTGGTACTGCATCTCGTACCTGGAGATCTGATTTAACTGGTTTGGGCGGCAGCCTGGGCATGGAGATCATTAAAAGCTCCACCAAAAGATTAAAATAGGTAACCAGGGATGAGAACCAAGGAAGGAACTCTTCAAGTTAAGATGGGTAGGAATTTCAGATATCAATTCCAGAGGGGATTCTGTGGGTTCAGATAAAGAGAGAGCCATTTAAACATTTCTATTATACAACATGCTTCAGGAGAATTAAGACCTAACTCACCTTACTAGCATCTACAGAGGTTTCCCACAATCAGTACTGACCTGATCACTCCCTAGTACTAAATTAACCAGTAAGAAAGCCTGCCAGTGAGGAACACTGTTGCAGCCAACACTCCACAGTATGTTCTGGTGTGAAGAACCAGAAGTTGGAGTGGGAGAGAGGAGGGGACAGTACATCCATTTTATGGTCCCACCTACTTTAGGGAAATATGGATGCCAAACCCAAAATAAAGTATTTTGAGAGAGTCCTTTTTTCTTCCATTTTTCCCATTCCTGAAAGTGCTATTTTTAATCAACGTTATAAAGTTAATTTCATAAAGCATTGTTGAAACTCTGATGCCATTTATAAAAAACTAGGTTTTTAACCGATTCATTTATGCTGAATTCTCATTATACCCTTCACTTAGCTGGTGCATAAGTAGGGCTGGTTTCTCCCAAAACGTCAGTAGATCCTTGTGAGTCAAGGTTGGATGCTACATTTGAGTTCAGAAAAACAATACAGAATTTAGAGGAAAAAAAATCAAATGTATAAAATTGTTAATGTCTGCAAAAACTAAAATTCCTGGCTTTTAAATAGTTGCCATTTGCTCATAACTCTTTATTCATTTCCCAGACAACTGATAGTCGAAATAGAGGTTAGAGTTGTGGAGGAAGACAACAGAGAAAAGAAACCTTTTTCTTAGTTCAGCTTAGTGGCGATGAAACACACCTTCATAAATACGAAGAGACGCTTGAAAGTTTTGAAGAAACTTCAAAACTTTAGTGTTTCTAAAAGTGCTTTGAACTGTGTCATTATAACGTTTACAAGGGCTTCAACGTCATGTTTAATTTGCATTTAATTCATGTTTTACCTTCAGAAAAACTTAGGGAAATATTCCTGGCTCCTGAAATTCATATGCTTCTTCCTCATATTACATATGAATTGTGATTCTCAAATGCCACCTTCTTCACTGGGAATTTTTGTCCTCTGTTCCATTTTACTTCCATACTTACACACACACACACACACACACACCACACACGAGTCTACGAAAATTACCAAAATGAGAATTACTTCTATATACTAGGGCGAAATATAACTGCAACCTGACAAGCCAATGTAGATAATCCTCAACTTACAAACTAGTTTTTGCTTCAAGGTCCATGTGTAATGTGATTATAACTTGAAAAATATTTCCTCTAGAAATAGCTTATAAAGAGTGGTCATTATTTCAGGCCTGTCCACAACAACAACAAAATAATTGAGACCTGTGCTTTATTATTAGACATTAGCATGCTAGTGTGGACTTGGTTAGTATACAGTGATGCCAAGGGCTATATGAGAAAAAGGGAGGGGAGACTTGCTTCCTCCTTCCTAAGTTCCAAAATCACCCATCTATCCTCTCTCTCAGTCAAAATGTACATCCTCTCAGTGTCATTCACTTTAACCAGAAAGCACAGGTTACTTCCCTTCATCCTCGCAGCAGCAGTGAGGATTTACTTCCATCTCACACTTGAGTAAACTATGGGTCAGAAAACTTGAGAAGCTTGCCTGAGACAAAACCATCAGAACTGGTAGAGCAGGGATTCAAGTTCACGTTGGTCTGACTCCCAACCAAGTCACAGGAACCGCGTAGGACTTCCATACAGTAATGTATGAACAATGGCCTTTCCTCACCTGGTCTCTGGGCATCACAGCTCCCATATCCAAAGGCCTCTTTTTGGTCCTTATTTGACTCATGTGTTACTTTTTGTTAATCCCTCCTTGTTGGCTACTACAACAACCAGGCTGAGTGTTTTCCTCCCTCTTTTCCCCATCTTTCTCCTCAATCTGTTGACCTCCCTGACCTCTCTACGTCTGTCAGGCCGGAAGTTAACAATTTTTAATTTTCCCTAAAGTTAAATTAACCACATTCTTCTCTTCTCACCCAACATACTCCCTGTTGAGAGTCTGAACCATTCCGCTATTTCAATTATCATCCGTGGGCTCATTATTATGAATACTATCTCTAGCCTAGATTGATGAGTTTTAGAACTTTCTCTCCAACAGCCTACTGGAAGTTTCCACCTGATAAGTCATAATTACCTCAAACTCAACATATTCAAAATTTAACTCAGTATCTTCCACTAAATACAGCTGTGCTTCTCGAGTCCCAATTTCATTTAATGACATTATGATCAGCTATCCAGTCTTCTAACAAACTAATCTGATTCGTTCTTGAGCTCACATCCTCCAGGCATCAATCCTATCAAACCTACTTCCTGGATAGATACCTCCTGAATGTATCTTATTCTGTTTATTCCCACTGACTACATCATTTCTCACTGAAACTATTTAAATTTTCTTTTAAGTGGTGTTCCTGCTTTCAATCTCACTTCACTCCAATCAAGCTATTTAGACAATATGACACTCATTAAAATATTAAAGATTGTATCCAACAAATATTTGTTAAGCACCTATTACATGGCAGCAGTGCACTGGGTCCTAAGGATACAAAGTGAAAGAAGGCATAATCCAATCTCTCAAAAAGCTCACAGGTTCTACTAGAAAAAAATAAGAAGAAGAAGAGACTATCTTTTAGGAAGTATTAAAAGAGAAGTAAGCACAGGTTTCAGGAGAGTCAGAGAGAGAGGGCATTTGACCTCCACAGGAAGTAAGTCTTCTTTCTTATGTTCCCAACACTTTTCACATATCTCTATTTTGGTTTGTTTAGCAAGGTCATTGTTAGAAGAGCTTGGAGCTGCAGCCAATAATCATAAGTAAAAAGAATCGGGCAATAAATAGACTAGGAGAATCTAATCAAGTGGTGACAGAAACTGAGTATGGGAAGCAGAATTTCATCCATGCAAGTGATTAAAGTTATAATAGGTTGGGAAATGTTGAGTAAGAGGATAAAACCCAGGGCATATAGGTTGCAAAAGGAATATCATCCTGAAGGCTATATAGACTTGGAGATTTCCCTTGTCATAGTGACTACAAAATTGTTCCTTTGTCCATTTGTTTTCAGGATAAATCAATAGCCAGGTTTTCCTTCTCAAACTCAGACCCCATGGCCAGAAACTGCCCAAGGTGATAACCATGTGATAGTCATGAAATGTTGAACTAGCAACCCCAGCTCACCTATGACGACACTTGTCTCTTTTAGAAGGTAAGTGTCTGGGAAGGCTTGGAAATAAACACAACAATTATAACATAAAGAAATCCCATATTACTAATTCCTTTTTGTCAAATTGATGATAATCTGTGTTTTTAAGTATTTGCCATATTTAAAAGATAGATCTATTAGAGAATCTGACAGATTTATCTTGTGATTCTAATTTAAATAAATGATTGAGTTTGAAATAACAATTTTTAAGCTAAAAGGTATGCAGAAACTGGTTAAGTTTGCTAAGAGTGTCAAACCATTTTTTTAACTTGATTTTATTTCCAAGTGTAACTGATTAGATTTTCAAGAGTTGTTTAAAGTACTTGGGAATTTTTATTACTAGAATTCTATAGTTTCCCATTATACATTTTAAATGCTTAAAAAGAAAATATGTTAACTTTACAAATTATTTTAAAATATTTAAGGGAATTCCATTAACTAAATTCCTAAAAGAGATCAAATTGTTAAGGGGATTTAATCTGTTTAACTAAGATAATCAGATAGACACAAAGAAAAAGTGGAAGAGAATGTAAAATAGATTTGCTCAAGCTCTGTGAGTTCAACATAAACTGTAAAGGAAATCCATTTGAATTTTAACATAAATTTTAAATAACTGCAAATAGTTCTCTCTGATACAAAAGCTAACCTCTGACACAATAAAACTTATTTTGATAATTATATTATGAAGTTTTATTATGTATCTGTCTCCTCAATAGACTGTAAGCTCCCTGGTGACCAGAGCTGAAACCAGAAAATGCCACTTTGCCTGATAAAATTGATACCTGGTAAATGTTCACAAAAGGACAGTTCCCTAGTCCTACCCTGTGGTAAGCTCACATGGGTCTCCTTCCTGAATCTTATATTCTCTGGGGTCTTATCATTCTTTCTGCTCCCGCTGCTATGTCCACCTGGACTGTCATTTCTACTTACCCCCAACTCTCGACTTCACCTCTGCACATTCATACTCCAGTCTAAGCACAGTACCACCATACAACCATATAATGATCCAAAGCAGAAAGTACATATATACATATAAGTATAGTGTGTTTTAATACTCATGACTTAAGTGACAAAAGGAGACTGTTCCTTGATTTTTTAAATCTTATTTGCAGAAAAACACTCTTGTTTGATTTTACAAAAGAAAATATGATGAGACATTATTAGTCAGCTGCACCTTTTCAAGAAGAAAAAGCATTCATGATACTGTAATCCTACTGACACAAGCACATGATTAGGAGACATCAAATTATAATTCTATTTACAACGTTTGTATCATTAAACCATCCTACCTTTATTTTCTTATCTTTAAAATGTATTTTAAAGGCTTCCTAATATACTAAATCTAAAAAAATCTTACAATTATAAAATGCAAGAAATGTGTGAAAAGGAAGTCCTACGTTCACAAGGTTTCATCATGAAATATCTTTGTGTCATTTTCTTTAATAAGAGTTTTAAGTTCCATTTTTGCCACTTTCTGGGGTTATACACATATATGCCAAGTATTTAGATGTTGGAAATTTGAAAACCTTTGTACCCCTAGTGTTGACTTACTTCTGTTATCAAATAAAACTAGGCTGTATTAGGCAATATCCAAATGGAGTTATATTGTTACTAAAATTCCCAATGCCGTGAAAAATTCTTAATTAAAAATAGTGGCTGGGAATTTCTGCTTTTAGCCATGGGGGAGTTAACTAGAAACAAACCAGCTTTCCTGCCATGAACTAGGACACTGGACAAAATATATGAAGCAACACTTTTCAGATGTTGGAAAACAAGCAGCACAGGACTGTGATCTCTGAAAGAAGGAAAACACACATACAAGGTAAAGTCCACCATTTTTTCTGCCTAAAGGAACTTTCCAGACTGTGGCACAGAGGGGTGGAGACCAACCAGGACATGGTGGTCTTGCTAAAGTGAGAAGGCAGGAACCAGAGTCAGGGCTGGGGAAGCAGGAGTCATTCACAGAGTATACTACCAGAGAGGAAGGCTCCGTAGGAAGAAGGAATTCCAGAAATCTGCAAGATCAGGGAGAAAAAACACAGTGGGAGCTGGGATCTCAATGGTATTTCTGAAGGCTACACACTATTGAGAGACATAGGATTTCTAACCAACCAGAGAGGAGAGATTTCACCCCAGGAATTCAAATGAAATGCCAAAAACTCCCAGATATTAGGAGTAGGGCCACATTGACCCTAGAATAAAGACTACTCCGGATTTAACCTAACAAAAGTTAAAACAAGTCTCACATGGAAGCAACTTAAGTGTCCATCGACAGATGAATGGATAAAGAAGATGTGGCACATATATACAATGGAATATTACTCAGCCATAAAAAGAAACAAAATTGAGTTATTTGTAGTGAGGTGAATGGACCTAGAGCCTGTCATACAGAGTGAAGTAAGCCAGAAAGAGAAAAACAAATACCATATGCTAACACATATATATGGAATGTAAAAAAAAAAAAAATGGTTATGAAGAACCTAGGGGAAGGACAGGAATAAAGACGCAGACGTAGAGAATGGACTTGAGGACACAGGGAGGGGGAAGGGTAAGCTGGGACAAAGTGAGAGAGTGGCATGGGCATATATACACTACCAAATGTAAAATAGGTAGCTAGTGGGAAGCAGCCGCATAGCACAGGGAGATCAGCTCGGTGCTTTGTGACCACTTAGAGGGGTGGGATAGGGAGGGTGGGAGGGAGACGCAAGAGGGAGGGTATATGGGGATATATGTATACATATAGCTGATTCACTTTGTTATACAGCAGAAACTAACACAACATTGTAAAGCAATTATACTCCAATAAGCATGTTAAAAAAAAAAAAGTCTCAAGAGGAACATGCTGATCTACCCTTAAATCAACTTCTTGCCAGAGCACAGCTCAACACTCAAGGGTAAACTATAAAACACACTCTCAACAGTGTAGTAGCCATGCTTTCCACCACTACTAAAAAAATGACTGGATGGATAAAGAAGCAGAAAAATAACCGATACCAGGAAAGGAAAAAGAAAAAATTCAATAGAAACTGACCCATAGATGCAGAGCTGTTGGAAATGGCAGAGAAGAACATTTAAAAAGGCACTGTGAATATATTTAAGGACTTCAGGGAAAATACAGATACATCAAGTGAAGTCAAGTAGTTTCTCAGTAGAGAAATGGAAATTATTTTTTTAAGATACAAATTAAAATTCTACATCTGATGTATTTTAACAGCATTGATAAAGAGAGACCAGGCCTTAAATTTCTGTGGTTATTAGTGTGTGAATTTGGAGGCAATGTGAACTGTTACATAAAGGAAAACACATCATAGAGGCTTTCAACTCATTTCTCTGAATAGAACAGAAACTGACTTCTACAGGATGTCTGTGTAAAGGATTCTCTTTTTTTTTTAACCAGGGCTGTTCTAAAGGACTCTTGTGATTACATTGGACTCACCTGTATAATTCAGGCAACTCTCCCTATTTTAAGGCAAAAGAGACAAGCCAGTAATCGGGTGCTAAACGCAGCATAAAGTTAAGTCTCCTAAAGAACACACAGAGTGTCTCCTTCTCCAGGGCCTCACCTGGCCCTCCCCCCGTTCCAGCTGGTAACAGTTTATGAGCACACCGCAGTGTTAATACCTTGTTAAGGTGGTTTCAGCTGTTGGGTCTTTGAGACATCAACATCTGGACTGTTTTACTGTGAACCCTTAAAGGGTAGGGTTAATCCTGGGATATGCTGAACCTCCACCTTCTCCCACTGCAGGCATGTCTTCCCATGATATGGTGTTGCTGGCGGGGAGTGGGCAGAGACAAGATGGTGGAGCAGAAGGACTGGAGCTCACCTCCTCTCATGAAAACACCAAAATCACAACTAACTGCTGAACCACCATCCACAAAAAAGAATGGAACCTTCCAAAGAGGATATTCTACATCCAAAGACAAAGAAGAAGTCACAACGAGATGGTAGGAGGGGTACTTTCACAATGTAATCTAATCCCATACCTGCCAGGTAGGTGACCTACAAACTGGAAAATAATTACATCACAGAGGTTCTCCCACAGGAGTGAAAGTTCTCAGCCCCACATCAGGCCCCTCAGCCTGGGGGTCTGGCTTCAGGAGCTGGAGACCACACAACATTTGGCTTTGAAGGTCAGCAGAGTTTGATTGCAAGAGCTTGACAGGACCGGGGGAAACAGAGACTCCACTCTTGGAGGGCACACAAAAGGTTTCACATACACCAGGACCCAGAGTGAAGCAATGCCTCCATAGGTGCCTGGGCCAGACCTACCTGCTGGTCTTGGAGGGTCTCCTGGGGAAGCAGGGGGGCTGTGGCTCACAGTGGGGGCAAGTACACTGGAGACGGAGGCCCCAGGAAGTATTCACTGGTGTGATCTCCCAGAGATCACCATTTTGGCACCAAGACCTGACCCAACCCAACAGCCTGCAGGCTCCAGTGCTGGGGCACCTCAGGCCAATCAGCAGGGTGGGAACACAGCCCCACCATCAGCAGAAATGCTGCCTAAAGTCATCCTGATCTCACAGACACCTCTAAACACACCTCTTGACATGGCCCTGCCCACCAAAGAGACAAGATCCAGCTCCACCTACCAGTGGGAAGGCACCAGTTCCTCCCGCCAGGAAGTCTGCATAAGTCTCTGGACCAACCTCACCTACCAGGGGGCAGACACCAGAAGCAAGAGGAACTATGACCCTGCAGCCTGCAGAACAGAGGCCACAAATACACAATGTTAGACAAAATGAGACAGCAAAGGATTATGTCACAGAAGAAGGAACAAGATAAAACTCCAGAAGAACAACTAAGTGAAGTAAAGATAGACAATCTACCTGAAAAAGAATTCAGAGTAGTGATAGTAAAGATGATCCAAGATCTCAGAAAAAGGATGGAGGTACAGACAGAAGATACAAGAAATGTTTAACAAAGACCTAGAAGATTTAAAGAACAAACAGAGATGAACAATACAATAACTGAAATGAAAAATACACTAGAAGGTGGACTTCCCTGGTGGTGCAGTGGTTAAGAATTTGCCTGCCAATGCAGGGGACATGGGTTTGGGCCCTGGTCCAGGAAGATCCCACATGCCGTGGAGCAACTAAGCCCATGCACCACAACTACTGAGCCCACATGCTGCAACTACCGAAGCCCATGCACCTAGAGCTCATGCTCTGCAACAAGAGAAGCCACCACAATGAGAAACCCATGTACTGCAATGAAGAGTAGCCCCCGCTCACTGCGACTAGACAAACCCCATGCACAGCAATGAAGACCCAACACAGCCAAAAGTAAATTAATTAATTAATTAATTTTAAAAATAAGGACAATTATTTTTTTTAAATACACTAGAAGGAAACAATAGAATAAATGAGGCAGAAAAACAAATAAGTGAGCTGGAAGACAGATTGGTGGAAGTCACTGCCATGGAACAGAATTTTTTTTAAAAAAAGAATGAAAAGAAATGAGTACAGTCTAAGAGAACTCTAGGATAACATTAAATGCACCAACATTAAATGCAATATTAAATGCATTATAGGGGTCCCAGAAGGAGAAGAGAGAGAGGAAGGACCTGAGAAAATATTTGAAGAGATCACAGTGGAAAACTTCCCTAACCTGGGAAAGGAAACCCTCATTCAAGTCCGGGAATCACAGAGAGTCCCAGGCAGGATAAACCCAAGGAGTAACACACCAAGACAAATAGTAACCAAATTGACAAAAATTAAAGACAAAGAGAAAATATTAGGGAAAAGCAACAAATAACAGAAAAGGGAATCCCTATAAGGTTGTCAGCTGACTTTTCAGCAGAAATTCTTTAGGCCAGAAGGGAGTGGCATGATATATTTAAAATGATGAAAGGGAAAAAACTACAACCGAGAATACTCTACCCAGCAAGGCTCTCATTCAGATTCAATGGAGAAATCAAAATCTTTACAGACAAGTAAAAGCTAAGAGAATTCAGCACCACCAAACCAGCTTCGAAACAAATGCTAAAGGAACATCTCTAGGCACAAAATAAAAGGCTACAACTAGAAACAACAAAATTACAAATGGGAAAGCTCACCAGTAAAGGCAAACATACAGTAAAGGTAGGAAGTCATCCACATAAATATGATATCAAAACCAGAAATCATGAGAAGAGGAGAGTACAAATGAAGGATATTGGAAATGCATTTGAAATTAAGAGACCAGCAACTTAAAACAATCTTGTTTATATATAGACTGCTATATCAAAACCTCATGGCAACTGCAAAGCAGAAATCTACAATAGATACACACACAAAAAAGAAAACATAATCCAAACACAACACTTAAGATAGCCATTAAATCACAAGAGAAGAGAACAAAAGAGGATGGGAAGAAAAAAGATCTACAAAAACAAATCCAAAACAATTAACAAAATGGCAATAAGACAATATATATCGATAATTACCTTAAATGTAAATGGATTAAATGCTCCAACCAAAAGACTTAGAATGACTGAATGGATATGAAAACAAGACCTGTATATATGCTGTCAACAAGAGACCCACTTCAGATGTAGAGACACACACAGACTGAAAGTGAGGGGATGGAAAAAGGTATTCCATGCAAATGGAAATCAAAAGAAAGCTCAAGTAGCAATACTCGTATCAGATAAAATAGACTTTAAAATAAGGACTGTACAAGAGACAGAGAAGGGCTCTACATAATGACCAAGGGATCAATACAAGAAGAAGATATAACAATTGTAAATATATATGCACCCAACATAGGAGCACCTCAATATATAAGGCAAATGCTAACAGCCATAAAAGGAGAAATTGACAGTAACAGAGTAAAAGTGGGGACTTGAACACACCACTTACATCAATGGACAGATCATCCAAACAGAACATCAATATGGAAACACAGGCCTAAAATGACAAATTAGACCAGATGGAGTTAATTGATATTTATACAGCATTCCATCTGAAAGCAGCAGAATATACATTCTTTTCAAGTACACATGGAACATTCTCCAGTATAGATAACATGCTGGGCCACAGAGCAAGCCTCAGTAAATTTAAGAAAATTGAAATCATATCAAGCATCTTTTCCAACAACAAAGCTATGAGATTAGAAGTCACGTACAAGAAAAAACTGTAAAAAACATAAACACACGGAGGCTAAACAATATGTTACTAAACAACAAATGGATCACTGAAGAAATCAAAGAGGAGATGAAAAAACTCCTAGAGACAAATGAAAATGAAAACACAACAGTCCAAAACTTATGGGATGCAGCAAAAGCAGTTCTAAGAGGGAAGTTTATAGCAATACAGTCTTACCTCATAAAACAAGAAAAATCTCAAATACAACCTAACCTCACACCTAAAGCAACTGGAGGAAGAAAAACAAACAAAACCCAAAGTTAGTAGAAGGAAAGAGTCATAAAGATCAGAACAGAAATAAATGAAATAGAAATGAAGAAAAAAATAGCAAAGATCAGTGAAACTAAAAGATAAAATTGATAAACCTTTAGCCAGACTCACCAAGAAAAAAAGGGAAAGGGCTCAAATCAATAAAATTAGAAATGAAAAAGAAGTTACAACAGACACCACAGAAATACAAAGGATCATAAGAGACAACTACAAGCAACTTTATGCCAATAAAATGGACAACCTACTGTATAGCACAGGGAGCTCAGCTCAGTGCTCTGTGATGACCTAGATAGGTGGGACTCGGGGGTTGGGGGGGCAGGTGGGCAGTGGAAGGGAGGTCCAAGAGGGAGGCAATATATGTATCCATATAGCTGATTCACTTCATTGTATAGCAGAAACTAACACAACATTGTAAAGCAACTATACTCCAATAAAAAAAATTTTTTTAATGGACAACCTAGAAGAAATGGATAAATTGTTAGAAAGGTACAATCTTTCAAGACTGAACCAGAAAGAAATAAAAAATATGAACAGATCAATCACAAGTATCAAAACTGAAACTGTGATTTTAAAAATCCCAACAAACAAAAGTCCAGGACCAGATGGCTTCACAGGCAAATTCTATAAAACATTTAGAGAAGAGTTAATACCTAACCTTCTGAAACTATTTCAAAAAATTGCAGAGGGAAGAATACTCTCAAATCATTCTATGAGGCCACCATCAACCTCAAACCAAAACCAGACAAAGATATCACAAAAAAAGAAAATTACAGGCCGCTATCACTGATGAATAAAGACACAAAAATCCTCAACAAAATACTAGCAAACTAAATCCAACAATATCTTAAAAGGATCATAATCAAGTGGGATTTATCCCAGGGATGCAAGGATTTTTCAATATCTGCAAATCAATCAGTGTGATACACCACATTAACAAATTGAAGAATAAAAACCATAAGATCATCTCAATAGATGCAGAAAAAGCTTTTGACAAATCCAACACCCATCTATGTTAAAAACTCTCCAGAAAGTGGGCCTAGAGGGAATATACCTCAACATAAAAAGGCCATACATGACAAACACAAGCCAACATCATACTTAAGAGTGAAAAGCAGAAGGCATTCCTTCTAAGATCAGGAACAAAAGAAGGATATCCACTCTTGCCACTTTTATTCAACATAGTTTTGAAAGTCCTAGCCACTGCAATCAAAGAAGAAAAAGAAATAAAAGAATCCAAATTGGAAAAGAAGTAAAACTGTCACTCTTTGCAGATGACATGATACTAACATAGAAAATCCTAAAGATGCTACCAGAAAACTACTAGACCTCATCAATGAATTTGGTAAATTTGCAGGATACAAAATTAATATACAAAAATTTTGCATTTCTATATGCTAACAATGAAAGATCAGGAAGGGAAATTAAGGAAACAAGCCCACTTACTATAACATAAAAAAGACTAAAATATCTAGGAATAAACCTACCTAAGGAAACAAAAGACTTGTACTCCAAAAACTATAAGACGCTGATGAAAGAAATTGAAAATGACACAAACAGATGGAAAGCTATACCATGTTCTTGGATTGGAAGAATCAACATTGTCAAAATAACTATACTATGCAAGACAATCTACAGATTCACCACAATCCCTTTCAAATTACCAATGCCACTTTTCACAGAACTAGAACAAAAATATTTTAATTTGTATGAAAACACAAAAGACCCCAAGACCCCAAATAGACAAAGCAATCCTGATAAAGAAAAATGGAGCTGGAGGAATCAGGCTCCCTGACTTCAAACTATACTACAAAGCTACAGTAATCAAAACATTATGGTACTGGCACAAGGACAGAAATATAGATCAATGGAATGGGATAGAAATCCCAGAAATAAACCCATGCACCTATAGTCAATTAATCTATAACAAAGGAGGCAAGAATATACAATGGAGAAAAGACCATCTCTTCTATAAGTGGTACTGGGGAAAATGAACAGTTACATATAAAAGAATGAAATTAGAACATTCTTTAACACCGTACACAAAAACAAACTCAAAATGAATTAAAGACCTAAATGTAAGACTGGATACTATAAAACTCCTAGAGGAAAACATAGGCAGAACATTCTTTGACATAAATCGCAGCAATATCTTTTTGGTTCCGTCTCTTAGAGTAATGGAAATAAAAACAAAATAAACTAACAGGACCTATTAAACTTAAAAGCTTTTGCCCAGCAAAGGAAATCATAAATGAAACAAAAAGACAACCCGCAGAATGGGAAAAAATATTTGCAAACAAAGCACCCGACAAGGGATTAATCTCCAAAATATACAAAGAGCTCATTCAGCTCAATATAAAAAAAAAAAAAAACACAAAAAATCCAATCAAAAAATGGACCATCTAAATAGACATTTCTCCAAAGAAGACATACAGATGGACAAAAAGGATATGAAAAGATGCTCAACATAGTTAATTATTAGAGAAATGAAAATCAAAACTACAGTGAGGTATCACCTCACACCAGTCAGAAAGGCCATCATCAAAAAGTCTACAAACAATAAATGCTGGAGAGGGTACTGAGAAAAGGGAGCCCTCCTATACTGTTAGTGGGAATATAAATTGGTGCAGCCACTATGGAGAACAGTATGGAGGTTCCTTAAAAAACTAAAACTAGATCATAATCCAGCAATCCTAATCCTGGGCATATACCCAGAGAAAACCATAATTCAGAAAGATACATGCACCCCAATGTTCATTGCAGCACTATTTATAATAGCCAAGACATGGAAGCAACCTAAATGTCCAGCAATAGAGGAATGGATAAAGAAGATGTGGTACATATATACAATGGAATATTAGCCACAAGAAGGAATAAAATAATGCCATTTGCAGCAACATGGATGGATCTAGAGATTATCATACTAAGTGAAGTAAATCAGACAGAGAAAGACAAATATCATATAATATTATATATGTAGAATCTAAAAAAAAAGGATACAAATGAACTTGTTTACAAAACAGAAACAGACTCTCAGACTTCAAACTTATGGTTACCCAAAGGGAAAGGTGGGGGGAGGGAGAAATTAGGAGTTTGGGATTAACATATACACACAACTATATATAAAATAGGTAACCAACAAGGACCTCCTATATAGCACAGGGAACTCTACTCAATATTCTGTAATAACCTATATGGGAAAATAATCTGAAAAAGAATATGGATATATGTATATATATAACTGAATCACTTTGCTGTACACCTGAAACTAACACAACATTGTAAATCAACTGTACTCCAATATAAAATAAAAACTAAAATAAAAAAATAAAATTCTCCATCTGGAAAAACTGATAGGAAAAATGGCGAAACAGGAACATAGGAAGGATAAATGAGAAAACAATGAGGTAGTTACTTAGAAGACATAGTGGGTGGTGGGGAACAGGTGGGAATATAGGAAAGGGAGTGGAGCTTCTAGATATATAGGGATGGATGCTTAATAAAATTCTACATATTCAAAACAAGTATTGAAAGGGGAAAAAAACTAAAACTAAATGGAAACAGAAACAACTAAATTCAACTGAACTGCATTTAAATTGAGTAAGCTAATCACACTTAAGAAAATAATTCCTAAGATTGTGTTTATATTAAATCCTAGAACAGGTAATACATGATGAAAGAAATCAGAAGAGTGGCTGCCTGGAAAAAGGGGGGTGGGAGCAGAGGGGGGCTTTGCAGAGTTTGCCTGGGAAGAGGTTGGAGGAAACTTTCTGGGGAGATGAAAATATATTGAATCTTGATACAGGATGTGGATTACACAGGTGCCTACAGTTGCTAAAATTCCTTCAACTGTAACACCACATTTCAACAGTGTGTAAATTATACCTCAAATTTTAAAAATAAGAGGACAGATAATGGCCTGGCTTTATAATTGCAATGTAATAATAATCAGCTTTTTCACATCATCACCAAGGAAGCTCTTCTCAGTCTCAGCCCATGAATGTATATAAAAGACACAGTTAGCAAACTTGCAGTCTTTTCCTCCTCAGTTAGCGTGAAATTGCTTGTAAGTATTCTTTTGACTTTGCCACTTCTTTACACCTGCTAAAAATTTCCACCATGGGGCTTCCCTGGTGGCGCAGTGGTTGAGAGTCCGCCTGCCGATGCAGGGGACGTGGGTTCGTGCCCCGGTCCGGGAAGATCCCACATGCCGCGGAGCGGCTGGGCCCGTGACCCATGGCCGCTGAGCCTGCGCGTCCGGAGCCTGTGCTCCGCAACGGGAGAGGCCACAACAGCTAGAGGCCCGCGTACCACAAAAAAAAAAAAAAAAAAAAAAAAAATTTCCACCATGGCCAGCTCCTCCCTCACCATTCTAGAGTAAATGATGATCTAAAGGAACAGGAATAAGGTCTGTCTGACCTGCTGTTAGCTGTAAAAAGAAACATGAGCCATCTGCCCTGAGTCTTAAGCCACATTTCTTTTTCTTAGTGTGAATACTATTATGTGGTATATGCGAGTCCCGTACAATGCAATTTACACAGCTGGGTTGCTCTCACTGACAAAATGCCTTTTAAAACAATGATCTATCTCTGCTGGAAGTTTCATATACCCTAAGAGAGCAGAGGGAATGAAGAGGAAAGTCATTTCTTCTGAAAAAAACTTCTGCAAGGAAACTCGCATTTTAAAAATCTACCAGATCGCATGTCGAATTATCTCTTACTACTGGCAGTTAAAAACTACTTTGCCCAGGAATGGCATTCTGCAAAACAAACAACTACCTTTATCTGTTGTTCTCTATGTGCAATAACTGCTTAAATAAAAAAAGTCCAGGACTCTTTCCTAAAGATGATTTCAACTTTATAATCTGCATTGTATTTCCTAAATCATCTGGACTCCACTACCTTAATTATAAGAAAACAGTCACCTTTTTAACAAAACATTTTGTGCTTAAAATTTCCTATTGGCGCAGTCAATTCTTTTGCATATTTTTATGGTAATAAATGAAATTTTGCTGGGAGTCAAAATAAAAACAAAAAATTTAAAATTCATTCTACTTGTCAATTATCAATACTTGAGTCTTACAACAATACCACAGTTTCAACACCTTTACACCATCACATGTAATAGGTCATATCAGAATAAGCAGATGAGAACTTTCCCAGAGTAGCTCTCAAGCAGATAAGTGAATATGCAAAAAGAAATTACAGGTAAAAAAATAATAACAAGCATTACAATTCTGTATAGATATTTATATATTTTCAAGCTTTTACTATCATGTCAGTGTATTTCAATCCTTTCCAACAAACTAAATAAAACTAAATTTTGATATGTGGTCATTTTTTTCACTTCAAGCTACTGTACATTCTTTCAAAGCTCTATAAAGGGAGAATTCTTCATTTCCAGAAGCTTCCCGTTCCTATCATTTTACTACTATCTAGTGTTAAAACTCTGTACTTAAGACAATGGTTTCTCAAATTTGACTTTTTTTTCCATATAAATAATACTCTGAAGGGGGAAAAAGAAAACATGGCTGTAAACAGCACCACTGGCTTATATCCACTAGATGTCAGTCATGCTGTTAGCATCAATTTACATTCTTAATCCTGAACGACACAGACAGAAATTCTATTAAATCTATCCCTGATTCAGTATGAATGTACCACAGAGGCACCTAGGATTTGACACGATGTGAACTAAGCCTTGTGTCTAGAAAAACTATGGTTCTGCCATCAATAAGATACAGGCTTTCGCTAACTGCCATTGTTAGTTGAGGACATTTGGGTTGGGGGCACTTGTGACAGTAATCAGTTTACAAGAAAGAGTGATGTGCTAATAATTTCAGAGAGAAATGTTTTCAAAGACTTAGCTTGTGGAAACAGGGACGCAAAAAGCCGATCATTTCTTATATACGTAAGAAATTCAGAATATTTAGAATATTTCATAGAACAGCCTTCCTTCCCCCTCAAAAATGCTGACTGGGGCCTCCCTGGTGGCACGGTGGTTGAGAGTCCGCCTGCCGATGCAGGGGACGCGGGTTTGTGCCCCGGTCCGGGAAGATCCCACATGCCGCGGAGAGGCTAGGCCCGTGAGCCATGGCCGCTGAGCCTGCGCGTCCGGAGCCTGTGCTCCACAACGGGAGAGGCCACGGCAGTGAGAGGCACACGTACCGCAAGGGAAAAGAAAAAAAATTTTTAAATGCTGACTGTATTGAAAATAAAACGTTCCCTGGGAAACTGACTTAAGATAAAACATCCCTGATTGTTGCCACCAAAATCACAAATTTGTTCTGTTCTTAAAGATAACTGAATTCCTCTTCCCAGTAAAATAGTGTGAGTGAGAAAAGTTCCTAAGCATTCTCACAGAAAAGACCGATAGAAGGCACCTACTGTTTCTGGGAAGTAAACAGTAAGATGACTGTTTACCCAATTCTTGGATCATCCCAGGCCAGTTCAACACATTAACCGTCACCACGGACTTTGCAATCTCACCATAATACCAAACATTCCACACCATCCCTTAAATAATGTGGGAGGTCACATTAAGAGAAGACCCATAGAAATCTTTGGGAAAGTCCTGATATCATCGACAGTAAAATTAAGAGACTGAATTAGGTAGTCTCGAATTTTCTTCTAGCTCTACCATTTTTTGCTTCTATGATGCAAACATGCTCTTTTCCTCAAAATAATCATCTTTTCTGAGGACTAGCTGTAACATGTTAATTGTTCCTGAAGATAGAAAAATATAAATATATGTTGTCAATTACGTTAACTTAGTGAGAACCCTGATCCCTGGCTTTTGTGGTCGCAAAGTCTACGGTCCTTCCCCCCACCCCACATCCAATGCAAGTCAAGGATTTCTTCCCCAGAATTCTCTTCATGTTGCCTCGACGCCCATTTCTCGCCCCTTAACCACCCTTCCTACACACCCCACACCACACAGGATCCTCTCTGAAGAAATACTAGTTTGCATATTTAGGGAGATCCTACCCCATCTAAACTGTGCTGCAGGTAAATTCCCGGTGAGGACCTATCGTATTGTAGTATGTTTTCTACGTGTTGGAAGCAGCATCCGATGCGTTCGGTATAGCACTCCTTTCACGATGACATCGCCAACCCCTGATTTCATAACTGACAATGAAATAAGCACGCCATCTGAGTGTCACATACGGTGGGAGGAACAAGAAGTGGAACTTGGAATTCTAAGATGAGTAGATCCAACACACGCCCTTGGTCTGGGTATCACCCCATTTCTGGGCACACTGTTAATGGGATCATGTATTCATTCAGTTTTTCAACAGATATGTCCGCCCGCTCTATGCCAGGCGTTGTGCTAAGCATTGAAGAGGAAGCTGTGAAACAGGCAGGTGCAGTCTGTTCTCAAAGAATTTGAAGTCTAGTAGAGGATAGTGATGAATTAAATCACATAAGGTTCTAATGAGAAATACAATCGTTGGAAGAGTTATTACAGTTACAATACTGCAAATTCTATGGTTACCAGTATAAACGTAACATAATCCTGCACAGAACAGAAATGTAGACTCTCCCAAGTAATGTGCCCTAAATTGCAGGATGGTTCTAATATAGATTCCAGAACTATAGTTCTGGTGAGTCTGGGGTGCATGGACCTGGCACTTCTAGAGCATTCCATTGTTTCAGTCACTCCTTGTGAATTCTGGGGGCCTGGATGAACCTAAGGAAAAAAAACTGCTCAGGGGACAGATTCTAGCCCACTGTTTTCATTATTAATTTAATTTGTATTTCCTCAAAAACCTTATCAAAGGATGTTACTGACTGCCAGAGAGAGAGAGAACTGAGATGAAAAGCCATCCCTCTTTCCTTTATACTTTTGATGTTAGACTCCCTAGAAAAGTCTAAGGAGAAACCCTGGAAGACCTCAAAACCAATCCTGCTGTCACTCTGCACAACTTATAGGGGAGAAAAGTAGCTAATAGACTGTCAGAAGAGAGAGGTTTATTAAACCAAGCAATTAGCCCTTTACTTTAAAGGGATGTGGTGAGACTCAACGAAGTCAAGCACACAAGGTGATTTAAGGTTTTTGAAAGGAAGGACGGAGCATTCAGGGCTGTAGGAATAAAGGCTCAAAGGTTTAATGAACGTCTGTCTAGCACTTTCCACTTGGTAAGTGGCTTTCACTTATTTTATTACCTTCTCAAAATCGCCCTGCTAAACAGCAGGGCGGATACATGTCTTTCTGTGATCCCTGAAGGTCACAGTGAAACACACACACTCCATGAGTTTACATAAACACACAACGAGGGGGGCGGGCACTGATGGAGACCCAACCAGTTACCTTACAAGGCTCAGCAACCTGAAGGATGTCGGCAAGAAACGGGAAGGGGCAGACTTCTGGGCGAGTGTGGCCCTCAGGAGGCAGATTCAGGATGTGTTAGACGTACGTGAGCCATGTCTCAGGCAGGTTAAAATGACTTGGTTAAGACTGGACCCAGCCTACAGACATAGAAAACAAACTTATGGTTACTAAAGGGGAAAGGGGGAGGGGGAGGGACAAATTAGGAGTTTGGGATTAACAGATACACACTACTACACATAAAATAGATAAACAACAGGGACCTACTGTATAGCATAGGAAATTATACTCCATGCTTTGTAATAATCCATAAGGGAAAAGAATCTGAAAAAAATATGTATATATATATATATATATATATATATATGTCTGTATTACTGAATCACTTTGGTGTACCCTGAAACTAGCATGACATTGTAAATCAACTATATTTCAATTAAAAGAATTAGACACAGCCCTTAGTCTTTCCAATATACAATATTTTCTCTTAAACAGGTCTTAAAGCAAGGAAAGGGTTGAGGGCATTGGCCTTTGTTGAAGCCCTACTATGTGCAAAGAGCATTCTTGGTGCTGGGCATCCCTGACCTCATTTCATTCCCATCACAACCCCATAAGACACTATTATGAGCTCAATTTTACAGACAAAGAAACTGAGTCTCAGAATTTAAGTAACTTACTTACCCTAGGTTATTTGGCTCAGGAAGATATGAAGCCTAGATCTGAGTACAGTTCTGTCTTTTTGAAAGTTTGTGATTATTGTGGGAATGTAAATTGGTGCAGCCACTGTGGAAAACAATATGGAGGTTTCTCAAAAAAAAAACTAAAAATAGAACTGTTACATGACCCAGCGATTCTGCTCCTGGTTGTATATCCAAAAAAACAAAAAATAAAAACACTAATTTGAAAAGATACATGCACCCCAATGTTCATAGCAGCATTATCTACAATGGCCAAGATATGGAAGCAACCTAAGTGTCCATTGACAGATGAATGGATAAAGAAGATGTGGTACATATATACAATGGAATATTACTCAGTCATAAAAAAGAATGAAATTTTGCCATTTGCGGCAACATAGATGGACGTGGAGGGTATTATGCTAAATGAAATAAGTCAGACAGAGAAAAACAAATACTGTATGAGATCATTTATACGTGGAATCTAAAAAATAAAACAAACTAGTAAATATAACAAAAGGAAACAGATTCACAGATAACAGAGAACAAACTAGTGGTTACCAGTGGGGGAGGAGGCAGGGACAGCATAAGGGTGGGAGAGTGGGAGATACAAATTATGGGTGTAAGACAGGCTCAAGGACGTATGTACAACATGGGGAATAGAGCCCATATTTTGTAATAACTGTAAATGGAGTATAACTTTAAAAGTTGTATAAAAAATTAAAAATAGGGCTTCCCTGGTGGCGCAGTGGTTGGGAGTCCACCTGCCGATGAGGGGGACGCGGGTTCGTGTCCCGGTCCGGGAGGATCCCGCATGCCGCGGAGCGGCTGGGCGCATGGGCCAGGGCCGCTGGGCCTGCGCGTCTGGAGCCTGTGCTCCGCGACGGGAGAGGCCACGACAGTGAGAGGCCCGCGTACTGCAAAAAAAAAAAAAATTAAAAATTAAAAGTTTGTGATTCCTTAAAACGATGTTGTTGCCCATCCTACTATGTTTATTTTCTGTGTTTATCCCATAGTACCTCTCTCTACATTAAGAAGTGTAATATACATTTTCAGAGCCAGAACCATGTTTGCTAAACCTTGAGATACTTGAGGCTGCTTTCTACCAAGTTATCCAAAGGGACCTTGAAGACAACATTAAAATACATAATTCAAAAAGCAAATGAATGTGTGGACACAAGATATTACATAATAGAATTAAATAGGTAATTGAATAAATACCTAAATCAGAGATTGAGCAACTTGGATAATCTAAACTTTTAATTACCTAAACGAATGCATGCTTTTAAGAGGTTAGGCAATTATTTTGGCATCAGCTTGTTCACATCACTTAACTAAGTTGATTAACATTTCTAGGAAATATGAAATCATATTGATAATATTAGAAAAATTTGCATTTATCATAAAATCTATCCACAAGGAAATGTTTTGGGCAATGTACACTGCTCTATCAAAGGTATCTGAATATTCACTTTTCTTAAAACTTAAATTATATTTTCAGTGCCCTGCAGGAAAAAAATCCTATTGTCAATTATCTTGGAAAGGAGAAACTGCGTTATGAAGCAATTAGTTTACTCCTTATCCCAATTTACCTTCCATTGTCTTAAAGTGAACTCTTCAGGTGGCAGTCCCATCCTGGCCTGAAAAACAATTTGCCCTTAGAAAAAGGAAATTATACACTGAGCCCCTACAGACCCCAAAAACACTCTACCCAAGAGCAAACAACCTGAAGCTTATTCCCCATCCGGAAAATTGTTCATTCACATCCCCTCCCATTTCCTCAATACTGTGACCTTACCCCAGCTGGTGAGCTAGCCCCACAAACCATTTAGACTCCACGGCAGAAATAAAATGCACACATACTGTGGCTGTAATTCAATTAATCTTCTCCTTGGGTTTCCTCTGCTCTGTGCCAGGGTCATTTGTAAGGCCATCACTCACTCCAAACTGTTGCACCTGCGATGCTATGGAAACACCCCCTTCCTCCCTCCCTGTCTCTATCCTCCCAGGCACCGTGCCCTAATCACCTTTTTCCCAGGCACAAAAGCTTTCCTCTGCAAACGAGGAAGGCTAGAATTCCCCCAAGCATTGGCAAGGAAATATTTAAATGTAATCAGAGGATCTCCCTTTGTTTTATTTTTTTTTCCTGGGGAAATTAATCTCTCTAAGGTATTCGATGTATTCTTTTGCTCTTCCGTGAGGCCACATCATCACACAGTGCCCGAGTGGTCACAGCTTGCAAAGGCTAAATATTTTCTTCTCTTTTCACTGCGGACACAGATGATACGTGCCTGGTTCCCTCAAGCATTTCTAATTGAATACTTTGCTTCATGTAAACTGTTTTAAACTTGGCTGTGAGAAATATGTGCTTGGGCACCCTACTCCTCCCCCAGCTAGAGTGTGGATGCAGAATCCCTGGCAGCCTCTGCTGCCCTGACAGCCGCCCCCCCACAGCCTGCGGTTCCCTTGCCTCCAACAAGCTTGAGAAACTTCTCAGCTCACTTCTCCCAAAACACCGCGAGTCTCGGGGCCTTCCGATTTCTCGGAGTTCCTAGTAGAAAAGCTAAACTCTGTTATATATTTTTATAAGGCTGGAAGTCAAACTGGCCTTCAGTTTCTGCTCTACCACTTTGGAGCTCTGTGAGCTTAGACAAATTACTTGGCATTTCTGAATTTCAGGTTCATTATTTATAAAGTGGGGGGATAACGTCCA
Organism: Orcinus orca; assembly: GCF_937001465.1. Taxonomy (NCBI): domain Eukaryota; kingdom Metazoa; phylum Chordata; class Mammalia; order Artiodactyla; family Delphinidae; genus Orcinus; species Orcinus orca. Next base: position 30,185,936 of record NC_064559.1, read on the forward strand.
CTACATGGGGTTGCTGTGAGCATTAAATGGGATAATGGATGGATGTAAGGTGTCTACCATAATACCTGGCCCATACTCTGCACTTAAAGGATGTGACAGCCCTCCTTCCCATATTGTTACTTAATTACTGGGTGTCCTCAAATTGTGATTAGATAGAGCAGGCAAAGATGCAGACAGATCTGACCCCATCACTCTCAAAACAGCAAGAAGCAGACAGACCTGAGGGTTCTCGGAGTCAAAGCTCTGGGACCAGGGGTCCTCAGGCTTCAGCCAGCATTGCAGTCACCAGGAGAGCTATGAAAACACAGGCCCCTGCTCCGGAGCCTCGGATTCAGAAGGCCTGGGCAGGCCTTTGAGAATCTGCATTTACAAGAAGTTTCCAGTGCCGCTGCTACTGGCTTAGGGACCGTATTTTGAGACCCATCGCTTTACAGGATGTGACAATAAGCAGTTTGGGGAAAATAACTGACGTGATGGGATAAACAAATATCTCATGTTGGAAAGAATCAACGTTTTGGAGATTTGAGGGAGGCTTGCCAAAGGAGATCTCCTGCTTCACAACAGTGCCTGGATTACCCAGGCAGAGCTCCCTGAGTGAAATACACTCTCCCAGCCCCAGCAGACAGACGCTAGTTTTTCGTTTTTCTTTTTTTTGGGGGGGGGAGGGGGCAGTGCTGGTGGTTGGTGGGCGGGGTGTTGTTTTTCAGATGAACATTGTTTATTTCCTCTTCCCTGCATATTTTGGGCATTAGGGCCAAGGTTAAAGCTTACCATTAATCCCGCAAAGTGCTCTGTACTCTACTTTGATCATAAACAGAGGCTGACGGCCATCACCTCTGACAACCTAGTGTGGCAGTGATGGTGGTGGGAGCCCAGGCAGGCCTCCCAGCTACCCAGCTGCTGGGAGACAGCAGGGAAGCAGCGGGTGGGATCCCTGTGACAGCAGCTTTGGGGCTCCTACGGACTCTCAATTTAATCTGGGATTCTGTAAGGCAAATGCGACCATTTCCACTTTAAAAATGGAATGGAACAAAAAGATGCACGCACCCCAGTGTTTATAGCAGCACTATTTACAGTAGATAGCCAAGACGTGGAAGTAAGCTAAACGTCCATTGACAGAGGAATGGATAAAGAAGATGTGGTACATATAGACAATGGAATGTTAGCCATAAAAAGAATGAAATAATGCCATTTGCAGCAACGTGGATGGACCTAGAGATTGTCATACTAAGTGAAGTAAGTCAGACAAAGACTTATAAGTGATATAATATCACTTATATGTGGGATCTAAAAAAAATGATACAAATGAACTTATCTACAAAACGGAAGTAGAGTCAGATATAGAAAACAAACATGGTTACCAGGGGGAAGGGGGGAGGGATAAATTGGGAGATTGGGATTGACCTACACACACTACTACATATAAAATAGATAATCAACAAGGACTTACTGTACAGCACAGGGAACCCTACTCAGTACTCTGTAATAACCTATATGGGAAAAGAATCTAAAAAAGAGTGGATATAAGTATATGTACAACTGATTCACTTTGCTGTATAGCAGAAACTATCACAACATTGTACAACTATACTCCAATAAAAAATTTTAAGATAAAAATCAATAAATAAAATGGAATAGAAATTAAAGCTCAGACAGCATACGTCACCTTCCCATTCCCCCCATTATTAAGTGATGTAACCTGGTTTTTTCAGGTTTGACTCCCGAGGTTTTATTTCCACTTTGCCATTTCAGTAGCTTTTCTGTAAGATGAGGGGGACTGAACTGTGCCTCTGCTTCCTTCTGTCCAGTTCATTCTGTGATTTACCAGCTTTCCTCTTCCCAATTTACAGTAAAAATGTTTTAAAAGTCCATACATTCCCAACGCGGAAACGTAAAGGGTGTCACCCTCTTAAACTATCAAACCTCAACTCAGAGTGTTTAATAACAACAGAATTTTTCCCACCTGTGCTTGGTCTTAAGCTTCTATCCTTCCCTCAGGTTGCTGAGAATGAACCAAAGGAGCTTTTTGCCTCTAGGTTAGTTAATGACCTCTAAGGAAATGATGTGGGTTGTAAGTGGGGTTTTCAGATTTAGCAAATAAAAATACAAGACACGCAGTTAAATCTGGATTTCAGATGAATCACAAATAATTTCTAAGTATGTGTTTACCCCCATGCAGTATGTGAAAGAGAGTCATACTGGAAAATTCTTCTTTATCTGAAATTCAAGTTTAGCTGAGCATCCTGTATTTTATCTGCAACCTGCCATAAAGGCTTCCTCATTAGGCTCTGTATTGTCAGAAGACAACATGTGAGATAAAAACAGGGGATGGAGGGAAGCCCCTTCCCCCTCTGAGGGCTGCTCCTTCCTTCTGCACGTCCCATGTGGTCAGGAGACATGTTAACTTCAGCTCCAACATAGGTTTATAAATCATCACTCGCTTCCTGTCCATTAACGTTGTCAACCAGCAGAGACAACTTGTGACCTATTATCCCCCAGTCAAGCCCTTGCTTAGAGGTGCATCAGGAATGTTAGCTCGCTAAGTAAATGTGTGCATTTTAATACAGACTTGCTCTTCCCTAAGTCAAATCCTAACCGCCCCCCACTGTGACTGCTTTTTTTTTTTACCCATAGATGCCCTGACTTATTTTCCTCTTTCACTACATCATTATCAAATGACCAAAGTTTCCAATTTTTATCATTTTCCCCATCATCAGCAATAAAGCAAAGATGTTAAAACACCTAAAACCAGCAGATAACGCATAAAGTCAATTCCAAACAGAAGATCTGCTCTCGGGATCTGCTGAGGATATACAGATGAATAAAACACCTGCCAGGAACTGAATAGTGATTGGATTTGGTATTTGGGGGATAATTAGATGCAGGTAATTCCCAATGAGGTAAATCTTCATGATGGGATTAGCACCCTTTTTAGAAAAGACACCAGAGAGCTTGCTCTGACTCTCCATCTCTCTTGCTACTGAGCCGAGCAAGAAGGCAGCTGTCTACAAACCAGAAAGAGAGCCCTCACCAGAACCCGGACCTCCAGCCTCCAGACCTGTGAGCAAACACACTTCTGTTGTTTAATCCACCCAGTCGGTAGTATTTTGTTGTGGCCACCTGAGCTACCTAATGCAATATCCTTTTGTGAACCCCTTTAAAATAAGTAGGAAATTTTAAATGATTTGGAAAGTATCCATCAGTCCTCTTGTTGGTCCCTGATGCCCATTCAGTGCACAGTTATCATTTTCTTGGAATTTCCTCCCCCTTCCAGAAAAGCAGATCCTGGAAACCATCTTAAGTGGCTTCTTTGTGTCCCCAGCAGCTTGGCCATGACTTGTTGGACTGGGTGCACTCCTGATGTAAATGGCACCAATCTTATCTCCACACCTGGAAATTTTGGGGTTGAAACTGAGAAACAGCAACTCAGCCTCTGAATGTGGTCAGAGCCAGGATGTGGGAACTAGAGAGCCGGGGAAGGCATTCATGCCCTCAGTGTGCTAGAAACACAGAAAACGTCAGTTACAGAGAAAAGGTGGAAGCAGACAGAAAGAAGAGAAGGTAGCTATTGTTTTCTTTTTACTCATCCATCCATTCAAGATACATTTGTTAAGTGCCTGCCACAGGTCAGACACAGCTGTAGACTCTAGGAACAGAGCAGTGATGAGACAGCTGCTGCCCAAGGCTAACAATAAATAGATAGAAGGAAGGAAGGAAGGAAAGAAGGGATGGAGGGAGGGAAGGAGGAAGGAAGAGAGGAAGAAAGGATGGAGGGAGGGAAGGAGGGAAGGAAGCAAGCAAAGAAAGAAGGAATGGAGGGAGGGAAGGGAAGGAAGGAAAGAAAGGATGGAGGGAGAGAAGGAAGAAAGGAAGGAAGAAGGAAAGAATATGATATGTCAGATAATTGCTAAAAAGAAAAAGGAAAATCAAACAGAAATAAGAAGCTCTAGAAAGGTGTAGGAAATTTTCAAATAGAGTGGTCAGGAAGACCACTCGCTGAGAACAAGATGTTTCAGAAGAGACCTGAGAATGAAGCAGTGAATGCCTTAAGGGGAGATAATTTGGCACTTTGGAGGTATTCTGAACTCAACCAGCTGAGACGGCCAACTTCATCATTTAAAGTCTAAAGTACCTTTGCAAACACCTTGCAGTAGGACAGCCATTGCCTTTGGCAAGTATTCAGCAAAAACCCATTGTGTGTCTACTGTGTGAAGTCAAAACAGGCAGCTAGATGGAATGGATGTAACACAGTGACCTGGAGCGCTGATACCAAGGACAAGAAGAGGCAGAGTGACACATGGCAGAAGGAAGGGCTATGGGCACTCAGTGCTGGGCACCAGGTCACAGCCCCCTACAGATCGTACAGAATCCGTGTCCCAGTCCAGAACTATGCCAGACATGAGAAAAAGGGCTGCCACCACTCAAGCCTGCCCCTCAGAGAAGCAATATCCTGGGGGAAATGTCAACGTTCAGTTAAAAGATAGAAGTGGTCCAGAACCAAGGTCAGCAGAAGACACCGTCTTGAAAGACCTTGTATGAAGGGGTAGCTGAGAATGTTTCATGCTGCTAATGATCTAAAGATAAAATATATTGTGTGCTCTGCTTTATTTAAATAAAGATGCATTAAAAGAAAGCCTGGGGCTTCCCTGGTGGCGCAGTGGTTAGGAGTCCGCCTGCCGATGCAGGGGACGCGGGTTCGTGCCCCGGTCTGGGAGGGTCCCGCGTGCCGCGCAGCGGCTGGGCCCGTGAGCCATGGCCACTGGGCCTGCGCGTCCGGAGCCTGTGCTCCGCGGCGGGAGAGGCCGCAGCGGTGAGAGGCCCGCGTACTGAAAAAAAAAAAGAAAGCCTGCCTCTATTTGTAGATCAGACTATAATTCAACCCAAAATACGTTTTCACGATGTCATGAAGTCAAAATAATCTGCATAAGCAGCAAGTAACATTTCCTTTGGATGAAAAAATAACGGGTGGCGAACTTGAGTCTTCATGGGTTAATAAGCAAATGACTGAGAGCAGAGAAGAGGGGGAGATAATAGAGTAAAGGAAAGCAAATACTAAGAAAGAGCAAATCATTGAGATGAGAGTGGAGGGGCGAGCCTGAAATCGAGGTACTAGGGCAGCTGCCGGCAGCCGGGCAGCCGGTCATGACTGCAGATGCTAAAGACGGAACAGCTCCCTTTCCTCTGGGTGTCCACCGGTGTCAGGAGCCACCACAAGCAAGCGATCCATCTGAATGATTACGCAGCACGCAGTATTTTCAATCACTTCAGGCTTCATTAGGTTACAGTACCACATAAGTCATACAGTGCTGTGCTTGGGAGAAGTGGCTCATATATGTTCCTTTTCTAGGAGTTACAGTATGGGTTTCTCCCCGTTCCTTTTAAATATGTAAATATCAAGGCTCAGATGACCTCACTTTATCCAATCTATCAACATAAACCTTGGGCATAACTATCACTATATCACAGTGAGGTCACTATGAACCAATGGTGTAATCCCTCCAATCATGTTTTGCTCCAAATAATCTCAGGTTTAGGATGGAGTTGGGGGATGGGGGAAGGTTGCAGCACAGAATGAAAGGAGAGGACGTTATTGGAATGAAGGAAGAGTGAAGACTGGAGATGGCAGAATCGGGGGGAGGGAAGAATAGAGACCACCGTCACACAAGAGTGTGACACCAACATGGCCTGGCCGATGCGGGCTGCCCCACCCGCCTCTAATCAGAACGACCCACTGCAGGTGTTGTCACACCTGAGGATTTCAAAATGTCTCTCACATCCGCATAGTTAGTTCTCCTGCTTTTTCTCCCCTAGATGACCTGCCCCGTTGTGCACTCACAAACACTATCCCTCGAGATGCAGCTCAATCAACAACCCCCTAGAATTTTCTGACCATTTTCCTCCCTCCCCCGAAATGTAGAATTGACCACCCCCTCTGCTGTGCCAGCACACAGACCTAACAGAACACCAGTTACATTTTACTAAACTCAGATGTCAATTCTCTTCCTACCCGATGGAAAGCTCCCTGAAAGCAGGAATGGTGTCATTCTCATTATGACATACTTAGCAAGATCTATCAACTAAAAGACAAGCAATTCAGTTATATTCAGTCTTAATTCTCATGATATCAACTGGTATCTTTTAGATAATTCTCTGATCAATAGAGCATTCAAGCTAAAACACATGATGCCTTCTTTTCAAGCCGACAAACTGAGCTTTAACCTCCAAACGATCCCAAGCACGATACCTGTGGAAATACGCGGCCAACAAGCCAGATTCCAGCTACAGGAGGTCACCCTGGGCCTCTCGAGCCCTTTCTGGAAGAACAGCAGTAAGGCAAAGAAAGTTCCACTTGTCAGTTACTTACACTTACAAGATTGGAGGAGGAGGGCTTCCCTGGTGGCGCAGCGGTTGAGAGTCCGCCTGCCGATGCAGGGGACACAGGTTTGTGCCCCGGTCCGGGAAGATCCCACATGCTGCGGAGCGGCTGGGCCCGTGAGCCGCGGCCGCTGAGCCTGCGCGTCCGGAGCCTGCGCGTCCGGAGCCTGCGCATCCGGAGCCTGCGTTCCGCAACGGGAGAGGCCTCGACGGTGAGAGGCCCGCGTACCGCAAAAAAAAATAAAAAAGATTGGAGGAGGGACTCTGTGTGGTCAGAGAGCGAGCCCCTAGCTTTTCCAAGAGGAAATTCATTTCAAATCTTTATCTCCTTATTTCTAATTCCGTTGTATCCACTAACTAATGGGTATTTCCACGTGGAAGCTCTGTAGTTACTTCAAACACAGCAGTTCCAAATTCAAGCCCATCATTGCCTCATTTAATCATCTCCTTCTACCAATAGCCTCCACTTCTTGGACCACCTGGCTCAGACACTGGGATCACTGTTAACTTTCTCTTCTCCTTCACACTAGTCTCACACACTATCATGTTTATCTTGCATTTGCGTGAGGCATTAGAGTTTTTTAAACTGGCATATAAATTGCCTCATTTAATCCTTACAGTAAACCTGTGAGAAATAAGGAAAATGAAAATTGGAAAAATTGATCAATATCACTAAGTTAGTAACAATGGCATATCTGAGATTCAAAACTTGCCTTCTGACTCCAAACTCAAGCCTCACATGCAAGCACTAATAAGGCCTATTTCATTCTCTTTGAAACACCGATCTCTCCCATAGACTCCTACTGCTATGCAACTACATTGGTGCTGGCTCTCACATCCTCAAGCCTGGATCTCAACATGTCTCCATGCATCAAAATTCACTCATCTCCATCCATCCTCTTAATGGTAATGCCAAACTAATATGCCTCAAACATTGCATTTGTCATATCCATAACTACACAAAAGGTTTCAGCAGAATCCTATTGCCCTGAGAATAGGCTCCAAGGGAGAGCAGTGTTTGGAAATGATATGAGGTGGGAGAGGCACTCCCATATGCTTCTGGTGGTAATGGAGATGGGTATGACCTTTCTGGGAGAAATTTGGAAATATCCATCAACATTGAAAATATGAATACCCTATTCCTTAGCAAGTTTACTTTAAAGATTTATCTTATGGAAAACTTGCTTAAGAATACAAATATAGGGCTTCCCTGGTGGCGCAGTGGTTGAGAGTCCGCCTGCCGTTGCAGGGGACACAGGTTCGTGCCCCCGTCCGGGAAGATCCTACAAGCCGCAGAGCGGCTGGGCCCGTGAGCCATGGCCGCTGAGCCTGTGCGTCCGGAGCCTGTGCTCCGCAAGGGGAGAGGCCACGACAGTGAGAGGCCCGCGTACCGCAAAAAAAAAAGAATACAAATATATATTACAATTCATGATTGTTGCAGAATGGTTTTTTTATGTAAAAGAAACTTTTAAATTAATTTTTATTGGAATATAGTTGACTTACAATGTTGTGTTAGTTTCTGCTGTACAACAAAGTGAATTAGATATACGTATACATATATCCACTCTTTTTTAGATTCTATTCCCATATCAGAATTGTTTTTAACAGTTAAAAATTAGCAATGTAAATTTCCATCAACGGTGAAGTCATTATTTAAATAAGGTTTCATCTATACAATGGAATACAATGTAGTTACTTAAAAGACTGTTATAGATCTACACACATCTACATGACAACATGGTCTGTATAAAGTGAAGTAGGCAATAAGGGAAGTGTATTATGACCCATGCCCTTGTGTTAAAAATACATGTGTGTGTGTCTGAATAAGATATATGTATTATGGTTATATTCATATACATAATATTCATTAAACTAGAAATCAATAACAGAAAGATATCTGGAAAAAACCCAAATTTTTGCAAAATAAAGAACACACTTCTAAATAACCCATATGTCAAAAAAGAATATCTCAAGAGAAATAAAAATATTTTAAACTGAATGAAAATAAAAATGCAATACATGAAAATACGTAGTTTTGCAGCTAAAGCAGAGATTAGAGAGAATTTTATAGCATCGAATACATATGTTTTTAAAAAAAGGTCTCAAATCAGTAACTAATCTTCTCCCTTAAGAAACTAGAGAGAAAGCAAATTAAGAACAAGGAAATCAGAAGGAAGAAAATAATAAAGAAACAGATAGAAATCAATAAAATTGAAAAAAGGAAAACAATACAGGTCAAGGAAACCAGAAATTGATTATTTGAAAAGATTAATAAGATTGATAAACCTCTAGACAGACTGACAATGAAAAACCAGAGAAGACCCAAATTACCAAATCAGTAATGAAAGAGAGGGCATCACTACAGACCCTGACACATTCAAAGGTTAATAAGGGAATACTACCAAAAACTTTATGCCCATAAATTCAACAACTTAAATGAAAAGGATCAATTCTTTGAAAGTCAAAAACCACCAAAATAACTCAAGGAGAAATAGATCATCTGAATATTTTATATCTATTTAAGAACTTCAATTTGTGGTTTAAAGCTTTCCAAAAAAAGAAATTTCTAAGCCCAGATAATTTCGTTCGTGAATTGTACCAAACATTTAATGAGATAATAGTAACAATTCTGCATAACATCTTCCAGTAAAAGGAAGACTTCCCAACTCAGTTTATAAAGCCATCATTACCCTGATACCAAAACCAGACCAAAGAATTATTTTTAAAAAGTATAGATTAATGTCCCTCGTGAACATACATGCAAAATAGTCAACAGAATGTTATCAGTCAAAATAAGCAATATGTAAAAAGAATGATAAATATCAACTAAGCAAGTTTTTCCCAGGAATACAAGGCTGCTTCAACATTAAAAATTAATATCCATGTAATTCATATTAGTCAAGATAAAAGGAATATGATCATCTCAACAGATGTGGAAAAAAGCATTTGAAATCAATATCCATCCATTATAAAAACTCTCAGCAAACTGGGAATAGAAGAGAATTTTCAAAACTTGATAAACGGAATCTACAAAAATCTATAGTTAACATTATACTTAGTCACAAAATACTGAATATCCCCCCAAGATAGAGAACAAGACACGAATGTCCTTCCTCACAACTCCTATTGAATCTAGTACTAGAAGTGCTAGCCAGTGCAATAAGGGAAAAAAAAAAAGGAATAAAACATTGAGATGCTAAAGGATAAAATAAGACTGTTTCTATTAGCAGACTGTCTTCTATTATACAGACATGACTGTCTATATAAAAAAAAAAATTTCCAAATAACCTACAAAACCTATTAGAATTAATGAGAGTTTATCTAAATCATAAGGTCAATATACAAAAAGAATTTGCATTTCTATATAATGGTAAAGAATAATTAGAATTCAAATTTATTTTTTAAATTGTCATATATAACATCACCAAAAAGCAAAAAGGAAAAACAATACTAAGATATAAATCTAATAAAATATGTACAGAACCTATATGCTGAATACTATAAAATACTGATAAAATAAATCAAAGTAGACCTAAAAAAATGGAGTCCTAAAAATCTGTTCATGGACTGAAATACTCAGTATTATAATATTATATTGAAATATTATATAATACTGTAATATTATACAGTAATGTAATTATATTATAATGCATTGCATTATATTACAAGTGAGTTGTAATTTTATTATAATTACAAAATATTATAATATTGTACAATATTGTTTCATAATGTTGGACTGTATTGTAAAGACAAAATTGTGGAGACTCAAAATTAATCTATCAATTCATTACAGTCTCAATCAAAATCCATGCAAGATGGGTTTGTTTTGTGGTTTTTCTTTTTCTTTTTTTTTTTCTTTTCTGGGGCAGTGGGGTGTAGAGATTGGCAAGTTGATTTTTAACTGTTTATGGAAAGAGAAAGGAACCAGAAGAGTCAAGGCAATTTGGAGAAAGAACAAAGTTGAGGACTCACACTACTCAATTTCAAGACTTATAAAGTGTCAAAATAGAAACAACAGGCCCCAAATGGAGTCCCTTGTGCTCAGCCCCACATCAGCAAACCAAGACTTAACACCAAACCTAACTGCAGTTTCAGCCTCTCCTGGGGATGTGACCTTTAACCTATCAGTCTGGAATTAGCTGTTCAGCACTAGTGAGGTAATCTTCCTGATAGACCCTATCTTTCCCCAAAGGAAGGTAACCTTGCCTGAAACACTCCTTGCTAGAATAACTTCCTTGCCCCACCTTGTACTACCTAGAAAAGTCTTCCATTTTGTACAGCTCCTCAGGGCTTCTTTCTGTTTGTTGGGATGCTGCATGATACATGAATCTTTGAATAAAGCCAATTAGATCTTCAAATTTACTCAGTTGAATTTTTTTAACAAAAGTGACAGTAATAAAGACAATATGGTAACAGTGAAAAGATAGACTCAACGATCAGTAGAAGTCCAGAAATAGATCCACATAGATGTAACCAACTATTTTTGAAATTAAAAAGTTAAAAAATACACTTAGAATCTGCACTTAGTTTTACCTTAATATTCATTGGATTTCTGTACCAGCACAACTGTCATAGTGATACATACGGTTGTTCTGAGGAAAGCTTGTTTGATTTGGTAACAGGATTTTTCTATATATTCTTCCTGAAACGTAAAGGAAGTATTTCCATTTCAAGGGAATTGGTAAAATGGCCAGATTCAGAGAGAATGATACAGATTCTCTCCTAGAAACCTCCAGCACCTCAGAAGAGTAGATAAAACCTTGGGAAATCTTTCAAGAGTTTCCTAAAATTGGACTTTTTGAATGGCATACATGTTTTGGATACGGATTATTTGTGTTTCTTCTCAAAGGGTTTTCTGTTTGTTACATTAGGGAATTGAGGACAAGCTTCTTTTTTTTTCTTTTTTTTTTTTTTTGAGAAGTTACACTGTACCTTTACAATGTAGCTTTCAACAACATCACTGGTGAGATTTTATAATTTTGATAAATGCTTGGAAGTCACAATATGCTTGATAAAGGTCCTTCCAAGACAATATAATGGAATTATTAACATATTACAATGTCTATCTTGCACTTATGGACATGTATGAGTACCATTGCAAATATTTTGGTATCCTGGGTACCTTTAGTGAAATCCTCAGCATATTCTGTAATTCCCAGGCTTCAATTTCCTATGAATGTTCAAGATCATCTAGCAGCGATGATGTGAATGAAACACTATAACAGACAGTTAATAAAAATTATGCTAATGACTTTGCAGGGCCCAGTCTCTCTGGGTGGTCTTTTGGTCTTTATTCTTACAGAACCTTTAGCTTACTTTCTTAAACATTTAAATCAGTTGCTATTGTAACTCTACAAAACCTGCACAAGAATTGGCATCTCTGAGCTGGTCTGCAGGTATTCTGGAGCATGGTTTCCTGGTATCGAGCTGTCCCTGTTACACCATGCAGTGTAATGCATGAAGTGACCAGTGTTTCTATTAAGTTACTCCCTTAATTACTCTCCCAGGTATTGGTGAGGGTCCCTAACCAAATCTCTCTCTGACTCTTCAAAATTTTATATTTGGTTCAGGGAAAAGATGAGGTTGGAAAATATCAATTTCACATTTTAATGATCAGGCAAAGTAGCAATTTTTAAAATCTACAAAATTAGAAATTCCTGTACCTTATAAGTAGCAGTATTCTCATAAGGCTCTTAGTGGTGATTATGAGATATTTGCAATGAGAGGTGATGCTGGCACTATTTATAATTATAAATTTATAAAATATTATAAGTATGGAATTTTAATTTCAATTATATCTTAAATATTTTAATGCCTTAGCTTTGAGGGTTCCACACGAGTAAGTATCACAAAGTACTTCTTTTCAGTGATTACTATTTTACCTCCTTTGGAGAGAAGATGTACAAATTAATCTAGAAAACAGGATTAACCAGAATCACTGTAACCGCACACAACACAAGCATTTTAAGCACAGAGTATCAACAGTTTCAGAGTAGAGATTTTATTCAATAGTTGGTTACATTTTTATTAAAGAATTTATACTTTCCATTTTCTTCAGATTTCCTTTGATCAGGATCCCATTCTTAATGCCAGAATACCTACTGTGATAGAGGAATGTAGATTTTGAGGAACAAACATGAGATAACTGTGCTTGTTTAGATGAAAAACACATCAGGGCTAATCACATCCTAAAATCTTCAAGTCTACAAGGTAGCAACTCAGAGGAACAATTCACTAACAACATCACTGTTTCCAACGTGTGTAACAATGATTCTTGAGACACTAAGAATCTTAGAGGAAACAGTAGTCACTAACTTTGTCAAGGTAGGTCATACCCCATGCTGTCAGGTCTTCTGGAATATTTACCTAAATTCGAACCCAGAAGCTGTCCAGCAAAAGGGAGAAAGTCTGGCTTTGTAGGTGCAGATGAGGATTGGCATTTACTTATGTTCAGAAAATAAACTCCCATCATGTCATACTGGGCAGGATTTTCCCATAAATTCAACTCTAATTGTATTCAACCCACAAGTCAACTTTGTTTCATTTTCCACGTTTTTGTTTTTCATCTAAGCTAGAGCCTGTTCCCTGCGATGTGGCAACCTCAGCAGTCTTACCATCTCAAAATGGCCCCCTCTGATCCCCTTAGCTTCAGCAAGCACCCTGAACCCTTTCTCTAATGATCTGTCTTCAACAAATACATAATGCATGCTAAGAAGACCTTTTCCTTCTAATTTTTAAATCCACATTTATTTGAAGAAGTTTATATATGCCTGTTTACCCTCAAATCACCAAGAGAATTGATGGTGGCAGCGATTTGATCACCAGGGAAGCTTTCTAAGCTTTCAGAAAGTTTTCAGAAAACTTTTAAAGACATTTTTAATAGAGGAAATTGGGTTTCTTTTGACTGTAGCTAATGTGGAACTTCAAATTTCAGCTCATCTACATCTACGTGATTGAAACAACGTCTAAACTCGGAGACAAGCATTTATTTAACCCACAAGGCAACTTCTTTCCTCCATATTTTCTAATCAAATTTTAAAATGTTTCACAGAGATACAGTGGAAATACTATTTCCAGAGCAGCCCAATTTAGACATATGCAGACCTATAATACTCCTTCAGTGTGTATGTTTTTTTATTGAAGTATAGTTGATTTACAGTGTTGTGTTAGTTTCAGGTGCCCAGCAAAGTGATCCAGATATATATATATAGATATATAGATATAAAAAGTAATCTTCTCCAGTGAGTATTTTAAAGGTAGAAAAATCTGACCTCTGAACTACCAGTTCCAGTGAGAATTGTGAAATACCAATCTCTGGTCTTTAAAATATAATTTTAGGTGAACTCAGTACTTAGGAAATATGAGTGAATTAATGGAATTAACTCAAATGTATAAAGACGGTTGAAGACACCTTAATTAGAAATCACACGTATGCGTCAGGTTCTCCATTTCTGAACTTTCTTAAAGAATCTACTGTTTTACCAGAGCTGAGATGTTCTCCTTTTAATATAACAGCAAAATAACAATTCTCTATGTTCCTAGAGTAAAAACCAGGATTGTGCTGATACCATATTTACAACCACTGCTCCCCTGTATTATTCTTTTATCTCTTCCTCTGCTAGAGTCTTTCATCAGTCAGTCAGCGAAGGTCAGACTCACCTCGATGGCTCAGCACCCCAGTCTTCTTTCCATTCCATTTGGAGGCAAGAAATCTGAATCTTTACCATGCTGACCTGATTGTTTTAGAAACTATTGATTGTGGCTATCAAGTCCCAATAGTTCACTGGCGTCAGTCTCTGGAAAAAGAAAGGCAGAAAGACAAGCCACATCCCTCTCCCTTCTCCGACCGTACTGACCCCTCCATCAGTTAGGTTTGGGTGTAATCAGACTGACTCACCGCAGGGTGCAGCCCCTTGTCTCTTCCAACCCTCCACTCTGCTCCACCTGGATTTTTGGCCATACATCAGAGTACACGTCTGGTATGTAATGAGGAATGGACAGAGCCGATAGGGGAGGTCAGCGAGAAGTGGATGGGTCCTCCATAGAGATGATTACAGAGTTACTGACACACAAATAAATGGCATGTATCACACTCCACAACACTCAGGAAGTGTAAATCTCATAGTTGACATACCCTTTGGCGAGAGATAGACTATATGAATCTTTTTCACATCACTAGAGCAGGTTTATACAAGGATACCCTGTCCTGGCATAACTCTCAACCTCAAAATGCTTTCCTTATCTATCAGGAGTATGCTTTTTCACTGTAATTGTTTGAATGTATTAAACATTTCATACAATAATCATTAAGCCACAGCACTTCTGCTTCATGTGTGATCTTCTCCCTGGGCCACTTGCTTTCTAATCTTGTGATTCCTTTAATAATACTACTACTTATTGAATGCTTGCAATATTCTAGGCCTGGTGCTAAGTGATTAACATAATCATGTCATTTAAACCTCAATAATCCTACAAGGAAGAGTTGTACTATTATCTCCACTTCTTAGATAAGAAGACTGAGGCACAGTGGGATTAAGCGTTCACTCACAATCACACAAACATCAAGTGTCGGAAACCAGACTTCTAACCCAGGAAATATGTCTCTGTACCCGATTGCCTCCTTTTCATTAAATGAATGAATGAATGAACTAAGCAACTACCACCCTCCCACCAACTCTGTGCATGATCTGGTTGCTCGGTGCTGGGAATACAAAGGTGAATCTGTCATTGTCCCTGAAGTATTCCCCAGAATAACAACAGTGTGTGCCCATGCCGTTTTATCACAAGGGTACAATTATAATAAACTAGCTAATATGCATTGCTTGTTACATGCCAGACACTGCTTGAAATGCTTTACCTTCCTTGCCTGACACAAACGTCACAACTCACCAAGCTAGGCAGTATTGTTATCCCCATTTTACAAGTAAGAAAAACAAAACACAGGAGAGTATAGCTGACTTGTCAAGGGTGGCCAGCTGTCAAGGTGTGGATGTGAGACACAAGGTAAAGTGGAAAAAGCCACAAAACGTGTAGATAATGGGGTAGATTTCATAAAAGAACATGTTTTCCTTCAGTTGAGAAAAATCAGGGAAAACTTCACGGCAGAGACGGCATTTGATCTAGACCTTGAATTCTAAGAAGTAAGAAGTTGAGCTAAGACATAAATGTAGAAAAACAGGGCAAATACTGAGAACAGTAAATACTCCAGAGTGAACCATACAGAAAGCAATAATAAGTAAAGGCCATGCTTACATGAAATCACATGTGTGAAACTTTTGAAAATTGTAAAGCACTATAGAATTTTTTTTAATAAAAAATAAAATAAAAATAAAGCCATCTATGTAGATTTTGATCCTCATGGTATCCTTGAATTGGTGCTCTTAAATCACACAAAGGTAAACAGATTACAGAATTTAACTTGTAATCCACCTGTAAAAACAGAGATGGGGCTTCCCTGGTGGCGCAGTGGTTGAGAGTCCGCCTGCCAATGCAGGGGACACGGGTTCGTGCCCCGGTCCGGGAAGATCCCACATGCTGCGGAGCGGCTGTGCCCGTGAGCCATGGCCGCTGAGCCTGCGTGTCCGGAGCCTGTGCTCCGCAACGGGAGAGGCCACAACAGTGAGAGGCCCGCGTACCATAAAAAAAAAAAAAAAAAAAAAATACAGTTAACTGTATATTCAACTCAATCATTAAATAAATTGAAAGTAGCAGATGAACCCTGACACCATCCCTTTAGTTTCACTCCATGTCAACCTCACCTGAATCAAACAATTATATTTTACATGGAGAGCCTACATTTTATCCTAAAGTTGCTAAGGAAGCAAGTTATTGAAGCATTAACATGTTTCAACTATTATGATGATATTTTGGGTATAAGGAGACATTACAAAAGTGAAAATGCTAAGGGAGATTGCTAGACATAAATGAAAAAGCATGGCCTTTGATATCCAAAAGCCCTAGGAACTAATTCTGATACCAGCTCTTTCTACCTTGTTCTTCCAGGTGTGGTTCATGGACCAGCAAGCAGTTTCAGCATCACCTGGGAGCTTAACAGAAATGCAGATTCTCAGATCCCACCTCAGACCTACTGAAACAGAATCTACACTTTAATAAGACCTCCAGGTGATCTGAATGCACGTGACAATTTGAGAAGCAAGGATATACTGGATATAGAGTATACTGATTACGGTTATGTACAATTGCAGGTAGAAATATGCAAGCAATAGTGGCTTAAACACTATAAAAGTTTGTATTTCTCTTTCATTCAAAAGAATTCCAGAAGTAGGTGGTCCAGAGCTGATATCATGTTCTGTACTGTAGAATCTATACTGTCAGGGCTTTTCAGTTCTTAGTAATGGTTGTCTCCTCACAATCTAAGAAGGCTGTTGGAGCACCAGCCATCGTATCTATGTTCCTGCCAGAGGAAAGAAGAAAGTATCGGGGGGAGGTGTCAGAGATACAATCTTCTGAGACACTTCTCTGAAGTCACACACATTTGTTGACACCTCATTGGCCAGAACATAATCCCATGGTAACACCTAAATGCAAGGAATGCTTTGAAAGTAATCATTATTCCAGGGATTCTTATAGCCAGTTAGTAATCAGGAGGGTTTATTACTGATGAAGTTGGAAAGAGTAAATATGGGGAAACAACCAGCATTTCATGTAACCTTGGGCATATTATTTAACCTCCCTGAATCTCATATTCCTCTATGCAAAATGTGAATAACGAAACACATATAACAAAGTTATCACGAAGATGAAATGAAATGAACATAAAATATCTCACACATAGTAAGGACTCAGTAAGTAATAGCTCTTATTTTAGAAGGAATGCTTCAAGAGCTCACTCTTTATATAATATATAATGCTGGTCAAAAAAAAAGCAAATAAATGTTATTGCAAATATTAAAAATTGATTACAATTTTGTCTTTTAGAAAATTCAGCCACAAGCCGATCCCAAGGGAGGTTTTATCGACTACAGTGGTATTCTTCCCTGGGCCACACCACACCAGTCCTATCCAGCATCCTTTATCACTTCTAGATGAGGGTCCATGGATGAGAAAAAGCAGCACAGCATAGGAGTTAGGGGCTGGACTCTGAAACCAGAAAGTCTGAGGGTGAATTTGGCTCCATTGCTTTACAGCTACGCTATTTTTGTCATCACTTTTCAGCTTCTGTAAAGCTGAAATAATAATTCCCATCTCACAGGGTTACTGTGAGGATTACCTGAGTTAGTATAAGTAAAAGCACCTAGCAAAATGCCGAGCTCATAGTAAGAGTTAAGTGTTAACTATTACTATCAGCCATGCAACTTAGGGTGAACAGTGTGCTAGGAAACAGTCTTTTTCTACAGTAGGACTTGTCTCTTAATAACGCAGCAGTTTACCAGCTAGGATTTAGTTAACATGCAAAGGTCATTCATTCAGCTAATTCTTGGCTTCAGAAAGTACAGGGAAAAAAATCAATAAATACACAATTAAAAAGAAAAGGAATTAACGTTTTCATGTTTACATGGCTCTCCCTCTTAGGAACCTTCTTGATAAATACTTGCTGATACTGCAATCAATAAAGGGAAGGATTTGAAGATCACACCTCCCAAGAAATAGGCAGCAAATGGAGAAAAAGTTCACTCAAGTCCTCTAGGATATGAAAGAATAGAGTTAATTTCGGATAAAATATTTAGTTGAATGAGGGTGATTCAAAAATTGCCTTGGTTAGAACACTTTGAAGTTTTTCCCACTGTGAGGAAACAGGTTCCTGCCCCATTTGCATTCATGTGGTTTATGTTGTTCTTACCTAATGAGATATAGAAAACCTCCCAAACACTGACACGTTTAAAGCATGCTTCATTCAGCATGAAGGTTTGAGACGTCAAGGATACCTTGAGCATCCTCCGATTCCAACAACTTGTCAGACAAATTAGCACCTTCTCAACCAAGGGTAAAATTGAGTTTCACATTCCTCCCTGGTGGGGGAGAAAGAACGAAGGGGAAAATCACTCTGGTTTAATGCTTCCTTTGTTAAGACAAATACAGAGAGGCTTATCATCTCTGTATGGCTCTCCCTGACCTCCTGGTTTTTAATTCATTGGTTTTAAATGATCCTGGACAGTCAAGATCCTTTTGTCAGCTCTTACGTGCTTACCCCAGAAGACAGCCTCTCTGACTTTTATCACTCAAGCTTATTTCTCTTTGTGTGCGTTTAACAAGCTAGTCTTAAAGAAAAATTTAAATTGTGCTAACGTGATGAAAGTAGGTCATAAAACATAAATAAGATCTTAAAATGTTATACATGGTCAATTTTACAGACGTTTTAAAAATTCAGTTGCATCCAGCTTGTGGTCTAAGTTAACCACTTCAGGAGAGGACCTCACTAATTGCTTTAAAACTTCTCCATGGGGGCTTCCCTGGTGGCGCGGTGGTTGAGAGTCTGCCTGCCGATGCAGGGGACGCGGGTTCGTGCCCCGGTCCGGGAAATCCCACATGCCGCGGAGCGGCTGGGCCTGTGAGCCATGGCCGCTGAGCCTGTGCGTCCGGAGTCTGTGCTCCGCAACGGGAGAGGCCACAACAGTGAGAGGCCCACGTACCACAAAAAAAAAAAAAAAAATTTCTCCATGGGAGCTTGAGAAGAATGCCACCTTGTACTTGCGTACAAAATTTACCATGTTCCTCCTTCCTTTTTTTTTTTTTTTTTTTTTTTTTGCCGTATGCGGGCCTCTCACTGTTGTGGCCTCTCCCATTGCGGAGCATAGGCTCTGGACGCGCAGGCTCAGTGGTTGTGGATCACGGGCCCAGCCGCTCCGCGGCACGTGGGATCCTCCCGGACCAGGGCACGAACCCGTGTCCCCTGCATCGGCAGGCAGACTCTCAACCACTGCGCCACCAGGGAAGCCCCTTCTTTTCTTTTTCCTACAGTAACTTTTCATTTTGTAAAGTGGGATAAAATACATGACAAAAAAATGCTTTGAGAAGTATTTTGTGTGTTATTGTCATTATAGTAAAAACTATATCTTTCTAGAGATTAATCTCATAAAACCCCTAAGCTCCAGAAAAACTTCAGAAACTCCTCCCAAAAAGAACCTCTTTGGTGGTTAATCAAACCCTACACACCTGGCAATAGATGGACATTAAGAAAGCAAAGCTGGTGTCATCAGGGAGGACCTGGTGGGGGGTCCATCTCTGACACCCGGACTGGCCCACTCACTCTGGGGGAAGAAGGATGAGCTTCACCAATAGCCAGGATCTATTCTTATGAAGACAGTTCTTCAGTGGAACCCAAAGCAGGTAGGAGAACGGATCAAATGCAGAAGAGGCAAGAAGAAGAATGAGAGAAGAAGAATCATAGACTTAGAAAACTGGAAGAAATCTGGGAAATCACCTCCTCCAATCGCCTCACGTTTCAAAAAATAGGAACCAAGGGCCACTAAGTGACTTTCCCATGGTCACATCACTACCCTGACTCCCAGTAGCAGAAGCTGCAGGAAAGGCACTATATGGACGTCACTAGTGGAGGCAGGAGGGAGGCTCCAAGCAGGTGGCCCCCCTCACGTGGGCGGGTACACAGTCCACACTCTCATCCTGAACAGAACGAAAGGCTGAGAAAGAGGGAAACCCTCCTGCCTGACAGTGGAGCTCAACATAGGTCTGTTTTGGCCTTTAGCCTCTAAAGCATCGACTTTCCTGGTCTCCAGCCTGCTGACTGCAGGTCTTTGGGACTTTGCAGCCTCCATAGTCATGTGAGCCAATCCCTTATAATAAATCTCTCTCTCTCTCTCTCTCTCTCTCTCTCTCTCTCTATATATATATATATATACACACACACACACATATATAAAGAGTATATATATATAGTGTGTGTAGAGAGAGGGTATACATATTTATAGAGAGACCACATGTGTATATATATGACTGTGTGTGTGTGTATATGTATATATACACATCCTGTTGGTTCTGCTTCTCGGAAGCACTCTAATACATACAACGTAATTAATTTTTAGCTGAATATATACTCCCTTTCCTATAAGAGTTCAGCTCTTTGTGGCTGGAACCAATCTACTTCTCAGAATATTAATGAGTCCAGTGTTATTCACACAACTGGTACCCCAACACTCCAACTACACTGATACAGGCTGAGCATTTCAACAGTTGATATGTCAAAGCAAAAGGGGTTAAAAAGCTTTTTGGAGGGATAAACCCAAGGCTACTTTTGGATGAAGATAGGGGTCAGGTAATAATATTAGAACTCATCAAAATGATTTAAAAATAGGAGGCAATTCTAATTTGGCTTCTGACCCAGTTGACCATGGGAAGTGCTGGGCTGGCAAAATGCTCCCAAGACTATAATAGCACTTCCCATTTAAAATGGGTGAGAAGTAAATGTGCTCGGGGAGATGACTTTTTGTTTTCCATTCTATCTGGAATAAGCACATCAGGGCAGTTATTTGAATTCACAATCAACAGGCTTGGACATTTTTACTGTCATTATGACATCATTATACTTAAGCTCCCTGATTGCTTAAAATTTAAAATTAAATTTAAATACGTACGTGGTAGAGCAACCTTTAAAAGTTATTGCCCAACCATTAAATGTAAGCTGTAATCCTGGACTGGATCCTGGGCCTGAAAAAGATCACAATTAGCAAATTTAACTAAGATCTGAAGATGACTGAGTGGAATTAAATCCGCGTGAATTCCCCGATTTTGATCATTGTATCAGGCTCAGGTATCGTTAACATTGGGAGAAGCTGGGGGAAGGGCATATGGGAACTCCTCGTTCCATTTTTGCAACATTCTTCTAAGTCTAAAATTATTTCAGGGCTTCCCTGGTGGCGCAGTGGTTGAGAGTCCTCCTGCCGATGCAGGGGACGCGGGTTCGTGCCCCGGTCCGGGAAGATCCCACATGCCACAGAGCGGCTGGGCCCGTGAGCCATGGCCACTGAGCCTGCACGTCCGGAGCCTGTGCTCCGCAACGGGAGAGGCCACAACAGTGAGAGGCCCGCGCACCGCAAAAAAAAAAAAAAAAAAAAAAAATTATTTCAAAATAAAAAGGTAAAAGTTTTAAATTAAATCACAAAGTCCAAGTTAACCACAGAGTTGTGGCATTAGGCACTCCATAAGTTAGCTCTGTCCAGAGCTGTTGCCCTCAGCGAGGCTAACCACAGTGCCACAAATTCATTATCCTCGTGGTGTTTTCCTTAATTTACTACTTACCACTTGCTAGGACTGAAGTATCCCAGTTGAGTTCATTTCCAATTTGGCGAAAGAGAAGAGGAAGCTGTTGAAAGCGGGACGTGATTGTGATGCCACAGCAGCCTCGGTGTGCTGGCTGGCTGCCAAGGATGCGCTGCATTTGGGAAACAGGGGCCTTTCCTTTCTAATGCACATCCTAAGCAATTACAAATTTAAAAAATAACAAAAAACACAAAAATCTCAGCGGTGTGAATTTCCTGAAGCATGTCAAAGTGTCATTCTTCAGCAGAAACCAAGCAAGGAGAGTTATAACAGAAACATGGAAGCAGTTTCTTTCTCTGCTGCTTTCCTTAGGTACCACGCTGCCATTTCTTCTTCTTTTTTTATAATTGAAGTAGAGTTGATTTACAATGTTGTGTTAATTTCTGCTGTACAGCAAAGTGATTCAGTTATATGTATACATACATTCTTTTTTATATTCTTTTCCATTATGGTTTATCACAGGATGTCGAATATAGTTCCCTGTGCTATACAGTAGGACCTTGTGGCTTATCCATTCTCTATATACTAGTTTGCATCTGCTAACCCCAAACTCCCTATCCTTCCCTCCCTCACCCCCACTCCTTGGCAACCACCAGTCTGTTTTCTATGTCTGTGAGTCTGTTTCTGTTTCATAGATAGGTCCATTTACATCATATTTTAGATTCCACATATAAGTGATATTGTATGATATTTGTCTTTGTCTGACTTACTTCACTTAACATGATAATCTCTAAGTCCAACTATGTTGCTGCAAATGGCACTATTTCATTCTTTCTTATGGCCGAGTAGTATTGCATTGTATATGTATACCACATCTTCTTTATCCATTCGTCTGTCCACAGACATTTAGATTGTTTCCATGTCTTGGCTATTGTGAATAGTGCTGCTATGAACACAGAAGTGCATGTACCTTTTGAATTATGGTTTTGTCCAGATATATGCCCAGGAGTGGGATTGCTGCATCATATGGTAACTCTATTTATAGTTTTTTTTCACTGAGGAACTTCTATACTGTTTTCCATAGTGGCTTCACCAGCTTATATTCCCACCAACAGTGTAGGAGGGTCCTTTTTCTCCACACCCTCTCCAGCATTTTTTATTTGTAGACTTTTTTAATGATGGCCATTCTGACCAGTGTGAGTTGGTATCTCATTGTATACACTGCCATTTCTGGCTAGAATATTCATACCACAAACCAGGATGTTCATAATCTCCTGGTTTCAGGTAACACAGTCAGACTCTCTGAACCTCATACCATTCTGTCAAGTACATTCTATAAACCAACAATCAAACAGCTAGAATGCTTGTACATCATTTGTAGCATAAAAAGTTTTTGCGTGTTTTTTTGCACGTTTCTTAGGGGAAATAAATGAGTGGTGGTATGAGAGGAATACTTGAACCTCCCTCCCCACCCCAACTGTTTTAGAAGAAATAGGTATTGTTTTACACCTCCTGCACTATGGACAGGACCACTCATCAGGTGCAAAAGTTATACCCATGGTCTGATCCTAACACTGGCCAGAAACTCTTGGGTAGTGTTACATCTTATAAAGAACAAGAGACAGTTTGCTGACTAGATGAAGACATACAACCTCTTAAACTGTGGGTCCACAACTGTGCTATTTTGACCCAAACGATGCTGCAAATTTCTCTCCCGACAGTGGGCTGTCTCTTGGTCAATCTAGAAAAATAAAGAATCAGAAGGAGTCTTCCAAGTGAAACCTTAGCCAGGGTAAATGACTTTTTAGGTCATCTGTCCTCTCATGATTTAAATGTGCTTGGTAGAGCTGGGGAAGATTATGTTTTGAGAAAGGAAGGTAAAAGATGAAAAGGTACATTTTGAACTGCTGCAGAATGCCAGGAGTGTTACAAAATGGTCCGTGGTTCTCATGTAGGTGTGGGTATATAGTAAGGGCACAAGCTGTAGAACTTTTGCACGCAGCTTTGTCTGTACACAGATGAAGACAACTGGAACAGCCACAAGCAAATCATAAAACAAGGAAATTTGCCTTGAATGACTCTGTCTTACCTCTTCTGCCCCAGTCCCTGCACTTCAGGAAAACTGGAGTTTTCTGTCCCCAGAGAGCCTGCCCCCATCAAACCAGAAAAGCTCTGACACCCATATTTACCTCCTTGCCCATATCCCGTTACACCAAGATGTGAGTTTTGCCAAGTGTGTTCAGCCTTTTAATTCTGTGCACTAGGAAGCTTTGTTTTCTTTTAAAAGGACAGGGGTGGGGAGAGGCAGGGACTAATTGTGCTGAGAAGCAAAGCTTTCTTTCCTGACTCCATAAAAGCAAAGGTTACACACTTGGCTTCTTTTAAGGAACCAGAGATGCTGAATCAACAAGTGAGTCTCCCTAACTCCTTTCCTGGAAAAGCCTTAGCTCCTCCCCCAACCCTCATTCTCCAGCTCCCTTTCCTGTTAGCTCATCCCTCCCCTCTGTCCATCGCTGTCTGGGCTATTTCCTCTGCTTCCCATGCGCCAGAACCTAGAAAAACCTACAGATTAAGGTGGGAGAGAAGAAAAGGGGCTCATGACATCTGCTCAAAAGCAGAGGCTCTCAGGAGATTTGTAAGATGATGGAAAGAATCCATACTGTTTAAGGCTGGATTAAGAACAGAACTCATACCTTAAATTATTAAAAAGTGGTTGAGGTCAAAGTAACCCCCATTGTGAAAGAGTAACGTAAAAATTTTACCAAAAAAAAAATTGGGTATACCTGAGTGATGGTAATGATAGAAGTTAGGATAAAACAGAACAGGTTATTTGAAGAAATTTCTTGATTATGAAGACTAAGTTACACAATGAAATTGGACTGGGTAAAATGTTCATGATCTTATTAGATTTTGAAAGAATTATAGAAATTATCTCATTTCATTTCTTATCCAAAGGAGGAAAATCTTATATTTCAATTAAAAACATTTATTTCCAAACTGAGGAGGTGAAGAGGTATGAATCTTTACTAGCTGTGTGTTCTCAGGCAAAAGCTTACCTTCTCTGGGCCGGAGAGAAAGCTAGGGTCATCTGAATCCAGCCAGCCTCTCAGATTCTATGGTAGGATGCACATAGCTTTCAATCTATGCTGATTTATAAGGTGTTACAATGCAGTTTATAAATTTTACTAAATATATATTAGACTTCATGTAGATTTAGTTCAACATAAGAACAAAATCTTCATAGTTTAAGGTTCATTACTTTGGGTATCATTATCTGCTCTTGTAGCAAAATGCACAATCAAAACAAAAAGAATCCTGTATTGTGTGTGATGTTGCCTTATTGACACATGTTAATAATGCTGAGCTCCTGACCATAAATAATTCATATTTCTGGAGGAGACCAAGAGTCTCTTGGAGACCCCTTCTGTGAGCTTCTGAGTTTTCCCCCAACACTTTGAGACAACCAACATCATGTCTCTACATACAGATGGACAACAGGCACATGAAAAGATGCTCAACATCACTAATTATTAGAGAAATGCCAATCAAAACTACAATGAGGTATCACCTCACTCTGGTCAGAGAGACCATCACCAAAAAGTCTACAAATAACAAATGCTGGAGAGGGTGTGGAGAGAGGGGAACCCACCTATTACTGTTGGTGGGAATGTACATTGGTGCAGCCACTATGAAGAACAGTATGGAGGTTCCTCAAAAAACTAAAAACAGAACTACTATATGATCCAGCAATCCCACCCCTGGGCATATATCCAGACAAAACCATAATTCAAAAGGTACATGCACTTCTGTGTTCATAGCGGCACTATTCACAATAGCCAAGACATGGAAACAACCTAAATGTCCATTGACAGAGGAATGGATAAAGAAGATGTGGTACATATATACAATGGAATACTACTCGGCTATAAGAAAGAATGAAATAATGCCATTTGCAGCAACATGGATGCAACTAGAGATTATCATGCTAAGTGAAGTAAGTCAGAAAGAGAAAGATCAATACCATATGATATCACTTATATGTGGAATCTAAAATATGACACAAATGAATTTATCTACAAAGCAGAAACAGACTCACAGACATAGAGAACAGATTTGTGGTTGCCAAGGGGGAGGGATGGATTGAGAGTTTGGGATTAGCAGATGCAAACTAGTGTATAGAGAATGGATAAACAACAAGGTCCTACTGTGTAGCACAGGGAACTATATTCAACACCTTGTGATAAACTATAATAGAAAAGAATATGAAAAAGAATGTATATGTGTGTAAAACTGAATCACCTTGCTGTACAGCAGAAATTAACACAACATTGTAAATCAACTATACTTCGATAAAATAAATTTTTAAAAAATTCTTTCCTCTTCTACCTCCTCTGTGCCAAAACTGTCAAACAAGGAGGGACCACCCATTAGCCAAAAAATAAAAACTAAAAAACAAAACACACACACATATTCAGACTTCCCTGGTGGCACAGTGGTTAAGAATCCGCCTGCCAACGAAGGGCACATGGGTTCAAGCCCTGGCCTGGGAAGATCCCACATTCCGTGGAGCAACTAAACCCGTGTGCCACAACTACTGAGCCCATGTACCACAACTACTGAAGCCCGTGCGCGCCTAGGGCCCGTGCTCTGCAACAAGAGAAGCCACCGCAATGAGAAGCCTGCACACCCCAAAGAAGAGGGGCCCCCTCTGGCCGCAACTAGAGAAAGCCCACGTAGCAACGAAGACCCAACACAGCCAAAAATAAATAAATAAATAAATTTATTAAAGCACACACACACATATTTAGCTATAGGAATATGTGTCCTTTACTTAAGAATGTATGTCAGATGAAGGGGAAAAAATACAAAGAAATTCCATGTATATGATACAAGCTCTCCACACCTTCAATAGACACTGATTGTGATTGACTCACAAAACACCCTCTCCTACTCAAACTGAGCAAGGCTACTTAAACATGACACTTTTAAAGCTTTTTAAGGAGCTAATTAATTCATTTGTTGGTTTCATACAAGTAAGGTCCATTTTTATTTTCTTAGCCTTAGGCCTAGACTCTCCGAAGGCTGTAAAGCCTGCATAATGACTTCATCTGAATTTCACTATTTTGGAGCTATTTTGGAACAATTACGTGACCAACTTATATTGGTCACATCTCAGAAGATCTCAGATCAAGTTCCCACACGCACCCTGCTCATCCTGCTTCCTTCTGTGTCACCACCGACATGAAGGAGTTGAAAATTCCAGCATTATGAGTTGATGCTATTCACCTTCTGGATCTTTTTACGGTTCTATTCCTGGTCAACTCATATAAATTATCGTGTAAACAAAGCTTAAGAAATGTTAGTGCATTACACAACATTGTTAATCAACTGTATTCCAACATAAAGAGTTTAAAAGAGAAAGAAATGTTAGTGCATTTATAAAACTAAAATTAAACTGAGTCTTAAAAAATAAAATTACACTTACTTCCACTCGCATCATTTGGAAATAGTCTACTATGCCAGCTACCCCTTCCTGATCTGGCCTGAGTTCACTCCAGTTAGGAAGTAACTGTTAGTGGCCTTTCACACTAGTAATTGCTAATGAGCAACTCACTCCAGATACATTAGGAAACTCAAAGAAGTCAGGTTATTTGGTCGGGAAGTTACCTTTGTTGGTGAATCATTCTATGAGCCTCCCAGACAACAGAACAAAGTGGCTTAGATATTAACCTAGCATCCTCCTGACTCAGCATAATCAGTGTCATTTTTGAAAGGGAGAAATTGGTTTTATAAACTTTCTTGCTTTCAGAAAAATAGTCTTAGGGACTTCACGCTACCATAACCCAATCAGACTCTCTTATTATCTTTTTTCTTCTTATTTTCCTGCTCTTCTTTCTGTTTGCCCACAATCCAGCCCTGTCTCCGGAACAGCAAAGGACTACACTGGTAGAGAACAAGGAACATACTTTGTAGCAAACTGGGAAGAAACTTTATTCATTAGATAAAAGCACTGCCTTCCCCACAACCGCCCCCCCCGCCCCCACTTCAATCAAATTGCACCAGGATTCTTTATTATTCCACCCTGCATTTCTAGAAAATACCTAAGTCTAAAAAAGTGTCCCTGCCTTGTGAGTTCCAAGAATGGAATACTTATTTATTTTTTCAAATTATGACTAAAGAGTCTACGAGTGCAGTTGCAAATCACCTGGCGAATATTTTACTGAGGCATGAGAGGAGGATTTGTATAATGTTTACAGCAGAGTAATAGTTTAAGTTTCATCCTAGGCTCCTGGATGACCCTTCTGAAATCAGAATCTGTTCTTCAAGCATCCCCAAAATGATAAACACCAAACAGCCATCTATCTTAGAGACAGAGGGTGGGAACACCACAACCCAAGAGTATTATAATAGGGAAGAAATTTTGTATTCCATTACAAGTCAATCACTAAAGGGATATTGCCTATACGCTTAAATTATACATAATGGCCCATTTCCGGGAACCCTACCTCCCAGGTAATGCGTGTTCAGCTAAAATTACTTTGTTTAGCTCGTAGGAAACCTCCTGACCAGGCCCACTTGTGAATGGCTGCAGAAAGAAAGAAATTAACACATCCCCTCTGAGTCTGGCCAGAACCAGGACTTTAGCCTCCCCCCGCCCCCCGCCTTAGAATAAAAGAAGCCTGAAGTCTAATTCCGGGAGATGGTTCTTTGGGACACTAGTCCACCGTCTTCTCTGCCTGCTGGCTTTCTGAATAAAGTCATTGTTCCTTGACCCAACAACTCATCTCTCGATTTATTGGCCTAATATGCAGCGAGTGCTAGGAGCCTGGACTCGCTAACAGGATCACGAGTTCCCGGAGGAGATGCAGGTGTGTTCCCATCTGTGGCTGCTGTTCTAAAATGTGGTAAGCTTCCCGGGCAGATATCTAAACGACTTTACTCATCAAGATATGACTGCCCTGGACTAAGGAGTCAAGAGGACTTTCTGGGGGAAATATTCACAGTCTGAAGAATGGGTAGAAGTGAAAAGTGAAAGATGGGGCTTCCCTGGTGGTGCAGTGGTTGGGAGTTCGCCTGCCGATGCAGGGGACGCAGGTTCGTGCCCCGGTCCGGGGGGATCCCACATGTCGTGGAGCGGCTGGGCCCGTGTGCCATGGCAGCTGAGCCTGCGCGTCTGGAGCCTGTGCTCCGCGGCGGGAGAGGCCACGGCAGTGAGAGGTCCGCGTACCGCAAGAAAAAAAAAAAGTGAAAGATGACCAAGGGTGGTGAGGATTTTAGACCTGGGGGAAAAAAATGTGCAAAAGTCCTGTGGCAAGCAGAGCAGGAACGTGGCACATCCTCGGAGTCAGAGAGGAGGCCAGACCGTAGAGGACAAAGGGAAGTTGCAAGAAGCCCCTGGTGATGTGAGTAGAGACCAGTACATGGAGGTTTTGTGGTCATTCACCCCCTGGGAGTAAGTCCACACTCGACTTCATGTCTTGTCTCCCCTGTCATCGTGCCCCGTTAGACCTAGCACCCAGCCAGGAGCGGTTTTCTCCCTAGCTGATTATAAATTCCACAAAAAAATGCTGCACTAGCAATTGCCTTAGGTACCAAAAGTGACAGCTGAGACTAAAAGGGGCTGGGCATCTATCCAGCTGGTAGGGGGGTCCAAAGAATCCTTGGCCTCTGGCTCCATCTAAGGAGGAAAATTGGACTCCAGTTAATGAAGGATAAGATTTCTGAGGTATTAGCCCCTGTTCTTTTTTTTCTTGCATTTTCCCTTTTACCTTCAAGCAGTTCCCAAATGTGTTCTTTGTCTCAGGGCAGGGAGGTACCAGGCAGAAGACAGAAATAAAACCTGCAAAGATATACACCTTCTAAAAGCACATTCTTCTAGGGAAACCTAAAGAACTAGAGTTTGGCTGATTCAATGTAATGTTAAATAGATTAAGCTAAATGAAATTAAAAATTCAATTCCTAAGCCACACCAGCCACATTTCAAGTGTCCAGTGGCCACATGTGGCTGTGATATTGGAGAGCACAGATGTAGAACATCCTCACACCAGCTGCACTGGACAGTGCTGCCCTGGAGCAGAGACAAAATACCTGTGAGAAGCAGAGGCGCAAGATAGGCAGTTTATCCTCCAATAAACTACCAACTTCTGTCTTTAAGACAGCCGGAAAAAGACATTTATGCTCCATTTTTTCCTCACTAATCACTCTAAAACAACAACAAAAATAAGCAAGTGAGATGTAATTTCCACTGGAGGAAAAGACCGCAAGGATCTAACAGGTCCATGGGATACACCAGACATCTGTGGCTGGAGAAAGCCTGCAGAGAGTGGCTCTCAAGGTGGTGAACAAGGCTGTGGAGTGATTCCAAGTCTTCTCCTTGAGTGAGAATTTGGGGGAATTGGATGGGGACCTCCCTAGGATCACGTCTGGCAAAGTGGAGAAGCAGAGTGTGGGCTGCATGGGAACATACAGATGCTTGGTCTTTGCTGAAAGTCATCTGCCAGGAGGCAAGGCATGAGGAGGGGGGCTCTGGGTAGACAGCAATCATGTAACTGCTGGTCCCCTTCCAGGGGGAAAAATAGCTTTAAAAGAACTCATTCAACCACATAAACTGGTGCCATGAGGAAATTTCCTAAGAGCCAGAGAGAGTACTGTTTGCATAGGAAGCCACCCTGGACTCTTCCCCATAAACCTACTAAAAGCTGGTCCAGAAAGAACTCATCTCAGTTCAAGATTAATAGTAGTAGTAGTAGTAGTAGTAGTAGCAGCAGCAGCAGCAGTAGTCATAATAATAATAGAACAAGCACAGGATCTGTATACAGATAATATAAGGGGGGAAAAAAAAGAACGAAAGGAACAGAAAAGCAAACCAACAAATGGTGGAAAAAGAAAGTTCACCAGAAAAATGTTGCCATGTAGCTGAAAAAAATTAGGACTGCATGTACTTCTATAAATTAATAATAATAATTCTTTAAAACAAGAGCTAAAGCAAGTTTAGATAAGACACAGAGAGAAAATAAAAGATGAGCAACTAGAGTTCAGGAAAAGTTAGAAGGAAAAAACCCATTATGTAAATAAAAACCATGATGGAAACAAAAATAGACAAATATGCACTGCATACAGCACGGTACAGGACAAGAAGCACAGAAGCTTTGTAAAACGTTGGCAAAATAAATGGAAATGAACAAATAGTTTTAAAGGAATGGAGAGAAAGTAGTAAATACAAAAGATAGACAGAAAAGATGAATTATACCTAATTGGTGCCACCAATAGAGAATAAGACAAATAGAAAAAGAAATACAAAAAAACATATAATTCAAGAAGACACTACTATGCTTAGGGAAAAATGTTGTCAGAGAAACAGCATCATTTTATAAATTAAAAAGAAGGGTATTAAGTGACCTTTAAAGCATGCACAGTGTCACAGATATTGTCATATTCCTTGGTCCTCTGTGTGTGCTCACTGACCTCTAGCCATTGGTACCAATGTCTCCATGCCTGAGGGCATTCCTCCAACCGTGAAGGGCTTCTCTGCCCACGCACAAGGCAGGCCAAAAGTGCCAGAGGATTAATATTAATTATTAATATAATATTTTATTATTGTACTGATTAATATTTATATCATAATTAAAGTGTAAGGTTGGTGGGAATGTAAATTGGTGTAGTCACTATAGGAACAGTATGGAGTTCTCTCAAAAAATTAAAAATAGAACCAACATCTGATCCAGCAATTCCACTTCTGGGTATTTATTTATCTGAAGAAACAGAAAACACTAACTCGAAAGATATCTGCACCTTATGTTCATTGCAGTATCATTTACAATAGCCAAGATATGGAAACAACCTAAGTGTCCACTGATGGTTAAATGGATAAAGAAAATGTGGTATATATATATATATACACACACACACACACACACACAATGGAATAGTATCTGGTCATAAAAAAGAAGGAAATCCTGCCTTTTGTACAACATGGATGGACTTGGAGGGCATTATGCTAAATGAAATAAGTCAGACAGAAAAAGACAAATACTATATGATCTGACTTATATGTGAAATCTTGAAAAAAAAAGAAAAAATGAACTCATAAATACAGAGAACCAGATGGGTTGTTGCCAGAGGTGGGGCATGGGAGGTGGGAAAAATGGGTGAAGGTGGTCAAAAAGTACAAACTTCCGGTTTTAAAATAAATAAATCCGGGGGAAGTAGTGTACAGCCTGGTGACTATAGCTTATAATACTGTGTTGCATATTTGAAAGCTGCTAAGAGAGTCTTAAAAGTGCTCATCATAAGAAAGAAAAAATTTTGTAACTATGTATGGTGACAGGTGTCAGCTAGACTTATTGTGGTGAGTATTTTGCAACATATACAAATATTGAATCATTATGTTGCACACCTGAAACTTATATGTCAATTATGTCACAATAAAAATTTTAAAAATTAAAAAATTAAGTGAAAGGTGATGAATATAAAAATCAACTGGTGAGCACAAGCCCAAATTTCCCAAAAGAGGGCACGCAAAAAAGCTTCAGGTCATGGCTGGTCTTTATATCCTCTGAGAGTTTACAAGAACCTTCCTGGGAAGATGTGTGGGCAAGGCTGTGAGTAAGTCCTGGAAAAAGGGACTCATCACAATTAGGGGATCTGTCAAGGACGACGTGTGGTCCTGGTACAGGACATCCAGCAAGAATATGGATGGGAGACAGATCCTGTCCCTTCTCAGTGTGCTGTGGTCTTTGGTTCTCAGAAGGGCAGATCACAATGGGACAAACAGTGAAATGAGTACCCTCCGTTTATCCGGGTTGCAGGAATGAAACACAAGGGGAGTTAGCTTGTTCTACCAGATATCAAGACTTATAAAGTAGTAGCATGAGAGGCAGTGTGGTATTGGGACAAGAAGTATCAAACAGACCAATAAAACAGACAAGAGAAACCAGACACAGACTGGAGAGTTGATTCATTATAAACTTCAATTGCCGAGAAATGTCTTCATTCAAGGACAGTGGTGTCTTCAACTAATGGTGCTGGGTCAATTAGATCAGCAGTCCTCAACACTTTTGGCACCAGGGACTGGTTTCATGGAAGACAGTTTATTTTTCCATGGATGGGGGAGGCAGTGGGTCCAGGCAGTAATGTGAGAGATGGGGAGTGGCATGAAGCTTTGCTCACTCGCCTGAGGCTCACCACCTGCTGTATGGCCCAGGCTGGGGGGGAGGGCGTTGGGGAGCCCTGAATTAGATATTCTTAAGGAAAACAATTAAAACTAGACAGCTGACTTAATAGCTAAGAATATATATTTTAAACAAATTTCAAATGGATTGTAGACATAAATTTCAAGGTCTAAACAAGTGTTTAAAACAAAATGTAGACTATTTTCAAGATTTCAGGGTGGGGAAAGTACTTTTTTTAATGGAACACAAAAATACCAGCATTATTGTTGGTGGGGATGTAAATTTCTGCAGCCACTATGGAAAACAGTATGGAGGTTCCTCAAAAAAGTAAAAACAGAGCTACCATATGATCCAGCAATCCCACTCCTGGGCATATATCCAGAAAAGGTGAAAACTCTAATTTGAAAAGATACAGGCACCCCAATATTCACAGCAGCACTATTTACAACAGCCAGACATGGAAGCAACCTATGTGTCCAACAACAGATGAATGGATAAAGAAGATCTGGTACATACATACACTGAAATATTACTCAGCCATAACAAAGAATGAAATATTGCCATTTGCAGTAACATGGATGGACCTAGAGATTACCATACTAAGTGAAGTAAGTCAGACAAAGACAAATATTATATGATATCATTTACATGTGGAATCTAAAAAATAATACAAATGAATCTATATAACAGAAACAGACTCATAGACATAGAAAACAAACTTACAGTTACTAAAGGGGAAGTAAAGGGAGGGATAAATTAGGAATTTGGGATTAACAGATACACAGTACTAAATATAAAATAGATAAGCAACAAGACTATACTGTATAGCACAGGGAACTATATTCAATATCTTGCAATAAACTATAAAGGAAAATAACCTGAAGGAAAGTTACATATGTATATAACTGAGTCACTTTGCAATATACCTGAAACTAACCCAAAACTATAAATCAAGTATACTTCAATTTAAAAAAGAATATATCAAAAATACCAGTGTTGGTCCACAAGAGACCTCCAAGCTCCATGTAATATCAAACGGTGAAAATCTCCCAGAGATCTCCATCTCAAAACCAACACCCACCTTCACTCAACGACCAGCAAGCTACAGTGCTGGACACTCTATGCCAAACAACTAGCAAGACAGGAATACAACCCCACCCATTATCACAGAGGCTGCCTAAAATCATAATAAGTCTACAGACACCCCAAATCACACCACCAGACGTGGACCTGCCCACCAGAAAGACAAGATCCAGCCTCATCCACCAGAACATACGCACTAGTCCCCTCCACCAGGAAGTCTACACAACCCACTGAACCAACTTTAGCCACTGGGTACAGACACCAAAACCAACGGGAACTACGAACCTGCAGCCTGCAAAAAGGAGACCCCAAACACAGTAATATAAGCCAAATGAGAAGACAGAAAAACACACAGCAGATGAAGGAGCAAGATAAAAACCCATCAGACCTAACAAATGAAGAGGAAATAGGCAGTCTACCTGAAAAAGAATTCAGAATAATGATAGTAAAGATGATCCAAAATCTTGGAAATAGAATAGACAAAATGCAAGAAACATTTCATAAGGACCTAGAAGAACTAAAGATGAAACAAACAATGATGAACAACACAATAAATGAAATGAAAAATACCCTAGAAGGGATCGATAGCAGAATAACTGAGGCAGAAGAACGGATAAGTGACCTGGAAGATAAAATAGTGGAAATAACTACTGCAGAGCAGAATAAAGAAAAAAGAATGAAAAGAACTGAGGACAGTCTCAGAGACCTCTAGGACAACATTAAATGCACCAACATTCGAATTATAGGGGTTCCAGAAGAAGAAGAGAAAAAGAAAGGGACTGAGAAAATATTTGAAGAGATTATAGTTGCAAACTTCCCTAATATGGGAAAGGAAATAGTTAATCAAGTCCAGGAAGCACAGAGAGTCCCATACAGGATAAATCCAAGGAGAAATATGCCAAGACACATATTAATCAAACTGTCAAAAATTAAATACAAAGAAAACATATTAAAAGCAGCAAGGGAAAAACAACAAATAACACACAAGGGAATCCTGATTACGTTAACAGCTGATCTTTCAGCAGAAACTCTGCAAGCCAGAAGGGACTGGCGGGATATATTTAAAGTGATGAAGGAGAAAAACCTGCAACCAAGATTACTCTACCCAGCAAGGATCTCATTCAGATTTGATGGAGAAATTAAAACCTTTACAGACAAGCAAAAGCTGAGAGAGTTCAGCACCACCAAACCAGCTTTACAACAAATGCTAAAGGATCTTCTCTAGGGAAGAAACACAAGAGAAGGAAAAGACCTACAATAACGAACCCAAAACAATTGAGAAAATGGGAATAGGAACATACATATCGATAACTACCTTAAATGTAAATGGATTTAATGCTCCCACCAAAAGACACAGACTGGCTGAATGGATACAAAAGCAAGACCCATATATATGCTGTCTACAAGGGACCCACTTCTGACCTAGGGACACATGCAGACTGAATGGGGATGGAAAAAGATATTTCATACAAATGGAAACCAAAAGAAAGCTGGAGTAGCAATTCTCATATCAGACAAAATAGACTTTAAAATAAAGACTGTTAGAAGAGACAAAGAAGGACACTACATAATGATCAAGGGATGGATCCAAGAAGAAGATATAAAAATTGGAAATATTTATGCACCCAACATAGGAGCACCACAATACATAAGGTAAATATTAACAGCCATAAAAGGGGAAATTGACAGTAACACATTCATAGTAGGGGACTTTAACACCCCACTTTCACCAATGGACAGATCATCCAAAATGAAAATAAATAAGGAAACACAAGCTTTAAATGATACATTAAACAAGATGGACTTAATTGATATTTATAGGACATTCCATCCAAAAACAACAGAATACACATTTTTCTCAAGTGCTCATGGAACATTCTCCAGGATAGATCATATCTTGGGTCACAAGTCAAGTCTTGGTAAATTTTAAAAAATTGAAATTTTATCAAGTATCTTTTCTGACCACAGCGCTATGAGACTAGATATCAATTACAGGAAAAGATCTGTAAAAAATACAAACACATGGAAGTTAAACAATACACTACATAATAACAAAGTGATTACTGAAGAATCAAACAGGAAATCAAAAAATATCTAGAAACAAATGACAATGGAGACATGATGACCCAAA
The DNA here is from genome assembly GCF_937001465.1 of Orcinus orca. NCBI lineage: Eukaryota > Metazoa > Chordata > Mammalia > Artiodactyla > Delphinidae > Orcinus > Orcinus orca. Next base: position 30,221,870 of record NC_064559.1, read on the forward strand.
ACCTATGGGATGCAGCAAAAGCAGTTCTAAGATGGAAGTTTATAGCAATACAATCCTACCTTAAGAAACAGGAAACATCTCGAATAAACAACCGAACCTTGCACCTAAAGCAATTAGAGAAAGAAGAACAAAAAAAACCCAAAGTTAGCAGAAGGAAAGAAATCATAAAAATCAGATCAGAACTAAATGAAAAAGAAATGAAGGAAACAATAGCAAAGATCAATAAAACTAAAAGCTGGTTCCTTGAGAAGATAAACAAAATTGATAGACCATTAGCCAGACTCATCAAGAAAAAAAAGGGAGAAGACTCAAATCAATAGAATTAGAAATGAAAAAGGAGAAGTAACAACTGACACTGCAGAAATACAAAGGATCATGAGAGATTACTACAAGCAACTCTATGCCAATAAAATGGAAAACCTGGAAGAAATGGACATATTCTTAGAAAGGCACAACCTGCCAAGACTGAATCAGGAAGAAATAGAAAATATGAACAGACCAATCACAAGCACTGAAATTGAAACTGTGATTCAAAATCTTCCAACAAACAAAAGCCCAGGACCAGATGGCTTCACAGGCGAATTCTATCAAACACTTAGAGAAGAGCTAACACCTATCCTTCTCAAACTTTTCCAAAATATAGCAGAGGGAGGAACAATCCCAAACTCATTCTACGAGGCCACCATCACCCTGATACAAAAACCAGACAAGGATGTCACAAAGAAAGAAAACTACAGGCCAATATCACTGATGAACATAGATGCAAAAATCCTCAACAGAATACTAGCAAACAGAATCCAACAGCACATTAAGAGGATCATACACCATGATCAAATGGGGTTTATTCCAGGAATGCAAGGATTCTTCAATATACGCAAATCAATCAACGTGATACACCATATTAACAAATTGAAGGAGAAAAACCATATGGTCATCTCAATAGATGCAGAGAAAGATTTCGACAAAATTCAACACCCATTTATGATAAAAACCCTGCAGAAAGTAGGCATAGAGGGAACTTTCCTCAACATAATAAAGGCCATGTATGACAAACCCACAGCCAACATCGTTCTCAATGGTGAAAAACTGAAACCATTTCCATTAAGATCAGGAACAAGACAAGGTTGCCCACTCTCACCACTCTTATTCAACATAGTTTTGGAAGTTTTAGCCACAGAAATCAGAGAAGAAAAGGAATCCAAATTGGAAAAGAAGAAGTGAAGATGTCACTGTTTGCAGATGACATGGTAGTATACATAGAGAATCCTAAAGATGCTACCAGAAAACTACTAGAGCTAATCAATGAATTTGGTAAAGTAGCAGGATACAAAATTAATGCACAGAAATCTCTGACATTCCTCTACACTAATGATGAAGAATCTGAAAGTGAAATCAAGAAAACACTCCCATTTACCATTGCAACAAAAAGAATAAGATATCTGGGAATAAACCTACCTAAGGAGACAAAAGACCTGTATGCAGAAAATTATAAGACACTGATGAAAGAAATTAAAGATGATACAAATAGATGGAGAGACATACCATGTCCTTGGATTGGAAGAATCAACATTGTGAAAATGACTCTACTACTCAAAGCAGTCTACAGATTCAATGCAATCCCTATCAAACTACCACTGGCATTTTTCACAACTAGAACCAAAAATATCACAATTTGTATGGAAACACAAAAGACCCTGAAGAGCCAAAGCAATCTTGAGAACGAAAAACAGAGCTGGAGGAATAAGGCTCCCTGACTTCAGACTATACTACAAAGCTACCGTAATCAAGACAGTATGGTACTGGCACAAAAACAGAAAGATAGATCAATGGAACAGGATAGAAAGCCCAGAGATAAACCCACGCACATATGGTTACCTTATCTTTGATAAAGGAGGCAGAAATGTACAGTGCAGAAAGGACAGCCTCTTCAATAAGTGGTGCTGGGAAAACTGGACAGCTACATGTAAAAGTATGAGATTAGAACACTCCCTGACACCATACACAAAAATAAGCTCAAAATGGATTAAAGACCTAAATGTAAGGCCAGAAACTATCAAACTCTTAGAGGAAAACATAGGCAGAACACTCTATGACATAAATCAGAGCAAGATCCTTTTTGACCCACCTCCTAGAGAAATGGAAATAAAAATAAACAAATGGGACCTAATGAAACTTCAAAGCTTTTGCACAGCAAAGGAAACCATAAACAAGACCAAAAGAAAACCCTCAGAATGGGAGAAAATATTTGCAAATGAAGCAACTGACAAAGGATTAATCTCCAAAATTTACAAGCAGCTCGTGCAGCTCAATAAAATAGACCAAAAAACTCAATCCAAAAATGGGCAGAAGACCTAAATAGACATTTCTCCAAGGAAGATATACAGACTGCCAACAAACACATGAAAGAATGCTCAACATCATTAATCATTAGAAAAATGCAAATCAAAACTACAATGAGATATCATCTCACACTGGTCAGAATGGCCATCATCAAAAACTCTAGAAAAATAAATGCTGCAGTGGTGTGGAGAAAAGGGAACACTCTTGCACTGCTGATGGGAATGTGAATTGGTACAGCCACTATGGAGAACAGTATGGAGGTTCCTTAAAAAACTACAAATCGAACTACCATATGACCCAGCAATCCCACTACTGGGCATATTCCCTGAGAAAACCATAATTCAAAAAGAGTCATGTACCAAAATGTTCATTGTAGCTCTATTTACAATAGCCAGGAGATGGAAACAACCTAAGTGTCCATCATCGGATGAATGGATAAAGAAGATGTGACACATATATACAATGGAATATTACTCAGCCATAAAAAGAAATGAAATTGAGTTATTTTTAGTGAGGTGGATGGACCTAGAGTCTGTCATACAGAGTGAAGTAAGTCAGAAAGAGAAAGACAAATATCATGTGCTAACACATATATGTGGAATCTAAGAAAAAAAAAAGTCATGAAGAACCTAGGGGTAAGACAGGAATAAAGACACAGACCTACTAGAGAATGGACTTGAGGATATGGGGAGGGGGAAAGGTTAGCTGTGACAAAGTGAGAAAGTGGCATGGACATATATACACTACCAAATGTAAAACAGATAGCTAGTGGGAAGCAGCCGCATAGCTCAGAGAGATCAACTCGGTGCTTTGTGACCACCTAGAGGGGTGCGATAGGGAGGGTGGGAGGGAGGGAGACGCAAGAGGGAAGAGATATGGGAACATATGTATATGTATAACTGATTCACTTTCCTATAAAGCAGAAACTAACACACCATTGTAAAGCAATTATACTCCAATAAAGATGTAAAAAAAAAAAAAATACCAGTGTTAAAGAAAATTTGATAAATGACACCAATTGGGAAATAAAGAATATACATTCATTTTCAAATTCTATTAATAGAGTATAAAAACATACCATGAAATTGGAGAAGGTATTTATATACAAATAACTCTTTAAAAGGCTCATATCCAGAATATTTAAATAAATATTACAAATCAATAATACCAGAAAACCTAACAGAAAATTGGGGGCAGGAGGAATCCATGGTGTCTTAAACCACTTGGGCTGCTGAAACAAAATACCAGAGACTGGGCAGCTTACAAAGAACAAAAATTTATTACAGTTCTGAAAGCTGGAAGTCCAAGATCAAGGTGCCAGCAGGGTCCTATTCTGGTGAGAGCTGACTTTCAGGTTCATAGTGAACACCTTCTTGCTGTGCCCAGAGCTAGGGAGCTCTGTGGGGTTTCCTTTATAAGAACACTAACCCCATTCATGAATGCTCCAGGCTTATGACCTAATCACCTTCCAGAGGCCTCATCTCCTGACACCATCACCTTTGGGAGTTAGCATTCTAACATACGAATTTTGGCGGGGGGGACAGTAACATTCAGACCATAGCACTTGGTCAGGCACTTCTCAAAAGAAAATAAAAAACAACAAAAAAACAACCATTCAATTGACATGAAATCTTCATAACGGATCAGGAAATTGAAATTGAAAGCCAGAAGGAGATGCCAGCACAAGTTCACCAGGATGGTTAAAATTAACACATCTGACAATACCAAGAACTGACGTAGAAGGTGTTGAGCAATGATTAGTTTCATACTTTGTTTGTGGGAATATAAATGGGTGCAACTACTTTGAAAACCAGTTTGATATTATTTAAGTTAAAGATATGTTTACCTTATAACCATCAACTCCATTCCTAGTATATACCCTAGAATAAGGGTCAGGAAACAAGGACCTCAGGTCAAATCCAGCCTGCAGCCTATTTTTGAAAATACAAGTTTATTGGAACACAGCCATGCACATTCACTTCTGTATTATCTGTTATGTCTATGGGTGCTTTCTCACAGATTTCAGTAGTTGTGACAGAGACCATATTACCTGAGAAACCTAAAATATTTACTATCTGGCCCCTTCCAGAAAAAAACTTACCAACCCGTGCCCTAAAGAAAGGCATGAGCATATGTGGCAGAAGATGATATCAGAATATCATGGGAACATCATTCATAATAGATCCAAAGGAGAAACAGCTCCAGCATCCCCCAAAAGTATAATGGATAACTAAATTGGGATATGCTCATATACATCGGCATACTACACAGCAATAATAAGGAACAGACTTCCATTATTACCAACAACCTGAATGAATCTCACAACTAAAGCCAAACACAAAATAACGTCCCTTCTATCATTCCTTTTACATAAAGTTCAAAAGCAGGTAACACTAAATCAGAGTGTTTAAGGATCCACATTCAGTTGGTAAAACACAAAAGCAAATAAGCTCTTGCATAAAGGGCAGTGGTCACCTTTAGTGGGAAGGACTGTACTGGGATGATGAAGGAACAAGCAGGGAGCCTCAGGTGCTGGCGGAATTTGGGGGAGTGCATGTGTTATAGCAATGATTTCAGCTATTTATATGTTTTATGTACTCTACCATATGTGTGCTGATTTTCATAGTAAAATGAGGTTTTAAGAAACGTGTATTAAAAATAACTTGATAGGTTCTAAAACCCAGAGTGAAGAAAAGGAAGTGGGAGGAAATGTAAGTGAGCTAAATGTTCTACACTGATAGGAGGTAGTCTGTGAATATTGATAATACGAGTGTAACATTAAGGGTGACACAAATAAATACCAGAAGAACTAAAATCAGAAACGGTCAGAAGTCATGGAAGCAACCTAAGTGTCCATCGACAGATGAATGGATAAAGAAGATGTGGCACATATATACAATAGAATATTACTCAGCCATAAAAGGAAATGAAATTGAGTTATTTGTAGTGAGGTGGATGGACCTAGAGTCTGTCACACAGAATGAGGTCAGAAAGAGAAAAACAAATACCATATGCTAACACACATATATGGGATCTAAAAAAAAAAAAATGGTCAGAACCTACGGGCAGGACGGGAATAAAGACACAGACGTAGAGAATGGACTTGAGGACACGGGGAGGGGGAAGGGTAAGCTGGGATGAAGTGAGAGAGTGGCATGGACATATATACACTACCAAACGTAAAATAGATAGCTAGTGGGAAGCAGCCGCATAGCACAGGGAGATCAGCTCCGTGCTTTGTGACCACCTAGAGGGGTGGGATAGGGAGGGTGGGAGGGAGGGAGATGCAAGAGGGAAGAGATATGGGGTTATATGTATATGTATAGCTGATTCACTTTGTTATGAAACAGAAACCGACACACCATTGTAAAGGAACTATACTCTAATAAAGATGTTAAAAAAAAAAAGAAATGGTCAAAAGTAATGAAATCTAGGGACTGGTTGTAGAACTGATAGTATGAGAAAAGTATTATTATTATTTTGATTTTGATTGTTAATGTCTTTTTCACTGTTTATTTTTCTGTTTATACTATTATTTGGGCAATAAATATTAATAAAGTCATATTCTGATCGTATTTTTAAAAAAAAGTGTCGAGGACTAACAAGCCCTGGGCAGTGGGTGCCCCTTGACATCCAGCTTTACTGTAGGGTGATTGGCTGGTCCATTTGGGGGGCACCCTGTGACATGGAATCTTTAGGTCTTTTCTCTGGGGCTGCCCCTGCTCTGGTGCCCCAGAGAAGGCTCCTCCGATCTCCTGCCTGGAGGATAAGGTCTGAGCTGCGGAGTTCTGGGATCCAAAGCAGGCTCAGGAGGGCTGAAGGTGTCAGCTTCAAACACAGAGGTCTATGGATCCCCCGGGCTGGTGGAGCATCTGCTCCGTCACCCACTCCTGGGGTGCCCAGCGACGGGCTTGGTTTCACCTCCTCCCGAGCTTTGAAGCATTCATGGGAGTCGCCCAGCAGCAAACCGTGGAAAAGGGTATCTGAGGATCTCAGAGTTTTCAGTAAACTCTTCTTGCTTTGGCCCCCAACGCCCTTTTACCCCACTTCCGGGAACACCTGGTACTGAGCCTTTCTGGGCCTTCTGAAGATTCTGCATCTGATTGGATCTTTCTTTCCACCTTTTGAGTAAGGATTTGGCTTTCTGGGGTCTGTCAAGCCCGTTGTCACCCACCCATTTGCTTTCCAGATTTCACATGTTCTACCATCTCCCATTTTCTCCATCCCGGTCGTTTTTTTTTCAAAAATCTCTTTATTGTATTTTCACTGAGGTTTCAAAAGAAAGAAAGTTAGAGGCGTATATTCAATCTTCCATCTTTGCACAGAAGGAGTTTTCTTTTCTTAATTTCTAAAATGCACATTAAAATAAGAGATGTAAGCTATTATATACGGAATGGCTAAATGACAAGGTCCTACTGTATGGCACAGAGAACTATATTCAATAAAAAAGAATATATATATATGTATGTATAACTGAGTCACTTTGCTGTACAGCATAAATTAACACAACCTTGTAAATCAACTATACTTCAATTTAAAAAAGTAACCATCTCATGGGGTGGGCTTGACTGCTAAAAGAGGTTTACATATTTAAAGCAACCAGTTTCTTTCTTTATGGCTATTAAAAAAGAAGGACTTAATGCAGGTGAAACCACCGCCCCAGCCCCTACACACACACACCCATCCTCACCTCTCCTTCCCCTGCCCAGGAAGACCATGTACATGGAATCAGTTCAGATGTGGATTATTCAGATACGGAGCTTATTGTGAAGATGGGGCATTCTTTTTTTTTTTTTTAACATCTTTATTGGAGTATAATTGCTTTACAATGGTGTTCTAGCTTGTGCTTTACAACAAAATGAATCAGTTATACATATGTTCCCATATCACTTCCCTCTTGCATCTACCTCCCTCCCACCCTCCCTATTCCACCCCTCCAGGCGGTCACAAAGCACAGAGCTGATCTCCCTGTGCTATGCGGCTGCTTCCCACTAGCTATCTACCTTACGTTTGGTAGTGTATGTATGTCCATGCCTCCCTCTCGCTTTGTCACAGCTCACCCTTCCCCCTCCAAATATCCTCAAATCCATTCTCTAGTAGGTCTGTGTCTTTATTCCTGTTTTACCCCTAGGTTCCTCATGACATTTGTTTTTCTTAAATTCCATATATATGTGTTAGCATATGGTATTTGTCTCTCTCTTTCTGACTTACTTCACTCTGTATGAAAGACTCTAGGTCTACCCACCTCATTACAAATAGCTCAATTTCGTTTCTTTTTATGGCTGAGTAATATTCCATTGTATATATGTGCCACATCTTCTTTATCCATTCACTCAATGACAGACACTTAGGTTGTTTCCATCTCTGGGCTATTGTAAATAGAGCTGCAATGAACATTTTGGTACCTGACTCTTTTTGAATTATGGTTTTCTCAGGGAATATGCCCAGTAGTGGGATTGCTGGGTCATATGGTAGTTCTATTTGTAGCTTTTTAAGGAACATCCATACTGTTCTCCACAGTGGCTGTATCAATTTACATTCCCACCAATAGTGCAAGAGTGTTCCCTTTTCTTCACACCTTCTCCAGGATTTATTGTTTCTAGATTTTTTGATGATGGCCATTCTGACTGGTGTGAGATGATACCTCGTTGTAGTTTTGATTTGATTTGATTTCGCTCCAGACTTTTCCCCGGACTCCCTCCCGGCCAGCCGTGGCGCACAAACCCCCTGCAGGGTGTGTTCACGCTGCCAACCCCAGTCCTCTCCCTGCGCTCCGCCCGAAGCCCGAGCCTCAGCTTCCAGCCCCGCCCGCCCCGGCGGGTGAGCAGACAAGCCTCTCGGGCTGGTGAGTGCTGGTCAGCCCTGAACCTCTGTGCCGGAATCTCTCCTCTTTGCCCTCTGCACCCCTGTTGCTGCGCTCTCCTCCGCGGCTCCGAAGCTCCCCCCGCTCCGCCCGCAGTCTCCGCCCGTGAAGGGGCTTCTAATGTCTGGAAACCTTTCCTCCTTCACAGCTCCCTCCCACTGGTGCAGAACCCGTCCCTATGCTTTTGTCTCTGTTTATTCTTTTTTCTTTTGCCCTACCCAGGTACGTGGGGAGTTTCTTGCCTTTTGGGGGGTCTGAGGTCTTCTGCCAGCGTTCAGTAGGTGTTCTGTAGGAGTTGTTCCACGTGTAGATGTATTTCTGGTGTATCTGTGGGGAGGAAGGTGTTCTCCGCGTCTTACTCTTCCGCCATCTTCCCGGAAGTCCAGATGGGGCATTCTTAATCCATGATGAGAAAACATAATTGACTAAAGGAACCCTGAGAGGATATTTAGACAAGAAGCATCAAACTTTCTCTTGAAAGACACTATTAAAACAGGATGCACAATCGTAATCAGTTGTGTATCTGGGGAGATACTGGGACTTGAATGGGGCAGTAGTAGTGAGCGTTAGAATGTGGTCTATTGCCTGACTTGTGAAATATAGTAGTAAACGAAGATCACAGTTCCCTGTTAATTAGGACCAATTACAGTGTTGGAAACCTTTCTGGGTGATCAAAGAGGAGGCATAGTTAACACAGGAGACGTTGACAAGCTCTCTAGCTTGTTAGCATAATAGAACTTTCGACTGCATGCTTGATGTACAAGCTCTTTTGTGCTCTGCCATGGTTTGGGTTTAACAGTTTTTAAAGAAACTGTTACCTAAACAATAAAATTTAAATGGGAATTTGATTTGTGCCAGTGCCCATTTATGTGTCATTTAATATTGAGTGTATTTTTGTAATATTTCGTCTCACGACAAGAATCTCAAAATACTTTAAGATAGTAAGAATGTTATTTTCATTTTTGCATCTGTAACTGAATCCATAAAGATCCAAAAGGGACAGGCTCAGATTACATAGAAGATCACCTGTTTCCCCTCATCTTCTTCACAACAACTCAAATACTGGTCTCTAATGTGAAAACTTCAGGGAATTGAGAAAAATGCATTCTTGGTAAGGAGTTTCATATCAATGATTTCCTGAGCTTGAGAGAAACTTTTTTTAAGCCTCTGGTTTACATAAATAGTCTGTGTGGCACAACAGCAAGATGATTTCCTTTGGATGAAATAAACATGACTCAGGGCTTCCCTGGTGGCGCAGTGGTTCAGAGTCCGCCTGCCGATGCAGGGGACAAGGGTTCGAGCCCCGGTCCGGGAAGATCCCACATGCCGCGGAGCGGCTGGGCCTGTGAGCCATGGCCGCTGAGCCTGCGCGTCCGGAACCTGTGCTCCGCAACGGGAGAGGCCACAACAGTGAGAGGCCCGCGTACCGGAAAAAAAAAAAAAAAGAAAAGAAAAACATGACTCAACTGCGCATGCCACCACTTACTTCCTGAGTGCTTTGGGGTATGTTGCTTCATCCTTCAGCGTGAAAAACAAGGGTCATAATACCAACTTTTAGAATTGTGTGGAGGCACGAAGAAGAAAATAATAAACCACCTGGCCCATTTGGTCCCTCCATAAGTTGTAGTTATTACTAATAAACGGACACTCGATCTGTGCTCTTTTTTCCCTTAAACCAAGAATAAAAGTCTTTATCATAGAAGGGGTTGAGGTACTAGTAGAAAAGAAACATTATATGGTATTTAAAATAAACTTGGACATAGTATCATTAAAATGCTTCCACTTCCTTCAACCTACTAACTACTAAAAGGCATCACTCAGTGAAGTTCATTTTGTTAACAAATATCTCTTGAGCACTGAGGTGCCAGTCAGTGTGTGGAGCTGGGATGTGGTGGAGACCCGGGCCGTCCTGATTCAGCAGACAAAGGGGACCCCCTGGCCGTTCTCCTCGTGGCTGTGAGTCGGTCCTCTGTGAGCTTATGGAATGGGTACCAGTCCCTTTCCACATCCACGATGTAATGTATAAACAAGGGAAGGGAGCGCTGGTCTATTTACTCTTTACATTTCTCACGAAACGTTGACTGTGGCTTTGTGCTATCTCCGTTAGAGAACAGAGACGGATGAAATGAAAAAGTCATGTAAAAACGGTGCATCGTAAACTGCCTATTATCTTGAGTATAAAAGAGGCGGCAGGTCACCTCAAGGGGAGAAGCCCTGCTGAAGGGGTGCCTGTGAAGCTTCTCCCCTCCCTCTGGGCCCCCTGTGCCCCAAGTCTGCAGTTCGGGGGCCAGAGGTTAAGCATGGGGGCCAGTTTGTCAGGAAATGAGGCTGGAGGAGCAGGCTGGGGCCAGGCTGGGGAGATAAGGCCTCATGCTTGAGGCACCAGGGGGCCCACGGAGGTCTTGAAGCAGGGAAGCCGTGTGATGAGATTAGCTTTTGGGGACAACTCTTTATTGTGGAAGATGGAACAGGGGGTGCAATGGGGTGGTGGAGATGTGCTAAGGGAACCAATTAGGAGGCTGTTGCCTTACTGGACTCTTACACAATAACTATATGTTATTCTATAAAGTATCTCTAAGGACCTCAGAATCCTGTGACTTTTCATGTTTATTTAATATTCGACACAATTTTATTCCCTAAGCACTTTCCTTCCCTCCTCATTAGTATATGTTGAAATGCTATCCTAATAGAAAATGAAAATTCAATCCAACCTCAACTTTAAGATATGCATGCTAATCTCCACTCTTTCAAAAGAATTAAGTAAATAGAATATGCATGTTCACTCTGTACATGGACATGAAAGTCTTAACTTTGAATTTAAAAGATCCTATATCATTCGCAAAGATGTTTGCTTCGTGTTCCATGGTACAATGTGTCTATTTTCCAACATAAACGAATGTCATAGATTTAGATCTTAACTAGATGTTAAATTGTACAGCATCAGACTACGCTAAGCTGGCCATCTCCGTCTAGAGCACTCTGTAATAAGCTTAAATATACTTGTGTGTATATACTGGCGTATCTGAGGGTTCCGCTGAGCCTAAACCGTCTAATATAAAATTACCAGCAGAATTTGCTCAAGTCGCACTTTGGAAATTCGTTCTTTTTAGAAGTTGTAAAGTATTCATAAAAGCTGAAAAACTGTGCAAAAATTTGCATTGATGGATGTTTCCTTATCCTCCATCAGGAAATGATGTACTTGAAACTCATTATAGATCTTCATAGAAACTCTGCTGAACGTGCCTTGGGCTTTGTGCTCGTCAGCACATACCGAGCTGACTGCATAATTCATATCTCTTGTGTCACATTTAGTATATAACATGTATTTCCTGTTAATTATGAAAATAAAAACACATCATATATTCTAAGAGCATAATTACAAAAAGGCTGTAAAAAGTTGCAAGTTTGAAGTCTGTTAGCCAATTTCTCTTTTAAACTTATAAGGGGAAAGCCGTTATTTTCTTCTGCTTTTGTAAAATCAGTTTCACAATGCTTCCTTTTTCCCTTCCACCTGACTCTGCAGAATGATATAGAGGCTCCATAACATAGGAAACAGGAAATAATAGAGACAGAGGAGCTAACAACTCTATCATCTCGAAACTTTTAGACAAATAAATAAAACGAACTCAGGACTTTCCAGGACAGAACTGAGATTGTTCTCTGGATAGGAAGACCAAAGCAATCCACCGATTAGTGATTAATTATTTTTTCTCTTTCTCCTTCATAGAGACATCATTTTTTAATATGTTTGTAGTTCATGGAAAAACAAAATTCCACAAAGGCTCTGATCCTATAAACCTCCTGCAGTCAAAACTCCCTTAGATAACATCTTCCTCTATAAGGAGGAAATATATCATGTAATTAAAATTCTGACTACTTAATAATTATAATTTGGCTTGAGAGGACTTTTTAAGTATTATGTAGGGTTCATAAATCTTGAAGTGCTTGTGAAGTTATAACCCCTCGTGTAGTCTAAGCTTTCACACCTACATAATATACAAGCTCTGCCCTGTGAGGCAGCCATCACTCTTTGGTTACTAATTAAACAGGCATGATATGAAACATTAATTAGCTACACAATTAATATTGCATGCTTGTCACTGGCAGTTATTGTGCACCTTTTCCCTTGACTCAGAAGGGAAACTTTTCAGCATTAAACTTACTGTGAGACACTGCTTAAGAAGCGGGCTGGACTGTTAGCAGACAAGAACTTCCCCACATAGAAGCTGAAGAGACAGACTCTGAGTTCCCTAAAATGACTGTTTTGCCACCAAAAACCCTTAGAAAACAGTGTGACTTGTTTATTAATGCGTAGAACGTTCATAAACGTTCATAGAACGTTCATAAACATATTCACTCATTGATTTGTTGGTTTATCTGCAAGTGCCATCAGAAACTAACATGTTTATAAAAGTGAATCAAAAACTTTTCATTTGCAGAAATGGTGAACAGGTTTTATCTGACCTCGTACTTCCGATCTCTTGGCATTAACTGCCTACCATACTCATATGAGTTCAGCAAATATTAATAATAAAAATAGCTATTATTTATATTTTATAAGATTAGGTCCTATAAAGGAAGAATGAAGATGGTGATCTGTGAGTCAAATATTTGCAGACCTATAATAGAGATTCCAGAAGCTTGTACAACATACAGTAAAGGTACCAAAAAGAGAATAATCTAGTCTCCTTATGGGGTTATATATTAAAGTATCTCTTGGTGAGTTGAGACACCCCAAAAGAATTCCAGTCGAGATGACCAGCGAGCAGGGGCTGAGGGGAGGTTTGGGCTTGAGATACAGATTTCTGAGTTACAAGCAGATTCTTGAAAGATATGGAAATGTTTTCTAGGTGGGCCAGGCTGGAAAGACATCCCAGGCAAAGATGCCAACTTGAGCAACAGAACATCCTTCTCAACTTATTTTATAGCTCGTTACAATAGAAGCATTAGATGTATTTCCTGGGTGATGAGAAGCAAGTGATAAAGCATTAGAAACCTATTTGTCTCAAAGAAAACATTAATCTAGAATTATGCTCTTCATCAATTTGTGTTTCTCAGAGAGGAAATGTCACCACACTGACATCTTAGTGTATTTATATTATAGATTTACATACTTTGGCACTCCTAATTGTTAACTTAAATAAGTATGAAATCCTATTACTCAGTAAACTATTCTCTTTATTCAATTATAACTGCTTCTTTGTGAACCTTGTCAATTTAATATATATTTGAGATAATAACTCCAGTGTGTCACCCCCGTTCAATAATGAAAAAAACTTGAATGATATTTTAATAAAGATTTTCAAAGGTACTTATATACTTAGGATTTTCTAATTAATAGAATTCTTGAATATATGTAGGACAGATACACTAACCTTTAAGGGTTTGCTTCAGTGCGTCAAGGCACAGTTCAAAAAAAACAAGTGTAGGGGTTTTTATTGGACAAAATTGGTTTCTAAGCCTGGGCAAATGGCTTACAGTTCCCTAACATCTGCTTCTTCTCAACTGAAAAAATAGAATGTAGAGAGGATAAAACAAGATAAAGCATGTGCAGCATGAAAATGCTAATAAATGATGACTGTACTCTTATTGGAGCATCTTATTATGAAATGATGTACATGTGCTCTACAAAAAGCCAAGAATGTGCTCAAATCATCCTCAAATTTAAATGCAGCATACATTAGAACCTATACCGTGTAGTTCCTTTTAAGCAATTTACAATCGAGTGATGTAATAAATAAAAGATGTCAAAGCCGGTTTGCATTAGGAAAGCAACTAGTGTACACGATATTGTCCAACCGAAATCTGGTCCATCGCACTTTACGGATGATGGCTTTTGTAACGTAGGAAAAAGACCTACAGGATCAAATTTTGAAAACATTTCTTTTAAAAGAGTAACTTTTAAAAAACTGATTTCAAAATTTTGAAATTATTTGATTGCATGAAATAGTGAATTCTAAAAGGCTTACAATATTTGCTTAAAACCAATTATCTCTTCGACTCAAAGAGTTTTATATTTGTAAGTTATTTTTAAGCCCCCAGTTGAGACACACTCTTATTAGTCAAATGAGAGATTGATTGCAGTTAGGAACATTCTAGTTTGTCCTCAGAATGGAACCCTCTCTCCCCCTTTTTCCCTTCTTCTCCTTCTTCCTCCACAGATTTATTTGGATTTGTTTCCTGTTTTCCCGTGATTGATCATCCAGGGCCTGCTGTTCCACATTCATTACACCAGGCTGGGTGCAGCGCCGGCAGAAGACATGAGGAACTTAGCTGAGGACTTCCAGGTGGAACTGGGGGTTGTTTTGCTTTTGTTATGTCGCAGTCGGATCAAGGGACTTGCTTCACTTCTCACTTTTCTCTCACCTTCTCTGTTAATATTTGTTTTTTGACATGATTTAAATACATTATTTTTTTTTGAATTACATTGACTTCTTTTCTTTTCTTTTTTTTTTTTTTTTGACATCTTTATTGGAGTATGATTGCTTTACACTGCTGTGTTAGTTGCTGCTGTATAACAAAGTGAATCAGCTTTATGTATACATATATCCCCATATCCCCTCCCTCTTGCGCCTCCCTCGACCCTCCCTATCCCACCCCTCTAGGTAGTCACAAAGCCCCGAGTTGATCTCCCTGTGCTATGCGGCTGCTTCCCACTAGCTATCTATTTTACATCTGGTAGTGTATATATGTTCATGCCACTCTCTCACTTCATCCCAGCTTACCCTTCTCCCTCCCTGTGTCCTCAAGTCCGTTCTCTACATCTGCGTCTTTATTCCTGTCCTGCCCCTAGGTTCTTCAGAACCTTTTTTTTTTTTTTTTTTAGATTCCATATATATGTGTTAGCATATGGTATTTGTTTTTCTCTTTCTGACTTACTTGACTCTGTATGGTAAACTCTAGGTCCATTCACCTCACTACAAATAACTCAATTTCGTTTCTTTTTATGGCTGAGTAATATTCCATTGTATATATGTGCCACATCTCTATCCATTCATCTGTTGATGGACACTTAGGTTGCTTCCATGTCTTGGCTATTGTAAATAGAGCTGCAATGAACATTGTGGTATAAGACTCTTTTTGAATTATGTTTTTTTCAGGGCATATGCCCAGCAGTGGGATTGTTGGGTCGTATGGTACTTCTAATTTTAGTTTTTTAAGGAACCTCCATACTGTTCTCCATAGTGGCTGTATCAATTTACAGTCTTACCAACAATGCAAGAGGGTTCCCTTTTCTCCACTCCCTTTCCAGCACTTATTGTTTGTAGATTTTTTGATGATGGCCATTCTGACTGGTATGAGGTGATACCTTGCAGTTTTGATTTGCATTTCTCTAATGATTAGTGATGTTGAGCATCCTTTCATTTGTTTGTTGGCAATGTGTATATCTTCTTTGGAGAAATGTCTACTTAGGTCTTCTGCCCATTTTTGAATTGGGTTGTTTGTTTTTTTGATATTGAGCTGCATGAGCAGCTTGTATATTTTGGAGATTAATCCTTTGTCGGTTGCTTCATTTGCAAATATTTTCTCCCATTCTGAGGGTTGTCTTTTGGTCTTGTTTATGGTTTCCTTTGCTGTGCAAAAGCTTTGAAGTTTCATGAGGTCCCATTGGTTTATTTTTGTTTTTATTTCCATTTCTCTAGGAGGTGGATCAAAAAGGATCTTGCTGTGATTTATGTCATAGAGTGTTCTGCCTATGTTTTCCTCAAAGAGTTTTATAGTGTCTGGCCTTATATTTAGGTCTTTAATCCATTTTGAGTTTATTTTTGTGTGTGGTGTTAGGGAGTGTTCTAATTTCATTCTTTTACATGTAGCTGTTCAGTTTTCCCAGCACCACTTAATGAAGAGGCTGTCTTTTCTCCGTTGTATATTCTTGCCACTTTATCAAAATTAAGGTCACCATATGTGCGTGGGTTTATCTCTGGGCTTTCTATCCTGTTCCATTGATCTATCTTTCTGTTTTTGTGCCAGTACCATACTGTCTTGATTACGGTAGCTTTGTAGTATAGTCTGAAGTCAGGGAGCCTTATTCCTCCAGCTCTGTTTTTCGTTCTCAAGATTGCTTTGGCTATTCGGGGTCTTTTGTGTTTCCATACAAATTGTGAAAATATTTGTTCTAGTTCTGTGAAAAATGCCATTGGTAGCTTTATAAGGATTGCATTGAATCTGTAGATTGCTTTGGGTAGGATAGTCATTTTCACAATGTTGATTCTTCCAGTCCAAGAACATGGTATATCTCTCCATCTGTTTGTATCATCTTTAATTTCTTTCATCAGTGTCTTAGAGTTTTCTGCATACAGGTCTTTTGTCTACTTAGGTAGGTTTATTCCTGGGTATTTTATTCTTTTTTGTTGCAATGGTAAATGGGAGTGTTTCCTTAATTTCTCTTTCAGATTTTTCATCTTTAGTGTATAGGAATGCAAGAGATTCCTGTGCATTAATTTTGTATCCTGCTACTTTACCAAATTCATTGATTAGCTCGAGTAGTTTTCTGGTGGCATCGTTAGGATTCTCTATGTATAGTATCATGTCATGTGCAAACAGTGACAGCTTTACTTCATCTTTTCTGCTTTGGATTCCTTTTATTTCTTTTTCTTCTCTGATTGTTGTGGCTAAAACTTCCAAAACTATGTTGAATAATAGTGGTGAGAGTGGGCAACCTTGTCTTCTTCCTGATCTTAGTGGAAATGGTTTCAGTTTTTCATCACTGAGAACAGTGTTGGCTGGGGGTTTGTCATATATGGCCTTTATTATGTTGAGGAAAGTTCCCTCTATGCCTACTCCATTAATATTTTGGTTCACAGTCACAAACACCTTGGATACTCTCTGCACGGAGAAGTAGGCAAATAGTAAGAAATCATAATTTTAAAGCAATGGGATAAGAGAATTACTCCCAAGCACAGGATAGTGGGGCATAAACGATGGGGTTAACCCACCAGGGTCTTACATATGAGTAGGAATTACCCCAAAGAAGTGTAGGGGGCAGAGGGTGGGCTGGGATTAGGAGCAGAGTTCAACTAAGAAATGCGTGAGCTAAGACACACCAATTTTTGCTGTTTGGTGTGGCTGAAACTGGCCAGTGAGTAGATTGGTCAGATTATGGAAAGAAAGCCTTGTATGAACTGTTCATGTGTATAAACCATAAGTCATGGATATTTATATATAGAGAGACAAAAGACAGGAATCTCAGCTCCTAAATACCCTACCCCACCATTGGAGGTTCAATGATAATTATATCCAAAAGTTCAAGAAAAGAAACACCGTATATTTAACTTTTCTCCGTATTTATTCCCTAGGTGATCTCATCTGATCTCATGACTTTAAGCACCATCTGTATTTAAATGACTCGTGGCTCCCAAATATCTATCTCCAGCCCCAGCCTCTCCCCTGAGCGCCAAGCTCACGTCCAGTGTCCTACTTGATTTCCCATCAAATGTCTAAGGGAGACCTCAAACTTGAGGGCGGTGCAGAAGTTCCAGTACCCACTCCTGAGCTCCACCACCCCCACTGTTCTCCTATCTCATTAGATTGAAACTCCGACCTTCTAGTTGATCAGGAGGAACACTGCCTCTCATCACCTTATCTCATCTGTGAGGACAGCCTGCTGGCTCTTCCTTGAATGTCTGAGCAGAAAACAGCTGCGTCCCACCTCTGCAGTGGCCAACCTGGTCCAGCCACTCTCTCTTACCCCCATCATTCCAGCCATCTCCCAACTGAGCTCCTTGCTTCCAGGTTGTTCTAAAGCAGATGCTCCACACACCAGAGAGAGGCTTGAAAAACAGGAGTCAGATCACACGGCTCCTTCCAGCTCCCCCCCCACTCCATTTAGGGACCAAAGTACCTACCGTGACCTACAGGGGCTCCTGGTGGGCTCCTTCCACCCCTCTGCCCTGTCTCCCTCCTCTCTGCCCACTGCGTCCTCTACTGCAACCCCACCAGTCTCCTGGTTGTTCCTCAGACACCCCAAGTTCTGCCCGGCCCCAGGACATGTGCGCAGATACTCTCTCTGCTGGGATGCTCTTCATGAAGCACTTTCCTCCTCACTTTTTTCAGGCCTCCTTGGGAGTGTCCTCTTATCATCAGAGTCTTTCTTCATCACGTTATATAAAGTAGCAACAGCTCCCTACATAGACACACACACACACACACACACACACACACACACACACAACTGATGATTCTCCTGTAACTTATTCTACTCCCTAGTACTTCTCATCACCTGTCCACATACTCATGTGCAGGTATGTGTCTAAATCTAGGTCTGAGTCTCTATAAATGGATGAATTTGAGGCTCCATCTCAAATGCACACTCTCCTAGTGAGATGCTCTAGACTCTTTCTGCCTCTCCTCCCAACCCCCACCCCTCCCATCCCCAGATGTGAGCTTTCTCATTCACTCTTTATCTCTGCACCCAAGTTCCCCCCCGTGTCTGCTGTATCTGGCCCAGAAGACACAAGCGTGATTTCATGGATCCCTTTACACTTCTGAACCACTATAATAAGACAATAATTACTGCTTAAGACAGAAATAACTCTTTCTTCCCCTAAGCCTAACTTACCCTTCTGATGAAGAGGATACACTGACCCAAGTCACTCCATGTAAGAAGGTGGACCCTATGCCCCCTGCCCCATGCAGCAGCCCAAAGCCCCCTTCTCTCCTGCTCACATGGGATGTGAGTCTCCAAAGGGGGCTGGAGGTGGATTTATTGTGTGACTAATGAAGTACAAAACAGGGCTCCTCAATTTCACGGACACCTCCTAAGGCCCCAGGCCTACTTGCCTATTCATAATTTTGTATTTTCTCTCTTAAATCTTTTAAATTTCAAACCCCACACCACCTGGATGAGGTGGGAATTCTCCTTAGACAGAATGAAAAGAGAAAACATCGCCCTTCAGGACTGACATGTGCATGTACATGTCACTTTCCTACCTCTCACCTCTTCAGCCCCTACCTGTTCATCTTTCCACTTGAAATCCACCATGTTTGGGACTTCTGTGGTGGCTCAGTGGTTAAGAATCTGCCTGCCAATGCAGGGGACATGGGCTTGAGCCCTGGTCCAGGAAGATCCCACATGCCGTGGAGCAACTAAGCCCGTGAGCCACACCTACTGAGCTCACGCGCCTAGAGCCCATGCTCCGCAACAAAGAGAAACCACTGCAATGAGAGGCCCACGCACCGCAAGGTAGAGTAGTCCCCGCTCGCCGCAACTAGAGGAAACTCGCGCACAGCAACGAAGACCCAACGCAGCCAAAATTAAGAAATTAAAAGAAAAAACATCCACCATGTTTGAGAACACCTGTCCTTGACATTTTTAAAACCTAAACTGATTTCATCTCTTTTCTTATCATTATACATAATAATTTCCATTCTCGATTTTTTTTTTCAAAACTCTTTGGCAACCTTATTTCTTACAGACTTTGTGTCCCACAATCAGACAATGATTTTCATTGTATTGCAGGTTTTCTTGTGCTTCGTTTTTCTCATTCTCTGAGTCGTGGCGGGTTTCTCACTATTGTTTTCACTTCCTCCTTTTACGTCTCTTTCTCTAATGTGTAGGCTTGATGGTCAGTGTCTGTCCGTGGAATCTATGATTTATTGAGGAGCCTACCATTTGTCACCTTTATCGCTCCTTCTCTGGCCTGTTCTCCACTGTGATGTTTCCTTTCAAGGCCTGACGCAGCGCTTGGCATTAGAGGCCCAAGATGAATACACGAAATGTAAATCTAGAGGAAATTACCTTCGAAAGGCATATGGTGCCGGTTCCCATAAGGACTTCAAAGCTGCCTGTTCATTCATAAATTCAGAATCCCCAAATTGTATTATTCATAGACTCACCCACGACATAAAATTGTCATAAATTTAACGTTTATGGAGCGGAAGCTAGAACCTGGATTGCCCCACGGACTTTAGGGTCGAGAAACTCAGAGAATTGGAAATTTCTTTAAAATATTTTTAGAAGAAGAACTGCAGACCTTCAGAGTAAAGGGCACTTAAACTTATAAAGTTACACATTCCATCAGCCAGGACTTTATTTACTGATGCCAAAGGCTTAACAGGAGTGGATCCAACGTCTAAAAGGTGGGATTTCTGGTTGTCCCAGCATTTTCCATCCCTATAAACATCCTTCTAGAACACGATCTGTATTTTAAGCAACTGATTTTTGTGAGGTTTCAGGAGAGAAAAATGATTTTACCTCCATAACTTACAGATCGACACAGAGAACTTCACATAGAGCCAACCCCACCATTTTCCTTCTGAAGAACTCATATTTAATACGTGCACAACAAACTTCCACGTGTTAAGTAGACTGCCATATTCACTTGTTCTACTTTCTTGACAGTCCTTCTCCACGGAGCCTCTGGTTTTCTCGGAAACAGCTGAAATAATAGATGAGAAACAATGACCATCATTTCTCTCTGAATCTTGTCTCCAACTGGGGAAGGAGGGAGCCCTTCCTCACCAGACACTCAAGATTTCTTTCTTTTCTAGTTTGACATCTGCATCTTATAGAGTCTTGTTTGCGACTGGACCACTGGGGTATGGGTGACACCAATGATATGTGGACACAAAATTGAACACTATAGAAATTATACTAAGAGGCGCATTCTCTGTTTAAGTCTTTTCTACTCCTTAGGATTGAATCAAGGGGAAATTCTAGTTTGGTGCTAATAGGATGTGAAGTCCTCCTAACTCTCACTAAGACTCCTTTTTAGTGGAAAGAGTAACCCTCAGGCTCAAAGCCCTCAGCATGTCACCGTTAACCAGCTCGAATTCAATGACATGAGTCACTCGATTGACTGCTCATATCTTTTTAAAAAAATTTTATTGGAGTGTAGTTGATTTACAATGTTGTGTTACTTTCTGCTGTTCAGCAAAGTGAACCAGTTATACGTATACATATATCCCCTTTTTTAGACTCTTTTCTCATGTAGGTCATTGCAGAGTACTGAGTAGAGTTCCCTGTGCTATACAGTAGGTCCTTATTAGTTATCTATTTTATATATATGTATCTGTCAATCCCAATCTCCCAATTTATCCCTCTTCCCTTTTCCCCCCGGTAACCATAAGATTGTTTTCTACACCTGTAACTCTATTTCTGTTTTGTAAATAAATTTATTTGTACCATTTTTTAGATTCCACATATAAGCAATATCATACGATATTTGTCCTTTTCTGTATGACTTACTTCACTCAGTATGACAATCTCTAGGTCTATACATGTTGCTGCCAATGGCATTATTTCATTCTTTTTTATGGCTGAGTAATATTCCATTGTATATATGTACCACATCTTCTTTATCCATTGACATATCTTCTATTGAAAAGAATCTGAAAAAGAATGAATACATGTATATGTATAACTGAATCACTTTGCTGTGCACCTGAAACTAACACAACAATGTACATCAACTATACTCCAATAAACTTTTTTTTTAAAAAAAGGAAAACAATATTGGTTTCCCATCTGTGGGAGCAACTGAAATTTTCCTTTAAATCAAAATCTAAGCAAACATGAAAAGTTAATAATATTACGGAAGTAATGGGTGACAAATAGACCTGGCAGAAACCCTGAAGATTGTCTGGGAATAATAAAAAATTAAGAAACAGGAGGCTGATTCAATGGCATTATTCATGGAGGTCTTTAGGAAAATATTCTCTACCTGGAGTGGGAAAATGGCTTTTGTGGCTCCAAATTGTCCTGATCACCTGGATTATTTTTTCTTGTAAGTGATCGGTCTTTTTTTGAAGGAAAGCAACAACATCACCCTCATAACTATGGGAGGGAAAGTGCTTTGGTTGTGACTGAGGAGGAGACAAAGGGGCATGGGTAGCACGGGTCTGGGGAGCAGCGGCAGTGGAAGGACCAAAGAGGGCACCTTCACATCCTGCCCTGGAGAACTTGGAGTTGTGCCCCCTGGGAGTGGGGAGATGGTGGGCTGTTTGGGAGTAGATACCCCAAGGTTCTCCCCTAGAGGTCAGTGCGCCCTGGAAGGCGGGAGACTTGAAAATAAAAAGATGCCCATCTTCAGGGTGGAGAGGCAAGGGCAGCGGCATCCAGACAACTTCCAAGTCACTCCCTCCTCTCAACTGCTCATCTCTTAATTCTCAGTCATCTCTGCAGACCCCAGACTCTACATAACCCCCTCCCTGACAGACTTCACTGCACACGTGGACCAGGAGACCCAGGAGCTCTTACATTCCCACTGCATTCCAGGAAGCCTTCCAGAAACGTAAAAGTCATTAGTAACCATCTCTCTGCCACACATATGCTATCTCACCCTGCCTCCTCAGCAGCACCTTGTAAACAGCATCCAAACCACTGGGTCCCCTACCCTACCTCGAAAAATTACCATAGACTTCACGGGGTGGGAGGCAAGGGGGGCAATACCAATCGAGCTCTGACAATAAAACACAAATTGATGATCTCTTAGAGAGAGTGAAGCCTGTAGGTTTGCCCAAGGTCTAAAGTTTACAGATGAAGAACACGACTTACAAACTGGGACCTCTCCAATAAAGATGTTAAAAAAAAAAACAAAAAGAAAAGAAAAGAAAAGAAGAAGAAACTGGGACCAGAACTAGTGGAAAGGCAGCAGGAACAGAATTTAACTGAATTGGAAGTTTCACCAAGACCTCGAGACATCAGTTAGTCTTTTTCTTACCACGGACGTTTCTAGAATAAAATTCAACCATCTGGGGGTTATTTCAATGAGCTTTGCACTTCAACACCTAAAAAAATAATAATAACAACGGTTGCTGATTGGACGTGTTATTCGAGCACTCTTTAAAATTCTTTCCAAAATTAATGAGGGCACATAGTACATAAAGTTGCACAGAGGGAGACATTTGAACATCTCACCTGAACACAGCTGGTTAACAAGTTCACTACACGCATAAAAATGGCAGTGGGCTCCTCTCTGTGAGAAGACCTCAGAGGGATTCGCAGCCCTGGGCAAAATCAATAAGTTTTGCCACAGACTTTCAGGTCTATTGTGATTTTAAACTGACTCTGGGTGCCTGCATAAACAGTTCATTTTATTTTTCTGTTTAATTACGTATGGTGATGGCTGAATATTAATCTCTTCCCCCTTTTAAAAGGAAAATGTCTATTTTTGCCTGTCATTCAGAGTTTTTATAAATTCTTCAGATTTGAAACAAAGTCATCCAAAAACATGCCCCTACCCCGACTACCTCTGGGTTGCCGACAGTCCATACGAATAGGAGGTAGAACGACAGCAAGAGACCTTGGACTCACTAAGTGTTTTATGAGGGTTCCCATTTCCAGAAAAAAAGGATAAATTTGTTTTCCAGGTCCACTCTCTTTCCACATGTGTCCATGATGAAAGAGGCAGGCGTTTCTTTTATCTTACCGAGAGCTTTGTGTTTTAGAAGATACAGAAAACAGAAGACAATTTTTAACAATGAAGTTAATGCTTCCCATGTTAAATTACATTGTAAAGTAAACTCCTGCACCGATCTAAAATTATCTAAAATGAATGTAGCTATGACACCATCACTTATTAGTTTATCCCTGACAGTAGAGTATCCAAACATGTAAGGAAGCAGTTTTTTCTGTCTCTTTATTAGCTCCTGATAGCTTACTTTCTCATGGAGAATGTAATTCTGGTGAATTCTGCTATCTTGCAGTCAGTAAGTTTACTGCCCCTCTTTTCCTCCATTGCTACCTATAAAGTTCCATGTTCCCAGGACCCAGCGGAGGTATGAGAAAGGATCTGTGGTGTGTACCAGGGAGTTATCTAACAGGGCACACAGAGAAGAGACAGGTTTATAGAGCACAGCACAGTCAGACAGTTAGAAGTGACAGAAAGAATGGTTTAAAGACGTAACTTTGGCTCTGGACTCAAACCGTAATGAGCAAAAAAAGAAACCTCGTCTACAACTTCGCACATGCAGACCGCCTTTCCAATGCTTGGGTAAGTTCCTTGCAGCCTTTAAGGATTCGCAGACATAGTATTTTCCTTACTAATAAATGGTTTGTACGATTCAAATCGTTTTTCTGAAAGCCCTTTGAGCTGGAGAGCACACAGAGTTACCGTTTGCCTCGTCCTGAATCAGAGCCATCAGGTAGAGTAAGGTTGCATGTCAGCGCGCGGGTCATTTGTTTTATGATTCACTCAATTCATCCTAATATTTCCCTCTACTACTTGACTCTCCAACGGCATTGATCTGTTCTTTCCCAAAGCAGAGGATCCAGATCTGAATCGGACCTGTCTCTGGCAGTCACAGTCTCTCCAGGAGACGGTTCTATTTAGACTGTTTCATGGGCCGTCTAGTTATTTGTTCATTGTTAGGGATGGTGGGAGAGACTATAATAGCCGAGCAGCCTCAGCTGGCTGCTGGAAGGAAGACCAGGGCTGGTATTATTAAAAGGATAGATGGTATGTTCTATGCCCTATGGAAAATAGTTTGATAATACATCTTGACCCAGAACTTATTAAAAAATCCATTACCTTTTTAATTCAAGTTCATAATGCCCTTTGGAATTTCAATTTAGGCATTTCTTACCAAAATAATAGGTAGCTTTCTTACTGGACACGGGAAATAGAGTGTCTCCCACTGACAATTCTAACATGATGGTTATTAATTTATTATTGACGAATTCGTCTTCTTCTTCAAAAAAAATAAAATGATGGGGGTGCATATCCTTTTCTTGGGAATAGAGCTTAGATCAACTTGGCCGTTTCCTTGTGTTAACGTTATGGTGGTGCACAATTTCTATTTATTGGGCTGTTAATCTTTGCCTAACAGGACCGAGATCAATCCCTTGGATTGTTCATAAAATCCACACCCTGAGGACAGTGGACTTTGAAAAGAACTGTACACAAATATTGAGAAAGGACGGCAACGTACGCAGAATCTGGAAGATCATCGTCTCATTTGCAATATCAAAGATGGCGCGTGGCCACCTCTGTGGCCAGAAACCCAACACCTACACCCCTTCCAACAATACACATACAAGACAAACACGTGCCCCACCGAAAATAGCACCACTGGGTCTGATCTGTTGTCTTCCCACGCACCTGGCTTCAGACTGTTCTTGCGTTGGGGGGTTGGGCCCATCAGTATATCTTGGTACCACTGCATGGTGGACCTCCTGGAAGCCCAGCTGGGGGACTGGCCATGGCATCAGCCACTCAGAGCATCCTCCCACCTCCAGAACCAGGTTGATCTCAAGCCTTTTTCCCCCACAGTGTTCCTGAGTCTTTTAGGTCCCTCTTGGATGTGCTGACACAACTAAACATTCTCATAACTGTGATTAAAATCAGCTGAAGGCAAGGTGGTACCTTCCCCACCCTGTGCCATCCAGCTAGTGAAGGTCTTTTCGAACTGATTCTCTCTCCTTCTTTTAAAGTAATCTACAAGCAGAAAATTGTTTAGCTCAGTATTGGGTGTTCTGATGATTGTTCTAACTGACCCAAGGAACTAATGAATCCAGTCTAGAGATGTAGCGTGATTACGCAAACTTTGCTTATTACTTCACTGAATTTGGGCCACAGATTCTACACGTGCATCTCATGGGTCAAGCGTGATTACAATTTTTGGCACAGCCCGGAACCCTTGGAAGGGCTTCAACCCATCACAAATGTATCGTTATTAAAAGGAAAGCATCAAAACATCAGGTACATCTCCACGGTGATTCTAAGAAATATGTAAATTATCATTTAAATGACTCTACCTGTCTGTCGGGGGAGAAAACCTGAGACAATCAGTTCTGTGTTGGAGGAACATGTGTTCGACACCCTCTCATTTCTGGGCTTTTAATGAGTGGTCAGTGGCCTTTCTTCACGTCTCAGCCCCAGCCTTTCCCAGGAGGAAGCGGTGAAGAAAACAAGTCCATTTAGCATGAATGCCCCAGAGGCAGGGTCAATGATGCCTTTTGTGGGAGGGAGGGAGTGCTTCAAGCAGTTAGCACTTAGGGACACATTAGCTTTGTCTTAAAGGTTCCTCCTTAAAATGATGGGAAAATTACTAAGGGGGAAAAGGAGGAGAGGGATAAATTGGGAGATTGGGATTGACATGTACACACTACTATATATAAAATAGATAACTAATAAGACTTACTGTACAGCACAGGGAACTCTACTCAATACTCTGTAATGACCTATATGGGAATAGAATCTAAAAAAGAGTGGATATATGTATATGTATAACTGATTCATTTTATTGTGCAGCAGAAAGTAACACAACATTGTAAATCAACTGTATTCCAATAAAAATTAATTTAAAAAAAAATAAGGAACTTCCCTGGAGGTCCAGTGGTTAAGACTCTGAGCTTCCATTGCAGGGGGCATGTGTTCAGCCCTGGTTGGGGAACTAAGATCCCACATGTCTCGGCCAAAACAAAATAAAATAAAATGATGGAATGAAAGAGAAAGTACCCTTTTGCCTTAATTTTTTTCTTCATCTATGTTCTCATAATGATGTTCCACCATCACTACTGCTATTTCTTGAAGAATGTGGTTTTTCAGCACGCTTTCAGCCTTTTCCATTCTTTTTCCTTAGTGCCCTTTTATTGTTATTGAAGTGCAATCATCCATTTCCCTTTTAGGAAAAATGACTTTTAAAAAATTAATGAGGCGATGTTTTCCCCTTGTTAATTAAGAGAATAAGAGACTGAGAAATTCCCCAGTAACTCTGCAGAGAAAGTCGGAAATAGGTGAGGTGCATTGACAGTAGGTCTCTTCACACTTAAAGGAAGCTTAAGAAAATGTTTAAAGAATGGAACATAATAGCAAGAGCAGGGCCACCAGCGGTGGGCAGATGTGATGTGTGTTAAAGAGCCTGGGAGAGGTTCTAGAATCAGAAGCCCAGCTTTTTTTATTTTTTTGTTTTTTTAATTTAACTATAGTTTATTTACAATGTTGTATTAATTTCTGCTGTGCATCAAAGTGATTCAGTTATACAAATATCTATCTATCTCTCTATTTATCTATCTACATTCTTTTCCATTATGGTTTACCCCAGGATATTGAATATAGTTCCCTGTGCTCTACAGTAGGACCTTATTGTTTATCCATTCTATATATAATAGTTTGCATCTGCTAATCCCAAACTCCCAGTCCAACCCTCCCCAACGCCCTCCCCCTTGGCAACCACAAGTCTGTTCTCTATGTCTGTGAGTCTGTTTTTGTTTCCTAGATAGGTTCATTTGTGTCATATTTTAGATTCCACATATAAGTGATGTCATATGGTATTGATCTTCCTCTTTCTGACTTCACTTAGTATGATAATCTCTAGTTGCATCCATGTTGCTGCAAATGGCATTATTTTGTTCTTTTTATGGCTAAGTAGTATTCCATTGTATATATGTGCCACATCTTCTTTATCCATTCATCTGTCAATGGACATTTAGGTTGCTTCCACGTCTTGTTTATTGTGAATAGTGCTGCTATGAATATTGGGGTGCAGGTATCTTTCTAAATTATACTTTTGTCTGGATATATGCCCAGGAGTGGGATTGCTGGATCATATGGTAGCTCTATTTTTAGCTTTTTGAGGAACCTCCATACTGTTCTCCATAGTGGCTGCACCAACTTACATTCCCACCAAAAGGGCAGGAGGGTTCCCTTTTCTCCAGACCCTCTCCAGCATTTTTTACTTGTAGACTTTTTTATTGAACAAATATGTAAGACTAACAATCGAGCATAGGGGACAAAGCAGTCAGCCTCAAATTTCTGTGGGCCTGGAATTTAATATATATGCTTCAAGATTCAGAAACCTAATAAGAAGGCAAACGACCAGCACTAAGTATAATGCTGTAAATTGCTTTACAAATGAATTCTTATCACAGCTAAAATAGTAAGTCTAGCAGAGCAACATGAACAGCTTAATTGGTAAACTGGTAAATGCTGTGAAAGTCAGAAATACTCACCTATATTGACAAAGAACATTTGGAAAGGAAAATATAATTTGAAGATATTTCTTTAGCAGATTTGCACAAAGCATTCAGTAATACCAGATCTTCTCACAAACCCAGTCAAAACATTTCAATCTAAGTAGTGATTTCTTTTTTTTTTCTTTTCTGTGATTTCTTTTGAATCATGCTATTGAAGAAGGTATTCTAGGGTCTCCTGCAGCCATGCCTCAGAAACACTGGCCCAACTCCCGTGCACATGAAGAACTGAGGAGCACAGCATTGGAAAGGAACCACATGTCAGGTGGCTAAGAAGATAGTAATAACCATAGCCAGCTCTTGTACAATATTACTGTGCACAAGGAGCTTTTTAAAGCACTTCTTATATATTAGCTCATTCAACCCTCCTAACAATTCCATGAGGTCTATATTTTTATTATCCCCATTTTCCCAGTAAGGAGATGTACCACCCATAGCTTAGGCGGTTCACCATGTTTAAACAACTAGTCTGTAACAGAGCTGGGATTCAACCCCTGGCAAGCTGGCTCCAGCGTCTGTGGTCTTTCCCACTATACTATGTTGCTCTTGAAATTTGTCATAACCTTTTTATACAGCAATATATCTCTGAAAGTTAACAAATTAAAAATAATGTTTCTTACCCTGTTGACTTCTTCTCAATGCTATTTTCCACTGAAATTAATAATTAAATGGTTTACTTCACTGGCAAATATCCACTAGTATGCATTAATGAGGAGTCACATTACTAACAGTTTTTTCTCTAAAATGAACATTAAATACTCTATGAAATGTAGGTATGGCAAGTTAATCCATACAAGAAACGGGTACAATTTACTTTAGAATAAATTAAGTGACATTTAATCTATTCGTTTGGGTCAATATGAAGTTCTGTGTAATTTGCCAAAATGATGGGAGAAGTGGAAAACAGAATAGAAAAGAAAATCTACCATTATACTATGATAGAACATTATTAAAAAATAATAAGGGCTTCCCTGGTGGCGCAGTGGTTGGGGATCTGCCTGCTAATGCAGGGAACACGGGTTCGAGCCCTGGTCTGGGAAGATCCCACATGCCGCGGAGCAACTGTGCCCGTGAGCCACAACTACTGAGCCTGCGCGTCTGGAGCCTGTGCTCCGCAACAAGAGAGGCCGCGACAGTGAGAGGCCCACGCACCGCGATGAAGAGTGGCCCCCGCTCGCCGCAACTAGAGAAAGCCCTCGCACAGACACGAAGACCCAACACAGCCAAATAAATAAATAAATAAACAAATGTGGGGTTTAAAAAAAAGAGAAAAGAATTTAAAATAATAATAATAAAATGAAACTAGAGACGGCATCTTCCTCAGGGCAAAAGGCAGTTCTGTTCACAGACAGGAGGGAGAGTTGACGTCTCCCTGACCCAGCAGTGGTCAGGCATGCTTGCTGCCCATCAACGAAGACCGGGGTTCCCTGAGCTTAAGGTCCCTCTCCTAGAACAGAAGCCACTGCACGGCCAGCTAGCTCTTCCTTGGCTGGAGGAGTCGGGGCTCTGGGAACGAGGAAGACAGTGGCTACTTGGTGACTTGCTGATGCTGTGAATTCCAGGCTGGCCTTCACCTCTAACCAGGAGTCATGACGTTGCTGCCTGTCACACAGCCATCACAGCTGTTAACCACCTTCTACACATCCGCCGCCTCACGCCGGACACGTAAGCTCAGTGGGAACCAGGTCCTGGCCCATCTGTTTACTGCTGCATCGGCAGAGTCTAAACACTGCGTGTTCACAGTGCGCGCTCCATAAAAGCTTGTTAAATGAATAGAAGGAGTTATGTATTCTCATTGACTCATTTAAAACTAATCAACCACCGAGCTTCCCTGGTGGCGCAGTGGTTGGGAGTCCGCCTGCCGATGCAGGGGACGCAGGTTCGTGCCCCGGTCCGGGAGGATCTCGCATGCCGCGGAGCGGCTGGGCCCGTGGGCCGTGGCCGCTGGGCCTGCGCATCCGGAGCCTCCGGAGCCTGTGCTCCACAACGGGAGAGGCCACAACGGTGAGAGGCCCGTGTACCGCAAAAAAAAAAAAAAACAAAACTAATCAACCACCAACCATAGGACTAGATCTGTAGACTTATGTACAATCAAACCAGTTTTACATTAGACGGTTTTTGACTTTTTTTATTACTTCTAAAATACATATTCTAATGATTAAACCAAAAAATAACAATAATGTAAAGTATGGAATTCTTACCACATGAGTCATTATTTAAGAACTTAAGCACAATGTAAATATATTTTTTTAAAAAATTTTATTGGAGTAGAGTTGATTTACAGTGCTGTGTGTTAAGTTTCAGGTGTACAGCAAAGTGCATCAGTTATATGTATACATATATCCACTCTTTTTTAGATTCTTTTCCCATTTAGGTCATTACAGACCACTGAGTAGAGTTCCCTGTGCTCTACAGTAGGTCCTTGTTGGTTATCTATCTTATATATAGTAGTGTGTATATGTTGATCCCAAACTATGGAACACTTCACGTATTTGCATGTCATCCTTGCACTGGGGCCATGCTAATCTTCTCTGTATCGTTCCAGTTTTAGTATACGTGCTGCTGAAGAAAGCACCACAATGTAGGTATACTTAACACTACTGCATCCTTAGAAGCAGTTGGGATGGTAAATTTCATGTTATGTGCTTTTTACCACCATTAAACATTTAAACTTTTATTAAAAAAAAAAAAAAACAACTTGGACACCCTCAAGAAGTAAATCTCTTTAGTATTGCATGCTGCCCACAGAATCAAGCTGACATTGCCTAGAGCTTTCGTCACCCACAGCCGCCCCGCCCCCCCAGGACCCCTGAGCCTTTACAGGGAATCAGGAAGCTCTGGCTTCTCAAGAGAACTCTCTGGATTCCCCTTAGGCTTAAACATTTTCCCCTATTTTTCCACTGGTCACCTTGATCAGACTGTACCAGCTCTCATCCTGGTCTCTGTGGGGAATATGGACTATGGGAGATATGGAAAATATAAAATATGAAATATGGAAACTACCTGTCAAAATTCACTAATGAGCAAAGATATGGTTCCCTCTAAGCAGTGCTGTAAAATGTATCAGTGCTCACAGATACATCACAAACTTTGGGACCTATACACAGCTTTGTTAACGGTATCAGAACTGGCAGGCATGAGCCTACACGGGAAAGGATGCGGGCAAAAGGAGATGTGGAAGGAAGGAAGACAAGGGGAAGGAAGGAGAGAGATCATAAGAGGAACTGGGGTAGCAGGGCGGCAAGTCAAGGTTTAATTTCCTTTTTCTCAGAGGTACAAGTTTGCTCACTCTCCTGTACATGCTAAAATCAATGGGCACTTCATAAAAAGGAACATTTTTATGTGACATTTGCAGAGATGTGGATGGACCTAGAGACTGTCATACAGAGTGAAGTAAGTCAGACAGAGAAAAGCAAATGTCATACAATATCGCCTATATGTGGAATCTAGAAAAATGCTACAGATGAACTTATTTGTAAAGCAGAAATAGAGTCACAGATGTAGAAAACAAACATATGGACACCAAGCGGGGAAGGGAGGGTGGGATGAATTGGGAGATTGGGATTGACATGTACACACTACTATGTATTAAATAGATTAATGAGAACCTACTGTATAGCACAGGGAACTCTACTCAGTGCTCTGTGGTGACCTAAATGGGAAGGAAATCTAAAAAAGAGGTGATATATGTATACGTATGACTGATTCACTTAGCTGTACAGCAAGAAACTAACACAACATTGTAAAGCAACTATACTCCAATAAAAATTAATAAAGTAAATAAATTTTTAAAATTAAAGAAATAAAATTAAATTAATGGGCACTTTCAAAAATGAAAAGGTCCAAAGTGGACCCTTTTCTCACTGGGCCTGTATCTCCCTGACCTAATGGCCTGGCCCCTTCAGCTGCTGCCAATGGCAAAGAGCCCCAGACTGGGCACCTTAAACGACAGATGCTTATTGTCTCACAGTTCTCGAGGCTGGAAGTCCATGATCAAGGTGTAAGCAGCTTTGGTTTCTCCTGAGGTCTCTCTCCTTGGCTTTAGGCAGCTGCCTTCTCTCTGTGTCCTCACATGGTAGCCCACCCGTCTGCATGTTGTCTGTGCCCTAATCTCTCCTTCTTATAAGGGCACCAATCATTTTGGATTAGGGCCCACACACATGACCTCATTTTTCCTTATTTACCTCTTTAAAGGCCTTGTCTCCAAACACAGTCACATTCTGAGGTGCTGGGAATTAAGACGTCAACATATGACTCTGGAGGGACACAGTTCAGCCCACACCTGCCTCATCAGAGTTACTGAAGGGGCCCAGGGCAGCATTACAGGTCAGCCTGTAGCACCTGTCAGAGCCTTCCCAGTAAGTCTACTTATGGATGAACTTTTTTCTTCTTCTGGACCTATTCTGCAAGCCAAAGAAAAGAAAAGAAAAAACTAAATTAAATTAAATCAGAAATAATGTAATAGCTAGATGTAGGTGAATTTACTATTTTCTATTTTCCTTATTTTGAGCTATAACATATGGACCTGGATTCTTCCCTAGAATTTTACTCTTTTGACACTTTCTCCTCCAGACCTAAAGGGGTTGTACTGATGTATTTAATGACACTGCATCTTGGGATGCAAACTATTTAAAGGAGAGGAAAAGAGAGGGAAAGGAAGTGTGAGATATTCACATAACATCTTTGTTCCATTTGAGTAATCAGGCAAAACAGAGAAAAATAGTGCTATTGTGTTATTGTAATAAGCATTCTTAAAATTAAAAC
This sequence comes from Orcinus orca, assembly GCF_937001465.1. Lineage (NCBI taxonomy): Eukaryota > Metazoa > Chordata > Mammalia > Artiodactyla > Delphinidae > Orcinus > Orcinus orca. The sequence goes on from NC_064559.1 coordinate 30,254,749, forward strand.
AAAAAAAAGTTTTCTCCTTAAATAACTAAAGTATTTCTGCTGCAATTGTAAGTAACTTGCAATTTTACTTGGGGCGGTAGTAGGGCGGGGGGTGGCGTCAGGAGTTGCAAAAGTTCCAAGAGGCTTGAAGCTTCTGCCCTCGGGAAGCCCACCTGTGGTCTCCTGAATTGCTTTATTTTCCCTCCATCTCACCCTGTAACGTATCCTGTTCTATGTTAGGTGTTCTCTCTCATACCATAAAAAGAGTGAGAAGTTTCAGAGTCAAACAGACCCCTTCCTGAATCTCAGCTCCACCGCTAGGTAGCTCTGTCACCTTCGTTAAGCTTTCTAGTCCCCCAAATTCTCAGTTTCTTCACCTGCAAAATATGACTAATAAAAAAAAAATTAAGACTTCCTGAAAACATAGAGTCCTTACCTTACTCTTCTTTAAAAATTGTACTTTAAATGTACCTTTCCAAAGCCCCCAAGGCTTTTGTTCAATAATCCTCCTTCAGTTATTCAAGAGTCAACCAACCCATTTATAGACGGTTTGAAATTTGTAGCTTCTTCCACCTGCTTTGCTGTTACTGACCCACTGGCCTGAGTCACCATCAGGTGCACAGTTAGAGCAAAGGAAATTAATCAACAATTACATTCAAAGCCGGGGAATCCTGAGAACAGGAGACAAACTATCATGCATGTTTCAAAGACACTATCCTCCCTAGAACCCATTACTATTCTTCACAAAACTTCCAAAAGTATTTTTCTTCTTCACCTTCTCAGACCCCATCTTCTCTTCTTACATCAACCGCACCGTGCAAAAGTCTGCCTGTTGGTTCCTGTCTCAAAGTGGATTCCTCTTTTATTATATCTTTTGTCCATTTGAAACATCTTGCTTGTGAAACAACATGTTATCATAAATGTCATCATCAGGAAAGCATCTCCAATGTAAGAATGATATCACCACATAATGAAAAGATAAATACACAAAAAGAACTGACTTGAGCCATCCATAAAAGCTCCTCTTTTCTCTCTGGGCCATTTAAGCATTTTTATTTTCACTTTGTATTTACATAGCTGTCAAGTGCACCCAAGAGGAGCTCTCCAGGTTGAACCTGGAGGATCTAGGAAGCTGTTAGTCTCTGCTCTCACTACAGGTGGAGAAGCCAGGTCCATATACACCAACGAGCCACCACACAGCCACATGACTCAGGACCCTGTTCACCAGCATCACTTAAAGACGGCCCACGCGGGATGTAAGCTAAAGAGCACGTTTTAAAGGGGCCATGATCTTCACCCAAAGGTAAGACCAGATCTCTTTGAAATGGAGGTTCATAGCAGACGGTGTAGGTAGTGGGCAGAAAAGACCCCCACCATCTCAGAATGCTGCCTTCTTCTCTCCACTCCTGCTTTGGCTCCTTCCCAGGCATTGGTTTCTCCTTCAAAGAAAACTGACTTTTCACTGAAGTTGAAATAATCAGGTGTTGTACACCTTATTGTCCAAGTAACATATGCCTACTTACTCGCCAAGGAAAGTCTTGCCAATATTTTACAATAACTATAAATGGATTATAACCTTTAAAAACTGTGAGTCACTATATTGTACACCTGTAACATATAATATTGTACATCAACCATACTTCGATAAAAAAAATAGATATCTGAAAAGATAATGGCTTTGGCTTAGGAAAAAAAAAGAATCTTAATGTAGGCACTTTGTGTTCATCTCTAAAAAGGATGTTATTGTCCATATCTCCTGTATCAGTGGAGAAAGAAGTCCTTCCACACAGAAGCAAGTTTGTCTGAAACTTGCTCGGAGCTGGTGAGTGATGATGCGGAGGCTCCCCTGAGCTGTAGCTCTTCTGTCTCACCCTGGGGAGACATTCAATCTAAGGGCTGAGTTATCAAACCAAATGATTTCTTTAAAAGTGAGTTCAGGGCAGCACCATCAACATGGTGCCACAGTAGCAGTCCAAGACTACACACCTGTGAGTGATGTGGTCACCATGGGAACCATTTGGGGCTAGAAGGAGTCTGAGTCATCACCCCAAGTCCATATCTGAAAAGGCGTTGACCTTGGATAAGTCAGTCACTTGGAGACCAAGCCTCTCCTCTAAAATGTAAAGTCATGGAAGTTGCCCTCTAGCTGACACTGATGTTTTAAGTGAAGCACAGTGACCTTTGGGAAAATAAGTTAGACTCTAGGGAAGAAAGGAGCTGTGTAAACCCAGGGTTCTAACACAACTAACCAGTGTATATTGATGTTGTTACACAAAGGCTAGGTGATCATGTCCCTGGCACCATACAGGATACTTTATGGAAAGTATCCTACAGATTCCTTCGAACTCACAACAAGTTGAAATGACCTGAAAGTGTCTCAACAGAGACTTAGAGAGGCACAGATTAAACTGCAATACTTAGAAAGAATCACAAATTCCAGATGCCTCGTAGGAATTGTACTCTAAATTCTCCATCGAACAGGGAATCTCCAAACTGAGAGGGGAACAGAAAGGGAATTCAGTATGATTATTTTGTAGCTCTTGTGATGCTCCTAAGTTGGCACACTGACGTATTTGAGACATGTGAGGCACAGTCCTGGGCCTTTTGGGGGTTTGAGGGAGCTCTTAGAACTATGACATCACTCACATTTGCTCCAATATGGCACGGGGAGAATTGACCATCCACATGGTTCTTTGGGATATACGGTGAATGAAATAGTAAAATACAATCTGGCCTAGTGCACAGTTTGGCAATCTTTCAGCAGAGAGGGATGCTAAGTTGCTGACTACTGGCACTGAGAAATAGAGGGGGTGTGAGTGGGGAAAACAACGGGCCCTTGGAAGGTCCCTCTGTTCAGAAATCCCTCCCTAATTCAAGTTTCATTTGCAATAAACGTTCTCCTTTTTTTTTTTTTTCTTTTGGCCTAGCCACTCAGCATGTGGGATCTTAGTTTCCCGACCAGGGATGGAACCGGCGCCCCCTGCATTGGAAGCGTGGAGTCTTAACCACTGGACCGCCAGTGAAGTTCCATTTTGCTTTTAAAATACAAATATTCCTTGAGAAGTAGTTCCTTCGATCAGCTCAATTTCTGGCTTGGTATAGGTGGGTCTCAAACTGAGAGGAGTTTTGCTCAGGGACCAGTGGGGTGAGGGGAGAAGGATCATTTGGAACATGAGCCACTTTAGAGGCAGTGAAACCTGAAGGGCTATGAAGCATTAGGCACCGTGAACAGCCAAGGGCTTCGAGAAGAGGGGGACCAGGCAGGGGAAGGGGCTGTCAAGCCCCGGGGGACGTACAGTACCAAGCCGGCAGGATGTTCCAGTACAGCTGGCCTGGAGCCACTGAGAATCCTTCCCTGTGAGTCCAGGGTCCCCCGTGTGGAGGGATGTTGACTCCTGTCAAAATGAACCCCTCGGGCTTCCCTGGTGGCGCAGTGGTTGGGAATCCGCCTGCCGATGCAGGGGACACGGGTTCGTGCCCCGGTCCGGGAAGATCCCCCATGCTGCAGAGCGGCTGGGTCCGTGAGCCATGGCCGCTGAGCCTGCGCGTCCGGAGCCTGTGCTCCGCAATGAGAGCGGCCACAACAGTGAGAGGCCCGCGTACCGCAAAAAAAAAAAAAAAAAAAAAAAAACAAGAAACAAACAAACAAACAAAATGAACCCCTCACAGCTCTTGTGTCTGCCTGACCCTAGGCCTCTGCCAGGTAGGATGGTTCAGATTTGCTTTCACCAGTCTGACTGGGGTACTTGCAGAACAAACGATTGAATTAGAGACACAGACGTAGAGAACAAGCATATGGACACAAAGGGGGGAAAGTGGGGTGCAGGGGGCGGTGGGATGAATTGGGAGATTGGGATTGACATGTATACACTAATATGTATAAAATAGATAACTAAGAAGAAGCTGCTGTATAAAAAATTAATTAATTAAAAAAAAAGAATTTCTGAACAACGCTAGAAATTTAAAATGATAAGCGAAAATCCCATAGGTGACTATGTTCTTGTAACCTCTTCTGTCAAATAAAAGTAAGCTGCTTTTGTGTACATTTTTAAGAAATAAGAGTCTTGGGACTTCCCTGGCGGTCCAGTGGTTACGACTCCACGCTTCCACTGCAGCGGGTGCGGGTTCGATCCCTGGTCGTGGAGCTAAGATCCCACATGCCTCGCCGTCAAAAAACTAAAACATAAAACAGAAGCAATATTGTAACAAATTCAAGAAAGACTTTAAAAAATGGTCCACATCACAAAAATCTTTAAAAAGAAAAAAGAAGTAAGAGTCTTAATGCCTAGAAATTCAGTGTTATTGGGAAAGTCACGTCGTCCTCTGCAGGATAAGATGCAAAATGATTTTAGTAGAGATCTAGACCCTTTTTTCGAGGTTTAAGAATAGGGGAGCAGTAGAATAGATTACTCCCAACCAGGCAGACTCCTAGGATAATATGCATTATCTCATAATCTTTTGGGAAGAGACAGAAAGCTCAGCTTTTTTGAAGTATATGAATAAACAGAAGGAAATAAAACAGCAAGCCTTCATAAAACTCATTTCTTTTTAATCTCACAAATATTTATTTGTATAAAAAATAAAAATTTTGCAAGTAAGAAAAAAGATATGCACTATCTCATGTAACCTCCACAGCAGCCTGTGACATGGCTATTAGTACATCCATTTTCTTCTTTAAATGAGAATCGCATTTTAATCAATCAGTGGCTATTTAAGCCACCTCAATTTCAACTTCCCAGCATAAAGTAATACACTTGATCTACATAAAAGCAACACAAAGTAAAATCTTATTAATTTCAATGCATTAATACAACAGGATAGTTATTTACTTATATTTTGCAGGAGTGTAGTTACTGTATCTTCAGATATATCTTCCCATTCTTGTGAAACACTTATTTTTGAATGTGTGCTTTCTTCTTTGTCTTTATTTTTTTATTAATTTTTATTGGAGGGACTTCCCTGGTGGCGCAGTGGTTAAAATCCTCCCGCCAATGCAGGGGACACAGGTTTGAGCCCTGGTCCGGGAAGATCCCACGTGCCTCGGAGCAACTAAGCCTGAGTGCCACAACTACTGAGCCTGCACGCCAAAACTACTGAAGCCCGTGTAACTAGAGTCCATGCACCGCAACGAAGAGTAACCCCTGCTCACCGCAACTAGAGAAAGCCCACACAGCAATGAAGACCCAACTCAGCCAAAAATAAAAATAAAAAATAAACATTTTATTGGAGAATATGTATACGTGTGGCTGATTCACTTTGCTGCACAGCAGAAACTAACCCAACATTGTAAAGTAATCCATTTTTTTATAGATCCAGAAACTGAAGCCTAAAGAATACCTGCACCAGGTACCACAGCCAGTAAATGCTGAAGCCAGAATTCAAATCCAGACAGTGTGGGACAAAAGCTCACATGCTTAACCAGGGTTTGGCAAACTTTTCCCATAAAGGGCTTGAAAGTATTTTCAGCACTGCAGGACAGTCTGTCTCACAACTATTCGAGTCTTTCATGGCAGTGAGAAGGCAGCCACAGACGATACATAAACAAATAGGCATGGTCGTGTCAATAAAGTTTTATTTACAAAAGCAGGCAGACAGAGGACTAGATTTGGTCCATGTGACTCTGGAGTGCCTCACTTTAACCACTATTATATGATGCTGCCTCTTAGTATATTTAATTTTATTCTGAAAAGCTGAAATTATTTGTTGCTTCTGTATCTTGGTTGCTACGTGGCACACACTGACCTCCTTGTTTGTTATTCTGTTAAGTAGCCCAAGATACACTGGAAATGCATGGGTCCCTTTTATAAAAGCTTGGTTTTTAGCAATTGCTGCCATTTGAAGTGTCTGTTGGGAAATCCCATAACCTACCTTCTTGAAAGAGAAGCACAGAGGCTATATTTTATACGTGAGCAGTCCTCCAGGACGCTCGATAAGCAAGAAAACACTGTTAGCTCAAAAGCCTGCCCCCCCGTAGGGCATCCAGCTTGGTCGTTAGGGTGCTTGTTTCCAAAGATCAAGCGACAGTGTAATACAGCCTGATGATCCAGGACAGATGTGGGGATAAAGTCTAAGCTGAAAATATTACTGGGGGGCTTAAACTAAGATCAGAGGCGTTTCCACCAGGCATGTGGTTAAGTTGGAGTTTGGAAAACGTGCTCTGTCTCGGACGATTTCCACGTCCCACTGAACTCCCCACCCCACCTTTGACACTTACAGCTGCAGCGGGAGGAGTTCAGATTTACAAGTGGTGTTGACCTCGTTGTCAAGGGAAGTCAAGTCAATTTGGTTGCTCTCTCCTCCCTTTAACCTGACAGAAGGGAAAGAGCTTCTGCCAAAAATCATGAAGCTGACCCCCGTGTGCTCCTGCAATTTGGCATTGTGTATTTATACCTCTATTCTACACTACCTCTTCTTTGAAGATGGCTGCATTCGTTTTGTTTGGGCGCTGCATATATGCCTATGTCCTGGAGAAACCAGGCATTAACAATAAACTGTTCACACTGACAAACTAGCAAAGACGTTGGCCAATCTACTTCCCAATGTATTAATTCCTAAATCATGGTATTAGTATTTAAGCATTGCAGTTAGGTTTGCAGTTTTCTTTTTCATATTCTATTTCCCTCTCCCTCCCTCTCTCTCTCTCTCTCTCTCTCTCTCTCTCTCTCTTTCTCTCTTATTCACTACCTGGTTACCTTGTTTCTATAGCTACTAATAGCAGAGCTACCTTCGGAACTATAATGGAGTTTGCCTCTTTCATTCTTATTTTAAAGAAAATAGAAAATTGAGTCCTTTAAAACTTAGTGAATTCCTGCTTTTTAATTGCCCTGCTTCTGATGGAAAATCTACTTTACCATACCTGATTTTATATCATTTGAAATGGGGTTGCCATCTTATACGCATTTAGATGATGGGACAGATAAAGTTATCTTTTCTTGAACTGAATTCTGGAAAATAAACAATTATCCTCATTTCCAACAGGAAGTGGTAGATAATAAAATCCACCTGTATTTGCACAAATCTTTTAGATATCACTCTGAATTAAGAGAAAATCTGTTATATTCACTTGGGCAATTTCAAATTTCAATTAAATGTTCTTTTTTCAAAAGTGCCACACTGTGTACTACAAATAAAAACGGCCCTGTTTTTGCCTGGAAGGCAGAAAATAGTCCAGCAAATTTATGGGAAAGCAAATTTTTTTCTATCGATCAATCCCTAGAGGGGCATTAACTACTCTTAAGGGAGCTTATTGCAGAAGACGGCATAAGTGACATGCACAAAAGACAGGCTAAGGATGCTGAGAAGTGGAGGAGAAAATGGAAGACTTTAACATTACATCCTGGACGTACCAAGGTCCATTGACCCTGTGTTCATTCCAGGTAATTAATTTACAACACGTTAAAACCTCGATGTGAAGAAGGCTGTTATGCGTCGAACGTGTAGGAATAAAAAGTGTTATTGATTTAGGATTTCTATTGTATCATGTGCTGACAGAAAAAACCTCCTCCACCGAGTTACGGCTCAACGGTGGAACAAAGCTTTGCTGAAGGACGAAACTGCCCAAGAAGTGCACTCTGGAATACACTCAGCTGGAGCAACACAGCCTGCAAGGGATTCTGTGGGGTGAATTAGGAAGCATCATTAGAACCAACCCACGCACCTAATAAATATTGATAAATAAGCACTCTAGAAATCAAATTTGGGGACATGATAATGATCTTCTTTACAGTAAAGGTCTAAAATAGCCCCTCTGCCAAAGCCAACCATTAATATTTATTAAATAAAATATGAGTATACCATTAATTTTAAACACCTGACATAAATCGAAGCTCTCTTCCTTTTGAAGTGTAGAAATTATAAGGGTGAGGCCACACAAGCTTGAAGCCATGATGATTTGAAGAGACTAAAAGAACTAGTTCTAATTTTAAAAATTAAGTGGCTTCATTAGCTAGTAGAGCAGGCATATTGGGGGAAAAAAATAGACGATGACTATTTGGGGTCTTCTTTTGTGTCTCCATACAAATTTAAAAATTTTTGTTCTAGTTCTGTGAAAAATGCCATTGGTAATTTGATAGGGATTGCATTGAATCTGTAGACTGGCTTGGGCAGTATGGTCATTTTAACAACACTGATTCTTCCAATCCAAGAACACAGTATATCTTTCCATCTGTTTGTGTTGTCTTTAATTTCTTTCATCAGTGTCTTATAGTTTTTGGAGTACAGGTCTTTTGCCTCCTTTCGCTAGGTTTATTCCTAGGTATTTTATCCTTTTTGATGCGATGGTAAATGGGAGTGTTTCCTTAATTTCTATTTCTGATATTTTGCTGTGTATAGAAATGCAACAGATTTCTGTATGTTAATTTTGTATGCTGCAACTTTACCAAATTCATTGATGAGCTCTAGTAGTTTTCTGGTAGCATCCTTAGGATTTTCTGCGTAGAGTAAATCTACTATACTTCAATTAAAAAAACACCAATGAGTAAAATTATTTGTCAGCTCCTCGGTGACCAAGGACAAGTCACTGAGCATCTCTGAAGCCACAACAGTTGCATCTAATAAAGCAAAAATAACACGGACTCTACTTGACTCATAGGGCTAATGACAGGAATAAATGAGATAATACATATGAATGTGATTGAAAATAGTATTCAATCCTATTTAAATGTGTTACTGAAATTATTTTATTTGAAAATTGGTTTTTGAAGGAAATAAAATGACAAAGACTTTTTTTTTAAAGGTGAAACGTTCTACATATGGCTTTCTAACATATCACAAATTCTCTCCATCTTCTCCTAATGATAATTTAATTTAATCTAAAAGGACTTATTTGGGAATTTCCTGGAGGTCCAGTGGTTGGGACTCCGCGCTTTCACTGCCAAGGGCCTGCGTTCAATCCCTGGTTGGGGAACAAAGATCCCACAAGCCATGCAGCACGGCCATAAAAAAAATTTAAAAATAAATAATAAATAAATGGACTTATTTTAGATAGAAGATGTAGTACAGGATGAAGGTGTACATAACAGAGACAGAATAATAAAGTTACAAAAAATATTACTTAAAAATTTGGGTGCCCATAACTCCATGGGTCAAATTAATATGACTTGAGTTCTTTCATTAATTCAAGGTCCTCTGTATGTATTAAAGGACTCCATCACATGCAATTTCCCAAATGGTTTTTTCTTCTTCTCCATACTACCTATCCAAATACCTTTTCTGCAGGTAGCATTTTTCAAAGCTACAATAGAAAAATGACAGGACCATCAGTAGGGAATTATACTGATCCTTGTAAGTTCTTCCTATACTAAAAATAGGATTGCTATAGAAATGCATTGTCCAATATGATAGCTGCTAACCACGTGTGGATATTTAAATTTAAATTAATTAAATATTAAAAATTCAGTTCCTCAGTCACCCGAGCCATATTTCTAGTGCTCAACAGCTGGATGTGGCTGGCTGGTAGCCACAGTATTGAATGGAGCAGCTATAACATATCTGTCCTCACAGAAAGTTCTAGTGCATGGTGCTTCTGTAGAGGGTCTTTGAAGTCATCACCCCAGCTCAGCATCTCTGGGTATCCAGCCTCAGCCATTTCTATGGCAGTAAGCTCTTCTCCCACTTCTCTGAGGAACACTGTGAGGCCCTGCCCTTCCAGATCCTCAAAGCCCAAGTTTCTTGCAGGGTATGAAACAATTAAATAAGTTTTATTTAGTTTTTCTAATAGTCATAGCACCTGGTTGGAGAACCATGGTTATGAGGGTAGGAGCATTTATGCAATGAGAAAAAAAATCAGAAATAAAAAAGGAAAATTGAGTAAATAAATGGTCTACCTAGGTTTTCTGGGGTCTACCTTTTAAATGGCCTCCTAAAACTTAGGTGATTTTTTTGAACACTAAATAGATTTCCCTGAGATGGTAAGTGGTTGTGTCCACTGTACTCACAGGCTTAGTGACATCACTGAGAAATTGTAAAACTTGCAGAGAGATAAGAGTCAGAATAACATCCAAATAGCTGAGAGGATGCACTCATTAAAGACCTACCAGCCAATGAAACCAATGAAAGCATGGCTACTGGCATAACCAGAGTGAACAGTTTAGAGAGGAGCGGAAGACAACTAGCATTTACTAAACGCCTAGTACGTATTCACATACTATGAATTGGGTACAGTAAATCCCATCTAGTAGAATAGAAAACTCACCTTTGCAGTAAAATGTTCTCAAAGTCACACAGCTATCTGATGTATATACTATTTAAATCTATATCTATCCAGCTTCAGGGCTCTTATTTTTCCATAATACTTTAAAGACCTCCAAAGGGAATACTACTGTCATTGAAATCTGGGATTCCTGCCTTCTAATCATGGATTAAATTAGACCTAAGACTTTCCTCAGAGGACAGCTGGCTAAGAACAAAATATACCATAAGGTGAAAATGTAAGGGCAATCAAACCTAGTGTGCAGAAATAGTTCACAAATACGTAGAGCTGTTTAAAAGCAAGATACTTCAGGAGCAAAGAAGCTTTCATAACAAAGGTTTCAAGGTTTGTATAATACTACTTAGATGCTGATCAAATTTAGAGGGGATCTTTCACTGTAGCCAAAAGTGAGGGCTGACACAGAACTCAAAAAAATCTAATAAGGAAAAAGGGTAGAAGATAAGGTGATGGAGTGAGCATCTGATTCCAGGAAACACACTATAGTCCCTGGTAAGTGGATATAGAAATGAACAAGACAAAAGCAATAATAACCCAAATGCCTTGTAAACATGCAGATTAACTACAGCAGTTTGAGGATCTTCTCAAGGAATTTGTATTTTCCAAGTTGAAGAACTCATTTCTGCTTGAAACCGTCATGGAGTAATTGGAATTGCCCTCCCACCATAAACAGTTAGAAAACTGGGCAAAGTACATGAAATAACTGTTTTCAGTCACTGGACACGGAAAGCACAGGACTGTGTCTCTGAGAAAAGGAAACAAACAAGGTAACCCCTACAGTTGTCCCAGCTGTCTCTCTAGAGGTTCTTTTTAGATTGTAGCAGAGAGGGGGAACTCAAGCAGATTATAGTGGTTGTCCAGTTGAAGAGATAGAAAAGGGATTTCAGAGAGGGTGAGGTATCTGGAGTTTGAGGGGCAGAGAACCAGAGAGCAAAAAGATCAAGCTGAACTGCAACAACCTCTCAGAACAAAATTCAACATTCTTCAAATGAAAACACAAAATCAAATACTTAATAAACTAATATTTATAATCCTGCACCCAATAAAAAATTATTTTACAGGCAATGGTGCAGGAAAATGGAATCCATAACCAGGAGAAAAGTCAATCAATTAAAACAGACCTTAAGATGGCAGAGATGATGAAATCAGCAGATAAGGACATTAAAAGTTATAGATATGCTTAAAGATTTAAAAGAAAACATGAACATAATGAGGAGAGAAATGGAAGGTATAAAAGGGAACCAAATGGACCTTAAAGTGGTGAAAACTACAATATCTGAATTGAAAGATTCACTACCTAAACCAAACAGCAAATTAGATATTGCAGAAGAAAAGATTAGTGAATTTGAAGACATTAGATTAGATTAAAAGACAGTAGATTAAAAGACAGAAAAGCCCAAACTAAAAGACAGAAAGCAAAAATCCTGGGGAAAAAAACTTAAAGTCTCAATAACTTGTGGAATAATATTAAATGATCTAACAAATATATAATTGGAATTACAGAGGAAGGAAGAGGAACAGAAAAATATTTGATGTGTGGCATAATTTTTTCAAATTTGATTAACATAAACCTAAGAACCTCAAAGACCCTCAAGCATGATAAACAAAAACACACCAAGTCACAACATAATCAAGTTCCTAAAAACCAGTGATTAGAGAATATCTTCAAAGCAGAGACAGAGGGCTTCCCTGGTGGCGCAGTGGTTGAGAGTCCGCCTGCCGATACAGGGGACGCAGGTTCGTGCCCCGGTCCGGGAAGATCCCACATGCCGCAGAGCGGCTGGGCCTGTGAGCCATGACCGCTGAGCCTGTGCGTCCGGAGCCTGTGCTCCGCAAAAGGAGAGGCCACGGCAGTGAGAGGCCCGTGTACCGCAAAAAAAAAAAAGACTATGAAAACCACAATGAAATACCACTTCACACCTACCAGGATCGCTATAATTTTATAAAACTGGAAAATAACAGTGTTGGCAAGGATGTTGAGAAACTGGAATACTTGCACATTGCTGGTGGGAATATAAAATGGTATAGCTGTCAGTTTCTCAAAGGCTTAAATACAGAATTATCATATGACCCAGCATTTCTACTGCTAGGTATATATCAAAAAAAAAATTGAAAACAGGGACTTGAACAGATATTTGTACACCAATGTTCATAGAAACAGTATTCACAAAGGACAAAAAGTAGAAACACAGAAGTGTCCATCAACGGATGCATGAATAAAAAACATGTGGTGAACACATGCAACAGAATATTTTTTTGTTTTGTTTTGTTTTTGTTTTTTTTTTGTGGTACGCAGCCTCTCACTGTTGTGGCCTCTCCCGTTGCGGAGCACAGGTTCCGGACACACAGGCTCAGCGGCCATGGCTCACGGGCCCAGCTGCTCCGCGGCATGTGGGATCTTCCCGGACCGGGACACGAACCCGTGTCCCCTGCATCAGCAGGCGGACTCTCAACCACTGCGCCACCAGGGAAGCCCTGCAACAGAATATTATTTAGCCATAAAAAGGAATGAAATTTTGATATATGCTAAAACATGGCTGGGCCTTGAGAACATTATGCTAAATGATATAAGCCAGATAGAGAAGGAAAAATTTTGTATGATTCCATTTATTTGAGGTACCTAGAATAGGCAAATTCATGGAGACAGAAAGTAGAACCGATGTTACCAGGGATGAGGGAAGCAGAAGATGGGGAGTTATTGCTTAGTGTGCAGAGTTTTGGGGGGATAATGAAATGGTTTGAGTACAGAGAGTGGTAATGTTACACATGACTGTGTATTTAATGTGACTGTATTTAATACCACTGAATTGTACACTCACTAATGGCTAAAATGATAAATATTATGTTATGTACATTTTAGCATAATAAAAAGAGAAAAAAATGACAAAATGACAAAATGTAGATGAGCAAAAGGAAATTAAAAATCATCAGTTATCAGATGAACCGGTCTGAAGGGCAGAAACTGAGACACAGGTGAAGAGAACAAACGTATGGACACCAAGGTGGGAAAGCAGCAGTGGTGGGATGCATTGGGAGATTGGGATTGACATATATACACTAATATGTATAAACTGGATAACTAGTAAGAACCTGCTGTATAAAAAAAATAAATAAAATAAAATTCAAAAAGAAAAAGAACTACAAATGTTTTGTGGTTTTCAGAATATAAGTTTTGCATTATTTGTTAAATTTATTCCTAGGTAATTTATTCCTTTTGAGGTGATTGTGAATGGAATTTTTTTCTTAATTTCATTTTCAGATTGCTCATTGCAAGTGTATAGAAATACAGTTAATTTTTAAAATTAAAAAAAAATCATCAGTTATCATCCCGTCATCTGAAGATAGCTGCAGTTATATTGATATTTTTATGTAAAAATCTTTTTCTGCATGTTTATAAGTTTAATAAAAAAATGGAAACATACTCTAGGCATGAATTTTTATTAAACAATAAACATATTCCCATGTCATTAAAAAATGAAGGCTAAATAATGATGTATTCAGATAAGCCAAAACTGAGGGAATTTGATATCAACAGACGTGCCCTGTAGGAAACATTAAAGGAAGCTCTTCACGTAGCAGGAAAACAATGGATGCTGGGAACTTGGATCCATAAAAAGGAGTGGAAAGTGCCAGAAAAGGTAAAGATGGGGGCAAAGACGAAAGCCTTTTCCTCTCACTTTTAATTTCCTTTAAACTGAAGAAGTCACTTTGAACATATTAAACCAAAATACATAAACCTGTGTCACCCCATCTGCCCATTGGTGTGTTCTTCATTCTTTCATTTATTTATTTATTCATTTATTTACTCAATAAATAGTGGATCTTCTGGGAGATCCACTCTGCTAGGCACTGACTCTTTAGTGGAGAGTAAAACTGACAAGGTTGCTGTACTCACAGAGCTTTCAATCTACTGGCAAAAAGCCAGTTATTATTTACACACACACAAGTGAAAAATATAATTAGTGAACGAGATAAGCACTGTGAAGCTGAGAAAGAGAACAAGAAGTTTGGAGAAGAAAGCATAAGAATGGATCCTAGTGCATCTCCTGCTGCCCTGACTTTCACTTCGTGGTCCAGCGACGCCCATCAGCTCTGTTGTCCACCCATCTCCCACTCAGTTTCTCACACGCTTGTTTTGGGTCTTCTCCAATAATTTGTGTAAGCGAAGCTGTCTCTGTTTCCTCACTTTACAATTCACTATTCACACCTCTCCTATACGTTTTAACCCTACCAGATGTATTCTTATTAAGATGATGTCTTGAGTGGATTCCCCAGGAGCAGAGCCTGAGATGGATATTCCTTGCAAATGATTTATTCATGGAGTGCTCTCAGGAAAACGGAGTGAGAGAAGCATAATAGGGCAGAGAGGGAAAAAATCTAAGCAAGAACATCATCTCCACTGGAGATGAGCTTTAGCCAAATCCACAGGGATTTCTGCCTGTTGCCCCACAGAGACAAGAGATGGGCAACAATGAGGGAACATCAGGACAGATGTACCTCATCCCAGACTCTGCTATCTCCACTGCCATCCTTCCTCCCATATTTAAACAGGCAGGGGTAGGTTTCTCCCCCTCCTCTTGTGTGCCAAAGAAGTGCAAATTAAAACAAGATAACTACTTTTTTTTTCCTGCCAAACTAGCAAATTAGTTTTATTAGAAAATACTCATTGGTGATGAGAATGAGGTGGAATTAACATTGTCATATAACATGGCTAGGAGTGTGATAGGATACCATCTCTCTGGGGGAAAGTATCTGGCAACCTGCATCAGTCACAAATGTGCACAAATGCAATAATTCTACTTCTTTGAATATATTGTTTTTAAAATTGCAAAGCACAGATGAAGGTTCATGCACAGCAATACTCATCATAGTGTCATTGCTAAAATCCAAAATTAAAAATGACCTAAATCCCAACCAGTATGAGATCGGTAGTAGACCATATGGTATATCCAGACCAGAGACTATAATAATTTAAAAGGTTAAATAATTTGGAATTGCTTACATTGTAATACTCAGCTAAAAAGAGAATTATACTTTTCCCCAAAATTCTACTTGCTACATTGTTTCAACTAAGTAAAAAACCGTACACCTAAAAACTCTGAAAGTCAATGTAACAAAATGTTACTTCTGAGAGGTAAGCATATGAGTGCTTTTCTTTGCTCTGCATTATACTTTCTGTAGTTTTCATATTTTCTACCTTTCATTTACTCATTCTATACAGTATTAAACATTATTATATACCATCCATTGTTGTAGACATTGTGGAAACAGCAATGGAAAAATAAAACACTCTGATTCAAAAAGATACACGCACCCTGATGCTCATAGCAGCACTATTTACAATGGCCAAGACGTGGAAGGAACCTAAATGACCATCGACAGATGAATGGATAAAGATGATGTGGTACATACAGACGATGGAATATTACTCAGCCATAAAAAAGAATGAAATAATGCCACTTACAACATGGATGGACCTAGAGATTATCAGACTCAGTGAAGTAAGTCAGACAGAGAAAGACAAATGATATCACTTCTAAGTGGAATCTAAAACAAATGAAGCTACTTACAAAACAGAAACAGACTCACAGACATAGAGAACAAACATGGTTCCCAAAGGGGAAAGGAGGGCGAGGGATAAATCAGGAGTTTGGGATTAACAGATACACACCACTATATGTAAAATAGATAACCAACAAGGACCTGCTGTAAAGCACAGGGAGCTATATTCAATACCTTGTAATATCTTCAACCTTGTAATAATTTATAATGGAAAAGAATCTGAAAACGAATAGATAGATAGATAGATCTGGATCACTTTGCCGTACACCTGAAACCAGCAAAACCATGTAAATCAACTGTACTTCCATTAAAAAACAGAATGATGTGACCCCTTGCTCCAGCCCTACTGGCCTCTTCGCCGTTCTTTGAACACCCCAGGCACCCCTCTCAGAACATGGCACCTGTCGTTTCCTCTGCCGACGGCACTCCCCAGCCCACCACCTGGCTCGCCCTCATCTCCTTCAGGGCCCTGCTCTGATGTTTCCATCTCAGGGAGGCCTTCCCTGACTGTCCTATTCACACTCACACTCTTCACCCTCTCAACTGGCGTTCCCAAACCTTCTCTCTTGCTGTCTTTCTCATTACAGCGTTTAATTACTTTCTCTGGTACTATATATTCAAATTTTTTGTTTTGTTTTGTTTTTCTGTTTATCTTCTCAAATAGGCAGAAGTTCCATGAAAGTGGGAATTTTATCTGTTTTTTGTTTTTGTTTTTTTTAATTCATGTCATGGCCAAGGCACCATTAGTCTGGGGGGAGCAGGGTCTTTTTCTACAGGAGCAGCTTTGCACAAGGTGCTGTCAGTGATAAGGAAGGTTTCCTTCCTTCCCTCCGTCCTCCATCCTTTCTTCCATCGTGATGGGCCACTATCTGCCTAGGTGTTAGATATGCAATGGTGACCATGGCAAGATTTCTACACTCATGAATCTTACAGCATAGTGGGAAATGGTAATAGATAAAGTATAACACCAGGAGGAAAATGCAGTGCTATAAATAAGAAGTAACATAAAAAGAACAATTAACTCAGCCTGAAGAGAGAGGGGAGGATGGTGGGCAGAAGAATCCACTTTGGAGCTGGGTTTGAAACACCAGTTGGAGTTTGCTGGATGAAGGAGAATGAGGAAGAACTCAGGAGAGGAAACAGACACGCAGAGGGTGAGAGGTGTGAGCCGCCCCTGGAAAGCACTTCTGCTCCAACACGAAGGAATTCTCCCCGTCCCGCTCTGCACCTGGCCTCAGTGTGTGTCCACAGACTAAAACCAGTTTTGAATAAAGATTTGAAAACTATGTTATTTTCCACATCCAGGAAAAACATCACTCATGTCGCATCAGTAAGCTACATTTTCGTCGAAAGTCTACCTCAACAGAGGCGAAATTACGTGGCATTAGAATCGCACATAATCTAAAACCAGGCAGGGGTCAAGCAAAAAGAGGAACAAGTTTCATTTGAAAGTAGAGTCAAAGCAGAAGAAAAAAATGCATCATTTAAATTGGAAAAAAACAAGGAATTCCCTGGCGGTCCAGTGGTTGGGACTACGCACTCTCATGGCCGAGGGCCTGGGTTCGATCCCCGGTCCGGGAACTAAAATTCCACAAGCTGCACGGTACGGCCAAAAAAAAGAAAAGAAAAACAAAAAAGAAAGAAACAGTAAATTGGAAAAAACGAAGCAGTTCCTTTCCTTCCACTTCTCCCTCAGTCTGTATCCTAATTACCCAATCACTGGAGCTCTTCCCAGCTCCCCTGTTGTGTGGAGACAGCTGCCTCTGTGCATCTTAGCTAAAGCTGGGTGGAGGTTATGGACCACATTTGTTTATGGATCTCTTCAACACACCTGAGAAATGTTTGCTTAGGGAAGAACCCGGGGGCTGCCAACACAAGAGCTCAGCCACCCATCTCTTCATACTACAGGCTGGTCCTCTCCAAGTGCGGTCTGAGGTCATCTGTGGGCCACCAGAGAGGATGAATACATGGCTGATTTTATGAGGGCTGCCAGGAGATAAGGACCAAGCTGCAGCTTAACTGCCACAAGGTCAAATTCTTGACCAAAAGTGAAAACAAAAATGAAGTTAGCAAAATGCTGCAAATGACAGAAGAAAGAAAAAAAAAAGAGAAAGAGAGAGGAACTCTTAAAATAATATGATATAAAGTATGCACTGAAAAATAATCATATTAAGGTCACTTTCTGAATCTTTGTGTGGTTTCTATTCTGCCCTTTTATGATCACCTCAAGTAACTAAGTACATATGGCATGTTTGTAAGTAAAGCAGTCGATGAAGTTGGTTATACCTCTGCATTTATTACCAGGCCCCTGAGTATTATTAACTTTTACACTCCCCATAAAATATAATTTATCACTTAAATAATTTGCTTTGTGTCAGGGTTCAGTGTGCTCCAGTGCTTTTCTGCTCATTAAATGAGATATTTTTACTTAATGAGCCAAGGATGTCCTTTGTATTTAACATCTGAATTGATTTCTAACACTTCATTTATATAATAGTTCGGTGTGTAATTCCAAAAAAAACGTGGGTTTCATTTCACCATGTCAAAGGACAACAATTCAGAAAACTATTAAGTACATGTGGCATTTCCAGTGATAAATGGTCTTATTCTTAAATAACCAGCAAGACAGAGCGTACAAAAATCATGAAAGTATGCAATCATAAAATAATTATTTCTTTACATAAGCAAATCTGGAATTTGAGAACTGAAGTATGTATTGACTGTTCAAAACAAAATTCAATGACACTCAAAAAAAAAAGTTAGGATGTGATGGGAAATAAGAGTGTCTTAAGTCGAAGCTGCTCTGGTTAACTGAGCAACTGGAATTGTTTTCAACATGACAACTGCATACCAATTCAGGATGGTCCATGTAACAAATGACTGGCTGCTTGGACCTTTCTATCCATTTAACAAGCTAAAGCTTGAGAACTGAAACCCCATGTTTCCTCAATCGTTTTCCACTCCTTTAGTTTTCTAAACAACTGAGGATACTTACTGTCACCTTGTCACCAGGCAAGGGAAGAGGGGAAAAGTTCTTGGATCTGAGTATTACAAACAGAAGTGCTACATGAATCTAACCTATTTACAATTCACAATATATACATATATGTATACCTTAATTTAGAGCTTCAATGTTGGATAACTGCACACTGGATGTATCATTTATTAAGCATCTATTATGATCTTTATATAAAAAGATACAGGTGGGGCTTCCCTGGTGGCGCAGTGGTTGAGAGTCCGCCTGCCGATGCAGGGGACGTGGGTTCGTCCCCCGGCCCGGGAGGATCCCACATGCCGCGGGGCGGCTGGGCCCGTGAGCCATGGCCGCTGAGCCTGCACGTCCAGAGCCTGTGCTCCGCAACGGGAGAGGCCACAACAGTGAGAGGCCCGCGTACCGGAAAAAAAAAATTTTTTTTAATTTTTTTAAAAAGTGAAGTGTACGATGCTCAAAAGTGAAATTTACCAATCAAACAGATATTTGCCAAATTTGAATTTTTCCTCACAATAGTCTATCTTGTGATTTCATTAACAAAACTGATATGCTAGTTCAAGTCAGATATTTTGTACCATTAAAACATCCACAAGCAAATTTGTTTTACATAACAGTTGAGTAAGCCTGTAGAGAATGCAAGCCCAGGGGAACAGAAAGTGAAAATACAGTTTTAGCAGCATGATTTAAATGAATTAAACAAGCATTAATACCTTCAAGCAGTGGCACACTATTGCTTCAGCCTTTGATGGGAAAAAGCTATAATTTACATGTTCAATCATTTTAATACTTTCTCTGAATTAGATATCTACAGTAGCTGTGTTAGCTGATGCTATAAACAGAGGATACAGTTGAGAACACATGCTATAATAATTAAAATGTTATTATGCTGAGCCATCTTTCTTCTAGGATCCTGTAACATCTGCATTGACTGTGATAAGCATTGATTATCTGGAGTGATATAAATATTTGGGGAGTTAATAACAATGAGGAATTCACTGCATGCTGAGACACCCAAGATAAATCACAGGAAGTTCAGATCGAAGCAGGTTTGCGAACAAGCTTGTTTTTATAGTTAATGACCAACTATCAAGTGCAGATACACATTTTTTTCTCCAATGCAATGCACAAGGAAATGTCATAAAGAAACATCCCATTCTGTGTGGCATTTTTGTACATCTGTCGAATTTCCATATGTAGAGAGGAGGACGTCAACACAGAGCTACTTCAACTACAAAGAAGGAATTGATCCAATCCATCAACTACTTAACATGCACTTTTCAAATCATTAAAAAGTTCTTTGAATTATTAAGACCTTTTTTCAAAAGAAAAGAAAAGCCCACAACTTATAAATCTTGCATTTCCTGAGAGGTCAATTTAAGGATGCTGGGGTCAGCAGTTATCCAGTTCCAGCCAAGACTCTGAAATGTCCCTCCAAGGATGACCCAATAACTAAGTTGTTGGTTGTGTTTTTTTTTTTTTTAAGAAAATCTCATGCAGCCTCATCAAGTGGACATCTTACACTCAAGGGAGCCCTATTTTGAAGACAGAACCCATGTTTAAGGCACCAAACGGGGGCCCTTTTCAGTTTATAAAAATTAGTACAGAAATAACTGGTGGTCTATGACCTACGCTTCACATGCATACATGTAAGTACACAGAAGCTTTTCGGAATATAAAGTAGCTCTAAGATGAATCTAAAACCCCACCACGATCTACCTCCTTCCTCTCTCTAGCCTCACCCGTGACCACTGAGCTTCTTTCCACAGAGAGCAGCCTGGCGTCTCCTGAGTTACACCCCGAAGCCCGCTTGCATCTTCTCAGAACCTGTTCCCCTTTCTTGGCAGTGAGGCAGGGCCCAACCTCCTCCGGAGTAACTTAGTTTCTGCACAATTTTAACTGATCTCAGGGGTGTCCGTGAGGTGCAGAGAAGGAAGGGACAGAGATGCTGAGGGAGGAGGGCTGAGAAGTCACCCACACCCTCCAGCATGGCCTTTGAGCCAGGCCCTAGGGACCATGCCTGTCACTTGTGGTTGCCCTTCGTTACCATTTGTGTGTTTGAATAAAGTCTGAAATGCTGTGACCCTTTTTTTTCTCTCCCGTCAATAAAGACAGGAAACAAACAAACAAAAAAAGCTATTTACAATCTTCCGCCCCCAACACCCCATAGGAAACCCTCTGCCTGCAACGCGCTTCCCTCTACGACTTGCTGTTTGACGGTTCCTGGGTTCATCATAGCATGACTTAGTTTTCATCTCCTCATTTGGGGTCAAGTGCATTTTCAAGGTACCTGTTCGTCTTTACCACATTGCACTGAAATGGCCATTTGTCCTGTCTGTCTGTCCACAGGCCTATGAGCGCTTCAAAGCAGGGGCCGAGCTTTATTCATCTTCACATTCCCAGGGCACAGCATAGAGCGTCTACTCAGTGGAGGGGAAAATAATAAGCCAATGACACATTTATCCTCATGATATAATTTGACTCTGAGAAAGACCCTCCCAGGAGCGTCCCCAAATCTGGAATAGAACGTGGATTTATTCTAAGCAAGTTTCAGGGATCCAAAGTGTCCTGGAGGGTCCTAGCCCTTGAGAGAGGATGTAAGTCCTTGTGAGCTCGGAAAGCAAAGTGAGAAGGAGCCATGAGAAAAATTAGGATCAGTCTAGATCTGTGCCCTAGAACACAGCTGGTAGGTAATCAGTGTGATAACCAATATTTTCCAAAATAACATGAGCTACTAAAATGCTTCCCAAAAGCAGCCGCACAGCACAGGGAGATCAGCTCGGTGCTTTGTGACCACCTAGAGGGGTGGCATAGGGAGGGTGGGAGGGAGGGAGATGCAAGAGTGAAGAGATATGGGGATGTATGTATATGCATAGCTGATTCACTTTGTTCTAAAGCAGAAACTAACACACCATTGTAAAGCAATTATACTCCAGTAAAGATGGTAAAAAATAAAATAAAATGCTTCCCGTATCTGGTTGATTCCACTCCTGAGTGTTTACCCCAGAAGAAGGGGATGGGAGGAGGGAAGAGGGAGGGGCAGGAAATATGTCCACAAGAAGACATATACTAGAATGTTTACAGCCACTATATTTATAATAGCCAGGAACTGGAAACATCCCAAGTGTTCCTCAAGAGGAGAACAGTGAAACATTCTGCAGTATCTTCATAGTATGAAATGCCACTCGGCAATAAAAAGGAAAAAAACTACTGATACAGCCAACAGCAGGAATAAGTCTCAGAACACTGAGTGAAAGAAGCCTTACACCAAAGAGCACACACTGTGTGATTCTATTTCTATGAAGTTCTAGAAGAGGCAAAACTATCTGTGGTGACAAAGAAAATATCATAAGGGTAGTTATCTGTTCTGGAGCAGGTGATGAGGAAAGTTTCCAAAGTGGTGAAAACATTTTATATCTTACACAGACATCATCCGTGTCACCTGTAGCTTACACCAGTGTACATACTTGTCCAAATGTACCAAATGGTACATTTAAGAGTCGTGCATTTCACTATATGTAATTTTAACCTAAAAGTCCTAAATAAATGAGTTCTAGTTGGTGATACACCTGCTGAAATATTTAGGAGTAAAGTGAACTAATGTTCACTTACTTTGAAGTGCAAGACGAATTACACGGCAAAATGTTCATTGGTGACACCTGACTGTTGGTACCCGGGTAGTCACTATAATTCTTTCAATTTGCTGTATTCAAAAATTCTTTCTTTTGCTGTTTTCAAAATTTTTATAATACAATATTGGAGGTAAAGTATATATTCCGGGTCTTCCATTCCAGAGTTACTGGGGCAGAAATGGGGAACTGAGGTACAAACCTGCATTACCTACATTCTGTTCAGTTTGCCTAGTGGCATTTTGTAAGGCCATCAGCTACAAGTTTACAGGATTTAATATTTAGGACCTACTGAAATTTGGCCGAATCTAATAATATTTTGAGAACACACACCCCAACCTCACATTTTTTCTCCCACCTATCACTAACTGGTACCTGAAATTTTACCAATATAGATTCACTCCATGAGGGAAAAGTAAATAAGCCATTTACAAAGTAAATCAGTCATTTACCCACAATGGCAAAATAATATCTATTTACCTGAATATGTATTGTCATGGCAAGCGTGGCAGACCTAGAATGGAAAACGTCGAAGAGAACCAGAGCACGTGAAAATGCCCGTGATCATCTTGCCTCCTCTGTTCCTGTTCCTGAAAGGGGCCATCAGTGACATAACCAAGCACAGCAACTCACTGGATTATTGTAGAAAAGCTGTTTTACCCCTCGGGGCCTTCATTACTCCAGCTGTGAAAGAGAGACCATCTTTCCTAACTGTTAGCCATCATGGTTCCAGGATAGGGCTGCCAGATAAAATAGAGGATGCTTGGTTACATTGGAATTTTGCATAAACAGTGAATATTTTTAGCATAATTATGTCCGTACTATTAATGGTACATACTTACACTAAAAAAAAAAAAAAAAAAAAAAAATCCTGAATACCAGGATTTACCTGGTATTCAAATGTAACTGCACATCCTGTTTTGTTATTGTTGTTTGTCTTTTGCAGCACCTGGCAACCCTGTTCTGAGGGAATGCAAGCATTAGAGCTTTAGCCCAGAATCACTGGTATTTGGATAAAAAATGCCTTTTGACTGGGCAGCCAGAGATGCATTTTGAAAAATGTGATTATTGTGTGTGCAGAGGATTTCGGTGCCTGACGCACACGGCATTTCAAGCTGTAGGTCACTCAGACGAGGCCGCCTGGTTCTTCTGAAGCCCAAGGCTGGATCCTTCAGTGGCCTCACTGCACTCAGCCCAAAAGCAGCGGTGAGCGCTTCTCTGCACATAGGGAAGCAAAGATATGCCCCAAGATACGGGAATCCATGCCGCCGTCTCCGTGGGTAAAACCTCGCATATGAATGGTGAGAATGAGGGGCAATACTTGACCTGAATCAGATGCACGTCTACTTCATGCAACCTGGAGAAGGACTGCTGTGACGGAGCCCAGCTCCAGCTAAACCCCTTTACCCCAATTGAACGCAGGAGCAGGAAAAGGTGCTTCTTACTTGTCTGAAGTCACAGTGAGTTCAACTGACCATTGACCCTGAATACCCACCTGGAATCTGGAAGAGGTCACTGGGGCTAACTGAATACTCCATTGTTGTATTTTAAAATCCGATGTGAAATGGTGACCACACGGGTGAAAAATGAGCTTTTTCTAAAATGCTGATGGAGGGACTTCCCTGGTGGTCCAGTGGGTAATACTCCACACTCCCAATGCAGGGGGCCTGGGTTCGATCCCTGGTCAGAGAACTAGATCCCAGGTGCAACTAGATCCTGCATGCCACAGCTAAGACCAGGCACAGCCAAATAAATAAAAAATAAAATAAAACTCTGGGGCTTCCCTGGTGGCGCAGTGGATAAGAATCCGCCTGCCAGTGCAGGGGACACAGGTTCAAGCCCCGGTCCCGGGAAGATCCCACATGCCACGGAGCAACTAAGCCCGTGCACCACAACTATTGAGCCTGCGCTCTAGAGCCCGCGAGCCACAACTTCTGAAGCCCATGTGCCTAGAGCCCGTGCTCCACAACAAGAGAAGCCACTGCAATGAGAAGCCCACGCAACGTAAGGAAGAGTAGCCCCCGCTCGACACAACTAGAGAAAGCCCACATGCAGCAAAGAAGACCCAACACAGCCAAAAATAAATAAATAAAATAAAAATTTTAAAAAAAATTAAAACAAGGAAAAACTCTGATGAAATCTGTTTTGGGAAGAAGGGATGGGAAGCAAAGGCAGCTAAAATCTCTCTGCTGGACCATTCTGCGGCAGGGTGGGGAAGCTAACGATTTCACATTTCACAGTTGGGACCGAATTTCCAAAATCAGGTCGGTACCTGATTTTGAGGCCTCTGGGACAGACGTCAGATCCAGAAGCGTCTTATTTATTCTTGTTTATTCTCATAAATATAGGTCAAGGTGAAAGAAGTTTGAAAAGAGTTGAAAGTCATATAGAAGTTGCTACGAGGTAAAAGCTGACCGTCAGAGGGGTCACAGCAATTTCTTCTGCACTCCTCACCCCTTTATGTGGTGGGTGAGAATTCTGAGTCAGGCGTATGTGTCATGTAGTCGAGACTTTTGTTTTGTTTCGTTTTGTTTTTTTGCATTACGCGGGCCTCTCACTGTTGTGGCCTCTCCCGTTGCGGAGCACAGGCTCCGGACGCGCAGGCTCAGCGGCCATGGCTCACGGGCCCAGCCGCTCCGCGGCACGCGGGATCCTCCCGGACCGGGGCACGAACCCGTGTCCCCTGCATCGGCAGGCGGACCCTCAACCACTGCGCCACCAGGGAAGCCTGAGACTTTTGAAATCTTGCCTCCACACAACCTGGGGTCACGCCTAAAGAAATAAAAGTGTTTACCTACCTGCCATCTTGTCTTCACCGATACCTCAACACAAATTTATTTCCTATTTTCTAAAAACGTTTTCAATTCATTTTCCCTGTCTTTAGAGCACAATGTGTTGTCTTGTGCTATTTTAATTTCTCAGCTATTATTCATTGTACTGACATAAGCTCTACATTTAGGTTTTTGATTTTTTTTTTAAGACTATGCATTAACTTCTCTTTCTATAACCTCTGTGCAGCTTTTCCTTTGCTTGTCCTAACAGTTTGTACTGTGCAGAGGCACCAGGATTAATTGTGTCTCCAGTCATTATCTTGTCCTTGTTTTTTTCAGACTTGAGGTCTCTGAAATTTTTCAAAACAGCTCACGGCCTAAAAAGACATCATCTTCACAATAGCATAAACGAATGCTCGGTAGACCCAACAATGGATGTTTATTGCACCTTACAAAACAACTTTAATTACCTTCAGATTACTGGCTTTATTCAAATAGATTCATTCTCATCTGAGGACTCCTGTGGACACTTACAAAAAACAGTCTTTACAAGGCAAATGCTCAATGAAGAACGACTGTAATATTCTCCCCTGGCTCATATTTTTAAAAGAATGAAAGAAGGAAATAGATGTGTACTAAATTAAAAAAAAAAAAACCTTTAGGTATTAATGTAACAGAGAGGCTTTATCACTGTATATAATGTGAGTTGAAAGCCTGGTACCTTCAGACCTAATTTTGTCTCGGTGGGTCCTGACCTTGTTCCCCAACAGCATCATGATCAGGTTAGCACATATCAGTCTGTTGAGCTTAACCAAGCCTCCCATGTGTGCTGACCCGTTTATTTAGACATAATATAATATATATGTATTTCTTTACCCTTGGCATCAACCGAAAAGATAAGATGTTTGTGTATATCTACCCCCATGTTACTTGAGTATATACTCCACGTCACTGCAAAAAAGAAGCAGTTTATTTTAATTTCTTATTTTATAAATAAAAATAATGTGGTTAATGTGTGTCGAACACGTAGTATGTCAGATGCTGTGCTACTTGCTTCATTGGCTTTACTTCATTTAACCTTTACAGCATCTCTATGGAGGTATTTCTGTTATCCCCACTCTACAGATCAGGAAACTGAGTCCTAGGGAAATTCAGTGACTTGTCCAAAGTCCAAAGCAAGTGGCATAGTTGGGATTCAAAACCAGGACTCCAGGGCTTCCCTGGTGGCGCAGTGGTTGAGAGTCTGCCTGCCGATGCAGGGGACACGGGTTCGTGCCCCGGTCCGGGAAGATCCCACATGCCGCGGAGCGGCTGGGCCCGTGAGCCATGGCCCCTGAGCCTGCGTGTCCGGAGCCTGTGCTCTGCAACAGGAGGGGCCACAACAGTGAGAGGCCCACGTACCAAAAAAAAAAAAAAGAAAAGAAAAAACAGGACTCCAAAACCTACTATGCACTCAATCACTTTTTAATTATACATATATTCAATTATATATCTACACATATATTCAATTATACTAATTATAAAATATTTAATTAAGTTGGCTAATATATGATGTAATTTTACAACTGCATATTTATTTCTATTGTATAGAAATAAATACTAATAAAGCTAAAAGGGATCTAACTTTTCTTACAACTCTAAAAGCCTATGATTTTAACACTGTAGCTAAAAATTAATTTCTGTGTGACCCAGTTCACGTAAAAGAATCTCTATAGATGTGTGAATCTGAAGGTCTTCTCTGGCCACCATTCACTGCGCCATGAATTAAAATCAATTCCAACATAGGCTTAGTGGTTGAGAGCTGTGCTTGCCTTGTGGCATCGCTTTGTCAGAGAAGCAATAAAAATGACTGGGACACATGAAAACGTGTCCCTCAGAGGAAAATCATTACTAACCATGGTCATCCTGCACTGACATTCCTACCTTTTAAAAGGTGGCAGGTCAATTGAGATGAAAAACTCTTCAACTCTGTTTAAATCAGCCGTCCCCAACATTTTAGGCACCAGGGACCGGTTCCGTGGAAGACAATCAATTTTTCTACAGACGGGTGGCAGGTAGGGGCAATGGTTCAGGTGGTAATTCCAGCGATGGGAAGCGGCAGATAGCTTCTCACCTCCGGCTGTGCGGCCCGTTTCCTAAGGCCCAGGGGTTGGGGACCCCTGGTTTAAATGGTCAAATTGGTTTTGTCTCCAAACACCATCCACACTGTCCCTTTTCAAAGGTTTCATGATAAGACACAAGAAATTCAAGACTTCCTTAATATATAAAAATATAAAATCGCTCAAATGTCTTGACATAAGAGCTTCACTGAAATTGGTTTTCAGATACTAGGAGTCACATCTAAAATTTCCTGTCTGCATCGCCTGCCCTGATAGAGATTTTAATCTAGCACTAGGCTTTCTAATGTCCAATAATAGTTTCACAGGTTAGTCTGAGGCAAAATCGTGAAGTCGGACTGCTTAGTGTTTTGGCCTCTGTGATCCTGTAATGTAGAAGAAATATATATTTGGTCATTCTCATATATATGTGGTCTGTGCTCACGGTTCCTGGCTCACAGCTTGGAATTTTATAAGTGAGGAAAGCCGTAGAGTGTCTTTTGTTATGTAAACAAGGTGACTTTTGGACCCCATTTAGGGAAGGGAACTGGTTGCCCTGTGAACCAACTTTTAGTCCCACCTCTCTGCCCTCCAGGGAGAGGTGAGGCACTAGACGTTCAGTCAATCGCCAATGGCCAGGGGTTTAATCAATCGTGCCTGTGTAATGAAGCTTCCATAAAAACCCAAAAGGACAGGGTTCTGAGAGCTTCTATTTGGGTGAAGCACGTGGAGATTTGGGGACCTTGGTGCATTCAGAGAGGGCAGGGAAGCCCCGCACTCTTTCCCTATACCATGCCCCATGCATCTCTTCCATCTGGTTATTCCTGAGTTGTATCCTTTTACAATAAACCAGCAATCTAGTAAATAAAATGTTTCTCTGAGTTCTGTGAGCTGCTCTAGCAAATGACCCAACCCAAGGAGGGGGTCATGGGAACTTCTCATGTATAGTCAGTCAGGGCACAGGTAACAACCTGGGCTTGAGACTGGCATCTGAGTTGGGGGCAAGGGGGCTGGGTGTACAATCTTGTAGGACTGGACCCTTAGCCCATGGAATCTGGTGTTATCTCTGGGTACATTGTGTCAGAATTGAGTTAACTTCTTGGACACACCGCTGGTGTCTGAAAATTGGCTGGCATTGTGTAGGGAACCCTATCACTTCACTGGTTGAGAAAAGCAACAAGATTACTAGTCAAAGGCAATGCATCCTTTCAGGGAGATTTTTAGGCACCAAGGCCCTGAATAGGGAGGGATTTGGGATTAAGAGAGTCTCAGATCAAAATAGTCTCTACCAACCTCTTATATTATTCCTGCTGGGATCAGTCTACTGATAAGTAGCTGTAGTCAATACCTCCCGCCCTTAAAGTTGTGGAAGAGGGAAAAAACCCTTGCCTTTAATATTTCAAATAGAAATCAAAGTCAAGGGAATTTGCAGAAAGTATAAGTAGCCCTTAGTTGGCCTTCATTCTAAAGTAAGAAACCCGCCAAAGCTAAAAGCAAAATAACGAGTCCCATTGCAGTGTTTTGGCAGCGTTAAAGAAGGAGTCAAGAGAACCAGATGTCTCACTAGGTGTAGCTCACATTCCTACCGTGAACTTCTAAGACAGAGATCTTCAAACAGGGGGCCAGTTAATCCCCAGTGGAAGGCACATTAACTGCACAGTAATTAGTAAAAAGCTTTTAAGTGTAAAATGTGAATTTAAGTGAGAAAATAAATGGTACATTCCAACTATAAAGAAGAGCTTTTCCATGTATTCTTTTAAATGGGTGATAATGAGTAACAAATGGCTCAGATATTTGGATCCCATAGGATAAATTTACAAGAATGATGTAGCAATTAATTCTAGTTTTAAGGTCATCAATTTCAGACCCACATATGCCATCTATACTCTCCTAAACTGACCTGCTCAAGAGCAAATCACGGTCAGGCATCATACCCATTCTCCTTTCCCACCCTCCTCGCACAACTGCCCTTACCCACCTGCCCTTCCGAATCTTATTTCAGTGCATTGCCCCTGGGGTATGAGTGCTTTGAGGCAGCAAAGGGACAACATGAAATGTGTGTGTCTGTTAATCAAGGTGTGGGTCTGCTTCTCGGTTGTATATTTTGCATGTATTCAAGGTGGTGAAAAGTTTCACGTGGACCTTTGACAGCTCAACATTACCTCTTGGGTAGAGGGAACACAGAGGGCTGGGGGTTATATTTTATTGGCCATGTGTTCAAACCCATAAAAGAAACATTTTCAGTACTTTTCCAAAAGAACATTGGGTAGCATATTCATTTGTTTCCCCC
This sequence comes from Orcinus orca, assembly GCF_937001465.1. Lineage (NCBI taxonomy): Eukaryota > Metazoa > Chordata > Mammalia > Artiodactyla > Delphinidae > Orcinus > Orcinus orca. The sequence goes on from NC_064559.1 coordinate 30,284,272, forward strand.
TTGATCTGGTCTCCAGCTTACCCTCAACCTTTTCTCTGATCATATATTTATTCCTCCAATACGCCTATTTAATTTAAATTTACTCAAAAGGTCAAGATGTCTTGGATCCAAATGTTACAATTGCTCCTAAAAATAATGCAACTTTTGTAAGCGCTGTACTTCCCAGCAGCCCAGTAAGTTCTCTTCCTGTAATGTTAATTTTTCTTGAATGTTGCCTCAAAACCAGCAAGAGTGATATTTATCCATAGACACATGAACTAACTGAAGGGGAAAAACAGCCACATTCATCATCTGAAGTGACACAATTTCAATAAAATTTTACTTTCAATGTTTAGTAATTATCAAAATCTGAGATATATTAGTTACTGTTTAGATCAAGTGTGTACCAACAATAGTGTAATATATTTGCTATTATTGACTATATCCACTTTATTGACTATTATTCACCATAGTCACAAAAGATGTTTTTCACATCAGCATTTAAAAATATTTACCATTTTCGGGACTTCCCTGGTGGTCCAGTGGTTAAGACTTCACACTCCCAATGCAGGGGCCTGGGTTCGATCCCTGGTCACGGGGCTAGATCCCACATGCCGCAACTAACCCCTGGTGCAGCCGCATAAATAAATATAAAAATATATATATATATTTACCATTTTCAAAATTCAAGCCAAAGAAGTTTTTAAATAATTATGAATTCATTTTATGATAATGATAAACCCATCCATGTTAATATCAATTTCATGTTTTATGAAAGATAAGTCCACTTTCCAAACCAAAACAAGTTAGTAAGAAGAGTGACACTATTTTACATTTTTACAAATGTCTTTAACATCTGGCCCAGAAGACAGCTGCATTCTCTTATCTGCTTTTGCATGTGACCTGTTACGATAATACATTTGGTTGAAGTAGATGAAGAAAATACAGCCTCTCAAAGATACGTAGCTGGAAAAGGGAGTATATTAATAGCCTTTTCGTATCACTGTGGGTATTCTTCTTTGACACAACACCAAACCCCAACAAGTGCTAGCTTCTTAAATGTGGAATCTGAAACCATATCAATAAAGTTATCATACTTTTTACATGAGAGTCCATTGATCTATCTTGCACTTTGAATGTGTTTTACAGATGCGTGACTTTGTAACATTATGCACTGTTCACTCAGAAAACATGCTGCCACTGAGTTAAGTAGATCATCCAAGTGTTGACACATCTCACTCTACAATATTAAAAATTCACATTAGTTATCACCACTAATCTCATCAGAAAATCTTAAAGTACTGGGAAGCCGCCATGTTCCTAGTGGCAATTACAAATTTTCCACAATTTAAGTTTTGCTTAAAAACTTTGAATTGTATCACTGGCAACAACTACTGTCAGTTGATTTTCTTGACATGACAGGCTCACTTGGTTCATTTTTTTAAAATGTCTAATAAACATCCAAGTCTACATAACCACAGTTTGTCAATAGTTCTTTCAGGTAAAAATGGGTTCCCATGGGAAAAAAAGAGGCTAGTTCAGCTGTCAACATTGCACACATGCTTTTCCTTGAAATAATTGTGTGTACTTCCTATGTTGTCCCACAAAATATCAAAAAGATATATACTCAGGGTCAAGTTTTAGTAAAATTGAAGGAGTTCTTAGGTGCAACTAGCATATTTTTTATCAGACTGTGTGGCAGCGAAGTAAACACTGACTAATAACAAGCACTGTTGGGTGCCACTGGCTGATTCACGCTCAGCTGCCAGCAGTTGTAGCCACTGCTTTTGCATCATCAATGTAAATGCCCATCCAAGTGACAATGACCATCGTGAAAAGAGCGTTGACCAGAAAGGGGGCCATGGACCACGTTTCAAGACTGTAGGGCTAAGCTATTTTGATTCCATTGGATGCATATAAAGAGTGATCTAATAAATTTACATTAAAATTTTAACATTTACAATTCATCAAAAATTACTACTATTGTACTCTGGGCATTAATGCAAAACAAAATTGCACACATCAGTTTAAAACTGTGTCACAGAGTCCTTAGGCTCTCAAAGCTCTTTTAGGGAAGATGTGAGTCAAAATTTTTGCACCTCATTCCTGAACCCAGGCAAGCACAAGAAAGTATAGCAAACGGAGCCACGTTTACTTTGCTCTCACCTGATTTTATCTCGATGATAGTTTTCCAACAAAAAAATTCATTGGAGGGTTCAGAAATATTAAAGTGTCTTTGTCTTCAACTCTCCATCAATTCCTGATCTGTTAAAATTAAAAATAGCACATTAAAATTATTTGAAGCAATAGTAAATCCCGTAACACTACTGCCTTAATACAATTCTTATTTTCATACCTTATGCACAGTTAAGCACCCACATTTTACTTAGATGCAATCACAGTGTACAGAACCATTCTAGAATTGTAGAAATTTTTAAAAATAAAGCAAAGGATAGAGAAAATGATGCTACCAAAAGACATATACTGTTGACACTGTCTTATTTTCTCCCAGCCTTTTTCTCTATGTAGGCACATATTTTACATGGACATAAACACAGACTCACAATTAGTATCATTGTGTGCCTATGTTTGTTTCAGTTTTCTTCCTTTTCTTCAAGTTTATAGGTATTTTTCCACCTGTTTAAATGCAATAGTCACATTCATCATCTGAAGTGACACAATTTCAATAAAATTTTACTTTCAATGTTTAGTAATTATCAAAATCTGAGGTATATTACTGTTTTGATCAAGTATGTACCAACAATAGTGTAATATATTTGCTATTGACTATATCCACTTTATTGACTATTATTCACAATAGTCACGAAAGATGTTTTTGTTCAAAGCTAAGAAAAATACCATCTCCAAAGATCATTTGTTTCTTATACTCAATTTTTCTTATGTTTTTAACCTAAAAATATTTCATGCTTGTGAATTTTATCTTTTACCAATAAATACTATTCTTTGTTCATTTCCATTCTATTTGTCTTATTTCTTTAGTAAACCCAAGGTTACCACTGCCACCCTTTTCTTTTTGTAATGAATGTTTTTCATCATTTAATTAAAAACTTTTGTAGGGATTATAAATAATATTATATATACATGTATGTTGGATTTTGTTTTTTAACTTTGAGAAATTTTGTCTTTTAATTTGAAATTTTAACCCATCTAGTTTTGATTACTGAAACATTTGTTTTTACTTCCATATTTATTTTTTGCTGACTTTTTTAATTTTTTTTTTAATTTTAATTTGTTATTGAGGTATAGCTGATTTACAATGTTTCAGGTGTACAGCAAAGTGATGCAGTTATACATATTTATATTGATATATATGTATTCTTGTCCAGATTCCTTTCCATTATAGGTTATTACAATCTGAATTTTTCCTACCTTTTTCTGCATGAATTGTGCTTTGTTCCTGCGTCTCCCTCATACAAGACCCCTATGTGCTCTTACCACCCGGCTCTTTTGCTCCCCCCTCATCTCTACTTCTCCCCCAGTTCCCAGGTTATTACACAAACCAATTGTTACACTTTATGTCTTTTCTTTTAAAAATGGTATTTGTATTGGCATTAAACTCTTCCACAAATACTTAAAAGTATGTATTCTAAATTCTATATGTAAAAGTTTTTGCGACTCACTGCCATTTCTTTTATAGCACCAAGTGGCCATCCTTGAACTCAATTCTCTCTCATCGACCTGGTGACAGATGTTAAGCAATTTTTTTCAAGGTAGAAGAAAGAATCGTACAACTTGGAGCACTTGAACATGAATTATGTGTCTGGGTATAAAATGTGGGAGTCAACGTCTTCTTCCCTCAGAACTGTCTTCTGATCTTTGATATTATAGGAGAAAAGACTTAAAGCACCTTGATTTTTTACAAGTCATTTCTTTGTCTCCTTACGTGCATATAAAATACTCTTTGTTTAACTTTTTAATAAGTTATTTGCCAAAATATGTTGACAGCCTGGTTTTTCCTAACCAGTTTTGGTCATTTCTAACCATTTTGCACTTTTCTTCAGAAATACTTCTTGACAATAATCTCTAGACTTTATAATCACATCTGCTTTCTCTCACCATTTTCAACCCTTCGCCTCTTACTCTGTATTATGGGCATTTGCTCTCCAAATCAACAATAAAGTTTACAAGAGCACACTTTTAATTTTTCTCATGTGCACTGCTGTGATCTGAATGTTTGTGTCCCCCCAGATTCATGTGTTGAAACCTAACCCCCAATGTGCTGGTCCTTTGAGGTGGAATGTTTGGGAGATAAGTCGTGAGGGTGAAGCCCTCCTGGGCGACATTAGTGCCCTAATAAAAGAGACACCCTGCCCCCGCTGCCAGGGCTCCCTCACCCCTTCCTCCATGTGAGGACACATCGTCTTTGAATCAGACACTGCGGGTGACCTGAGCGCGGACCTCCCAGGCTCCAGACCTGTGAGAAATGAAGTTCTGTGGTATTCTGTGACAGCAGCCCGAACAGATTAAGACATGCACCTTGAATATTAATCTTGCTATTAAGATTTTAGGTTCATACAAACCTTTTCCTCTCCTAACTTCTTTATACTTTATGCAATTGCTTTTTCATTTCAGCTTCTCTTAAGCTTTCTGCTATAGTTTCACAGTGTTCATGTGTAATTGAATTTTAGTGAAGATGCCAAAGGATATAAACATTTTTTCTTCTGACTCACTCTTCCTTTTTTTTGTTTGTTTGGTTTTTTTTTGTTTTTTTCGGTACGCGGGCCTCTCACTGCTGTGGCCTCTCCCGTCGCGGAGCACAGGCTCCGGACGCGCAGGCTCAGCGGCCATGGCTCACGGGCCCAGCCGTTCCGCAGCATGTGGGATCTTCCCGGACCGGGGCACGAACCCGTGTCCCCTGCATGGGCAGGTGGACTCTCAACCACTGCGCCACCAGTGAAGCCCAACCTCCTATCTTTTATGGAGTTTTAATTTTTATCTACAACAGTGTTATTTAAAAGACATGATTTTCCTCCAGTAAGTCAGCACTATGATCCATCAGAAGGAACATTTTCTTTCTTCTTTTTTGTTTCACAGAATTCAAGCTCCAGCAGAACAAATAAAAGATAAAATGTACATCACCTAAACACCCTCCTCTTCTTCTACAGAGTTGCCTTTACAAGCAATTAATAAAATATTTATTTGAGATCCCCTGAGTATTAAGCTATGCAAAATCCTACTGACAATCAAACAAGCTTCCAAACCTCAGAAGCAGTTGAACTTTCATGATGCTGTATAACATTTGTTCTGGATTTCATCCCTAATGTTCAGCTGTTCCAAAGCCAGAATTATTCTTTTTTCTGGTATAATTTCTCTCCCTTCCCTCCAAAAAAACAATGATGTAGGAAGCAATACGGAATTCTGAGGTGTTAATCATGGAACGAAATTTCTATTCCTGGAACACTTGTTGCCAAAAAAAAAAAAAAAAAATGCAGATAATACATGCCCCTTGTTCACACATGTGAAAAAGCAAACAAGTAACTCATGGATATATTTTTTGGTTTGAGATAAATCCATTGTAATAAATAGAGACAGTATACTATTTCCATATCCTTGGGATTATTTTGTTCAATATGAGAATCACTCAATATCTGACTCTATTCATTAATTTTTTTTCTCATTTCTCCTTTTCGTATTCTCTTCTTTTCAAATGATGTAAAGTAGTAATTAGTGAAGTGGGTGTGGGCCAGGGAGACTAGACAGTTCACCAAGACATAAACAGACATTGCTACTGGATAATAAGGTTACGAGCAGTTTTCTTTTATGCCTTTCTTGATTTTTTTCCCATTTAAAACAAAAAACACATCTTACTTTTTTAGTCAAAAGAAATTGTTCTAAATCATTTAAATTATATTCCTTCTGCTTCGCTGAGCACAATAACATACTTTCCCATGCAGCAGAAATACTGCTAGCCTAACTTCACCATTGCATTCTGCTGCCATCCTGTCCCCAAGCACCCCCGATCCTCAGGCTGGCCTCCAGAGTCCTTGCGTGAGTATGGGATCCATCCACGCCACACAGTGACAAGACCAAGGCTGTGTGGACATGGGAAGTCAAGAAGAGCCATTGGTCAGGATGAGTGTTTGAAACCTTAAGACCACCGACCAAACTCAGGTCAACAAGGGCTTTCTACAGACACGGGGTCCTGCAGGAGGGTTCTCTCCTAGACAAGTTTTCCAGAGTCCTCAACTCGCCCTGCAGGAACTCTAAATCAATATTCAATTGCTCATGACTTTCTGTTTCTAATTAACATGTATCTCAACCGGATGGCTGAATGGTCTTTTGTACACTGGGAAATCGTTATCGGGGGCGATCTTGTCAGCTCCTTGAAAGACATGTACTTAATTACTGAGTAAGTGTATGGTCTACATCATGTCAGACCCCCGGACACCCAGTGGGAGAGATTATCAAGCAGATTAGAACAAATATCTAAAAATTTTCCACGGTCACTTTAACTAAATCGCAGACAGGTAAGAATAAAAATGCATAACCATATCCAAGGAGAGTTAGAAGTCTCACACACACACACACAAAGTATGCTCTGAAACTACATGTGTATCCACATAGATCTGGCATGCAGCATGTTCAAGAAACAGTGCAATTTTTGAGAGGCTAAATTCTTCACTTTTTAGAAATAGCTGAACAGCTTCAAGAAGTTAGACACCCTTCAATACACCAAAAATGCAACTTTCAAATGACTTGACAGAATAGCTACATATAAAAGAAGAATGTGATTAATTATTTTTACGTCTAAAACCGGGAAGGAAAAGAAGTATTGTCAGTAGTGGCAAAACACCTACCATTTAACAGGCAGAATGCTCTACACCAAATATCCTGCTAAGAATCTCTATAAACGCTCTTATTGACCAGGAACGTAGGTGTGATGATCTCTAGTCTATGGACAAGGCAATTACGTCTCAGAGAGTGTTACACTCAGGATCGCCCAGGCAGTGGTGGTAGAGTGGGGATCAGAATTCAGGCATGCTACCCTCCAGAACCAATGTTCTTTCTAAGGTCTGACCGCCTCGCCAGTGAGGGATTTAGGATTACAAATACAAGTGGGATTGTTTATTTTTCCTAATCCCATTGTGTTACACATTTTTAAAATATTCATGTATGTCCAACGTTGATCATAACAAAAGATGTGAAATGACCGGTATAATTATGTCAATACAGACAAGGGTGGCAGATGGAGGATTCCGGGTCCTCTTCATTTTTACGTTTCACAAAGACATCTACAGACGTAACGAGACCTCACCACATCCACACCGAAGGAATTCTTAATGTCCTGGCCCATGTGGATGCTTTCAATCATTTGAAACCGGCTTTTGTAATTGTCAAAATGTCTGCACGCATTTGTTTCTAAATCACAGAAAGATTGTGAAGGAAGTTAAATAGAAAATTAAGAAAGAGGCAAAACACAACAGCCTCTATACTGTTGACCTTGATTCAGAACAAATTATTTAGCTGTGAGCTAGCATCATCCCAGCCCTCCTTCCAGCACAGGTTTTCTTTGTGTGATGCACTCTGCTCAGCTCGAACAAAGGGAAATTGGTAGGAAGATAATTAGATCTTCTTTGTAAAAACGACCTAGCCATAGCAACTTTAAAACCACCTGCATCTTTTCAGCAAATGAAATAATACATAAATATAAATGTTTCATGCTGTTATCAAACATTGATAATGAAGGTTTTAATATTTATTGTTACCTTTGGCCAAAGCCCGAGTTCACTCTTGAGCAGGAGAGACACAGAGAGGTGAGGATTGCCTTTGGGTACCACTGATTGGGATGGTATCAGTATTAGAAGATCCCCGTGGAAAAGGGGGCTTGGCCACAGCACTCTTCATCCTCTTAACACTTCTTTCTCTGCATCTATCTGTAATCAGCTTTCTCTCAAATTCTAATAGATTCTTCTTCTCCTTCTTCTTTAACATCAGGCTCTGTGCTTCTTCCCAATCAGGGATATTTAAATGATCCTAGATCCTTCTGTAGTCCACAGAAGGAGTTTTCCTGGCTATGCCCTGGAGATTCCATTGTCCCAACGTTCGGAATGACTCCAGGCAAAATGGTTTTCTACGAACATCAAAGTATTTTGAGCAGTACCCAGATACCTTATGAATGTGAAGTTCAAGTGTTTCCATCTGCACCTCTCCTCTGCCGCTGGTAATTGAGGCAAGGTCGGGGTAGAGTCTCAGCCACAGTTGGATGGAGTGCAGACCTGGCCATTAGACAGAGGGGCGCGCTTCGTGCCAGGAGGCATTCTGGAAGCTTCACTTTGCAGGTGTCTAGTCCTCACAACTACCTTACAAGGTAGGTACACATCATTATGTCCATTTTAGAGATGGTGAAACCGAGGTATGGAGTCATTAGGAAACTTCCTCGAAGGTCACATAACTCGTAAATGGCAGAGCTGGGGCTTGAACCCAGGCAGTCAGGCTGCAGAACCAGAGCCCTCAGGCATGTCCTATGCCGCCCTGACCCTAGCAGGGAGCCAGGGGGAAAGGAAGCTCCCCACCTCGTTTGAACCTCAGGGTAAAAACCCACTCCCACCTACTTACTACAATTCTTTATCTGTCACCTCAGATAGAAGAGCCGCACAGCACACCTGAGCTGCACCTGCTGCCCACAGACCCTCTGCCCTAAATTCAAGTCACCGAAGTGAACTCCCAGCAGCAACCCTTGTGCTCACATCCAGGCAGATAAATGCATTTCGGTCTTCACTCTCCTCTCCGGTCTTAGGCCGCCCTGGTCGTTCATGCTCCTTTCAAGCATCTTTTATATTAAACTCTGTTTCCAAGCAACACTTCCCGCCCAGCACCCCCCTCATCCCAGGACGCTCCCCCCCCCCCACCTCCCTGCCAGCCCCACAGTCTCCACCACCCACTTCTTGTCTCCTATTAGGACTATTAAGGTCCACACCCTACTAACTGGTAAGCAGGGAAGAAACATCTTTTTCTTCTCAGTCTTTCTCACAGCACCTTCCTTTTGTTACTTGGGTCCTCTCCCCTCTCTCTCCACGCTCAATAACAACGAAAAAGAAAAAGAAAAGAAGGGCATGCGTTCCAGCCACAAAGCAGGAACCATATTGCCAACCGTATTTTGCACTACAAAATTCACCTTTTTGAAATACTGCCTCAATTTATTTTCAAAAAATATTTTCCTTTAAAGTAATGCTTGTAGTTCTTTGACACAGGTGGAATTGCAAAGGATGATGTAGTGTCATGATAGCTGCTGTTAGACCCTGATGGGGTGTGATTTACAGACACTGTCCTGATAGAAAAAAGTATCTGTCACAGTGACATCGATTGGTGTTTTGACTGGGGAGGTTAAGCCATTGAGGGGTGCTGTCAGGAGGGAAAATGTAGGGAAACTCCTCCTTGTTTGATAGCTTCTAGCCTGGAGAGCCATTCCAGACAAAGACTTGTAAATAAAAACAGAATGTGGCATTCATTGAAATCATGTTCCGTAGGGTCTCATCAGACACCCTACCAGCAGGGTGGCCAACCAACTCAGTTTAGTATCAGGGGCTTTATTTCCAACCCTCCTCCCACTACCGAATTAGAAAGCTGTGAACTCATTGACAGATCAAATTATTCAAAACAACTGCAGTTGTGTGTATGACAATCTCAGTTATTCAGGAGTTTCCAGTTTTGTGAGATGTTTTGTCTTCAAATGTCTTGTTTCACTGTCGACTAGATACTAAAATCTTTTTCTTTATCCATCGATGGGGCCAACGGGGGAAAGGAAGAAAATTCAATTTAGTCCAAAGTCATTACACCCAGAGACTGTCAAGACATTGAAGAGACCTTAGAAATTATTTAGTACACCACCTAATGTTGCAAATGAAGAAAGTAACTATCAGAGTAAAGAGACTTTCCAAAAACACATATCTCATTAGTGATAAAACCGATTAATAATTCTGGAAACCAACCTCCACAAAGAGTATTTTCTTCTAGACATAAAACGGTACTTACTAGAAGCTCTTCTTAATAATTACTGTTGAAGATTTCTAAAAATCCAAACTGAGGATGACGATCTTATTTTTCTATGTGACTCTGAAGTTACCAATTGACACAAACTGTCACAAATATCGGTTAGATAAACATTCTGGAATCACATCAACCAATGTTTTCCCTTGTTCTCCTTCCTGTATTTCTCTTTAGAGCCTAGAAATTATGTATGTGAAACAAAATAGCCTGTAAATAATATCTTCTTAATTTCTTAAATCTTCCCCTTCACTCTGACATATAAGGGGGAGGAATTTTAAAGGGACAAAGGAAGAGAATGAAGATCGAGGCACTCAGACCCACCCCAGTAAATGCAGAAGGTACACCCCCAGACCTGTTATATTCTCCTCTCCAGCCAGGAAATTCACCCCCAATACGTGGTCCATTCCCTCCCTTTGCGACCTCCAGGACCACCCATCAAACCTCAGCCTCCCCCTTCCCTTGGGCTTCTCCAGCCTGTGGACCACCTGTGAACAGACAGCACTTTGAGGTCCTCGGACACAGACAAAACAATCAGTTGAGGAGCTGCTTTTGTCACTTTTAAACCAACTGTATGGCATTTTCTAGGCACAAAGCAAGAATTTTAATTCCTCATCCTCTCTTCCCTGTCGTCCCCCAGAATAGAGTTGTAGGCTGTTGAAAGGAAAAGTGTGGAAGAATGAACTTGATGTGTGATAAGAAATGATCATCCAGATAAACAGGGTTTTGCTTCCTTTATCTCCTTTGATACGAAGATAACTCCGTTATTCACATCTCAAATTACTCAAAGATATATTGGATTACTCGGCTTCCTTATTGGCCAATCAACACCACATAGGTTGAGTGAGGGACCACCCTCCCCCCTCTGCCCTTGGGATTTCATCAAAGAGGCCACCCTGAAGTTTCCGGGCCGCTGCATCAGTGATGTGAAACTCATCTATCACTGACCACCGTCAACATCTCTTATCCACCATCCCAAGATACCCGTCCCCCCAACCCTGCCTGCACTCATAGATGCTTAAGTTTCTTGACACACAAAAATACAAATAGCATAAAATATATTAATGAATCCCACAATCTTGCTGTCTTTGATCCATGTCTTAAAAGAATACAGTAATAAAACCATGACACTGTAATATAGAGAAGTTTTTTTTTGTTTTAGACAGGATATAACAGCTATTTACTTTTATTTACCTCTTAACTTTTTTCATTTCTTGAAGGGAACCATTCTGTTTTACTGTAAACCTGCTAAAAATTCAAGTGTGTTTAAAGCACTTGCATTTTCAGATGTAATATTAGGGGAAAAAACCTAAAACGGTCATTGGATTTCCACTGTTCTGATTGTCTTATAATTCTCCTTCTTTGTAAGAATGTACTTTTAAATATATTTTAAGAAATATCATTTTTTTAAATGACTAGAAGTATTTCAACATAAAGACTTACTTTCTAACTCAAAGCTGGATTTTTTTTTTCCCTTGAGTTTCAGAGAAATAATCTCCTTATGGATGTGAATTGTCCGGTTTTTATTTGTTTAAAAAATTATATATTAATGAAAGAAGAAAATGCCACTAAAGTATTTTATGTAAATGTTCTGAATGTGACCTTTTGAGATTTTTTTCTCAATATTTTCATGTTTAGAATATTTTTTAATTTGCAACATAGAGATTTTTTCGCCAGAGTCAAGATATTGACTAAGATATAATTATGGCACTAGAATACAGTTTATTTAGAATTAATTCCTGGAGGGTTAAGAAATTTCTCTCCCATCCCCACCCAAGATTAGTGCTCTTCAAATCTTTTACAAATATGCCCTGCATATAAATATAACCTTTACGATAATATAAGTAGTAAAAAGATAAAAGTTATATGAAGTCTCCAGTTTTTCAATCAATATATAGTATGTTTACAGACTGCTTTTCACTTTAGGGAGACCCAGAAGAGAATCCATATCTATTGTCAGGGAAATAGACAAAACAACAAGAGTTTCAGCTACTGGGCACCAATTAGAGAATAATGGGAAGACTTTTATGCAGCTAAAAACCTTCTGGGACTACTTGCTTTTAATGGACAGTAACCGTTTTGAAACACAATCTTCACAGGTTCTGTACGGAGGTCATTTAATTTTTGGAAGTTTACTTGAGTTTTTTTCATTCGCAGTGTCCAATCATAATCACTCATTCATTCATTCAATCAGCAAATTTTTTCTTTTAGCATCTACTATGGGCCAGGTGCAGGATATATAGAAAGAAAAATTACAGCCTCTGGCCTCCCTGAGCTTACAGTTAAGAGATGACACAGAGTGGAAATCAATGATCTGTGCATGTCAGATAAAGGTTATAATGTGGGCATGTTCCATGTGCAATAGACACGGGGGTCGGTACCTAAGAAATGAGCACCTGGGTGTCAGATGCTCTGCTTAGCATCAGGATTACAAAGGTGAAGAAGAAAACAAAAGCCTAACACGAGGTGACAACTGCCGTAGCAAAGAAGTGCAGAGATGCCCTATTAACACAGAGAAGGAGGTCTGGCTCAAGGGAGGGGAGCTACTTTAAGACATTGCCAGGACATTCAAATATACCTTAAGTATCAATACTTGCATTTACAGATTTAATATTTGGGGAACAAACTTAAGGCACTAGTTGAATCTCCACTGCTTTAATTCTCTCACAATTTGCCTTCTTCATAAGCATACACTTTGTTTAGATCAGGATGCCTAGAAAACAGGAGGTCTTCTGGCCTCGGAGAGGGGAGAGCCACATCTGGGAAGTGAAGGGTTTTGCGTGGCTGGAATGCAGGGGATCCCTGACGGAAAAGATCAGACCTGGGAAGGAAGTTGGAGCTAAGTCCCAGCTTTGAACGCCAACCTGAGTAATTGGGATTCCATCCCACAGACCATGGGAGCCACCGAAGGTTTTAGGAGGGAGAGAGATGTGATCAGGTTTGCATTTTTAGAAAGGTCACCCAGCAGTTGCGAGGGGCTTGCCCTGAGTCTGACTCGGACCCCACACACAGGGGTCAAATGGGGCTCAGTCCAGCCCCATTTTTTAGGACACATCCTCACCACGAACAGGAGCAACAGAAAGGTACCAGCACGCAGTCGGGCTGGCTGTGGTCCCGCGCTCACCTGGAAGCCTCCTTCCCCCACGCGCCCTTCTGCCTTTGCAGTCCCTCCCCTCCACCCTCTGGGGATACGGTCCTTGTCCCACCCGCAGCTTTTCTGCCTTCAGGCTTGGCCTTTTTAGCCCCAGCTTCTTCTTTCTTTCTCTAAGAGACCCTATGTCTCAGATCTACGGATCAGATCCTGCCCACGGTTCCCCATCACTACAACCTAAGAGTGTCAACTGAGGCCGCGTACGGTTTTCTTCTCCCCAGGTCCCAAGTCCCCCTCCCTGATGGACCCTTGTCCACTGGCCCGAGCTCACGACTCCTGCCCTTCCCTGTCGTTGCTGCCCCGTCCATGTGCCAGAGGAGAATGCTCCCCACAAATGGCCACAGGCAGAAATGACCCTCTAGTCCCAGCCCTAGTGTCCCAATAGGACCTCCATCCTCTCCAATTCTACAGCTGTCTGGATCAAGTCTTTACCTTTTGAGCCCTTTTTTCTAACCGTGATCACACTATACCCCCTGGGCTGGCTTCCCAGACCCAAACCCTACGAGGCTGTACTTGAACTAAAGGATCCGGGCATAACAAGGACCCAGCTTTGGTCTTCGTCTTTTCTCTCACTTGGTCTCTGAGATCGAGAACCTTCTCAGGCCTGCCAGAGTAGATGGCTTCATAACGGCCAGGTGATAACAAGGGTTCCCACCCTCGATGGATTCACTACCGGGAACTGGGCAATGCCCTTTACGGTCATTGTTTCTTTTATCCTCAAAGCAGCTCTGTGTCAGAGGCATCACTAGCAACATGTTACAAAGAAGCTACCAGGATACAGAGAGATTAAACAAATTTGCCATTGTGAGAAGTGACAAGGTCACTTAAGTCCACAGCCCTTTACCAACAAGCTATGTGGCAAAGCCTGTGTCTCCGGAGCTACATGACCCCAAGCAGCATTGCTCTGGGTGCCCCTTCTAATCAGCCTGCAGCATCCTGAGTACACCCAGGAGCCGCAGAGGAAAGGTTGGTGTTGGTCTGAAATTCCCTGAAGGAGCCCGGGAAACAGCCAGGTGGATGTTTCCATGCAGCCCTTCTAGACTCGTTAATTCATAAAGGGGCTGGAACCCAGAAGACACAGCTTTTTTCCAGAGGGTTTTTTTTTCACCACTAGTGGCTGACAGTCTCTGACGTAAATGATACAGTACCTGGGACTCCCCTCTGCTGCTCTCCCGGTGGGGTCCAGGTTATGTAAGTGCCTCACCACGAGGCCATTCACTTTCAGGAATAAAACTATCTTGGATTTAAGACAGACTCTTTTCACCATAAAAATAAATAAATAAATGAAATAATGCCACGTGCAGCAACATGGATGGACCTAGAGATTATCATACTAAGTGAAGCAAGTCAGAGAAAAACAAATATCATATGACATTGCTTGTAAGTAGAATCTTAAAAAATGATAAAATGAACTTATTTACAAAATAGAAACAGACTCACAGACATAGAAAACAAATTTATGGTTACCAAAGGGGAAAGGGGCAGGAAGGGATAAATTAGAAGTTTGGGATTAACCTATGCACACTACTATATATAAAACAGATAATCAACAAGGACCTATTGTATAGCACAGGGAACTCTACTCAATATTTTGTAATAATCTATAAGGGAGAAGAATCTGAAAAAGAATATATATATATGTGTGTGTATATACACATATACTACCAACTAAGAGTACTGCAGAAATTTAATGAGTTGACATAGGACAAGTGCTTGGAACCATGGCTGGTACATATCTATCTATCTGAATCACTGTGCTGTACACCTGAAACTAACATGATATTGTAAATCAACTCTACTTCAATAAAAATTTTTAAAGAAGGAAAGTAATCCATTTCAATACAACAGTTAAGAAATATAGAAACAAATAAATGAGCACTAAATAAGCAACAACAACAAAAAGACAGACTCTCTTCGCACAAATCCCACCAATGAAAAACCACCTGGAGCAACTTCCAAATGTGGTAGACGTTATTTTTTTTAGAAAATTTAAGCTGAGGAAAATACGTCTGCAATCTTGCTGACTCCACGCTCAACCCGTGTCGGCCTGTTCTGCTTTCTCTTGTTCTAAAAGGCCCTGAGAATTTAGGAGGTGTCACATTGCACTGGACAGAGGCCCTGGTTTGATAGGTGAAATATCTTTCTGACCGGATGATATATCCATTCACATGTATTTATAAAATGCAAGTGATCTTTTGAATGTGAAAGGTGGGCAAGTCTTTTAATAGATTATCCCTCCACGTCCAGCTGGTGTAAAACAAAGACACATTTGTTCAAGATAAGGGGATAAATGACAATAAAGTCACCGAACATCAATTTGCTATCAGACAGAGATTGCTTTGTGAAAGTTTCCCCTAAGATGTTACAGAGACTATGAAGTAGTCTACACACTTAAAATCACACACAACTTGATTTTCTATGCCGGAACCTCTTAAAATACGTACACAAAATGACATTTTCACTCATATCTACTGGGCTATAAAGCAAAAGCACAATTTCTAAAGCTGTTACCAAATTTTTTAAAGGAATAAATACGTAACAGAAAAAAATCAATTCAGACATATCCCTTTCTTAATTAATAAATTAAGTTGCCATTTATCATCTGTCTACTAGATATTGGGCAGGATGCCAGGTGCTTTACATATATTAACCCCAGCAATAATTCTCTAGGAGGTTAGTAGGTATTGTCTGTTTTATAGGTGAGAAAACTGAGAAGTTGTATGACTTCTCCAAGGTCATATAGCTCGTAAGAAACAGGTCAGGAATTCAAATCTAAGTCTGTTTGTCTCTAAAAGCTGTGCCCTCTCTACCGAGCACCATAGCTAGCATGAGCCCAGGAACCTTACTGACTGGATATTCATCCCAACTGTGACATGATGTGATGTCGGGTTAGTTACTTAACCTCTTTGTTCTCCAGTTTCCTCATCTATTAAAATAAGAATAGAGCACCTACCAACTAAGAGCACTGTAGAGATTTAATGAGTTGACATAGGACAAGTTCTTGGAACCATGGCTGGTACGTACTAAGTGCTCAGAAGTGGATGGGGTCAGTGTCATCAGTATCATCGTTGTTATTACTGCTATAGCAACCACGCAGTGCTTCCTGCACTCCTCCCCAGCCTCTATCCCACGTCCCGTGCCCCTTCACAGTTACACTTAATAAAAGTCCATTTCCTAAGTGCACATCCACAGTCACGGCTGCAGCATACACCGCCTCTCTACTGCAGAGACTGTTCTTGTGGAGACTACCATGTGTTCACCAAACCCCTCAGCTTTACCTTCTAGGGACGCATTCAGACCACAGCTCCCAGCCTCCTTGCTGTTGGGCGTGGATGCAGCTCCAGCCAGCTGAACGTTGATGAAAGTGACGTGTGGTCCCTGAAGAAGCTCCCCCCGGGATCCTTTCTCTCTTCCTCCGTCTGCAGACCTGAGGTTGGCAATCCACCTTCAGAGTTCAAAGCCCCAAAGTGTCACAGAGCCACAAGGGAAAAGGACTGCATCCCCATGGGACACTATGAAACAGGGCACCCCCCCACCCCCGTGCACCTCAAGCCAATTGCAAATTGCACAGAGCGTTAGTTAAGCCCTTGAAATGTTGGGGTTGTTTGTTACAGATGCCGAGTCGCTTACCTTAACTAGCGTGCCCATGCTGGCTTCTCCATCCTCTCTCCTCACCTTACCTAAGCTCTCAGAGAACTTTGTCAAGCACGTTCTTCTGGTAGCTTCTGTGGCATCGCGCTCGTTTCCCCCTGACGCCCCTGCACGTTCCTTCTCAGTTTCCTCTGCTGGCTTCATATTCTCCACTTCAAGCTTTCTCTCTAAAAGCCTAGATCATAAACGTTTTAGACTTGGTGAGCCATGCGCAATCTTGCATATTCTTCTTCGTTTTCTTTACAAGCCTTTAAAAAAAACAAACAAGCAAAACCTTTCTTAGCTGGCAGCCATACAGAAACAGGGCCACAGGCTGTGGTTCGCTCACCTCTGCTCTAGCGAACTGTCAAGGCAGAAGTGCCCTCTTTCCAGCTCAGCCCTGACCTCTCCTGTCTGCACTGCCCACTCCCTCTGGAGAGCCTTATCCAATCCCATGCTTTACACACCCGGGTATTAATGTCGCTTAGATAAATATCTCCAGAGCTGACCTTTCCCTGGTGGCACCAACCTAACTGGA
This sequence comes from Orcinus orca, assembly GCF_937001465.1. NCBI lineage: Eukaryota > Metazoa > Chordata > Mammalia > Artiodactyla > Delphinidae > Orcinus > Orcinus orca. Next base: position 30,301,575 of record NC_064559.1, read on the forward strand.
CCGCTGCTCACTTGCCTTTTCCCCTTGGATACCTACTAGGTCTCAAACACAAAAAACAGAAAGAGGACGGCTCATTCTCCTTCACACATGTTCCCAGATCTATAAAGACAGCTCCACCCTCAAGCCAACAATACAAGACCCATCCCCGATTCTCCTCTTCCCTTACCACGCCGCCAGCCCAATCCATCTCTAAGACTCATTGTTTCGGCTGTCACTGTACATCCAGGCCCCGTCTCCTCCGACCACCACCCCAGTTCAAGGTCTCACTGCGCCCCCTCTGAACACTTGCAGTAGCTTCCTTGCCTCTCTTTCTGCCCCCCCTTCTCCTTCTCATCATGGGGTCTCCAAAGAGCACTATAGTGAATGTTTGAAAATTGCAATCAGCTCATGACACTCTTCACACCGGAGTGGGTTTTGCTTGCTCTGAAAATAAAACCAAGAAGATGGAAAAGAATATATACGTATATGTATAACTGGACCACTCTGCTGTATACCAGAAACTAACACAACATTGTAAATCAACTATACTCCAATGGGGAAAAAAAACAAAAAACCTCTGAAAAAAAATTAAAATAAACAAGTCATTACTAAAACAAATTTTTCAATAAAATAAAACCAAACTGCTCACCCTAGAGGACAGCCTCTCCCTCACCTTCCACTCACCACCTTGCCCCACCTGCAGTCGACTGGCCTAGCTACTTTCACACATCACTCGCTTTCTTTCTCAGTAATGCTCACCAGGTGCAACTTGCTTGTATTTTCATTTATTTACCGGTTTGTCTCTCCTCCCACAAACACGTTCCCTCCTGCACAGTGGAACCCACCCTCCACGAGGACAGAGATCTCACCTGCCGTATTTACCAACGTAACACCCCCAAAATTACCTGGCACGTGGAGCGTTCAATGAGTATTTATGGGACAAGGAATGAAGACGTGGCTGAAGAAAGGAAATAGACTAATGAATTTTAGTGACAGAATTTATTCTGACTTGGATTGGCCGATACCAGCATGAACTTCGGATAAATGATTGACGGTTACCGGTGGTATTTTTCAGCTCAGACTATTTCACGGTGATGTTTGCCTGTTCCTTACTTTTCATAAACCCCAATGCGAGGTCAAGGTAAGTGAAATATTGTGAACCTAATTTTACAGAGGAGGATGCTGATGTGCAAACAGGTTGGTTTCAGCAAATCACAATGAATGGGAAGACCGGGATTTACTGCAAAAAGCCTCTGCTGTTCTAGGTTTGCCCAGTAGACACTGGACTCTGTAAGACTCAGAGAAAATCATTACTCATCCCTATTCCTCTGCTGCTGTCAGGGCCCTGACACTGGTCCCAGAAAAGCTGACCTTTAAAGGTAATTTGCTGTTTAAAACACCGAGTGACAAAGTTTGGTTCTGTGCACTGAAGCAAGAAATTAGGAGAAAGTGAAGCCACAGAGATAGTGTTCTGGAAGGGATTACAGCACTTAAAATATGAACAATATAAACAAGAGTACAAGGAAGATTGTAAAGTCCTCTCCTGCTGAAGACAGGGTTTACCTGAGGCCCGTTCACTAGATCATTGTGACATTTTGCATCCTGGAAGTTGTGAAAATCTTCAAGAGGGCTCTAGGTATAACAGAGCGATAATTAAAAGTGTGGCTGGCCGATTAAAGGCTAAAGGAATTGATACTAAATTCCCCTGAAGAAGAGGCTTTGGGAGGGATGCCACTAGATCCAGCTGCCTTCTGCTGCCACTAACGAGAATAATGGAATGAAATTATAAACTAGAGTGATTTCAGCCAGATGGGAGAGAAATAGCAGATTTTTTAAATTAGTTAGTTATTTATTTTTGGTTGCGTTGGGTCTTCATTGCTGCGCGCCAGCTTTCTCTAGCTGCAGCGAGAGCAGGCTAGTCATTGCGGTGCGTGAGCTTCTCATTGCAGCGGCTTCTCTTGTTGTGGAGCACGGGCTCTAGGTGTGCAGACTCAGTAGTTGTGGCTCACAGGCTTAGTTGCTCCGTGGCACGTGGGATCTTCCCGGACCAGGGATTGAACCTGTGTCCCCTGCATTGACAGGCGGATTCTTAACCACTGCGCCACCAGAGAAGTCCAGAAATAGAAGAATTAATGAATCTTTGCCTAGGCTTTTTATCCCCTGGGGATATTTCATTACCAGAGAATGCACCCAGACTTGGGCACCATGTGAGGATGCAGAAGCTCTTCCTGAGTACCCCTGGCCTCCAAATTTCTGACCTATAACTGGACTCTTTCTCCTCCATGTTGTAAAAAGAACACTTAGATACTTCATTCGTCATGGACTGGAAAAGAGCCTCGTACCTTTAAGACTTACCCTTCTCAAATACATTTGCATTTGAACTAATGCTAAAGCAATGAGGTTCTGTTGGTAGAATTTCAGAAATCAGCCAAGTGGTTGAGAGAATACATGAATGGAACTTGAGAAGTTCTGCTCTAAATGTTCAATGCAGGGGGCCACTTTGAACCACTTTGAACCAGGACCACAGGGGATGGAGGGAGATGGGCCAGGAGAGGATATTGCAGTTCCATAATAGACCAGCTGATTCATTTCCTTGCTGAAGTAAATTCAGCTCTTAAGCATGAATATTAACCAATATTTATTAAACAAACTGTGTGCCAAGAATTGTGCCAACTGATACAGGAAATAAAATGATACAAAGGCCCAGACTCTGTTTCCCCAAAAACAAACAACCGAACAAGAAGAAAAGTCACATGTTCAGATAGCTCTGCTCCACAGCAGAGTTTGGAGAGCATTAGTAAAATGAGGGTAAAACAGCAGAGATGGGAAGGGAGATGAATTCCTGTTGGAGATGTTCTAATTCATCAAAAAATTCGCTAAATATAGAATGGTGTGTACAGGCAAAGATCACAAGTATTCAAAGAATTAAACCATGATAAACTATACACTAAAATAAATAAATAACGATAATACTTTTTCTCTGACGATTCAGAAATGACTAGACGTTTTATAGAAATTTGGGACCTCCCCCCGCAATAACTATCAAATGTCATTGAACTTTGGATATAAGATGTGTAGTTTCATAAAATATCTGGTTAATAAATTTCTAACCATTCATCTGTTATTTCTGGGACACATACCCACGCTGTAGGATGCAGACAACTAACTGTTTCTCATTTTTTATATGTTTAATGACTTCTTCAGATACATACACTAGAACTCGAAATGACATTCAGAAATTCCTGGCTTTGGAACAGTTGGAAAATGCACAAAAAAGCAAGGATTGGGTAAACCGTAGAAAATGGAAAGTTCAGAGAATAGACCACTGTCATTAGATATCTATATCCTAAAAACACAAAATTCCTTATAATTACTTAGGTTCTCTCTATCACCACCACACACTCTACATACATTCTGGAGAAGAATGGTGAGTCTCTGTGACTCGGGCAGAGCAGGGAAGATACCAGTTCTGATCAGAGTGTTAAGTGACCCAGCAATGTTGCCAATTTGGACACATCATCGACCTGCTCAGAATCCCTAACAGTTTCCTTAGTTCTCGGGGTGAAATCAAGCCCACCCTCTTGAAATGTTGTACAGAGCTGTTTAACCCCCCTCCCAAGTTCTGTTTCCTATCTTAATCACCCAGAGTCTGAACCAATCTGAAAACCAACTTCCAGCCCTTACTTAACACCTTTCTTTTCGTATCTCTTTAGAACTGTAACTCCCCAGAACTACAGGGTAAGGAGGCAAGTTGGAGAGAATGGCAACATCAGATCCTGGGAGGTGAACCCACCATAAATAAGAGTGTCTTCAGGAAGACCGAGGGCAGAGCCCTGCTGAGCTGTGCATGGTGCACCCTGGAAAGTTTCTCACACCCGAGAGGTTCAGAATGTGGGAGAACCAAGCCAACGAAACAAAATCCACATGGGAAAAGACAGGAAAACATTAAAAACACATAATGTAAAATGGTGAAAGACCAAACGTTTTAGAAACCCAAAACATACAATTCCTTTATGAAAAGAGTGTAATTTTCAGATTAGGTTTAAAAAAGCTAAACTCAACTATATTTGGCTTGATTAAAATAAGAGACAGGGCTTCCCTGATGGCGCAGTGGTTGAGAGTCCGCCTGCCGATGCAGGGGACACGGGTTCGTGACCCGGTCCGGGAAGATCCCACATGCCGCGGAGCGGCTGGGCCTGTGAGCCATGGCCGCTGAGCCTGCGCGTCCGGAGCCTGTGCTCCGCAACGGGAGAGGCCACAACAGTGAGAAGCCCGCGTTCCGGAAAAAAAAAAAAAAAAAAAAACACGACAAAGGGCGACTTCTCTGGTGGTGCAGCGGTTAAGAATCTGCCTGCCAATGCAGGGGAAACGGGTTTGAGCCCTGGTCCGGGAAGATCCCACATGCCACGGGGCAACTAAGCCCATGCGCCACAACTACTGAGCCTGCGCTCTAGAGCCTGCGAGCCACAACTACTGAGCCGGCGCACCTAGAGACCATGCTTCGCAACAAGAGAAGCCACCGCAGTGAGAGGCCTGCACACCGCAACTAGAGAAAGCCCGCGCACAGCAACGAAGACCCAACGCAGCCATAAATTAATTAATTAATTAATTAATTAATTAAGTGTATTTACAAAAAAAGAAAGAAAGACAAAGGGATCCATGCAAGGTGGGGACCTGAGTCTGGTCCAAGGCTTGGAGCCTGGGTCTGGGGTGAATTCCTCACCATAGCCGTGGGTCAGGAACTGCCTCGGAGACTAGATCTAGCAGCCCACAGCCAGCAGCTGGTGCTGGAGGGATGGACGGGGGATGCAGACGCTACAGCCGTTGATGGAGGCAGGTGAGCAGAGAGAAGGTACTATGAAGAATCCAGATGCCAGTAGGCCTCTCAGACCGGAAAGCAGACGCAGACACCACAGAGCAAACTAACGAAGGTTTTCTAACCAAGAAGATTTAGGAGGCAGTCCCTGCAATCGGGAGACTCAACATTTTAGACAGAGGCGTAATTTTCCAAATGCCCCCAAAACACCTCATCAGAAGGCCAGCATTACAAATGGAAAGTCTAAGGCAGTGAGGGTCCCATCAGACACTCTAGAAGCTTGGCTGTCCCCCTGCCAAGCTCAGCTTTATAGACGAGGTTCTAGTACGTGACGCTTCTCACATTTGACTGTTTTTTACCTACACTATCTTAGAACGTAACATGTACAGCAAACGCAGATCGTCACGCGGGCAGATCTGGATGGGAGCTAGGGACCACTGCACCTGGGTCGCAGAGACCGTCCAATCAGTGTTATTCAATGGACAACATCGCCAGAACATGATATATACTACAGTACCATGAGGCACGGACACAAACCTCATTTATTACACTCAGTCTCTCTCAGCCAGAAGAGTCTGACCCAAGTGTTTCCCTGCATATTTAGAACCAAGTTCACATACACAGTTGTCTTTGAATGCATTCATTGTTATGGGGGATTTTTGACTCAAGCGGAAAAAAGACTATATATATATATATACACACATATATATTTCCAGCTTTGTATGAGAAATGTAGAGTATTGGCATAGGAAAAGGAACTAAAAGAAACGCGCTGGGTTGTAGTAACATAACAACTGAATGTAGTTTTCCTCTTTATTGTTTTTGGTATTTACAAATTGTTAAAATGGTTGCATATTAATTTTATAAGCATGAAGTAGCAATACCTTAAAAAAATTATTATGGGAGTAATGTAGAAATGGATGCAGAGGGTCAAGGAGACTACTTAGGAGAACTTGCAGTTGTCAAGACAAGAGAGTGATAAAAGTCCTGAACAGAGGAGAAGGATTTAGGAGTTATTAAAAGGGCTTATTTCACGTAGAAGGTGAATATAAATTTTGGGGCTGGGACAGCTGTGTAGATGGCAAGAGCATTAATTAGGAGAATATATGTAGTTGAGAAGGAAGTTCTCAAGAAAATGATACATTTTATTTTTGACCTGTGTTTTGGGTGTCTTGAGATGTGCAGGTGGAGATGCTGAGTAAACATGATAAGAAACAGAAGGGAGGAAACAAGGCAGAGAGAGGGTGGAAACACAGACACAGGTCAGGGGCTCAAGGCATAGATTGGGGCTGGAGATACTGCGTGACAGTAGCAGTAAGTATATAAACAGTCCTTGATACTGTGTAGGTCGATGTGACCCCCGTGGAAAGTATGATTTGCAGCCTTCTTTTCTTCTAGAACAGGGTTTCCCAATCTCAGCATGACTGACATTTGGAGCAAGATGATTCTTTGTTGGGGGCCTGTCCTGTACCTGGTAGGATGTTTAGCAACATCCCTGGCCTCTGCCCACTGGATGCCAGTAGCACCACCCTCCCCTCAGCTGTGACCACTGAAAACGTCCGAAGCCACAGCCAAACATCCACCGGGGGCAGAACACTTCCACCGAGGACCACTGGTCAGTGTATCAGAGCAGTGAGGCACCACGTCATTCACCTTACCAGGGATCCACGCATTCAGAGGAAGAGGTTCTCAGGTAAAGGTTTTTACTGGATAAGTAAATGCCAGGTCCTGCGCTGAGTTCTGGGGATACAAAGGGAAATAAGACAAGCACAGGCTCAAGGAGTCAGAGGGGTGGAGTCGCAGACAGAAACAGTGAGGATGCGTGGGGAAAGTACTTCAGTCTCCGCAAACAGGAGATACTCTGGTAGCAAAACCGAGAAGGCTCTCCGGACAAGAGAAGAAGGAATCAGAGAGAAAGTGACATTTGGATCTTGAAAGATAGGTATGAATTATGAATTCAGCGAGTGAAAGGATGGGGAAAGGCGTTCCCAGAGGAGTCGATGCAGAGAACAGTGTGTTAGGGTGGGGCGGGGGTGGAGGCTCCGTCCGGAACGCGTGAGCACTGACCTCGCTTCATTTTCCCTTCAACCTTGCGTTGGCATCACCTCCAGTGAACTACTAACGGCCCAGGATCTATGTCAAGACACATTTTGTTTTGCTTGCGGATGACTCCTGTCTCTCTGGGCAAACAGCATCCCACTTACAGGAAACTAGCATCCAAAGTGAAGTGCATACCTTACCAAATGTAAACAAAATGGTACTAACTGCACCTGGCGAGAGAACAGAGGTTGTCTTTACGGCTACTGGGGTTCCCAAGTGTTTCCCGAGCACTTAAATTGACCTCACAGGGGCCCTTAAGGAGGGCTTCCATTCCAGTCAATACCTCAGGGGCAATGGGGCTCTTCCCCTGCGTTACAAGGTAACCCCTCAGTGAGACTAATTAGATTTTTTTTTCCAAAAAACATCCAGGCTATTGATTTGAGAATTGAAACGAGTATTGATGTATGGTAGTCAGTTATACCTGAAGAAGCATTAACTACAGAATTTTTTAAACGAAGCAAAATATGAAATGTCTACAATTTTTACTGCTATAAGAGTTCACTTTTTAAAAATTCACTTGTAAACCCTCTTAGAAAATCTGGGATTCTTAGGTCAAAGAAATTACACAATAATTTTTTTCAAGTGCCTTAAAATTTAACCTGACTGTCTTGTTATATTGAAATATTTTTTGTTTGTGCCTTTATATAACATTTGCTTATTTGATGGTTTATCATTAAAATCTCTTAATGGCATTGAGATTTGCTCCGCCTTTACTATGTATATACTTATTCATTCAACAAATATGTACGAGGCCAATATATAAATGCTTCTCAAAGATATTGAAATAAGAAGAACTAAACAGATTGAGTCCTGCCCAGGTGTCAGTCACAGTGCTAATGTTTTATGTGCTGTATCTCATTTAATTCCTAGGTGAAAATTATTATAATGATCTCCATCTTACAAATGAGCAACTAGAGAGTTTATGAAACTTGCCCCAGAACCCACAGCTAAAATGGATAACTTAGAAATAGACCTACCCATCCTCTTTCCCTCTCTTTCTAGACCCTAAAGAGTAGAGATACCCAGTGGTGACTTGGATTTAGAACAGGAACACATTTTCCATTTGCTATATATAAAAACATAAAGAAATTTTGAAACTGTATTAACAAATGCTCCAATAAGAATATATTAATTCTAAAGCAATTATACTCCAATAAAGATGTTAAAAAAAAGAATATATTAATTCGAAAAGGTACATAACCCTTACATTCATGAAGTCACTAAGTGCAAGAGTTATAAATATTTTTCAATCACACTTTCATGCATTTGTACTCTATAAATATGCATTATAAATATACAAATATTTTCTAAAAATATATAATATAAATGTACAAATACAAGTTTTATTCTATAAATAGATTCGAAGATTTGTAAAACTCTAAAAAAAAAAAAAAAGAGTAGAGATACCCATCTCGACACTTCATTTTCTTTCTACTTGCACTGCCCCCAACTGGCCTCTCTGGTCCTCAGGACTAGACCTCCATCCACGTTTCTCCAAGTTTTCAGCCTTCTCACTGCCCTCCTTCTTTTCGCCGAAAGTCCTGTCTACCCCGTAGGGTTTTGGGGGCTCCGAGGGGGAGGTTAACATTCTTCCCCACCTGCTGGTGATGGGTTAGTCCACATCCAACTCTCCTTCTGTCTCTTAGGGATTTACCCTTCTACAATACGTGGCCATAGATGTCAGTTATCACTTGACCCTAGACCTTGTCTACCTAAGAATCTCTCCCTGTCTCGTTCTTTTAAATACTACATTATGCTATGTATTTTCAAACTTTAGATCTCCAGTGCAGACTTCCCTGAGCAATACAGCTGTCAATAGATTGAGCACAGAAGGGTGATAGTGGGGGGTTTATGCAGAGATACAAAGTAAGTAAATATATGTTACACAGGCATAGCCACACACACACACACATCTTTTACGAATACGAAGATACCTAGAAAGATAAGTATTTCCTAGGATATGCCAGACAGCAAGTACGTTCAGAGAGATAATATGTGAGCAGCAGAGAAGATGGTTTCTAGCCAAACAGCTAAGGAATGACTCCTCTGAGTTTTTCTTGGGAAGAAATCCATAAGCTGGGTAATCGTGCATGACCTGTGGGCTCCAGTGTCGTAGAGATTAGAAAAAATAGAGGAAGAGATGGATGTATTTGAAGCTCCTGAAAGAAAAAGATATGTAAATATATTGTCATAGAGCTGATTATACTGGTCAAGCAAAATTGAGACCACTTACAGCGAGATTTAAAGGGAAACTCCCAACTGAGCATTTTCAGGCCAAAGAATGTTTGTCCTGAATTATATGGGTGTTATTTCCACCCTCCACTTGAATGGCTTTTGAGGGCTGTATTGGATTGTTAACATAAGAGCCCCACTTCCTAATTCACTGACTGGAGACCTGAGCAGTGCACTGTGCATCTGTGAAAGCAGCTTTCTTCTGGGTGGGTATGGAGACAACAGGATTCAGTTCCTCTGGTGAGAACAGTTGGTAGGAAGGCCGATGGCTGTGGCTTTTGGGGATACACCTTGCTGAGCTGGGAAAGGTCAACGTCACCTCAACAACACCACCAATGTTTTTGCTGAAAAAGTCAGTACTACGAAAATCTATCTTCAGTGTCAGCACACTAAAGGCCACTAATAATTCAATCACAAACAAATTTGCAACATACTTAGACTCGGAAAATCGCTTGGTAATTTTCACAAATTTACAGACGTGTAAACACAGGTATTTCAGAAAGAAAGTTTAGCGCTGTCTTGATTCCTTCTATGCAAAACCAAAAGAAGTGTATTTTATTCTCTATAGATTTCAACCCTGTTTTTTCTTTCTGAGAATTCTGCCTTCTATTTCCTGATTACAGTTGGTAAAGATCTGCACTTTTTCTGAGGACGTAGTCTGGCTTAAAAAGTGATTGAAACAAAAAATAACCAAGTTTTTAATCATTAACTAGTTTCATCATTTACATCTAGGGCTCCTAGTTTCTTTGATTTTATATCATGCTTCCCAAAAGGTTTTCCCATTAATATTAACAGCTTTATGAATCTCATTACTCTGATTTATGCTTTTTCAATTTATTTAAGGTTGTGTCAATATTAAATTATCCATCCCTTGTGAGCAACTTCAATAATGTTTAGATGCGAAATAGTCTTGAACATTACCTAGCAGGCAAAAATCCATGTTATTACTAATAATGCCATCCTCCCTAACAGAATTAACTAATAATTAATAAGCATTATATTGAAGAATTCAGAGCCAGTCTAAATACTACAGTAAAGAATACCACAAGCTGTACTGCCACTTCTGACTTCAGTTAACCTCAGATGTACTTGCTCTTTAAAAAAAAAAAAAAAGTGTGTGGGAGAAGGGGGTAGAGGTCAAAAGATGAATTTCAATGTTTGAAACCACTGCCTAGAGGAAGCGCTGAACAAAATTAAGTGAATATTTGTGCCAAAATTTCTATTTGAGGAGACTTCCACTTCTAGGAAGATGGACTAGACATATTTTTCTCCTTTTCTTCCCGCTAAGTTCAACTACAAGTCCTGGGTGTTATCTATAAAACAAACATAAAACTGAAAGTTGGAGGGAAGGGGCAGACAACCCAGCAAGGGAACTTAGGACTAAAGAGACAACACAGTGCAAGTCCCCCGGATTGTTTCTCCCTCATGTAGCCCAGATTTGCCAAAGAAGCTGGCAACCTGGAAAGGCCAATGCAGAAACCCCCAAAAAAGAAAGAAAATTCTGCTCCTTCTAGCCAAACGATCAGGGCAGGGTGAGGCTAGCAAGACCAAAACAAACAAGCAGACAAACAAAACTTAGACAGTAACCACTCTACTCCCATCAAACACCACCAGGAATACTGTGGTCCCACGCCCACCTGTGCCAGCAAAGGCCACGGGGTTGGGGGCGGAGAGGATGGGAGGGAGGGGTTCTGTAGAGGTGGGGGCAGTGGAAGGTACAAAATATGGGGTGTAAGACAGGCTCAAGGATGTACTGTACAACATGGGGAATAGAGCCAACAATTTTGTAATAATTGTAGATGGAAAGCGACCTCTAAAAATTGTATAAAAATCTTTGAAATGGCCAAGTAGGGAGCCTAGAGTCCACCTTCACAAGACTGCTGAGGCGCCCCCGCATGCCCTCAAGGGTGATGTCAGAGGAGACCGAGTAGGGAGCTGGGATATTCAGCCCCACCTGCCAAAAGTGAGCCCCCCTTTCATGGAGTCAGTGGAGACCACATGGGAGCCTGGACTTCCTCCCCTACTTGGCAGTAATGAAGCATCCTCCCCTCTCCTCTGGGCTGGTGTTACAGGAGGTCTACCAGAGAGTCAGGACCACTATCATCACCCAGAGGAAACGGGGTCAACGCCTCCTGTGCTGGCAGCAGACGCAGAGTGGGGAGCAGAGGGGGCGAGAGTGGTAAAGAGGTGCTTTAAACCTCCCTGGCAGGGAGGTGTCAGTGAGCCAGAACTCCCACGCCCTCCAGCAATGACAAGGACTCTCCACCTCTGTCGTCAACAGAGGCCAAGGGGAAGCAGCACTTACACTTAAACCTAGCCCTGGGACTTCCCTGGCAGTCCAGATGTTAAGACTTCGCCTTCTAGTGCAGGGGATGCAGGTTCGATCCCTGGTTGGGGAGCTAAGATCCCACATGCCTCAGGGCCAAAAAACCAAAACATAAAACAGAAACAATAATGTAACAAATTCAATTAAAAGACTTTTAAAATGGTCCACATCGGGCTTCCCTGGTGGTGCACTGGTTAAGAATCTGCCTGCCAATGCAGGGGAAACGGGTTTGAGCCCTGGTCCAGGAAGATCCCACATGCTGCGGAGCAACTAAGCCCATGCGCCACAACTACTGAGCCTGCGCTCTAGAGCCCGCGAGTCACAACTACTGAGCCCACGTGCCACAACTACAGAAGCCTGTGCGCCTAGAGCCTGTCTCCGCAACAAGAGAAGCCACTGCAATGAGAAACCCGTGCCCCGCAACGAAGAGTAGCCCCCCACTCACTGCAACTAGAGAAAGCCCGCGTGCAGCAGCGAAGACCCAACGTAGCCAAAAACAAATAAATAAAACTTTAAAAAAATACTCTTAAAAAGAAAATAAGAATGGTCCACATCAAAAAAAAAATCTTTATAAAAAAAATAAACCTAGCTGTAATGAGGCACCCCCCCTTCCCCAGCCTGAGTGTTACCAGAGAAATCCAATGAAAACAGAAGGTTTAAATAATATCTAGAATCTCAGAACTTAATATCCAAAATGTCCAGGTTTTAATAAAATAAAAGAACCAGGAAGCCTAAAACTCAATGAAAAATGATATTAGAAAAATACATTAGAAAAAAAAAAGTCTCAAATCAATAATCTAAACTTCCATCTCAAGATCCTAGAAAAAGAGCAAAATAAGCCCAAAGCAAATAAAAGGGGAAAAATACAGATAAGAGCAGAAATCAATGAAATTGAAAACAGAAAAATAATTGAGAAAATCAATGAAATGAAGAGGCTTCTTCTTTGAAAAGATTGTAAAATTGACAAACTTCCAGCAAAACTGACAAAAACAAAAAAGAGGACAATACTAGGAATAAAACAGTGTTGGGGTATCACTGCAGACCCTGCAGACAGTAAAAGGATAAGAGAACACTATAAACAACTCTACGCACATGAATTGAACAACTCAAATGAAATAGACCCATTCTTCAAAAACCACAAACTATTACAGTTCATCCAATATGAAATACATCATTGGAATGGTTCTACAGCTATCAGGGAAAATGAATTTGTAATTTAAAAAACTCCCAAAGAAGAAATCTCTAGGCCCAGAGGGTTTCACTGGAGAATTCTACAAAACATTTAAAGAACAATTAACACCAGTCTTACACAATCTCTTCAGAAAACTTAAGAGGTGAGAATATTTCTCAAATCATTTTATAAAACTAGTATTACCCTGATACTGAAACTAGACAAAGACAGTGCACTATAAATGTAAAATTCCTTAAGAAAAAACTAACAAACAGAATTCAGTGATATATGGAAAAAATTATATATCATGACCAAGTGGGGTTTATTCCAGTGATGTAAGGCTGGTCCAATATCCAAAAATCAGGGAATTCCCTGGTGGTACAGTGGTTAGGGCTCTGTGCCTCCACTGAAGGGGGCACAGGTTCAATCCCTGGCTGTGGAACTAAGATCCTACATGCAGTGTGGCATGGCCAAAAAAAAATCCAATATATCAATTAATATAAACCACCACATAAACAGGCTAAAGAAGAAAATTCACATGGTCATACCAATCAATGAAAAAAAGGACGTGACAATTGCATATTCACTCATGATAAAAAATTCTCAGAAAAACAAGCAGTGGAATTTCCTCAACTGAGTAAATAGCACCTACAAAAAATAAAAATTAAACACTATAGTCAATGTTACACTTAATGGTCAAAATTTTAATTTGAGAAAGATAATATTCAAGAATAATGGATTTAAGACTTATAACTAGGGAAGAATGAAGAAAGGAAATAAGAAACTAAGTAAGTGAAGAAAGAAGAGAGGAAGGAAGGAGAAAAAATCTTTACTTAGAACTGCTCTATTTCAGGCATTGTCACAGAATTATCTCATTCTGAGCTCACTGGGTCCCTGAGAGGGAGGTATTACAGTATCTGCCATAAAGATTAGCAGATCAGTGCCCACGGAGAATGAGTCAACTCCCTCTAAGAAGGGAAATTCAAGATAGCAAATATGAAATAAAAGAAGCTACAGAGAAATTCCACTGTATTGATATTTCAGAATATTATAAAAATATTTTTAAATTAAATATTAAAAGGTAACTATTTTAACAAACCCAAAAGGGATGAAAAGATGTCAAGAAGTAGAGACACATAGACTTAGAAAACAAACTTATGGTTACCAAAGGGAAAAGGTGGAATTAGGAGGCTGGAATGAACATATTCACACTATTATATATATAATAATCAACAAGAACCTACTGTATAGCACAGGGAACTACAGTCAATATCTTGTAATAACCTATACGGGAAAAGAATCTGAGAAAGAATAGATATATGAATACGTATAACTTAACCACTTTGCTGTACACCTGAAACTCACACAACATTGTAAACCAACTACACTCCAATATAAAATTAAAAATTTTTAAGTAAATAAATAAAAATTAGTATCTAGAAAAAAAAGAAGTATATTATTACTTGGGGTCTCTAACATGCAAATGGGGAATAAGTGACTGAACGGGCAGACATGTCCTGTGTGACCAGATTTGTTGATCTTCGTCTTTAAATTCTTTACATGATCAGCACCGTTATTAGTAGTAATCATTTACTGACCAGAACATTTTTAAACATTCTTCCTTTCTCAGACTTTTTTGACTTCATATTTCCTTGAACGCTGGATGTTTGGGGCGAAGAGAATGTTCGAGGAATACTCTTCTGTTCTCTTCCTTCTAAACAACCAAATAAATACAAGAATAACTGTGCAATATGTAACGAGAGGAAATAAATCTTCGCCAGCTCTGACCCGCTGTCTCGCCCCTCTGTGACTGCTGTCTCAGCAAACATATGTTCTGCTCTTTTATTTTAGGTAGCAATAAACACGAGAAGTGTACGTCAGTCAACAATGCACTTGAGGTGAGAAGAAAGTGTATCTGAAATCCTTTTATCCACGTGGAAATTGTAAAATAATCTGCATTAATCACCTGGTGTACTCCAAATGAAGCATGTGTCCAGAAAGACTATGAAAAGCGTTTGTTGTCATTGAACATATGGTTTGTTTTCAATATCTCCCTGATCATTTTCAACACACACATAAATACAAGAGTAAGGGGAAGTTTATTCTACCAGATTTTAAAACAGATGTCAATTATATTGAAGTGTTCCATAAGGGGCACTAACTTTGTTATTGACTTTGTAATGGAGACGGCCGACTACTGTAATTAGCCGTCGATCTCCGCGGTTATGTAGGTTTGTAGTCAAATGAAGGGAGTTTGAATTCCATTCATAAGGTACATCACCTCAGTACTGCTCGGCACCTGTTCAAAGTGCCATGTGCAGAAAAAAATTAAATGTGAATCTTAATCGTAAATAACAATTCTGGCAATGAATTACTTAAGCCCTCATTTAAAAGGGGTAGAGAGCTAAGTTGGATGGTCAAGGAAAAGAGAATTTTAAAAAGTTTGCTATCTCTCTAGTGTCTCAGGTGATTAAAAAAAAGAAGAAAGAAATTCTTGTTTTCAAGAGACACACATTATTTCTTTTTTTAAACTGAAGTATAGTTGATTTTCAATGTTGTGTTAGTTTCTGGTGTACAGCACAGTGGTTCAGTTATACATACATATATATACTTTTTTTTTTTTTTGTGGTACGCGGGCCTCTCACTGTTGTGTCCTCTCCCGCTGCGGAGCACAGGCTCCGGATGCGCAGGCTCAGCGGCCATGGCTCACGGGCCCAGCCGCTCCGCGGCATGTGGGATCTTCCCGGTCTGGGGCACGAACCCATGTCCCCTGCATCGGCAGGCGGACTCTCAACCACTGCACCACCAGGGAAGCCCTATATACTTTTTTATATTCTTTTCCATTATGGTTTATTACAGGATATTGAATATAGTTCCCTGTGCTATACAGTAGGTCCTTGTTTATCTACTTTGTCCGTAGTAGTATGTACATGTTAATCCCAAACTCCTAATTTATTCCCCACCCTTTTCCCCTTTGGTAACCATAGTTTGTTTTCTATGTCTGTGAGTCTGTTTCTGTTTCACAGATAAGTTCACACTTGCGTCATATCTTAGATTTCCACAGATAAATGATATCATATGGCATTTGTCTTTGTCTGACTTAAGTCCACTTAGTATGATAATCTCTGGGTCCATCCACGTTGCTGCAAATGGCATTATTTCATTCTTTTTTATGGCTGAGTAATATTCCATTGTATATATGTACCACATCTTCTTTATCCATTCATTTCTTGATGGACATTTAGGTTGCTTCCGTGTCCTGGCTATTGTAAACAGTGCTTCTGTGAACACTGGGGTGCCTGTATCTTTTCAAATTATAGTTTTCTCCAGATATATGCCCAGGAGTGGGATTGCAGGATCATATGGTAGCTCTGTTTTTAGTTTTTTTAAGGAAACTCCATACTGTTCACCATAGTGGCTGCACCAATTTACATTCCCACCAACAGTGTAGGAGGGTTCCCTTTTCTCCCCACACTCTCCAGCATTCATTGTTTGTAGATTTTTTAATGATGGCCATTCTGACTGGTGTGAGGTGGTACCTCATTGTAGTTTTGATTAGCATTTCTCTAATGATTAGCGATGTTGAGCATCTTTTCACGTGCCTGTTGGCCATTTGTATGAGACACACATTATTTCTGAATCCTGTCATTAAAAACAAGTAAACTGGGCTTCCCTGGTGGTGCAGTGGTTGGGGGTCCGCCTGCCGATGCAGGGGACACGGGTTTGTGCCCCGGTCCGGGAAGATCCGACATGCCGCGGAGAGGCTGGGCCCGTGAGCCATGGCCGTTGAGCCTGCGCGTCCGGAGCCTGTGCTCTGCAACGGGAGAGGCCGCAACAGTGAGAGACCCGCATACCGCAAAAAAAAAAAAAAAAAAAAAAAAAAAAAACAAGTAAACTTAGTAAGAATGAGATTTTTAAGTACAGGAAACCTGAGAAAATGAGTACTATGGGTACAATATGCCTATGTTTACAACTGGGGTGAGAAGTGTGTCTGGTACACTTCCTATGTTGATGAACGTTTATCCAGTGAACCAAGCTAGAAACACACATTCCTGCTCCATCCCAGGTGCGCCCGTCCACTCACTTAGGAAGCCTTCTCGAGGCTACCTCCTCCGTGTTCCTTCTCTCTGTGCCCTCTTTCCAGTTCTGACTCCTTTCAGGATATCTGCATCTTTCCATTATGCCCATCCCTACGTAAGAGGCCATGGTCTCTTACCTAAGCAACTGTGGGATCACCTCGGGGTCTTCAACTCACCCACCAACCTGTCTCTCTAACCACAGTTCTCATGGGTCAACCTGCCCAGCTGGATTCTGTATGTGCTCTTTGGAGCAACAGATGACACATGCGGTTTATGGAGAAGAGCCCTCCAGGCTGTTGGAGATTTCTGCCAGGTGCCCCTTCAGTCTCTCCATCTGAGACAAAGCACGTGCTTTTCTTCATGGTTCCTCATGGTAACTGTCAACCAGCAAGCACGGAAGGCAGCATCCAACACCACAGCATCTTCTGGGTGAACTGCTTTGCACTTAGTTGTCTCAACTATTAAATAATAATAATCTCTCTCTGGGTTTTTTTTTTTTCAGTTTTGTTTAAAGGACTGAATAAGATAACATAGAAGCAACTTTTTTTTAAAGTAGAGGAACAATGCAATTATTTCTTAATATACTTAAGACTTTTAGCTTCACAAGAAAAACAGCACAGAAGCGAGACCTTAACTACATCTAATCATCAGAGGGGAGAGACAGAGAGAGAGAGATTTCATTTCCCCTGGAAATAAAGACAGGTCCTGACGGTCCAAGTACAACCCTACCTTTGAACAACCTCTTCCCCCCCATTTCCATCCTCCAGTCATATTTCTTTCTGCGGTTCCTCAAAGATGCCGGGCCCCTTCCCATCATGACCTGACGCTCCCCAGTCTTTAATTTCCCAGTAAAAGGCAATATCACCCTCTAGCTGCTCAAGCCAAAGACCCAGGGGCCTCTTTAAATCTCTTGTTCCTCTTGCCCAAACACATCCACTCAGTCCAACAGGGAGGCCTGCCAGCTCCACCCCCAAAACAGATCTGAATCCATCCACTTTCGTCTCTCTCTATGAACCACCAACCAGGGTCCTCCAAACTGTCTTCCTCTTTTCACTCTTGCTGCCCTGCTCCAGTCGCAGCAGCCAAGGTAGCTTTTGAAAGGATTATGTCTGGAATGGAGGGGCCAAAGTGCTCTCGCTATAACTTCAGCGTGCAGAGGGGAAATGTATCTCCAATTACTGAACTCAGCTCTCGAGCCCCGTTTTGCCTACAGAGCAGACAACTGACTCCATCTCATCCTGATACTAAGACTGATAAAAGGATTTTTCAGTCAAACCCAAATAACAGTATCTCCACCACTATCCATCGAAGCTTGCTCTCCTTTCCTGGGCCCTGTATGCCCTGACTTCTCTGTCCCCTCGCCTAAGAGTGTCATGTGGTCCCTAGTGATTTGGGTGGCCTATATGAGTCTGTGACTGTGGTTTCCCAGCAAAACGTCTGGCACCTGCTCTACAAATAATTCTGAGTGAATGAAAGAAGGCATGAATGCAAATAACTAGCATTGCTGTGAGAGATACATCCGCGCACAGGCCACTAAGGATCAACAGGAAAGCCAGCGGGACCCAGTCTCCTGGTTCCTGGGTTCTGGAAATACAAGAAAGCAATTCTCCGTACAAAAAGAAAAAAACCTATTGCCTTGCTCCTTCCCAATTTGTTTTCTTTGGGTTCGTCCCGTTTGCAGAACTTTTGAATTAGGTTGTTCCCTGCCACTGTTAACTCTTTCTAACAAGCCGGAAGCTCTGAGCACATCTGCGGCTTCTTCATGCAACTCCTTATTCAGCAAGGACAGTGATCCTATATCTTTTAGCATGACAGGGCCTTTTGCATCTTAATGCTGCAGCATTATAAATTTTCCCCAAGCGTGTCATAAGTGCCCTACAGGGCAGTGTGTACAGATTTTTTTTGAATGACCCTCAAGAAAAAAAAAAAAAAGTCCTGTGCAGGAGGATTAACAATCCCTCAGGGAACTTCCTTCCTTTAACAGATTTTCCAGAAGGAATGTGCTTTGGGCTCTTGATTGGATTTCCCAGCCCAGTTAGAAGCATCGTAGTGTAAGACATGTTTTATCCCCATTTTTCACCTTATAAATGGTGTTTACCTGAAATGAATGCCTGTATTGGCTCAAAAGCAAAGTAAGCGGGGATACTGGCTAGACTGTCACATGCTTAAACGTGTCCGCAAAGAAAGGCATTTTCCTTTGGGGCAAACTGAGTTTGAATCACAGAAACACTGTATTTTGAATTTGTTATTCACAGGCTCTGTGACCTGGGTAATAGGTGTTGAAGCAGAGAAAACTGGGAAGGATCCTAGCAATATAGATGCTGTCCTCCCTTTCCAGGGAGGGGGTGTTGACTGTACTTTCCCGTACTGCTCCCCCAAACCAGCAAATGGCCACCGATACTTTCCATGTAAGACAGACACGCATGTTTTCTAAGGTAATACCTGGTCACAACTAATAGATCCATGTTACCTCAAGACTCGTACAAGATTTTGTCCTTTATTACATTTCTAAAGAAAAAAATGACAGCCATTGGGGGTTGAATGGTGTCCCTCCAAAAGCTGTACTGAATTCCCAAACGCCAGTACCTCTAACTGTGACCTTATTTGGAAATAGGGTCTTTGCAGATGGAATCAAGTTAAGATGAGGTGAGACTAGATTAGGATGGGCCCTAATCCAACAACTGGTGTCTTTATAAGAGAAAAGACATAGAGGAAGAGAGAAGCCAACGATTGCCAAAGGGAGCCTTAAAGGGAACCCAGCCCTGCCAGCACCCTGCCTTCAAACTTCTAGCCTCAAGCGCTGTGAGAGAATAAACTTTGGTGTTATAAACCACCCAGTTCGTAGTAATTTGCTGCCGCAGCCCTGGGAAACCAACACGCTAGCAGGAAATGTCCTCTTTTGTATCTAGGCAGGTGCCATTTTGCAAAGATGTGCAACTCTTGCTGGGTCTCTGTAACACTCGAATAAGCTGAATGACAAACTCATTCTCCTGCTTTTAGTCCATCAGCTCTAAGTTAGAGTCACGCTCTTCCGATTTCACCAGTTTTATATGCACCGGTTTACACGTGTGTGTGTGTAGTTATATGCAATTTTATCACATGTGCACATTTGTGTAATCACTACCGTAATCAAAACCCGGAACAGCAAAGCCTCCCCTATCCCACCCCTTCATTCCTTAACAACCCCTTCCTCCCTCCCCTTCCCTGAACTCTGACAGCCACTAATCTGTTCTCCATCATTATCATTTTGTTGTTTTAATACTGTTACCTAAACAGAATCACACGGAATGTCATTTTTTAAATTCAGAACAATTCCCCTGAGATCCATCCAAACATCAGTGGTTTAATCCCTTTTATTGCCAAGGACTATTCCATGGCCTGGATGTGCTACCACGGTTGGTTTAACCGTTGAAGGACTTTGGGTTATGTTCGTTTGGGGGCTATTATAAGTAAAGCTGCTATGGATATTCACATGCAGATTTTTACATGAAGTTTTCATTTCTCTGGGATAAATGTCCAAGAGTGAAAATTCTATATGATAAGTGCATGTGTAGTTAAAAAAAAAAAAAAAAGAAAGAGAACATGTCAAACTATTCTCCAGAGCAGAGGCACTATCGAATATTCCAACCAGCAAGGTATGAGTCGTCCAGCTTCTTATCCCCGTCGGCATTGGGGTAGTCACTATATTTTAATTTAGCCGTTTTGATAGTTGTGTAATTATATCTCGCTGTAATTTTAATTTGCATTTCCCTAATGACTAATGATGTTGAACACCTTTTCATGTGCTTATCTGCCATCTGTATACCCTTTCTCATATCTTGTGTCTGTTTTCTAATTGCATTGTCCGAGTGTGTGTTCTTTTTTCTTTTTTCTTTTTGGCTTTTTGTTTTTTACTGTTGAGTTTTGAGAGGCCTTTACATAGTCTAGATACAAGGCACTTGTCAGATATGTGATTTGCAAATATTTTCTCCCAATCTGTAGCTTATCTTTTCATCTTCTTCATGGGGTCTTTTACGAAGCAAATGTTTTTCACTTTGATGAGGTCCAATTTCTCAACTTTTCCTTTTATGAATTGTTATTTGGGTGTCACGTCTATAAATTCTTTGCCTAGCCCTAGGTTCTGAAATTTTTCTCCTACGTTTTTTCTGAAGGTTTGATAGATTTGCATTTCCTATTTTGCATGATACATTTTGAGATAATTGGTAGGCTTCATCTGAGGTTCATTTATCTGCCACTGATGTCCTATTGCTCTAGCACCATTTGTGGAAAAAATCTACTCCTTTTTCATTGCACTGCTTTTGTATTGTTGTCAAAAACCACTGGACATATTTAAGTAACTGGAATAAGAGTTACTTAATGGGATTTTTAAGAGAAATATTGACATCTCCATGATTTTTATGCTACGATAAAAAAATTCCTTCACTTTTCTTCTTGAAAGAAAATTGTCTTTTGCATACCAGTGCAAACTCAGTTCATCTAAGCCATCACCCGGTTCTCAGACCCAGACAGAGCAGGCAAGCTCACTGAACATTCAACAAATATTTAATTACAAGCTACCTTAAACTACACATTGTGCTGTGTGCTGGGGATGGAGCAATGAAAAATAAAACAAACGGTCCATGTCCCTGAGGATATACTCTAGGAGACGATACCAACAAGAAACATGCAGGCACAAAGTGTGCCTTGTAATAGCAAACAGTGAAAGTGTTATACAGAAATCTAAATCAGGATACAGAGATACATTGAGAGGGGTGGTCTTTGAGGATATGAGACATAATGGAGCGACGAACTGAGTCATGCAAATAACTGGAGGAAAATTATTCCAGCCAGAGGGAACCGAAAGAGAAAAGGCCTCTGTGGTAGGAACGGGCTCAGTATGCTTAGAAATGGGAAACTGGCCTTTAGGGTTCAAGGCGGGGGCGGGGGGATCTAAGGCAAGGGATGGGCAACAAGGAAAACATGGCCTTATTAGTCACATGCTGAGGCTAAACACCCCAATCCGTGTGTGCATCCTGACCAAAACAGAGCAAGAAAGAGAGCGGAATGAACCCCATCTCTGTACTTGGCTTTACCGGCTTCATCAAAAACTTGCAACATGGTTTGCGGAACATCATTCATTCACTTGATAAAATTTGTTGTATCCCTACTACGGGCGATGGATGGTGATAAGTCCCCGGCATGCAAGGCAAAACAGAACATGGCCCCTCTACCTGCTGAGTTCGCAGGACAGTGGGGCTGGGGGACATTCAATGACAGCATGATGCCTACATGCGATAATTAAATATTTGTGAACACAGAACAAGAATGTTGTTGTACACGGTGCTATATTTAAAATGGATAACCGACAAGGACCTTCTGTATAACACAGGGAACTCTGCTCAATGGTATGTGGCCTCCTGGATGGGAGGGGAGTTTGGGGGAGAATGGATACATGTACATGTATGGCTGAGTCCCTTTGCTGTGCACCTGAAACTGTCGGCTATACTCCAATACAAAATTAAAAGTTAAAAAGAAAAAGAAGATCAAGAATGTTGTGAAAAAACTGAAGTGGGAGACTTAGGGTTCACAGAGTTAGGCTGGGGCATCGGTAAGTGTTTGAAAGGATATTTGAATTGGATTTGAAGGATGGGTAAGAGTTTGTCAGAAGACAAAAAACGCTTTCAGGAGAGAAGCAGGGATGGCCAAGGCGTGTGACATCAGGCCTGTTCTTATCTCCGTTACTTAACAAAGAGTGTTACTCATTTTCCACTCGTGGAAATATGCCTCTGACGACCAGGGTTATCTGTTTCACTGGATATGGTTCAACAGAAAAGAATGCCAGGCTCATTAAAAATTCTGACAACATTATGACTCTGGGGTATATTATCTCAAAATTTACTTCATGTACCCAAGATGTCCTAACCCTAGACATAAGCCTAACTATTCTGCTTAATATCACCCAATCTCTCTTTCATCAGGCAAATTTGCCTAATAAATTCGCCTCCACTGGCCTTCCTCCATGTGACTTCTGCCCTGGGTATAGTATTAGAAGAAATATCCCTTCCTTGCTGAGACTGGGCACATCTCACAGTCTCAAGTTTGAGTGTCTATCTGACCACTCCAATTAAGTAAACTGCTTTTTATAATCGTCATTGTCATCATCATCATCGTCACCATCATTGTTGGCAACATTCCGAGAATCGTATTAAGCATTGAACAGGGACAAGAAATTTCCCTCCTTGGACCTCTATTAAAGGAACTGTAACACAACATTGTAAAGCAACTGAACTCCAATAAAAATTAATTTTAGGGCTTTCCTGGTGGCGCAGTGGTTAAGAATCCGCCTGCCAATGCAGGGGACACGGGTTCGAGCCCTGGTCCGGGAAGATCCCACATGCCACGGAGCAACTAAGCCCATGCGCCACAACTACTGAGCCTGCGCTCTAGAGTCTGCCAGCCACAACTACTGAGCCCGAGAGCCACAACTACTGAAGCCCGCGTGCCTAGAGCCCGTGCTCCGCAATGAGAGAAGACACCGCAATGAGGAACCCCCGCACCTCCACGAAGAGTAGCCTCTGCTCACCACAACTAGAGAAAGCCCACGTACAGCAACGAAGACCCAACACAGCCAAAAATAAACAAATAAATAAAATAAATTTATTGAAAAAAATTAATTAAAAAAATAAAGCCATATGGCACACACACAAAAAACAAGGAACTGACCATATTACTGGGGAGACAGGTGCCAAAATTATGAGATAATTGGGAAACAATTATGGTCCCTAAACAGAACTGGCCACAAACGTTGACAGAGTGGTACGTCTCCTCCAAAGGATGCCTGCCGCACATACGCTGAGGATGCACTTCCTAAAATTTGGTGAGAGATCTGCTTCTGTGCATTTTCAGTATCCCCTCTGAAATGAAAATACGTAGGGAAGAGTAGAATTTCTGAAGAATGCCCTAAAATAAAAGTGTCAACTGAGTTCAGGAGGAAGGTCTGACTTTCAAGCATCTGGTCGTTCTGGAAGAGGTGAGCCTGAACAGACCCCCTCCACGAGGGCGTGGTATGTGTTGTACACCAGGACAAGGGGAGGTATCAGAAGGAAGAGGTGGGTGGGGACCAGATACAAAATCTGCCGCTCTCACAAGTTTGCATTATTTCATAATAAAATTTGTAGCTATTTTTAAAAGTAGAATGAATTTACCCTTTGGGCAATTAACCAAAGTTATTTGTATATGAGATATAAATGCAGCTATTATCAGTCAGAATTTAAGATATTTAATTACATGGAAAACCATTCATAAGTAGAAAAAAAGCAGCTAGAAAACCACCTTCCGAGCAATCCTAACCCAAAGGAAGGAAGACAGGAGGGAAAGAAACACACCACACTGTTCCTGGTGCTGATGGATCGACAAGGTGTGTTTCTCACCCTGAGGCTTTTTAAAATTTCTACAATAAATGTGTTTTACTCCAGTATTACGAGAAATAACAAAACTTAGTTAAATGGGGGGAAAAAAAGACTCCGGTATTAATCCTTATACCAGCTGAATGAATTTTAGACATAAGCTATCACAGCCAGTCACCAATGTTGTGCCGAGCGGTCCCCGTAGTTCAGGCTACCCTTCCCCTCACATGCTAGGCAGCTCCAACTCTCACTGCGGACTCACTATCTTGCCTGGAATGTGCACCATGGTCAAGACGGGAAGGGATTTTAAGACTCATGGTTTAAAATGACATGATGAAATACTCCGAGCGGGATGACGAAGGTGGACGGTATGTTCCTGAGCTCTCAGAAGTTCCAAAAACGAATCTCTTTTTCCTTGAATCTGTTGTTTATTTTTCTAAGTATGATGTGAATCAGAGGACAAGGGACTCTCAATCTCAAGATAAAAAAAACAACCTGGAGATCTGATGAAATTTATAGAATTACAACCCTTTAAACATTTTTAAAATATCTAATGGAAAAGAGTTATTGTATCTAAATCTTGTGTATTGAAGTATAGCTAATTTATAATGTTGTGTTAGTTTCAGGTGTACAGCAAAGTGATGCAGTGATTCAGTATATGCTTTTTCAGATTCTTTTCCCTTATAGGTTATTACAAGATAATGAGTATAGTTCCCTGTACTATACAGTAGGTCTTTGTTGGTTACCTATTTTATATATAGTAGTGTGTATATGTTAATCCCAAACTCCTAATGTATCCCTCCCCCCCCATCTTTCCCCTTTGGTAACCATAGGTTTGTTTTCTATGTCTGTGAATCTATTTTTGTTTTGTAAATAAGCTCATTTATATCATACTTTAGATTCCACATATCAGTGATAGCAGATGATTTTTGCCCACAGATAAACTAAGATGACATGTAAGGTAGTATTTGATGCACATTTTGGAGCAATGAGTTAAAACGGTTTTGAGTGGTTTTAATTATTTTTAATAACTACTTCTCTCTCTCTCTCTCTCCATATATTATATATATATATACACACATATACACACACATACTATACACACATATATATACACACAACTTCTCACAAATATAATATATACACACACATACATACATGCATATATATACACACACGGATATAAATAAATACATATATTTACATATATATACCTACACACATAAATACATATACACACACATGAACTTAACATGTCCACATCACCATCCTCTATCTACGTTTTTATCTGACCAGGCCAAGAACACCAGTATCTGTCTAGCAAGCACCTTCAGACCCCCGTGAACATGGATAGCCCTGCACAATCGATGCTAAAGGCAGACAGAGCTCATCCCACTGCTTTCCATTGGGTCCCACCTGACACTGCCGTCGCCTGAGTCCCTGCTTCACCTTGTGCTGGCTCACACGTGACACAGCCGGAGTGCACAAGGGGACGTGTGGTGTTCAGGCAACATCGATAAGGTCCTGGGAGTAGACATCCCAGGAGGTCCCAGAAACCTCCAAGGAGTAGTACCAGGAAACTCAGGTCCTCACCATGACTCAGCTTCCCCTGTGGTCAAGATCCCATCAATAATTCGTAGTGTTCTGAGTATGGAGATAAAGAGTGTGGTGGGGGACTTGCCCACAGTTATCATCTGTTCTGATAAACGTCGTTAGAACCTTCTCCAGGCACGAGGCCAACACAAACGCCGCAAAGTCAGGCATGAACACCAGTGTGGATGGAAGTAAGCTCGTTCCCCAATCCCACCCCAGTCAGGGTGGGAAGAAACCTACAACAACCCCACGGAGGATACTTGACCGAGAACCCAAAATGTCCTGGGGAAGATCAACGTGCCTACCTCTGAAGAGAACATTTTGCACAACTTCACGTAAATTTAAGGTAACCGACAGTTCTGTTCAATTTACACTGATGGTGCAGCATCACAGTGCTGTGTGTTTTACACTTCGTTTCAAAACACGCGATGCTGCTGCACCCTCATTTTTCAAATCAGGAAAAACAACACTAATGTGAATCACATGTGTTCTCTGAATTTTCAAATACACGCATGCTTCCCCACTTGACATTGGCTTCTCCTTCAGAAATTGGAATTTGAACTCACTCAGGAGCCAGGAAGGATGAATATGTTTTCCCCAACTGCTCCAAATTCCATGTTACCACCTCTCCATCCCACATCCACTGATTTCTTAGTGGGGCTGACTTTAGTCTAATTATTTGACATTTGTGACTGCTAGGGACAAGAAAAATGGTGTGAAGTAAGGGGCCATGAAATGAGTTTTGAAAGAATCCAAAAGTGAATCTAATGTCCTAGAGCTTAAACAAGAGAGAGAAACCCCCAACGTGACCTACACCCTTTAGAAGCATTTCTTTTTGTTTTTTCCTTTCTTTTTTTTTTTTGAGGGATTTTTCTCTTTAAATTCCAAAACTTCCTATTTTCAAAATACAGAAGAACATTTCATCTCCTCTCCTTGCCTCTTATTTTGTAAGAATTGTCCAGTTTATTATCCTCTTCCTTAAGGCCAGAAGTGAAAAGAGAGCTGCTTTGATGTTTGTTTGGTTGGTTAGTTTTCATTTATTATTTTTTTTACTTTCTAGTATCTGTTGGGAAACAATGTCACGATACAAAGGACAAACAGGGACCCCACGCCTAACCGCAATAAAGAAATCTTGGTTTCAAACATCACAATTGTCTGACCCATTTTTTTTTCCTATGGGCCCACAGCTGCGTGAGTCACTGCTGTATGTTTTGCCTGCCTTAGCAATGAGAGGGTTGATGTAAATAGGAAGTGATGAGGGAAATCAATTTGGGGCAAACACATTTTTTTTCAAGGCTGTAACAGGAAGAGATAGGAAGCCCAGGAAGATACTTGATAGATATTCAACTCTGTAGAAAGGAGGAAGTAGCATGTTGAAGCACTCGGCTAGTTATTTTGAGTTGTTGAACGGAAACGGGATACAACAGAGAGAGAAGGCAGATAGGATGCATTTTGTAGCATAGCAACGCAGAGGATGGAGCCCCTGCTCAGAGCGGAGACCATCTGTCTGCATGAAAGACGAGGGAAAGCGCTGTGTAAAACAAAAAATAGAACGAGGTGAATAAAATATATTACAAAAAATCCATGAGGTTCCATATTCCTTTTTGTGGTAATATAAAAATAATTCTATGAGTATTTCAAGGTTATTTCGAAAAGTTGATTTTAATAATCCATGAAGTGTGATGCAACAACCCTGACTTTGTACTTTGCTCCTTGCTTTGGATCAAGCACTTGCCTCAAAACTTTCAACTTCAGTTTGGTGACGTGCGTGGTGTTTGTGATCTTGGGAGACACAATTCGGCCCCCAAAGTTAGTGTCCAATAAAAACGAGTGGTCCAGGAAACCTCCCAGCTAGTTATAACCCAATGGAGCAAGGCTGTACTTAGAAAGGATAAGGACTGGGGCTCTGCTACATTTCAGATGGGAAAGGGGGTGTCTGATGAGAAGGGACAAGGGCACAGTATCAAGGAGGCAGAAGAAGGAAGATCTGGTCCCCTAGAAACAGCCGCACACAGTATCTGCCTGCGCGTTCACCCAGCCCAAACCACGCAGGGGCCTCAGCCACCGGTAATCCCGCCACCAATATTCTTCAAGGCTTCCTGGGGTGGAAGGGATAAGCTGGGTCTGGAAGGCCTGGCTGGGGCTGGCCAGAGCCTCCTGGTGCACAACCCCAGCTCACACAGGGACCACCTGAATCCTGTGTGTCTAAAGCTTAGAGAATTTCAGCAAATGACAGTCCAAAAAAAATTAGTGGTCAGTTAGCTTAAAGGCAAATTGATGGTGTGGGTTGACACATGTGGAGGGGAGTGAGAAACGTTCACCCCCCTCTCTCCTGCGTGTGAGTCCCCACGGGCAGCCACTGCTTTCACAGACCCCTGCTGAACAGACAGACATGGAGTCCACACAACAGTGTTTCCCTCTTAGGAAGCCCCTCCTGCACGTGGGGAAATGTGCAAAGTGGATAAGTCCTTCCTTTCTGGACAGGAAGTGCTCTCCGGAAATAATGTCCAATTTCCTGCTGCCAAAGACTATCAGCCCGTGGCTGATTCTGCTTCTATAGAAATGGAATCGTCTGCTTCCTTCCCTCCACCCCTGGCATGCCCCAGACCTGCCCCTTTCCCCACCCCACAGAACTGTCAAGCAACACTTGTCCGGGGACCGAACCTCTGTGGTTCCTCTTACACCAGTCGGTGGCCACATCCTTGCTTCTCTCCCACAATGGGCCAATCCATGTTCACCCGCCAGTGGCACCACATGCATTAATTATTTCAGGGAAAATCATGGTCCCTTCCAAAAAAGAGAGGACTTACTTCACAGAAACCTTCACTTTGGTGGTGCCCAAGCAGAGCCTCATCCCCAGCACTATTCTACTTTGGAGGAGGTATTTATATGACAGTCCCTGGGGTAGAAACCGTCAAGGAGGAAACCAAAGATTTAAGAAGTGGACAAGCCAACACTGACCCGGGAAAGGATGTGAAGCAGCAGTAGATGTTTGTCTATCTCCCACTTTTATCTTTCCTTTTCGCTTTAATCTTTTTGCTGTGTAATTTTTTTTTTTTTTTTTAGTGTTGTTAACTTTTTCACACTGAGGTTATAGGTGAACAGTTACGGCTAAGAGCCAAAGCTTGGGAGTCGGGATACCGGGTTCAATTCCAGATCCCCTCTCGACCAGGCTGACGGCCTCTGGGTTTTCTCATCTGTAAAATGGGGATAATCAGACCAAGTACGTCATGGGGTAGAGGATTTGGAAAAAACGATTCGCAAAAAACACAAACCTAGTAAGCGTATACATGCATAGTAAGCGCTCATTAGATATTAGCAATAAGTATTTTGCAAATAATTTTGGCAGATAAAGTGAAAAACTCCACCCAGACCCCTAGCTCACAAGTAATCACTCTTTCCTTGGTCCTCAGGGAAAGATCCCTGGACCAGACTTGAAGAGAGGTGTGTGTCCCTCAGGTGAGAAGGAGAGACATACATTACTTTCCACGCCCTGTTCCAATCTGTGCTTGTTTAAATATATATTTTTATTCATGAGGAGTCCCAAAGGATGATTTGAAAAGTTAGACTCTTTTTCATGCATATTTGAGACTTGCTCATGACAAGCTCTCCACCACATGCATGCTACCTCTAGATACATAATTTGCAACCCAATTTATATCAACATAAACACATTCCCACAGGGAAATGTAGGAGATTCATATGTGGCATTTACTAAAAATTCTCACCTTTACCATGTACTTCACC
The DNA here is from genome assembly GCF_937001465.1 of Orcinus orca. Taxonomy (NCBI): domain Eukaryota; kingdom Metazoa; phylum Chordata; class Mammalia; order Artiodactyla; family Delphinidae; genus Orcinus; species Orcinus orca. The sequence continues at coordinate 30,331,002 of NC_064559.1, forward strand.
TCCCATGCCAAGTTAGAACGTAATCTAGGAAAGCTGAAGCTATTACATCATATGGGCTGAGTGTAAAGCTGTGGCCTAATTTACTAGTTAATAGATGATAACTGTGTTAAAACGTGTGCATCGCTCCTGGCTAAAAGAAAGCTCTAGTGCTCAGAGTAATACTGTCAGTAAGAAGCATAGCACACCTCACTGCTGTCACGTGAAGAAGTTTTAGCTACAACTGAAAGGGTTTTTTTCTATAACAGGACTTCTACTGCATGGATCGCCCAATATTTCAGAGATTTAATATAACATGGAAAGAACTAGGTTTCATTTACTCAGCCAGTCATATTTTTAAAGTACAGATTTGATATCAGATCCAAAAACCCATGCTCCAAGATATTTTATTTGAAACTCTGATCATCTCTAGCACCCAATTTGTCTAAAAATATTAAAACGTGAAAACTCAAAACAAGAGCCATTAAAATTAAACCATGAGAACATTAAAATATGATTCCTATAAATCAGCAGGAAAACGAATCCAGTTGGCTGTTAATGATAAAAGCTACGCTTAAGTTTAAATGTGAGATGGACAGACCGTGGGTGAGTGTGTGCGTGTGTGCATGTGTGTGTGTGTGCTGTGCGCGTGTGTGCGTGTGTGTGAGAGTGCAAGTGTGTGTGTGTGCTGTGCATGCGTGTGTGTGCGCGTGTGCGTGCGTGTGTAGAAGAAAGGAGAAGAGGGAGTGGACAAGGAAAAGGAAGATGAAAAGCAGAGAGGTGGGGAGAAAGGGAGGAAGAGCAGGGTAGATGTCTAGGCCCAGGTCAGAGCACTGGGTCCTAGCTCTGACCTTACAGAGCACAGGGCACTGTAAACTCCCAGCACCTGAGTTTCCTCCTTTGTCATGGGAACGAGAGAGTTCCCACTTAGTAAGGCCGCGTGGAGATCCCTCGTCCCTGGCCTGGCACAAAGAAGATGCTCAACAGATAAATAGCCACCACCATCCTTTTACGATGATGCGTTCATTCTCCTCTTGAATGCAGGACCTGGTCCCATTCTCCTTCCCCAGAGAGCCTAAGACAGCCTTCTACGTACACACAGGGCACCTTCACAAAACGACTGTGTTCCTCACCCACAAATATTTTTTAAATGCCTGCATCACGAAAGCTCATTTTTGCTTCAAACTTTATAAAACACTTTCCTGTACATTATATGATTTGAACGACCACTCAAAAGGACTGAGTCCTGAGAGCCCCCTGCAGGGGAGGAGACATGGATGACTGTCCCCATTTTTACACCTAGGAAATGAGGTTCCCGAAGGCCCAGAGACTCGCCCCAGCTCTTGTGGTGGCCAGTGGTCTGCCCTTCAGCCCCTGAAGTCTCGCTCATCCCCGCTCAGCCTGGACTTCTCCTGGAGGATGAGTTGTACAGAAGCTGATGCTGCCTAGGACCCAATACAATCTCCTGTATTTCCCTGGAGAGTGAGCATGTGCCTACCAATTATTACCATGTACAGCGTAATGGAGCATTTAAAAAAGAAGATAGCATCTTACGCTAATGATCACCTTTCTGCCTGTGGTCAGATTAAAATCCCCAGGAAAACAAAAATAGAGTATTTCAGAAGACGAAGCACAAATAGCCTCCCTCGTTCTCAGCACTTGATTCCATTTTATTTCCTCTCGCTGATGCTGTTTGAAATGAGCACACTGCGAAGCCATCATTTGCAGGCACCCAGTATGTTATTGTTGAGGAAATAACTGTGTTGAATCTGTCTAGCGAATTTATCGTCACACACTGTGCTGGGCTGAATGGCCACAAAGAGTGACCTTGCCAGGACCCTGCAGAGCGCAGGGTTGCCCATTACCGGTCGCTAGATCACCTTCGCTTCTGGTGCAGACACTGACTTTTTACGGGAAGTTGTGTGATTCAAAGATTTCATGGTTTGGGGGGTTTCCCTGGTGGCACAGTGGTTGAGAATCCGCCTGCCGATGCAGGGGACACGGATTCGTGCCCCGGTCCGGGGCCTGTGCTCCGCAACGGGAGAGGCCACAACAGTGAGAGGCCGCGTCCCGCAAAAAAAAAAAAAAAAGATTTCATGGTTTTGAAACAGAAGGGAAACAAGGAACTACTGTACAGCACAGGGAGCTACATTCAATATCTTGTAACAACCTCTAATGGAAAAGAATCTGAGAAAGAATAGATATATATCAATATGTAATATATAAGTACGACAGAATCACTTTGCTGTACACCTGAAACTAACACAACATTGTAAATCAACTCTACTCCAATAAAAACAAAGTTAATGAACTTTTTCTTCTTTTGTATGTGTTTGAAATATTCCATAACAACAGGTTACAAATACAGAAGAAATATAATAATGATTTTTAAAATAAAAGATCCAATTTTTTTTAAATGGTCTCAAAGGTGAGGAAGGCGAAGACAATTATTCCAGCTGATTATGCGTTTGACTAAAAGAGAAACATGGCACGTGTGGGGAGTAAAAGAGAAGAGGGTACCAGATAGTAAGAATAAAATTTTGCATTTCTAAATTCTCTGTTGTCTAGAGCAGCTCATGACACCTTGCAGATACCAGTTTATTTGTACAGTTTCCTTTAGAGAACACAGAAGTGTTTGTTTATTTGTTGGGTTTTTTTTTTGAGAAGACCTTTCTTTTTTTTTTTAATTTAATTTATTTGTTTTTATTTATTTAATTTTGGCTGCACTGGGTCTTCGTTGCTGAGCGCGGGCTTTCTCTGGTTGCAGCTAGCGGGGGCTACTCTTTGTTGCAGTGCGCGGGCTTCTCATTGCGGTGGCTTCTCTTGTTGCGGAGCACGGGCTCTAGGCGCATGGGCTTCAGTAGTTGTAGCACGTGGGCTCAGTAGTTGTGGCTCACGGGCTCAGTAGTTGTGGCTCGTGAGCTCTAGAGCCCAGGCTCAGTACTTGTGGCACACGGGCTTGGTTGCTCTGCAGCATGTGGGATCTTCCCGGACCAGGGCTCGAACCCATGTCCCCTGCATTGGCAGGCTGATTCTTAACCACTGCACCAGCAGGGATGTCCCAAGAGAACACAGAAGTTTTATTTCTGTATTAGAGTGCGGAAACTGAGGTGGGGGGATTGCCATCAGCCTGCAGGAGTGCTGGGGGGCCAGTTGTGTGTCTCCCGCCCACAGGAGAGAGAGCACACTGGAAGCAGCAGTGAGGGAAAGCAGAGCCGGCTTCCTGAAGGCAGAGGCGGGCCAGGCAGGCAGGGAGCAGGCGTGGCCCCGTCACTCATCCCGGAAGTAGACGAACCTGACTGAGGATTGACAGTGAAACAGGAGGAAGCTGGATAAACAGACCCACCGGCCACAGCGTGCCTCTCCTGGTCATGGGCTAGAGTGGAGGGAAGCGGGGGCTAGTTTCTTCCCGTCCAGACAACATCTCACTAAGCCGGGTGCTGTCTGCATCCGCCTCTTGATGTGCTGCTTGCTGACGCCTGCTGGGGCTCCCCGCCTTTCCCCTTCATGTCAATTATTTTGCATTCTTATCTTAAGGCTGCCTTAGAAGAAAAGTTAATAAAATATAAATTAACATTATATGCATATTCCAGCACTATTTACAGTAGCCAGGACATGGAAGCAACCTAAATGTCCATCGACAGAGGAGTGGATAAAGAAGATGTGGTACATATAAGCAATGGAATATTACCCAGCCATAAAAAGGAACAAAACTGGGTCATTTGTAGAGACGTGGATGGACCTAGAATCTGTCATACAGAGTGAAGTAAGCCAGAAAGAGAAAAACAAATATCATATATTAATGCATATATGTGGAATCTAGAAAAATGGTACAGATGAACCTAGTTGCAGGGCAGGAATAGAGATGCAGGCATAGAGAATGGACGTGTGGACATGGGGGGGAAGGGGCATGCGATGAATTGAGAGATTAGGATTGACATATATACACTACCAGGTGTAAAATAGATAGTGGGAACCTGCTATATAGCACAGGGAGCTCAGCTCGGTGCTCTGTGATGACCTAGATGGGTGGAATCAGTGGGGGGAAGTCAAAGAGAGAGGGGATATATGTATACATATAGCTGATTCACTTCACTGTACAGCAGAAACTAACACAACATTGTAAAGCAACGATATCCCAATAAAAAAAATTATATGCATATTAAATTCACCTATTTGCTCACTTAACAAATACCCCAGCCTCCCTGGCTTGCACCAGCAGTGCGTGCTTGGGATGCAGCCATGAGCAAAGTGCAGGCAGCCCCGACCTCACGGAGGAGTGATGTGGTGCTAGAAAGAAACAGGCTGCAAATGCTTGACCTTACTTTAATTTTTAACGAATACCCATTTTTAAGCAAATTGATACATATCAATTCGAGACCTATGTTAATGGGGAAAAAATGTGTTTGAAAGATACTGTCAAAGAGTTTAAATGTTCACTATGTACTCTAAAGAATTCAAAACAGACAGGTTCCCTGAGCTTCCTGCTTCTTCCCGGAAGAAATCCAGCAGAATCTGGGGACCATTATAAGGTCCTCACCAGCTCCATTATCTTACTTTAAGCATCTCTGATACTGCAAGACGGAAGTATTCGAAGTGTGGTCCCCACACCTACATAATTAGCATCACTCGGGAACCTGTGATATTAAATCTAGTCAGCTCCAGCCTAGACCTACCAAATCAGAAACTCCAGGGGTGAGGCCCAGCAATCCGTGTTTCAATAATCCTGCAGGGTGATTCTGATGCACAGTAGTGTGTGAAAGCCACTTCTGTAAGATAATGTCTTGCCACCCCCGATGGCAAGCTCTTTGTATCCACAGATTCCCTAGTCCCTATTCCCCACACCTGGAAGCCCTTAAACATCATTTATAGGCTGATGTGGTCCTTAGGCAAGAAAAATACGGGGACAAAAATTTGACGGCTCAGCATAAACCGGGCTTTACCAGGGTTCCCCTCTGAGCTTTGAATTCTGCTTTGAGCACTTGGCTGTTTCTGTGTTCTCTCGGTCGGGCCTCGCTCGCCCTGTCACTCAGCTCCAAAAACCCTGCCATCGTGCCCTTTCTTGAGCCTCTGCTGTGGGTCCCCTCCCCAATATCTTTTTTTGGGGGGGGGCTGTGTTGGATGTTGGCTGCTGCGCGGGCTTTCTCTAGTTGCGGCGAGAGGGGGCTACTCTTCGTTGTGGTGCGCGGGCTTCTCATTGCAGTGGCTTCTCTTGTTGCGGAGCACGGGCTATAGGTGCACGGGCCTCAGTAGTTGTGGCACGTGGGCTCAGTAGTTGTGGCTCATGGGCTCTGGAGCGCAGGCTCAGTAGTTGTGGCCCACGGGCTTAGTTGCTCCGTGGCATGTGGGATCTTCCCGGACCAGGGCTCGAACCTGCATCCCCTGCATTGGCAGGCGGACTCTTAACCACTGCACCACCAGAGAAGTCCCCTCCCAATATCTGACAGCTTCCTTTCCTAAATACTCCAGGTGACGGGCCTCCTGCCCTGAAAACCAGATTTAGGCTCTACAGCTCCACCCCAGCGCCCAGGCTTTCGTCCGGCTGGCCCTTGCTGCTGGATTCTTTGCCTCCAGCCTGCTGTCTGTGATTGGCGCGGCATCACCCATTACATCTCCCGCCTGCCGGCCGCTGCTCACACAATATGACTCTCCTGATCACAGACAGTCGTTACAGGCAGGCGGGGCCGCACCTAACCCTGGACAAGGGATCTAAAGTATGTCCTCTTTCCAGATCTCAGGGACTCGTGGACAAACACCTTCCTATAATTTTAGTCGACAAATGAAACTATATTCTAGGCGATGGAAAGAGAGAGAATTGTGTTGCACAGGAAATCCTGTATTAAATATCGCACAACCTGAAACATGTGGAAATCTTAAAGGTAAAATGTGTGTTGACAATCCAATAACCTACATCTTATCGATGGAACAAAAATTACATCCACGTGCCACCTTGAATGGGTTACCTGGACTGAAGTCCCCAGAGTCGCTGGTGGGTCTCACATCCTTGTTGGCCTCTGCCGTGTCCCAGTGTCTAGCGTGATATGCGATATGGGTGGCACTCAGTAAACTGGTGTTGAAAACACGAAGATATGGTCTCTTCCCCATCTCTTGCTTTCCAGCTAATTGATAAACTAGCTTAATCACCATGATCATGTGCCCATTAAACGTCATCAGGAGAAGCATTAGGACTGAGAACCGCCGCTGATGCACAAAGAGAACAGAGAAGGTAGTGGGTCCCATTCCACACGTGCACACTCTCTTGGGAATCAGACAATGGCACACACACACACACACCCCCACCAGCTCAGCCTCTGTGTAAGGAAGCCACCTGACATGTGAGGTAAACCGGATGTCTCAATTTCCTCATCTGCAAAAGTACGAACCTGGATTCAAGAGTCTCAAAATCCCTTTCTGGCTCTATTATTCTAAAATCTCACAGTGGACCAAAGTTCCTGATTTTTCATTAGAATCCATAAATAAAGGTAGTTATTGGGCTTCCCTGGTGGCGCAGTGGTTGAGAGTCCGCCTGCCGATGCAGGGGACACGGGTTCGTGCCCCGGTCCGGGAAGATCCCACATGCCGCGGAGCGGCTGGGCCCGTGAGCCATGGCCGCTGAGCCTGCGCGTCCGGAGCCTGTGCTCCGCAGCGGGAGAGGCCACAACGGTGAGAGGCCCACGTACCGCAAAAAAAAAAAAAAAAAGGTAGTTATTATACACTAGACTATCAGTGCTATTCCAGTTGAGAAAATCGTCCATAAATGTGGAACCTAAAATATGACACAAATGAACTTATCTACAAAACAGAAACAGACTCACAGACATAGAGAACAGATTTATGGTTACCAAGGGGGAGGGGAGATGGGGAGTTTGGGATTGGGAGTTTGGGATTAGCAGATGCTAACTATTATCTATGGAATGGATAAACAATAAGGTCCTACTGTATAGCACAGGGGACTATATTCAATATCTTATAATAATCTATAATGAAAAAGAATATGAAAAGGATCTGTATATATAGATGTGTATAACTGAATCACTTTGCTGTACACCAGAAACTAACACAACATTGTAAATCAACTACATTTCAATTTAAAAAAAAAAAAGAAAAGAAAATCATCTATGAAGGGTTTGTTTGTCTTTTTATGTTGAACATCCCCATACCTAGAAGCAAAGTGGAAAACACCCATTTTTTCTCCTAGCTGCTATCAAATACTTATGCATTCTAATTGTTCTAAAATGAGAAACTAGCCTGATGCACCTAAACCAAATAAAGCTGCAGGAGAACAGGCAAAGGGGGGAGAAGATGTCGAGGATAAGAATGAATATTACTATTTGGTCTTGACTGTTTATTTTAAAATCAGGACCACCCATCTTATAACTGAACTTCCTTAATGTGGCCTCTCAGACGCACACAGTTCTGTCCCTCTCACTTCTGTAGCCTTAGCTCCTACCCAGCTCCCCCCATACTCTATTCCAGACACACTGACCTTCTTCATTCCCCAGGGCATTTGCATGAGCTCCCCTCTCTGCCTCCAATGTTCTTGGCATGGCTCACCCCTTCACAGCATTCAGGTCTCTGTCAAACATCACCTGCTGTCTACACTATTCAGTACTGCCCACCTATACCCAGTCACTCTCTGTACCCTTTCCCTGATTTAGTTTTCCTCATGGCACTTATCTGAAATTACAGTATTTATTTTTAGCTTTTTAAATGATCTGTCTCTCACACCGCAATGTGGCTTCTTTAATAAAAGGGAATATGTTTCCACAGCGCCCAGAACAGTATCTGGCACAGAGAAAGTGCTCAATAAATATTTGTAAAATAAATGAATAAATATGGAGTTTTTCATATATAATTTAGGGGGAAATTGCAAAAGGGTTTAAACAAGGCAAACAAAACAACTTAGCTTAAATTACATAACATATTCCATAAAAATAGATTAGAAGCCTGGAAATTATTTACACTAAGAAAAAAAGATGAAGACAGAACCTTCAAGCATGTGCTTCAAGCTACCACCATTGTTTGAACTTCCTAAATTCAAAATCTCAGTTCTATTTACTCATTAGATAATTACTGGGTGTTTATTATGCATCAGGCACTGTTTTAGACTCTGTTGATATGGGGGTGAATAAACAGACAAATTCTCTGCCATCAAAGAGCTCACATTCTAGTGAGGGACACAGATCATACACAGTTTTTAAATATAGTAAACAAAAAAATAAGTAATATAACTTCAGATAAGACTGTGGAGAAAAAGGCACAGAGCACATATGCCTATTCAATATATGCACGCTGGATGCGTGGATGGATGGGTGGACGGTGCGATGGGTGGATGGATAGACAGATGGATGGACGGATGAATGGTTGGATGGATGGTTGGATCCACATTGAGGGTCTTTGAAAACACCTGGAAATCATCACCATGAGGGAAAAATCACCTTCAAACTCTGGTCAAACTTGTTGCTATCAGCCCACGACAGACCAAGACGCCCTGCTCTGCCCATTACCTCTCTTTCAATCTCTCCTCTGACTCTAGTGCAGCCAGAGACAGCCAAGCAAGGGGGGTGAGGGACTGATGGATGAGAAGCAGCTGAGAAAACCCTCCCTTTCTCAGTGCTTCTGGAAGCCTGAAGTCTGCCCCAGCTGAACAAAGAGGAACCTCAGCCTTTCACTGAAGTTTAGGATTTTCTATTTTTACAATAAATTCAACATATTGCCGACATGCTACATCATTTACTTATTATTATTATTTTTTTTTTACCTGCCCTCCTCTACCAGAATATAGGCTGGGAACAAAGAATGGGCCTATTCTGTTCACTCATTTAGCACTGCTACTAGGAGAGTTTCTACTTAACATTCAGTGCTTAATAAATATTTGTTGAAATGAAAAAACAGTTACGTTCATGAATAAGATGCAAGAAAGTTAAAAGCAAAACCACAAGTGGGAAAATATATTTACAACACATATCACAAATGACTAGCATACAGAATATATGAAAATACCTGCAAATTAATTAGACAACAAATCCAATAAAAAAGGCAGCAAAATTACTTGAATGGGCACTTGACAAAAGAAACAATACAAACATATTAATTAGATGCTTATGGTCATCAGTAATAGAGAAATGCAAAATAAACCACAATGAGATTCTGTAACACACCCACCAGAGTGGCATACATTTAAATCTCGAGAAACATCAAGCGTTGTCCAGCATGGAAGACAGTGGGAACTCACACACACTGCTGGTGGAGGTGGGTTTAGTGAAACCACTCTAGAAAACATTTGACGTTGGGGCTTCCCTGGTGGCGCAGCGGATAAGAATCCGCCTGCCAATGCAGGGGACACGGGTTCAAGCTGTAGTCCGCAAAGATCCTACATGCCACGGAGCAACTGAGCCCGTGCGCCACAACTACTGAGCCCGCGTGCCACAACTACGGAAGCCTGCGCGCCTAGAGCCTGTGCTCCGCAACAAGAGAAGCCACCACAATGAGAAGCCCGTGCACTGCAACGAAGAGTAGCCCCCATTCACCACAACTAGAGAAAGCCTGCGCACAGAAACGAAGACTCAATGCAGCCAAAAATAAATAAAATTAAACCTTTAAAAAGAAAAATTTGACATTGCCTGGTAAAGCTGAAAATATGTATGCCCCCTTGATCCTGAAATTTCAGTCGTAGGCATATACCCTAGAGAAACTCTCATGCTATACTGCACTCTGTATGTGCAAGAAGGTTCATAGGAGCATTGCAGTCATAGCCCAAAAGTGACAAATCCAAATGTTTGTCAACTGTATACTAAATAAACAAATTGTAGTTTATCTACACAATGGAATACAGCAGTAAACGCAAATAAACTACACCTGCTCACATCCATACAGACCAATCTCAGAAACATAATGTTGAAAGTATAAGCTAGTTAGAAAACATCTAGCGTGATTGAATTTACATAAAGACAAAATGTAACTACCATATATTGTTTAGGGATGTTTAGTGACTGTTTAGAGATCACTAAAGGGGGACGTGAGAGAAGAAAGACATGCTGGAGACTTCTAAGACATCGACATTGCTCTTTTTCCTCCTCTGGGTAGAGGTTAAGAGGTTTTCCTTAATCACTTTTTAAAGTGTCCATATGTTTTACCCATGTCTTCATCAAGCTATTGCTGCAGTAGTGCCGTGTACGGCTCCCAGATCTCGGTGCCCCATAAGAACAAACGTTTGTTTTCCTGGCTCAAGGGGGCGGGTGCTGGCGGCTCTTGGTGGCAGACTGTGCTTTGAACTCAGGTCTGCCCGTAAGTGTCCTCCTCTCCCTGGATCAGCAGCTCCCCAGGGCATGTTCTCCTGGCACCCAGCAGAAGTACAAGAAGCCAAGTCAAATCCACAGGAAGACGGGCTTCCCTGGTGGCGCAGTGGTTGGGAGTCCACCTGCCGATGCAGGGGACGCGGGTTCGTGCCCTGGTCCGGGAAGATCCCACATGCCAGGGAGCGGCTGGGCCCGTGAGCCACGGCCGCTGAGCCTGCACATCCGGAGCCTGTGCTCCGCAGCGGGAGAGGCCGCAATGGTGAGAGGCTCGCGTACCGCAAAAAAAAAAACAAATAGGGAAAGAAAATCAAAACCACAGTAAGTTACAACTTCACACCCTCTAGGATGGTTATAATCAATATGAGAGACAACAACATGTGTTGACGAGGATGTAGAGGAATTGAAATCTTCACACGTTGCTGACGGGAATATAAAATGATGCATCTACTGTGGAAAATAGATTGGCAGTTCCTCAAAATGTCAAACATAGAGGTACCACAGGATTCAATTCTATCCCTAGGTATATATACTCAAGAGAATCAAAAATATGCTTATCTAAGAATTTGTGTATGAACATTCATAACAGCCTTACCCACAACAGGCAAATAGGGGCAACAAACCAAGTGTCCACTAACTCATGAATGGATAAAGAAAATGATCCATCCATACAGTGGAATAGTATTTGGCCATAAAAAGAAATGAAGGGATTTCCCTGATGGCGCAGTGGTTAAGACTCTGCCTGCCAATGCAGGGGACACAGGTTTGAGCCCCAGTCCGAAAAGATCCCACATGCCGCGGAGCTACTAAGCCCGTGCGTCACGACTACTGAGCCTGCACTCGAGAGCCCGCGAGCCAAAACAACTGAGACCACGTGCCACAACTACTGAAGCCCGCACGCCTAGAGCACATGCTTCACAGCACGAGAAGCCACCACGGTGAGAAGCCCACGAACCACAACGAAGAGTAGCCCCCGCTCACCATAATTAGAGGAAGCCAGCACACAGCAACGAAGACCCAATGCAGCCAAAAATAAATAAATAAATTGATTTATTTATTTAAAAAAAAAAGAAATGAAATACTGATACATATTACAACACGGACAAGCCTTGAACACACGGTACTGAGTGAAAGGAGCTAGACCCAAAGACACACAGCGCAGGACCCCTGAGGTGCCTAGAATGGGCAAATCCATCCATCAAGACAGAAAGCAGACGAGCGGTTGTTCGGAGTTTGTGGAGGAGGGAAATGGGGAGGGGCTCCTAATGGACACGGGGTTCCTTTTTGGGATGACGACAATGTTCTGGAATTAGATCATGGTAGTGGTTGCACAACTTTGTGAATGCACTAAAAACCACTGAATTGCACACTTTATAATGGTGGATTTTATGGTATGTGAATTATGTCTCAATAAAAAATAAGATTCGATTGGCCAGAGTAAATCAATGAGATAAGAAGATATGTTCTGCCTGCTCTAGAAGAAGAGGCTGGAAGGCTACACAGCAAAGGGCTGGTGCATAATCCACAGCTGGAGGGAGTAAAAAGGAGGAAAAAATAATCCAACTGACTAAACATAATTTTCAGTATTTTTATAAATTTTAAACATGTTTTCAAAGCTTAAAAAGCAAGAAGGGGGCTTCCCTGGCGGCGCAGTGGTTAAGAATCCACCTGGCAACACAGGGGACATGGGTTTGAGCCCTGGTCCGGGAAGATCCCACATGCCGCAGAGCAACTAAGCCTGTGTGCCACAACTACTGAGCCTGAGCTCTAGAGCCCGTCAGCCACAACTACTGAGCCTGCACTCTAGAGCCCGTGAGCCACAACTACTGAGCCTGCGTTCTAGAGCCCACGAGCCACAACTACTGAGCCTGTGTGCCACAACTACTGAAGTCTCTGCACCTAGAGCCCATGCACCGCAACGAAGAGTAGCCCCTGCTCACTGCAACTAGAGAACGCCCGTGCGCAGCAATGAAGACCAAAAGCAGCCAAAGATAAATTAAGTAAATTAATTTTTAAAAAAAAGCAAGGAGGAATTCTTATGAGAGAGGAACTTGGGAATGCCCAACCTTAATTTAAATACACACACACACACACACACACACACACACACACACACACACACACCTCCTGTAGAAGTCCTTTTAGAAGTTTCTTGAAACAAGATGGAAATAAACCTCAAAACACCACTAATTAAGGATGAGAAACAACTGGAATTTGTGAAGCATCTGAATTATAAACATTCTTGAAGTACAGATTCATTCCTTTCAAGTACAAACAACATAATTAACATAGAGGAAAAAAAATCACCTGATAGAGATCTTTAGAAGATTTCAAATTGCAATTAGCACATCAATTATCCACATAGATATTCTGTTTCTGAAGTACTTAGTGGAATTTTTTCAGTGCCTCAAAACTTGTATTCTGCTGAACAACTTAAAAATCTCCTCCCACCCTCAGATCTTGTTTACAGATTTAATGTATGGTATCTCTAAATTGTTTGCTTAGCAAAAGAAACCTCAATACTGCTCCCAACTCAACCATCACCAGTTGGAAATCACCCAAGTTCCAATTCCATTTGGTTTTACTCAGAGGAGATCACAGTAAAGCAGGGAATGGGAAGAATAGAGTCTCTAAATTCAGGTCTCAGAATTAAGGCTCCTGGGTGCTCTGATTCTGTACACCTGCCTCGTGCTCTTTTGTACCCGCCAGGATTACGCTGGCCTGTGTCAATGCAGCCTGAAAACTTCAGGACTTCCCACAGGGAAATTCCTCATTAAAGCTTGGCTTTATCCAAAACAGATCTGATCCTGTTGCACTCAGACTCATGTCCTATGTTTCTGTCTTGCCATAACCGAACTACCCTAAGTAATCGAGGCAAAAGTCTGCCAGCCATCCACATGTTGAGTCCAATCTCCCACCACCACCACCCCACCCCACCACACACACGGCCCTTGTAAATCACGATGCCCTCCTTAGCATTTGAGCTCACAACTCAGCTCTTCACATGGGGCTCACTGTGGGCTAGAGAACCCGCAATTTCACGAGTTACAGGGAAAAGAGAGAGAGAGAGAAAATGAGCCCTGAAGACCAGGCAGAGAAGGGAGGCAAGGAAAGGGCAATGAGAGGGTTAGAACTAGTTCTTGGACGACCGGGGAGCAGAACAGCAATTGTGTTACAACCAAAAAAAGAGGGGGTGGGGGAGAGATAAACTAGGAGTTTGGGATTAGCAGATACAAACCGCTATATATAAAGTAGATAGGGAATTCCTTGGCGGTCCAGTGGTTAGGACTGCACGCTCTCACTGCCGAGAGCCTGGGTTCAAGCCCTGGTTGGGGCACTAAGATCCCACAAGCCCTGTGGTACGGCCAAAAATAAATCAATAAAATAAACAGCAAGTTCCTACTGTGGAGCACAGGGAACTATATTCAATATCTTGTAATAACCTATAGTGGAAAAGAATCTGAAAAAGAGTATATGTATAAAGGAATCACTTTGCTGGACACTTGAAATTAACACAGCATTGTAAAACAACTATAGTTTGATAAAAAAAAAATTTTAAATAAAAGAAAAGGAGTGTGAGAAGAAGGTCATAACACTGTTCCTCTAACAGTTAAGCAAAAGAAAAGGAAGCTAAAGAGGAAAGAAACTACAAAATGTGTAACAGGAAAGACACAATATTTTCCATGATAAACAAAATTCGGGCAAAGTAATTGATTTCACATGGTCAAAACTCAATAATATTTGTTGAATGAATAAGTAAATGAATGATTAATTTTGAAGCAACTGCAATAAAACTAAACTCATCATTTTCTCTCCAAAACTCATTTTTTCTTCTGTTAATAATATAATCATTTTCTCTGTTGCCCAAACTCAGAACCCCTGGTATGACCTGTACTATCCATTTTGCTCTACCGTGTCAACTTCAGCCTTTCAGGTATAATTAATTCTTTCCTCGTCAGGCCTTTTTATCCGTCCTTCCTGTGCACTCTGACCTACTCAGCCTGCATCTTAATTGTGGATTCAACGAGTGTTTAGTGTGTACACATTACACATTCTTGACCCCATCTACGCATCTTACACCACAAGATGCTCTCGCCTCCAACGAGTTCAAATCAGACATATAAGCAAATAATGCAACGTGACAAAAATCACCTGGGAGCTATTTACTAGAAACTGCCTGACCAGCTCATAACTGAATTATTAGTATAATCCCACTCTCTAGAGCCTCTTCCCTTTTAAATAATATTTTCAGCTCCCCTATCCTGAGGGATTATTGTGTCCAGCACTCAGGAAAGTACCAAGCGTTTTACATACTTCACCTCATTCACTTCTCACGATAACGCTAGAGTTGTTTAAAAATGAGGAAACAGTGTTTTTCACCACAACTAAAAATACAAAGTGATTAATGAAGTTTTGTTAATGAGGGAACTGAGGCCCAGAATGGTTCAACGTCTTGCCAAAGTTGACGCCGGAGCAGCAGTCCTGCTCTCATCCTCTGCGCGGACTGTTCACGGTCACCAGATGCATTTCCTTAAAACGCTGTGTCACTCGCTTCTCCAAAACCCGCCCACTGCAGGAGGCCAGGACTTCGATGCCCTCGACACCTAATCACAGCCTGCTTTACTAGCTTGACTCTCCCCAACACAAACTTCATTCCCTTCGGGATGAACTCCACCCACCCCTGCACCCCCTGCCACATTCCAGCTCATTCTAATCTGTTCCTTCCCCAAACCCGACGTGGCCTGCCCCTCTCCAACTACTTATATCTTGTCTGTGCTCCAAGACCCAGCTGAAGTCATAGCTCCTCCCTAAAAAATATTCTCCACCAGCAGAAGCCCACGCTCATGTCCTCTTCTCTGGAATCTCAAAATCTTGATACATAATTAACTTGTACAGAATCAGAGACTGCCTTGAATCGCTATTTAACCTTTTTTTTTTAATTGAAGGATGGTTGATCTACAATGTTGTGTTAGTTTCAGGTGTCTAGCAAAGTGATTCAGTTATACATATGTACATGTCTATTTTTTTCAGATTCTTTGCCCTTATAGGTTCCTATAAAATATTGAGTAGAGTTCCCTGTGCTGTACAGTAGGTCCTTGTTGGTTATCTATTTTATATCTAGCAGTACATTTTAATCCCAAACTCCGAATTTATCCCTGCCCCCCTTCCCCTTTGGTAATCATCAATTAGTTTTCTATGCCCATGGGTCTATTCCTGTTTTGTACACAAGTTCATTTGTATCGTTTTTTTAGATTCCACACAGAAGCTGTATCATATAATATTTGTCTTTCCCTGTCTGGCTTACATCACCAAATTGCTATTTAATCTACAAGCATCTATCCTTCACTGTGAACTCCAAGAATCAAGGATCCTAATTTTGATATCTCTTTACATCTCTTACCTTTGCCTTTTACAAAGAAGCGACTTAACGAATAAAT
This sequence comes from Orcinus orca, assembly GCF_937001465.1. NCBI lineage: Eukaryota > Metazoa > Chordata > Mammalia > Artiodactyla > Delphinidae > Orcinus > Orcinus orca. Next base: position 30,346,711 of record NC_064559.1, read on the forward strand.
TGAACACTAGGACATCAATAAATGACTCATCACTCAGCTAACATTCTTTGGGGCTTATAGGAATCAGAAATATAAGAATTAATGCTTGTCGAAATGATAAAATGCATATCAGCAAGGAAAATGTCACAAATAGAGCACTGAAGTGCATACTTAACTTATAATTAATTTTCCAGTGTATAAGTGTATTTTAATATGATATTAGCATAATCTCACTGATGAAAAAAGCTGTAAAAAAAAAATCCAGCCTAAAATAGTATTTCACCACAGAGTTACACATTTTTAATAACATCAAAATGTGCTCCACGATGTGCTAATTAACCCAACCCAGATTTGCTGTCAGCATCTAGACATCAGAAGAAAAGGAAAATTGAGGAGTAACTGCCACAAGATCCTTCTAATTCTTACTCCACTGAGGACAGAAGAAAAGGAAAGAGGCAAAAGTGAGATATAAGGTAGAACTCCCTTACCTGACCTGGTGCTTCTGAGAAGTTATAGAACCAATTACTTTGGAAGTCTCTAAAACTACAGGAATAAGACGAGTCCTTTCAAACATCCGGATCATGGATTAAATGATTTCTCAAGGACCTTGCCAAATTATTCTTTTTTTCCTAAGACAGCAGAGTTAGAGACTTTTAAGGGGCTGTGCAACACCTCAACCCTTGCCCCGCTTTCCTTCCTGCTGCCAGCTCTCCACCCTCAGCTCCGGGAGAGCTTTGATCTTCCTAACGATACACCCAATACCCATCACCCCAGAAACAGTGTTAGCTGAGTTATGGACCTCTTAAAGTCCCCTGCAGCAAAATGGCAAATTCTGGTTCTGATTTTACTAAATCTTTAGTAGTACACCTGACACAGCGACCCAGGGTGAAGCCTCAGTACGAACGATGAAATGTATGCCCTACAGATAGAGCCAACTTCCCGTGCAGTATCAGCGCACTCTATTTGCCCTGAAAATACTTTATTTGATCTGCAGGATATACTGCTATTCAGCCTTGCTTGGAAACAGCTTTCTATTTCATTAAGTGGTTAAAGACAGAGCTTTCATGACAAGAAGGATTGATGTGTGCCCCTCAACTACACTCTGAGAGCCATGAGTATGAAAATTAGGCCATTACAGCCAAACTCAATAGCACATTGTTTGCAGTCATTGTCAGCAGTGTCAACCTGAGAAAGATTCATTCCCTGACACGCAGGAGAGAGGACAGCATGGTCGGGTCCAAAAGCATATGGTATTAATGCCAGAACATCCTTGGCCAAATCGCAGCTGCACCACTTATGTCCTATGTGGCTTTGGGCAAGGAAATTGGCCCCTCTGAGATTCAGTATTTTCATCAGGAAAATGGGCAAGATAATTACCAACCTTGCATTGTTGAGTGGACTAGAGATCAATATGCGTGCAGTACTTGACAATTATTAGAAGCTACAAATATGGAAGATGGTATGATTGTTACTATTATGAGTGTCATGAGAATTAGAAAGGGCAGGAAGTGAGCACAAACCTACCCAGAGTGAAGTACAGTAAAAGGTGTCATAAATATACTTTCAGGAGTGTGTGGGGTTCAGAAGCTTCCTGCAAACTGATTTGATTGAAATTTTCTTTTCAAATTCCCAAGTGCCTCCTGGGCAGAATACAGGTGTGAGTGTTTTAAGAGACCAGCACGATAAGTAGACCAGGTAAGTGTAGTCTACCAGGTACCATCAAGGTCCAATTTACAGTTCACAGTCGTCAATTTAAAGTGAAACCAGTCAGCAGAGTTATGTGTTAATATCAGAATATTTGTTTTTATATACTTCAGCATTCTAGATGCTCATTCTATAGAGATTTAATTTAAAGGACTCTGTAGAATAATATTCTACTTTGAACAAAATGGTTAATATTATTAAAAATATCCAATACCTAGTATATTAGACGCATGAGCTTTTAGAAAGAGCCAAAAGTCTTTTCATCTACATTTCTGAAACATGTATTAATGATAAATTCAACTGTGTTTGGTTTTACTTTCATGTCAAAAAATGTCTCTATCTTGAATACCAATCTTACCCATTAATATAATTAGAGGAATCTCTAGAGATTATTAGTATGAAACAAATAAGGAAGAGTTAGAGGGACGAATGAGGTTGCCAAATATATTTTATGAGTAAATTCTTGTACAACAGACTTGACAAATAAGATAACTCCTTACAGTTCAGAATCTGTGAAAGCTACAAGTTTAAACAAAAAGCTTGCTGAAATGTCTGCCATAGATTGTCAGTGATTTTCAGATACTGAGAACAATGGATTTTTGAGATCTCTCCAGGGTATGAATTCTAAAACTCATGTCACTGAAAAATAGTTTCCTAAATTACATTCTACTTTGTACAAAATGGTTAATATTACTAAAAATATACAATACCTTGTATTTTAGATGTATGAACTTTTAGAAACAGCCAGAAGTCTTTTGTCTACATTTCTGAACCACGTATTAACGATAAAGTCAACCGTGTTTGGTTTTACTTTCATGTCGAGAAACATTTCTATCTTGAATACCAATCTTACACATAAATATAATTAAAGGAATCTATGTAGAATGAGAAATGATGCCACTGACAATGGAACAAACAAGGCTCTGAGTGGCTTAGGAAGCACAGCCCTATGTCCAGTCCACACCCTTCAGTTGTGTGGGCTCAGGAAGTAAACACAGCTGAATGTAACAGAAATGCAGGCTGTGGGCAGGAAGATGGTGGCCACATTCCTCATTCTCCTGCGGGGCAAGACAACACGGCAGGTAAGACATTTTGGAAATGCCTGACCAGCTACTCATACGACATGGCCAAACAATAAAGAACTGTAACTACTGAATGTCTTTAAAATAAAACAAAACAGGACTTCCCTGGTGGCACAGTGGTTAAGAATTCGCCTGCCGGGAGCTTCCGGGAAGATGGCGGAAGAGTAAGATACGGAGATCATCGTCCTCCCCACAGATACACCAGAAATACATCTACACGTGGAACAACTCCTACAGAACACCTACTGAACGCTGGCAAAAGACCTCAGACCTCCCAAAAGGCAAGAAACTCCCCACGTACCTGGGTAGGGCAAAAGAAAAAAGAATAAACAGAGACAAAAGCATAGGGACGGACCCTGCACCAGTGAGAGGGAGCTGTGAAGGAGGAAAGATTTCCAGACACTAGGAAGCCCCTTCGCAGGCGGAGACTGCAGGTGGCGGAGGGGGGGAGCTTCGAAGCCGCGGAGGAGAGCGCAGCAACAGGGGTGCGGAGGGCAAAGCGGGGAGATTCCCGCACAGAGGATCAGGGCTGACCAGTACTCACCAGTCCGAGAGGCTTGTCTGCTCACCCGCCGGGGCGGGCGGGGGCTGGGAGCTGAGGCTTGGGATTCGGTCGGAGCGCAGGGAGAGGACTGGGGTTGGCGGCGTTAACACAGCCTGCAGGGGCTAGTGCGCCACAGCTAGCTGGGAGGGAGTCCGGGGAAAAGTCTGGAGCTCCCGAAGACGCAGGAGACTTTTTCTTCCCTCTTTGTTTCCTGGTGCGTGAGGAGAGGGGATTAAGAGCGCCGCTTAAAGGAGCTCCAGAGACAGGCGCGAGCCGCGGCTAACATGGCGGCATGAGACGCTAAGGCTGCTGCCGCCGCCACCAGGAAGCCTGTGTGCGAGCACAGGTCACTGTCCACACATCCCCCCTTACGGGGAGCCTGTGCAGCCCGCCACTGCCGGGTTCCCGGTATCCAGGGACAACTTCCCCAGAAGAATGAACGGCGCGCCTCAGGCTGGTGCAACGTCACCCCGGCCTCTGCCGCCGCAGGCACGCCCCGCACTCTGTGCCCCTCCCTCCCCCACGGCCTGAGTGAGCCAGAGCCCCGGAAGCAGCTGCTCCTTTAAGCCCGTCCTGTCTGAGCGAAGAACAGCCGCCCTCCGGCGACCTACACGCAGAGGCGAGGCCAAATCCAAAACTGAGCCCCGGGAGCTGTGCGAACAAAGAAGAGAAAGGGAAATCTCTCCAGCAGCCTCAGGAGCAGCGGATTAAAGCTCCACAATCAACTTGATGTACCTGCACCTGTGGAATACATGAATAGACAAGGAATGATCCCAAATTGAGGAGGTGGACTTTGAGAGCAAGATTTATGGGTTTTTCCCCTTTTCCTCTTTTTGTGAGTGTGTATGTGTATGCTTGTGTCTGAGATTTTGTCTGTATAGCTCTGCTTCCACCATTTGTCCTACGGTTCTATCCGTCCGTTTTTTTGTTTGTTTTTAATTTTTTTCTTTTTTTCTTAATAATTATTTTTTTATTTTAATAACTTTACTATATTTTATCTTACTTTATCTTATTTCTTTTTTCCTTCCTTCCCTCCTTCCTTCCTTCCTCCCTCCGTGCCTCCCTCCCTCCCTTCTTTCTTTCTTTCTTTCTTTCTTTCTTTCTCCTTCTACTAATTCTTTCTTTCTACTTTTTCTCCCTTTTATTCTGAGCCGTGTGGATGAAAGGCTCTTGGTGCTGCAGCCAGGAGTCAGTGCTGTGCCTCTGAGGTGGGAGAGCCAACTTCAGGACACTGGTCCACAAGAGACCTCCCATAATATCAAACGGCAAAAATCTCCCAGAGATCTCCATCTCAACACCAGCACCCAGCCTCACTCAACGACCAGCAAGCTACAGTGCTGGACATCCTATGCCAAACAACTAGCAAGACAGGAACACAACCCCATCCATTAGCAGAGATGCTGCCTAAAATCATAATAAGTCCACAGACACCCCAAAACACACCACCAAACGTGGACCTGCCCACCAGAAAGACAAGATCCAGCCTCATCCACCAGAACACAGGCACTAGTCCCCTCCACCAGGAAGCCTACACAACCCACTGAACCAACCTTAGCCACTGGGGACAGACACCAAAAACAACGGGAATTACGAACCTGCAGCCTGCAAAAAGGAGACCCCAAACACAGTAAGGTAAGCAAAATGAGAAGACAGAAAAACACACAGCAGATGAAGGAGCAAGATAAAAACCCACCAGACCTAACAAACAAAGAGGAAATAGGCAGTCTACCTGAAAAAGAATTCAGAATAATAATAGTAAAGATGATCCAAAATCTTGGAAATAGAATAGACAAAATGCAAAAAACATTTAACAAGGACCTAGAAGAACTAAAGATGAAACAAACAATGATGAACAACACAATAAATGAAATGAAAAATACTCTAGATGGGATCAATAGCAGAATAACTGAGGCAGAAGAACGGATAAGTGACCTGGAAGATAAAATAGTGGAAATAACTACTGCAGAGCAGAATAAAGAAAAAAGAATGAAAAGAACTGAGGACAGTCTCAGAGACCTCTGGGACAACATTAAGCACACCAACAATCAATTTATAGGGGTTCCAGAAGAAGAAGAGGAAAAGAAAGGGACTGAGAAAATATTTGAAGAGATTATAGTTGCAAACTTCCCTAATATGGGAAAGGAAATAGTTAATCAAGTCCAGGAAGCACAGAGAGTCCCATACAGGATAAATCCAAGGAGAAATATGCCAAGACACATTTTAATCAAACTGTCAAAAGTTAAATACAAAGAAAACATATGAAAAGCAGCAAGGGAAAAACAAGTAACACACAAGGGAATCCCCATAAGGTTAACAGCTGATCTTTTAGCAGAAACTCTGCAAGCCAGAAGGGACTGGCAGGACATATTTAAAGTGATGAAGGAGAAAAAAAACCTGCAACCAAGATTGCTCTACCCAGCAAGGATCTCATTCAGATTTGATGGAGAAATTAAAACCTTTACAGACAAGCAAAAGCTGAGAGAGTTCAGCACCACCAAACCACCTTTACAACAACTGCTAAAGGAACTTCTCTAGGGAAGAAACACAAGAGAAGGAAAAGACCTACAATAACGAACCCAAAACAATTAAGAAAATGGAAATAGGAACATACATATCAATAATTACCTTAAATGTAAATGGACTAAATGCTCCCACCAAAAGACACAGATTAGCTGAATGGATACAAAAACAAGATACATATATTTGCTGTCTACAAGACACCCAGTTTAGACCTAGAGACACATACAGACTGAAACTAAGGGGATGGAAAAAGATATTTCATGCAAATGGAAACCAAAAGAAAGCTGGAGTAGCAATTCTCATATCAGACAAAATAGACTTTAAAATAAAGAATATTAGAAGAGACAAAGAAGGACACTACGTAATGATCAAGGGATCGATCCAAGCAGAAGATATAACAATTGTAAATATTTATGCACCCAACATAGGAGCACCTCAATACATAAGGCAAATACTAACAGCCATAAAAGGGGAAATTGACAGTAACACATTCATAGTAGGGGACTTTAACACCCCACTTTCACCAATGGACAGATCATCCAAAATGAAAATAAATAAGGAAACACAAGCTTTAAATGATACATTAAACAAGATGGACTTAATTGATATCTATAGGACATTCCATCCAAAAACAACAGAATACACATTTTTCTCAAGTGCTCATGGATCATTCTACAGAATACATCATATCCTGGGTCACAAATCAAGCCTTGGTAAATTTAAGAAAATTGAAACTGTATCAAGTATCTTTTCCAACCACAACACTATGAGACTAGATATCAATTACAGGAAAAGATCTGTAAAAAATACAAACACATGGAGACTAAACAATACACTACTTAATAACGAAGTGATCACTGAAGAAACCAAAGAGGAAATCAAAAAATATCTAGAAACAAATGACAATGGAGACACGACGACCCAAAACCTATGGGGTGCAGCAAAAGCAGTTCTAAGAGGGAAGTTTATAGCAATACAATCCTACCTTAAGAAACAGGAAACATCTCAAATAAACAACCGAACCTTGCACCTAAAGCAATTAGAGAAAGAAGATCAAAAAAACCCCAAAGTTAGCAGAAGGAAAGAAATCATAAAAATCAGATCAGAACTAAATGAAAAAGAAATGAAGGAAACAATAGCAAAGATCAATAAAACTAAAAGCTGGTTCTTTGAGAAGATAAACAAAATTGATAAACCATTAGCCAGACTCATCAAGAAAAAAAGGGAGAAGACTCAAATCAATAGAATTAGAAATGAAAAAGAAGTAACAACTGACACTGCAGAAATACAAAAGATCATGCGAGATTACTACAAGCAACTATATACCAATAAAATGGACAACCTGGAAGAAATGGACAAATTCTTAGAAATGTACAACCTGCCAAGACTGAATCAGGAAGAAATAGAAAATATGAACAGATCAATCACAAGCACTGAAATTGAAACTGTGATTAAAAATCTTCCAACATACAAAAGCCCAGGACCAGATGGCTTCACAGGCGAATTCTATCAAACATTTAGAGAAGAGCTAACACCTGTCCTTCTCAAACTCTTCCAGAATACAGCAGAGGGTGGAACACTCCCAAACTCATTCTACGAGGCCACCATCACCTTGATACCAAAACCAGACAAGAATGTCACAAAGAAAGAAAACTACAGGCCAATATCACTGATGAACATAGATACAAAAATCCTCAACAAAATACTAGCAAACAGAATCCAACAGCACATTAAAAGGATCATACACCATGATCAAGTGGGGTTTATTCCAGGAATGCAAGAATTCTTCAATATACGCAAATCAATCAACGTGATACACCATATTAACAAATTGAAGGAGAAAAACCATATGATCATCTCAATAGATGCAGAGAAAGCTTTCGACAAAATTCAACACCCATTTATGATAAAAACCCTGCAGAAAGTAGGCATAGAGGGAACTTTCCTCAACATAATAAAGGCCATATATGACAAACCCACAGCCAACATCGTCCTCAATGGTGAAAAACTGAAAGCATTTCCACTAAGATCAGGAACAAGACAAGGTTGCCCACTCTCACCACTCGTATTCAACATAGTTTTGGAAGTTTTAGCCACAGCAACCAAAGAAGAAAAGGAAATAAAAGGAATCTAAATCGGAAAAGAAGAAGTAAAGCTGTCACTGTTTGCAGATGACATGATACTCTACATAGAGAATCCTAAAGATGCTACCAGAAAACTACTAGAGCTAATCAATGAATTTAGTAAAGTAGAAGGATACAAAATTAATGCACAGAAATCTCTGGCATTCCTATACACTAATGATGAAAAATCTGAAAGTGAAATCAAGAAAACACTCCCATTTACCATTGCAACAAAAAGAATAAAATATCTAGGAATAAACCTACCTAAGGAGACAAAAGACCTGTATGCAGAAAATAAGACACTGATGAAAGAAATTAAAGGTGATACAAATAGATGGAGAGATATACCATGTTCTTGGATTGGAAGAATCAACATTGTGAAAATGACTCTACTACCCAAAGCAATCTACAGATTCAATGCAATCCCTATCAAACTACCACTGGTATTTTTCACAGAACTAGAACAAAATATTTCACAATTTGTATGGAAACACAGAAGACCCTGAATAGCCAAAGCAATCTTGAGAACAACAAACGGAGCTGGAGGAATCAGGAATATAATAAAGGAATATAATACGAATAAAGACACAGAGCTGGAGGAATCAGGAATATAATAAAGGAATATAATAGGAATAAAAACACAGACCTACTAGAGAATGGACTTGAGGATATGGGGAGGGGGAAGGGTAAGCTGTGACAAAGCGAGAGAGTGGCATGGACATATATACACTACCAAACGTAAAATAGATAGCTAGTGGGAAGCAGCCGCATAGCACAGGGAGATCAGCTCGGTGCTTTGTGACCTCCTGGAGGGGGGGGATAGGGAGGGTGGGAGGGAGGGAGACGCAAGAGGGAAGAGATATGGGAACATATGTATATGTGTAACTGATTCACTTTGTTATAAAGCAGAAACTAACACACCATTGTAAAGCAATTATACTCCAATAAAGATGTAAAAAAAAAAGAAAAAAGAATCCGCCTGCCAATGTAGAGGACACGGGTTTGAGCCCTGGTCCGGGAAGATCCCACATGCTGCAGGAGCAACTAAACCCACGTGCTACAACTAACTACTGAAGCCCACGCGCCACAACTACTGAAGCCTGTGAGCCTAGAGCCCGTGCTCCACAACAAGAGAAGCCACCACAATGAGAAGCCCGCGCACTGCAACGAAGAGTAGCCCCCGCTCGCTGCAACTAGAGAAAGCCCGCGAGCAGCAACAAAGACCCAACGCAGCCATAAATAGATAAATAAATAAATAATTTTTTAAAGAAAAAAGCAATAACATTTTTAAACTGTTTTCGGAAAGAAAGCCTTCGCATTGTACTTTGTAGCGATGAATATCTACAGCGCAGAATCCACTGACAGCTACTGGTTCCTTGCAGAAAAAGCAGTTTGTTGGCTGGAACGGTTACGAGAGGGTACGTATCCCATGGGGGTGCCTGCTGCGAAGAGCTTCAGGTCGCGATGCTCCAGGAAGACGCAGAGAGAGCTGAGACGCAGATGGAAAGTCAGAGGCGATGTTGCCACACTGAAAGGCAATTACATTGCCCCACTGTTACATTTCTAGGTCCAAGACTTAAGAACAAAGTTTGCCCAAATGATTATGTAAAACATCATGTGTATAAAAATTTTTTAATAAAAAATACACATTATTCATTAAGTATTTTTTTCTCCCCCGAAAAAAGAGACCTGCTCTTTGTGGCTCCCGCATGCTGACCCCGGGTCCCTGCTGCCTCACAGGACCTCTCAGGGTGCCCTTGCATCCCCGGCAGATGGGAACTTCTGGATCTCCTGCACACTATGCTGTGTGTTGAATAAAGGCCGCCTCCTGGGGCACCTCTCTCTGCCAATGGCATTTCTATATCTTTACCATTAGCCCAAGTGTTGTCAGGTGTAGTCGTGTGTGTGTGTGTGTGTGTGTGTGTGTGTGTGTGTGTGTGTCGGGTGAATAAAAGGGGCAAGACATACATGCTGTCACGTGATTTCTTTTTTCTTTTTCTTTTTGGCCGCACCACACGACATGCAGGATCTTGATTCCCCAGCCAGGAATCAAACCCAGGCCCCCTGCAATGGAAGTACAGAGTCTTAACCACTAGACCACCAGGGAAGTCCCTGTCACCTGATTTCTTGCTGGTCTCCAGCTGCAATGTCCTGCTGCTGTTCCCTGAGGAGTATAGCCTCTATCTTCCCTAAGCCACCATTGATGTCACTAGTCTCACCTGGTGTTTGGTAGTGTCAGCCTCCACTGTTGAATTCAAATGGCCTCAGGGACACCCTAGTAAAGACGCCCAGGAGGCCATTGGAAATCCTTTTTCTTTTTTCTTTTTTTAAAGCTATTTTTTCTGTATCTATTGAGATGGTCATATGGGTTGTTGTTTTCTTTTTGTTTGTTTTGTTTTTTTGCGGTACGCGGGCCTCTCACTGTTGTGGCCTCTCCCGTTGCGGAGCACAGGCTCCGGACGCGCAGGCTCAGTGGCCATGGCTCATGGGCCCAGCCGCTCCGCGGCATGTGGGATCTTCCCGGACCGGGACACGAACCCATGTCCCCTGCATCGGCAGGCGGACTCTCAACCACTGCGCCACCAGGGAAGCCCTGGGTTGTTTTTTTAATAAATTTTTGAATTAATTAATTTATTTATTTTGGCTGCATTGGGTCTTCGTTGCTGCGCGCGGGCTTTCTCTAGTTGCGGCGAGCGGGGGCTATTCTTCGTTGCGGTGCACAGGCTTCTCATTGCGGTGGCTTCTTGTTGCAGAGCACGGGCTCTAGGCACTCAGGCTTCAGTAGTTGTGGCACGTGGGCTCAGTAGTTGTGGTGCACGGGCTTAGCTGCTCCGTGGCATGTGGGATCTTCCCGGACCAGGGCTCGAACCCATGTCCCCTGCGTTGGCAGGCAGATTCTTAAGCACTGCACACCAGGGAAGTCCCAGCCATTGGAATTTCTGATTCAGAAAAAAAAGTTCTGGAAGTCTTCAAAGTGCACAGTAAATTTGATACTGATGGGAATGACTGAGATCACTTAAGGAAAGCAAGGCTGAATTCCTGTGCTCTTACACCCAACTCTGTGTAATCAATCCCCATCTTTCTGTGAACTCCAAGAGGATAAAGAACATGTCTTGTCGATGTCCGATTCTCCCTGAACTGTGCTGAGCACGGGATCACGCTCAGTAGATCCCCAAGACTGAATTGCTACGTCCTTCCTTTCTTGGTGGGTGGTAAACAGGAAGTCCCATCGGTCCCTCTTTCCAGAGTAGGAAGCATATCAGCTTGGCAGAGATGGGTCTTCTCTTTGTGAGCCTTCTCTTAAGATGGTCAAGAGCCTGGTACCTGGAAAACAATGTCCGGAGACCTTGGGTGTGTAGGTGTGAATCAAGGTCTGCCCTGGAAGCCAGGGGTCCGGAGTTATGTCCCCTCCAGAATGAGTCACTCACTGATCTTTCTGCTTCAGCCCTCTCCCGGCCGCCACCACCACAAGCAAATAGGAACAGAATGCTTCTCCTTTGTCTCAGTCAATATGCTGTGAGTGCTTTAACAGTGTGGTTTATAAACATGCTAGAGAGTCAATGTAACCGACATTGACAACAGCTACAACAGCATGGAGGCTCCTGGGTGCAGAGTTTGTCTCCAATCACTGTTCATTTAACTCTTCAGGAAGCAAGAGACAGGAGACACCATAGGGTATCCTCAGAAGTAAAATGTAAGTGGGAGTCAAGCCAAAACAGTCACCCACTCTTTTAATTTAATTATTCAGAACAGTTTGCATTTCTCCCAAACCTCTTAGCTCCCCAAAGCCTTTCACATGCTGCTCTCTCTGAAAGACCTTTAGGTTTCTCCTTCCCCTAGCAAGTTCCAGCTCATTCCTCAAAGCCCAGATCAAAGTTTCTCCCTTCTGGGAAGGGACCTGTAACACAGTGCTTCAATTGAGCATATTTTTAACCTTACCTTAACACCTATTCATACTGGCTTCCCCCACTTACACTTTGAACTCTTCAAGACTGGGACTATATCATTCATTGTTTTAAATCCAGAACCTGAGTCTCAGAATTAATACACATTGTTTACAGAAAGTACTCAATAGTTTTAACGACACCTCTGGTCCTTTGCACGTGGTCTGTAGTCTGATGCTTCAGAATATTCTCACGCAGCAGGAAAAAGTGAACCCAGGTATGAGCTGTACAACTCACGGGCTGGAACCCCTCTCTCCCTTTGTGGTAGGCGATATAAGATACTGGGCTGAAAGACCATAATGTCAATTTTTGGCCGGTTCAAACCCGAAGCTAAGTTTCCGGAGAAGCATCTCTGGTACTTTTTCAAACATTTAATCTTCTGAGAATTTGAAGACAATAGAAGGATGTTTCTGGCATTAGCTGATCGTAAAGTTGTCATGATGCATTCTGGCATTTTCTAAATGTATTCAAAGCTGATGAAATGGAGATTTTAGATTTTGGCATTGAAAAAGGACCTTGAATTTCAGCCAGCAAGAGAAATAAAAGTGGTTTATATTGAAACCTAGGTAGGAAAATGTATTGGACATTCAAGAAAGATTTCAAGGTCCATAATCATTGACTTCACCATCAGGGGCTAAAACATCATCCCAGTGGCCCGACGGGTTATAGTTCATTACAGTGTCACTTTAGAGTGACGGCTCTCAACCACTGTCTGCATCGGAACCAATGGGGAGGGGAAGAACTTATTACAAATAATAAAGTACTAACATTTGCGAATGATGTTTCTATATTAAATTACTGTTTAGGTTCAAGATATTTCCCATCGATATGCTACCGTAAGTATTCCCTGGCATTTTTCTGAGTTGCAGATGAAAATTATAGTTTCAGATAATTCTAAGGGATCAAACGTAAACTGCCGTCTACCTTGTCTGTATCACGATCCACGGTTAATAAGCTTTAAAGGGAATTAGGAATTACTTCCGTGCTTCGTTTCTCCACAAATTGGAGGTAAAGAGGAGATTTTTCAAAATGTAAATATGCTCACGAGCATATGGTGTACCTTTGAATGTTACTTAATGTGTGTTAGGACAGAAAAAAACATGTGCTTCTAAATTCCAGAATGTCTACCAAACTCATGAGAATAACGGCATAAAGAACTAAAGTCGACACCTCCTTGAGTCAACGTCCTGATTCCAGGTTTCTAGTGTTTTAGGATTGGAAGGAGAATCATCTTGAAGGAAGGTGTCTAAACTCAGTTAAAGTCAAGTTAAGATGTGCCAACTCCAAAAATGTCCTTTTTTCTCCCAGGAGGAGGGTTTGTAGTCATGCTTCAGGAATTTTGTATGAGTAGAAGCTTCATAGTTATTTATAGGGATGCTTGATAGGTTTCGGTCTCTCCAAATATGTCCATTCTCCTGAAAAAAATAACAAAGGCAAACAAATTTGATATGCTGGGAAGATGGTGCTTTTATTTTTCATCAGTGGTATCTTGAAGTTATCTGTGCACTTAACAGATCACAGTTATTACTGTAGAAATGTTCCCTCCTCACTCTTTGGGACCTGGTTCTTTGGCCTCTTCCGTCCCTGTCGTCTTTGCTGCTCTCACTGTCATTCTTCCCTTGCCGCTTGGTCAATCACACACCCTTTTCCTTTTTGACCCATCCTTCCTGCTCTTGGTCTGAAATTAACACCCTCAAGCCCCAGTTACACCACGACTCTTCATTTTCAACCACCTTGCCTTCTTGCGCACTTTTTTGCCCTCTATATCCTGTATCTTCTATAAAATCCGTGAGGTCAACACTGAGACTCAAGTGGCAAGAGATGATGAGTTTTAAATGTCAGACGTTCTGAGCAAAAGAGCACTTTAAAGATGTGTTTTGACTCAATCTCCTTTCCTTGATATTTTTCTGCCGTCACAAGAAGTTACAATTCCAGATCTATTTTAATCCATGAGAGATGTCTAATCCTACAGGAGTCATGAAGCCTGCGTGACCTTAGGAAACATTAGGAGATGGAAAATTATGCTTTTGAGACCACGATAAACATATTCAATTAAAAACAAATTTTTTATGCTTCTCCCAGGTCTTTAATTGTTTATGATTACTACTTAATATGTATTGATATTTTAACTAAAATTTCACCATGCAACAGCCAGCTTCCTTTCATATTGGAAAAGCAGTCATTTATCAACCACCTACTCTATACTTGACATTGCACAAAGCACTGGGAGATACAAAAAATATCCGATCTCATAGCTCTCAGCCTAATAAGACAGACCTACAAATATATAAGCAGTGCAATGTGATACCTGCATAACCCAGTATCTGCCAAAACAGTGAATGAACCATGGCAGGTAGGTGGGGAATTCAGAGATAAATCAGATATGGACCCTGCCCTTAAGGAATTTACAGTCTAGCAAAGACGAAAAGATAGGTACACGAAAAATAAAACAGGTTAGAAAATGAAAATCTTGGTGAAAATGTAAAGCAAAGGGGCAACGAAATTTTGGAGGAGAACATTTTCATCCAGAGAAATCCAAGATTTCCTAAAGATAATGGTATGTGAGCTGGAACTTGAAAACACAGCAATGAAAACTCCCTGTACTTTCAGTTCAGTTTTGCTGTAAACCTAAAACTGCTCTAAAGAATACAGTTTATTCATTTCAAAAGAGAAAACATAGCAGGAGAAATGGGTGTGTATAAATAAATGCATTTAGGTAGAGCAGCGTGGTAGGAAATACCAACATCCTAGAGGATGGCCTAGGAAGAGAGAGCCCATACGGGGCAGGGAAGTGACGTCAAGAGTAGAGAAGAGGGACTTCCCTAGTGGTCCACTGGTTAGGACTCCGCACTTTCACTGCCAAGGGCATGGGTTCGATCCCTGGTTGGGGAACTAAGGTCCCGCAAGCCACTGAGCACAGCCAAAAAAAAAAAAAAAAAAAAAAAGAGTAAAGGAGAGACAGGAACAGAGCAAGAGATCAGGAGTCAATAAATCAGAGAGCTTCAAGGAGGAAGGTGGTTTTCTGGCTATCTATTGTTATGTAACAAACTTACTAGCTATTTTATTATATCTCTCGATTTTACGAGGCCAGAACTAAGGCAGGTTTGGGCTGGGCAATTCTTCTCTCCCAGGTGGTACCAATGGACACACTAGGGACATTCAGCTGGTGGCCGGGCTGGTCTGGACACACCCAGACAGCTTCACTCACACGTCTGATACCCTGTGAGGCCGGCTGGAAGGTTGGGCTCAGCTAAGCCCCTCCCCTTCTCCACGTGGTCTCAGGGCCTGTCCACATGGTTCACAACAGGATACCAAGATTTCTTACAAGGTGGCTCACTGCTCCAAGAGTTAGTCTTCTAAGTAACAGGATGTGGAAGCTGCTGGTCTCCTAAGACCTGGGACCAAAAATCGGCACTGCATCTTTCCATCATGGTTTTTTTTTGTTTGTTTTTTTCTGGCTATGTTGGGTCTTCATCGTTGTGCACGGGCTTTCTCTAGTTGCAGAGAGCGGGCACTATTCTTTGTTGCGGTGCTCAGGCTTCTCATTGCAGTGACTTCTCTTGTTGCGGAGCACAGGCTCTAGGCGCACGGGCTTCAGTAGTTGCAGCATGGGAGTTTCAGTAGTTGTGGTATACGGGCTCAGTAGTTGTGGCTCGCAGGCTCAGTAATTGTGGCACACGGGCTTCGTTGCTCCGCGGCATGTGGGATTTTCCTGGACCAGAGCTTGAACCCGTGTCCCCTGCATTGGCAGGTGGATTCTTAACCACTGTGCCACCAGGGAAGTCCCTCCCTCCCGTCATATTTTAATTATCAAAACAGTCACAGAACCTGCCTAGATTCAATGGGAGGGGACAGAAAGACACCTGTAGCTCGATGGGAGAAGTGTCAAAGAATTCTTGAGCCTCTTTAATCTCCAAAGAAGGAATGATTAAACAGTGGTATACACAGCAAAGAGATCACTAAGACAGGAGCTGGAAATGTACACTGGATTTGACAATATGAAGTTCAATGGAAACCAAAATGACGTCAGTTCAGGGCAGCAGTTAAAGCCGAAGTCAAGTTCACGTGCATGAGAAATGAATTGAAGTTTAGTTTACTTCAGAGATATTCATAGAAGGGAAAGGGAAAACTGAGTTGCAGCTGGACGAAGAGAGAGGGATTTTAGGAAGGAAAAACAAAACGAAACACTGCTAGGTTGAAAAAGGAATCAGAGAAGGAAGGAACAGCTCAAAACAGGATGGAAAAGAGATAAAGGAGGTCCTGTAAGAAGTAAAAAGGAAAGGGGTGAAAAGCACACATGGAAAGTTTATGCCTGAAAGAGAGCAGAAATGTTTCAGCTTCGGAGCAAGAGGAAAGGACGAGAGGGTCGATGTCACTACGGGTAATTTTGTACAGCAAGTGTCAGGAAATGTGAACCCTTTCGTGCCACCCCCAGGAGCAGCATCTATTGGACTGATACACCCTGAAGACCTGCAGTCTTTCACAATTCAGCTGGCCTTGACTGAGTGACGTACTGGACATTCTTCTGCCATGACCACCGGTGTCTGTGTGAGGCAGCTGGGGAAGGTCTCTTCTGCAGAACTTTTCTGTAAGTATAGAATTTCAGGTTCTGATCACAGTTTGACTCAACCAGGTTTTCGAGCATCTTAGTCAGGTATGTACATGGCATAGGGAATGGGGTACAGAGACCTCTTTTTAAAACATTATTCACACTAGAGCTTGTTAAGCGAGGTGTCCAAACATCCTGGTGCCCAGCAAATGGATTGCAGATGATACTGATCCCAGGCACACTCAGAGCAGCTAAACTGGCTTGGGTCCGAGCCAGTCATTTCCATCCATAAACAGCCCCCTCTGAGGATGCTGCAGAGGGTTGAGGGACTGGGAGTAGAGTCTGTCACATCTCAGCAGTGGCTGCAGGGGACAAGCAAAATGAAGGCTATCCAGCACTTTTGCTCCTCCACCCACTCTGCATGGCCAAAACAGCTCTACTGCCTGGATCTTGATTTTAGGAGCCAGCTCTCTCTATTATTTCAAAATAATAATAAAGCTATTTTACAGAATGTGCTTGCCTTCTTAGAACGGTCGCTTAGAACACATCAACACCAATGGACAGATGCATCCAACACACATGGTGACAAAGATTCAAGTTGCTCCCGTCCCGGTGCCTGCCGGAAACTACATCAGTCTCACCACCATCCTCCACCCTAAACCAATGGCTAGAACGTGCCTTAGGAATCCTTTACGTAAATGCTTCCAGTACCTCCAGGAGCCCCTTATTTCAGGGGTTGGATGGGGCTCGTGGCAGTCACTGGGCTTGCTAGCTTAAGTCTCTTGTCATCACGTATGTCACTTAGGTGACAAAAATCTGCCCATTTGTTATCAACCACTCTAACAATGCAAGTGCATTCTACAAAATGTCACTTTATTTTTATGGTGAAATATCTGATAGGAAAACATTTTACAGAAATCATATTATCATAAGAAGTCTCAGCATTAAATACATTTATAAGTGGAAGAGAAGGAAAATGTGTTGTTTCCAACAGAATTCAAGTGTCATAATTTTTTTTAATAATTGTAAAGAGTGGCTTAAAAATTTCATCATAGGGACCTCCCTGGTGGCGCAGTGGTTAAGACTCCACGCTCCCAATGCAGGGAGCCCGGGTTGGATTCCTGGTCAGGGAATTAGATCCCACATGCACGCCACAACTAAGAGTTTGCATGCCACAACTAAGGAGCCAGTGAGCCACAACTGACCCAGTGCAACCAAATAAATAAATAAATTTTTAAAAAATTGTTTATCATATAGTTGTGGGAAGAGAGTCTACTATCAAGGTTGACTAAATATCTTGAAGAGACTATTATTAAAAAGTCAGAAATTGCATAGAGCCATTTTAACTATAAATATTAACCTGATATTAAAAATGTATGATCAAGGGTACAAATGAACTTATTTACAAAACAGAAGTAGAGTCACAGATTTAGAAAACAAACTATGGTTACCAGGGGATAAGCAGGGGGAGGGATAAATTGGGAGATTGGGATTGACATATACACACTACTATATATAAAATAGATAACTAATAAGAACCTGCTGTATAGCACAGGGAACTCTACTCAATAGTCTATAACGGCCTATATAGGAAAAGAATCTAAAAGAAAGATACATGTATATGTATAACTTATTCACTTCGCTGTACACCTGAAAGTAACACAACAATGTAAATCAACTATACAATAAATTTTTTTTTTAATTTATGATCGTGAATGTAAGTTTCTCATTGACATTTTTGAAAATATTTTATTTGGTGGCTTTATATGTAATCGTTCCCCTAATGCTTTGTAATTTCTTTTCTTCTCGTAATCATTTAACACAAAATATAATGAACCCCCCTCCCCCCCCCATTTATTCCAGTGTGCAGTACAACTGTCACTTCTCTGTGTGTGCCATGACAGCGAAAAAGGTTGACAGGCACCTGATTTACACTGATACCAACTGAACATAAGATTTGCAGAAAATGCACAAAGGAGGAGCTGTTGATAGAGCAGGGTGTCTCCATCAGAGCATTCCAGAAAAAAGACACACCCCTCTCTCACAGCTACAGGGAAATGGAAGAGAATTCCTGAGGAGTTACAGAAGAAACTCGATTCTTAAATTCTTCCTCCACGGGCTTCCCTGGTGGCGCAGTGGTTGAGAGTTCGCCTGCCGATGCAAGGGACACGGGTTCGTGCCCCGGTCCGGGAGGATCCCACATGCCGCGGAGCGGCTGGGCCCGTGAGCCATGGCCGCTGAGCCTGCGCGTCCGGAGCCTGTGTTCCGCAACGGGAGAGGCCACAACAGTGAGAGGCCCGCGTACGCAGAAAAAAAAAAAATTTCTTCCTCCTCCTAATTCCTTAATGGTGCATTCTCATGTAATTCTCTGTGGCCTTTCAAGTACTACCAGGAAACTAAATTAATGTAGTATCTGCTCATCTAAAACAGCATCAAATACGTGTCTCGGGAAGAATGAAAAAGAAACTGCACTACAGATACATGGGCTCTGAACCACCGCAAGGGTTACGATTTCCCAGAGGAGGTTCAAAATGGTCCAAAATGGAAAAGGTCCACAGAAAGAGGTTGGGCCATCTTGGAAGCAGCTTTACACAAAGGATGAGGGCGAGGCGGGCCAGAGCACACAGAGAAGAGCCTCAGATCTTGACCTGTATAATCTTTTGTGACTCCAAGATCAAGTAAATAAACAACAGGCAATAACAGGTTCGTTTGGGTCCATTTAAGCTGATCGCCTCAGTCCTCAGCCCCGTAGATGCCCTGACGCAGATGGGACCTGACCACAGGCGTCTGCCAGCCAGGCTGTGGGTAGGAGGGCACGTACAGGAAGCCGTCGCCTGATCGCCAAAGCTTTCTCCATGGATGCCTGTTTTAAAACTCCCAGAGCCTTTCTGTGAACGATTAAGGGCGAGCAGAGTTACCAAAGGCGGCTGTTAAATCCATTAGCACGTGCTTGGTCTAGCTCAGCTTCACGCGGGGCAGGGAGCTGAGGTTGCTGTCAGAGGTCATAGTCCAGAGCAACACGGTCGCTCCATCCCAAGCCACAGGGAAAGGCGGAAGGCTCCTCCTACACCATCTCTTTGAAAATAAAGATTCATTACTGTCGTTTGTATCTGCAGCTCCGCCAGCTGATCAGGATGTGCTGTAATGAACCCGCCTCAGGCTATGAGCTGATGACCTGAGGGGGCTGAGGAATGATGGTCTCCATCCAAGTCTGGGGATTTCACACATCCTGAAGTGTGCTAGGAAGTTGGGAAATTGTTCATGATTTAGGCCAAGTTCCTCACTGTAGGCAAGCTAAGCTGGATCTCATGTTCAGAACTGTGCCAGAGTTTGCTAATCTACATATTGCCAAACGCAGCATTACTTGGGTAAAATACTGCTTAATCACGACTGGATCCCAACTGATTTATAAGGCTCTACCAAAATGTATGCATCTTGGGCACCTCCATGCAAGTCTATTTTTCCTATTATCAGAAAAAAAGACAGTGATGGATAATAAGTAGTCTTACGGTAGTGGTCACTGTGTTGTGTATACAATTATTATGTTGTACACCTGAAACTTATATGTTATATACCAATTGTACCTCAACTTTTTGAAAAAAGGAAAAAAAAGATAAAAAGCACTTCTGCTCTCTCTATAAAGACAATGATATCCTAAATATCCTTTAAGTAGGATTCTTCCAATTTTCTCAAATCTTGGGGTCTCAAGTTGTATGCTAATCACTTCATAGGAATGGAACTTGCTTTGTACTAATGCTTTCTTTAATTTCAATTGTATGTTGTATAAAGTAAATGGCCTAAAAGATAGTAACCTATATCTATGTGGAAATTTTAAAAGTAAAAACAAAAAAAATCGATCAGTCATTTAGAAAACTGGCAAAGGAATGTTACTACTCATCCAGAGATTTCTAAATATTAATTTTTTACTTCTCATCTGGAATTTGGGTTTGGATAGACTTCTCTTAGTTGTTTTGAGTATTTCCTTTCATCAGGTAAATTATTATCATTGTTTAACCAGTTGCAACTTTGTTGCATGGGTCCCAGCAAGACTTGGGGGAAAGAATTTGAACACACTGGGATTTTTGTTATCCTTGGGAGGTGGGGACGGTTGTTTGCATTTCATTTTATTCCTTAAGAGTTTTTTTTTTTTAAAAACTCCTAAATTCCATCCTCTGATCTCTCTCTCTCCTGCGTCCTTTCCTTCCCCTTCTTTGTTTTCTCATCTTCGCTGTTCTTTTATACCCTAGCCAATAATTATAATAGCTGTCATATAGTAAATGCGTAATATGATACAACCACTTATGCAGAAAAGCCATTTATCTGAAGTGTTAACGTAAATGATGCCAACCAGAAAAGTTACATAATGGGATCAATGTCGTTAGTTTCTGAGTTTTCTGCATATAGAATTTGAACCCAGGGCACTTTTATTGCACTGCCTAAGCCATCTCTGCTTCTGCTTTTTTTCTATTTCTTGACCTCAACTCAGGTCCAATACAACTCACTTCATATATATGTTCCTCTAAAAAAGTTTGCACAACTCACTGGAAGTTGGGAGGCTTGAAACAATGCTGTAGAAAGAGAAGAAAATCACTCCCGTCCTCCGCACCAGCCTTTACGTGGTGCCCTGTTAGACTCTTCAGTTTTTTTCAGGTTTTTGAGTCATGCTGTGTTGCTAGTGCATCTAAACAAAATTTCTGTGCCCATATTTTCAGTTCACAAGGAACTTTTGCATATATCATCTAACAGGGGTCACTTTTGATGCCAAAAAAGAGAAATGTTGCTTACAAACTGAAATTTTGTAGTAAGATGTTTAATAAATACCTTAAGATTTTCTTCCATCTGGTAAGTCGCCAGATTTAGCAAATAAAAATACAAGACATCCACTTAAACTTGAACTTCCGACAAATAACCAATACTTAGTTTAGTACAAATATGTTCATGTAACATTTGGGACACACTATACTAAAAATTATCTGTTTTTTATCTGAAATTCTAATGTAATTGGGCATTCCTTATTTTACCTGGCAACCCCATTGGTAAAGAATAACTTTAAAATTCTCTTCTAGCCATGCTTTTTTTTTTAAATTTTATTTTATATTTTTTATACAGCAGGTTCTTATTAGTCATCAATTTTATACACATCAGTGTATACATGTCAACCCCAATCTCCCAATTCATCCCACCACCACCACCCCCCACCCGCTTTCCCCCCTTGGTGTCCATACATTTGTTCTCTACATCTGTGTCTCTATTTCTGCCCTGCAAATCGGTTCATCTGTATCATTTTTCTAGGTTCCACATATATGCATTAATATACGGTATTTGCTTTTCTCTTTCTGACTTACTTCACTCCGTATGACAGTCTCTAGGTCCATCCACGTCTCTACAAATGACCCAATTTTGTTCCTTTTTACACTAGCCATGCTTTCTAACAAGTCATTTTTT
This sequence comes from Orcinus orca, assembly GCF_937001465.1. Classification (NCBI taxonomy): domain Eukaryota; kingdom Metazoa; phylum Chordata; class Mammalia; order Artiodactyla; family Delphinidae; genus Orcinus; species Orcinus orca. The sequence continues at coordinate 30,368,601 of NC_064559.1, forward strand.
GAGTAGAGAACAGTAGGAAGCCTCTCTTTTTAAAGGAAGTCTGGGTAAGTATGTACGGAGCAAGGACTCCCTCTGTATAATAATCCTGCCCCAAAGTGTCATTTTTGCACAGTTGAATTTTTGTTTAGTGTTTTTCTCAAAGCATCTTACACCTTTGAAAGTGTAATTTTAAAATAGGGAGAAAGAGGGCTTCCCTGGTGGCGCAGTGGTTGAGAGTCCGCCTGCCGATGCAGGGGACACGGGTTCGTGCCCCGGTCCGGGAAGATCCCACATGCCGCGGAGCGGCTGGGCCCGTGAGCCATGGCCGCTGAGCCTGCGCGTCCGGAGCCTGTGCTCTGCGACGGGAGAGGCCACAACGGTGAGAGGCCCGCGTACCGCCAAAAAAAAAAAAAAAAAAAATAGGGAGAAAGACTCTTCATGTCAGTTTCAGACTCAAACAACACAGAAATGCATATTCATAAAAGGATTAAGGTGGCAAAGAAAGTGACGAGCTTCAAGTATCATAAAGACAAAGACATCAGAACAAATGCGGAAGAAAAACTGCCTTTGCCGGACATCATTTTAATCAACCAGAATATGACGGACTCCACGGTATTCTGCTCTTTAAATATGATATACTAAGGTTTTACTCTGTTCTTGGCAGCAGGGATAATATGTATGTGAGATAAGCTTAAAGACTGTAGAAGCTAGGTGATTCAGAATTTGCAACACTGTGTTTCAGGGCAGATAACTAGACAGGTCTTAAGAGGAAATCCAAAATGATATGGAGGTTGGAATACTCAACATAAAGGGTTGAGGGACTGGGCTGCACTGGTGGTGCAGCAGTTAAGAATCTGAATCTGTCTACCAATGCAGTGGACACTGGTTCGATCCCTGTCTGGGAAGATCCCACATGCCACGGAGCAACTAAGCCCGTGCACCACATCTACTGAGCCTGCGCTCTAGAGCCCGTGAGTCACAACTACTGAGCCCGTGTGCCACAACTACTGAAGCCTGCGCACCTAGAGCCCGTGCTCCGCAACAGGGGAAGCCACCAGGCCCACGCACCGCGACGAAGAGTAGCCCCCGCTCGCCACAACTAGAGAAAGCCCGCATGCAGCAACAAAAACCCGATGCAGCCATAAATAAGTAATAAATTAATTTAGAAAAAAAAAAAGAGTTGAGGGACCACTAGCAGAGGCTGTGTTATTCATCCTGCAGAGCATCCCTGACATCTGTCTCCATGGAATCCTTCATCACTGATGTCAGAAAAACAGCTTTCACTGTGACGTAGTGCTGAGTTCACCCAGCTTGACACACCAGGGTTGGTCAGGGTCTCGTATTCAGATTAAAAGTTACTTTTGCTGAAATTATTATTCTAGAATTCTATAAGCAGAACTGACTTGGAGAAGGAAAAACTGAGGTCACATTCACCTCAGACCTAAACAGTGTTTAGAAAAGATAAGAGCAATGGCGTTCTCCCAAGGCATCCTTGGGAGAGCTCAGCCACCTCCAGGGTATAAACAGGGCAGCTTCCCTCCCCAGGGGACTTATAGAATGAGTGTCTTCATCAATCATGGCTGCAAGAGGCTGCAATTGCATTTTTTTGAAGCTGAAGGTCATCAGTATTCTTACCAAATTATCACAGTTGTGATTTGATTTTCCTAGAACTTGGTTATTTAGAAAGGTGGTTCCATAATTGTTTCCATCTGTTTAGGACATGAAGCTCATGTCTGACCAACAGAAACCACCAAAGGGCAGGTCATTTATTAGAGATAAACCCAGAATAGGGGCAAAACTCACAATATTTAGGATTCAGATATCTTCTCTATGTAACAGTGTGAGACAGAAGGGGCTCTTGTTATGCCACGGTGGCTCCCAGAAATCTAAAATCTGTGGCTATTTCTGACGGACTGAATTATTTAAGTAACAGAGCGTAAAAAAATAAAAGCTCATCTTTTCCTTCCTCAACCGTCTCTCTTTTTTAATTCTTTGAGTTCCAATACGCCTGCTTCTGACCCACTAGGAGTAGATAAAGATCATCAAACCAACCAAAAAGTACTTAGCACTTACCTTGAACTTGACCACAGGATGGATGCAGTGAGGGAATAAAAAGGTAAACAAGGTATCGTTCTTGACCTCTCAGAGCGTAAGTTTACATTCTCGTAAAGGGTTGGCCTACAAAACAGAAATAGTTATGGTATAAATTAGAATGTGGTAAGTGCCAAGGAGAGAAGGAAAGTGCTATGAGAACACACAGAAGGGAAGTTTCATTTAGGTTTTCCAGAGAGATGGGTTCTGAGTCTTAGGAAGTGGGTAAGATCTCATTTGGCAGGTTTGGGGAAGAAACAAAAATTCTGAATGTTGGGTGTAGAATGGGTGAGGAACAGGAAGGATGATTCTGAGGACAGATTGTAAATAACAGATAGATTGCCCATCAGGAGGGAATTGTAGTCTGTGTTTTGTTTTGTGTCGCTGTTCCCTTACCCAGTATCTGTTTCCAGTATCCATTTTCCTTTTTCTGGCAACAGCATCTGAGTTTTCCTTTAAGGAACCTCTCCTCCCCATAATCAGTCACAGCCCTAGTCAGGCTAAGAGAGAATAGATTGGGAAGAGGGGTGTTCCAGGAGAGAGCCTCTAATGTCCTCCAGCATCTAATGACTGCATGGAAGAAGGCAACCCACAGCGGGGAGGGAGCAGACATGGCAGAAGATGGGGCAGCAGGATCAGGAGGGTTGGTACCATGGAGGCAAAAGCTAGGAAGTGTTTCTAGGCATGGAAGGTCAACAAGTCACCGTAGGTGAGAGCCCAAGTACATGGTAACTGAAAAATATTCGTTGGATTCGCTGACAGGATAATGTCATCGATAATGTAAGAGAAAAGAGGGAGAGGTGTTTCTACCCAGTGCTAAGGCTGGAAGCAGGGTCGAAGTGGGCTGGCAAGTAAGTAGGAGGTGAGGAAATGGAGAATGCAGGATGGACAATTCTTTCCAATCTTTAAGGGAATTAAGCTGTGAAAGAAAGATGACTGATCAGGCAGGGACCTGGAGGGACGTGGGGATTGGTTTGTTTTTACTTGGATGTACGTAGGCATGATTAAAAATGGATGGGAAGAATCTGATTGAGACAAAGGGTGAAGATGCCTGAGAAAGAAGAAATAATCAAAATCATCAACAGTGTGAGGTTCCTGAAGGTGGGAGGGGATGTGACGCCGAGCAGAGGTTGGCAAGTCCTTTGACAGGATAGGGACAAGAAACAGGTGCAGATGTAGAGAGCATAATATGTTTGGTATCCAGAAAAAGAGGGCATTCTCCAGCGACGACACCTATTTGCTCTCTTCAGCAGGAGGGGCGAGAGGGGTGTGGGATCAGGGGCCATGGTGGACAAGAGAGAAGAGGGGGAAATAAAGTTGGAGGAGAGGAATAAGCCATGACAAGAGCCTCCAGAGGTTGATGTTTTAGTTTTTTTTAAGTCTTCATTGAATTTGTTACAATATTGCTTCTGTTCCATGTTTTAGCTTTTTGGCCTCGAGGCGTGTGGGATCCCATCTCCCTGACCAGGGATCAAATCCATGCCCCCCACATTGGAAGGCAAAGTCTCAACCACCGGACCACCAGGGAAGTCCCCAGAGGTTGATTTTTTGATACAAGTTTTTATCTGCACATTGACTTGGAATACCCGTCAAAGCAGCTGAATGGAAGAAACATACCTGGGGATACTTCAAAGTGTTTCTCTCACTCTTAAAAATAATAGCACGTGTGCTGCCAAAGCCAGCTGGACCCACCCTTGAACACAGGTAAAATGTAAAGTAAAGTGAAATGATGTTCTTAACCCTCTAGCTTTAGACAATGTTCAGAGATCTGGGTAAATACACTTTGAAATGACAAACTGAAAACGACTTTCGAAGACAACTAGAGTCAGAATTGCCCATTGGTTCATATTCTCATGGTGTGAGATGGCTTCATTTTGATAAGTTATATGGACTGCAGCTACCGGCAACCACACCAAACATTCCAATTTCATCAGTATGGGTTAAGCAGATTGTTTAAATAAATAAAAGAATGGCTTTGTCTTTGGTGCTTGTTTATAAAAGACTTATTCCATCACAAATATTTTAAAGGTATCATAAACAACCGTCCACTAACAGAAATCCTAGCACGTACCTTGCAAAGCAATATCACTGATGTCTATTACCTGGCTGTGATTATCTGTTTACCCCAAACTCATCTAAGTGCCAAACCAGACTGCACACTTATAGCAGGTTTGGTTCTAAAAATAGGGGGAAACATTTTTTTAAAGCCAATGCATTCATGGTTCATAATTTTTAATTTCTCATCGTAAACATATTCACCACTGGGAATAAAGGTAATTGTTAGGTTATAGCATCATGGTATCCAGAGTAACATGGGAGATGGCCAAGATGTCTGCATGATGCTCTGGAAGGAGGTTCCTGGGATACAATTTTAAAGGAAGCTTTGTTAGGGACTTCCCTGGTGGTCCAGCGGCTAAGACTCCGCGGTCCCAATGCAGGGAGCCAGGGTTCGATCCCTGGTCAGGGAACTAGATCCTGCGTGCCACAACGAAGACCCAGAGCGGTCAAATAAATAAATAAATATTTAAAAAACAAATAAATAAAGGCAGCTTTGTTAAATTGACATTCAGTAAAGACCAAAAAACGGCTCTATTCAAAGTGCCAGGTGCATAATAAACTTGCTGCGTATCAATTTTTCACCAAATCAATCATTTTATCACTAGTTTTTTAAAAATCTGTCAGTGATTATGTGCTATATTTAAATGTTCTGACTTTTACTCCTCTCTCTTGTTTAGATTTTTCTTTTTTTCCTTTGGCTGAGCCACGCAACCTATGGGATCTTAGTTCCCCAACCAGGGGTGGAACTCGTGCCCCTTGCAGTGGAAGTGTGGAGTCTTTAACCACTGGACCACCAGGGAAGTCCCTTGTTTAGATTCTTTCATCTGTCTTCTCATTCGTGATTATCTTTTCATCATCTGTCAAAACCCAGTTTAAAATGCCATCTCCTTGGTGAAGCCTTCCCCAACTCCAATTAGAAAGTTAACCCCACCTGCTCCTCCAATGTTGTTATGTATATAGTTATGTACCTCCCTCTGCCACTAGACCTTTTTGTATCCCTAGCACTGCAATTGTAATCTCAATAAATGGAGGATTTTGAAAGTCACAAGGATATATGTAGGCACTAAAATAACTGTTACAAGACATCTCAAGCAGTTACTTTAACTCCACCCGAGTTACCCATCACGTCTCCTCAGTCACACCCAAAATGCAAGCCCTTCCAGACACACTTCCTCTTGTGGACTCAAACAATTCTTTTTTTTTACGATTTAATTTTATTTATTTATTTATTTTGGCTGCGTTGGGTCTTTGTTTCTGCATGTAGGCTTTCTCTAGTTGTGGCGAGCGGGGGCTACTCTTTGTTGCGGTGCGTGGGCTTCTCATTGTGGTGGCTTCTCTTGCTGCGGAGCACGGGCTCTAGGCACGCAGGCTTCAGTAGTTGTGGCACACGGGCTCAGTAGTTGTGGCACTGAGGCTCTAGAGCACAGGCTCAGTAGTTGTGGTGCACAGGCTTAGCTGCTGCGCGGCACATGGGATCTTCCGGGACCAGGGCTCAAACCCGTGTCCCCTGCATTGGCAGGCGGATTCTTGACCACTGTCCCACCAGGGAAGTCTCGGACTCAAACAATTCTGTATGTACAACCGTGTCCTCTCATATTCGTACCCGTGTTCCTCATGTTTCTCTCTCTCCCTCTCTCTCTTTCTCTCTCCAGAATTTATATCTCTACATCTGCAGGGAAGAGGTCAGTATTCTCTTAGCTGCTTCTTTCCACTCTCAGACTATCCTCTTGCCCTTTTATCCACAAAACCCTCTTCCCCTGAAGCTCGTGCTTCTCCCCCTCCTTATCAATTTCAATTACCTGTGTGGAGCCACCCCCCAAAAGTCATGGATGCCTTTGGCACCCAGTTCGCGCTTTTCCTTTCATCTCTTACATGATTGCAGGTGACTTCAACAATTGTGTGGAAGCGTTAAAGAAACAGCAAAAATACTAGCTAACACTTCTGAGCACCTTCTACGAGCCAAGCACTGTGTAAGTGTGTTCCCGAATTATCTTGTAGAATCCTCCCACCAATCCCATAAGGTGTGCTACAATTAAGCCCACTTTACAGATGAAAGGATGGAGGCTTACACACTCCATCTGACACTTGGCCAAGGTCACACAGCTAGTAGGTAGCAGAGCTTCGTTGTGGCACGCAGGATCTAGTTCCCTGACCAGGGATCGAACCCTGTCCATCTGACACTTGGCCAAGGTCACACAGCTAGCAGGTAGCAGAGCTGGGAGTGAAGCCCAGGCAGCCTGAGCACCAAGCTGCACGTTGAACTACCTCCTACACTGTCTCAAAATTAACCGAACAGCGTGGCCACACAGCTCCTGGGCTTCCCAACCATAGTGCTCTCTACATCCACGACAAGCTACTGCTCCAGACCCAGGAGTCTGTGGACACTGGGAACCGCTCCACACACGAAACCTTAATCCTCCAAATTGCAGGGCACGTTATCCTTCCACCACCCCCTCCCACTTGTTCCCCTCTCCCACGAGGGGCTCCAGTCCTTTTAACAACTCCCTCCTGGTGTTGAAAGTTTGGCTTCTGTGCACTGGTGCCAAGTAGGATCTCAGAGACAGAGTTCTGGGTGAAGCAGAAAGGAATAGCTTTAGAGCTGTGCCGGGCAAAGCGAGACACAGCGGCTCCTGCACCGAAAAACGATGTGTCCCAACCCAGGAGGATCTGATGAAGAGTTTTATAGCAGCGGTTGCTCCGGACGCACAGGCTCAGCGGTTATGGCTCACGGGCCCAGCCACTCCGCGGCATGTGGGATCTTCCCGGACCGGGGCATGAACCCGTGTCTCCTGCATCGGCAGGCGGACTCTCAACCACTGCGCCACCAGGGAAGCCCTCAGATAATCTTCTTGATGAGCTTTTCTGGTTCCTGGCCTCAGGTGGTCTTTTTCTGGTAATCTTCCATTTATTGGGCTTTAATTCTATAAAGAGCTTGAAGACATTGTTATGTGTATCCCTTGAGGTGGAACCAGGGCCCTGCCCCAAGGCTGCACTATTGTTTTTTGGCTGCCCCTCCCTTGTTTTTGCATCCCCTCTCTTCCTTGATTAGTAATTGTCTGAATCTGCCCTTTGGAACTCAGGGAAGGTCATGGAGGCTGGAGTCTGTTCCCTACAAGAATTGGGGACAAAAAAAAAAAAAAAAAAGAATTGGGGACAGAAAGGCTTACATCCCCAGAAGCCCCACAGTGTCGTGCTTGGTTTCACTACTGAATCTCCCTTACTTTTACTTTCTGAACCATTAGTAATGATGTAACCAGCACCTTCAACAAGCTAAGCCCCTGTCCTCCAGCCTTACCTGCCCCCGGAACTGCTAACCATTCATTTTAACCACTTGCCTTTCCCATCCCGCATCCAGGTCTCACTCCACCCCACCTCTCAGCAGCATCTGACTGGGATGCGGTCCCAGCACCGTACACTGCTTGGGCTCTCCTGGGTTTTCTTCTACTTCCTGCCCTCTCTTTCTAATAATCCTTATTTGGTTCTGCCCCCGATCTTTTGATGTTGGTTTCTCAGGGTTTCTTCACTGGTTCTCTTACAAATTACAAACACAATAGAATTCTTCTGGGTGCCCCTCACTTACACTATCCTCTTGCTTCACTTCCCAGAGGTAGCCACCATTTTCACCACCCTCACGCTTATGTTTAGGATTCATGGCATTATTAACTATTTATGTACACATTTAGTAACTTTGCAGGTTTTTCAATTTTATGGTACCAGTGCTAAAAAGAAGTGAGCTGTCAAGTCTTGAAAACACATGGAGGAACCTGAAATGCATATGACTAAGTGAAAGAGGCCAGTCTGAAAACGCTACACACTGCATGATTCCAGCTATGTGGCATCTGGGAAAGGCAAAATTACAGAGACAGTAAAAAGATCAGTGGTTGCCAGGGAGTGGGAGTGGGGAGGAGGTGAATAGGTGAAACACAGAGGAGTTTTAGGGCAGTGAAAACACTTTGTATGTTACTACAATGGTGGATCCCTGTCCTTGTACATTTGCCCAAACCCATGGAGTGTACACCACCAAGAGTGAGCACGAACGTCAGCTATGGACTTGGGGTGATGAGCATGTATCAGCGCACATGCATCACTTGTAACAAATGTACCCTCTGTGAGGGATGATGGTAACGGGGGAAGCTGTGCATGTGTGGGGCAGGGGGTATTAAAGACTTAAAAAATCTTTATAGCACAAACTATGCATGTCTCTCCACAACTTGTCCCTTTCATTCAGATTTTCAACATTATTTTTTAGAAATCTAAAACAATTGATCTTTTCTCCTACTAGTGGATTTGGGCTGTTCCGTGCCGTTTGCAACTGCAAAATACTGCAGTGAGCATGCCTTCCTTTTTGCGCACGTGAGAATTTCCCAAGGATTTTCAAACTGCTTGGACTCAGGACACCTTTATACTCTTAAAGAAATTACTGAGGAGGGGCTTCCCTGGTGGCGCAGAGGTTGAGAGTCCGCCTGCCGATGCAGCGGACAGGGGTTTGTGCCCCGGTCCGGGAAGATCCCGCATGCCGCGGAGCGGCTGCGCCCGTGAGCCATGGCCGCTGAGCCTGCGCGTCCGGAGCCTGTGCTCCGCAACGGGAGAGGCCACAACAGTGAGAGGCCCGCGTACCGCAAAAAAACTTACTGAGGACCCCAAAGAACTATTTTCTTAATGTGGATTATATTTATCAATATGTATCATATTAGAAATTGAGAGAGAAATGTTTTCAACACAAGAATTCACAAGCACACCAGCCATTAACCATCACAGCAATGACGATCGTACACACTATGTAGTCTCCGAACAACTCCACCATACTGGGGAGGGAATGAGAGTGAAAATAAATAACTTTATAATAGTATTATGAAAAGCTTTGATCTTCCAGACTCTCCAAAGGGTCTCAGGGGCCACCAAGGGTCCCAGGCCATTTTGAGAGGTGCTGTTCTCCGGTACCCAGAAGGTGAGGAGTTCTGTGTTTACATGATGCTATCAAATTTCTCTCCAAAGAGGCTGTATCAAGTACACTCGCAGCATCTGGCAGTTCTGCTTTTTAATTTTGCCTAACTGATGGGTATGAGTGACCTCTCATCTTAATTTGCATTCCTCTGATTTTCAAGGAGATGGTTTATATATGTCTGTGTATAATATATTAGCTTATATATGTGTGTGTAATATATATATATATATATATCCTTGCTGCCTTGCTAGAACTTGAAGGCCTCCAAACAGATTTTTTAATATTTAGTCAAGTTTTTCTAATGTGCTCAGCAGATTTTTTTTCTACAAGAATGTCTACTGTGGGAATACCCAGTGGTCCAGTGGTTAGGACTCCACACTTTCACTGCCAAGGGCCTGGGTTCCATCCCTGGTCAGGGAACTAAGATCCTGCAAGCCACCTAACACAGCCAAAAAAAAAAGAGAAAAAAAAGAATGTCTACTGTTACCACAGCAGAAATTAGGTTGCATGTATCTTTTAATATTCATAATACTATTTAATATTCATATTTGAGTTTACAAAATATAAAATTAATCAACAGTTCTATCGTCCTGAACAATACAATGACTTAAAAACACTTTAATTTTAATCTCTCTTTTATTTTACCAGCTGTGTTTGTCCAGAATTTTAGTGCTAACTTATTTTTATATTTCCCATATTAGTCATTGTTGTGTGTATATATCCATATATACAATATATGAATATATATTATATATACATATATTTATATGTGAATTATATATATAAAATTTCCCTAGTTTAAGGAAATTATATACATAATATAGTACATATAATATGATTATATTTTCACATTTTATATTTGTGTTTGTTTTATATATTATATAATTTTATAATATTATTTATTATATTATTGTACATGTTCATGTTTTATATATTATATATGTTACATACATAATATGTATAATTTCTCTAAACTGTTTTCTGGGTTATTTTCACAAAAATAGCTTCCAGGTCACTAATCTTCTCTTCAGCTGTAGATTATTTGTCATTCCATCCATTCACTGAGTTTTCTATTCTGCAGACCATATTTTTTATTCCTAGAAGTTACTTTTTTCTTTTTCAATCTATCTGCTCTTTTCTCAGACTGTCTTATTCTTTTTTATATTTTCAGTAATTTATTTTGTGAGTTTAGTCATTTCAAAAATTCTTGTTTTGGCTTCTACCAGATTATTTCATTACTTAAAGTTCTGGGGAGTATAATCCTGACTTTTTGTGTCCATTGTCTTTTTCTTTTGATGACTCTTTTTTTGGAATTCCTATGAACTTTTTGAGGTGATGTAAATGTTCTATATCTTTATTGATTATTGACTATGGGGCTGTTATACATTTGTCAAAACTCATCAAAATGTTCACTTTCAAAGAATGAAATTTACAGTCTGTAAATCATACCTCAAAAGTAACTTAAGAATGTTTTAACCCCAAACCCATATTGGTAGAAACTATTATGTAAAAATTCCCACATGAGACTTTCTTTTTTAATCTCAAAACCAGAATGAGACCATTTAATTGTCTTCTTTCTAGGCCAGAGGGTATCTTTTTCCTAATCCACCCTTTGAAGTGCGTAAATCCATTCACGGGTCCCAGATGGGTTTGAGTCTTAATTCCTCACTTCGGTGGGGACAAAAGCTTCATCCCCTGATCCCACATGTATGTTACGACCCAATCTTCTAGGTTATTGGCAACCACAAAACCTCCACTTCACCCCAGCAGGCAGGCACCATCTCAGCTTATCCATTTACCATGCCAGTCATTTTCAGGGAGGTAACTTGGAGGGAGTGGGGCGGTTTTCCACCCCCTCCTCATGTCTGGCCCCTGGAAATGCCCATTACTTTCTTTTTTTTTAATTTATTTATTTTTATTGAAGTATAGTTGATTTACAATGTTGTATTAATTTCTTCTGTACAGCAAAGTGACTCAGTTATACACATATATACATTCTTTTTTTTTTTAATATTCTTTTCCATTAGGGTTTATCCCAGGAGATTGGATATAGCTCCCTGTACCACACACTAGGACCTTGTTGTTTATCCATTCTAAATGTAATAGTTTGTGTCTACTAAACCCAAACTCCCCATGCATCCATTACTTTCTGAGTGCAGCTCTGCTCTAATAAGCTTTGCTGCCTTGTATCTTACGTGTTTGTGTGTTTGCAGTGGGTGGGTTCTCGAGCTCCCGATCTGCCGTATTTCAGAACCATAAATGCTCTCCTTCCCTTTTCTATAAACCGTCAGGGGGTGGCATTTATTCCCATGGCTTCAGCTGCTGTCCCATGGCTGATTAACTCCCAAATCTCTATCTCTGGCATGGACATCTCATTTCGGTCCCAGAAATATACTTCTAATGGACAAGCAGACATTCCCACCTGAATATCCCATAAAAATCTCAAACTCTGTATGTTCAGATTTATACCCACTCAACACTGCATTTATTTGTTCAATTGATGGTATCACCATCCCATCAGTTTTCCATGCCACACATCTGCCAGTCTTCCTTTACTTTTCCACTCCCTTATCCCCTGTCAACTCCACAATTCCATTCCTTAACGTTCCCCAAATGTCTCGTCCTCTCCATTCCCACTGCCTTAATTCATGCCTTCCTGTATAGTCTCCCCCATACTATTTTTTACAGTTAACAATCCACCTTTTGGGGGAATTTCCTCATAGTCCAGTGGTTAGGACTCTCACTGCCAAGGGCCTGGGTTCGATCCCTGGTCAGAGAACTGACCCCACATGCTGTATGGTGCAGCCAAAAAAACAAAACAAAACAAACAAAAAAATCCACCTTTTTTCACTTTTACCAGAAAATGACAAATCTGAATGGCTCCCCCAGATCCCAAGTAATTCCCCAATGGCATCTATGTGGAAGTCCACACATGCTTCCTAATTTTTAATGTCGCCTCTTCTCATGACCTAGAGATTCTAGGTCACGAGAGGAGAAATTCTTATTTTTTTCAGCCTCCGCACCCGTTAACTCCCTCACAATCGCTAGCCTTATCGAACTTCTTACTTCCCTAAACGCAAAGTGCTCTTTGCCGCTACCAAACCTTTGCACTTGAGACTCAAGCTGCCTAGAATACCGTCCCCACCAGAGATTTCCCGGCATCCTTCAAATATCCGTTCAAGAGGCATTTCCTCTCTGACGCCTTTCCCAACTCTACAGAACCCTGCGCCAGGCAGTCCGAGGGCCCCTCTGAACTCCCAGGGTACCATGATGCCACATGACACATCACATGCTTTTGAAAAACTATTTAAATTTCTGTCTCCTCTACTATATATTGTGAACTCCTTGAGGGAAGGGGTACTGTGTAGCATTCATCGTATCCTAATGCCTAGTGTCGTTCCTGTCCCATCATAAACATTCTGCTGACTCATTGATAAAAACTGTCATACTTGCCATTTAAGAAAGACTACATGGACCTCCCTGGTGGCGCAGTGGTTAAGAATCCGGCTGCCAATGCAGGGGACACGGGTTCGAGCCCTGCTCCGGGAGGATCCCACATGCCACAGAGCAACTAAGCCCGTGTGCCACAACTACCGAGCCTGAGCTCTAGAGCCCATGAGCCACAACTACTGAGCCCACGTGCCACAACTACTGAGCCCATGTGCCACAACTACTGAGCCCACGTGCCACAACTACTGAGCCCATGTGCCTAGAGCCCGAGCTCCGCAACAAGAGAAGCCACCACAATGAGAAGCCCGAGCACCGTAATGATGAGTAGCCCCTGCTCGCCACAACTAGAGAAAGCTCACGTGCAGCAACGAAGACCCAACGCAGCCAAAATAAACAAATAAAATAAATTTATTAAAAAAAAAAAAGACTACATGATTTATCATCTTACATCATCCATCAAGCGTCAAAATAATTTTCCCTAGAACCCCACGGGCAAAATATGCATATTCTTTTCCTCTTTGTAAGCCCCGGATTATAGGCATCCTCAAATGTAGCTGTGACTACAGAGGCTGCCGCCTCCAGCTTCAGTCTGTTCTTCAGAATTCACAGGGATACGTGGACATTATCCTCTCTTGGAGCAAATGGTACTGCAGCTTGACCAGATTTAATGTCCATATAAAAATCAGAAATGCTACACATCGAGGCATGTAGAAACATTTGCCATCTCTCCTTCAAGCTCTGTCTGCCATCTGCATCCCACATCACCCCTGCTACCCCGCGTCCGACCACTTTCCGTCTAGAAACCTCATTCTCTGTGGAATACTTGAATCAGAACAAATTACAGCAATAATGAAAATGGTCCTCTGAATGCACGCACTGCACAACAAGCATACTTTGACTGGATTACTTAGCCGTGGCAGGCGGGGTCTGTTAATGTCCTCTGCCTGGCTTCCCTGCAGACAGGCTTCAGAAAATGTAAGCCTGCAGTTAAAGCCATAGAAGGCCAAAGAAACCTGGACACATAAAGAGTCAAAGTCATCTCCTTGGGAATATGTTTTAAAACAATCCGCTAGCGGGAAGAAGAGATTTCAGAGGTTCATTTCAGAGCAGATGTCAAGCCGAACGCAGGGTCACTTTTGTAGTTTTTGTTCACTCGCTGGCTTTCTGCTGTCTCCATTTTCCACTGTAGTTTAGAAAAGCAGCCTGAGACGGCACTCAGAGCGGAAAGTTGAGCTGGGTCTCGTGATGGTCAAGCTCGTCTTCTGTATAGCACGCCACTGAGATGGAAGGGATGGACCAGGGCTTTCCCTGGCTGTCTCTCCCTCAGTTATAAACTGTCTGAAGAGAAAATGGCATAAAAAATCTTAATTCATTATGGTGTTGCCAAAGCAGAAAAGTAATCCCACGTGGTCTTTATCTAATCCTACCAAGACAGAAGGAAATATGGTAATAAACAGAACAATGTCTCAAGCCAGAAGGCATATTTCATGGTAGTTAATACGCTGGACATGACTCAAGACAGAGCTGGGCTTAAACATAGCTCTTCCATTCACAGCTGTAAGAACTGACCCTCTCAGAGCCTTGGGCCTCTGTCTATAAGAATGGACTGCAGTACACCTGAAACTAACACAACATTGTAAATTAACTATAACTCCAATATAAAATAAAAATTAAAAAAACAAAGAATGGAGCTTTTAAGTAAGCTCCAAAGAAACATATTCATCAGTGAATTAAAATTATCTTAGCATCTGTTCATTGGTAGTACAAGGTAACAGGTAGTATAGGAACAAGAGGATGGGTCTATTATTTCCTTCTTTGGTGAATAATGTAAAAAAACTTTAAACATCTAAAGAGGTCTCCCAGGCACCATGCAACTTTTTCTCTGACTCATGACCTCACCTTCAGTGAACGCTGAGTGAATCTAGTCTATGACAGGATTTTTCAACCTATATGATAAGGATAATATATTTGAAATGCTGTTTGTAAACTTTGGCAACATTCCTCTGATCTTCGGACACAAGGTTCTACCAAATTATCATCAATGCTAAGCGTGAAGAACATGAAAGAAAGCATTTCAGCTATCGAAGTAGAAGTCAGGAGCTCAAACCAAATTGAATTTAGGTCTGATTTGAAAACATTTTGGTGTTATGGTTCTGCGGGTTTAGAAAAAAAATACTCACAACCTGTTCTGGTTTAAACAGGTTGAGTAGGTTAAAACTGAAACATTTCTCCGTTGGTTTGTGGTTAACCGATTCATTTATTGTTTCAGAAATTGAAGTCGGTTAACCAGCCTCTGGTTTGGGCTCCTGGCTCGACTCAGTCCAAGGTTCTGGCAAATGTATACTCAGAAAAATGTACGATTCCTAAATTACCATGTGCTAAATATCCCAGCCTCCTCAAAAGCCACAAGTCTTCCACAAACCTCCCTTCCACTGGTAGGATAACAGAGAAATGTCCTAGCCAGAGGCTGCCCAGTATAACCCAAAGTAGGACAGAGGGCAGGCATCACGTAGTCTGAGAGCAGAGAGGACCCTATGGGTCCACTTTCAACAGAGGGTGATAACTGAACTAAAACATGCACCTTTCTTGAGCATCAGAAATCTCTACGTTGGCAGCTCTCAACAGTGATGTCTGTTGACATCAGTGTTGAGGACACAACAGTGATGAGGACACAAAGGTGGCTTCTTTTAGTTATGCAACATGTGTCAATTAGTCATTTATAAATGACTGATTTTGTTTCAAGTGGATATGTTCATACACACACACACATTCATACAGATACTGATTGTAGATAAGGACGCATTAACAAATTATTCTCAGTCATCTGTGTTCTGATGGGCGTTCTTGTCTAGGAGCAAAATGCACAGGCTACAGGGTACATGTTTGGGAACGTGTCCTACATATGGGCATAAAGTGCTGTGTGTGACAGCAGGAAAATGTGACGGCAGGTACTTTGCTGGACACTCCCTTCTTCCTGTTCATGCCGTAAGTTAAACTTGGAAATCAAGACAAGAAATGTGGACAAGGCTAAGGACTGAGGTGTGCCCCAGGCATCCCAGGTCTTGGAATCCCTGAAGCATGGGCATGGCTATGAGAGCAGCTCAGCCCATTAAGCCAATCTGCCCTGAGAACAACCAGCTCTGACAAGAGCACGGTGCCTTGAAGTGACCGCTCACGAGTCTAGATTCTTAGCTTGATTCTGGCTTAAGAGAAAGACGGGACGGTTTTGTTTCCTCAGTCAGGTCCCTGTCTGTGTTCTCAGTTAGATTTCAAGTCCTCCCACGTCGAGAGCGGGCACAATACCAGGTGACCTTGGTTCATGCAAATTTGCAAGGAGCTCGAGCAGAAAATACTGAGAAAGGAAGCTTCCCAGTATGCCAAATGGTGCAGCTGAGAGGGAATTTAGATATCTCCTCCTCTAGTGGTTTCTAAACTTAGCTGGCCACCAGAACAAGTTGCAGAGCTTTATTAAAAAGTAAAATAAAATAAATCTATTGAATAAGAATCACCAGTGCCGCAACCTGGAAATCTAGGATTTTAGGACGCGCCTCCTGAAATTCTGATGACCAGTAGGCTGTGGGCCCCACTGATCTAGCTCCACCCCCTTCCTCCATTCAGAAGGACGCAAATGCAGACAACCCCTCGGTTGTGGGAATCACAGCTAATACGTGTGGGGTGCCCACTGTGCACCAGACACCTTAACCTGCGTTATCTCCAGTCCTTACAACTCCTCTGAAATTCCCGCTGGGAGCAGACAACTTCCTACAGTCTCCTCTCTCTAGATGTTCGGCGCTGTTCTCCAGTAGTTAATCCTCGATGGACATTATGAAGTTTCCACGTGTTGCCCCGGCAAGTCCTGCCATATAAGCCAAGAAGATAAAGCGATTAAGCTGCATTTCTCAGCAGCAGCAGGTTCTCAGGGACCTTAAGGGATACACGATACTGTCCTCAGGCTGGTGGCACGGCAGAGATGAACGAACTCATAGGAAATGAATGCACTCATGATTCTCAAGCCAGTACGAATAACCCCATGCAAAGCCGCGTGCTTGACCACCAGGGTTCCCAGAATTCAACGACCCCGTCTGACTCTCAGCCATTTCCATGAGGGGTCAACTCACGATCTGAATTGATGGGACCACCCAAAGCATTAAGACGCCTGGCTATAAGACTGGCTTTCATACACAAAATGGTTTGGCTCTTATAAAGAAAATGCACAACAAAACAAGTTTAACTTCAAGCAATTTTGTTGCTGCTTTTTCCACCGCTGCTTGCTTCCAGAATTGCTAGCAAAAAAACACTTTCACTTTAATCAAAATGCATGTATTCAATACACATTTCACTTTTCAAATGGCTGTATGGCCTCCTCCAGAGAATTTACCTATTGAGCACAGTTTCCCAGAATGATAAAATGAAGTAAGTCAGCGTCCGACCCCACCCCTGGCATCACTGCCACCGGCACATGCCACTCGCCCTCCTCTCCTTTACATCATTTCTGAACCCCAATCAAAGCGTCCCAAGGGAAAATTCTGGCAGCCTGAAGACATAGCTAATCCCCTTATACATAGTTGTTCTTCTACATTGCCAGAAATTTGAATGGATTACAATACAACAGAGCTATAAAAGTTAGCGCCTCCATAATAAATGTCAACTACACTTCTCTTGTGATTATTTAATCTCCTTCAGTCGATTTTATAAACCTTGTTACCCAGTGGACAAAACAGGAAGGAGATACAAAAGATTCTTCTACAAATTAACAACTTCATGAGCTCTGCAGGCATTTCCTGGAGATATTTCCAGTTCAGTTCCAGACTACCACAATAAAGCTAGTCGCATGAATTTTTTGGTTTCCCAGTACATATAAAAGTTACGCTTATACTATACTGTAGTCTGTTACACGGAAAATAGCACTATGTCTAAAAAAAAGGTACATACTTTAATTAAAAAATGCTTTATTGGGCTTCCCTGGTGGCGCAGTGGTTGAGCGTCCGCCTGCCGATGCAGGGGACACGGGTTCGTGCCCCGGTCTGGGAAGATCCCACATGCCGCGGAGCGGCTGGGCCCGTGAGCCATGGCCGCTGAGCCTGCGCGTCCGGAGCCTGTGCTCCGCAACGGGAGAGGCCACGACAGTGAGAGGCCTGTGTACCGCAAAAAAAAAAAAAAGCTTTACTGCTAAAAAATGCTAACCTGAGCCTTCAGTGAATCATGTTTTGCAATAAGAGCATCAAAGATCACTGATCACAGGTCGCCACGGCAAACGTGATAACAATGAAAACGTTTTAAATTTTGCAAGAACTACCAAAATGTGACACAGGGACACGAAATGAGCAAATTCTGTTGGAAACATGGCGCCAGTAGTTTTACTCAACATAGGGTTGCCACCGACCTTCAATGTGTAAAAAGCACAGTAAAGCAAAGCACAGTTAAAATGAGACATGCCTGTATTTACAGAAACATGGATACTTAGAGGACTTCAAAATCACTAGGTCTTAGCTCACTTTGATTCTCCAGGCCCATTCATGGACACCATCGTGCTTGAGCCTTATGGCAATTATCAAAGGAAGCAGCCCTGGACGAGTGGAAGATGCGGACTTGAAGCAGAATGCTTAAGTTTGAGCCCAGGTTCTCACCGTACTTGCTACCTGATAAAAAGTTACAGTCGGCCCTCGGTATCCATGGGTTCCACATCCACGGATTCAACCCACCTCACATGGAAGATATTCAGAAAAAAAATTCTGGAAAGTTCCCCAAAGCAAAACTTGAATTTGCCACCTGCAGGCAGCCATTTACATCTATTTACATAACAGTTACATCGTATTAGGTATCATAACTAATTGAGAGATGATGTAACGTATACAGGAGGATGTGTGTAGGTTACATGCAAAACTGTACCACCTTCATTGAGGGAGTTGATCGTCCACGGATTTGGGTATTCGCAGGGGTCCCAGAACCAATCTCCCCACAGATACCAAAAGATGACTGTATTTAATCTGTCTGAACCTCAGTGTCATTACCTGTGAAATGGGGGTGGTGATAGCTACTTTCATTTACTGAAAAGACCAAATGACATGAATACCTAAAAACATCTAGCTCAGTATTCAATTTATACTTTCTGTCCATGAAAATCCCAGTGGGCTTTTTTTTTTTTTTTTTTTTTTTGCGGTACACGGGCCTCTCACCGTTGTGGCCTCTCCCGTTGCGGAGCACAGGCTCCGGACGCGCAGGCTCAGCGGCCATGGCTCACGGGCCCAGCCGCTCCGCGGCATGTGGGATCTTCCCAGACCGGGGCACGAACCTGCGTCCCCTACATCGGCAGGCGGACTCTCAATCACTGCGCCACCAGGGAAGCCCCCAGTGGGCATTTTTCATCTTGACAAAATGATTCCAAAACATAACACATTTCCAGGAAGAGCCAGTAAAAAAGCTTTAAAGATTAATAATAGGAGACTATCACGGTGGTACATTACCTTAATTGTCTCAATTTCTCTATCCCTCCCTGCATGCAACTTCTTTGCAAGGTGCCTCTGCAGTTTCTTCCATCAAAAGGTAAAGTATACTTCCCTGCCCCTCAGGGCTGAGTTCAGTCATGTGACTTGTTTTGGCCAATGAGATGTTAGCAAACTTGCTGCAAACAGAGGTTTGAAAATGCTCTGTGTTTGCTTCCTGTCCCGCCCTCTGTCCCTCATGGTACAAATGCCTGGGCTGGCACGTGGAGGATAAAAGACGTGCAACCTGGTTGAGTGCATCTCCCCAGCCCACGGCCAGCAAACCACCAGACGAAGAATGAGCCCAGCTAAAACCAGTTTAGCCTAGCCTAAATCAAGCTGCAGACTCATGAGCTAAATAAATGTTTACTGTTTTAAGCCGTACCTTCTCAAAGGGGTTTCCATGAGAAAATTACGTCCTATAGAAAAAATATTGGAGTGAAAATTTTCTCAATTCTCCCCCATGGAGCACAATTTGTTACATGTAATAAACGCCTTAGGGCATTAAGGCTTAACTGCTTGCTGACACCCTGTTAAAAAGGGCTATTTTAAGCCATTGGATTTTGGATTGTTGTTATACAGCATAATTGCAGCAATAGATAACCGTCATAACCATATATTAAATAAATCTATATATAAATATGTCAATATATATTTAAATGCTTTAGAAAGTCACCATTACTAAAATACAGTGGATCCTTGAACAACATGGGTTTGAACTGCACAGGTCCACTTATATCCAGATTTGCTTTCAATAGTAAACACTACAGGATATGCAAATTACGGCTGGTTGAATCTGCAGAGGGGGTAGGCGCCCTAACTTCCTCATTGTTCAAAGGTCAACTCTAATGTGTCACCAAAATGACAGAGCAATAGGTCACCGAAATGACAGAGCAGCAGAGCAAAATTAAATCTCAAAAAAGTCTGAAATATACATAAAATAAAAAGTAAAAGTGGCATGATAAGTCTTTGGGGAAGAGGTGGTGCGTTCAATAAGGTCTGTCGGGAAAATTAGGTATTATACGGAGAACAGAAACTTCACTACCTGACATCTCGCCATCAAATACACTCCGTATGGTTAAAAATCTGATATTTTGGGGACTTCCCTGGTGGCACAGTGGTTAAGAATCCACCTGCCAATGCAGCGGACACGGGTTCGATCCCTGGTCCAGGAAGATCCCACATGCCACGGAGCAACTAAGCCCGTGTGCCACAACTACTGAGCCTGCGCTATAGAGCCCGTGAGCCACAAGTACTGAGCCCCCGTGCCACAACTACTGAAGCCTGTGCACCTAAAGCCTGTGTTCCGCAACAAGAGAAGCCACCACAATGAGAAGCCTGCGCACCGCAACGAAGAGTAGCCCCAGCTCTCCACAACTAGAGAAAGCCTGTGCGCAGCAGCGAAGACCCAACGCAGCCAACAATAAATAAATAAATAAAAGATTCTTTAAAAAAATAAAATTAATAATTTGTTAAAGAAAGAGCTATATCATAAAAAATAGATGAAAATTTATATCATCCTCTACTGAGAGAGTCCTATTTAAGCATGGTGCCAATAAAACCAAAGCAGAGAGACCGACAGAGCTAACGATATAAAATTGGTAAACATCAGTACATATCTAAAGTATTAACTTTGGCACAAAATGCTTATATTTTGATATGATGTTAAAAGGCAAACAGAAAATGGAATTTGGTCATAGGTATTACCTATATATGCTTTCAAGGCAAGTATTTATTGAGCTTCTTCTGTATGTCAGAACTGCATCTGGAGATAAAATAATAAGCAGAAACAGGCATAGCTCTTATCTTCATGGTACCTAAGGTCTAGCAATGGAGCCAGACTACAAGGAAGTAAAAAACGGGCAGCGGAGCATTCCAGTAAGAAGAAACCACAAGTGCAAAGGTCCTGTGGTGGGAGGGGCTTTGGTGTGTTTGAGAGACTGAAATAAGGTCACAGGGTCAGAAGCACAGGAAACAGATGGGAGACTGGCTTCAAATGAACTAAAGAGAAAACCAGGGGCCACAAGTTGCAAAGTTTTACAAGCCGTGAGAAAGACTGGATCTTTCTCCTAAAAATAAAGTCACCGGAAGGGTTTTAATTAAGCAGGCGACATGATCAGATTTGCGTTTTGTGAAAACCTTCTGACTGTGGAAGAGGTAAATGATTCAGGCGTTTGAGGTTAGTGAGTTACGAAGGAAAGACACATTAGGAGTCTGGTCTGCAGTGAGTGGTAGTGAGGACAGGTGACTGGATTCAAAGATGACTCAAACAAACAAACAAACAAACATAACACTGGAGTTAGGGAGGGAAGGAAAGATAATTGTTCCTTGTGCCAGAATATGGGGTAGGGGCACCCCTGTAGGGAAACCAGGTGGGGGAAGATTGTATCTTAAACATAGTAAGGCTGAATTGTCTGTGAGGCCTTCACTTAGAGGATTGCAGGCAGCCCTTCAGTGTGGAGCAGCGACATGAGGCAGCTAGAAAAGCGAACCTCGGTCTCGCCAGCATCTGACAGATGGCTGAACTGGAAGTGTGTGTTTGAAGCTGTGAAAAGGGCCCTCAGAAGAGAGCCCTTGAGTAAGATGAGTGGTCCCCAGGCAGAGCCTTTAAGAACCCCAGGGACTGATGGCTGGGTAGAGTCTAGACTTGAGAAGGGATGGGCCAGGGTGGGAGGGGCCAACCTGGAGAGACCGAAGTCACCACAGCCAACAGCAGAGAGAACATTGGGAAGGAGTGGCAGCCATGTCCAGCTCCATGGAGAAGCCAGCGGAAGGAGGGTCTTGAGTCGGTGACAAGGCAGGATCCCGGGCAAGAGCAACGAAGGAGCTCAGGGGTGAGGCTGCAAGAGCGGCTGGGAGGACGAGGCGAGATTATCGAGGATGTATATAACCTGCCCCGGCTGCTCTGACCGCACTGCTCTGCCCGGAGTCTGCCATAGGTGCTATTTTTATAAACAAAATCCCCAAGGCTATGAATACTGTCAAATTCAGTACTCCAAGATGTCTCGTCAACAAGGAAAAATACATATTAGTTTAAAATCTATGGGAGTACGTGTCACTCTCCTCATGAGAGTTTGTAAGAAATAAAAATTAAAAGTAAATTTTTTTATTGAGATATAGTTCATTTACAATGCTGTGTTAGTTTCAAGTGTACAGCAAAGTGATTCAGATATATGTATATATATTTATTCTTTTTCAGATTCTTTTCCATTATAAGTTATGATAAAATACTGAGTGTAGTTCCCTGTGCTATACAGTAGGTCCTTGTTGTTTACCTCTTTTATATATAGTAGTGTGTTTATGTTAATCCCAAACTCCTAATTTATCTTTCCCTTCCCCCCGCCACCCTGCTTTCCCCTTTGGTAACGATAAGTTTGTTCTCTATGTCTGTGAGTCTCTTTTTGTTTTGTAAATAAGTTCATTTGTACCATTTTTTTTAATTCCACAAATAAGTGATATCATATGACATTTGTCTTTCTCTGTCTGACCTACTTCACTTAGTATGACAATCTCTAGGTCCATCCATGTTGCTGTAAATGGCATTATTTCATTCTTTTTAATGGCTGAGTAGTATTCCATTGTATGTATGTACCACATCTTCTTTATTCATTCCTCTGTCGATGGACATCTAGGTTGCTTCCATGTCTTGGCTATTTTATTTAAAAGGACGTTTTATTTATTTATTTATTTTTGGCTGCTTTGGGTCTTTGTTGCTGTGCACGGGCTTTCTCTAGTCACATCAAGCGGGGGCTACTCTTTGTTGCGGTGGGCGGGCTTCTCATTGCGGTGCCTTCTCTTGTTGCAGAGCATGACTCCAGTCATGTGGGCTTCAGTCGTTTTGGCTCACAGGCTCTAAAGTGCAGGCTCAGTAGTTGTGGCACACGGGCTCAGTAGTTGTGGCTCACAGGCTCTAGAGCACATGCTCAGTAGCTGTGGCGCACGGGCTTAGTTGCTCCGCGGCGTGTGGGATCTTCCCGGACCAGGGCTCGAACCCGAGTGCCCTGCATTGGCAGGCGGATTCTTAACCACTGTGCCACCAGGGAAGTCCCCATGTCTTGGCTATTGAGGTAAATTTAAATAGCCAAATGAGATAAGCTACATAAAGTTCTTAGTTCAGTGCCTGACACAAATATCCATCTTCTCTTTTCTCTTTTATATGAATGATACTAAAGTCTAAGACAACTGAAAATGTTTGTGTGATGTTGAGTGTTCTGCTCTATCAATATTAATATCAATTAGGTAAATTCTACTTATTTCACCTCTTTCATATCCCTTTAGTACTTATACTCTTCTATTATAATTAAGTTAACAGAGATTTAATAATCAAATATTTTATGATATTATTTAATAGTTTTGGTTGTGATTTTTTTTTAAAAAGGCATTCAGGCCACAGTTTATGCAGATACACATATGATGACTGGGGAAATGGATGCAGAAAAATATTTAACCTGTTTAAGGTCAATAATAAAATCGAAAGAAGCAGCAAATAAGTTCTTTTCTTCCTGAAAATCTGCCTTAGCCTGAAAAGCAAGAGGCATCCACGTGCCGCTTGGCATTAAGAATGCATTTCATCAGGGGCCTCTGGCACAAGAATATTAGATGTTCCTGGTTTGCTCATTTACTGGACATAAACCAACACCACACTGCAGCAAAGGCTCCCTACAGAAGGAATCTACTGAATCCCTTCCAAAATGTCCTAAATAAGAAAGTACAATAGGTAGAATTAAAGCTGTCCTGAGCTAGGGCACATTTCTATTTCTGACAAGTATAGATTATTCAGGAATACCTCTCAGCGCACCCGTTAGGAGGGAAGTACGGAGAGCTCATAAAAGTAATGAAGTCTTTGTCGTATGTGAACTCCCTGCTGTTAAATCTCTTCTGAGAAGTAGGATGAGCCCGCCAAGTCCGTGGGAGCACGGCTGGATCGTGGGCCACTGAAGTGAAAATACGTAAAGGCTTGTGGTCACCGTGGCTAAGATCACGGGTGTTCAAGCTCAGAAGTGGAGAGCTTTATCTAGCCTTCAACTTTAAGGAAAAGCGATGATGACACAAAGTCGGGCTCATTGTAGTTGTACATTTCAGCAGAATCTAGAGATAAAGACCATAGTTTGATAATATCCAAAGCTTGGATGTACCATGCGGTTTCCAACACTGAGCCACATCGTGTAAACTTTGCATTCTTCATCCAGCAGCTGATAGCATCCTCCCCCACCCCCGTTTAAGGCCTGTTGGAGTTCACCCAGGGTCCCTGAAAAGCCATGATGAGGTTGAGGTCTATGGAAGGTGGTCTGTGGAGTGATGGGTCAGGGACCAAGCAGAAACAGGCACACAGCAACTGAGGATGGCTTAATCCACACAGGTGTGGGCGGAGTGCAGGGAGACTTCAGGACTATGCAGGACCCCAGGGGGTGGTCACACCCGGCACATCCCTCACCCCTGCGACAGAAGTGTCAAGGCAAGGGAGAGGTCACTGGAAACTTGGGATAGAAAAGGCTCTGCAGAAAAAAGCTTCCTCCAGGAGCTGGGACTTCAGAAGAGGGACATGGCCAAGCTACAGCCACCTGCAGGAGGAGGAGGGAGGGGTCCCCAGCCTCCCTTCCCTCTGCTCTCCAGCAGATGGCATTGACTGAACCCCACCAACATCCAGGGGACATGGGGGCCCTTTGAAGTCGCCTTCAGGGGCACAGAGCAGGACGGAGTAGCAGGGAGAGCAGATAGAAAGGGGCCAATGAAAGATGCCCAGTATAAGTGGAAAGACAGAATTATTGTTTTAAATAATCTCTGGTGTCGCCTAAGTCTTTATATCAGTAATTCCCAAGGTGACATATTTGCTCAGTTCCCCCTCCAGGAGGACTAGTATTTTTTTGGTTTGTTTTTGTTTTTGCTTTTTCATGTATCTATCTATCTTTATTTATTTATGGCCACGCCTCACAGCATGTGGGATCTTACTTCCCTGCAGTGGAAGCGCGGAGTCCTAACCACTGGACCACCAGGGAAGTCCCAAGGAGGACCAGTTTTAACACAAGAGTGAGTGAAGGACATCACTTTCCACTAGTCAATTTCCTTAAGCATTTCCAGGTCACATTATCTCCCACTTCCCCTCCGCCCAAAATCAAGCATTCTCACTTCAATCCCCAGAAGAATATTTATTTTCATCCCACAAGGAGCACCTATTGTCGATCGGTGACTTTCCTTTTTAAAGAGAATAATCAGAGCTCTCGGTCAGATGAGCAATGTACTTATTCTGAACGACGGCAGTTTTTTGGCTGCTTGAGAACCCTGGAAATATCGATCCGTTAAAAACATTCGGACGCTTGCATCTCCCGAATCTGCTTACCGCAGCCCTTCTTCCTGGTCTGTCAGGAGAGCTCCAGCAATTTTGTTATCATGATAAATTAGCCTCCCTGGTAGGTCACTGTTTTTTACCTAAAGTCACAATTTGCTCCTTCCTCTAGGTCACAACCTGATTTTTCAGGGTGACAGATTTATTGCTTGCTTTGTGCTCCAAAAAGCAAATAGGCAACATTGCTCAAAATACCGTCCTGTCACAATAACTTTGGCTATTTCCCAACGGGAATGAGACCCAGAATTCATGCTCCCGTTTGCATGCGGTGGAGAGAAAGAGGCTGTTTCCACATTTCTGTGGCTCTGGGTTGAAAGGACAGTAGTTAGGTTTAAGCCAAGCTGCCAGTTTCAGCAACAGATAAGCAAGTATTTGTTGGCATGGTCTTGGGGGAGCTTTTCTTCTTTGGAAGAAGCTCAAACAGCAAAGCAAACAGCTACTTGGGACCTCCAAAGCAAGCCTTTTCAGGAATGGCACATTTTCCTCAGCTCTCGTCCCCCATAAAATGTCCCTAAAACCTGAGAATGAAACTGTGATGTTTCCACGGTCAGGTCAGGTCACGAAGCAGAGCTCACACAATGGAATGTGGACCAAAGCGATGAGCAACGCTCCCAGGCCCGTACATCACTCACTCACGCTCCGTCGTCCAGGCTTCCTCCCCCACCTGCCTTCTGGGTGTGCTGTCACTGCAGCCCCCCACCCAGCCCAGCTCTGGCACCCAGCACCGCTAAAGGCACTGCTTCTGCAGGAAGTCCCAGCCCCCTGCATACGGGGCTCTAATCTGGCTGGTGTCTGACCCAGCCCAGCACCCTTGGTTCTGATCTCCATCCACTAGCCCAAGTTCATCCTCTTCCCCCAGACAACCCATCCTTTTCTTACAGTTCGGATCCCAGTTCAATGGCATCACAGGCAACTAGAAAAACCTTCCAGAGCCTTCTCTCTTCCTTGACTCATCCATCTGAAAAATTATCAAATGTCCCAAATGTGCCTCAGATGCATAAGGGGGTGGCACCTTCGTACAACGAAATACCGCACCGTGGTTAAAAAAAAACGTCAGGGAGTTCCCTGGTGGCGCAGTGGTTACGAATCCGCCTGCCAATGCAGGGGACATGGGTTCGAGCCCCGGTCCGGGAAGATCCCACGTACCGCGGAGCAACTAAGCCCGTGCACCACGACTATGAACCTGCACTCTAGAGCCTGCGAGCCACAACTACTGAGCGCCTGTGCCACAACTACTGAAGCCCATGCGCCTAGAGCCCGTGCTCCCCAACAAGAGAAGCCACCGCAATGAGAAGCCCACACACCGCAATGAAGAGTATCCCCGACTCGCCACAGCTAGAGAAAGCCTGCGCACAGCAACAAAGACCCAATGCAGCCAAAAATAAATAAATTAATTAATTAATTAATTAAAAAAAATAAGTCAATGATAAAATTTTAAAAATAAAGTCTAATATTAAATGAGTGAAATCTAGTTGCATGCTTCATGGTGGAGGATCCTCAACAACATGATATTGAAAGGGGAGAAGGCACAATTCATACATACTGTAGGATTCTGTTTATACATAGCATGAAACAGGAAAGAGGAAGCCGTACTTTACTCTGTGGTGAATGGTATGCATAGAAGGCTGTGTGACAAAGCCAAATAGAGATGGCCATTATCCATATCTTTTCTCTTCCATGTTATTACGGGATTCTTAAAACTGGAACATCCCTCAATAGTTGACACCAGTGTCTACACAGGTGGGACCCTGAAAATTCTGTGGGTAGAATGCTGAAAATCCAGTCGAACTCTCTATGTGATGCCATAAAAACCAAAAACACCTGGAACAAAAATTAAAATCATTACTCTAGGGTTTCCCTGGTGGCGCAGTGGTTGAGAGTCCGCCTGCCGATGCAGGGGACGCGGGTTCGTGCCCCGGTCCGGGAAGATCCCACATACCACGGGGCGGCTGGGCCCGTGAGCCATGGCTGCTGAGCCTGCGCGTCTGGAGCCTGTGCTCCGCAACGGGAGAGGCCACACAGTGAGAGGCCCGCGTACCGCAAAAAAAAAAAAAATCGTTACTCTGAAAATGAATTAAATTAATGATAATAGACGTAATTCACAGGATTTGCACTCCCCACCCTATTCTACAGCATGTTTTCTGTATCATCTTTCTAAGCATTTATTAAACTCCAACTCTGTGCCAGCCACTGCGCTAGCTCTGATAATACAAATATGAGGGACTTCCCTGGTGGTGCAGTGGTTAAGACTCCAAGCTCCCAGTGCAGGGGGCCCAGCTTTGACCCCTGGTCAGGGGACTAGATCCCACGTGCCACAACTAAGGAGCCCGCCAGGTGCAACTAAGACCCGGCACAACCAAATAAATAAATAAATAAAATTCAAATATGATTGAGACGAATTTACATTCACAGGGGATTTACTGCCTACTGGGAAGGGATGAGAAAGGGGCAAAAATATTTAAGAATCAGGAAATCAGGTAGCAAGTGCTGTAATAGAAATGTGGAAGCGTTCTATGGGAAAACAAGGAAAAACACCCAATCCTTCCTGGAAGCAGAGCTGGGAAGGCTTCACAGGTGAGGCTTTGTTTTGCTTCGTACTATTTCTTGTTTGGGGTTTCTTTTGGTGTGTTTTGTTTTGTTTTGGCTGTTGGAAGAAGTTCATCTGTAGGGAAAAGTGGAGAAGGACTCTTAGGAAGAAGAACTTGTGCAGAAGTGAGGAAGGAAAGCTTCACAGTGTATCAGGGAAGTAAAAATATGGGAGAATGAGATCAGAAGATGAAGGGGCTTGTACAACATGCCTTTTGATACTGCAGACCACAGATCACCTAAGTAGAGCCTGTCATATAAATAAAGCTTTAGTGGTGCCCAGCCCTGCCCGTTTGTTCCTTGTATTGTCTATGGCTATGATGCAGAGTTACATCAGAGTTACAACAGAGACCCTATGACCATCTAGAAAAAGTGGGCCAAGCTTTGCACCAGTGAGGAACAATATAATGGTTGTAGGAGGGGGTACAAAGGTGTGAGTTATATCCCACACAGGACACGTACACGCAGTGCTCGGGGCCAGGTATCAAAGCAGTGGGGCTGGAGGCTGAGTTACAATAGGATGGAGTTAGAATACTTCTCATAAGGGAGGAGAGACGAGAACATTCATTTAGTCCACTTCATAAATGCTGCAGAGTAAGTAGCCCATAGCGTGAATAGACTCCAATTTACTTACCTTTTCCACTATTAATGGACATTTGGATTGTTTCCAAGCTTTTTCCTCTCTTTTACGACCACTGCTACTCTGAATCTTTCACTTTGAATCTCTTGGTCCACGCGTATAAGGATTAGTGACTCTGCAGTGAAGACTGGGAAGAATTGCCAGGTCACATGGTCTACACATGTTCAACTTCACGAGGTCACGCCAAACTGCCTCAAAACCAGGTAAGCATGGACGATGTGCACTTTTCCAGCCTCCGTACTGTCAGGGGGAAGAGTAGTGCAGAGGTTAAGATCATGGACTCTGGAACCAGTGCATATGGACCTTCAATCTGGCTCTGCCACTTCTCTGCTGTGTGACCTTTTGCAAAACTTACTGACTAACCACTTATTAACCACTCTGTGCCTTCATTTCCTCATTTGTTAAATGGAGATAATTATAGAACATACCTTATAGGGTTGTTGAGAGAATCAAAGAAGCTACTGTTTATAAAGCCTGTAAAACATTGCCTTCCTACACAAGTATTAGATAATTTTTTAGAAATTTCATTTAGTGGGACTAGAGCAGTATCTTCCTTGTGGCTCTCATTTCCCAAAATGACTACTCACGTCTTTTGCCGTTTTTCTACTCCATTTGTTAGTCTCTCTCCTGTCAATTCATTGAAATTCCCTGTATAGTATTCTAGCCTAATCATTTGTCATTTATCTGTGTTGTAAATATCTTTTCCTGGCTGTGGCCTGTCTTGTTCACTCTCTTTATGACATATAGAGTATAGATGTTAATCTATAAAGGAATTTTCAAAAAAGATCCCCCAAATACTGGAACGTCAAGGCCCTAATTACTGGAGTGAAGTTTTCCAAACAGACTGACCACCAGCCTTCATAAGACAATTGCCAAACCTTCCCCTTTGGCTTTTGACTAAATCAAACTGGCCTAAACATCACACCAAACTCTTAAAGTAAATTTATGATTAATAATCACCCGTAATAACACACTCAGGGATACACAGAAAAATAAAGCACGATTCTCACCTTCATCAGGTTTCACGTCTAGTTCTGATGAAAGAGTAATCACATAAAAAGATATCTCAGGGCTTCCCTGGTGGCGCAGTGGTTGAGAGTCCGCCTGCCGATGCAGGGGACGCGGGTTCGTGACTCAGTCCGGGAAGATCCCACATGCCACGGAGCGGCTGGGCCCGTGAGCCGTGGCCGCTGAGCCTGCGCGTCCGGAGCCTGTGCTCCGCAACGAGAGAGGCCACAGCGGTGAGAGGCCCGCATACAGAAAAAAAAGATATCTCAAATTAGAAGGTACTAATATCATTTTCAGGTGGTACATGCACCACTGTACGGATCACCATAATTCATTCCTATGTTCAGGAAACTCATTTCGTACGTCACACCAACAAAGAAAGCAAAAGGATGAAAAACTCATTTCCTGCCCTGTTGATGGGGACCCTTGAAACGTCATAGTTTACAATGTCCAAACCACAAAAGAACAGACTTGTTGAATTAGTGGTCCACGGCTGGGGACGTTGCTATAGGTTCCGTGTCTGAGAGGTCAGCCTGCAGCTAAACCCCTGCTGTCTCATCCTTCCCATTCATTTATGGGTCCAAACTTATCGTGCCTATTGGGCAACTCTTGGCCTTTACAAAACCTCATTATCTCATTTCTTGTGAACATGATGATTTCTTCATGAGAGTTACTTGGGCTGTTCAAGGATCTTCCCATACAAGTCTTCAGTGACGAATGAAGTATTTTTATTCTTCATTATTTTGTGATTCAAATATGGCCTCTGTGGACCCGAAATATTTAAAGTCTACAGTGTTCATTTCAATCATTCCAACCTTGGTCCTGAGTTCAAAATCAGTAATCAGAGCACAAGAAAAATGTTAAAACACAGTTTTCTCAGGACATTAAAAATATCATGTTTTAGTCGTGTGTATATGTCAATTCCAATCTCCCAACTTATCCCTTCCCCCCTCCTTACCTGCCCTGGTAATCATAAGTTTGTTTTCTATATCTGTGGCTCTATTTCTGTTTTGTAGAACTCTGCTCAATACTCTGTAATGACCTATATGGGAAAAGAATCTGAAAAAGAGTCTATATATGTATACCTATAACTGTGCTGTACGGTGCTGTACACCTGAAACTAACACAACATTGTAAATCAACTATACTCCAATAAAAATTTTTTTAAATATCATACTTGAATCATCAAAACTTACTCCAGAGTTCTTATAGTAATTGATAGAAGCCAAAAGACCAGTTGGAAGAACAAGCATTTAAGTTCTGATTTATTGTTTCAATTAATATTTACATTAATAATAATAATAGCTAATATTAAATGAGGGTCTTTGTGCCCAGCCCTGAGCAGAACACTTTACAGCAATTATTTTCATTTATCTTAACAGTCACCCTATATGCTAGATATTATTAGCATCCCTGTTTTACGGTATCTATATCTCAATCAGGACTTATCTATTCAAGTCAATAAACATTTCTCATGCACCTGTTATACATGAAGCAGTCCTAGACAGTTTGGAGGCTATAAAGATTGCAACACAAGCGATTATGCTACAAGATAGCACACAGCCGTGAGGAGTCGTAGGGGAAACACAACTGCTCTGATAACTCAGAGACAGGAGTGACCATATCTCCAGAGGAATCAGGAAAGATTTCATTGAGCAGATGTTAGCACATTATGGCTTTAAAACCAAGGAAGCCCCTCTCCTTCCTTCCCTCCCCACACAGACCACAAGGGCTCTGCCCTGGGCCTTTAGCAAAGGCAACCTGGCAGTGGAACACGGTCCACAGCACTCCATGTGTACCCTGGCACAGGATTTCTAACCTCTATACGCCTGACCGTATGCTCTTGGTGACTCTGATTTTGTGTCTCTATTCTGCTTGTTGGTGGTGTCACCTGCCCGTGAATTGGTTCTTGGTCATGGCCCATTCTGACCTCAGCCTGTCCCACATTCACAGAAAGATCTGTTAGGCCCAACAGATCATGTCCATATAGATCTTTATGTAAGGAAATATACAAGGATTTAAAGGTATATCAGGAATTCCCTGGCGGTCCAGTGGTTAGGACTTGGCACTTCCACTGCCGAGGACGCGGGTTCAATCCCTGGTCAGGAAACTAAGATCCCTCAAGGTGTGAGGCATGCCAAAAAAAAATTAAAAATTACTAAATAAATTTTAAAAGTTATATCATTATACCCCTGAAACTAGGTAGAAAAAACTACAGATAGCAAAATACATTGGACTGTAGTAGTGACATGCAAGACATTTGGGGGAAATTTCTTGCGCACATAATGACACCCATGACTCCAACCCACTCATATTTTTTCCATTTCCATTTTGTAGATGATCTGTAATAACATGCCATCAGAAAAATAAGTACTTCCACAGGAATCAGCAGAATTTTCCAAGGTCCCATCCAAACCACTCTGTACACATTCATAATCTGAATCACAGAATTCCTTTTCTTCTGTCAATCACTGCATTTGTTTTCTTTTTGTGGCCATCAGAAGCTACCAGTGAGATAACCCAGAAAACATCAAGCACAGAGAGCTAATTGGAATGGACTTTCCCTGGCTTGCTTGAAGAAGCCTGCCTCGGGCAAGGAGTTTCAGAGGATGGAGTATGACTCAACCAGCCAGATGTCGCCTCCTCTGGGTGTGATCAACTCACAGGGAAGTAATAAAACTACTGCTGATTCTCAGTGGCGGGTACCAGGGGTCTGTAATCATCCTCACTTGGGGAGACGTGTGGTCCAGTGGACGGATGGGTAAACTCAAAGCAGAAAGGGCTGAGACCCAGTCTGCCGTTATATCACCATAATCCTCACCTAAGTCAATCCTTTGCTTTCTTCTGCTGCAAAGGGGTGAGGAGTTCATGAAATAATCTTTGAGATTCTCCACAGTTTTAACATTGTCTGACTAGATTACTTTCCATTCTCCCACGATACGCATCAGGGGTAGAGGAAAGTGCTCTTAGAAGTGGCAGAAGTTAAATTTCAGGTCAAAATCGTTATTAAAAATTAGAGGTTTTCTCTGTGCACCAAGATAAAGCACCACTTCCCAGTCTGACAGGGACAAATTGACCCTCTCCGTGATAAATACAAATCAAACTCATAAACATTTTCATAGTCACATGGAAAAGCCTTTGGGCCAACCCTGTTACTGTATCATTGAGCCATTCAAATACTTAGGAATAAAACGCACTTAGAAGGGACCAGATAAAGATGCCTCCTGCAAAGGCTGAGGAAGTGTTCCAGATTTAAGAGACATGACGACTAAAAAAAAAAAAAGATGCCTCTTGCAAGACTGCCCGCACCCCCCTTTCCTATGGACTCCAGGCCGGGAGTCCGGGCGGCGCCTTCCCTGGCCGCCCTTCCCAACACCCCTCCCCCCAGGCCCCATCCTCTCTCTGCGCCATTTTCCTTTTTAGTACTTACCAACACCTAACGTAGGATATAGTCCATTCATTTAACTTATTCTCTGTCTCCTCTCCATGAAAGCAGAGTTTTGTCTGTTTCATTCACTGCTGAATTTGTAGCACCCAGAAAAGTACCCGCCCCATAATAGGCATTCAGCAAATACTGGTTGAATGCACAAATGAATATCATTTACTGTTATGATATGACAATTGTCATTTAAAAGAGGGATATGTCTCAGGCATATAACCAAAGTAAAGACAGCCCCTGGCTTCCAGATGCTTTCCATCTTCAGATTACAGCAAAGACCCACTGACCTCCCACTGAAAAAATGAAAGAAATGAACACATGGCCAACTATGACATAGAAGTCTATGACATAAATCAGGGGATGTGGCCTCAAGATGATAAGAGAATCAGATAAACGCATTATTCTAGAGTGTTTTCAGTCCAGGCTCAGATGACACACAGAGTAAACACAGGTATCTTAAAGCCTTTTCTGCTGGAGAAGCGTCCGTCTGCTTGCAGCCTGGGCTCTCCTTAAGTCCAAATCGTAATGAATCGCCCCACAGCAAAGTATTACTTGGGTTCTGTCCTACAGTCCAGGAGAGAAGAAAACGAGAATCTCTTCTAAATTAGCCCCAAACAACAGCGCCGGATGCAAGCTGAAGGGGCCAGGCAGTGAGAGGCCCCCTCCAGAGCAGGATGGCCGCTCTGATGTCATGTACACCCCCCATGGCTCCACTGCCATCCCAAGCTCTCAGCTCCCAGGCAGCCTTCCTGGATCAAAATCACCGTCTTCTTTTTCCTCCCAAAGATCCAAACTACCTTGTCAGCTACTGATACACAGAGGTTTGTTGTTTGTTTGTTTGTTTGTTTGTTTGTTTTTTCCCCTCTCCCCTTGCTCAGAAAATATTGGTTGATCACTTCTGGGAAGCTCAGACCTGGAAGCTCAATGCCATTATTTACTATCCTGCAGCCCCCGTCCTCCCCACTACACACTCATTCATTTAACAAGTCTCCTTCACCCCTCTATCCCCAAACTAAGTCTTTGTTGCTTCCCTGGCAACAGCAACTCAGATGGCTCTCAAGTGGCCCCATTTTCCTGTTTACTGTCTGGAAGTCAGACTTTCTGTCTCGTTGCCAATTTCCCACCTCCAGCCTCATCCTTTTGGTTGGCAGAATTCAGAGCCTTGCAGTTGTGGGACTGGGGATCCCACTTCCAGGCTGGTTGCCAGGTAGGGGGCCCTCTCAGCTGCTAGACACTGACCACCTGTGTGCCACGTGGTCCTCTCCATGTCCAAGCCAGCAAGAGGGCCTCCAGTCCTTCTCAGGTGGCCTAGAAGGACACGGCAACCCACCACAGTTACCCAAGCCAAGAATTTGGCCATCTTCCTTGATTCCGCCTTCCCCCTCAAGTCTATTCAATTCTATCTCCATATATGTATCGAAGGTATCCACTTAGCCCCACCCCACTGTCACCATTCTGGTCCAAGCAGCCATCATCTGTCCCTTGATATTTTGCAACAGCATAACGACTCTCCTTGCCTCCCTACAATCCAGTCACCTTAGTGCATCCCGGATGTTTCTTGCTACCATAGATCTGATCTGATATTTTGGGGGGGGCCTCACTGCGTAGCATGTGGGATCTTAGTTCCCTGACCAGGGACCGACCCCGCGCCCCCTTCATTAGAAGCACAGAGTCTTAACCACTGGACAAGGAGGCAAGTCCCCTGATCTGATCTTTTTAATTGCCTTCCTAATTCTATCCTCAAGATAAAGACCAAATTCCCTAGCCTAGTTTACAAATGGCATTCCTAATCTAAGCCCTGTTGATCTCTCTGATTTCATCTCTTACTCTCAATGCAAAGTAGAAGAAAACCCAGAATCTCCCTCCTAAGGTTTCTTCTAATTACTCACAAAGTTTCTCCCTGCCTCTCGGCTCTAGCCTTTCAGAACTCCTCTTTGTTCACCCGACACGCTGTACACTCTGCCACCACCACCGAGCCTTTGCACACACAGTTTCATTTTCCTAGAACATTCCGTCCTGCCCATCAGCTTTCTTGGATATCACCTTAGAAACCATGTCTTTCAGAAATCTTCCCCGACTTCCCCAAATCTTCAGTTCCGCCATCATGCTGTACTTACCTCCCCATGCCACTCACCACACTCTGGCATCATTGCCTATCTGTCTGTACCCCCATCCGATGATAATATGCCCTTTTAGGTGGGAACTGTACCTTGCTCTTTAGTGTATCTCTTGTAATAAGAAAGTGACTAGCAAATACGAGGCACAACATTTTTTTAAAAATGAATGCATGACTGTGTTACCAATTGTCACAGGTTGGTTTCTGTGGAAAGTAAACAATAAAAGGTTAGAAGCCCAAGATATGTACTGGGGAGTAACACCTATGAAGCAAAGGAGGAAAAGCCAGGTGGGCAGAGGGAGATGTCAGGCTGAGATGCACACCTGACCATGTCTCTGCCAGCTCAGCAGGGAGTGTGGAGTAGTGATTGCTCATCCAAGGAGACTCACACTGGGCAGAGCAGCTGGACTTGAGGCCTTGCTTAGACATTGGTAGGGACCTCTCTAAGAAGAGGCTGACTTCAATTTGAAAGCTGAAGCCAATTCTGAAAAGCCACCAAGTGGAGCTGTCAGCTAACCACACCCACAGCAGCTGGGTAACAAACAAGTCCTTTCCTGAAGGGGGGTCCTGGTTCCCACACTAATAAAAGAATCCAAGGGTTGTGCCTCGGACTTTGGAAAAATATCAAAAGACGGGTTCCAAAAATAGCTTGTATGTTGATAACATCATTATACTAAGTAAATGTCTTCCAAAGTAACTATTTTTGAGGAAAGAGCATTATTTGAACGCATCAGTTCTGGCATATTTGGTTTTCAAAAATTTAGTGCTATTACTTTAGACTCACAACTCCTACACATACAGGATGTTGGTATTTGTTTTGTTTTTTTCCATTTCGTTAACATAGATTGGTGGAATATCTTGAATGGACTTTTTTGACCCAATATTTCTTTTTTAACAACTTGTATAGGAATAGTAAAATGGTAAAATTGTCATACTGTCATAGCATAGTACCATGCTAATAAAATCTAATTTGAACTCATGCAACCCAGACCCTGCAAAACATTGATTGTTTAGTGGTAGTTTGATAAACTGAGTAGAATATACAAATTCCGCTAGATATAATGAGAAGAAAATACTTGAATTTTTGCTTTTAGCATTTCATGTGTATATTCAACTTTCTAACTATAAATTATTAAATGAGGTTTAATAGAATCTAAAAACAAATTTTGCTAAATTTTCAGAAGCCACAGGTAATGGAA
This sequence comes from Orcinus orca, assembly GCF_937001465.1. Lineage (NCBI taxonomy): Eukaryota > Metazoa > Chordata > Mammalia > Artiodactyla > Delphinidae > Orcinus > Orcinus orca. Next base: position 30,404,937 of record NC_064559.1, read on the forward strand.
ACCACCAGAGACTTTTCAGGAAAATATTCTATGTGAGCCAGGTTTTTTCATGAGACCTAGATTAGAAAATGCCATTTTAAACATCTTGTGTAGAAATACTATGACCATACATATGCAGTTTCACTAAACTTAATAAGATATGGAGAAAATAGTTCAAAGATTCCCAGAAGGTTTTTTCCCCAAACATTAAACATTTTGTACTCCCCTTCCCAAATCACCTTTGTAATTTGTTCAGCCATTTTTAGAAATTTTAAAATCTTGTTTTTTCTATGCACTGTACACATACTCAAACCTTGCTTCTAAAAGGATAACGTCCACATCTTCCCTCATAAGGGAAGGATTCTGTTGGTCACCTACAATGTTTGGAAGACAAAATTATCGGTGGGGGGATGGGCAAAGTTGATTCCACCCTACCAGCAGGTACTGAGCAGTAAGTGACACCAGGACATGAAGCTAGAATCTGGCCTCTAGTGTCTGCACCTTAGTGAAGAAGAAAAAGACACTTAACTAGTGAAGAGTGAGTCTGTTGTTACCAAAAGCATATCTGAAGTAAGAAGAAGTGATTTTAACAAAATGTTTATGTGTGAGGTAAGGACACATAACATGAGGTCGGCCCTCTTAATAGATGTTTATGGTTACAATCCAGTGCGTTGTCTAGAGACACAGTGTTGTACTGGCCTTAAAACACAAAGGATATAAAACAGCTGCCTTCCCTGACAGGCAGGGTCAATGCCCCTACTCAGCCTTGAAGCAGTTACAGAAGACGGCCCATCGCCCTTCTGCTTCCCATAAGAATATGGGAGTAAAATCTCTGAGGGGAGAATGAAACAGGAGGGAAGGGGGCAGGACACAACCTTTGAAAGAATGGTTGACGTAGCCCGAGGACATGACATAAACTGATTAGAGCCAAGTGGGTCCAAGATGGCGGACGAGTGGACTTCCACTAGACCGTGAGCCTGTAACACATCAGCAAGTTGAATGACACGCCCACAGGTGCCATGACAGTTCCAAGGCGGACCAGAAGGATCAAAAAGTGGGCGGTGGCCCAATTCCTGGAAATCCCCGCCCCTTCCTGAAATAGCTGGAATGCTCCTCCCCCTCATTAGCCTATGAAATTACCCACCCCTATAAAAGCTGACAGCCCCAGACCCTGGTGCCTTTCTCACCTTCTAAGATGGCCCACTCTGTCTGAAGAGTGTGTTTCTCTCTAAGTAAATCCACTTCTTACCTAGCAAAAAAATAAAAAAAAAACAGCTGCCTTTTGAAGGTGTGGTTGAAAAATGGCTACTATTATCATCACCATCCAAAAATGTTCCCCCCACCAAATGTTTGCTATGTTGTTATCAATCCATGATTATCTTGTGAGATTCTCTGGGTTGTTCACACCTTTAGGAGTCATATCACCTCTTTCAGAACCCTAAACTCTTACTGTGGATTAACCACTTCAGATAGTTCTTCACTTAATGGTTAACTTCTCAGAGCAGTGGGTCATGGATCAAGAGAATGCTCTTCACCCAATGACCATTTATTGAGAAACTACTGGGTGTCGGGCTCTCAAGAAAAAAAATTATGTCAACTCTCTAGGAGTTCATCTTTTCCTCCAGTTTGCAGTTAAATACGTGTTTGTGTCATTACTTATTTGAAGTCTGGCTCCCACGTTACACTGTAACTTCCTTGAGGAAATATAACACAGTGGCTAAGTTACAAGACTACGAAATTACACTGTCTGCATCTAAATCCTGGCTCTACCGCTTCCTTGCTGTGTGAACTTGGGCAAGTCTCTCAACCTCTCTGCACCTTAGTTTCACTATCTGAAAAATATCTACCTCTTAGGGTTGTTGTGAGAATTAAATAAAATCTTTAAAACCCTTAGTATTTCTATGTGCCTGCCACACAGAAATGCTCAATAACTGTGAGCTATTTATTTTTAGGGCGGCAGCCATTTCTCCTTAGCTTACCGGTTTATCCCTTGTGCCTGACACCCGTAGGTGCTAATGAAACAAACTAGTTCATTTTGGTCACATAATGGGACACAGAGCAGGTGCTGAAAGCACAGCTGACTTCCTTAATTCATTCGTGAACATTTGAGTGCCTAATACGTGTCAGGCACTGGAAATATACCAATCAATAAAACAGTCAAATATCCCTGTTCTTGTGGATCTATTAATATAATGGAAGAAAGAGCAAAAACAATGCACATGGAAATGCTATACTATGTTTGAAAGTGACAAGTGCTGGGGGACAAGACAGAAGAGGCTAAGGGGGATTTGGGAGTGCAGAGGATGGGGTTGTGGGTTTCAATAGGGTGGTCGGGGTAAGCCTCCTTGAAAAGGTACCATCTGAGCAAAGACTTAGAGGAGGTGAAAGAGCCAGCCGTGCAATTATTAGGCAGGGGCAAAGGGCCTGTGGGAGCAGCATATCCAACCAGAAAAGCACCAGGAGATGGGCAGCAGGTAAGGGTGGAATGGGAAGGGGCAGAGACCTTGTGGGGGCCTGGAGACCATCGTGAGGCTCTGGCTTTTACTGAGTCAAACAGGAGCCACTGTCAAACAGAAGGACATGATCCATCTGACACAGACACAGATGTAGATACTTACCTGGATATTTAAGAATCAATCTGGACTTCCCTGGTGGCACAGTGGTTAAGAATCTGCCTGCCAGTGCAGGGGACACAGGTTCGAGCCCTGGTCCAGGAAGATCCCACATGCAGCGGAGCAACTAAGCCCTGTGTGCCACAACTGCCGAGCCTGCGTTCTAGATCCCGTGAGCCACAGCTACTGGAGCCCGCACGCCTAGAGCCCGTGCTCCACAACAAGAGAAGCCACCACGATGAGAAGCCCTCGCACCGCAAGAATAGTCCCCACTAGCTGCAACTAGGGAAAGCCCATGCACAGCAAGGAAGACCCAACACAGCCAAAAATTTAAAACTAAAATTAATTAATTAATTTTAAAAAAATCAATCTGGTTGTTTTCTTGAGAATAAATCGGATGAGGAAAAGAGACCAGTTAGGCAGCGATCCTAATAAACCAGATGAGAGATGATGGCGGCTTGGACGAGAGACGGTAGTGAGTGATCGAATTCTGGATGAAGGCACAGTTAACAGGATCCCCGGACAGATTGATGTGTGTTATGAGAGAAAGTGGGAGTCAAGGACGTCACCAAAGTTTTCAACGTGAGCAAGAAAAGAGATGAGGTTGTCATGACCCCGCGGAAGCTGTGAGCTGTCAGAACGGGGGAGGGGGTAAGGGAGGGGGTAAGGGAGACCCAGAGCTCAGGTTGGGATCCCTGAAGTTGGAGCAATTAGACTTTCAAGTAGAGAAGCTGAGAAGGCATTTCGGAGTTCAGGGGAGAGTTCACCTGGGATTTATAAATGGGAAGGAAAGATGTATGATAAAAAATAAAGGCACGAAAACGTTACAGGATAGGAGCCAAATGCCACCAGACTTCAGAATAAGCAGCTCTGTCCAGGAGAGGAGAGGCAAACGGTAGAATCTTGGAGAATGAGCAAGTTCCCTGTGAGGGAGGGAGACAGGAGATTCCCTGAGGAGAGCACAGCCAGGAGTCATGGGGAGGTTGGAGAGGGGTAGGGGGCAGGGGACAGCCAGAGGCTTCAGGGTCTGGAAGGTCAGACAAGGCGATGGGCAGGGGGCAGGGGAGAAGACAGGCAGGACTGTAGCCAGGTTAAAAGGGAAATGGAGAAACTAATAGCAATTTAAGACTCATGTTTCTGACTGTCTACTCTTTGCTTTATACATCCTTTCATTCTGGTTGTTTTATGATTATTGAAAATAATGCTAAGGGCTTCTGGTTTCTGGTTCTACCTGTAAGGAGCTTGGAAGTCAGCAGTCTACTGGGGAAAAAAAAGGTAAAAACCTGAACGTACTGAGAAATCAACGACTCTTCTTGGATCCGTAAGAGAGGGGAAGACAAAGGACAAACCCCAGAACTTAAGATCAGAGAGACAGGCAAGTGGCTACAGGGAGTCAGAGCTTGGGGCGGTGGAGAGGGAGGAATGGCCATGGGAACCAGTGCTGGAGGAACCCCTGAGCTGAGACTGACAAATTGCCGATGGCTCGGTGCAGACGTCTCTGAGAGGTAAAAACTCCAGGGGACACAATATTGTAAGACTTTCCTCCAGGACTCAACCTGATTCCTACAGTAAATGTTGGAGAAAAATCCCCTCTGTTCCGGCAGGGGGAGGGGCAAAGGAGCCATTTGAAATAGACCAGAGCTCTGCTCTTCTTAACCAGGCTGCCCTCAAGAGAGACTAGTTAACCAGAGGCTAACCTGCTGGGGGCTATGGGAGCCTAACTGACCCAGGGAAGGAAATAACGAAATCCAGCCCGCTCTAACCATCTTGTTGCACTTAAAAAGGCCCGGGGGTGGCGGGGGGAGAAGATATAGGAATTCTTTAAAATCAAAAAGAAAATAGACAATCTAAAAGAAAGATGTACAAATGAACAAGGCATCTCCTAGAAGAAGGAACCAATGGCAACTAGACATGGAAGAAGATACACAAGACTCATTAGTTTTCAGGAAAATGTAAATTAAGACCACATTGAAATTCCGTTTCACACCTTCCAGCTTGCAAAAAATTAAGAAGTCTGAAAATGTGTGATCTCTGATGTTACTATGTAATTGTTTGGGGACACCACAAACCATGCCCATATAAGACGATGAACTTAAATGATAAAAAGAGTGAGCCCAGATCACAGGGCTGTGGAACACTTCCCCTCACCCACACCTCTCCCCACATTCCTAAAGGCTCATTTACAGCAGTTCCTTTAACCTCGTATATCAGACCAGCTATCAAGAAAAACTTACAAGGCATACCAAAAGGCACAAAACACAATTTGAAACCACACAGCAAGCATCATACCCAGATATTGCAGGGATGTTGGAATTATCAGACCAGGAATTTGAAACACTGTGATTGATATGCTAAGGGTGCTAATGGATAAAGTAACCAGCCCGCAGGGGCAGATGGTCAGTGTTAGCAGAGAGATGGAAATCCTAAGAATCAAAAAAGAAACACTACTGATCCAAAACACTGCAACAGAAATGCAGAACGCCTTTGATGGACTTCTTAAAGGAGGCAGAACACAGCTGAGGGAAGAATCTCTGAGGTACAGGATATATCAATAGAAATATTTCAAAATCCAAAAAGCAAGGGAAACAGAGACTGAGGAAAAAAACGGAACAGAATATCCAACATCTATGGGACAGCTACAGAAAGTATAACATATGTGTATTGCGAATACCAGAAGGAGAGGAAAAAGAGAAAGGAACAGAAGAAATATTTGAAACAACAATAACTGAGAATCTCCCCCAAATCAGACACCAATGTCAGACACCAAACCACAGATTCAGGAAGCTCAGAAAACACCATGCGGGATAAATGCCCCCAAAAAACTACACTTCAACCTATCATTTTCAAATAACAGAATGATTAAAAAAAAAAAAAAAAAGCCTGAAAGAAGCCAGAGGAAAAAACTTAACTACAGAGGAATTAACATAAAAATTACACCCAACTTCTCCTTAGAAACCCTGGAGGCAAGAGTGCAATGAAATATTTAAAGTGGTGAGAGAAAAACCCATCAACCTAGAATTCTGCGTCCTGTGAAGTTATCCTTCAAAAGGGAAGAATAAATAATGACTTTCTCAAACAAAAATTGAGAGAATTTGTTGCAAGTAGACCTGCCTTGCAAGAAATATTAAAAGAAGTTCTCAAGAAAGAAGGAAACTAACACAAGTCAGATCTACATGAAGAAAGGAAGACATTGAAGAGGGAATACGTGAAGGTAAAATGAAAACTTTTATTTTTCTTATTCTTCACTGATCTACCAGGTAACAGTTTGTTCAAAATAATACCAACAATGTGTCTGATTATGTATGCTTATGTATACATCATTATATTTATATATATTTATGCTTATGTAAGCTTATATATGTGAAATGATTGACAGCAATGATCAGAGGGAGGAATTAGGGTTACTTTGTTATTACAAGGTACTTGCACTACTGATACTGCTACAGCGTTATTTGAGAATGAACTTGGATTAGTTGTAAATATATATTGCAAACTCTAACGCAACCACTAAACAAAGTAAAAAAGTATAACAGGTGTGCTAAGAAAGGAGAGATAATGGAATCTTATAAAATGCTCAATTAAAACCACAAAAGGCAGAGACGGGGCAAAATGGTAAAGGGGGTTAAAGGCACAAACTTCCAGTAATAAAAATAAATAAATAAGTCATGAGGATCTAATGTGCAGCATGGTGACTATAGTTAACAATACCGTATTATGTATTTGAAAGATGCTAAGAGAGCAAATCTTAAAAGTTCTCACAAGAGGGACTTCCCTGGTGGCACAGTGGTTAAGACTCTGCCTTCCAATGCAGGGGATGCGGGTTCGATCCCTGGTCGGGGAACTAAGATCCCACACGCCAGGAGCAACTAAGCCCCCACTCCACAACTACTGAGCCTGCGTGCCTCTACTAGAGAGCCCGCATGCTGCAACTTAGACCCGACACAGCCAAAAAGAAAAAGTTCTTAAAAGAAAAAAAGAAAATGTGTGGGAATTCCCTGGTGGTCCAGGGGTTAGGACTCTGCGCTTTCACTGCCGAGGGCCTGGGTTCAATCCCTGATCTGGGAACTAAGATCCCGGAAGCCACATGGCACGGCCAAAATAAAATAAAATTAAAAACAAAAAAGTGTAACTATGTATGGTGATGGATATTAAGAAGACTTGAGGTGATCCTTTCACAATATATACAACTATCAAATCATTATGTTGTATGCCTGAAACGAATATGACAGTATGTGTCAACTATACCTCAATTTTTAAAAATAAATACTAAAATTAAATTAAAAACCATGAAAGGAAGAAAGAATGGGGAACAAAAGTAGGAACAAAGAACAGCAAATAGAAAACAGTAAGGAATATGGTAGATATTAATCCAACTATATTAATCATCACTTTGAATGTCAATTAAAAGATTGTCTGAGTGGATCAGAAAGCATGACCCAACTGTATACTGTCTACAAGAAACCCACTTTAAATCTAAAAACACATAGAAATTAAAATAATGCTAGAGACTGAGATTTCTTATGAAATCGAATATCCACAAGGACAAAACATTTTATCTGCTCCTGATGTGCTGAATTTTCACCCATAATTTGAATATGAATAAAAATGAATATATTTCTTACCATCCAGCTCACTTTGGCCTTCAGTAGTAAAAGTAGAACAAAGGGTCCACAGTGGCCCTCCTCTAGGTGACTACATCAGAAACCTCTCCAGATTGTCACCCCTGAAGGAGAAAATCATATGAAGGAGTTGGGGAAAGATATCGTTTAGATCCTTGTAGCTTTAATTTATTCATCTGACATCTGTTTTATTATTTTTTTAATTTTTAAAAATTTTATTTATTTATTCTTGGTCGCTGTTGGGTCTTCATTGCTGCACGCGGTCTTTCTCTAGTTGTGGCGAGCGGGGGCTACTCTTCGTGGCGGTGCGCGGGCTTCTCATCGCGGTGGCTTCTTTTGTTGCGGATCACGGGCTCGAGGTGCACGGACTTCAGTAGTTGTGGCACAAGGGCTCAGTAGTTGTGGCCCCGTGGGCTCTAGAGCACAGGCTCAGTAGTTGTGGCACACGGGCTTAGTTGCTCCGCGGCATGTGGGATTTTCCTGGACCAGGGCTCAAACCCATGTCCCCTGCATTGGCAGGCGGATTCTTAACCACTGTGCCACGAGGGAAGTCCCTGGTATCTATTTCACTGAGGGCCTTTTATGTGTCAGGTACCATTAAAGCTGCTGATACAAACATAAAGAAGAAAACAATACAAACCTCTGCCCTCGTGGGATGAGTTTCTTCTTCTCCGAGTCCGTGATTCTGCAGAACGACCCATCCAAAGGCAGAGCTAAAACCCTAAGCATTCCCAAGGGTGAGTCCTTGAGTTAAAAATAAGTGAGCTGGTAACAAGATTTCTCTGGCTTTTCCTTTGCTTGTTAGGTCTTTTTTTTTTTTTTTTTTTTTTTTTTTCTTTTAATCCTTCAGTGGAGAATTTGAAACAAGTGGTCAACCTGATCGCTTTCTAGAGCATGAACAGGTGAGAAATCAAGGTGGAACATAATTCTCACAAAACTTCCCTCCCTAGGGAGCTCCCCGGAGGAAAGGGCCAGAGGTGAGTTTTCTAGTTAAAAGGAAAAAATGTTGCAACCACTGGAATCAATAAACGCCGGCCTCCACCATCTCCACTGCCACGTGTGTGGAAGCATCCTGGCAGCACGGGCAGTGTTGGTGCTAGCACAAGCACACTCAAGCAAAATCAAAATGTGCTCTTTAAGGCTGTCGGGACTTTTCAAAGCGTCCCCCTCCCGCCTTCTCCTCTGTGAGACTGACGTGTATGCAGGGTAATGGAAGAGAGGTTCCAGCCCCTTCCATCTACAAGAACCACGGCTAAAATTATCTATACCATCTCCTCCCCAGGTAATTGTAGATCACCTCTGCCCAGCTTCACACACAGAAGGTCGAGAAATGGGGGGAGACCCAGTAGATCACACAGCCAGCCTTTTTGGATCACAGACCGTGGGCACCTTGTGTTCCGTTTCCTGAAACCCCATCCCCAAGATGTTTACTTAGCTGGCTGCTTCTCCCAGAAGCTTCTGACGCTCTTACTTCACGACAGAAGAGCCTTCCACAGCCACCCCTTCTAAAGCGGGGTCCACCCTCACCCTGCCATTCCCCCCACCCCGGCCCCGCCGTGAGACGACAGCCCTCCTGATGCAGCTGCACTTGTCACTCTGAAATGATCTTGATTATTCGTTTTTTGCAATCTTCCTGGAATATAGGCTCCGTGAGGGCAAGCGGCAGGTCCATCTGGTCCTCCACTGCAGTGCCGGGGCCAGCACGGTGCCCAATGAAGATTTATTATCCAATGAGCAAAGGCTGGACCTGCATTGCCTGAGTGGCGGAAGTCTGAAGGTCATTTTTCCAATTGCTGCATTTCAATGGGTTAAATCCCTCATAAGCAAGTCAAAAGCAAAGACTGTGGCAATTAACCCGAGAGTTCAGCTGCAAAAACTCCACTTCGACTTCAAATCTCCATTTCAAGAGAAAGTGCGGGTTTCCAGTTCCTTCAGTTCTGGACTTGACTTTGTGTAAATCTGCCCACAAACGGCTCCTTTCTTTCTGCCAGTGGGCAAGGGGTTTTCCTCCTTCCTCAACTACAAGTTTCTAATGAGTGAAGCGCTAATGCGTTATGGATTTGTGGGCAGCAGGTTCGGGGTGTTGGTTTTGTTTTTTACTCTTTACTTAGGAAAGAATTGGAACGAAAATGGACTCGTCTGCTTCCCAGTTCTGAGACCCCATCCACTCCTCACCCCAATCCCCTCAGTCTTTTGAATAACAAGGGTTAACTAATAATAGGTAAAGTTTCTTCCACCTCTAATAATTACATATTTTTCTATAATTCTAAGATGTTTTTTGAGCAAGTGTCTATCTTTTTATTTCAATATTAGGGGAGAACGCATAGGGTTTTTTTTTTAACCATTTCTTAAAAATGTTTCCCCCTCTGCTGAATTTTGTTCACCACAAAGTAAGGAAGATTTTTGTAAACAGGCTTTCCTGAAAGGATTTTATAATGATCATTTACACACCCAAAGGCTTCAATCAGATTAAAGAGGTAAATGTGCCATTAACGATGACCCCCATTTATTTGCCTTGCACTTACCGTGTGTTTCAAAGTATCTTACAGATACTTTCACATAATCCCCACCTCAACTTTAGGAAGCAGGTGATAATATAAATCACTTCTGTTTTACAGATGAAGAAACTGAGGCACAAAGAGGTTAACGATCTGGCTTCAAGTCACAAAGCTTGTACGTGCCCCGTGAGGATGTGAGCTAGGCACAAGGCTCCGGGGCTCACAGACTTATTCACCCTGGTATATCGCCTCCGAGTGCAAGACAGTTTCAAACCTTGAAAGCAGAAAGAGGACACAAGCCTTAAAAAAGAGGGGGGAAAAAAGATTTTTTTGTTTTCTTTGGTGATTTTTTTTTTTTTTTTTTTTTTTTTGCCAAGCCGAAACGCTTGCGGTATCTTAGTTTCCCATCCAGGGATCGAACCCGGGGCCTCGGCTGTGAGAGCACGGAGTCCGGACCACCAGGGAATTCCCTCAAATGCTTTGATATGTGGAGACATCTACCTAAAAATGAAAACTGCTGTCTTTCAGAAAACAGCGTACATATAACTTAAAATGCAAATAAAATCTGGGGGAAATATGTGTAACATTTATGGCAAACTACTATCGTTTTTATATAGAGCTCTTTAAATAAGTAAAGGATCAATACCAGAAAAGAAAAATGGGCAAAGGATATGAATATACAATCCAAAAGAACAAATACTAACTGCAGACAAAATCTGAAAGTACCTTCAAACTCTTGGCTCTCAAATTAAATGCAAATCAAAGCAACACAATAATTGTTTTGCCTATAAAATTTACTTTTTTACACTCATATTTTTAACAAGGTAGCTCTTGGAAATAAATAAATAAATTGGCACAACCTTTCAAAACCTGAAATTTTTTTAATGAGTATCTGGAACAGTAAAAGTAATCATTCATAAATGTGGAGAAATATTGATAACTGTGAAAATCTTGATAACTTGAAACTCGGTGGCAGATATCCAGGGATTCATTGTATTAGAGTCGACTTCTGTGTTTGAATTTTTTCATATTAAAAACATTTTCAAGGAATATTTTTGTGTGTCTCTTTTTATCCACTGAAGTACAGTTGATATTCAATGTTGTGTTAGTTTCTGGTATACAGCAAAGCGATTCAGATATATATATATATTTTCAGATTCTTTTCCATTATAGGTTATTACAAGATATTGAATATAGTTCCCTGTGCTATACAGTAGGTCCTTGTTGTTTATCTATTTTATATATAGTAGTTTGTATCTGCTAATCCCAACAAGAAATTTTTTTAAATTTAAAAACACTTTTTTTTTTTTTTTTTTGCGTTACGCGGGCCTCTCACTGTTGTGGCCTCTCCCGCTGCGGAGCACAGGCTCCGGACTCGCAGGCTCAGCGGCCATGGCTCAGGGGCACAGCCGCTCCGCGGCATGTGGGATCTTCCCGGACCGGGGCACTATATTTGGCTTGATTAAAAAAAGAAACAGGGCTTCCCTGGTAGCGCAGTGGTTGAGAGTCCGCCTGCCGATGCAGGGGACATGGGTTTGTGCCTCAGTCCGGGAAGATGCCACATGCCTCGGAGCGGCTGGGCCCGTGAGCCATGGCCGCTGAGCCTGTGCGTCCGGAGCCTGTGCTCCGCAACGGGAGAGGCCACAACAGCGAGAGGCCCGCGTACCGCAAAAAAAAAAAAAGGCTATAAAGGCCACCTCTTTATGCTTTGGGTGATCTAGAACAGAGCCATAAACCTGAACTGGTTTGATTCACAATGACTAATCCAGATTTATCTCCAAGCAAAGCTGCCCACCAAGAACCAAGCACAGTGATTCCACCTTCACTAGATAATTAAATAACCTACAGCTAACCAGGCCGGCGTTCCCCCAAACTCCACACCCAACGTCTCTCCACGTTGCTGCACAGATATCTGGAATTGTACACGACAGATAAATTATTAGCACTGCGCTATATGTCCTCTAAACCAACTTGCCCTGCCACGCCTTATCAAAAGGCAGCTCCTGGTCCTTCTGGAAAATAAAGTGCTTTAAAAATATTTTTGTAGAAGCAAATGTATTTTCGACATAATCTCTCACGGAGTTCTATAGAGTGGAAACAATTAGAGCATAAAAGGACGGAATTGAAAAAGACATGTTTGTGTAATGAGGATACACTGTCTTGGTTGACATAAGGCTATTTTTTGCTTAAAAGCTGTTTTAGTGTTGTTGTAAGAACCCAGCCCCCCTTTTCTTTTTCAAGCCCATCCCTTAGAAGAAAAGAAAATACAGTCGGTGATCATTAGCCAGTTTTATTTTATTTACTAAGATAAGATTTACAGCTTTTGAGTACGACTAAGCTCTTGTGTACTATCCACAATTACCTTGTGACACACAATATGGTGACCAGCTTCTTTGTAAATGCTGGACTCTCCCAAGACAGTGAAAATTCCTGGACACCGCTTGCCCCAGTGACCTCAAAGAAATAGTCAAATCATAGCTCATTACTGATTAGAACAGTCACATAACAGAAGGTAAGGTGTGGAAAATCAGTTATCACAAGACAATAGAAAAGGGAAGATTATTTTTAAATGGTATTATGATAACTAGATAACTGTGTGGACAGGAAAAAGGAGGCAGACAATGATTTATATTAATGCACAAAATCAAACTCCAAGATAGAGTACATTAAATCATTTTTAAATCATTAAAAATTAGCAGAAAACCAATTAGGTCTTTGGAAGAATGATCATATGTTCCTCATTTTTGACACAATGGAAGAAAATCTGAAAGAAAAGATAACTGGATCAAATAAAATATTTAAATTTCTATACAATAAAAAATTCAAGATCAGAGGAAAATGAGTATAAATGTCAAATAAGGAGTGTCATAAATATCTCATCTTAAGGTTTAAGAATAACAGAACCCCCAAAACAAAAAGACAAAAGATGGAAACAGCTAAGTCACACAAAAGAAAATGAAAATTATAAAGCAGTACATGTTAGTAGTTAAGGAAATAAAAATAAATACTAATAACAACAGTAAAAATAATTAACTTTTGCTATGTGCTGGGCACCGGACTGTAGATGTTATATTATTTAATCTTAGCAATAAACCTAGGAGTATACACTTCCCTTCCCATTTTATAGATAATAAAACTGAGGCTTGAAAATGTTATCCAGATCATATAACCAGTATCTGGGGACACAGAAACGTGAACAAGCAATTGCATGCATTACAGATCTGCATACATTCAGGATATCTATTTACAACTGATTTTTTGTAATGTAGGCAGATGGTGGTGAAAACAGTCAGCTTATATGTTGATCAGTACAAACCTATGTAACTCTCGTGAGAGAAACGGCGACAGGCATCAAGCCGTAATGGCACTTGTCCCATTTGTACTGATAATCTCATTTCTTAGGAATTCATCCTAATAATTTAAAAGAAGAAGAAAAAAGATGATTTCATAAAGAGGTCTACTGCATATTAATTCAAAGTAACAAATTATTGGAAACCACCATTCTCAGGAAGATAGAGATTATCAAGTAAATGTTGGCACAGATGCACGGTGGAGCACAGTGGACCATTAGGCAACTTTTAAAAACATCTTTATAAATACAAAGTAGCAACATAGAACAGCATAGGAAAATGTTCCAATATAAGGTAACACCAAGATAAACAAGTGTTATTTTTAATCCTTATGATTACAATGTTCTAAAATGTAAATAAAGATTGAAAGGAAATACAGAAAAGAAGGAAACGTCTATAGTATTTGAATGTTTCCTAAGCATCTCAAACTATAGCCAAGCTACACTTAGAATCTTTATCCAAATTTTGCAAAATTAAAAAAAAAAAACTACATAAAAAATTCTAAAGTTTTCATAGAAACACAGGTAAGCATGATCTTATATCCTAGTCATCCTTCTTTTCTTGTTTCATTTGAGCCAATGCATTTAAAAACTAACTGGGAGGGCTTCCCTGGTGGCGCAGTGGTTGAGAGTCCGCCTGCCGATGCAGGGGACACGGGTTCGTGCCCCGGTCCGGGAAGATCCCACATGCCGCGGAGTGGCTGGGCCCGTGAGCTATGGCCGCTGAGCCTGCGCGTCCGGAGCCTGTGCTCCACAACGGTGGAGGCCACAGCAGTGAGAGGCCCGCATACCGCAAAAAAAAATAAAAAACTAAGTGGGGTAGAGTTAAAAGGTCCTACAAAATGCCTTAGATTTAGTGACAGCCAAGGTATCAGCAAAGAGCTAGAACATTTTTCTTCCACTGCCCATTATGGGGCAATCTTGGTTTTCAACTTGCTGCAAGAGATGACAGACTGTGTCAGAGATCACATACTAGATAGCGGGCCTCTGGAATCCACTGAAAATAAAAACGGTAGCAACAGTATAAGCACCCCAATATTTTCAAACAGTCTCCAAAATGACACTGACGAGTTTCTAGAACAACGGCACTCAACAGTCCAATCAAGGCCATCATGTGTTAGATCTCCTGATACCGGAAGAACGAGTCTCATCTGATTTGAGCCCAGTTCTGATCTTTAACATGAACGTAATATATATATATATATGTGATCCAATATACTGGTCCATAACATGCGCCAGTGTTCACTTCCTGCTAACTTGATTCTGACCCCTTCTTCTGGTATCTTGTTCCTCTTTGTCATCAGAATGTATCCATTCCTTTAATATAATATTTTGGCAATAATATTAAATGTGAAAGTGAATGCAGCACATTATTTGACTACTTCAGCTTGGTTCTCCCTCGAGAGTAAAGGCAGTGCAGTCCAGCTGAGCTCCCTGCAAAGGTGGTAGTGTTCCCCTCCCACATTGTCCATTATGGTAGGCACGAGCCATGAAGGGCTATGAAGCCCTTGAAATGTGGTGAGTGCAACTGAGGAAATAAATCTCATATTAAATGATTTAAATTTAAATCGCCGGTAACTGCTGTATTGGGCAATACAAGTTTAGAGAATCCTCTGCCATTGCTACACTGATCGCTTGTTATCTTTTCATACTTGAGCTTCTCATCTCTGGAACCAGAAAAGCCATCTTCAATATCAAATAAACACATATTAAAACAATTCCAGTTCCCACTTCAAAGACACAGCCAAAGTCCCAGGTTAAATGAATGGTATTCCACGTATACACTGGCTTCAGTTTCATCACAATTCAATCGATTTGTTCATTCCAGTAGAAGCCTACTAATTTATAAGGTAGCATCACATTTAAAACTTAGATTAAATGCTTTGGAATGAGCCAGGGCAATATACAGAACTAATTTTAGTGTTAAATTAGTCCGGCCAACTTACGCATCTCTGCCGCTCCATTGAAAGCCACCATCCTGCAGTACACTGCTGGCTGCATACCATGCTCAAACTGAGACAGTGGTTTGCACCAGACTGCATGGATTTGGATGTTCTCTGGAGAAACCCAGTGCTCTGTAACAGCTATAATTTAGTCAGGCAGCACAATCATATCTTGCCCCAGTGGTAGCAAGAGTCTTCGAGTTGGCCCAGAATGTCGGAAACTGCTACTTGTCTCCAAATATCCCCTCTGTCTTCTCATTTAACTAGATGAGAATGTCTTCCTATTTAACTAGAAATTAACCACAGAAAAAGAAATGAGAAGAAAACGAGGACATGGAGACTAAAAACCATGCTACTAAAAAAAAAAAAAAAAGATCAACGATGAAATCAAAGAAATTTTAAAATGTCTTGAGACAAATGACAATGAAAACACATCCATACGAAATCTATGGGATGCAGCAAAAGCACTTCTTAGTGCAAAGTTCATAGCAATACAGGCATTCCTCAAAAAAGAAAAATCTCAAACAATCTAACCTACCACCTAAAAGAATCAGAAAAAGAAGAACAAACAAAACCTAAAGTCAGCAGAAATAATAAAGTTCAGAGAGGAAATAAATAAAATAGAGATTAAAAGCTAGATATATGATCGTTACAATAAATAACTGTTTTGCCCAGCCACCTTTGCTGCCACATGGCTGTATATCTAAGATCTAGCCAGTGGGATACAAGCAGAAGTAGTGTGTACAAACCCCAGGATGCACCATGCTCTAATTCACTCTTAACTTTCTGCTGGGTGGAATGTGTCTGTATCGTCAGTATCTTTGACTGTGTGGTGAAAGGCACATATTGAGAGAAACAAGAACCCTGGGTCCCTGATGTTCGTGGTGTGGCCATAGCAGACGAAGATCACCCACATCTGTATGAGAGAAAAAGGAAGTGCTGCCTGGTTTGGCATAGGTGAGCCAAGTCCTAACTAGTACACTCGTTACACTCGACGCAAAAAATATGTTGCATTTCTCAGAGTTTCTTTAGGACTATCTTCAATGTAGAAGCCATCTTTTTTACTATCAGAAGAAACTATATCAATACTTTGGTCCAGGATATCTGTAGTAATCAAAGCTGCATTGATAAAACTGGAAAGGCTGCTTCTGATTCCCTGAAGTTTCTCTGGAAGGCCGCAAAACAGACATCTCAGCAATGGATGTAAAGCAAAGCTATTTTCTGGCCCACAGTGTGGGCATTCTCTGGGAACTCCAAGAAAGTTGAAGACTTTGTCCTGAGAGCAGCCTTTGATTTGTAAATATTCTGCAGGGCCAGGGCTCACCCAGGCATTTCCCCCGCCAGCCGGGGATGGTGGGAGGTGGGGGGGAACGGATGGCTGAGGGCTGGAAGCCTCCCTTTCAGGTTGGTACTTCCCCCACAAACTCCTCGGAGCTTCCCTCTTCCTACAGTTGACCCTTGAACAATACGGGTCTGAGCTGCGTCTGTCCACTTATATGTGTTTTTTTTTTCAATAGTAAACATCACAGTACACGATCGGCAGTTGGTTGAATCCGCGGATTTGGAATCGCGAATATGGAGAACACGCAGAAGGGAGGAACTGCGGAGAGCAGGGCCAACTGTCAATTATACATGGATCTTCCACTGCACAGAGGGCAGGCGCCACTGACGGCTGCTTTGTTCAAGGGTCAACTGTACTTCCATCCCTGCCTCCAGGGCAAAGAACCAATGACCCCTGGAGCTTGAGGAGCACGTGGGAGAGAAGAGGCTGAACACACCTGGAATTTCAATCCGAGTTTGTTTGCCATCTCCTCCCCTGGGCTTTAAGCTCCATGACGGAAGGGCTAAGTCTGGGTTCTTTACTGAAGCATCTTCATGTTTACAACAGTGTCTGCCCATGGTAGGAACTCTTAAATGCTTTTTGAAATTTTACTCATTTCCTCATGAATGTTAACTCATTAATGAATGAGGTATGCTCCTGGGATCATGTGTTATAACCTTTTTTCTTTTATGATATTATAATATTCTTCTTACAGGATTAAAATTGGAGGCTTGGGGAGGGATAAAGTGGGAGATTGGGATTAACATATTCTAACTATCAATACCATATATATAACAGGTAACCAACAAGGACCTACTGTATAGTGCAGGGAACTCCACTCAATACTCTGTAATAATCTAAATGGGAATACATTGTTAATCAACTATACTCCAATATGAAATAAAGTTTTTTTTTTTAAATTGGAGGCTGGGATTCACTTGCATAATATTTTTCCAGATAAAGCCAATATCATGAGGGAGAGATGACATTTTTATCCCACAAGCATTTGAGTGGTTATTACATACTAGGAACTGAACTGCCTGCGTGGGAGGACACAGGGATAAATAAGACAAAGTCCTTGCCCCCCAACATCTTGTCTTATAGTTCAGAAAAGAAAAAGACATATACACACAGAACCACCACAAGGCAGCAAGTGACAAGTACCGTGAAAGAGGTCAGAGGACTCACTCCTCGCTGGGGGAGCTCAGCGTCTTCTGTGGACATTCCATACCCAGTGACCCCTCGTTTCTGATTAACTGCTTGCTGACTTGCCTCAGTCGCATACCGAACTAGGAAAATGCCTAGAAAATCAGAGTTTACGTTTTCATCTACCACAGTATCTCCAGAACCACTGTACCCATTCAGAATAAGGGACTCAATAAATATTTGTGAAATAACTAAATGAAGGAACTGAAGGGCCACAAGACCCTTTATCGAGGCTCCTTGCTCTCCCTTCTTCAGGTGTAGCCCTGGTAACTCCTCAGGATGAAGACCCAATGGGGCCATGAAAACCAGTTTAAATCTGAAAACTCCACAATGGACGCAAACTCCAGTTTGACAAGAACTAATAAAGCAAGATTGTAAGGACTGTTTGTGAAAGGACAGCTCAGAAACAGTTAAATGGCAAGAAAATATGCCCTGAGGTCCCGCTGTGACAGCCAGGAGTTCCATGCGAAGCTGGGGGGCTCTGGCCTGTGGGAGTGACCATACCTGGCTTTGCAGCCAAAGTGGCCACATCTCCAGGACAGCAGAGGCCAGCAGAGTCCCTCCACAGAAGGGTGAGATCACCACACTTGATTTCACTTGACATGTATGTCATTATTTGCTGAGTTTAGACTAAAGCAGGAAGAAGAGAGAAGTGAAAACAGCACCTCAACCGGTTAGCTGTTAGGTATGTCGAAAATAGGCATCTTAAGAAACCAATTATACATGATATGTGATTAATTAAGATTAATAAGAGTAAAGTGACAATCTTCATATTCCATATGGGTTGGTGCTCTTATTACAAACTTCTAGATCTCATTCCTTTTCTCAAAATTCACCAAAGGGAGAGAGAATGATTAAGTGAAACAGTAAGAGAAGAGGATTAACATGTCATGGTCCCTTCTTGAGGGGTTCTCTGTGATGTACAAATTCACAGATCACATCTTGACAAGAACTGCTTGACATAATCTTTAAGATCCTTTAGAGGCGAAGGCAAGATGGTGGTGTGGGAAGACGCAGAGTTAGCGTCTCCCAGTAACTAGGGCGGCTGCCGGCCGCTGGTGGGCGACCCTGACGCCCAAGGAGATGGGAGGAACCCCTGCTGAGCTCCCAGGCCGATCCCCTGCCCTCCAAACCCCGCTCCAGGCCACGTAGGTCCCTGGGGGCATAGGAGGGAGGCCGGGAAGATCAGGAGAGGCAGGTGGGAGGGGCCCTCCCAGACCCCAAACCAGAGGAGCAGGAAAGGAGAGGAGGGGTTTGCCCCGCCCAT
Source organism: Orcinus orca (assembly GCF_937001465.1). NCBI lineage: Eukaryota > Metazoa > Chordata > Mammalia > Artiodactyla > Delphinidae > Orcinus > Orcinus orca. The sequence goes on from NC_064559.1 coordinate 30,423,731, forward strand.
TCGAGCCCAGGAAGCCTGCTGAGCTCCCGGGTGAGGTCCCCTGCCCTCTGAGACCAGGGGTGGAGGACACGCCTGGGCCCCTTCTGTTCCTTGAGCCTAAGCCCCACCCCCCAGGCCCCCAGGGCCTTTTCCAGCCCCGTGGGTTCTGAGCATTGGCCCCGCCCACCACCCAAACCTCGCCCTTGCTTAGGCCCCACCCTCCACAGCTAAGGCCTTTCCCACCCCCCTTTTTATTTTTCTTTTCCCTCCTCCTCTTTTTTTACTATTGTGGTACTGATGTACCTTCCGGTTGTTGATTCATCTATAATTCATTTTTATATTCTTCCTCACATATCTGTTCGTTTCCTAGTCTAATTTTATTTTTTACTTTGTTATTGCTCTTATTTATTTATTTAGCCAAGTGGCCTGCAGGATCTTGGTTCACAAGCCCAGGGTTGGGCCGAAGCTCCTGCGGTGGGAGCTCCAAGTCCAAACCACTGGACTAACAGAGAACCTCAGACCCCAGGGAATATTCACTGGAGTGAGGTCTCACCAAGTTCCTCATCTCAGCACCAAGACCCAGCTGTACACGATAGCCTACAAACTCCAGTGTTGGGAGCCTCAGGCCAAACAACCAGTAGGACAGGAACACAATCCCACTCATAAAAAAAAAAGAGAGACAGCAAAAATACATGTCACAGATGAAGGAGTGAGGTAAAAACCTACAAGACAAAATAAATGAAGAGGAAGTAGGCAATCTACCTAAAAAAGAATTCAGAGTAATGACAGTAAAGATGATCCAGAATCCCAGAAACAGAATGGAGGCACGGATTGAGAAAATACAAGGAATGTTTAACAAAGATCTAGAAGAAGTAAAGAACAAACAGAGATGAACAACACAATAACTGAAATGAAAAATACACTAGAAGGAATCAATAGCAGAATAACTGAGGCAGAAGAACGAATAAGTGAGCTGGAAGATGGAATGGTGGAAGTAACTGCTGCAGAGCAGAATAAAGAAAAAAGAATGAAAAGAACTGAGGACAGTCCCAGAGACCTCTGGGACGACATTAAACGCACCAACATTCGAATTATAGGGGTTCCAGAAGAAGAAGAGAAAAAGAAAGGGACTGAGAAAATATCTGAAGAGATTATAGTTGAAAACTTCCCTAACATGGGAAAGGAAATAGCCACCCAAGTCCAGGAAGCGCAGAGAGTCCCAGGCAGGATAAATCCTAGGAGAAACATGCCAAGACACATATTAATAAAACTAACAAAAATTAAATTCGAAGAAAAAATATTAAAAGCAGCAAGGGAAAAACAACAAATAACATACAGAGGAATCCTCATAAGGTTATCAGCTGATCTTTCAGCGAAAATTCTGCAGGCCAGAAGGGAGTGGCAGGATATACTTCAAGTGATGAAAGCGAAGAACGTACAACCAAGAGTACTCTACCCAGCAAGGATCTCATTCAGATTCAGTGGAGAAGTCAAAAGTTTTTCAGACAAGCAAAAGCTAAGAGAATTCAGCACCACCAAACCAGCTTTACAACAAATGCTAAAGAAACTTCTGTAAGCAGGAAACACAAGACAAGAAAAACACCCACAAAAACAAACCCAAAACAATTAAGAAAATGGTAATAGGAACATACATATCGGTAATAACCTTGAATGTAAATGGATTAAATGCCCCAACCAAAAGACACAGACTGGCTGAATGGATACAAAAACAAACGCGTGGGGCTCACGCCAAGGAGTACTTCCCAGAACTTCTGCTGCCAGTGTCCTTGTCCCCACGGCGAAACAGAGCCACCTCCCGCCTCTGCAGGAGTCCCTCCAACACCGGCAGCCCCTCACGGGATGACTGATTTTGAAGAACCAAGAAAGGAGGAGAATTTTCTTTCTTAGAATTCTCCTTCTGAACCTTCATCAGTGGGAACATTTCCTTACGAGGCATATGAATATGGTGAAAAGACAATCGATGTTCCCGGAGGAATTTAAAGTTGGGAACAGAATTAAGTTTCCTTTGCCAGCTTAGTCATTTGTCTATGCTTGAATTTCCAAATATCATGAAAAGTCAGATACTTGCTCAGAGGGATTCTATGATTTTTCAGACTCCTTAAATACAATTATCAGGGGAAAGAAACATACATCTGTGCAAGAAATATGGTGGATGAGAAAAAACATGCAGGTGGCTAGGTCTACCTTAGCGTTGTTTAGCTCCAGGAACATGTATATTGGGTAAGCCTAAACCAAAATAAATTATTACTTAGGAGGTTTGTGGCTCCTATAATTCTCTTTCTGCCCTTTTCCCTCCGTCTGAAATTATTTAGGACCTCATTCTTCAAAGTATATATACTCCATGCTCCATTCTCTCAACATTGATCAGTTAGAGCTAATCTGATAAATTAAATTTATTGCTCTTTTATTTATTCTTCACTCAAAAAGTTATTGGATTTGTCGAAGAATGTGAGAAAGCTATGTAGTATTCTTCTCACTTAGATATAAATAACAAGCTGCCGTAAATATCAACAGATGTAAACACATATTAGGGTTGGTTTGTGGAGGTGTTTTCTGCTCTCCCAGAACTTGAATTTAAGATTAGCTAGAAAAGGTTGTAGTGCCTTGTTTGATGATTAATAATTGATTATCAGCTGCTTCCTTTTATCGAAAAGTACTATGTTTCAGATACTATGCAAAGCATTCTGGAGGCTTTATCCTATCTTTTCCTTTTCGCAAATCCCCCAACGAGGAAGCTATTTTATCACAGTTTTACAGATGTGGAACTGAGCCTAAGAAGGTTTTGGTTACCAGATGAGACATTTCCAGCTTGAAGTGTACTCAACAATGAGGAAATTCAGGGATTTTAACCCGTGCTCAGTCATTTTTGTCCATATTACTCGTTCTTCTCATAGTATGCAAAAGGAAAGAAACATTTAATGAACATCTTCTGTTTATCGAGTGCTCTCTGTGTTATTTTAATTTTCACAACCATCTTTGGAGATAGTATTAATATTTCTGCTTTACAGATGGAAACATTGAGATTCACAGTCATGAAGTCATTTGTCTCATATAAAAGAGCTAGTGAGGTGTGATGCCAATAGTTGAACCAAGAGGTAGGTGGATTCGAGGAAACAAGAGCAGAGAGAGAAATCAGTCACAATCTCGTAGGTGTTGAGGGGGTGCTTGGCCCTTGGTGGAGGTGGTAGGCAGAGCCTGTGCATTTCCCTCTGTTGTAAGAGAGAATTCCTCTCCACTTCTACTCTCCAGTGAGATGAAACATTCAACCATCAAGCAGGTTGGCACTGCCCCTTTCCCGGTGAGCTGTGAAAGCTTGTTTACCCCCTCTTCCCACCCCAATTCTTTACGCATTTGGACGTACTCTGAGTCAAGGCTGACTCAGGAACCATCTATCCTTACAGACGCTTCACGGGGAGTGGGAGGAATGTGTAAGAAACAGACAGGGACCTGCCATCGTGGAAGGTTGGGTCCATCTCAAGAAAGAGCCCACCTTTGCATGGACTTCAAAAGGTGGTGTGGATGGACTTCCCTGGGGGGCACAGTGGTTTAGAATCTGCCTGCCAATGCAGGGGACACGGGTTCGAGCCCTGGTCCAGGAAGATCCCATGTGCTGTGGAACAACTAAACCCCATGCACCACAACTACTGAGCCTGTGCTATAGAGCCCATGAGCCACAACTACTGAAGCCCATGTACCACAACTACTGAAGCCCGTGTGCCTAGAGCCCATGCTCCGCAACAAGAGAAGCCACCACAGTGAGAAGCCCACGCACCGCACCGAAGAGTAGTCCCTGCTCGCCACAACTAGAGAAAGCCCTGACGCAGCAATGAAGACCTAACTCAGCCAAAAGTAAAAATAAATAAATTAATTAATTTTTTTTAAAAAAGAAAACCCAAAAAAAAAAAAAAAAAAGAAAACCCATATATATGCTGTCTACAAGAGACCCACTTCAGACTTAGGGACACATACAGACTGAAAGTGAGGGGATGGAAAAAGATATTCCATGCAAATGGAAATCAAAAGAAAGCTGGAGTAGCAATACTCGTATCAGATAAAATCAACTTTAAAATAAAGACTGTTACAAGAGATAAGGAGGGACATTACATAATGGTCAAGGGATCGATCCAAGAAGAAGACATAACAATTGTAAGTATTTATGCACCCAACACAGGAGCACCTCAATACATAAGGCAAATGCTAATAACCATGAAAGGGGAAATCGACAGTAACACAATAATAGTAGGGGACTTTAACACCCCACTTGCACCAATGAACAGATCATCCAAACGGAAAATAAATAAGGAAACACAAGCTTTAAATGACACAATAGACCAGATAGATTTAACTGATATTTATAGAACATTCTACCCAAAAGTGGCAGAGTACACTTTCTTCTCAAGTGCACATGGAACATTCTCCAGGATAGATCACACCTTGGGTCACAAATCGAGCCTTGAAAAATTTAAGAAAATTGAAATCATATCAAACATCTTTTCTGATGACAAAGTTCTGAGATTGAAAATCAATTACAGGAAAAAAACTGTAAAAAATACAAATACATGGGTGCTATAAACTGTGCACTACTAAATAACCAAGAGATCACTGAAGAAATCAAAGAAGAAATAAAAAAATACATAGAAACAAATGACAATGAAAACGGGATGACCCAAAACCTATGGGACACAACAAAAGCAGTTCTAAGAGGAACGTTTATAGCAATACAGTCTCACCTCAAGAAACAAGAAGAATCTCAAGTAAACAATCTAACCCTACATTTAAAACAACTACAGAAAGAAGAACAAAGAAAACCCAAAGTCAGTAGAACGAAAGAAACTAACACGGTATTGTGAAGCAATTATACTCCAATAAAGATCTATTATTTAAAAAAAAAAAAAGATCCTTTAGTAATGACAGTAACAGCTACCACTAGCAAGAATTCTGATAAAAATCCCTGGGTTGGGGGCTTTCAAAGCACATTTCTTCATCCATCTTAAATTCTGTGATATGGGTATTATCACCATTTTACAGATGAGGAAACTGAACTTCAAGCGTGTTAAGAAATTTGCCCAAGATCAGACAGCAAGGGACTGAGGATTTAAACCCATATCAGTGTGACTCAAAAAACCATGCTCTTTTCCTCAGCATGACTTCATAAAGAGAAAGGTATATATACGGGTAGGAACTCACATCCATGCAGCTGCTGGAGTGGATTTGTAAAGACAGCAAGAGCAATATCCACTCTGCTTACCATTTGCATCTGTTCCAGAAAACCTGGGTTCTGTCTCCTGACCCTGGGCCCGGGGAGTCCCAGTCCCCCTGCCCTCTGCCCCTCCTTCCCTCCTTGCCCTCCCATCCTCCACGGGAGCGTTTCTTCCTGAATAAATGCAAGCTCCTCAATGCAAGAGGGATCGTACCTAGTTCAGCTTTGTACCCTGGTAGCACTGAACACAGAGATAAGCCTGCCGCATTGGTAGAGACTGCTCCACCCTCTGTGTGTCTCAAAAGAAGAATCAGACATAAACAGAAGCCTTTGAGCCCAAGGATATGATCACACACATCCTTACTTCCCATTCTAGTTTTCATACCAATGCCTACTGTTTCCAGGGCCTGAAGACAGCTAACGTTTATTGAGCACCCACTGTGTGCATCACTTTGCTAAGTAATATTCATCATCCGATACAGTCATCACCACAACTCCGTGACATGAGTACTATTACTGACCCCAGTTCACAAATAAAGGCACAGGGGCTAAAGGAAGCTTACGTGGTGGAGCTGCTATTCAAATTCAGGCTCCAGAACTCACACTGTCCATCAATATGTCAGACAGTGTCGGCTGGTCTCTCCCGTGGTTCCCACCTATTTACCTCCAAACGAACATCCAAGCCCCAACTCGAGGTTTAGAGGCTGTTTAACACCAGACTCACATCTCATCTTGGCCATTATTGCTTCGCGTCCTTTCCTACCCTCCGCTCGACTCTGACTTCCTTAAGTACAGGACTCCGCTCTCTCCCTCATTACCCACAAGGATAAACACACAGTAGGCGCCCCGCAGAATGCATGTGGGTCAACAAGTAACGCCACGCTAAGGCAGGCGGTGGACGGAGTGAAAAACAAAATCAGAAACGGAGGCTTAGAGCCAGACATACCTGGGAGTAACTCTGGTTCTTACTAGTTGAGTAACTTGGGGAATTTAGAGACCTGCCTTAGACTCAATGTCTTCGTTTGCAAATGATGTAGATGCATGCCTCCTTCGGGTTATGGTAAGTATTAAATTATTAAATGAGGAAATCGTCTTCAATACTTATCCTAGTGTCTGCCACCCAGCAGGGCTCACGGATACAGCTCATACAGATTCCTAAACCTATTCGTAATCGTCAGGACAGGACAGGTCAGGCTGCAGTAACAAACATGGCTGTCATCTTGGCGAGTTCTTCCTTTCTCACGTGCTCGAAGTCTCTGCAGGGACCACAGTCTCAGACGCAGCGGGGCGGCCATCCATGCTGGGGAAAGCTCCGTCATCCTTACTGTCGGGGAGACACAACTCTTGGGCAAAAAGAGCTCTGGAGAGTCTCACACCGACAACTGCATGTTTTGTCCCAGGAGTATCACATAATTGTCTCTTCTGCCCGCATTTTATTGGCCAAAGAAATTCACAGACATGGCCACGCCCAACTTCAAGGAGGTGAGTACCACAGTGGACAGGAGGGTAATTCACGGTGAAAGAATTAAGATGGAATGTTCTGTCACCACAGAGGGAGCCCAAACACGCTAAACTGACCACTCTTTGCCAACTTTGGGGGAGAAAAGGGCGCTGAGAGGCGGGGAGGGTTTGGGTCTGGTCCCAGCTCAGGTGCGAGCTAGGTGCAGGCACCATGGGTCACTCCATCATCTGTGCTTTGCTCCCTTACACACAAAAATAGATAGAGCCCAGCTCCAGTGTTTTGTGCAGAGTCAATGGGTATGACACTAAGTGAAAATTTAGAGCAGACTGTCTTCAGCACCTCAGGGTGGACTTTTACTTACAGAAGCAGGAAACAAAAATGAAATGAAAAGAAGGGGGAAGATCCAGAAACCTGATTCAGTTGGCAAGTTCTCTGGTTGTGATCTGATGAGGCTGAACAGAAGCTGTCGTGAGGAGGAGTGTGCCCTGGCGGCTTTCTCCAACTTCGCTGCAGGCACGGTTCCCAGACCCTGAACTTCCATGCACACGTCAATGGGTGTACGTTTCCTGCTTAATCATGCAGCTTTCTGTCTTCCCTGCCAGCTCTGCTGCGGGTGTGGGATCCAGTCTCCTCCTGTGTGTATTTACTGCCCTCCTCCAAGCAGCAGGAACTTTGCTGCTGATGATAAAAAATACCTTCTACAAAGATTGATTTCCTCTCTCCACTGGCTTCATGTGTCTTTAGGCCGACCCTGGGGGGATACGTCATAGACAAAGATTCTACCTTAGAGAAAATTCTAAGGAAATCGAGGGCAGGCCAAGTCTCATCTGCACAGTCAGCCTCCTCTGTCACCCCATCCTCACCCCAGTACTGTTCTTCTCAGCTCAGGTCCTGGACCCAGGCCACCTGATTGCTAACCATGTCAGTCACTGGCTGTGTGACCTTAGGCAAGTTGCTCAGCATCTCTGAGCTCCAGTTTCTTCATATATAAAATATGGTCATAACGGAACTTACTTCATAAGGATGTTGCGATGTCGTGAGGATTAATTAACACTTTTGAATATCATATGATGATGATCAAGAAACGTCTAGTCTCACAATTATCAATAATGATGATAATAATAACAGTATTATAAAGCGCACATTGACTCAGTTTCCCATCCCAGTGCCTTGTACCCACTGAAAACCTGCCCATAGCATTGCCTATACACTAAAATCATAATGGGTTGGTGTGTTGTACCCTTGACTTTTATATAGGTCCTCGTGGGAATTGTTTGTTAATTTCACAGCAGGCTGGGAACTTCAGACACTGTGGCACTTGTACTTATGAACAAATACATTTTCAGCATCCAATGACTTAAAGGTATTTTTTGGTTACTTTGATACTAACCAGGTAATAAAGAGCTCTACTTCAGTAATACATCAATTAATACCAGCAGAGAAGCGCTTCAAAACCTAAAATGATGTTTTATCTAATGAAAATGAGATCAATTCAAATTCCAGCAATCTGTATGCAAGGCCTTATGCCTTTGAGAGGCTGCAAAGAATTATAGGTGCCAGTTCTTTTCCTTGGGAAATTCACAAATGGCACAGTCTTTCTTAAGGAATACAAATTTAAGTGTACATGAATAAATAACAACACAATGAAGTTGGAGAGAAAAAAGATTAAATAACAATACAAAATACCGACAGGAAAAACCTGCCACATTATGTAATTAATTGCTAAATGAGAGAATAGACAATAAATTTGTCAAAGCATTGATGAAGCAGATTAAGTAATTTAATCAGAAGCAGCCTGTACGTTTGTGAATCAGAGAATTGACGCTCAAGTAGTTACTCAGGGGACTTCCCTGGTGGCGCAGTGGTTAAGAATTCGCCTGCCAATACAGGGGACACGGGTCCAAGCCCCGGTCCGGGAAGATCCCACATGCCGCGGAGCAACAAAGCCCGTGCACCACAACTGCTGAGCCTGTGCTCTAGAGCCTGCGAGCCCGCTCACCACAACTACTGAGCCCGTGTGCCACAACTACTGAAGCCCGCTCGCCTAGAGCCCGCGCACCGCAACGAAGAGTAACCCCCGCTCGCCGCAACTAGGGAAAGCCTGCATGCAGCAACGAAGACCCAACGCAGCCAAAAATAAATAAATAAATGAAAAATAAATAAATAAAGTAGTTACTTGGGAACTGCCTGATGACTCAGGCAGTGAACTCAGGATTGGAACCACGAGGCTGGCTTCTGCTGATTCCTGCACTGTGCTGAACCCATCACCTGGCCTCGCTGTGTTTCTATTTCTTGATCTGAAAATTGGGGCCAGCAGGTTAAAGCAGCCCAGAGATAGATTCTGAAAAATAATTAATCTACCAGAAGGACAGGAAAAGGCTTTTCTAATGTTATGGGGGGAAAAAAAAATCCTACACTATGGCATAAATTCAACAGGTGCAAAGCAGCATGGCCAAATTACACCCCATTTAAAAAGCAAAAAACGTAGAAACTATGGAAGACCCCAAATGGGCTCCTATGTTACTGATGGTATTTCATAAGCCATCCAAATAAGGTCAGTTTCCCCACTCCGAAGGGATGGTCTTTTTATTTTACATGAAACATCAGGCACTACTGGATTGTATAGTTTTCTGGAAGCTACCCTTTCTTTGGATTGCTGTTCGATTAAAAATAGAAAATTCATAGAGATAATTATGAACCTAAAGGGACAGGATTTCAGTGTTTCCTATCACTTGAGAAAACAATGTATTCTTTGTAGCCTGTAACTTTCCCAAGGCTCACCAGGAAAGGCCCTGAAAATAGATAACTAACATCAAATTGTACCTTAATGGACACTAAGTATTGGCATAGACAGCGAGGTTTAACTCAATGAATACAAGATATTGCCACAATTCAATTTTACTCACAGGCAGACCAACTTCACAAAGTCTTATGATTTTCAGGGACACTGAATTGTCAGCTAAACAGTGTTATCTGACATGGTAGGTCAAGGCAAGTTATCTGCCCCATCTAGGGGAATCCTAACCAACTCCCCAGGTCCTTAATAACCTGCTTCAACCTGAGTCCTTTTCTTTTTTCCTCTAAGCAACCAGTGGAAACCCATATAATTCTCATCTTATAAAAGAATTCATTTAAAGGTGGTTTGAAAGTTAATGGTTAAACCCATTGTTTGTGGTTCCCTGAATATAGGTCACAATAGTAACAAGCCTTTAGACAGAAGGTACATAAAGAGGTAGCAAGCAGTTCAGGACCTTATTACAACACGTCTATCAAACCCAGAGGAACAAACAATGTGTCCGATTGATTTAAAAAAAAAAAGTCTGGCAGACAGCTCTCACTGTGCCTTTAGCCCCAAGGCTTGCCCCCAATTAAAACCAGAAGTTGAAGAAAAAGCCTTCCTGACTCAACTGCCCAGGACCCACACTCCCTTAAGTGCAAAAACTCTCAGTTCCATTCAAGATTCTCATCTTTGCTCTCACAGGCTCAGCTGCTGGTGACCCAGAAATGTCTACCCATCAACAATTGTCCCAAGGATGGAGAGATCTCTGGAGAACAAGACCCACCCACCCTGCCTCCAACCACAAACAACAGAAAAGCTCCTTTTCACTTTGATCATTTCTGTTCCAATCAGCCTCTTGTCTTGTTATGGGAAGAGCCAGATACTAACACCGCAAACGAAGAGTGTGCAAGAACGGCCCCTTCAGAATAATTTAGGAAGAGGAATATAATTTCTTTTTTTTTAAATATTTATTTATTTGGTTGCACCAGGTCTTAGTTGCGGCACGTGGGCTCCTTAGTTGTGGCATGCGAACTCTTAGTTGCAGCATGCATGTGGGATCTAGTTCCCTGACCAGGGATTGGACCCGGAGTCTTATCGAGCTCAGAGTCTTATCCACTGCACCACCAGGGAAGTCCCAAGGCATATAATTTCTGAGCAGTAAGTTTTATTTCTCAAACTAAGACCACATCTCTAGTCTCCCAATACCAGTTACCGGGACCCTCTGAAGCCCATAGGTAATATGGTGGCAGCTCTTATCACAATATATTTTTGTCTCCCATGTGACCATGAACTGTCCCCTTGCTCTTCTTATCCCCAGCACTCCAGCCAGCGGGTGTCATTCAAAAGGTGCCCGGTAATGTGTGTTTGGTGAAGAGCTCTGCAGGCTACACTGGTGTAAACTCAGCTGGTCGGGGATTGCCGATTAAAGGTACAAAGCATGTAACTGATTGAAAAAGAATATTTAGATTCAAACAGATAAAGGAAATGCAGTTGGAAATGGTGGAAGATTAATTAAAAGACCATATGGATCTATTCTAACACTCACTTTTAAGATTTATAAAACCCAGGCAACTGAATAATAAAAATTGGATGTGGGCATTGTATAAACTTTTATAAATATTTTCCAATGTCCATATGGTACGAAAGAGGTCTGCATTTATGATTATTTATAAGAAGAATTATCTTACTATACTTTCAAAGCCAAGAGAATCAGAAACCAGAGATCTCAGAGTACATAAATGCTATACTTAGATATAGTACTTATATTTTATTTTTCTCACTGACCAGGTGAAAAAGGAATTAACTAGTTTAGCAAAATACCAAAGCAAACCCCCTTCCCCCACCCCCAAAACAAAAGCAAACAAGTAGACTCTCTTCAAATGCTGTAAGTTCCTTGAGGGCAAGGTTAACATCTTAGGCGTCTACTGTATTTTCCATAAAAACGACCAACAGGCTAGAGGATGCTTGATAACACTTTGATAGGAGAAGCTGAGTCATCAGTCTTCTCTATTTGAAAATATAAGTCATATCCACTTCTATAACCACATACCACTGTCTAAGTGTTTGTAGTTCCCTTAAATATGAAAAGTAAGTAAATGAAAGAGGATGTAATCTTTTTTAAAGTGCAGAGACTTTTACTGTGGTGCTTTTTGGAGGTGATAAGCTAGAAGAATGGCTGGTCAGGGCGATGTTGTCATGGTTGCTTCCAGGGCATCTTGGTGTTGGTCTGTTCACCACACTTCACACAATGCCTGGCAAAGAGCAGGTACCCAGTAGACGTCCATTCCTACCAAAGAGGAAACACCTAAAGAGCGGCAGCTTGGTCATTAGTTCTTATAAATGGAAAACTTTTCTTTTGAAGATTTCAAACTCTCTTTTGCTTACTATTGGCACTAAAGCAAGGCTACCAAACTCTGTCAAAAAAACAAAAAAAAACAACACAAAAAACCCTCCGAAGCTTGAGAAAACAGGGCTAGAAAGTGATGAGCAGTGTGAAACCTAGGAGAAAAGAACCCAGAAACATTTGCAAGAGGAGAATGCAGGGTGCTTCCTCTATTATGTCAAAAATATGAGAGAGAATGCTTGAGAGATAGAAGAAATGGAGGATTTTTTTGTCCTGGATTATTCTTTCAAAACTTTCATTTTAAAATAAATCAGAAATAATCATTTATGAGCAAATTTAATTATGCCTAATACATTTGTCCGTTTCTAAAAATAACAAAACGTCTTTGACCTTAAGATTCTAAATATATTTACATACTACTATGCCATTTATTGAAAATACTAGGCTTTTTTCTCTATCTATCCCCAAAGTGCTTATTCCCCAGTAGCTTAAACATTCTAGATATTTTATCTCTTTCTCTCCTTTGACTAATCAGGTCCAAATCAAGATACTGTAAAGATTGAAACACAGGCAGCTGGGCTGAGCTTTAACTTCTGGACGGGCAGCTGTAGCTCGGCCACGTCTCAGGGAGAAAATGCGCCTTGCTGTTGGCTGGTCCCAGATGCAAAAGACTCAGTTGCTTCCTGAGGAGAAGCACAGGTACAGTGGTCTTCTCTTGCTCGCGGTCTCTTAGTTCCCCAAGCAGGGATCGAACCCCAGCCTTGGGCAGTGAAAACGTGGAGTCCTAACCATGGGCCACCAGGGAATTCCCTGTGGTTTCTTTCAAAGGTACAAAAAGAAAAAGGGGAAATCTTAAAGCCGGCGTCACCGAAGGGAATGCCCACCTAGCCTCATGATACAATGATTCGGGGACTCTGGGATTCCGAAGTTATCCTTAACAAATCAGAGAGGTCTCGCCTGCTATTCAGAAGTACCTTGAACAAGATTCAAGTCGGGGGTACAAAAATGATGCTTCTACGAAGAGAGAAGTTGAATCGTTTCAATGTATTGCTGGTACAGAGGAATTGGGGGTTAACGTTCTGGCATCACAGGTGTGACAGGAGTTGTTTGCTCTTTGAAAGGAGTTAGGAGAGGACCTACATTTGCTGGCTTTCAGATGTGAAACAAGGGAAGAGAATAACGTTTTTAACGTTAAGCCAGTGTAAAAATGCAGCAGAATCAAGGTCAGGCTTCTCAGGGAGGCCATCCACCTGTGGGTAGTATCATCCAGGACCAGTGCGGGGGCTGAGCGGGGCCAGGCCCTCCCGACCCCCATTGGTCACCACTTACACAACCGCAGCCCCGCCATTGATTTGTTGCTCTGGCTTTCACAATGCAAGCACTCAGGCCCGAGTTATTCTATCTCATTAAGGGAAGGTAATACTATTGGTGCTTTCCTCGTGGTACAATGGGAGATGAAGTGAATGGAGTAGAAGTGTTAAGATCTTGGCGATCTAAAGATTGGCAATCTTTCAGGCTCCCTAGATCACAACTCAGAAGAAAGTATAATGTATATATATATATATATATATATACACACACACACTATATGTGTATAAATATATATGTATACATATATGTGTGTAACTGTATACATGTATATGTGTAGATATGTGAGAGTGTGTGTGTGTGTGTTTGTGTGTGTGTGTATGCATGCCAAATCAAAAATCATCCCAAGTGACATCAGGTGAGGTTTACGTTCCGTAATTTAAAATAGAAACGCAATGATAAAAATTAAACACCATATCATATGACATCACTTATATGTGGAATCTAAAAAAAAGATACAAAGAAACCTATTTACAAAACAGAAACAGACAGACAGACATAGAAAACAAACTTATGATTACCAAATGGGATATTGGGGGTGGGGGGAGGGATAGTGGTGGATAGAGGGATAAATTAGGAGTTTGGGATTAACAGATACACACTACTATATACAAAATAGATAAACAACAAAGACCTACTGCACAGCACAGGGAACTCTACTCAATATCTTGTAATAACCTATAATGGAAAAGAATCTGGAAAAGTATATATATATATATATATATATATATATATAACTGAATCACTTTTCTGTACACTTGAAACTAACACTTGTAAACTAAACTTGTAAATTAACTGTACTTCAATTAAAAAAAATAAAATAAAACGGAATTAAACAGTAGCTAGCTTTTAAAGTGATAAGATTTTAAAATTCCAAGGCAGTACTTTGTGGTTTTTTTTTTTTTTTTTTTGCGGTATGCAGGCCTCTCACTGCTGTGACCTCTCCCATCGCAGAGCACAGGCTCCGGACGCGCAGGCCCAGCGGCCATGGCTCACGGGCCCAGCCGCTCTGCGGCGTGTGGGATCCTCCCGGGCCGGGGCACGAACCCGCGGCCCCTGCATTGGCAGGCGGACTCCCAACAACTACGCCACCAGGGAAGCCCAGTACTTTGTGTTTTTGATACACACACACACACACACACACACACGTACAAGTGTGTGTCTCTAGCTACAGAGTTATATTTTAAGCTAAGCTAAGAAGAATAAAATATTTAATATAGATTGTAGATTATAAGAGCTGTTAAGAAAAATTCCCTAAAGTTATAAAGTATAACTTTTATGCTGAATGTAGAAAAGTTCCATAAAGGGCTCTGGAATCATTTCTATCAGCCCTTCCAGGAGTCTGAGACAGATTTATAATTGTAACCAGTTTGTACAGATGAGATAACTAAAGTTGAATAAAAGAAAAAACATCATCACAGAAAATTCAAACTTAAGCTCTTGAAATCCCACTCTCCAGTGTTTGGATATAAGAAAAGAGAATTTGTTTTCAGATTCCCAATTTTATGGCAAATTCAATTAAATGTCTTTAGATGTTTAGATCAGCATTCATAAATGTTTTTGAACACTGTTTTTTTTAAGAAGCTGCATTTAAAGCACGTTTGACAGTATCTAATAAAATATTTAGAAGGTGTTAACACAATAGCAGTTCACATAGAACTTCAAAAGTTATCAACACAATAGGTCTTTTGCATTTCTTAGTGACTTTAGGACTGAGGCAGATCCTTGCAGTAAATCAGAATTGTCCAACCACCTTCCAGGGCAATGACAGTCATCAGCTGAGGCTTAAGACGACGTACAAAGTACCGTGGATTCCTAAACGGGGCCAACTTTTGCTAATGCTTTTACCGATATCAAATAAGATAAAGCCAGGAATACCTAATTCGTTATCAAATTGTTTGGAAACCCACTCTTCAAAAAAAGAAAAAGAAATTTAATCCCCTAACTCGTTTCACACATGCAAGTATTTCTTTATTTTCTGCCTTTTGCCTTTCACTTTTAAATGTGGGCGAACCTCACACACTTTCACTGAACAAATAATGAATGGATGGACACTTTCTATAGATAATGTGACACCAGCACGTGTAGATGGGAAATAGACATGTGGGCCAGGGTACATGAGGATGCCATCTGTGCTTTGCCAATCTCACCAAGTTCTCACAAGCTGAGGCCAGGTCAGCAAAATCAGTGACACCCCTCTTCCCCCCAGCAACGCAAAAAGAAAAGGAACATCTGAGTACACACTGCCCCCTTCACCAGACTGCTCTCCGTATTCCATTTATGCCATAGCAACTTTGATATCAAAAGAAGGTCTAGAAAGCAGCTTTGACCACAATGACAATTCCCAGAACTTTTCCCAAGCAGACATCAAGGGGGTTTCTTTCATACGTAGGTTTAAGATGAATAAATGATGGTTGGAATCAATTCCAATCAATATTTAATAATTTTCTTGGACTTCCCTGGTGGCGCAGTTGTTAAGAATCCACCAGCCAATGAAGGGGTCACGGGTTCGAGCCCTGGTCCGAGAAGATCCCACATGCTGTGGAGCAACTAAGCCCACGAGCCACAACTACTGAAGCCCGCGTGCCTAGACCCCGTGCTCCGCGACAAGAGAAGCCACTGCGATGAGAAGCCCGCGCACTGCAACAAAGAGTAGCCCCCGCTCCCCGCAACTCGAGAAAGCCCGCGTGCAGCAACAAAGACCCAGAGCAGCCAAAAATAAATACATAAATAAATAAAGTTATTAAAAATATATTTAATAATTTTCTAGCTCTAGTCAAAAATGTTCACCTTGGAAGATCTAAGTGGTTTGCAAACAATGGGGAAGAAGTAATAACCAACATTTGTTGTTACTATGTGTCAGGTTTTTGGTGTAATTAACCCATTTAATCCGCACAACAATCTTAGGACATAGGTACAATGACGATCCTTCTTGTACCGATGAAGAAATTGAGGCACTGAGGGGTTAACTTGCCCAAGGTCATCTGGCACAGCTGAGTGTATATCAATGCCATTGGCCTTGGGAGCCGAGTACCAGCTCCAGCACTTTACTGCCTCTGGACGGGGACACACACACACACACACACACACACACACACACACACACACTTTGTTAACTCCAAAGGAGCACCCTCTTCCCCATTTGGTACTAGGAATGTACCTTCTTTGTGGACACGCAGGGGACATTGTGACCTAAAAACACTCCAAACCCAAGTAAGGAACAAAACTGTGACGATCCTACAGGTCCAGAGTCTGCTGCTCTCTTATTCTGGCTCAGTGTTTCCCCAACAAAGCCCAGGACAGCTCTGGGAGGATCTCGTAAGTTCTCAGTACTGCCTATTAATTTGATTTTAATAATACTGAAGGATGGATGATGGAACTTAAAAAAAACTCAGCCCAACTGCTGGAACTTTGTGTAGCTGCTTGGAATCCAGCCAGCCAGTCTAGATCATGACCATGGCGTGGACAGAGTAACCTGGGGGCAAGGAAGTAGGATGTGACTGCAGGATCACTTTCATTGTTGCTCAGATTTTTAAAAACTATTGCCCAGTGGTCAGATTGGTGGCTCTCAATCTTAAGGGAGTTTAGAGAGGTACTCTGTGTGACTTAGTGAGGGACTGAGGAAAGAAGGAGTTGAGACAGATGGAACATGGGAGAAGAGAAGAGGAGAAAGTGTCTACACCGCAGACCTGATGCCCGACACTGCAAACATCTAAACGCATCAATTGGAAAGCAGATATCAATACTGCAGAAAGAGTTTCCATCTTATGAAAGGAACACAGATTTGCACTGAACAGCAAGTACTCTATTTTTATTTTGCTAAATTTGATTTATGGCTAGATGTTTTAAAAACAAACCTATCATATAAAGCAAGGTAGGTCTATATTCAATTACATTTGCAGAAGTTTGATCTGCATTATTTCCAGAGTTTTTGGACTAGCTGCCACAAGTCCCATGCTGTGGCTGTTTTATTGCTAGGTCATTTAGATATTAAGATTGACCTTTTCTTTTTCTTTTTTTAAATAAATTTATTTATTTATCTATCTATCTATTTATTTATTTATGGCCGCACTGGGGCTTTGTTGCTGCGCGCGAGCTTCCTCTAGTTGAGGCAAGCCGGGGCTACTCTTCGTTGTGGTGCATGGGCTTCTCATTGCGTTGGCTTCTCTTGCTGCGGAGCACGGGCTCTAGGCACGCGAGCTTCAGTAGTTGTGGCACATGGGCTCAGTAGTTGTGGCTCGCGGGCTCTAGAGCGCAGGCTCAGTAATTGTGGCGCATGGGCCCAGTTGCTCGGCGCATGTGGGATCTTCCCGAACCAGGGCCCGAACCCGTGTCCCCTGCATTGGCAGGCAGATTCCCAACCACTGCGCCACCAGGGAAGTCCAAGATTGACCTTTTCTAATTAAACATCTTTACAATACAAGAATAAAAGCCCTAGGTATGGGTTTTAAGGGTGTTCTAGGAAAATGGTGACTTAAGCATTCAAATATAATCAACATTGCCTCTAAGGCTATTTCTTACCACACACACACACACACACACACACACACACACACACACACACACACACACATATTGGCTTGGCCAAAAAGTTCGTTTGGGTTTTTCCATAAGATGTTACAGAAAACCTCAAACGAACTTTTTGGCCAGCCCAATATAATGTCTGATTTCTAGCTCTATATTTATTAGAGGTGTTAACCAAAGTCTCTCTGGATTTTCAATTTAAACTTAGGAGATGTTGTGAGATGCAAAACAATCATTAAAAAAAGAAAAAAAAAGACAGAAAACGAAACAACAAATAAAGCACTAGTGAGGAAACAAATGGTCAAAGTATGTTTTAATATTCTCCTGTACTGAGGTTAAATGAAATCCCTGATAAGACAAAAACTTATCCAAGTGGCATCAGTGGTAGGTTCAAGCCTCCTAAAGAGACAGTGGGTGTCGTGGCTCACTGCAAAAACCACGGGATCACAGTTCTTCTCATTTACAATCTCTTCAACCTTGTGCAAATCACACAAGCTCACCGTGGGTCCGTCTTGGTCTTTAGAATGGGAACGATTGTGGCTCTTACCTCGCAGGGCTGTTGAACAAATAATTGATATAAAGTGTATGTACCAGTGTCTGGACATAGTAATTAGTACTCGAATGTTTGCTAGAATTAGTGAGATAGAAGATAGGACAGGAATACTCAAGTGAGATCATTTCTATAAAAGCACCACGTACATTTTGGTCTACTCTCTGCCAGCCTCCCGGTGGATGTTTCAATGAGCCCAATTTTATTTTTGTTCTGCACAGTAGCTGTACATCCTGATAATGACTGCCCAAGTCAGTGAATTGATGGCAAATTCTACAGCTCTGTATCACCAACATAAAAATCCCAGGGGAAACAGGAAATGTCCAAGCTTCTATATGGCCTGGAGCTCATCGTTGGTTCTCAAGGCTCGTACCTCTTGGACATCTGATCTTAATTCAGTGGGGTAGGAAATGGTGGTGTGTCAGTTAGTGTGACCTACTCGGTAACCCGCGTCTCTGCTCCATGGGCACGTCTCCCACCTCCTTTCCGAGTCACAGTGTTAAATCCCCACCCCCCCGCCGCCCCACAGACTGTTCCATTCTCCCTTTGCAAACTGTGTCTTGCCTATATATGTGAAATTAATGGCGGCTAGGGTGCACAGGTGCTCAAGAAGGTAGGAAGAGAACAAAACTTCAGGGACAGGGTTGACAGTATGCATTGCTTACCCTGTCCATTCTCTCCTGCTTCCTCGTCAACAGAACCTTCATTTCTCCCCACTGGAAAAGTGACCCCATTGTGAGCTCAGCTCAAGGCTAAGTCCTGAATATTCTCATGGCCACGCCACCAGGGACGGGTTTAGGGATGGGCTTGTGACCAGGATCTCACCCACAACATGGAGGGGAATCTGCTGGCATGTTACGGGGAGGATTTCTTTCCTGATGGAAAGCTAGAAAACAGGACACCCTCATCTCATGCACTGGATCTTGTTTTTTTGTCCAGTGTGATTCCCGGGATGGCTGCGCCCCTCCTGGCAACAATGAAGCTACCAGAGGAGAGGGCATCATGTTGGCAACGGCGGAGACAGAGAGAACCGGGGCCCTGGTGACATCACCGAGCCATGAGTGACCCAGCCCTGGAGTGGCCCCATCGCTGACTCTCTTATGATGGGAGAGAGACGATATTTTCCTTATTCTTGAAGCAGTTCAGGCTGGGCTTTCTATTACTCGCAGCTTCACTAAACCAAGGGGAAAGCAATGCCTTTTTAAAATAATCTAGAGAGAAGCCGATTGGAGCCTGCGACATCTTGTCATTGTCTGAAGATGCTTCAATCACTGTCAAGTGACACAGATGATTCTCTTTCTTCATATGATGAAGATCAGGGATCTAAACTTATCCGAAAAGCTAGAGAGGCACCATTTGTCCCCATTGCAATGGCAGGTTTTGCGGCAATCGTTGCATATGGATTATATAAATTGAAGAGCAGGGGCAATACTAAATGTCTGTTCACCTGATCCACATGCGCGTGGCAGCCCAAGGCTTTGCTGTGGGAGCGACGGCTCTTGGTATGGGCTATTCCATGTATTGAGAATTCTGGGCAAAACCTAAACCTTAGAAGAGGAGATGCTGTCTTGGTCTTGGTGGTGGTGCTTGCTTTAGTTAGACATCTCATATTGAGGTTATATGTTTATGTTGAAAACAAATTCTGTGGGTCGGACAATAACATGGTAATTGGAATATTGGCTCCCTTTCTTGCAGGCTTGATTTGCCTGGTGACTAGTTCACTAGCTAGGTCATTCAGGGGAGTCAGATGAACACAAAAACATGTCACTTTTAAATGCACTTGATAGTCTTACAATGTCCACCTTCTTAAACTCTTCTGATAAAATTAGTTGTAAAGATGACAACATGCTCCCAGTTGCTGCAGAATGTCATATGCTTTTGATGTAATGGAGGAGTCCTATCTACCCCACTTAATTTAACTCTTTCTGACTGCCTTGTGGACTGAGTACTGTTTTTAAGGGCTGGCTGGCTCTTGAAGAACGCTTTCAGAGCAGTGCACGGAATACAACATTATAAACCTCCCGGCAACTATGTGTGTGTTTTTAAACCAAACCTAAAGAGCTGGTAACAGCTGCTTTGAAGTAGTATCTGTTTCAGAATCACAGCTGTAAACAGGAGAATAACTTAACTGTGGATCCCCGTTTAGATCTTTTGTAGTTGCAGAATTATAGTTTGCTGCTGTTATATTAGAATAATTTTTAAATGGCATTTTGAAATAGAAGTGTGTGTTTTAAGTGCTAATGCAAAGGTAAATGAAAAATACTTTTTAAAAATAAAAAACTAAAATAAAATAAAATAACCTAGAGATAGACCTGGAGAAAGAGAGTGAGAAGGAGGGGGATTGGGGGAGAGATATGAGTTGCTTAATGATGGATCCAGGATATATTTTCAACTATTGTTTTAATTGTAAGAATGGCCTATTCTTTTACTTACATAAAAGATGATTTTTAACATCCCTTCAATAAACTTTGTATGAAAAATATTTGGTGGGGGAGGGATAAATTGGGAGATTGGGATTGAGATATACACACTACTATATATATATAAATAAAACAGATGACCAACAAGGACCTACTGCATAGTACAGAGAACTCTACTCAATACTCTGTAATGACCTATATGGGAAAAGAATCTAAAAAAGAGTGGATATATGTATATGTATAACTGGTTCACTTTGTTGTACCCCTGAAACTAACACAACATTGTAAACCAACCATACTCCAATAAAAATTATTTTTAAAAAATACTTGGGGCCGTACAGACTACAGAAGTGTGACCTTTATCCATGGTGCAGGCCAAAATCACTTTAAAATATGCGTCAAATGCCTCAAGTTTATAAGACAGTCAAATTGGAAGTAAAACCTGGCATCCATCCCACATTACGAAGTATGGAACTTAGTCATTATTATGAAAAGAAAATCAACGTTAATTGTTCAAATCATTCACTCTCATTGACACCCCAAATCTCAGTGATTAGCGTCAGGCAACCCAAACCAACCATGGTAACCCGTTCCTGAAACTAAATTTGGGAGAATGTAAGAGTGTCTTTATTTCTGATGAACTAAATGAAAAGGGGAAAACATTCCTCAAATTTTCCTCCAGTTCGGTAGCCTCTTTGCAAGAATCTAAACTCCAATCATATCAGAAATGGGAGCACTGCAAGCTCTGATAAGCCCCTAAAAATTGTATGTCCAACTCAGAATTCAGAACTAAGAGATGCAGAATCAGGGCCAGGAGGAATGTGTAGTTATTTCTGGTTCTGCTGCAATTACCCTATCAAAATGGACTGAAATGCAGCTAGAAAGCCTGGTGCCCTCAGACTAAAAGCTCTGGTCTTTTTTTTTTTTAAGCGATTTTTTCATTTCTGGCATCTTAGCTGTGGCTTTCTTGAAGCTCACATGTTTGGGATTTTAAAAAATATATTCTGAAGTGTTTTAGCCTTTAGCTTCTCAAGTGTTGAAGGTTTCCAGGTTCATATCCCTGTTCAAAACTAAAATCGGTTCTGGTTTTGCTATTCATGTCTCCCTGTCTGTTGAACCAACGTTGTACTACCCCTCCACCACTGAGTACAGAAAAATACCGCCTCCTGTCCTGGGTCTACTCGTTGTACTCAATTTTCTTGTCTTTTCATTGATGACTCATAACCCAGGCAGGGCAAGCGGCACGGCTACGGATGCAGAGGGACGTGACCACAGTGTACCTTCCACTTGGTCCTCTGAGACCAGGCTCTTTCTGCCATCTCTCGGGGGACATCCTGACCTTCGTTTGGTTTCCTACTACAAGCCTCTGTCTCTTCACGGATCACCGGGGAGCGCCATAAGAATGTCAACGACCATATGCCAAACTATTAACGGAAAAGAATACTGAGAGCCAGGCTGGCTGTGTAATTTACCATGGTGACTGACGGGACACACTTGACCTTACTGGAGAAGCACTGAAGCCAGGTCTGGTCCGAGCTCCGTAAAGGATTGGGGAAAGCAGAGCGATGAATGCCCAGGCTCTGGGGCCAGACAGACCTGCGAATGGCACCTCCATTCCTTAGCTGGTTGACCCTGGGCAAATAATTTAGCTTCACAAATCCCCAGTTTCCTCATTCTTTTTTCTTTCATTGAAGTATTTACAATGTGGTGTTAGCGTCAAGTGCACAGCACTGTGATTCAGATATATATATATGTTCTTTTTTACATTCTTTTTCCTCATAGATTATTACAAGATACTGAGTATAGTTCCCTGTGCTGTACAGTAGGTCCTTGTTGGTTATCTATTTTATATATAGTAGTGTGTATATGTCAATCCCAAACTCCTAATTTATCCCTCTCTCGCGTTTCCCCTTTCGTAACCATAAGTTTGTTTTCTATGTCTGTGAGTCTATTTCTGTTTTGTAAATAAGTTCATTTGTATCTTTTTTTTTTAGACTCCACCTTTAAGTGATACCATATGATATTTGTCTTTCTCTTTCTGACTCACTTCACTCAGTATGACAGCTCTAGTTGCATCCAGGTTGCTGCAAATGGCATTATTTCATTCTTTGTTATGGCTGAGTAATATTCCATTGTATATATGTACCACATTCGCTGTAGCCATTCATCTGCTGATGGACATTTGGGCAGTTTTCTCATTCATTTTTAATTTGTTTTTTGCTGTGCCACGCAGCTTATAGATCTTAGCTCCCCGACCAGGGACTGAACCCAGGCCCTCGGCAGTGAAAGCACAGAGTCCTAACCACTGGACCACTAGGGAATTCCCAGTTCCCTCATTCTGAAAACAGTTCTGGGAGATATTTCCCTCATGGAGGAATTAAAATCATTTACCTAATAAAGGGTGCTTTTTAAAAAATTATTTATTTACTTTGGCTGTGCCAGGTCTTAATTGTGGCATGCAGGATCTTTAGTTGCGGCATGCGGACTTCTTAGTGCAGCGTGCAGGCGGGATCTAGTTCCCTGACCAGGGATCGAACATGGGCCCCCTGCATTGGGAGTGCAGAGTCTTACCCACTGGACCACCAGGGAAGTCCCCAGTGTGCTTGAAATGAGTCAGTGAGACAACCTGTACTACAACTTAGCCCCGTGCCTGCCACACAGCAGGGACCCAAAAGTTAGCAGTTAATTGTGTACTGTAGCCAACCCTGCACTCTGCTAGCCAGAGTTTCCTCACTCTGATTCTTTCCCCAAGTGATCAGCCCCAGTTCACACTACCAAGACCCTCACCATATCTTCACACTATCTTCCCTTTTTTCACCTTCTCCATTTCCCTAACATTTAATCCCACTTCCCATGATCATTTTTTAATTAATTAATTTATTTATTATTTTGGGGGGGCTGCGTTGGGTCTTTGTTGCTGTGTGTGGACTTTCTC
Organism: Orcinus orca; assembly: GCF_937001465.1. Lineage (NCBI taxonomy): Eukaryota > Metazoa > Chordata > Mammalia > Artiodactyla > Delphinidae > Orcinus > Orcinus orca. Next base: position 30,447,313 of record NC_064559.1, read on the forward strand.
TAGTTGCGGCGAGCGGGGGCTACTCTTCATTGAGGTGCGCGGGCTTCTCATTGCAGTGGCTTCTTGTTGTGGAGCACGGGTTCTAGGCGCACGGGCTCAGTAGTTGTGGCATGCAGGCTCAGTAGTTGTGGCTCGCGGGCTCTAGTGCGCAGGCTCAGTAGCTGTGGCGCATTGGCTTAGTTGCTCCTCAGCATGTGGGATCTTCCTGGACCAGGGCTTGAACCCATGTCTCCTGCATTGGCAAGCAGATTCTTAACCACTGCACAACCAGGGAAGTCCCCCATGATCATTTTTCTTTTGTTTTTTTCTTTCCTGTTCTCTCAAATAACCTTCATCTTATATCTTCTTTCTCAATACTCTTCCTTCCCCAGACATTCACTGAGTGCCCACAGCGTATAATCCTTGTGTCGGGAGGTGGGGACAGACAAAAAAAGGACTCACCTCTTCACAAACAAAAGAGAAAATAAGCCATCACAGTACAGAGACATAAGTCTTATATATAAGATATAATATAGATAATAACATAGCATACAATATATAATAGAATATACGCTGGGCACCATCTGAACATTTTATGGGGACTTGAAAACACCCAGGGAAAGTGAACTATGGGTCTGTGGGGTATCAGGTATCACATTAACCACTTGGAACATTTTGTTTAATATTCACACAGTGGTCTGAGGGAGGCACTGTCATCTTCAGTCTAGAAGAGAAGAAATTTTCATATGCTGCTTCTGACAGCTTCCAAAGAGAGAGCTTTTAAAAAAGAAAAAAGAAAATAAAACAAAAACAAACAAATGAAAAAACAAAGAGTGTTTATTGAGTACTTTCTTTGTGCCAGCCTCACTTACAAGGAAATGCATTTCAAGTCATTTTACTCTTTTTTTTAAATATTTATTTGGTTGTGCCAGGCTCCTCAGTTGTGGCAGGCAGGCTCCTTAGTTGTGGCATGTGGACTCTTAGTTGTGGCATGCGGACTCTTAGTTGCAGCATGCATGCAGGATCTTGTTCCCTGGCCAGGGATCAAACCTGGGCCACCTGCATTGGAAACGCAGAGTCTTAACCACTGCGCCACCAGGGAAGTCCCCATTTTGCTCTTTATAACAACCCTATACTATTACTATTTCCATTTTACTGAGGCACAAAAAGATTAAGCTGTCCATGGTCACACAGCTAATAAGTGACAAGGTCAATGTTATTTAAATCAGGAAAATTAATGAATGGACACTGAATGTCCAACAACAGGAGAACGGTAAATTACAAAAGAGCAATCTAAAGGAACCGCAGCCAGAAATTAAAAATCATGATTTAGAAAAAATATAATGGGATGGAAAAATATTGATCATATAACGTAGATGTTTAAAAGGGCAGAATATAGGGACTTCCCTGGTGGTCCAGTGGTTAAGACTCCATGCTCTTAATGCAGGGGGCACGTGTTCGATCCCTGGTTGGGGAACTAAGATCCCACATGCTGGAAAAAATAAATAAAATGAAATAAACGTTGTAATATCTATTAAGCAAGGGTTGTTATAAATAATTTTTTAAAGGGCAGAACATAAAACAATATATACAATATGATACCAAATTTGTCTGTATTTAAATCCTTAAATACAAAGGAAAAGATTAGAAGAAAATATTTCAGAGCTTTAAGAGCTCAGGATGTCAGGATTACAGGCGATTTGTATATCTTCCCTTTATACTTGACTGCATTTTCTAAGTTGCTTTAATCTCTTTATTTTATTTGTATACATATCTACATGCATACAGATTTTTACCTAAACGCATAAATGTGATCACACGCCTCTATCATCTTTTCTTCTCTTTTGCTTGGTTCTCCCACGCATACAATTACCTTGCTTTGCCCATGCAGCCATAAATACTTCACAGGAATCCCTCCAAGCCATCCAGTGAAGGCTCTGGTTAGCTTTTTTTTTTTTCAATGGCTGCATTGTAGCCAGTGAAGTGGAGATAGTATCATTTATTCAGCCATCGCCAATTGTTGGCCGTTCTCTCTGTTTGCATGTTTCCAGGCTCCAAGGACATATGTTAAACTCAGGCCAGGCTTTGCTCCTGTGGAATGGGGTTAGGGCCCCGAGCACGCCACATCTCACGCTTCCATGGCTGGTGTGAACTGCTTCCTCCCAGGAGCCCCCTTGTCACTCGGCTCACTCTGGATCCTCAAGGATCCTCCAGCCCCACTTCCTCCCCACTTCCTCCAGGGTGCTTGCTGTTCATCTCTCCCAAGATGGATTAGGGACACCTGCGTACCCCCAGCACCCTAAGCTCTGATAATTAACTCTCCTCTTTTCTCTCTTCCACCAAATCGAACCTCATGAGGTTGACTCTTTATCCCCAGCACCATTATAGCCTCTTGTACATTTTAGCTGATGAAGCAGATGGATGGATAAATGAACAAACGAAGAGATGAGTGAACAGAGAGAGGCATGAAACACTGTGATGTTTTGAGACTTGACAAGTAGTTCTTATAGGTAGAGTACAGAATGAATGAGAAAGTGGGGGAGAAGATAAATCAGAGAGGTTAAAAAAAAAAAAGGTCAGATCCTAAAGGGTCTTGTGTAATAAACTTAAACAGTATGAACTTTTTATCCTAAAGAGTATGGCAGGGCTTCCTTGGTGGTGCAGTGGTTAAGAATCCGCCTGCCAGTGCAGGGGACAAGGGTTCGAGCCCTGGTCCGGGAAGATCCCACGTGCCGCGGAGCAACTAAGCCTCTGTGCCGTAACTATTGAGCCTGCGCTCTAAAGCTCGCGAGCCACAAATACTGAAGCCCGCACACTTAGAGCCCGTGCTCTGCAACAAGAGAAGCCACCGCAATGAGACGCCTGCGCACCTCAACGATGAGTAGCCCCCCCGCCCCCGGCCGCAACTAGAGAAAGCCTGCACGCAGCAACGAAGACCCAACACAGCCAAAAATAAATACATTTATATATATAAAAAAGGAGTATGGCAAACCACTGAAGAATTTTAAGCAGCAGAATCATTATTCAATTTTTTAAAACTCGTTAAGCAGGAGTGTGTGAAAAGCCTAGAAAAGCCAAAGCAAGACAAGGAACCCTCAGGAGGTGACAGAAAGGATCAAAGGGAGAAATGATGAGGGGCCTGTATGTATCTATCAGTCATCAGGCTACACCTGATGACTACGCCGCGAGTTCTCATCTAACCTTCCCATCATCTCAGGAGTCGTGGTTCATGCTGCACCCACACTGAGAAAACAGAGTTAAAGGGAACACAGCATTCACCAAGGGTCACCATGTTAATCAAAGATGTGCCCAGACCAGACCTCAAGTCCCTCTGCCTCAAAGCCCGTGAGCTGTCCAGTGTGGATGTCGGAAGCCAAGGCGATGACAGAACCAGAGGACGGGATGCCATGGAGGGATGTTATTGAAACAGAATGAACTAAGCTGGCAACTGAATAGACACAGCAAGTAAATCAGAGGGAGATTTTTAGAATGGTACCCAAATTTCCGATTTAGCAATTTGGTGGTGTCATTCATCCAAAAAAAAAAAAAATGGCATTTGAAATGAAAGATAATGAGTTCCATTTGGGACACGATGAATTGGATCTGCACTTATGATTTGTTGATATGTATATATATTTACATCATTTAAGGACATCATGCATTACCAATTCTGTGTTTAAAGGTCTTTGCCTTTCCCTAGTGTAAATCTTCCCAGCCATCAATACTAATATTGTCAGTTGATGTTTATTGAACAACTGCTGTGTGCCAGGCATATATATCATTTAATTCATAATAATTAGTTTTAGGATTAAATGATAGAGCATATGTGAGGCACTTCACAGAGTGCCTGGCATATAGTATGTGCTCAGTAAATGGAGAAATGATACATGAGGCTATAGAGGTAAAGAGAGGTCGAAAAAGTAGTCAAAAATCACATATCTAGTAACAACTGTTCTAAATATCATATCTATTCTAATATTAATATTATATAATTAATATGAATAAAGCTTTAAGATCATAATAAAGGCCAAAAATGTCACTAAATTTAAAAACAGCACATTTAAATTTGGGTGGTAAAGGAAGTTAATGAAAGAGAGAATAGATAATTGAAATCTCACAACAATTTCAATTTTTTTTATTTACCTGTAATATCAACTCTTTTTTCTCTTAATTATTAGCGTAAAATAGAAAACTTGGATGGTTTTTGGCTTTCTGGGACATGTAAAAGAACTTGAAAAATCTAAAATACATTAGTATCCAAATAAATTATGCTTGAGGGTATAACTTGCTATTTTCATGGAAATAAAAATAACAGGTAGAAAGTATGCCTACCTCTTTGAAACTCATTTTTCTTTTTCTCAGTTTCATATAGTATAAGATGACCTTTCTAAGTATCTTCAGTTTTTTTTCAATTAGTCCTTTCTTTTTTGGTTTTATCTTTCCTTCCCCAAAATGTAATGTGCATTTATGCCATTATTTTATTACAGTCAGTAGATTGATGATTGATGTTTTGACTAATCACAGATTGCTGTGTTGAGAAACTGTTTAAGAAATAGATATTTTTAAATTCTACTTTATCATTTTTTTTTTTTTTTTACTTTATCATTTTTGATTAAACATTTTTTTCTCACAAAGGATTGAGAGGGCAAAAAAAACCAATAAAACGATGTCTATTAGAATAACTGAAACGTAATCAAGATTGAGTTGTATGTCCCCATATAAGATTTAACCATATAAAATATTCCATTCTAGAGGAACACTTATTACTTGAAAAAGTGTTTTATTCATGTGGTCTACGAGATAACGTCAGGTAATACATAACCTTCAGTTGCATGAATTAAGCACGTCTGAGATATATTTTGTGGCTCCATGTTTTTTAGAAAATAATTACTATGTAACTCCTGGGGAAATCACTTTGGATGCTCTACAGATCCCTCTTTTAAAAACAGTTTAGATAATTTAGTTATTTGCCTAAATGTTTTAAAAGGCCTTAAATGGAAACAAAATGGCACTGAGTTTATTTCATTTACTCTAAATAAAGATATGAACCATAAGTCAAATCACAGATTGTGATAAACGTGGGGAACTCAACACAAGCCTACAGAAGAATAAAGTCTTAAATATTTCAATTGCTGAAAGATTGACTAAGGCTCTGTTTAATTATTAGTGCTATAAAAAGTGAGTAATATTTACCTGGCCATAATAGTACTGTGTAAAAGTAACTTATCTTTCCTGCCAGGTGCCACATTTCTCACAGTTATTAAAAAGAATGAAAAGAAATCTTTACATAGTCATTATTTTTCCAGATCTGCCACCCCATCGTCTTATATAATTTGGGGCTTGGGGTTTGTTAAAGAAGCTGATTATTTATTTATTCAGTGCCAGTGCTAGCCCAGGTCTTCAATGAAATCAGTAACAAATGGCATTGTTAGTAAAGGGTATCAGCAAAAACGCCCCAGTAAGCCATGGTTTGGCAAAAACTAACTGGTTCTTCTTCTAAGTCCTCTGTAAACTCCCCAATATCTGCTGCAATCAGTCCATTTGAATGATGAGTCATTTCGGGTGCTTGTTCTTAATAAATCCCAGTATAAACATACCCACAGGGTCTTTCTGGTATATGCTTATGCACGGTGCTGCCCAGAAATCCGACTTTACAAGAATATCCATTCCTAACAGATATGTCATAACGCCTTGGAAGAGTGTATTCAGGAAGTTTACAGTGACTGTAATTCATTAACTGAACTTCAACATCCTCATGCAGTACGGGCTCAGATGACATTACCGAACGCTTTCTGGATTTTGGCAAAGATGCCTAGGAGTCATTAGTTATCTGTCAATCATTTACAAATCCTTTCTGAAATCAGTTAGCAAATAATGTTTTATCATTATAAACACGTATCCTTGTACATGTGAGTCACTGTAAGTGTGCTCTGTGGTGGTATCTGAGTTCGGTGGGGTAATGAAGGTGATTAAATGCCCACATTCACCAAAAGGAAGTGGTTAGACTGCCTTGATTGGGAAAAATAATTACTAAAAATTGAGGTTGTAATTTCTTTTGTGCTTTTCCCCCAACCCGGGTGGAACCTAAATTGTTCATTAACCATCTGTGGGGCTGAGTTCCGAGCACCTGTTATTCATATCACATGTGAATGTTATTCCAGCCTTTCTTTCACAAAAATATGTTCATTTCTCACAAAGTACTGAGTATCTATTTCTATTCAATTAGCCCCCTAGATAAGCTTCAAAAGACCAAAGTAACTCATTAATGCAACGTTTCCTCCACATGCCAGTAACTTCTACAGGAACGTGAATAAGAGTGACAAATAGCAAATAGTATGTTTTAAAGGTTCTGGTGGGAGTTATTAGGAACCCAGTAATGCTATCATCCTTTAACATTTTTTGTATATTTTGTAAATAATTCTGTCTAATCAGAAGCATGTAACGAGGAATGAAATCCAATCTTTTTTATTGTTCCACGTATCATTAGCCATACACAAAAAAGGAAGAGAAAGCAAAGCGCTACATAATACTATTAAACTATAAATCATGGGAGGTCTTCTATAGGGTGTCAAGTAGTATGTGACCAAACTAAGAACTGGTGTCAAAAACAGAATACAAAAGAAGAAACTTGCATAATTTTTCCAAAATTCCATTATGGAAGATGAGTCTCTCACCCAAGAACCCAAGTCACACGGTCCATACTGGTTTTTAATGACATCAAAATATGTATTGGGCACTTTCTATATATGAGCTTATTTACTTCTCACAACAAACACTATCGGATTCCATAATTTTTGTCATTTTTACTTGAAGACTCTAATGCTCAGAGAGGTCAAGCATTGCTTTGCCCCTGAGTAGGGAACAAAGCGAGTATGGCAATTGTGAATTTTCTGACCCCAAATCCCAGATGCTTAACTACTACCTTCATGGCGACCATGATCTTATAATGTGCTCTCCTGCTCAGATAGGCTGCATTCACCAACCACAACTGCATGGTTTTTCAGGTAAAGACAATTAGGTGAACAGCCAGCGTGTTGGGAGGATTTGATGGGCAAGACTATTTGATGGGTTGAATAATATGTAAAGCCTTAACAAATGTGTGTCCAACACTCAGGCACGTGTGAAAGAAGACTTACATCTTCCAAAGCAGTTACAGGTGTAAAATATGCCTGCAAAAATATATGCTCCTTCTGGGTTTCTATCTGAAAATTAGAGAAGAAATCATTGGTTTCAATAAGAATCATATTTTGAAATCCATGATATATTTAAAAGAAAAAAAAGTAATCTAAGTAAATAATACCTAATGTATTCATGCAAAGTAGAGCGTACACAAGAGCTTAAAGCTCAGAGAAAACAACGGCATGTTTATCAAATGCCACCTCTGGACCACAGTCATGGCCACTGCCAATTCTCACCCTGATTTCCAGGAGTCACCCAGGCCCCACGCCACCCAAACCGGACACAGAGGAGAGTGTACGTCCAGCAGGGCTGGGAGCCAGCAACACAGCTAAAACTCGGCAGAGAGGGAGGAGGTGAGAGGTCTTCCTTTATTCTCATTTCTCTTCTAACTGGTCTTCCCATATAGCACTTTTATCTTTCCGATGCAGTATTCCAACCATATCTTTCTGATGCAGTATTCCAACATTTCAACCAAAATAACATGAAGCAAGAGGAGAAGTGAAAACATAACAGTAATCAGAGTAAACAACAAAGAAAAAAAGGGGGGATAATGAATTCTAGAATGTGACTCTTCAGACAATGACTGCTTAATCTATTACAGTATATGACGTGTGAAATTATGTTACAACCAACGTCCACATATTCAGTTATAAATGATCCGTACACATACATACGCACCCCATTTACTTGGTTTAAAAAAAGCATCCACACTACTATATATAAAATAAATAATCAACAAGAACCTACCGTATAGCACAGGGAACTCTACTCAATATTCTTGTAATAACTTATATGGGGAAAGAACCTGAAAAAGAATGGAATTATGTATATGTATAACTGAATCACTTTGCTGTACACCTGAAACTAACACAACATTGTAAATCGACTATAATATAAAATAAAAATTAAGTTAAAAAAGAAGTATCAATGTTAATATTGTTTAAAAGCACATAAAGTTTTGAAAATAATTGATACATGGGCTTTAGTCACTGATTGAGAAAGATTCTCTTCCAGAAACCTAAAAGAATAAAATAAAATTTCAATTTTAACATGAAAATTAGCTAGTGTCATATATTTATATTCCAACTTACCCAGTATCCCTATCCAAGCAAAATTTTCAGAAAAGGTCACTTTGTTTTTATCAACTGCACAGCAGTGTATTGTACTGATCCCTTCCTAACTAAGGCCCAAGTCTGTGAGTGTTAGCTAGCAATACTAGGTGTCCATCTGATCCTGCAAAGAATTTTTCCATTTATAAAACTTTAAAACTTGGACTTTAGCCTTATTAACATTTTGATTTAAACAACTGATCTAATTAGGTTATAATGTGTTCAAGTCTGTTCTCTATGTCTGTGAGTCTGTTTCTGTCATAGATAAGTTTGTTTGCATCATGTTTTAGATTCCACATATAAATGATATCATATAGTATTTGTCTTTGTCTGACTTACTTCACTTAGTATGATCAACTCTAGGTCCATCCATGTTGCTGCAAATGGCGTTATTTCATTCTTTTTTATGGCTAAGGACTATTTCATTGTATATATGTACCATATCTTTTGTTTTTTAACAAGATGTTGGGGGTAGGAGTTTATTAATTAATTAATTTATTTATTTATGGCTGTGTTGGGTCTTCGTTTCTGTGCGAGGGCTTTCTCTAGTTGTGGCAAGCGGGAGCCACTCTTCATCGCGGTGCGCGGACCTCTTACTATTGCGGCCTCTCTTGTTGCGGAGCACAGGCTCCAGACGCGCAGGCTCAGTAGTTGTGGCTCACGGGCCTAGTTGCTCCACGGCATGTGGGATCCTCCCAGACCAGGGCTCGAACCCGTGTCCCCTACATTAGCAGACAGATTCTCAACCACTGCGCCACCAGGGAAGCCCCACCACATCTTCTTTATCCATTCATCTGTCGATGGGCATTTAGGTTGCTTCCATGTCCTGGCTACTGTGAAGAGTGCTGCTATGAACTTTGGGGTGCGTGCATCTTTTTGAATTATAGTTTCTTCCGGATACATGCCCAGGAGTGGCATTGCTGGATCACATGGTGTTGAGTTTCCTAACTTTACTCCCCTAAAGGAGCAACCCTGAAGTGTAGAGAATTATATTTTGAAATAATCTTGACATTTATCTCAAAGACAAGAAAAGTCATAAAAACAACCTGAATCTCAGGTCCCTACGGTGAGCATCCAGCTCTTCCAAGTTCCAAAAATCTTTCCACAACCTGTTCGGAACAGGCAGCCCTGGTTAGGATGCGGAGGTTGAGGAGACCAGGAAAAGTTTCTGTTCACAGAAGAAATTCCAATGTGCTTTCTTTTCAAACTTTTGGGGGGGGAATATGGCTCATAATATTTAACAGAAGAAGATATTATCTATTTCAATTCCATTCAGATCTCTTCCATACCCCCAATTTCATGAAAATGCAATTAGGACGCAGCTTGCAGGATCCTAATTCCCCGATCAGGGATTGAACCCTCGTGCTCGGCAGTGAAAATGCGAAGTCCCAACCACTGGACCACCAGGGAAGTCCCAACAGACCATTTTGTTTTATAAAAAATTCCAAACATTGTATTCTCTGACCAGAACAATCGTGGATTCCATATATGAGTTGGCTGGTGAAAAATTATTAACACACTACTCTTATAGAAAGGATGGACAACAAGGTCCTACTGTAGAGCACAGGGAACTATATTCAATGCCCTGGGATAAATCATAATGGAAAAGTATATAAGAAAGAACATATATACATATATATGTACACATATAACTGAGTCACTTTGCTGTACAGCAGAAATTAACACATTGTACATCAACTCTACTTCAATTTTAAAAAACCATGTTACTCTTGAAGAACGTGGCAGCTTTTTTAATGAAATGTTAGTTTTACATTTTGAGAATGGCTGACAGACTATGGTTATTCAGACATAGGTATTTTGGAGACATTTCTTGAATACGAAGTAAACCTATTACTTCAAGGAAAAAAGTGATAGTACTTTTTTCACTGATAAAACTCAGACTTTTGGGCTTCCCTGGTGGTGCAGTGGTTGAGAGTCCGCCTGCTGATGCAGGGGACATGCGTTCGTGCCCCGGTCCCAGGAAGATCCCACGTGCCGCGGAGCGGCTGGGCCCGTGAGCCATGGCCGCTGAGCCTGCGCGTCCGGAGCCTGTGCTCCTCAACGGGAGAGGCCACAACAGTGAAAGGCCCGTGTACCACAAAAAAAATAAAAAAATAAAAAAACTCACACTTTCAAGTGAACATTTGGATTTTAGAAAATCTGTATATTCCACTGAGAGTTGGACAGCTTCCTAGCATTTAAAGACTTCTGATGAGATCAGTGGTGATATTAGTGAGTATAAGTTTTGATATTTGTCCACATTTGGAACATTTGCCAAATTTGATGAACATATATTTTTCCAAATCACCAGTGTAAGATGTAATAAAATCATGCACGGGAGAAGGTGCATTTGAAGTGTAAAAAAGGTCAATGAATTTTAGTGCAACAGAGGACAAAATGTTCACAGATTTGGTTAAAGACTCCACATTTCAACTACGAAGAAGATATCACTTGTGGAATTTGGGTGTAGAATCAAAGAAAAAGATTCATAATTATCTGAAAAAGCTGTTGTAATACTGCTCTTTTCTTCTGCCTTCATATTCTGAAGACCATGTTTTTATTATCATTATTTTAAAATTTTATTTATGTTTGGCTGTGTTGGGTCTTCATTGTTGCGCGCGGGCTTTCTCTAGTTGAGGCGAGCAGGGGCCACTCTTCGTTGCGGTGCGCGGGCTTCTCATTGTGGTGGCTTCTCTTGTTGCAGAGCACGGGCTCTAGAGCACAGGCTCGGTAGTTGTGACACACGGGCTCAGTAGTTGTGGCGCACGGGCTTAGTTTCTTCACGGCATGTGGGATCTTCCCGGACCAGGGCTCAAATCCGTGTCCCCTGCATTGGCAGGTGGATTCTTAACCACTGCGCCACCAGGGAAGTCCCATGTTTTTTATATACTTCAGCCAAAACAACATATCACTAAAGACTGAATGCAGAAGGAGATGTGAGAATCCAGCTTTCTATTAAGCTAGACATTAAAAAGACTTCTGAAAATGTCACTTTTTATGGATTATTTTGTTTTGGAAAACAGCTATTTTCAATTTTCAATGTGTTATTTATAGTAATATACTTTAATAACTACAAATTAATATATTTATAAATAATACTTTTTTAGAATGGATATATATATATATAAAACTGATTCATTTTGCTGTACACCTGAAACTAACACAACATTGTAAATCAACTATACTCCAATAAAAATTTTAAAAATAATAATTTTTTTACTTTCTCAATTTTAATGTCGAATAAAATAAATACTAATAGATATAATTCACATAAGCAAAAAGCTTTTAGAGCCTTATAATTTTTAAGAGAATAGCTGCTTTTCAGGGTCATAGGTCCTCTAATATCTACATATGTACATTTCTGGTATTATGCCACATTATTGCTTGACTGTTTAAAGAACTAACAACAAAGAACCGACATGGATGGTTATAATTACCCAATCCTTGTTAGTTTGAAATATACATTTACTTGCCCAGCTATATACTTCACTCCCCAGCCTCCCTTGCAGCTAAGTGTGGGTATGTGTCAAATTTCTGCCTAGTGAGCTGTAAGCAAAGTGTTTACATGGCACTTTCAGGAAATGTCCTGGAAAAGGAATATGTGTTTTCTCCCTTCCTCTGTACTGCTTCCTGGTAGTGATGGCTGCCCTCTAGCAGTCATTTTGGAACATGAGGACAAGAGACAGAGGACAGTAAAACGGAAAGAACCAGGTCCTGAACAACCTTGTAGGGCCACTGTACCATCACTACCTCTGAATTTCTTTTACAAGAGATAAATAAATGTCTTACTTAAACCACTGGCATTCTGCTTTTTCTATTATACACAGTCAAACCTAATCCAAAAAAATTAAAATTTTGATGGGAAAAAATGCTATACATAAACATTCTGGGTTTTCCAAATAGGATCCCAGGCCAATAAAAAATTAAAAAAAAAAAGTTTGCTCCATTAGCAAAATCAAAACATACAAGAAAATAACTAACTGTTGTTCCACAACATAGGAAAAGACATACATTGCTCTAAGAATCCAGACTTTATTACTTTAAAGAACAACAGGGATATTTCACAAGAGCCTAAAACTACCCTTGGTCATTTGAGTAATAGTTCTTTCAGGGTCAGGAGTAATCCAGATTTTTTCCATGGATTCAAGGAAAGAATGATAATTTTTAAATTATGGAAAACGTATTACACATTCATCATTTTGCCAGCATTAACCTCAAAGTATAAGTTTTACTTTATTGGGGTAAAGAGATAGGCTGCCCTTTTAATCAACTGACCAATGTACAAACAAGCTAAGGTTAACTCCTCAGCTAATGAACAGGCATGATAAAAAAAGCTGGTTGACGAAACATGAATAAATAAATGAGCACAAGCTCGGTAATGCTACCTGTAGTGCTTCAAAGTGTCAATCATATCCCTAGTCATCACTTAAAGAATGAATGTCTGCCAACGTTATCATCTAAAATATATTTACAGAGGTCAGAAGAGCTACGTCTGTCCTCCTCTATGCAAAGAGGTGATGACATCAAGGGGGTATGTCACAAGCCTAAGTTTAGTTAGTGGATTTAAGCTGGTTTGGAGTTTTATCCACTAAGTATGATCTTCTGACCCCTCAGTTTTACAACTTTCCACTCTCTGAGCTGCACTGCCCCTCTCCATTTCTGAGTTAATCATTTGTTTGCCATTATCTGCCGAAAGTTCTTATCTCTTTTGCTGTCACTTTATAACAGGGTCCTCTTATCAACCTGCATAGAGTCATGTGATTAGTCCAAGCCTATCGAAAGTTTCCATTCCTCTGATTAGAAACCATCATGAAACTGGATACATTGTTTACAGCAGGTCACTAATGCTGGAAAAAGTACAGAGTCCAGGGAAATACTTGCTTGTAACTTTCTGGATTCTTGGATTTTTTTTGTTTTTTGCTTTTTCTTAACTTTCACTAAGGGTTACTGTAGTCTGATGTGTCCTCCCCAAGGCTACAAAATTTGACAAGCTGCACTTTTTCTTATGCTCAATGATTTCTGCTTTAAGCCAAAGGACTGCCTATAATTTCATTAACAATGTCTTCTAATTCGGATACTGGGGATTTACAAGAATCTCTAAAGCACGGACTTACACCTATTGGTAAGTAGGAGTTGCTCTTTTTATCATCTATTTATTATCCTGCTACTACACTAATACATGTAATTTACTCTCATTGATGGATTTACTATTATAAGTCACTGCTTTTCCAATTGTGTTTATTAAAAGCACATAAGTCCACATATATATCACACATATATCTTTCTTGAAGTTCAAAAAAGGCAAACGAATACTTCAAGTATTCATTATATCCTCTGTTTTTGCACGTCATCCTATTAGCCTAAAACGGCCAGAAAACAAAATGTACAATATCTCACCTTCATCCCTAATATTTTCTGATAATTTTAAATGAGAAATAATAAACTAAAATTTGAACACCTTGAAACAAGTTAGCCATATGGAGTCACCATTGATCAAACTTCAACAAGTGCTTTCGCGTGTCTGTGGCGTTTCAAGCCACATCACAGTATGTCTCATTCATTGCAGATATCATAGAAAACTTTTGTTTTTCGAGCCAAAAACAAAAACAAACAAAAAAATACCGTCATTAGTTAAGGATTAGAGGTTAAGGGTGACTGTTTTGCAAAATAATGAGCATGTCTTCTTTTCATAAACAGAATAAGTAAACAAAGTTTATTTTCATTTTTAAAAAATAATGGCGAGTCACAAACGTTAACGTTACAGCAAGAATACCTTTAATTAATCCTGAAAGTAAAGGACTAAAGGGAAGTAATTCCCAGGGGTCTGTAATTATTAGTCTGTTGGAAATCTTGCCCTTCTTCCTTCCCACTAGTTTTTGAAGGACCTAAGCCCTTTCTTAGACTTTCGAACCGGAATTTCCCTGTAATTCGCAGAGGCCTGTCATCGGCGCTGAGTTCCAGCGCCGCTGAACAAGAAGGAAAATCAAGGCTTCGGCTTTTCCTCTCTCTCCCTTGATAACCAGCTGACTCCACCTAACGCAGGGATTGCTTTTTTTATGGGCCAACTACACCCTAAAGTATATCAGTTGAGGAAATGGTTACCAAAAAAAAAATGTTCTGTACTTACGAAAAAGAAAACACCGGGAAGGCAGGCAGAGTGCAACAGAGAAGCAATTGCTCTGTTGATAAAAAGAAAATACGGGCACAGAAGGAGCTGGAAGAGAACACAGAGCGATTTCAAATCTTTGCCCGGGGCGCAGCCGCCTGGGCGCATGGGCGAAGGGTCCCTACAGGCAGCGGCCGCGCTGGGCCACCGCGCTGCTGGCGTCGGCGGCGCGCGGCGAGGGCGCGCTCGGGCCGGGGATGCGGGGGCGCGCGGGGAGAGGCGCGCTCGGGCCGTGGAGGCGGGGGCGCGCGGGGAGAGGCGCGCTCGGGCCGGGGAGGCGGGGGCGCGCGGCGAGGGCGCGCTCGGAGACTCACCCGCCGAGGATGCGAATTCAGGGCGAGGGCATTCCCGAGACCACACACGAGGACCCCCACGGCGCGGCGCAGACCCGGGGTGAAGGAATGCGGGGGAGATGGTGGAGAAGCCACTTTCGCGTTGCCTCGGCTACCGCGGAAGAAGCGCATTTTTCATCCGACGCGCCGAGTCCGTCCCGGGCGTGAAGCTGGACCACCTTTAAGTTTGGGGTCCGCCGGGTCCGGAGCGCCGGCAGCCGGCTGGGCGTCCGTCTAGCCCCGGAGGGATCGCTAGAGGCTGAGCCTCAAGAAGGCCCCGAAGGAGAAGCCCAGGGCCTCCACGAGCCCGCCCCCGACACCCGAAACCTGTGCGGGCACTTCCGGGCGCCAGATCCTAGGGTGACAAAATAACAGTGAATTTTCCGGTTAAAAAACCCCTCTTTCCGGATCTCATTCGCAGCCACCGACCCCTCCCGGCCCAGGCACACTCTCTCCCCCGTCCCCGGCTATTGCAGCCCCACGGTTGGTTGTGAGGTGTCCCTATTTTGAACATCTTGGTTACCCGGAGGCGGCTGCTGGCACTGAGGGTCCGTCTGTTCCACAGCGTAGCCTCCCGGGGGTGCTGGGGGCCATTCCCGGGGTTCTTGGCTAGACCGTCACCCGGAGGGACAGTGGAGCCATCAGGTCCTCCAGTGGGTCCCTGAAAGCCAGTTGCCTCTTGGACGGGGGTCTGACCGCCCCGGGCAGGCCCAGTGAGGAGAACCCACGGGTGCAGCTCAGAGGGTCTGAGGTCCCGGTGGCTTTGATGGCAAGTTGCACGTTGGGATGGAGTGGGGAGAGGTTCCCAAAACTAAGCCCAGTGTACGTACAGCTCAGTCAGGGTTTGAATTCTACATCAGCTCATTTGTGTTTTTCTGGGAAATGTGCCTCTGTTTATCTAAAAAGCTGTCTCTATGGGTCCTAGAGACATGGCATGACATTTTTCTTTTATGCACACCGGTGGTTCCATGAAAATTGCATATAGACGTCCGTGCTCATATAGAAAAGTGAAAATAAGATGCCATTGTTCCTTCTGCCTACCTGCAAGATAATCTGTGCGGTCTAAGAGCAGGAGACTTGGGTTACAACCAGATCGTTCCCCTAACGTTAACTAGCTCTGGGATGCTGTCCAGATTCTCGGTTTCTGGCTTAGGCTTTTTTCTTTCTCACAAATGGGGTGATTTTACTGAATGATACGCAGTACTACTTTGAGAGAGACAATAAAGTCCCTGTCTATGTCAGCAAAAGAGCCAAACCTGTGTGGTAGGAAACATGTCATGTCACGAGTATTTATTGACCCTCTTGCAATGTGCTCAACGTTATGTTTGATTTCTATTAAATGTATGTCATTCTTCGAATTAAGTGCATTTTTGAAGAATATTATACAGTCCATATAATGTTGCATCCTGACCACAGGAGGTTCTGTCTGTGTGGTTAGCGGTACGTAATACACAGTGCAAATGCTGTCTTGAGACTGTGATATAAACGTTGCTATCTGGTCCCCTTAGCACTTTCGGAGTCTGATTTGATTCCAGTGATAACCTCCAGGAAGCTCTGTGCCCTTAAGATCTCTGGAAGTCAACGTCACCCAGTGGAAAGTGAGAAAGCCTGTTACGTCACCATAACCTCTAGCCAGCTTTATTTGCAGTGCTGTTTAGAACACCAGTTACCCAAGCCCACGGTCTGATTCTTGCTGCTGGGCTTATGCACCCAGTTCCCTCCAGGAAGCTGAGCCTCGGAGCCTTGTCTCCTTACAGGGTCCTGCCTACTTCCGAAACAATGCATCTCAGATTCTCTTTGCTGGCCTGGATCCTCAATTGTGATGGGACTTAAAGAATTTCTTTAATGCCTCTTTTAATAAACCAAGAGAGGTGTATGGATGAAGCCAGAACAGAGGCTTGGGAATGCTTTTTTTCTTTACTTGACCCCTCCACGCAGACACAATGTCTAGGGTTATCTTGGATTCAGCCTTGAACTTGAGCTGAGCTAGAGAGGGAGGGGCTCTGGGACAGTCTCCCACCAGTTTTCCAACCTCCCCAAACACCTCCAGGGATGCCTTATGCAGGGCAAGAGTCAGATGTCTTACTCCCCAAGTCCAGAACCTACCTCAGGATAAAGCTACTTATTTGAGGGTATGTCTTCATTCTTTACCCTGCTGGAACAACTTCTCTGAGAAACCCACTCAGCTTCAAGGAACTTCAGGAGTTTGGGGGGGCCATTGTGTCTGGGAAGGGCCTGGGGAAGAGCTGAAATGTGACGGGTGTATGAGAGATTGAGCCTGGGGAAACAGGTGGACTGAAATTGACCAGACCGATCAATAAAGGCTGCCTGTGTGTTTTTGTGTGGCTGACAAGTAAGAAAAGATACATTTTACTTTTAAACCTCAAATAAGCTGAATGTCTGCGGGGTAATGTGATTGAGTCCTGAGGACTGTGTCAAACACTGCAAGATGGTGGCGTTGGCAAGAACCTCCCACTGGAAGGATCCATTTTTAATGGTCCTTAGAATGGCAAGCGATTCCCTTCCTAGTTGTTTTCCTTACAGAGGATGGTTTGGGGGAAAATAGGGAGAAAGAGAAAAAGATAAAAGAACTGATATGAATAACAGTGCAGTGGGCTGCTCTTCTGACACGATCACCTGTGTATAAAGTTTATTTTGTTTAAAAAAAAGTTTTCTTTGTTAGCCTTACTTTACTGAAGAAAAAAATGGACTCAGAAAGGTCAAGTGATTTACCCAAGGTCACTCAGTTTGTCAGAGAGTGGGGCTGTAAATGGAAATCATGGATGTGACTCTGAAATCCATGCTTTTTCCTCAAGGTAGTATCTTTTTGCTCTTGTTGATATAAAGCAATTATGATTACAAACAATGTTTGTCTACTCAGACTTTCTTCCGAAAGGCATTTTGGACTTAAGTAAGACATTTGTCAAATGCTCTTTATCTCCCTCTTCAATCCGCAGTGGAAACCCCGAAGAATTTGGAAGGGTGGGCTGGGGCGTGGCGTATGGGTGGGGTGGAACTATCTGGAGCCCTGAGAGCTGAGCAGAGATGGGGGGCGGGGGGTGGTGGGGGCAGGGAGGCACTTCTGGTCTCTGACTCTGGAATTTCCTGAAAGGATCTCTGGAGTTTGACGTTGAGCTTGCAGTTCTGTGGCTTCTGGTAGCAACTCGCGAGGCTCCTGAGTTGATGAAAAGGAAATTGAGAGGAAATTCACAGCATCCACTTGTTATAGAGTCAGTGATATGAGGACGGCAGGGAAATCACCCCAAATGAGTGAGTTTAGAGAGGACTTTTTACTCCTAAGAAACGAGCAAAGGTCTCCTGGGGGGAGGGCATAGGGAAAGAGATAGTTTAAGCACCTCCTCCCCCGCCCTTTTTAAGCACTTTTGACAAAGCCGGGTGTGTCTCCTGCAGGGAGATGCTGGTCCCACGCCCGGCGCTAACGTTTTCCACAGTTAATGCTGCTGAGCCTTGGCTCTGGACGTCCGTAGCCTCAGGGCTCCAAAGCTCCGCCGCCTCCAGCGGTGTCTATAGGATTGGAAAGAAAGCTGCTCGGAACCCGCCACCAGGTCCCCGAAGCGAGGCCCCACAGTGTCCAGACGAGAAACCCTGGGGGAAAGCGAAAGAATTCTTCCCCAAGGCTCGGCGCACGCTGGCCACCATCTCTTAACCACGAAAGTTGTCTGCAAGTCGGAAAAGGAGCTGACACCCTCCGAAAAGCGCGATCCGCGGCATCTCGGGGCCCCTAACACTCTCCCTACGCCCGTGCGGCAAGTCCCAGGGGGACGAGACCACCCTGAGTGCCGCCTTTCCAAACCCACTCTTTCTCTATTGTCCAAGAGGGACCTGAATTGCTCGACGGCCGCAGTTCTGCGGGTCCGGCACTCTTGGATCTTAAGAACCAGAACACCCTGCGCGGGGGCTTCCCTAAGGCCGGAGGCTCCCGATGTCCAACCCCGCGCGGCCACAGCCGGGACCCCATTCGGAAGCTAAGCGGCACGTCGTTCTTTCCCTCATGAAGCTTCCAGTCTGGCCAGATTCAATGGGATGTCAGCCTAGAATCACCTAGTGCTCAGATCTGAGTTCCCGGTCCAGGTTGAGGCGCGGGAGGGACCATGGGGGGTGGAGTCGCCGTGTGAGCGTTCAGCAGGTTTCACCCAGCGCTTGGGGGCCTGCAGGCGCCAGCGTCGTCCTCGAGAACGTCACTCAGTGTTCTGGTTTGTCCCGAGAATGGACAGGGATGGTTCCGAGAGTGGACTCTCCAGTGTTGAGCTGGAGCTGACTCACATCTCCATTTCAATTACAGAGAGGAAGAGCTAGATTAGATTGGACCACCTACCCAAGGTTATTTCCCAGCCGGCTCCTTTCTCCAGACCGGATCTCCCCATTCACCTCGAAGGGCACCGCCTCGACCAAGGTGGGACGCGCCTAGACCCCTGGGCAGGGGCAACCCGCCCCAAAGAAAATGAAGTCTAAAAACTTCTACTGGGAAGCCTTATTATCGAGAGCTGTAGATTTCCATAATACAGGCCAAAGTCTCCAAAAACCTCACCTGTCCTTCAGGGAAAGGATGCGAGTTTGTTTGGAGAGGGTGGAGGAGTCTTGATTACCCAGATAAATGCGGCACCTTGCGTTTTCCTCGCTGGTAAAGAGGGGGCCCTGATATACTAAGATACTCCCATAGTGACTGTGAGTCAGTCGCCATTGGCTGGCCACCCCCTACCAGGCAGTCTTTCTAGGGGTAGAAGGTCTAGCTAGACTGGCCGCAGTTTTTCCTCCTGGACTACAGGCTGTTTACTCGGGCAGCAGAAAGGGATTTTTTTTTTTTTTTTAAACATGACAAGACTTCTCACCTATTCCAGTTTATTCTCTGAAAGCTTCGGCCAATTCGATGCTCTTTGTTAATTTATATGTCTGCAGTAAAATTTAACCTCTTTAAAAAAATAAAAAAGTGCTTCGAACGCGGGGGTGGAGCGCCTAGAAGCGGGGGGGGGGTGGGTAGCCCAGCACCACCCCCCTTCCCGGCTCCAGCTCAGCAGCGGAACTCTGGAGTTCTAGCTGAACTTAATTTTCAGAGGAAAGCAAAAGTGGCTTCTGATGGGCTTTTCGAGTGGGAGGGGCGGAGAACTTAGGCAGAACCCGAGCTTCAGTAGACTGATAAACTTGTTTCTCTTTCCCCTCGGGCTATCCCGGCCTGGTTGTGGAAGACTTTCGGAGGGGAAAAGAAAAAAAAAATCTAGGTTTTTTCTGCGGCTAACGAGTAGGCACGTGCTACGAGAAAAGTATTCTGGTTTCTCGAAAGCACCAAAAAGTAGGAATGGAGGAGGTGTTAGACATTGTTTCCAAGGATGTAGATTTGCAAGTTTCGTGCGGGGTTGGGCGGGTCGTGCTGGGTCGTGGCAGGCTTCTCCCACCCAGGCGGGCGGGAGACGTAGGTCTTCCACGCTGTTCTTCCGGGGACACGTGTCTGCCGAGCCCAGGAAACTTGAACCAGTCCTGAAAATCATGACCTCTTACGCCTTTGCAGACTGCACGCGGGAAGCGCGCGGGGCCGCCCGACACTTCTCAGGTCAGGTCAGGGGCAGGCTGTGCCCGACGCGCGCTCGGGAACGCGGCGCGGAGCCACGGGAAGGCGGCGGCGGGAGAGCAAGGCAGTCGCATCCTCGCGGGCGGGGAGCGCGAGACCCCCCTCCGCTCCTGCCCGCGGGTGGACGGGGCGCACGGCCCCGTGGCGCTGAGTCTGGATAAAATATGCCGGGACTGCGCTTCTCGGGCTCATCAAGGCTGCGGGAGCCTCCCCGAGGCATCATCCTTTGTAATTGCAACCGTCAATCAACGCTCGAAGACACAGTCAGAACCGGGAGGGACGAGCCTGGAGACCAGCCCCGTAGGAAAGGAGGTGGAGGCGCGGGGGAAGCGGGGGGAAAGGGGAGCGAAGTTTGCCAGGAGTTGGCAGGGGAGCGGGGGAGTGAGTTCAGAACGCGCGGGGCGGCTAAAGCCGGAGCGGTCTCGCCCGGCCTCGCGTCCCCACTGGTTGGTTAAATGCCCCGCAGCCGGGGTGGATTCCTAAGTGCGCTCCCACTAAGAGGCAGTCGGTGAGACTTCCCCGGAGGAGGGTGGGAGGCGTCGGCCCGCCTGCCGGGGCTTTATCATTCCAAGGCAGTGGGTGTATCTCTCCGAGAACGCAGACCACCGCGAGCCGAGACGTTTAGACCACACAGGCCCAGTCCCCCATCCTCATCTCAGGTGCCTCCCCTCCTGGCGTCCGCTTCGCCCTCCCGCCTCGCGCGGAGGCCTCTGCCACCTGGAACCATCCCCAGGTAACCGACCCGACACCGCGGGCGGGCTCGGGCACCTCCTCCCCCAGCGCTCCTTACGCCAGGGTGCTCTGGGAGACGCCCAGGCCCATCCCAGGTCACGGGGCAAACGGGTCTTGGGCTCCAGTGGGGACCCCCAGCCCAGCGGAATTGAAGGGGCAAAGGACCAGAGTAAGTGCTGGGGGGAGGATGGGGGAAGGGTGCACTTGGAGGGCGGGAAGGAGCGCGAGGTCGGAAGCCCCCCCTGCCCCCCTTGCCTCTGCGTCTGCTCCCCTAAACCCCAAGCAGAGCGCCCGGGGTAAAGGTGACTGTACTCTCGGGTCTCTCCCGCGGGAGATTTCCCGCCCTGTCCACCGAAGACGGGGTTTCGACGTCCCCCGAGGGGACCTGGAAAGGTCTGGGGCCCTCGGGAGCTCCTCCGTTTCTGGAGCTGGAGGCCCGGAGCACTGGGGGCTCGGGGTTCCTTTGGTTCTCAGAAAGGGAAGTTTTCTCTCGGCTTGAGACCTCCTGCGCTTTCGGTGCCCGTTGGGCTCGCAGCTGACTAAGCAGAGCCGTCAGCCTGGACTAGAGCTTCAACTGTGGATTCCCTTAAAACCTTGACCCCAGGCCCTATTCTCCCGCCATCGCCGCGCGCTTTTGTGAGGAGACAAATGGATACCAGCTGGCCCTTTGTCACCGTCACTCCAGGTCTCTGGGGGTGTGATGGGAGGGTAGGCTGGCCTAGACGGAAGAGGTGTCAGGTGTGGCCTAAACAGGCCCCTTCTGGGGCTGAGGCTTGGCCCTGAACACGATCACAAAGTTTGCCTCCAGCCAGGTCAGGCTCAGCCCCAAGTCCCCGGCAAAGATTCAGGCCACACTGCAAGTCCCTGGTGCTGTCAGACCCTCTGTCTACTTCTTTCAGCTCTCCTAACCTCGTCCTCCCGTCCCAGCGACCAGAGGGCCTTCCCTCCCATAGAGCTCCAGCCTGGTGTTGGGAAGGCGTTGCAAAAGTACCCCCATACGCTGTTTGGCTGTTGTGGGATGAGGGTGCTCTTAAATTAAGGCTTTGTAATAAACTGATGCTCGAAGTTCACCTGCATCTATAAGGAAAGCGCAGCGAGCACTGATTTGAGCCCTGAGACTTTATCCCCTTTCTGAATTTAATTCACAGTGATACTTCAAATAACTATAGGAAATCCTTCAAATGGACGGACTGTTACCAAAATCTGAGCATCTTAAGGGTCACTAGTTTTGGCAACTTCAGCCCGCTCCCCTCTACAAACTAATGGGCAGCCCTCCCACCAAGTTTAAACATTTTCATGAAACCTGCAGATGCTACTAAAACTGAGATTTAAATAACTTAAATTCTGCATACTGCATGTTAAACAGCAAAAATGACAAATCAGTTTCGAGAGGCAACTATCTGAATCGCCAGGCGCGGGGAGGCGATGAACGACCCATTTCATATAAAAGTGTAGATTATGCGTGGCAGTGATGGGAGTATTTTTCAAGTCATCAAATACTGGACTGGCCAGTTTGACTGTGTGATCTCTATACCATTCAAGTAGAATAAATTCAGAGCCTTTGAGATTCAAATTCACCCCCTTGTGGATGGACTCTGATCTCTACCCGGTCTCACAGCAGACACTGAATATGAAGCATTTCACATGCAGTCAGGAGGCTGGAAAAAAAAAATGTTTTCATCTTGTTGGGATGAGATCTGAAAACTTTGAAGATGAGGCTGGGCGGGTGGAGGAATAGCTTGCATAACAGATGGTTCTTTAAAACTTTTTTTAAAGTGCGGGGCCTCTGGGATGTGGATCGTCCCACCCAAGAGGCAGCAAAATGAAAAAGAAAGCCCAGGCTGCGCTTTGCATTCTATATGGAAACCCAGTTCACCAAAATTTAGGAAGTCTGCCGCCAAGATAATCTTGGGCTCGGGGAGGCGGGGTGGTGTTTATAAGCGAGAGGAGGAACTGGGGAAGAATGGGGAAACGGGGATAGCCGTTCAGATTCCCGGCGACACGGCTGCCCCCTCGGTAAGCAGGTGAACCGTGACGCTCCGCCACTCCCGGGGGCCCGCGGACTGAGTGCCGAGGGGAACGAGGCCGGGAGACCCTCGAGAGCAGGCCAGCTCTTCTTTCCATTTCTGGGTTGTTTAAATGTGTTTAACTCCTCCTGCAGCCCCTCACCCGGCGCACACGGGGGGCGCCCCCTCACCCCCAACTCCCACTCGCGTCCCTCTGGCTTCCCCTCTGCGCGCGGACATCTCCGCCCGAGCTTCTCCTTGGCCGCCGCGCTCAGACAGAGGTCGCCTCTCACCCGCTGTTAAGACCCGCCGCGTGCGCATCCCCCGCCCCGGGCCTGGGTGGGGTAGGAGGGGGCGAGGCGGGGTGAAGAGGTTGGGGCAGGCGAGGGGACTGGAGCCTGCGCCTCGTCCTCATTGGCTGGCGCCTGGTGTCCGACCCGAGTCCGGAGCCCGCGTCCCCATTCACTGTCATCACCCCTCATCCCCTCTTGCCCCTACCCAGCCCTACTCGCCTCCCTTCTCCTCCTCTTCCTCCCCTTGTCCTTCTCAGCCAAGCCTCCCCGGGCTGGAGAGGAGTAGACGAAGCGACAGAGGGAGGCTGGAACTTCCTAACTCCAAGCCTGACAGCGAGCGGGAGGGAAGCAGAGACGGGGAAGGGGCGGAGAGGAGAGGAAAGGCGAGGAGGGAGAGGAGAGTGAGGCCAGAGAAAGCACGCGCGAGAGACCCTGCGGATCCGGAGCGCTGGGCGGCGGAGGGCGGGGTGCGGGTTGCCAGAGCCGAGCCGTCCGGGAGCAGCGGCACCGCCGCGGCGGCAGCAGGTCGGCCGCCGCCTCCGCTGCGCGCCCGGAGCTCGGCCGTACGCGCGTTCGCGCCCCGGGCAGCTGCGCCCTTGCCGAGCCGGACCGGGGCGCCCGGACGCGGTCTAAGCCTGCAGCCCGGTGCCTCCTCCTCGCGGTTCCGGGGCGGCTCGGGAGCCGCGAGCCTGGACGGGGCTCGGGGGTCCTGACGGCAGCCCCGGAAGCGGCAGAGGCGCGCTCCTGACGGCAGGCGAGGAAGCAGCCACCCGGTCGCCCCCTCCTTCTTCCCGGTGGAGTTGAAGCTGTGCTGCCGGCGTCCAGGTGCTGGGCTTCCGGACCGGCACGGACCCTCTACCCCGCCCGCGGCCGCCTTGTCATGCTGCCCAAAGTGGAGACGGAAGCTCTGGGACTGGCTCGGTCGCATGGGGAACAGGGGCAGATGCCGGAAAACATGCAAGGTAAGGAGGCGCTCGCGGCGCTTGGCTCCCGCGGCTCCAGCGCCCCGGGCTCGCCCCGCGGGCTGCAGCCGCCTGCCCCGCGCGGGCGCTTGTGTGGCCGCCGAGCGCTGGTCGCCGCGGGGCTGCGGGGCTGCGGGGCTGCGGGGCTGCGGGGCTGCGCGCGGGCGTCGGGCCCCTTCCCCAGGGGCAGGCATAAAAGTTTATGGCTCTTGAACAATGCGGGGCGGGGATTTTCCAAGCAATGCCTAATTGGCCACTTCTAATTAAGAAAAGAGAGGCTTCGAGCTCTGGCTACAAGAGCGGGTCAGCTTCAGGCCAAAGATCTTATTATTCTAAAGATCATTCTAAGGAACGGAATGTCTCGCGGGAAACCCGAGCAGGTTCCCAGTCGTTGGAATCGGCGGGAACTTGAACCAGTGCTCTTCAGCGGTGGAAGAACACTGCCTGGGAAAGTCAACTGCAGGGAGAGATGGAGCCTCGGGGAGAGCGGGCTTAGCGGTGTTAGGACGCACGGGCGCCCCACAGCCCAGGCGCACCCAGGGAGCCGGCTCGTATTTGAACAACTTCATAAAACTGCAGGCAGAACTGGAGAGAACCAGTTATTCCCAGCCCGTCCTCTGGTCGGGCGCTGCGGAGTGAGTGTTGGGCGGGGGCGGCGGTTTAGCCTCAAGCTCTTCTGTCTGAGACCTGGGAAACTGGAAGTCCTTTTTCATTTCCCAGCTTTTGATTGCTAATAACAACAGCAAAAAAAAAAAAAAAAAAAAGCAAGCAAATCCCGTAGGCTGTATTTTCGCCGCATTCCAAAATAAGCGACTCTAGATCTGGCCGTATTGAGCCCTTCAGAAGTTTATCGCAGTTGCTCGGGGCCGGGGAGGGAACAATGCTAGGAAAAGTCACCGGTGCCCTTCCATCCTCGCCCCTGCCAGCGCGCAGGATGTGCGGGCCGGCGGGCCTGTGATCCCGGAACGCTTCCTGCCATCCCCTTGAACGAACTTGAAAGGGCCGGGGAGGCGTTGAGAGCAGAGTTCAGGGCTGGTGCACGCGGCTGTGCGGGAGAGGCGGCGCTGGGCCCGGGGCCTGAGGTCGCCCCGCTGCTTTGAGAAGACGGGGCGGCGGGAAGGCGTGCGTCCTGCTGGTGGGGTCGGATACCAGTCGCGGATCCTGGGGTCTCGCTCAGCCTCCAGGGAGGGCCGTGGACGTCCCCTGGGCCCAAGGCCCTAGAGTCCAACTTGTAGGTTGGCTGCCGAGGGGACCCGGTTGGCCCAAAGAGGCTTTCCCTCTGGCACCTGGGATTCCGCGAAGGGGGGTCGGGGGAAGCGGCGCCGGGGAGCTGCCTCCGAGACCCTCCGCCGCCAGCTGCCGCGAAGGACTATCCTTTGGGCGTCCTTGGGGCCGGCGAGATTTTTGGGTCAAGGGGAAGTTTCTGCTTCTCCTTACCGCGCGCGTTTCTGGGTGACTCGGGAAAAGCAGCGGAGGGAGAAGCTGGAACAGGAAGCCGGGGAGGCAAGAATCAGGGTTTGGGGGCAGGTGGGACGGAGATGCCATTGCAATATTTTCTTTGTAGAATTCGAGAGGGGCGTTCTCGACCCGACCTACTGCCCCAGAGCAGAAAGCTGGCTTTCCCTGGTGCCTAGGGCTCCGGGAAGCCTCCGGCCGCTGGCTCAGCCCCGGGGTCGAAAGCGGGTGGGCAGCGCCCGGGCGAGGCTTCCTCCATCCAGGCCACGCGGCCTGCCGCCGGAGGGGAGCCCCGGCGGACAGGCACCCCAGGACCGGGCTCGCTTTGGTCTCGGCCGGGGACGCACCGCCGTCCGACCCGCGGGGCGGGGGGCCGGGGGGCAGAAAGAGGACCCGCTGCCGGGTCCCGGGACAGTTCGGGGAACTTGTCCGCGTGCTTCTGAGGCCTTCGCTGTCCAAGGCCCCACCGCTCCCTCTACTTTCTCAAGACCGGGACTTATTTGCTCGGATGCACTCCGTGCTCCAAACGCTATCTTGGGTTAACAGCACCTGGGCGCCTCTGAAAGGTGCCCCGGTCTCGCACCAAACCGTCGGTCTCCCCACACGGCCTCTGCCTTTGAATTTTCCAAGAGGGTCCCACACCCAGCCCCGGTCTTTTGGGTGTCGGATCCCCGAGGCGCGCACCGGGTCCCCTGGAAACGGTTACCTCTCCGAGCCTCTCAGAGGCGAAGTTAAAGTTTACTTTGTTGGGGAAAGGGGGAGGGAGAAGAGAACACACTTGGTAAAGCACACCTTTTTCCGTCCCTAAAACGTGCCTCAAGACAATAGTCACGAGCTGTAGGAGGGATGGGGCTATTAACAAACTTCTGGAACTCTCAGCCTCGGCCAAACCCCCAGGTTCCCCAAACGCGAGCGCGGCCCGCTCAGGGCACCGCCGGGAGGACTGCGCTCTGCTTCTCTTTATTTCTGTTTCTCGGAGCCCACACGTCTGCCTCGGCTGGAACATCTCTTCCCGGGACAGCCCCCCCGCCCCCACCCGCCCAAACTCTGGCTAACTCACCTAGGTTTATGCCCCAGCCCAGGGCTCTGAGTCCCTGGGAGAGAGCCGGCCCCACTCTGCCGGTCGCGGCTCAGCCGAGAAGCGCTGCAAGGACTCTCACCCCGACGGCCCTTTCCGGAGGCCCCTAGGATCCGTAAAGAAAATAGAACTTTATTTTAAAGAGAAAAAAAAAAAATCAGTAATCATTGGCAAGGAGGCCACTATGGTGATAGAGCGGCCGAGTACTTTGGGGGTGGGCTGGGGGCTATTTCTCCCTTTCCTATTTGGTAAACAAATCAGAGGAAGCTTCTGCCCGGCCCTCGGTTCCCCATCCACCCCCTCCCGCCCCGCCCCGCCCCCTGCAAATGCCACTGATTAACTTAAAACAAACTTGACTGGGGCGTTTGTGCGCCTGTGTGTAGCCGAAAGTTGAGCAAGGGGCGAGAGGCGAATGCGCCCGGGGTTTCACCGGAGGTGCCGGGAGGCTGCGGGCGGCGGCCGGGCTGCGCGGACCTGCCCTCGCCATCCGTCCCCTGCGGCGCGCGCTGCGAGGCTCGATCGGCGAGGACCGAGTCTCCGGGAGGGACCGGATCAGGTATTATCTGGAGTCTCCTGGCCACTGCCTCCGCTATGCGGTTTATCCATCTTGGAGCTGTGAAGACGCCTTCGCGGTGCTGCGTCGGAAGGAAGGCCGGTTACCCGATCCCTGCAGGGAGCCGCTCAGGGCCGCGGCCTGATTTCTGTTTAACAGGGCGAACTCGAGGTGTTTATATTTTGCGGTGATGATCGGAAACATGTGAAGTTCATTAAATGACTTCAGTACTTTGCGACGAAACCAAACCCTCGTGTGTATCTTTTCCCTTCCTTCTTTTTCTTCTTCTTCTTTCTTCTTCTTTTTTTTTTTTTTTTGGTCCGGGCGTCCTGCCTTTTGCCTTTTTATTTTTACAGGAGATTTTTGAAAAGTGTGGAGGGGAAAGCCCTATCACTACGTAACTGAATGTTTGGATTAATCTAACAGATCTGAACGCTGGGAGCAGCAGGCTGTGGTTAAAATGGGGCTGCTGAGAAGGTTTCTGGGGCATCCGTTCCCCCGCCAACTGTTTGCATATTGGTGTTGCTTTCCCTAAACACCCTTATAGTTCGGTGGACTTTAAGCAAACTCATTCCAGTGGGAGGATAATGCCGTGTGCTCCTTTCTCTCCCTTAGGCAAAGGTGACATTTTGGAACTTAACCTCAAGGAGGTTTAAAAGAAATTCGAAGTTGTTACTTTATGCAATTCGTGTTTCTATTCTGATCTGTTGCTTTGCAGAGTTAGGGGGACTCGTGTTCAACAGTGGTCAGCTTAAGAATTTTTAACGCAAGATATTAGAATTATTTTTAAATTAAAATAATGCAAAGCGCATGCCAAAAGATGTTTTACTTCCACTGTATGAAAATAGCTCTCTGCAGTACATCTGGGTAAAACATTTTTATTTTCTATTTTACCTGGTGATGTTTGCCCACCAGTCACCAAAATGGTTTTTATTGCAGGATTAAAACCTACCTAGTAAATTAATTGGATGTGTGCATGCATTTCTCTTGTTTCAGTGTCTCAGTTTAAAATGGTGAATTACTCCTATGATGAAGATCTTGAGGAACTCTGTCCCGTTTGTGGAGATAAAGTGTCTGGGTACCATTATGGGCTCCTCACCTGTGAAAGCTGCAAGGTTTGCCTTCTACGTTGCTATCTGAGAAATATAATGCTCAAACCCAAAATAAACCATTGGATTACTTCTTAAAGCTAAATATAGGCTGTCTTTTTTGGACCCAATTAAAAATGAGAGAGGGAATGAGTGAGTCTTAGTGAGATGATTCTTAGCAATATGTGTCCAATTTAATTCAAAAGGCAAAGAGATTTATGCTGTTTAGAAAACTTTGCCAGTCTCATGGCTTTAAAATAGTTTATGGTAGGAAGGTGATAGAGCTGTAGAAAGACTTCTATTTCTAACGGTCCAAAGTATTGATTTTGCTTGACTTATATATATTTAAAGCATCGTTGTTCTTGAGAGCGAACATGACAAAGTATTTCCCCAATACATTTTAACTTCAGAGTGTTCTGTGCTACACGTCCAAACATTTTTTACCCACAGACATAGAAAAGTCTAAATTCCCAACTGCATGATTTCATCCTGATTTATTCCAAAAATAACCTTTAAGATTTTTTTGAAATCTATATCATAAAGAATTAGAAACCAGATCTTAAGTTTATAATAAGAGTAGTTTTCATAAATATATTATATGACCTATTTAAATGCAAGAAATTTTAATATGTAAGATGTACTGTATTATTACTAACAATGTCAACTGTACGTTAAGGATTTATCTCAGACCTTTTTTATATATTCCCAGTAAATTTGATACCCCCTATTTTTCAACATTTTTAAAAGTAGAAAACTCAGTACAATTACTTAAACCACTGCCAAGAAAATCCCTTCTTTCCTATAACAAAGTAAGATGGTTTCACTTTGTGGCTAGTAGGACAAACAGAATATACCATCCAAGCTGTTATTATGTTACAAAGCTACAGATTTTATTTTTGATTAATTCTTGTGGGTGAAATATAAGGAAGGCATACACTCTGCTAAAATTCAGCTCTTTACTATATATGCTTTTTCCCCTCGTGAGTTTCACCTTTTTCTTTACACCGTTCCCCAACTTGAATGTATTCCCATGGAATTGTGAACATTTTCCCATTTTATTCTCTAAATCCTTTTGCTTTTAACTATCTAGTGCCGACATTTGTAAAAAATCTGAGGTGTTTTGCTATTCCATTTTTCCATTGCTATTATACAGTAGTTTGTCACTGAAATTGTATCAGGCTACTTAAAAACAATGCCGCTCTCTCCATAAGTGCCTTATCTGGAATATGAGGGTTAATAGGAAAACAGATTTTCTTCAAAAAACTACTGGTTCATATGTATGTATTTTTCCCTGAATGTTGAGATAAGATGGTGTGGAGCTAAAGGTCCCCAAGATTTGATGCGATTCTTGAAATACAACTTGGATGCCAGGAAAGTCTCTACCATAGCCTGGTTTGGGAGGGTTGATCTTGTTAAAATGTAAAACAAACCACAGAACCACATAAGGGCTCAAACGGTGCAATGAAAAGATTTACTGGTGATTTCCTTAAAATGAAACAATGGAAGAGACGGGTGTTAGCTTGCTAATATGTCTCACTATTTTCTCTTATAGGGCTTTTTTAAGCGAACAGTCCAAAATAATAAAAGGTACACGTGTATAGAAAACCAGAACTGCCAGATTGACAAGACACAGAGAAAGCGCTGTCCTTACTGTCGATTTCAAAAATGTCTAAGTGTTGGAATGAAGCTAGAAGGTAAGTTTTTTCTAAAGACCACTGCCTGTTAAAACTCTCCAAGGACATAGGATTTAAAACAACATTGTACTTATAACATGGTAACAGTATTTTCCTAGTCTTTTAACACTATTGACAATAAGATCTTTTGATGTTTTGTCAGCAGAATGGTCCGAGTCTCATTTAAATGCTGGTGAAATTTACTAGGAAAAAAATTCCAATACCAGAGTGTCGCCTTCTCACCTCTTTTCTCAGTTTGAGGAGCAGATGCATTTCATAGGTTAGATGAAAGGTCAGGTTAGATGAAAGCAAGACTAACATGATTCAGCTGAGAACAGGTAAAAATAATTTGCCAAAATATTTTTTAAAATCCTTTAAGTTTTCAAATCAGGATGCCCCAGTAAAAAAGTTTGATTTTAATCTTTTTAAATAGGTACGCTTGTCATAATTGTTACTATTAGTTTCATGATTCTTGAACAAGAGTTAAAGCCTTTAATTATAAAAAGATTTTCTCATGTAGAGTATCATTTTTGATTGTGTGGGAAAGCACGTTTCTTTTTTTTTTTTAAATGATGACTGAGTCTGCAAAATAAAAAATTTTTTTGAGAAGCAGGAAACATGAAAAATAATGAACCATTACATCGGTAGCATTGGTTTGACGAAAACAAGAGAATGGTTCCTCAAAAGCCACGTTAAACTTTATGTTGAAAAAGTAGAACCTGCACTTACGATGTACAGGTTGGCAGGAAGTAATGTTTAATATATGACTTCTGTAAATAATTTGTAGTGCATGAACTATTACGGTGTGTTGCTGTTTTGCAGCCTCTGACCTACTGACTTCCCAGAGATTAAATATATTGTAAATAAAGTAATAAGAAGTGATACAGATCCCTGAGGTGTGCCAGATACAGGAGTGCATTTTATTTGATCAGTGAGGCACAGACTAGCCGTGTTTGGGGCTTTTCTGTTGTGTGACACTCAGACTTGATGGCAATACTCAAAAATTTTCAGATAAGTCTGCTGAATTGCTGATAGCAATAGAAGTAGCCACTTGGGTTATCAGGGGGACTGTTAAGTCAGTGTTGCTTTTAAGAGGAGGCTGAGAAAAAGAAGTAACTGATTCTTGTTAATTTCTTCATTACCAAGCCCTGTATCATTTTCCAAACAGCAAAACAATGTGGTAGCTGCTTACTATAGTATGAGACTCAGAAGATAAAATGTTAAACATTAAATGTTGTGATTGCATATGGTGTCATTTGATTCCTTTTTTTTAACAAAGGGAAAAGGTTACATTTCTTTACCTTAAAAAGTGTGTTTTCTTAACAGTAAGTCACTTGCAATGCATGCTCCTGCTTTGTTCACAGTGATATGAAACAATTAAACATTCAATAAATTATCATCCGGTTGAAAAACTCTTTATTATCTTGTGCAGTGTTCTGGATACCTAGCATTCACAATAAATTTTTAATGCTACACTAATCCTAAGATAAAAAGCTCAAACACTTAACCTCCAGCAATTTCAACATGTCACAAGCTGTCAGAGGTTGCTGGGTCCTATCTAATTGCCACTGGCCACCATGAGCTAGGAGAGTCCCGGTAAGTAAATTACTAGACGTGGCCCCAGACGCCACATAGCATCGTGACGGTGGACCGTTTTGACAGCTTCTGAAATGAACTTGCTTTAATTATGTCCAATTCTGCTTAAATGGAAAACAATAACCGGTGGCTACCTGATGGGTGCCCGTCAAGTCCAGGTGAGGATGCTTTTCCAAGAAGAGCATGTACCTAACACTTTTGCAGCAAATTAACCAAAAGACTTTGAGAGAGGAAGATGTTCTAAGGAAAAGTAGTCACAATTTAATCCAGAAGTGGCTCCTTTGATTTTTTTTTTTTTTTCCCTTTTAGCAGTTTGGGTTTCCATAAAGAGAATCACAGTGTCACTGGCACGATAGGACCTGAGCCTCTTCTTTAGCAACATGAAGCATCTCCTGTGTGTAGCAAAAATTAGGAAATCTCTGCAGTCACCAAAGGGTTAATATGTCCCTACATATCTGAAATTTTTTATTATTATTATTTTTTTTTTGCGGTACACGGGCCTCTCACTGTTGTGGCCTCTCCCGTTGCAGAGCACGGGCTCCGGATGCGCAGGCTCAGCGGCCATGGCTCACGGGCCCAGCCGCTCCGCGGCATGTGGGATCTTCCCGGACCGGGGCACGAACCCGCGTCCCCTGCATCGGCAGGCGGATTCTCAACCACTGCGCCACCGGGGAAGCCCCCCGAAATATTTTTTTGATGACAAACACACTTGGAGGAAAGAATTCATAAATAAAGAGGACATGGCTTTTTTTTGGAATCTTGGTGGGCTATTGTAGTGAAAACAACCACACACAGACCACTTCCGGTCCATTTTCAGCCTTTCTAACTATCTGGAGATCTGGAGAATGCTAATAATTTACATCTTATTTTTACCCTTACTTTCTTTTTTTCTTCCCCCACCCCAACAGCGGTAAGGGCGGACCGAATGCGTGGAGGGAGGAATAAGTTTGGGCCCATGTACAAGAGGGACAGGGCCCTGAAGCAGCAGAAAAAAGCCCTCATCCGAGCCAATGGACTTAAGCTAGAAGCCATGTCTCAGGTGATCCAAGCCATGCCCTCCGAGCTGAGCATCTCCTCTGCAATTCAGAACATCCATTCTGTCTCCAAAGGCCTACCTCTGAACCATGCTGCCTTGCCTCCTACAGACTACGACCGCAGTCCCTTTGTAACGTCCCCCATCAGCATGACAATGCCACCTCCTGGCAGCCTGCAAGGGTACCAGACCTACAGCCACTTTCCCAGCCGGGCCATCAAGTCTGAGTACCCAGACCCCTACACCAGCTCCCCGGAGTCCATCATGGGCTACTCCTACATGGACAGTTACCAGACCAGCTCCCCCGCCAGCATGCCCCACCTGATCCTGGAACTGCTGAAGTGTGAGCCCGATGAGCCCCAGGTCCAGGCCAAGATCATGGCCTATTTGCAGCAGGAGCAGGCGAACCGCAGCAAACACGAGAGGCTGAGTACGTTCGGGCTCATGTGCAAGATGGCAGATCAGACCCTCTTCTCCATCGTGGAGTGGGCCCGGAGTAGCGTCTTCTTCCGGGAGCTCAAGGTACGTGCCAGCCCGCGGAGCTTAGAGCGCCCCTTCTGGGAGACCCGGCTCTGTCCCTGCTTCATAGGGTCTTGGTGCGGAAAACACGTTCTCCTTACTTTTCTTCTTTGTAAGATGATGTTTTCGACCTTGACTTCAGAAGTATTTGCAACTTAACTTTACGGGGCTTTTCTTCTCTGTAGCTCTTCGTCTGGGGGCATGGCATTTCATGTCAAATAGGGGAAAGTTGGTTGGTTTTTCTTTTCCGAGGAGGAGAATGTCTCTACTTACTCCCTTTAACCTCAGATGGTTTATGGCTAAAGAACTGAAGCCAGTGTGAAACAGAACCTAGTAAACTTTTAAAAGATGACCAAGTAAAGAGCTCTGTTATAATGGTGCCAAGTTAGAAGGAAACAAGGCCAACATTTAGTTGTGTTTAGACGCTAAAGAATACAAGTGGTACCACTGGTTAGTAGTTAGCAAGTAGGTATTTACTACCTGTTTACCTTGACATTAGGTTGGTAGAGCCTTTGTTTTCGGAGCAGATTCCAATAGGATGTTTACTGCTGTCGGCTGGGGAAAGGGCCCATGGCAAGTGCTAGCCTACCTGGCTGGGCCTTGCTACTCATAATCAATGTCTGTCGTTGATTTTAATGGATTGGTACATTGTAAACACAGCCCTTGTTTGTCTAAGGATCTCTGTTTAACTACATAATTATTTTATTTCCTGAAACTGAAGACCGAATTAATATGGGAAAGTTATAGGGAAGTTTGGGATCTGAGAGTACCAAACTGTATTTGGTGGTCAGTGATTTCGTTCTCTGCGTTGAAAACAAAACTGAATCCTGGGTTTGATTTCTAGTCTGTCACAAAATCAATTTCTTCCTCTTCCTGTGGCTGCTTCAGACACCTAGGACTTTGGGAGGAGATTTAAAAATCTCTGAGAGAAGGACAGTACGAAGCAGACTTTTAATTTAAAGGTTTCTGTTTAAAGTTGTGTGTGTGCGCGGATGGGCTGGGGAATGTGGAAGCCACGTGCAAACGGAAAACGGCGCTTTCCGTGGCCGTCTTCACCTGGCACTGTGATCTGCAACAAAAAAATTAATCTGAACGGATCCGAGTAAGTTACTAGGCTACCCCCAGCCTGCTGTTAGGATGCTGACCGGTCCAGCCCTACCCTCTAGGCCTCCATGCCGCGCGTACAGACAGCTAATGGTGGGGGATCACTCGGGGGGGGGTGGGGAGCAAGCAGAATGCACTGTTAGCTGTCAGGCCCAACCCTCTGAGTGTGGAACCACCCTGGGATAGTCAGGGCGCTGTTTATCATTAAAAACCAAACCAAACCAAAGCTTCCTGGTGCTCTTAGGTTCACGACTTTGTCCCTTAAGAGAACAGGTAAGACATTGGAAAATGAAAATGAAAATGAGAATTTTACATACAGCCGAAATGTTAGGAAATGTACAAGTGAGGAAAGCACAGCCTTCCAAGTCAGAGGAAACCAGTTTGCGTTAGATCTTTGCTACTTAGTAACTGTCTTTGTGGGCAGGTCCTCAATCTCTGAGCCTTAGTTTTCTTGTAGGTAAAGTTGTAGGTGTGGTGTTTGGGGGGTGATGGAGGGTATGATGGGAATAGCAATACGTGTACTGAGGTTTTTAGAGTAATAAATGAGACTATATGGGCAAAGCCTCTAGTCCTAGGAACCCAGCCTATATTATATACTTAATAAATTGGTGCTATTTTAAAATTGCTCTTATTGTTTTATGACAAGTGTGTGGAGGTATTACTCTTATATTCAGGAAAAAAACATGCACTTGTACTCTGATTAGTTTGACATTGGAAAACAATATTACCACATGTGTGGCAGAAAGTAAAATTGTATAATAGTCATTAACTGCTACCAATTGAGGACCTCAAATTTGTCGGGCGGTTAGTTGGTGTAGGATGGATGCAAAGGGGAATAAGACAAAATATTTGCTCTCAGAGATTTTATGATAAAAGACAATTTCATAAATATCTATTCCAAAAAAAAGACTGTTGAAGTTTGTTTCACAAAAGCGTGGGGAAAGGTTATCAAGTGAATATAGAGCCCCCCAGGTAGGACTTTAAGAGTGCTAGGAAAAAACTCTCTCCAAATTTCTCTTTTCTTTTTCCTGTAATTAAATTGTATGAGATTCCTTTCTAGGGCATGAGAGTTCATATTTGGCTAAAATGTAAACACTTTTGAGAACGGGACATACTAAAGCACTGTCAGTCATTTATACTGTTGTTTAAGGCATTTATCAGTCTTTCATGAGAATATGCTTTAAAGAGGGAACAGATATAAACCCTGGGGGTGACACCTGTAAGGGGTGGGAGGTGCTCCCAGGAGAAAAAGACAAACTGGACCCACTTCACCATTTGCCTTGGGCTTACACTGATTCTGTTTAAGTATTTTCCAGAGAAAGAGAAGTAGAATTTCAGAATAACTTAGGGGTCATTTAAATATGGAGCTGTGAGGTGACCATTTGCTTCAGAAGAATTCCTTTTCCTTTGTTTATAAATTTACTTTGTGGAAACCAGACCAAGGCGTTTGAAGCCAGCATGGAGACGTGTGTTGCCGTGTATTTCTCCAGGGCAGAGGGTTTCAAACTTCTGAACTAAGACCTGCAGTAAGAAATATATTCTACCCTGAAACCTGGTGTACCAAACACATCACACACACACACACACAACGCACACACGCGTACAACTGAGCCAGAGTTCCACTAGACAGTACATGATTTTGTCCATGCCATGCACTCTGATATTTTCTGTTCTGTTCTGCTTTAGTCTAATTTATTTCATGCTTTTAAAAAATTTCTGGTCATGACCCACTAAATTGATTTCACGACCCACTAATGAGGCATAACCAGCAGTCCAAGAAACGCTGCTCCTGGAAAGGTGTCATGGACCTTCTGCTGGGCGTTGTCTACCTGCCACCACTAAGAATGACTCCTGGACAAGACCTCTCCCTCCCGGCCTGGCCTCCAAGACATCCCCGAAACCTGCAGCCCGGTCCCTGCCTACCTTCCTGCAAAACTTGTGATTTTTTTTTTTTTTTTAACCTTGCGATTTTAAAATATCGTGTGGGAAGATGAATGCTCCCCTTCACACATTTGTCTTTTTCTTGTTAACTTCACTGCAAATCACCCATCAAGCGATACACTTATAGGGCAGATCAGATTGCTTATACCTCTACAACCCCAAGATGAAAAGGCACATATTTGCTCCCGGAGAGTAATAGGATAATAAGGCAATTTTGCAAATGACCCCTTGCACACTCTCCCAGGACAAGTTAGACTCTCTCCGTGGATAAGAAGAGGGAATACAGATTCCATTTGTTTACTATTTAAGGGATCAGAAGGGCCAGAGGAAATTTGGTGGGTTGTTTTGTTTTTCTACTTAGTTACAAGGTGCAAAAAGGGATATTCTGGTTCCCATTCAAAATATTGGAACGGGAAAGAGGAAAGTATAACTCCCAAACACGTATCTTGAGACATAGCACATGAACAGCAAAAAAAGAAAAAAAAAAAGCAATATACTCATAGAAAGCGTGCAATTTCAGAGCTGGATGACAAGCAGGGAAACAGAGATAGAGGATACATGCAAGTGAGCGGTTTCGTTTTTCTCTATACCTGTAAGGAAGGAACAATCCTGGTCTCTAGCCATAATCATGGCATGGAAAAGCTGAAATTAACACCCTGAAACTAGTAGGTTTCCAAACAGCGCTTGTGCGTCCAATGATACTCCTTGCCTAGAAACCACAGATTTTCCAGATCTGGAAGAGACGGTGGGGGTCGTTTGATTCTCCCCCCTCCATTTACATACGAAGAAGCTGAGGCAGGGGGCCTGTGGCTTGTACCAGATTATACAGCTACCGAAGGGCAGAACTGGGACTGGTAGATTCAGCTTCCAAGAAGCTGTGCTTCTCCGCAGTCCTGCCCCCCACCCCGCAATGCACACACACAAAGAAGCCGTGTAACCTTTGACTCCAGAAATACACGCCTTTGCAAGTGAAGCTAAAGCAAATCTCCACGTTATCAGAAGTCCATCACTACCACCCAATTACTAAATCACTAAATAATCAGGGAGATAGATTTTCTCTGAGCCCAGACGACCCCCTGGGAGTGAGTGAGTCACTTTAGAAAGCTACTATAATTCTCGCAGGCCACTGGGGCATCATTCAGTGAAGTGCATCTACCAGCCGGCAATTCTGAGCCCTGGAGGAGTGTCCAGAGCTCTCCGAGTGCCTTTCCCTCTGCTCACAGCCCTTCTTGGGGAGAATCAGGGGCGGCAACCACGTGCAGTTCTGCTCAGCAGGAAAATGGCTAAAGGAAGTTATGTCCCGGGTCCTCCTTGATGCTGGGTGTGACAGCAAGGGCTCCTTTTTATGTATGTTTGCAAAAATAGGAAAGAAGAGAATTTAGGATTGCAAACAGTTGATAGATGGGCCACGAATTACTGAAGTATGACGATATTTTGGGGGTAGTATCGTACATTCGCTATACCTTCAAATTCTTTTTTCTTTTTTTTGGCTGCGTTGGGTCTTCATTGCTGTACGCGGGCTTTCTCTAGTTGAGGTGAGCGGGGGCTGCTCTTCGTTGCAGAGCGTGGGCTTCTCATTGCGATGGCTTCTCTTGTTGCGGAGCATGGGCTCTAGGTGCGCGGGCTTCAGTAGTTGTGGCACGCGGGCTCAGTAGTGGCTCGCGGGCTCTAGAGCGCAGCCTCAGTAGTTGTGGCTCACGGGCTTAATTGCTCCGCGGCATGTGGGATCTTCCTGGACCAGGGATCGAACCCGTGTCCCCTGTATTGGCAGGCGGATTCTTAACCACTGCGTCACCAGGGAAGTCCCTCCCTTCAAATCTTTAAACCCCATCTGTCTTACAGTGGCCTATACTTTTGACTTTTCCTTGTGTTTTTGGAAATTAAGAGCAAATTCCAGAATCCCCCCTTCCCCCCGCCCCGCCCTGCCATATCATAGAAAGCACTGTCTTTGTGAGTCAAGAAGATTGTGCTTTTTTCTTTCCGTTATTTTTCTCTCATCTGCGTCTTGAGTATCTCATAAACACAAGAGCAGTGAGAAAATAATTCCCACTTTGTTGAACAGCTAATGAATCTGGAGGCTTTATTTGATCTTCTAATGAGACCAGATGTCTTCAGAGGATTCTGGGAATGGGTATAGAAGAACTTCCCCTCCGTGAATGATTCTGATACATGGAGGAGTAAAAAAAAAAAATTCTAAATTAATCCTGAGTGAAACACATAACTAGTGTTCCTGTGGAAAATAGGGCTCAGAGGCTCAGGGAGTTGGTGCCAAAGCAATTCAGCCGAGCCGAAGCCAGTTTTCTCGAAAGTGAGGAGACTGGGGGTGGGAGCAAGTCTTTTCTCTCTGCTCTGGTGCGGAAGCTTTTTGAGCAGAGTTTTATTTATTTATTTTTAACACCCTAGATCACTTTTCCCAAGCCTTAGTTCACTTCTCCCAACCCATGTAGGTCTGCGGTTTGAGATTTCGCTGGATTTGCCCCAATTTATTTTTTTCTTTTTATTGGAGTACAGTTGCTTTACAATGTTGTGTTAGTTTCTGCTGTGCAACGAAGTGAATCAGCTCTATGTAAACCTATATCCCTTCCCTCTTGGACCTCGCCCCCTCCCCCCCGCCCCGCCCCGCCCCGTCCCACCCATGTAGGTCATCACAGAGCACTGAGCTGAACTCCCTGTTCTATATAGCAGGTTCCCGCTAGCTATCTGTTTTACACACGGTAGTGTATTTATGTCAATCCTAATCTCCCAATTCGTCCCACCCTCCCCTTCCCCCCCACCCCCGTGTCCACATGTCCCTTCTCTACGTCTGCATCTCTATTCCTGCCCTGCAAATAGGTTCATCTGTACCATTTTTCTAGATTCCACATATATGTGTTAATATACAATATTTGTTTTTCTCTTTCTGACTTACTTCACTCTGATGACAGACTCTAGGTCCATCCACATCCCTACAAATGACCCAATTTCATTCCTTTTTATGGATTTGCCCCAATTTTAAGCCATGTTTAATGGACTTGCTTAACCCTTCTTGTGTGTGTGTGTGTGTGTTGGGGGCAGTGCATGCATCATGTTTTCCCACATTCACCCGCCGTCCTGCTCCCCTTTGATTCCCCTTGAGCTTTGGGGTTCAGGGTCACATACCCAGAATTATAGTTTGTCACTTTACTTACCTGTGTTTTCATTTCTTTGGATGCAAAGTAGTTCCCCCTGGAAGCAAATGATGAGCATTGAAGTGATTTCCCATCAAGAGGGGAGAAGTGTTTCTATCTGAAGGCAAATTAAAATATCTATGACCATTCAACCTACTCATCAAAAAGAGATCAGAAGAAAAGAAACCGACCCTTCGTAGGTTTACAAGGAAATGAGAAAACTGGCTTTTCTTCCGCTGGGGCTGGGAAGTTTTCTTCTGCCTTTGAATTTGGAGGGAACATTCCATGTTCTGATTCCATGACTCGGGGCTCTTCAGGCATCAGACGTCTGCTTCTGTGATGCCCTCCAGGCAGACCTGGCACAGAAGCCTCTGGGCTGGTTGATGGTGCTGAGAATGTATATGATTGTAGCCTCCCTTGCTTGTACAGGCATGGGTTTTACTGCACCCATGTCGGTTACTGATTGAGAAATCCATTCTTAAGACTTTAAAGTCTTCTTGGTCACTGTCCCATCAATACCTGCTTGTGCTATAGGTGTTGTTCTTTGGTGGAAATGGCCCCCTGACTGCGGAGGTGTGGCTTCTCCACCTTCTGTGTTCCTTTTTAAAGTATTACATTTGCTTTATTTAGAGAGGATGCATCTGCAGACTGCACACTCGGTTTAGACTCTTAACTTCTCGAAGCTTGGTTTCAGCGTAGCCAGGCGCTAGTCGTTTCCTCCCTGGGAGGCCAGGAGATTTGGTCGAAGCAATGACGATGGCTTTATACCGGGTTTGCTTGTTCACACGCCCGATATGCTTCCTGTTCCTTTTGATCTTTGACTGTGTTGGGTCTTCGTTGCCGCACGCGGGCTTTCTCTAGTTGCGGCGAGCGGGGGCTACTCTTCGTTGTGGTGCACGGGCTTCTCATTGCGGTGGCTTCTCTTGTTGCAGAGCATGGGCTCTAGGTGTGCAGGCTTCAGTAGTTGCGGCACGCGGGCTCAGTAGTTGTGGCTCGCAGGCTCTAGAGCGCAGGCTCAGTAGCTGTAGTGCACGGGCTTAGTTGCTCTGCGGCATGTGGGATCTTCACAGACCAGGGCTCGAACCTGTGTCCCCTGCATTGGCAGGTGGATTCTTAACCACTGCGCCACCAGGGAAGCCCCCTGTTAATCTATTTGTTATCTACCAGCATCGTGGGGAGCATGGGAATAGCCAGCCGTACCCAAGGAACCCGTGTTTAACTGGCTGGGCCACTGTCAGGCATCTGAAATGAACAATGAGGGTAGGAAGAAAATGGGCATCTTCCTTGCTCTGCTCAAGGTCAGGTGGTGAAGGGAAGAGAGGTCCCTTTTACTGGGTGCTCACTCTTTGCCTGCACTAGGAGTGGGTGCCTCGGGCCCTTTTCTGGTCCACTCCTTAGGGCAGCTCCGGGAAATGAGGACAGGACAAGGTCTCCTTTGGTCTTAGAGAGGGAGAGGGAAAGCCCTTGACCACTGCTGTCACATAACATGGTCCTTCCAGAGGACACGTCCATCCCTCCCTTATGGGCCCGAAGAGACACGGAGTTAATTGATTAATAAAAGTTTGTTAACTAGGTTTTTATTTTTTAATTTTTAAAAATTTATTTTATTCAAGTATAGTTGATTTACAATGTGTTCATTTCTGCTGTACAGCAAAGTGACTCAGTTATATATATTCACTTTCATATTCTTTTCCATTATGGTTTATCACAGGATATTGACTATAGTTCCCTGTGCTATACAGTAGGACCTTGTTGTTTATCCATTCTATATATAATAGTTTACATCTGCTGATCCCAAACTCCAAATCCACCCTTCCCCCAAACCCCCTCCCCCTTGGCAACCACAAGTCTGTTCTCTAAGTCTGTGAGTCTGTTTCTGTTTCATAGATAAGTTCATTTGTGTCATATTTTAGATTCCACAGATAAGTGATATCATATGGCATTTGTCTTTCTCTGTCTGATTTACTCCACTTAGTATGATAATCTCTAGGTCCATCCATGTTGCTGCAAAGGTATTATTTCATTCTTTTTTATGGCTGAGTAGTATTCCACCATATATACATATATATGTGTGTGTGTATATATATGATATATATATATATATATTACATACATACACATACATACACACCACGTCTTCTTTATCCATTCATCTGTCGATGGACATTTAGGTTGTTTCCATGTCTCGGCTATTGTAAACATTGCTGCTATGAACACTGGGGTGCGTACATCCTTTTGAATTAGAGTTTTGTTTGAATATATGCCCTGGAGTGGGATTGTAGGAAACTCTATTTTTAGTTCTTTAAGGAACCTCCATACTGTTCTCCATAGTGACTGTATCAATTTACGTTCCCACCAACAGTGCAGGAGGGCTCCCTTTTCTCCACACCCTCTCCAGCATTTATCATTGTAGGCTTTTTAGTGATGGCCATTCTGACCGGTGTTAGGTGTTACCTCACTGTACTTTTGCTAACTTGGTTTTTTTTTTTTTTTTCTTTAAATTAAGGTTTTCCAATTTATTATTAGCTCACCCATTAATCTTACGGTCAATCTCTATTCTGCACAGAAAATCATTTAAAATTACATATTAGAATAAATGCTTCTAAAGACCTAATTTTTTTATTACATGTTTATTGGAGTATAATTGCTTTACAATGGTGTGTTAGTTTCTGCTTTATAACAAAGTGAATCAGTTATACATATACATACGTTCCCGTATCTCTTCCCTCTTGCGTCTCCCTCCCTCCCACCCTCCCTATCCCACCCCTCTAGGTGGTCACAAAGCACCGAGCTGATCTCCCTGTGCTATGCGGCTGCTTCCCACTAGCTATCTACCTTACGTTTGGTAGTGTATACATGTCCATGCCACTCTCTCGCTTTGTCCCAGCTTACCCTACCCCCTCCCCATATCCTCAAGTCCATTCTCCAGTAGGTCTGTGTCTTTATTCCTGTCTTACCCCTAGGTTCTTCATGACATTTATTTTTCTTAAATTCCATATATATGTGTTAGCATACGGTATTTGCCACCTCCTAGAGAAATGGAAATAAAAACAAAAATAAACAAATGGGACCTAATGAAACTTCAAAGCTTTTGCACAGCAAAGGAAACCATAAGCAAGACCAAAAGACAACCCTCAGAATGGGAGAAAATATTTGCAAATGAAGCAACTGACAAAGGATTAATCTCCAAAATTTATAAGCAGCTCATGCAGCTCAATTAAAAAAAAAAAAAGCTAACTTGGTTTTTAAACAACCAAGTTTTTTAGTCAAATAATCTGTTAGTACCAGCAAAATTAACCGAGGCACTTGAATCGGTTGGGGGATGGGTGGGGATCTGGAATGAGAAAGATGGAGAAAGAGACAAAGACGTGGGGAAAAAACACCTCAGCAGGTAACCTGCCCCGGAGGTTGGAGCTCCATTAATAGGCGAGGGTTTAGGGAAGACTCAAGGTTAACAGAAAATACTTCCATTTTTCCTCGACTGCAGAGTTTGGATAATAGGTGAGAAGAATACCCGCCATTTATTGAGTTTTTACTGTGAGTCAGACCGTTGTTAAGTGCTTTACCAGTACTGTATCTCACTTAATGCTAATTAATCCCTGGGCAACGGGCATGTTTGCTCCCAGGGTACAGAGTAGGCTACCAAGACCTAAAGATTTTCACCGATTTGCCCCAAGTCCCATGGCTAATAAGTGGTAACAATGTCATCGAAACAAAAAATGTATATGGCGGTCTTTTGTAAACTATGCCCATCTCAATACCGCTTTACAATAGGTCTTAAAGGACCTCTATGACTCTTAAACTACAGAGAGCAGTTTCTTAAATTGGCCCAAGAACATGTAAATTCTTTCTTTCTTTTTTTAATTGGAGGGCCACCTTGTAGGGCTGGAATCCGGAACCGTTTGCATTGGAGAAGATGAGTTTGCCATTGGTGGCAGACTCTGGAGATTCTAAACCTTCATCCGTAAAAGGGGCCGTAACTGGGGGGGCCGCAGAACCAGGCCATCGGGTGCAGCAGGGGTGCGGTCTTCTCGACTTGGGGACACTGGGCAGGCTGTCCCCGCCGCCCCACCGCCAGTGCCCAGCACCGCTTCCTACCGCGTGATCAGTAGAGGCAGGTGCATCAGTCTGTCTGCTTAGAAGCAGGTACACACTTGTTTGCTGAGAACAACGAGGGTCCATGCTCACTCCAAGACCTGCGTCTGCCCAGCAGGGCACACGAACTGCTCACAGATCTTACAGAAAGTCCGAGACGTTCATTCCTCAGTGTGGGGGAGGGAGAGCTCCCTGAGTCCCTGAGCCCCAGGACCCTGTCTGCCCACGGTGTCTGCTGTTATACAGAGTCAGGTTATGGGTGACAAAGCCACAAACATGACTCGTGTGTGACACTCCTTAACACAATTTGAAGGACTTTGCCCTCTGAACCTGTGAGGTAAAACAGGTCTTCCTATTTTCCTGGGTAAGTGAAGGATGACTGTACTCCTACTTACTCTTCGACGACTTGGGAAGTCGATCATACAAGTCTTTGAGGGCTCCACATCCATTTGCAGAATGGCTGCATGGAAATTGGGCATTTGTGCTATTGTTCACGTTAAAGACATTAATGTCTAACCCAAGAATACCACCCACACTCGAGAACAGAGACGTACACGGCATCACCTCTGCCAGCAGCTGGGTCTTTCTTAAATGACTGATGCTTAAAACCTAATTCTCTCTGCACTTCTGCCTTTTCCGTGCACCAGGCGAAGCTCAGGCCGCCTGTTCATGGGTCCCCAGCCAGCTTCTCTGGAGACACTCGGACCTTCTGTATCATTTTCCTGATTTTCTCCACTTTCCTTCACCT
The DNA here is from genome assembly GCF_937001465.1 of Orcinus orca. NCBI lineage: Eukaryota > Metazoa > Chordata > Mammalia > Artiodactyla > Delphinidae > Orcinus > Orcinus orca. Next base: position 30,491,684 of record NC_064559.1, read on the forward strand.
CCATCTCTCCTTTTCAATCTGCCCAGACTCCCTTTCTCTTTTCTCACTCACATGGCTTCTCCTCCTTCCCTCGGGATGCCTCAGCTTCCTAGAGGCACCTGCAGGCATTGCTTTGTACAGCATCGTGGTCCCTGGGACCCCTGTCCTCGGCTGCATCTGCGTTTTCCCTGCAGGTGGAATGTGGTGGACCAGGAGAGCACCCGAGCCCCGTAGGTCTGAGGATGGGAAACAGTTGAGTACATAGACCCTAGGAGTGGGCTGCATTCAAGCACGTTCCACGTAGATGGAACGTCTATGTGGCCCTGTCTCTGGGTGAGGGGACCCCACGCAGCGGGGTCTTCTGTTGGGTGTACCCTGTAACGCCCGTGCCAAGACAGCTTCGAAATTCTCCTTGTTTCTCAGCAGCGGTGCGTGGCAAGGCCCCGCTACCTATGTACGTTGTGTAGCGACATCTCCACACAGTCCCACAAAGGTGCCAAGGCGTCCCTTCCTTTGAACTTCCTCCCTGGAAATCATTTTCAAATGCCACGTTTCCGACCTCCCAGGACCAAGTGTGTGAGTTCTTCACGTACAGCGTCCTCTGAAGGGACAGCCAAACACTTGGAGGAGAAATTGCACAGATCTGAAGTGCGCAGGACCTCTGGGCCGTGCTGCTGTTCATTTCTCTCCAGAAACTAAAAGAACACCACGTTAGCTCGAATATTTAGAAGTGTCACCAGGATTACACAACATTTGGGATTAACTTTACAACCAACCTTGATCCGACTTCTAATTCCGTAAGAATGCTTTTTCTTTACATGACAAATGGACTCATTGGCCAGTAGGTCTAAAGTCTGTCTTTTATTGCACAATAAGAGCGTTGCAAAGGCAGAAGGTAACCCCAGATGGGTGCCTCTTGTCTTTCATTTGGGGAGCGCGGAGATAGCTGGCCTTTCATCCAGTGGCTCACAGAGTTGAGTTTTGAAGTCTACGGCGGGACCACCTCCGGTGAATTGACTATCACATTTCTAAATACCCTGTTTACAGAATACTTTACCTGTGAGAGCAGGATAATTATTTCATTTAAATTTTTTAGGGGGGGATGAAACACAGAAGGTACCAGATCCGTGTTGAATGGATACACCCAAGGTGTGGAGGAGGACGGGTTGGGAGGGATGGGGGTAAGGCAGCAGAGATAACATTCTGTCTTCACTTTGAAGCGACGTCAAATTGCTAATTGGTAATCGGAAGATTCTCAGGATTTCAATGTCTTCTTAAGCAGTGTTCCTGACGTGATTGATACAGACACACTCACATTCATTTGGTAAAAAATAATTCCACTCACATATAGGTTTTGGGTCCCACGTGGATAGGTTTTGGGTCCCACGTGGTTCCCCCGGGCAGAGCTTGTGTGTATATAATCACAGAGTTTTGAGTACATATCCTGTTTTCAGATGTGTTCCCTGAAATGTTGGCTCATTCTAAGACCTGTTTTATTTTGACCACTGTATCTTGCCTCGTCTAACATCACCACAAATCCTCCTTTACCACACACATCCCAGCACCATGGTTGTGCTTTTTGGATCTGTAGTCGTGATGGATAAGAGGCTTGGCTTATTGCCTAATTAAAAGAAAAAAGAAACCTACTAAATATTACATTTCCCCTTGTAAAATAATGATATAGATTAGTGTTTGTGCAGAAGTGTTGGCAACAGAACTCTTCAAAAGTTTTCCTTCGGGTGATGAAAGCTGTTATATTATTTTGACTAGCTAATCAAATATAATTGGGGAGCTTGAAGTACCTTACATTTTCCTTGTACAGTTATCAAAGCGGGAAATGTAACTCGTGGAGCTGATGAAAGGCCTCTCTCTTCAATTATGAACCTTACAGAGGGAAGAAAGAACAGTTCTGTTGCTAAAAACTCAGAGCTTGAAATGCCCCTTAATGTTAATTGCTGTAATAGCTAGTTAACACATTATTATACATTTTAATTGATTCTTGCTCCAGTTTCGGAGGAAAAAAAAACTCTGGATCTGTGCGGCAAGTAAATTAAGGAGGGAAGATGCTTGGGGACAGTAGTATTACTGTTTATATTAGGTTTAAATCATGCCAGATATTTGCAGTACAAACGGTAGCCCTCACTTTTGTGGGGTCTAACTTGCTTTAAAAGCATTAATAGTTTGCACTCATGTATTGGGGTTTGTGGTTATGAATGTTTTCAAAGGAGTTTTATTTGACCATTGAGAATTCCTTTTATGGTTTTATCAATGACATGTCACAATCTTGAAAACATAACTTCATTCCAGTCATGTATTCGGATGGGTTCAGCTGAGGGTTGGCTTTTGAAAAGAATCAAAACATATTACACCTGCATTTCACTCACCAGGACGTAGCATTTTTTTTTCTTTCGGGTTGAATCCCACTCTCAAGCTACCTGTAAAACACTTCTGGCATAAATGATGAGTTGTGACCTAGGATTAGGACAGATTTCAGCTTTTATTCATTTATGAATTCACTTGTTCACCCCCTCGTTCATCAAACCTGTAACGAGTTCCTACTGTGTGTCGGTCCCCTTGCTACATTATGGCAGACGAGACAAGTGGGCCTGGCCGGACACAAGTTACATCCTCCTGGGCACTTTTCTCAATTAAAGTCAATGCAGCACCAAACACCACAGCCAACCCTGACTCTGAGAGCTTGTGCAGCTGACTGTGCTTCCACTGATGTGTGAAATGTACTGGAACTGGAAAAGACGATTGACTTCTCATAGACAGCAAGCCGACCTCTGAGAAACATGGCAGTAGTCCAATAATGATGAAAACTGAGAGATGGAGGTGTGTCCAGAAAGTAGGGTAAGCTCTTGGGGGGCGCCTACCCAGCCTGGGGCAGGGGAGGGGGAAGTCTTGGAGGATGAGTGGGAGATGCCAACCAGATGAGCAGCTAGAAGTGAGGGGAGTCAGGGAGGCGTCCCCAGCAGAGAACGGCTGGTGCAAAAACGTAAGGCCTGTGCACTGTACTTTGGGGACCAGGGCATAATTCCCGCGGTGGGAAGGTGAGCATGTACATGGGAGGTGGCTGGACAGGGGACCAAGGTCACTCACATGGGCTCTTAAGTAAGGATTTTATTCAAGGCAAAGGGAGGCTACCATGGGAAGTTGAGAAGGGGTGACCCAGAGGGATTGGAAATGTACCACAGGGACTGTTGGACATAATGCCTACTGCTTCCTTTTTTGTTTTGTTTATTTATTTATTTTTGGCTGCGCTGGGTCTTTGTTGCTGCACGTGGGCTTTCTCTAGTTGCGGTGCACAGGCTTTTCACTGCGGTGTCTTCTCTTCTTGTGGAGCACCGGCTCTAGGTGCGTGGGCTTCAGTAGTTGTGGCACACGGGCTCAGTAGGTGTGGCGCTCGGGCTTAGTTGCTCCGCGGCATGTGGGATCTTCCCGGACCAGGGATCAAACCCATGTCCCCTGCATTGGCAGGCGGATTCTTAACCACTGCGCCACCAGGGAAGCCCTGTTTCCTTTTTTGAGTTCAGCTTTGGTGTGGTTTTCCCTCGTTTCCCAGCATTTAGCTGAAATACATTCCAATGATTTCTTTTTGTGTATCACTTAAAACCTTGTTGTTGTTGTAAAGAAGGCATATAGTTGATCTCTTTTCTGTATAGTTTATTTTTGCTATTCTTTCCAATAGACCTTTTCCTTCTAGGTGAATTCCAGTTAATTGGTGACATGGATATATTTGAGGTCTTGGTCTTTGTTTCATGTTTAATTTAAACAGATGCGACATTTGAACATTTCTTCAGTATAACACGTGTTTTGACCAGGAGGGTTTTTCTTTCTAACCTTACACTTATCTATTGCTGTTTATTTCATAGTCATGGATTTAGTGGCACCAAATCAGTTTATATTCGCGTTATTGGGGGGAGGGTGCTATCTAGCCCAGTGGATCTAGAGTTATCACATACCAGCTTTTCAAATTATTTGTTCGAATCATTCATTTATTCATTCAATACATGCTAATTAAATACCCACTAAGCGCCAAGCCCTCCTCTAAACCAGAGGATGCTGTTGTGAACAAGACCAGCTGGGTACCGTTTTTATGGACACTCGCTTTGTAGTGGGAGGGAAGCAGATGATAAACTGCCTAGAAAGATCCTGTGAACAGTTAGAATAAATGAGTGAGGAGCGTAGATAGGAAGAGAGGGAGCAGTTAGAGGGCTGCAGAGAAGACGGACGTGAAGGGCGGACGCTTGAACTGAAACCTAAACAGCAGGAAAGAACCAGCCTTGCTAAATCTAGAGATGTAGCCGTCCAGGCACAGGAACAGCAAGTGCAAAAGCCCTGAGGTGGAAACCAGCTTGGTATTTTCAAGAAACGTGGAGAAGGCCAAAGTGCGTAAGTCAAAGAGCTGGCAACGTGCAGCCCACGTAGGGCTTGGATTTTCTTCTGTTTGGGATAGGAACTCTTAGGATTTTAGGCAATGGAGTGTCTTCATCGAATTTCATTATAGGAAATGTTGCTCTGGCTGTAGGTGGGAAATGGGTCAGGAGGAAGCAAGAAAGGGCGTAGGAGAGTCAGCAGCCCAGCGGCTTAGACAGGGCATGGCGGTGGGAATGGGGAGAAGCGGATGGACTCAGGACACAGGTTGAGGTAAAGCCGACGCAATTTTGCTCAAAGGGGCTTTGGGAGAAAAAGATGAGACAAGCACAACTTGGGTTTTTGGCTTGAGCCGTTGAGAGCCATTTGTTGAGAAGGAAGGGGAACCAGCATCTCTGGGAGCAGGGGCTGCCAACTTCCTAAAATGCTCCTGGGACAGATAGACGCAGAGGCCAGGGCTGGTCCTTAGATGCCTGCTTTGGGAACCCCTGATTATTCTGGAGAACACAACTAAACCACCCCGTGCAGATAAAGAATCCAAGCTCTTCTTAGAGGCCAGGATTCTCCACACTCCCCTGCAGTCTACTTCAGAGTTTAGCAGCAGTCAGTATGCTCTTTGATTTGCAACTTAAACCCTTCCTTCTGCAGAAGTGTCACCCCCTCTGTCATAAAGTCAAGACAGGAGGGTACCCTTGGCTTGATTCTAACCTGTTACTGAGTTACAGCTTGTTGAGTTGCAGCTCCGTGAAAACCTACAGATATTGTCATTAAGGGATTCAAACTGATTACAGTAATCAAGACACAGGAGTCTGGTTAAGACTGGACCCTTCTGCCGACACAAACTGACCAGGATGCAAATTCAATCGGAGTGGCACCTCCGGAAAATTAGTGGCTGAGGACGTTCACTGCTTGATCCCACGTGACTTTCCCCTTCCAAGAACGTAAACCAGATTTGGACCATCGAACCTTTAAAAGGATTTTTCTTACTTCAATATGGATTCTCTAGAATTTGACCCCAAAGTTTGAGTCACCACCGTGACATGGACCCAGTTTGTTTTCCTCCACAGTCCTTTTTATGAGGAGAAAATTGCTAGTTATTTTAAATATTCTTTCTAAGCTTTATCTCCAATCCTTTCATTATCTTTGTTGCTTTTCTAACAGCTTTCACTTTTTCTGTAGTAGTAATCAGAGATAATCTAAGCTATAGTCTTTCCAAAGCTTCTCTCACCCCAGCGCAGAGCAGTGGTTGGTGTTTGGACAAATCCAGGGATTTACCTACAAAATTATAGATGGGCATGAATATGCCAGACATACCAGAATCAATAACCCTGCCAGCAGCAATGAGTGTTTTATCTACTCCGAAAGGACTTTGTTTCCCACTGTTGAGCACCTTACTTAATTTACTTCTAGGCACTGAAAAAACCCTGATACTATTTTGTCCAGTATCTTTGCAGTTGAAGCACCTTCTTACCCACTCACTTATTAGCCCAAGTCAGTGGTCACTTGCAACACAGACTGACCTCAGCTTTGTGGACCCTGAAACTTAAACAATTTGGGAAGCACTCGATGAAAACAAAAACAAAAATATCTTCTCTTTTGCACATTTTACAAACTTTAGTCCTTGTGCATAGAATTGCTTGGATTCCCTCAAGAGCCTGGAGAGCGCTCATACATGGGAAGGTTCCTGAAGCTTAAGCTCATTCGTTTCAGGTATAAGTGCCTCTGATCTGCTGTCTGCTAAGGAATTTCTTGCATAGGTCATCACTGGGGCTAGGAGGAAGGTGGGGATAAAGAATCTGCGTGGTGGTCCAATAGGATTTAAGTGTAGACCACCCAGATTGAATAACACAGATATGAAGCCCAGACACCTTCACCGAGTTTTCTTTCTAAAAATAATTCCTCATTGGTCATGGGACAAAAGATAGTCCTGCCTGTAGACTCAAGACGTAACTACAGCATCGTTAGATGCTCTCTGGGTGGTCCACCTTCTCCTCGCCTCGGCTCACTGACTGGCCGCTGTGACACCTCATCCTATCCGACCCCGCTCTCCTTGCCCTAAGAAATGTCTCATACACATATCCAACCAGTTTATGCAGAAAGTGCTGTTAAGTTCTATTTCAGTTTTGATGAAGGATTCATAGAGAATTCAGACTCTCCGATAACAGTAGTACTTCGTGTACATGCAGGTGCCACAGTGATCTCATGAGAAACGTTAGGGGTTTCCCATGGTGCGATGAAAGAGGATATAAAGGTTGGGGGCTCCTCAGATTGGAAAATTTCAGTTTTTTCCTTCCTCTTAGAATCACATTGTAAACTATTACGTGATCATACATTTCCTGTTTGATTTTATTTACCCAGTCTTGACTTACACATCTGAGTAAAAAGACCAGAACTCTGAAGGGATTCGTTAGAAAGAACATTGGAAAATAGGATCTCTATCTGGGTCTCAGTACTATGCGCGCATCCGTGAGTGGTTACCTCTAAGCTGGACTTGTCGGCTTTCAAATGGGACCTTGCAGAATGTTTTGATGAAGAGTTTAGTCTCGAGAGCTCAACATTCAAAACAAAGTTTAAAGGTTTTGAGAGGTTTTTAAAAAGTGAATTTTACTCGCTTCTAGTATGGCTAAAAACATGAACTGAATTTCTCAAGTGTTTTTCATTTGTGAGGTGGTATGACTATATAAATTGTGCAGAAGAACTTAAGTTTCTTGCCAAAACAAAAATAAATAAATGAGATGGTAGATGTGTTCATTAACTAGATGGGGGGAATCCTTTCAAAATGCAGCAGGGAGGGATAAACTGGGACATTGGGACTGACGTACACACACTACTATATATAAAATAGGTGACTAATAAGGACCTACTGTATAGCACGGGGAACTCTACTCAATACTCTGTAGTGACTTACATGGGAAAAGAATCTAAAAAAGAGTGGATGTGTGTATATGTATGACTGATTCACTTTGCTGTACAGCAGAAATTAACACAGCATTGTAAATCAACTATACTCAATAAAATTTATTTTTTAAAAGTAGATGTATAATCAAATCATCACAATGTACACTTTAAATATCTTACAATTTCATATGTCAACTAAATACATCAATAAAACTGAAATAAATTCATTTATTTATTGTACAGGGGACCAAAGGAGTATGTATTCGTTGAATGGACGGGTAACAGGGTCCCTTTGTGCATTAATTATGGACTTTTGTTTTGAGGAGTAGTTAAGGTAGAGAGGAAAGACAGTCTAGCAAATTCTATGAGCCAAGTCATATTTTGGAGTGTCTTGTGGTTTTTATTTCTAAATAAACTACAAGTCAAGAATCTCCTTTAAATAAAATGATCAGTCAGAGGTTTCACGGACTGTTCCTGCATAATAACGTTTAATAGAAAATCTCTTCTAAAAATGGAATGTATCAATGAATCTGGATTAGAGCTGATTCAGGTTGCTGACTCTTCGTGGGAGCATACCCTACCTCGTGACGTATAAACATGAGTCGTGGCAATGGTCATTAATTGAGAGAATTCTGGAAGAATTTGTAGGGCAGAGGAGAAACGCGTTGACATCCTTTGGAACAAGAGAGTGAAAATGAATTTATTTTTAAAAATTTTTATTGGAGTATCGTTGATTTACAGTGTTGTGTTAGTTTATGCTGTACATCAAAGGGAATCAGTTATACATATACCTATATCCACTCTTTTTAAGATTCTTTTCCCATATAAGCCATTACAAAGTATTGAGTACAGTTCCCTGTGCTATACAGTAGGTCCTTATTAAAAGGAATTTATTTTTTGAAATGAGAACAGACTACCCACTTTTCCAGATTCCTGTCCTTTTATGAGATTTTTTTTTTTTTGAGCCATTTTCTTCTTTGGTTAGGAATTATTTACCCAGATGACTACCTAGTAAGAAATTAGAGACCAGTCACATTATGTATAGAGCCATTTAGATTAACGTTCTTTGATTTCTAAATCAAATGTGCCACACAGAACACACTTTCACAGTGTTATATCCACAAAATAGTGGCTACATCACGGTGCTTATATCCACAAAATAGTATTTCACATGGTTTTGCAGTAGGTTTTTCCACAGCTTTGAGCCCTGACCCGCTTCACTTCAGGAGGAAGGAAAAACCCCACTAAATCAATGATTAGCTTAGATCTGAAAACACTTTGCTGCAAAGGTGTAATATCTTTTTACAAAGGTTTCTGAGGTAAGGAGTATTTGTTTAGCTTTAACTTTATCAAAATAGAACACTAGGTAAAAACACATTGAAAGGGCACTTGAAACAGCAGAGCTGCCCCAAATCTATTGTTCCGTTACATTTGAGGGTCGGGCAAATCCAGTTGTTAAATTATCTCACGTTGAGAATTGGTTAAATAAATGTTTATTAATTGCTCCCACTTTTCCTGACTCTCTTAGTTCAATCAGTTTTAGAGCAGAGAAGTAAAATATATATATATATATTACAAGAGAGCTTATCCTCTACTTAACTGCTGATTATTTCTCTAAATAGACTATCTTCTTTTTTTCTTGTAATTTTTTTTTTTTTTTTTGCGGTACGCGGGCCTCTCACTGCTGCGTCCTCTCCTGTTGCGGAGCACAGGCTCCGGACGCGCAGGCTCAGCGGCCATGGCTCATGGGCCCAGCCGCTCTGCGGCGTGTGGGATCTTCCCGGACCGGGGCACGAACCCGCGTCCCCTGCATCGGCAGGCGGACTCTCAACCACTGCGCCACCAGGGAAGCCCTTTCTTGTAATATTAGTTCACTTATTTACTGTATGAAAGATTCATTAAATTCTATAGTGCTTTACAGTTTTCAGAAGCTTCACACACATGATTTCATATCATCGCAGAATAACCCTCCTCACCCCTATATTGCCCCACCCCCTCATCAACCTGGTAACCACTAGTTTGTTCTCTGTATCTGTGAGTCTGCTTCTTTTTTGTTTTATTCACTAGTTTGTCATATTTTTCAGACTCCATATATAAGTGATATCATACAGTGTCTGTTTATTTTTCTCTGACTTATCTCACTTAGTGTAATGCCCTCCAAGTCCATCCATGTTGCCGCAAATGGCAAAATTTCATTCTTTTTTATGGCTGAGCAATATTCCATCATATATGTGTACCACATCTTCTTTATCCATTATCTGTTGATGAGCACTTAGGTTGTTTTTGTGCCTTGGCTGTTGTAAATAATGCTGCTATGAACATTGGGGTGCATGTATCTTCTCGGATTAGTTGGGTTTTTTTTCCGGATGTATATCCAGGAGTGGAAATTCTGGGTCATATGGTAGTTCTATATTTAGTTTTTGAGAAATAGACTATTTTCAATTTAAAAAAATACACTTGTCTCCATTCTAGTGGATTTAAAGCTGTGATGCAAAGCAGAGCTGATATTCAGGAAGACCGCAGGGGCCGGTACACCTGGGTTACTCAGCATCTCACTCCTCCCAGACAGAGCCAATGATAATATTTAGAAGATATTTTTTTCTGAAGGTCTTAAAAGTTGATCAGTTTAAAAACAGATGTACACAGGCTATCTTGCATTTGATTTTGTGATTAAAACAGTCTGTGTTGTGTTATGAAGGAATCCAGGGACGTGGGACGCTGCTTCAGGTTGACAGAATGTGCTTGTCTCTTGTCTGATATGAGGGGGAAATTGATTTCTCTTTGCTATGACTGTCTTCACAAGGAAATACTTATAAACAGATAGGCTCTAACTCATCAAAAATCAAGGTAATAGATGGGAAAAGAATTTGAAAAAGAATAGATACATGTATGTGTATAACTGAATCACTTTGCTGTACACCTGAAACTAACACAACATTGTTAATCAAACTATGCTCCAATATAAAATAAAAATTAAAAAAAATCAAGGTAAAGAAACAGCAGAAGTAAATCTCGCAAAATTGATCTTCCTGATTTTAGATACTTCTTATACCAGAATACCCATTAGCTACAAAGGGAATCCCTAGGTGGGACCATTTACAGAGACTGTATTCGAGCAAGCAGTTTGGGGGGCAAGGGCAGGGAGAAAATGAGGCTTTTTTGTGGGGGCTGTGTTGGGTCTTCCTTGCTGCGCGCAGGCTTTCTCTAGTTGTGGTTCGCAGGGGCTACTCTTCGTTGCGCTGTGCAGGCTTCTCACTGCAGTGGCTTCTCTTGTTGCAGAGCATGGGCTCTAGGCGCGCAGGCTTCAGTTAGTTGTAGCGCATGGGCTCAGTAGTTGTGGCTCGCGGGCTCTAGAGCACAGGGTCAGTAGTTGTGGCGCACGGGCTTAGCTGCCCCGCGGCATGTGGGATCTTCCCGGACCAGGGTTCGAACCCGTGTCCCCTGCATTGGCAGGTGGATTCTTAACCACTGTGCCACCAGGGAAGTCCCAAGGCATTTTTTAATATTATATTTTTAACCATATTATATAGCCGTCAGATATGTTTTTAAATGATAGTCTGTTGATTAACAAACTCCTTGTGGGTTAGTTATAATAGCAACTTTGCTTCAATATCAAAAGACAAAATTTGAGTGACTTGAGGATACATGTGCTGCCACCTAAAGTGAGATTCTTTTAATCAAAACATCTAAAGGTCAAATAATAATAATTCATATAAAATTTGGAAAGAACACACAGTTGTATACCCCTCCCACACCCCACCATTGAAATCTGTTTTTAGTTAATAGGAAATGGGAGTAAAATATTTTATTGAGTCTAAATATAGACTTTCATATATTAAAAGAAATGCTATTTACAGGTGATTTGTTACTAAATAAAATCTTGGAGGGACACTTTTAATTACCAGAATGGTAAGGTAACAGTAAACACGGGAAATAGAAATGAATAAAGTGTTCACAGACTCACACTGCTATAAATAACCCCCCAAGTCTGCTACTATTATTAGCATGGATGAACAAAAGAAGAATCTAGAAATAGAAAGGGGAAGAGCTTCTCGGAGAGCCTTGTATTCCATGGCATAGGAAATATTTCTAGTGAGCTCAAGAATTTAGGGGGTTAATTGATTTTTAAAGAGGACATTTCCATGCTATCTGTTTGCCAAGGAAATTCTTTTTACTGGCATGTTTGTAAAGTTGGCCGGCTAATATTTCCTCTGGGTGACAAAAGGTGTGATGAAGAATTTTATCTTGACCTCCTTACTAAAATCGGCACTGAGGGCTTGCCTTTTTGTTAACTTCTTTGGTTATTATCAGATTATATCTCTAGAGGATTAGTCAATGTGGCTGAAGTTGGAAGGGGCAGTGGACAGCCCTGGACCGAGAGTCAGGTCTCAGCATCACCTGAGCCACCAGTGAGCTCTGGGTCAAAGCACTTACAGATGTGTCCCTGTGCCAGTTTCCTGACTGACGCATGTAGCAAACATGTATTGAGCCGCCAGGCCCAACGCTAAGCAGTGGGGTTACAAGGTAAATAAAAGTACCTGGTTCTGGGCTTCCCTGGTGGCGCAGTGGTTGAGAGTCCACGTGCCGATGCAGGGGACGCGGGTTCGTGCCCCGGTCCGGGTAGATCCCACATGCCGCGGAGCGGCTGGGCCCGTGAGCCATAGCCGCGGAGCCTGTGCTCCGCAACGGGAGAGGCCACAACAGTGAGAGGCCCATGTACCGCAACAACAACAACAACAAAAAAAGTACCTGGTTCCTGCTCACAGGCCATTTGTGGCTGGGAGGGCAGACCTGGAGTTTACAAAGAATGTATCATAGAGATAATCCCTATGCAAGAACACAGGGCAGAACTGTACTCTATCTAAGGAAAGGGCACTCAGGAAAACTTTGTAGAAATGGGGCCATCTGAATCAACTCCATCTTGAAGGATGCCTCATTATAAAAAGGGATGAAAATGGCTGTGCTTGGTTATCTTACAAGGCTCTGGTGAGGATCCAATGGCATGATAAAGGTGAGTTGAAAAACATAAAAGACAATATAAGCATAGGCTACTACTGTCCCATATGACACATAAAACATTTCTATTTTATCTTATTTTTTATAACAAAGGATTCACATGCATAAATAGTATTATACATTGTCTGCTACGTTTTTTTTTTCTTTTTTCATAACTAGTGATGAGTGCAATTGTTTGAGAACTGATTATAAAACTGTAGTTAAGTGACAGAAAAACAGATGTCTAGTACTTTGTTTTTGTTCAGTATGACCCAGAATCAAAAGAAGAAAAGATAACTTCCGCAAATACAGCTTTATTTTTCCATATGTGGTAATGATAGGAATTACTTTTAAAACGGTTATATTTGTGGTGATTTTCAGGATATGAAGTTATGACTTTGAGGTATTGAGTATTAGTAGATTATTATTTTTAAACACAAATTACTTATGCACAAACTGTGTGTTTTCTGGTGAAAAAGGTTATCTTTCTTAGGCAAATGAAGTATGAGATTTACCTCTCTCCAGTAGAAATTTATTATTTTCTTATCCTCAGTTGGATAGCTGCCTCTGTGATTTAGTGATTTATTCAACAAGTATTTTTTGAGTGCCTATTATGTGCAGTGTCAAACAGGGCAAACAGTATCTTACAGAATACGTTCCAACACGTCTTTTTAGAGGGAAACATTTTTTTAAATTAATTTTTTATTGGAGTAGAGTTGATTTACAATGTTGTGTTACTTTCTGCTGAACAGCAGAGTGAATCAGTTATACATATACATATATGCACTCTTTTGTAGATAGAATGAAACATTTTAAAAAATACATGGAATTCAGGCATTGATTGCATTTCCCCTCAGCACCTCCATGCATGTACGTGAATCAGTGTTTGACCCCGAAAAAACAGGGAAGCCTCTTTGCTTCAGCAATATGCAAATTAATTTGGAGTATGCAAATAATTTGAGCAGACAATGAGTTACCATTTAGAATTACCATTGTGAATCACTTTTACTGCCGATATGGTTTTTGTTTAAAAGTAGACGTGAAACAGAGAAAAGGTGTAAAACAGAGGAGAAATCTCTCCTGTGCCCTTGCACGGCTATTGATAGGTTAGCATAAACCATCGCCGGTACAGCCAGGTTCAAGTTCAAAGGCACAAGCCCCACGTCTGCATCCTGTGTCCCCCCCTCCCTGTGTTCTATGCACACTGGCTTTTCTCCCGGAAGCTTTTCACCTTCCTTCTTTTAACAGCTTGGACTGAGGTGAGGATTCTCTAGTCAGGAGCCTTTATGAGCCCTGTGTTGCCAGGTTTCTAAAAAGTGTAAGCATGGTAGTTTGAATTTAGAAAAAAAAAAATACCAAAGTGTATATAAAAGCTCTTCTGGTTTCATTTGATTTTTTTGTTAAGAAACAATGGTGTTTATTTACCATGTTCGGCTTAGAATTTCTTTGGTTTCTCGGTTCTCTCAATTTTTTCCAAGAAACTAAACTCAATCACAACCTTAGCAAACAAAACGGTTTGCAGTTGAGGGTGGGTGAGGAAGTTATATGAAGATTGAGTGGGAACGTCAACCCAAGGACATAATAGACAAGAAACCATGTTTTTCCTCCCTTTTCTTCAGAAGTAGTCTTCCGCATGGTTTAATGTGCTAACATAACCCCGGTTCCAATATTTCAAAAGATACAGAACTTCCCAGCACGATGATAAAGTTTTCCTGTGTTCCAATAATAAAACCTCAACGTACCAGTGACTTCCAGTTCCTCTGTGGCAACTTGTGAACACCAACCAGGTCCTGAGTCCTCAGCCTGCAGTATCAGTGTAGGAGTCGGAAACAGATGTTCACGGGACAATGCCATTTGTTGTCACTGTCGATACTACGTGGCAACTTTCCCAAACGAAATTGTTTGTGGATGGAAAAGAATGTAAGCAGTGATTCATGCCCAGGAATTCTTTTTTCTTTTCTTTTTTTTTTTTTGGCTGCAGGCTAACCATATTTTTATTTGTTTTAAAATCATAGACCATTACTGGATTAAAAAATTTAGGATAGCTTATTATTAGCAGATCTTTTCCATTTTGGGGGTCCAGCATTTCCTTTTAAAAAGAGCGACTATTTTAGGTGGTTTACTGGAAGTATTCAATGCCTTACTTTAGTCTGAGGATTCAGGTAATTGAATGGCATGCCTTGCTTTGTACTTTTGTTCATAATTTGGAAGCAGAGAGAATTCAAAATAAACATTAAGTAGAAACATATTTATTGGTAATAGGTAGCATTACATGATCTTTGTAATTTGATATTTTCATGAATATTCCAAAGGCGCATCCATGCTTACCGTAAGAGACAGTGGATTTATCTGTGCAAATTAAATATTAATTTATAGAGAAGCTTAAACTGTGCTTACAATGAAATAGGTACAACAAAGCTACTTAAAACTTAGGCCCACCCTGTCCTACAACACACACACACACACACACACACACACACACACACACACACACACACACACCATCTATTTCAGGAAGGAAACCTAACAAGAATTCAAGGCATCGTATCCATCATTCTACTGCCGTTTTTGTCAAAACAAATAATCCGCAAAGGAAAGTCTTTTAATGTTTATTCATAACAGCAGATGCCTAAGGCCATAATTATAAAATGTTCTATGCTTTTTAAAATACATAGGTATCATAATTAGGCTTCTGTATCACAGAGAAATTATTTTAAGGGACATGAAACAAAATCTGACTTTTATTTTTTGTTTTGTTTTGTTTTTTTTTTGCGGTACGCGGGCCTCTCACTGTTGTGGCCTCTCCTGTTGCGGAGCACAGGCTCCGGACGCGCAGGCTCAGCGGCCATGGCTCACGGGCCCAGCCGCTCCGCGGCATGTGGGATCTTCCCGGACCGGGGCACGAACCCGCGTCCCCTGCATCAGCACGTGGACTCTCAACCACTGCGCCACCAGGGAAGCCCCCAAATCTGACTTTTAAACAACAGTCAATGGGAAGATTGGGATCACATGTAAGGGAGGAGTCCTAGGTTAGGAAGCAAGAGTCCGGAGGTCTCATTTCACTAACTAGGATTTTATTAGAAAATCGTGGCCACGTGGCTGCCTTTGTCAGCCTATTTTGTCACATCTGCAAGTCGACAGGTCAGGCTGAGTGACCTTTAGGGGCCTTTCAAGTTTTCACAGTTCTGGATTCTAGTTTGGTGGTAAAAACTTCGGGGCTTCGAATTGTAGTTTCTGTCAATCACTGTTCACCTTCTTTGGATCAGTTCTGGATTCTAGTTTGGTGGTAAAAACTTCGGGGCTTCGAATTCTAGTTTCTGTCAATCACTGTTCACCTTCTTTGGATCGCAAACACCTTTGAGTATCTGATGAAAGCTGTTATGACTCTTCCCAGAAAAATGCATAAACAGGAGTTCGCATGCCGTCCTGGGGCTTCACAGACCCACTGGAGCCCAGGGGCAGCCCCTGGTTAAGAACCCTGTGGCTGGGTAGCTGCGTGTTTCTGTGAAAATTAAGGCAGGCATTTAAAAATGGCTCAAGATTTTAGCAGCAGAACTTTCTAATTATTTCTTTAAGTTAATTATTTTTATTTTCTAACGTTTCCACATGGTAGACGTTTGACATTGGTGTCAACCTGCTTGAAGAATGGAAAGTCACGTTACTTGGCCAACTAAAGACCAATACGTATGACACTTGGAAGAGATCCTGTGTGTACACAGCTAGAGGAGGGGGTGACAAAGGGTGTCACACCTCCCAGCTGAGGCCTCGCTTAAGAGCAGGAAATGAATGAACCAAGTTCCGCTTGCAGCTCCCAATCAGTGGATCAAGAATGTTGTTGTTGTTTTTAATGTATGAAAAATTCAAAATTAAATGCTCCTACCAAAGAGGCAAGGGGCCTAGGGAGGACTGTTTGCAGCCTTGTTCATTTTCTGTACCCAACACAGAATATTCAAATGCACAAAGTGACTGGAGAAAATCATAATTCAAGTGATAAATACTAAGTAGGAATTAATTCTAGTTCAGTTTTAAGAATATCTAAACTGCTGGGCTTCCCTGGTGGTACAGTGGTTGGGAGTCCGCCTGCCGATGCAGGGGACGCGGGTTGGTGCCCCGGTCCGGGAAGATCCCACATGCCGCGGAGCGGCTGGGCCCGTGAGCCATGGCCGCTGAGCCTGCGCGTCCGGAGCCTGTGCTCCGCAACGGGAGAGGCCACGACAGTGAGAGGCCCGCGTTCCGCCAAAAAAAAAAAAAAAAAAGAATATCTAAACTGCTAATATCCTTCCAGCAAACATCTCTGTGTTTTTAAGCCACCTAAGGGTAATTCGACATTTTCCTAAATTCTAATGTCATTTGGAGAAAGGTTTGGACTTTTTTTGCTTTTTAATTTATTTTTTGTCATGCTGTGTGGCTTGTGGGATCTTAGTTCCCAGGCCAGGGATTGAACCCATGCTCTCAGCAGTAAAAGGTTGGAGTCCTAACCACCGGACTGCCAGGGAATTCCCTGCACTTTCAAAAGTACTTTCATGTAGGCGATCTCATTTGATACTATCTTTTTTTTTTTTTACACATGATACATACATAACTAAACGTGTACGATTCCTTTTAATGAGTAGTGTGACCCTCGGAAAATTTCCTAACCCATTTCTTTTCTCCAGCAAATTTATAATTTTCAGTAAAACTTTGTGTTTACCGTCATAACTATAGCTTTTAAGTTAAGTGGACACATGCTTCGTGCGCGCACTACTTTTTCGAATTCTATTACCTTCTCTGTCTTAAGGTCAATTTGATAGATTCATGTTGCCTACTTCTGGCATTCACAGCAAGTCAAAGGCACGGTCCAGAAAACAAAAATCGAATGCTGATGTTACAGGAGAGCCCCAATACCACTTGACAGAAATGATTTCAACGAGCGCGCCCCGGCCTTACCTTTCCTATTTCACTGGAACACATGGTATCGGTATTAGGGACATCCTTGGGTACCAGAAAACCCTCTCACTCTGTGGGAGCGGAGTTCCTTAGAGCGCTCGAATCCCATCTTTGATCTCCGGCGATATTTTTCTCTGTTATGTCACAGAGGTCACCTGGCTCATGTGTGACAAGCTGCCTGCATAAGTCACAGTGCCAGTGGCAGAGATTTGTAACCGTGCCCCTGGTCCATTGCCTTTGAATTATTTCACGGGCCTGCTGCTTTACATTTACACTCTGTCGGAAGATGAACAGGGGAAGGGAGTAATATCAAGGGCAGGGTCTCATCCTGAAGGACAAGGGGAAACAGGTGGAAGGTTAATGGCCTTGGAGCGATTCCACAAGCCGCTCAGGCTTGATATATGGGCCTCGGGCCTAAAACGGGCATTGGCTTTCAAAGATATATTATTTCATTTGGGGAGAGACATTCTGGAGTTCCTGCATTTGTCTGCTGATAGATGACCCCCTGTCCACAATTGGTTATGGCGTGTGAGTTTTCCTTGGGTCTGCTCCCATACATAAAAATTTTGCTGAGCTCTCCAACCTCTCCCGGGCCTGAGGAACAAGAATGGGACGTGTGCAAGCCGCCTACCAGGCTGCGGCTGGATTTCTGTTGCTATTTTAGTAGTTCCTTTTGAGCCATGAGGCGAGTGGGGGATGAAAGAGACTTCTGTTCATTCATACAGTACTTGATAAGGGCGGCCTTGCCCAAAAAAATGAGGGTGGAAGGGATGGTGGGTATCGGACGTGTGTGTGGGTCGTGTAAGGTGGACCCAGGGGGCTATTCGGTCATTAGGGTTTCAAAAGTTGCTCGCATGAAAAGACAGATGCCGCCAAACAGCTTTGGACTTTCAGTTTTTCACTCCCCCTAAGCTTTGAATAAAGGGCTTAGTCTGTTTTATTATTGTGCCCAGAAAGTTTGAAGTGATTTGGGGAAGGGAGAGAACAAGACCTTTGCAGAAAGATGCTTGACACACAGACCGATGACGGATTTGCCTAACGAGAGCCACTGGTCGACGCCACAAAAAATATGTCTAATGGCTCCAATGGTACAAGTGAATGGAACTGGATATCAGATTAATGGAACGAGTGTCTTGCATGAACCTTGTGTGGCCTCTTAGAAGTTGTACTCCAGATTCTAAAGCTGCAAAAGGGACTTATCTCTGCCTCCGAGTGTTCATAGATTTAATGATCACTAAAATATTAGGAATTCTAATATGCCTTAACTTAGAAATCTTCGGGACTTAATTATTAACTCTGGCTGGGGGTGTGTGTACATATAAAATCTTTGACTCTATAATTCCTGATGACTGTTACACTAGCCTCGTCAGAGAGAGAATGCTTATTTTTATGGCAAGCATTCAGGAGAAAGGAGTTCTGTAAACTCACTATCTAAACACAAGGTGAGTTTTCTTTCCACTTCTTTTGTGTCCCACTGCCCTTGTGTTTGCTGAATACTCACACCACTGTATGAAGTGTTAAAGTTCTGTTTGTGGACATTGTTATTACACTGAATAGCTTTGTCAAAGGCAAATTCATTATCATCCTAGATACATGGGGATTTATAAGAAGTTAATACTGGGCAAACCGTCTGATAATATATAAGTACCAGTAGGCATTTAATTTTTGAGTGAGAGACACAGCTGTGCCACAATTTATAAATAATTCACATATACTTTACAAGGTACCCTTGTCCCAATCCTTATTCAGGCAACATCAAACCCAGCCCTCAGTAGAAAGATGCAGTGTCTGACCACTGGCCCTGCTAATAATAGGCTTATAGAGATGTTCGTTTCTTTTCCTCTGGAATATTGCAAAAGCGCAGGTTAGACCAGACTGGTGGACCTGTTTAGTACCTGCAGGAGGAAGATGGCCTGAATTTTTTAAAGGAAAAGCTTCAGAATCACTAAGTAAAGAGACAGTTGGATGGTGAGTGGAATCTGCTTTTCCACTTGTTGCTTGGATAGATGAGACCCCCAGTAGGGGAACACCGTAGATAAAAGAATCCCAGCAGAAGGGCATCTCCCAAACCACATCAGGATGCTTTTCAGTCGCAGAATATAATGTGGTTTTAGACTTTTTTTGCTTGTGACCTAAACGCCTCATTTTCACGTTGGGAGAGTTACCAACTTTATTTCTGCCCTATTCACCCTTCCTCCGCAGTATTTCCCCATCAGTAGACCATCATCCTGTGGGTGATGTCCGTGCCTAAAGCAATGATCAGATCGCAGGCTCTCACATAATGGGGGCTCACTCTGAATTAGTGAGGAGCCCCAGTCTTCTGCATCTGTCAGGTCTCCCGCTCAGATGGACTCTTCCAGAAGGGAAGCCAGAGGAAGCCAAACACTTGCAGTCTCTTAATTGCTCATTTGCAGTTGGACAAAATGCTAACCACAGAAAGGCTTCAAAGCCAATGGAATCTGCATTGAAAACAGGATCTCAATACCCATAGTTGCTTATTGTTGCAAAATTAGAATAACAAATGTTCCCAGCATGAAGCCAACATAAACTTGCTAGAGTATTACTCGGCCTGAGACAGATTCAACTTTTTCTTTTTTTCCACAGCAATAGAAGACGCACACTTTGCCCTCTGTTTGTTATTCTATACTGTTCATTTTAATGATATATTTAAGTCTCCATCACACTTTGTATTTTTACGTATAATTACCCGTATTAAAAAAAACACTCATTAGTGTTCTGTTCCACTGACTTAATTATGCCCTTAATTAAATCTTGACTAACTGGGGGTCACTGCGGTGTCAGTGGGATTTGTCACTGTTTGTCAGCAGGTGTCTGGTTGCCTCTATTTCTGGTTTTCCTCCGGTTTGAATCTGTTTAAGAGCTTGCTTTTTTCCTCAATGCCACAGAGAGAGAGTTCTCACTGGAGGGAAGGAACAGTATATATTTGACAGGCAACTGCTCCCCGAAAGCTTGTTTGTAGGAGGACATTTTTGTTATCATTAGTCTAAGGATATCTCTGAATTAGGGGAAAGATGCTGAAAAAAGACTTGGATATCACAGATGCACTTTTTTAAAGATCAGCATGTTTACATTCTAGAAATCATAATCATATTCATGTATACAATTCTGGAATTTCCTTGAAGAACAAAAAATGATTTTTTGTGGTCGTGATGAGACCATCACATTAGATGTCTTGCACCAGGGTACTTTGTATTAGTTAATTATTTGACTGACATTTGTCATTGTAAAAATATAAAGCTAATTACAAAATCAGGAATCAGACTGAAACAAAAAAATGTCTTTTATGTGTCTAATGTTCACATAAAAGTCAACTCATTATTTGGAAGGACTTTTAATAATTAGACTGCTTATACCTTCACATTTCATGTTAGAATGTTTTAGACTCCTGATTTTAGTACATTACTTAAGGGAGATATAATTCCCATGTTTATGTCTATAATAGGCACCTAATGTTGATCTGAGTAATTGATTAGTCCAGTCAGGTTTTTATAATTAGTTGTCAGCTTTTCAACAAAGAACCCCAAAACACTTGCTGTGAATCTCCAAAGCTTTTACATTTATTAATCAGTTTTTCATCTAAAAATGTATGCAAGCTACCTGAAAAGAATTTATATTTTTTTCTGGAATTAGGATAGCCCATCTAACATAAGCTCTAAGAAACTAAACTCAGACCAAATGTCTCTGAGTTTTTCAGTCTAGAAATTCTTTTCTTTTTTTTTTAAGATTTATTTATCATTTATTTAGTTTATTTTATTTATTTTTGGCTGCGTCGGCTCTTAGTTTCGGTGTGCGGGTTTTCTCTCTCTAGTTGAGGTGCACGAGCTCCATACTTGTGGCGCGTGAGCTCCATAGTTGCGGCCCACAGGCTTAGTTGCCCCGCAGCATGTGAGATCTTAGTTCCCCGATCAACCAGGGATCGAACCCGCGTCCCTCACATTGGAAGGCGGATTCTTTACCACTGGACCACCGGGGGAAGTCCCCAGTCTAGAAATTCTGATTTTTCATATAGCATTTTTTTCATTTAAAGGTAAAAAGTCACAATTTTTCTACCAGTTAAGATCTTTTTCAGAACTTAGATTTCTAATGGTAACTTTAAACAAGACAATGGGTTACAGATATCAGACTATCAACAACATAAAACAGTATTGTCACCTTATTGTCATTATATTTTGATGTTCCATAAACCATTTAGATTTACCTACTAATAGGGTAGGGCAGAGTAAGAAGGAATTTTTAAAGAAACGTGCACCGTAGTTCAACTCACTGTATTTCTGAAATAAAATCAATTCATTTCATCCTAAGGCATTAATTCCAGCTGCCTCTTCTTGAGTAACAAATATTCTCTTTGTTATCCAAATTATTCTCAATGCAAATCTTATTTGAGGTTTCCTTTAAATTTTCTTATCAACTTTAAAAGTAATTTAAATATGTGAGCATACATGGTTTTTAAATCAATTCAAATGGTGAGATGATACCAATTTTTATAGATTCTATGGATTCCTGTACAGCCTCTTTTTTTGGCGATACGCGGGCCTCTCACTGTTGCAGCCTCTCCCATTGCGGAGCACAGGCTCCGGACGCGCAGGCCCAGCGGCCATGGCTCACGGGCCCAGCCGCTCCGCGGCACGTGGGCTCTTCCCGGACCGGGGCACGAACCCGTGTCCCCTGCATCGGGCAGGCGGACTCTAAACCACTGTGCCACCAGGGAAGCCCCCAAAGTTTATTTTAATAGTGTTCCTTTCTGAAGCTCAGAGTCAAGGGTAAAAAGGAACAGTAATGGTTAAGGAGAATAATAATTTTTTTGTCATAAATTAAAAGTAACTTTCTTAGGTGAACTAATCAGAGAAGGTGGAAATCATACAAATAAACAATGATTTTAAAGCCTGATGGAATCTCTAGAAAGTTTTTTTCCATGTGACAGCTAAATGATACCCATTTGTAGACTTTCATTTGTAACCTCCACAGAGCTGCCATTATTCTTAGAGAATAATGAGTTACGCAGTTTCATTAAAAATGCATTAATCTTTTTGGAGTGCCTTCTCTAATTCATCGATTTGATAATATAAGCACAGTAAACATTTTTGGCATCACAAAATGCAGTACCGAAGTGTACTCTACCCATAAGTACAAAATGTAACAGGAAAGCGAACATACTTATCAAAAGAGAATCAGGTTTTCTAGCTACAAAATAAAGCTGGGTTGGACAGTGCTAAACTCTAATACTGAAACCGAGCAGGAACCTTTGGTGCCCTCCTGGGTACAAAAGCCCCTCTGCGTCCCCCGTTTCATGTTTGCAGAAAAAGGCTGTAGCCTCCTGGGCCTTTCCTGAGTTCCAAAGAGCAGACTCAAGCAGTTACTGATTAGGGAAGTCAGGAGATGCAGAAACAAAGGAAAAGCAGTCAGGAAACAAAATAGTTGAGCAATGAAACAGAGTATGATTAAAATTCCCCAAACATCACCCCATTACCTCAGCACCAACCAATCAGAAGAAAGACGCACACCCTGCAGCCCTCACCCTAACTGTTACCTTTAAAAATTGTTCCCTGGGCTTCCCTGGTGGCGCAGTGGTTGAGAGTCCGCCTGCCGATGCAGGGGATACGGGTTCGTGCTCTGGTCCGGGAAGATCCCACATGCCGTGGAGCGGCTGGGCCCGTGAGCCATGGCCGCTGAGCCCGCGCGTCCGGAGCCTGTGCTTCGCAACGGGAGAGGCCACAGCAGTGAGAGGCCCACACACCACAAAACAAATAATAATAAATAAATAAGTAAATAAAAATTGTTCCCTGAAAGCCATTCGGGAGTTCTTCAGGTCTTCTGAGCACGAGATGCCCGTTTTCTTTACTTGGCATCTTGCAGTAAACGCTGTACTTTCCTTTACCACAACCTGGTGTCAGTAGATTGGTTTTGCTGCATGGTGGGCAAGCGGACCCAAGTTCGGTTTGGTAACAATGTATTAAGAATTCTGTCGTCGGGTCATATTGTAAGCAGTTTTGTACCAGGTCAAATGACTTGAAAGTCACGGGCAGCAGAAACATCCGGGCTCTGCCCCAAGGAGGTTCCAGCATGAGTTACCCTGGATCTGCACCTCTTGAGAATGGAGAGGGTAGTGGTCAGAGCTGGACGTGTCCCCTCTCCCAGTCTTGGGTCTCTACCTATGTTGTGTAAGAGTCAGGCTCCCCTCTGCAGAACACAAGGTTACTTCTTTCCCAGGCATAATGGAGGATTACAGGACTTCACACAGATCAAGTTCCTGGTAGTCTATGATCAGGAAATGTCAATTTCTTCTTTCCTTAATTGATGCTTGACAGTCTGGTGCTGTATTTGGTACAAGTACTTGGGCTTGGTGCAGGGCGCTGGGTAACTTGTTACTTCCCTCTGATCACAGCAGAGGCCTCCTGATGCGGAGATTACATGGGCTTTGGAGTCAGACTTGCCTCAGATCCTAGCTCTGCCGCTTTCTGGTCATATGCTCTTAGGAAACGGACTTAACTTTAGTGTCCTTGTCTATATAATGGGGATCATGTACTACTGACATGGTATTTTTAAATTAAATAAAATAATATTTGCAGAGTGCGCCGTGCGAGAATCTGGACGCACAGAGATGAAATTGTCTCCATCTTCAAAGAGGAGGGCTCGTGTGTGTAAAACATGAACACCACTGCTGCTTGGGGGCTGGGGGGAGAGGCCAGAACACTGTTCCCCAACAAGAATTACATTTCTGAAATTCTAAAATAGAGAGATACCTGGTAAAGACCAACACAGTTTATTGTTCAAACCAGCAGATGTGTTTATTTGTATGCATTTGGTGTCTGCTGTGTATTGAGCAGAATTTTACGAGACAATTCTCTTAAGTCTATATCACTCTCTCCCGTTTCTCTTGGGTCTGATGTAAGACCTGCTCAGTCCCTCGTCCCCACTGAAGGATGGAGGGAGGGGAGGATGGCTGTGAGACCATCAGTTTATCGAACTCCGTGGTCAGGAGACAAATGCTGGGTGCACTCAGGCTGAAGGGACGGAAAAGAACTACAAGAGTCCAATATGATTCACTCACTGTTGCTAAGTGACTTTGTGCTTCCTTTTATTAGTATGTCAGACAGGCTTATTTATGCCAAATAATTATGTCTATTATTAATGGAAGGGTATGAGGGTAGGGAGAGAATGAGTTCCGGAAACTTCTTTAGAAATTAAAAAAAAAACAACCCTCAGATAATTGCATTACGATATGATGAGTGCAATAATAGAGATCCCCCGAGGAGAGGTAAATCTCAACACACGGGAGTCCCTTTTTTTCTCTACAACCCTGACCTGGGTTAAAACTGGGACAAAGGGGCTTCCCTGGTGGGGCAGTGGTTGAGAGTCCGCCTGCCGATGCAGGGGATGTGGGTTCGTGCCCCGGTCCGGGAAGATCCCACATGCCGCGGAGCGGCTGGGCCCGTGAGCCATGGCCGCTGGGCCTGCGCGTCCGGAGCCTGTGCTCCGCAACGGGAGGGGCCACAACAGTGAGAGGCCTGCGTAATGCGAAAAAAAAAAACCCCAAAAAAACAAAACTGGGACAAAGAAGCAAAGGGCAGGCAAACTGTAGTTTCTGAAGAAGCTGAGGGCTTTGTTCAGGTGATTTCTTTTAGCTCTGACCTACCTGCCATGTTTTAGCCACAGGTATACTCCACAAATGCACACGCCCGCCCATCAACACACACACACACACACTCTCTCTCTCTCTCTCTCTCTCTCTCTCTCTCTCTCTCTCTCTCTCTCTCTTTTTCTCAAAACCTCTCCTCCAGAAAGGCTCACATGTGTGCTTTCAGCTCCATGTCCCCTCTTCCTGTCTTGAAGTCTGAGGGTCCCTTCTCTTCTCACTTTCCCACTGTTCTCTTCATCCCACTTTCCGAGAGCACATCTTCTGTCAGATTTTTCATTCCATGTCAGCTCTGCTCAGTCTTCTGCCTCCACTGGGTCCCCTCAGTCCACAGGGATGTGCAAGTCTCCACTCCTAAAAAAAACAAAGCCCACCTCCCTGATCCGGCCTCCTGTCTGTCTGTCATCATCCTGCCTTTTCCCATCACGGTACCTGCGCCCTTGGCTCTGCTGCCGGTGTTTCCACAGCCGGGAGGTCTAGAGCTGGACCAGCACGGGGGCTGTACCCACACTTCTCAGTGGAGACGGCTCACGAATCTCAAGACATTCCCGGTAACCTTAACCACATCTTCTCCGGCCTCGTCTCCTCTCCGTTTTGCATCCCTGAGGTTCCAGGGCACCAACTCTTGATTATTCCCTCCCTGGCTCCCCTCCCTCTACCCAGCCCCAAAACAATATTTTCCTCTAAGATCCGTTATTGGTTCCTTCCCTTCTCACACTACACGTTCTGCCCGTAAACCTTCTCTTCCAGACTCCACAGGAGCGTGTGCACTGCTTGCAGGACACAGTTGCTCAGTCACCAATGTCACCGCTCAGAGGTCTCCTTTAGTCGCCCCCAATTTTTCCTTCCCTGACTCTCAGAGAGCACATTCCTTCCAGCGGTTATCCTGGGTTTTCTGATTTCATCACACTGCTCTCAGCTGTGAGCTGCATGTGCAGAAAAAGTTAACAACCACTCAGCAGGCATGTCAGCATCTCCACCTTTCCATCTCCCTCCCCGGTCTAGACACACCCAAGTGTTTCCCACCTTTGCAGCCTTCCCACTGCTATGCTTGGCTCGCAATGAGACCCCTTCACGGCATTTATCAGACGTGGCTGAGCTAAACCCCAATTCCAGGAACCTTCCTCAGTGGCTTGACCTGGAATTAATTTCCCTCCTCCCTATATGACTATAGTATTTTGCTTGTTATTTTTTAGCTAATATTGTCCATATATTCCACCACCAACACCACCACCAAACTCGAAGCCATTGATGTGACAAGTGTAAATGTACTCACGGAACTCTCTGGAATTGGGGCTGTCTGACAAAATCTGGGACATGTGTTGATCATCTTACCCTCTTTCCTCCGGTGGTATTTACTTATGTCTATCTCTCCAATTCGTCCCCACCCCTTCTTTGTCACTGTGGAGGATCCTCCCACAAACCCTAGCAGGGTTTTGAACTCACTGCACAGAATTGTTAACTTGTCAGAAATTCACCCATGTTAATATGAAAATGATTGATACTGATTTAAAGCAGCGGTCTCAGACTTTTCGATTGCAAGAGCCTTTGCACTCTTGAAAATGACTGAGGACCCCAAGACCTTTAGTTCATGTGAGTTTTAACTCTCACTATTAACGTCTTAGGAGTTAAAACTGAGAAATGGTTAAAGCACAGGAATTCACCAGCACACGTTCCATCTGCCACAAGAGTGATGTCATTTCATCCTGGGGCCTCTGCATGTCCTGAGAGGCAGAGGGTCAAAGGGCAAATAGCATCTGAGCACAAATGGGAAGACAGTTTTCACCTCTTGGACCCTCTGACCGCGCTTGTAAGACCAGTGGTTTAAATATCGCTCCCGTGGGTGTTTACTCTCTCACAGGGATTAAAGCTTGATGCCAGCTATGCAGTTCCCAAACCAGAATTTTCACACCAGCAAGTCAGTGGAGACACCCAGGGGAACAAAGCCCTTCTGGCTGTCAGCGGTCGAGAAGTCGCTCTCCAGGGCCAGGGCAGGGATGCCAGCAAGGCCGGGGCAACCGTGGGGGCAGACGGATGTTTGTGGAGGTCACTGACCAACAGGCACCGGCGTGCACGCACTCACTCACCCGGGGCCGCCTGCACCTTGACTGGGACTGGCCGGTAAAGGGACAGCTGGGTACCAGGGCCCTCATCGTTCTGAGGTCAAGATCCTCCGGGTTCGCGCAGCAGCTACAGTTTCTGTCTGGTCAGCCCCCGGGACAGGGAACGAAGTTACTGGAGGGACCACGTCCCAACAAAAGCCTGGAGTTGTTGCTTTGGTTTTTGTTTGGGTTGAACTCTTGGCTGGTAGTAACCGTTGAGCTGAGGGTGACGGACTGAGGCAGACTTTTGTGGAAGCACAGTGGTGGCCTCTAGACAGGGCAAGTATTATTTATTGAGCCCAAGCCTTGCCCAAATTCCAGGCATGCACTAGCTCAGTGAACTCTCCTCCCAAATTCAGGGTGTCAGTGTTAATTAGAATTTGATGGGAGCTGGGGCAGGAGGATAAATCAGGAGCTGGGATTAAATACACACACTACTATACATAAAATAGATAACCAACAGGGACCTGCTGTAGAGCACAGGGAACTCTACTCGATATTCTGTGATAACCTACATGAGAAAAGAATCTGAAAAAGAATAGATATATGCATATGTATAACTGAATCGCTTTGCTGAAACACTAACACAACATTATAAATCAACTATAATCCAATAAAATAAAATAAAAAAAGAATTTGATGGAAGCTGGACTAAAGTAAGGCTCAAGGAGTTAAGTCCTTTACCCAGTGTCACCCTCCTCTGGCAGCCATGGGTGGAGTCTGGCTTTGCATCCGGCCTGTCCGATTCCCAGGCTCTCACCCTTTACCATCTCTGTGTATTTTCTCGTGCCATATTCCTGGGCCCAAAACGATGGTGTGCGAGTGTATGTGTGAGGCCGTGTGTGCACACACATGCACATATGGAGGGGAGATACCCATTTTTTGCTGGAATTTTCTGGAACTTTTTATTCAAGGGGTGGTGATTCCATCAGTGCCGGCCTCACTGGTCAGCTTGTTAGATGTGCAGGACCCCAGTCCCAGAAGCTGCTGCATCAGAACGTGCATTTTAACAAGGTCCCAGTTAACTGAAGGTGCCTTGAAGTTTGAGAAGCACAGGGGGTGAGCACGGCTATATCTCCTGAGCTCTTAAGGGAGGGTGAAGTGAAGCTGTCATGAGGCTTCCTGCTTAGAGAGACATCCAGCACCTTTAGCTTTAAAAGAAGAAGAAGAAAAGGGTGCTTCTTAAGAGAATATGCTTTAAAAGCAAGCACTTATGCTATCTTGCCCATAATTTCAGAGAGAACGTACAAATTCTTCAAGACCTAGTCTGTAGAGAAGATGCACTGTCATTTCTCATAGTCATCTTTGAGGTCTGCCTGCAGTGTGGAAGCAAGCAAAGATGGAAGGGCCGCACTGGAGAATGTGGTTTGTGGTGGAGTCTCATTTGTGCCACTGGGCAAAGGTCACGGAGACGAGCTTGTTAAAGTGCTCAGCCCGGGACGAGATCCATCTCCATACGTCATCGTATCGATCGGAGCTCACGGGCGCTCCCCTCCTTGCACGGATGGGCTCACGTGTGGATGGAGGTCTCTCCGAGCTGAGGATTCCAGCAGGGTTGCCACCCAGGGCAAAAGGCGGATGTTTTAACACCCTCGTTTAGGTCCTCCTTTCGGTTCCAAGTGATTTGTTTATCAGTTACTCAGAAAAAAAAGATTTTAAAACACATAGGTTGCTTTTCTACTCTGAGGAGTATTGTTTTTCTTCTGTAGTTTCTATAAATCGTGTCTGTTCGACGTAGGGATTAAATGTATTTGAATATAGGCAGATGGCTTGCTTTCAAGTATAACGCGGATGTTACCAAAACACAGCTCATTTCTTTCTTTCTTTTTTTTAATTTTAATTTTTTTTAACATCTTTACTGGTGGCACATATATACAATGGAATATTACTCAGCCACAGCTCATTTCTTAATTAAACGATACCTGCTCGGTGTGGTCTTTAGGGCCCAGGAGTCACTCCCGTGTTCCTTTTTTGTCAAAAGTCCCTGCC
This sequence comes from Orcinus orca, assembly GCF_937001465.1. Lineage (NCBI taxonomy): Eukaryota > Metazoa > Chordata > Mammalia > Artiodactyla > Delphinidae > Orcinus > Orcinus orca. The sequence goes on from NC_064559.1 coordinate 30,520,604, forward strand.
ATTCCTGTATAGTCATCCTTTAATTGCCGGAGCACTGAGGAAGCAGTGTCTGGGTGAATCCAGCTCGTAAAACATTTACGTGACCTTTGTGTACTTCTTCCTGGAAGTAATGGGCCATGGGAATTCTAGAGGTGAGGTGGAAACAAGCCAACATTTCCCATCAGAAAAAAAAAAAAAAAAGTGTAGATTCCAGGTTCAAGCTGGACAGGGGCACACTCAGAGCCCTTCTAACTCTCAGGCATAGTTTCCAAGGGCTCTTGGGCAAACCGCAGCCCCCAGCCCTCCTTACTTCCATCCCATGTGGTGACAGACCCTTTGAGAAGTGTTTCCTGCTCACCCTTGACCCCTCCCAGCCCCAGCACAGTGCCGTGCACGGTAGTGAGCGATCTCTTTAGAGACGCCATAGGCTCCTCCTAGACTCCATTTTGCTAATTTTCTCCCAAAGCAAAAGCAAATTTTGCTTTGGGAGAGAGAGTCAGGCTTGAGTCGGAGGCAAGTAGACTTAAGTCAAATTTTTGCAACCTAGAATTAACACCTCATTCTCCGAATGGGGATTTCTGACATTGGCATCTGTAAAATACCACTTTGAAGTTATTTTTCCCATTGAAAGTAGTTTTCACAGGAAAAGTTGCCTATCTAGACCTTTGTAAGATTCCACATCTTAGGCTCTACCTCTTAGGTCCCCCCGTCCGCCACCTTTCTGAAGGCAGGAGGTCACAGTAAGGGACAATCTGCTGTGTCTGAGCTCCTTTTCCAGAGGCTGCTGGAGAAGAAGCAGCGAGTAGTTGAGAGCACGTTGACCTGGGCCCCAGGGAACTGGGACGGGACACGGCTGCACCATTCAGCTCAACTTGTGGCCTGGCTAGGTCCTGCATTGGTGGATTTTTTTAGGCCCTCTAGCCTAGGAGTGAGTTATGATTATTTGGTATCTTCTAGGGTCTGAATCACAGTCAAGAAAGATTTTTAAAATATTTTTGGTGGGGCAGGGAAAAGTCCTAATTGGTCATAAAGAAATAATAGGAAAAGTACTGCATGTTGGACCTGAAAGGCCTTTCCTTTCTAACTCGTGTGCAATGGCCAACATCATAAAGACAGGACATGTGACAGACTAATTCTAAAGACTTGTGCTCCTGTTGCTGCATTTTTGTTATTGCAACGATCAGAACCCCACTCGCACCACAATGCTGCTTTCTTAACACGCAGATGCAATCACGTGCTAATTGTATGATCAGCTGTGTGAAAGCAGAAGTATTGCGTGATTGATGGGTAGTCATAACTCATCTCTGGGCCTGTATCCGTCCACACAATCCAGAAACTGTTGATCAGTCCAATTTAAACAATTAATCGACTTCATGAGTTGGCTGAACTACCTTCCTGGTGGATGTGAATTGACCAGCCTACACCAAAAATAAAGCCAACCAGGTCACTCTGCAGACACAGACTGTCATGGAATACTCAGGAAGGTGGGATGTGTGAACAAGGATGTGCCTCTAAAACCAGAACCACACGGCTCTTCTTTCTCTGAGGAATGCTTTCCCTCGTAGAACCAGGTTGCGTGCAGAAAATGTCAATAATTCGTTCCTATTAATAGTATGCCCACTTTCTATGTGATCCATACTTGGAATAAAATGCAAGCAAAATTAATCACTTAAACTGAGTATTACTTCTATTGTGTGAAACCCAGAGGCAGTGGAAAAGGACACAGTTCTCTCATTCCCTCTTCTTTCTTGAAGATGCTTAACCTGCCCCCGGCTTAGAGGGGTTCCTTCAATCCCAAGGGTAGTTCTCCCATTTTACAATGAGAATAATTGGGAGAATGGAATTCAATGTCTGCCTTTCACTTCTCAGCCGTCTTTGCAGGAACTTCTGTGTATCAGGGTAGCTCTGCTATGCATAATTCTCTTAGATCTTGATTTGCTATAATATATAATATAGATAATAATACAATGATCTTTCATCATTATAGTCAGATATAAACCCTGTAGTTGTGCAGTTTACTTAGAGTGAATAAAGGAAACACGACCTAGAAGTACCGGAAGGCATAAAGGGATTGACTTGGGACTGATCTGTAGGATACTGGCCTCATGGGGAAGATTTCAATGGGGCAATGCAGCAGCAGAGCCCACACGGTTCTCTCTGAACCTGGAATAGAAAGAGCATGAAACAAGTAACGGGAAATGTATTGTAAGGCCCAGCCTCGTCACACAGCTGCAAAGAGCTAGGGCTGGTGTCGATAAAAATCTAGCTCGTGTGATTTTGATTCCAGATATCGCTACCTTGCAGCTTTGTAGGATGTTTTCTTTCCCCTTTTAACTGGCCAGAACTGAGGAACTAAAACATGATTTGAAATGAGTGCCGATGCAATATTGGAAAATAGTGTTTCCACGTTGCTGACATGGTTCATGTTTCACTCTGGGCCCTGTAGTGGGGTTGAGGAGTCCTGTGTCCCAGCGGTCCCCAACCTTTTTGGCAACAGGGACCGGATTCGTGGAGGACAGTTTTTCCACAGACGGGGGCTGGGGGATGCTTCAGGTGGTGATGCAAGTGAAGGGGAGCGGCAGATGAAGCTTTGCTCACTCACCCATCACTCACCTGCTGGGCGGCCCAGTTCCTAATGGGGGTTGCGGACCCCTGCTGTATCCCTCCCTGCTGAGCTCTAGGAAAGGGCGCCGGCAACCAGGAGTTATGTGACAACTCAGTTTGCCTCTGGGTCTTCTGGGACCAGGGCCAGGCCAGGCAGGGGCTACCTGGCCCTTCAGCGATGACCCTGGGGGCACTAGGAAACCAGGTGCATGGCTATGGAGGTACAGGGCCGAGAGGTTTGAGGGAGGTGACCCCAGATGCTGCTCCAGGGACACAGCTGGGGAAAGGTGGTCCCCACAGATGGCTGGCCAGGTGCCACTCTTTCTGTCATGACCGAATGGACACATCCTGTGAGGTTATATGTGGGCTCTTAGGAAAAAGGCCCCAGGATCAAATTAAGTTAATATTTGCCTAAGTATCTTGAGAGAAAAATGTAGTCAGTAATATCAAATCATAATTTGTGAGTTTTCAAAAATAGGAAGAGAGGATACTCCTTTTTCTTTTTCTTTTCTCTAGGCCCTTTTTCCATCTTGATTCTAGTTTACCCAGAAGAACGTTATCCCCATTTCAGTTGGGGCACAAAACAGATCCCCTTGGGATTAAGTAAATGCCAGGTCTTAGCTCACCCTCCATTCAAGTTACCGTCATAGTCTTTCCCCCAGAATAGGAAAGAGCATCTATCTAGATTTTATGTCCAGTTAAAAAACTCCAAGCTTCTATCGTTGGGTAACCATATTTGTTGTATATTTCCAAAGGACTTTATTTCTCAAGTCAACCTTCTTCACATTTGAAATAGAGACATTAAATTACCATTAATATATTTCCTTGCAGGAAATAAATTGAGGCAATGTTACCTTTTGTTTTTGTTTTGCGGTACGCGGGCCTCTCACTGTTGTGGCCTCTCCCGTTGCGGAGCACAGGCTCCGGACGCGCAGGCTCAGCGGCCATGGCTCACGGGTCCAGCCGCTCCGTGGCATGTGGGATCTTCCCGGACCGGGGCACGAACCCGCGTCCCCTGCATCGGCAGGTGGACTCTCAACCACTGCGCCAACAGGGAAGCCCAACGTTACCTTTTAAAAAAAATTTTAGAGAGAAAGATTGTTCTTTATTCCTGTATGAAAAAGGCTTAGTGACAGAGCACTGGGCTAGGATTCAGAACACCTGGACTCCCACCCCATTTCTGGCCCCCGACTAACCTGCTCTACACCACAGCCCACCTGACCGGAATGTCCTCCTCTGTAAAATGAAGTCTTTGAACTAAAGGTGGTTACTGGGTCCTTTCAGCACCGACCAAGCAGACATTAATTAGGCAAAGCGAAAATGGTTTGGTTTACCTAGAAATAATCATCCTGCACTTTCAACTCCTGGAGTTTTCTCTTTAGTTGCCAACACTTCTGTGAACATATTTCTGGGCACCTCTGAAGGCGCAGGTTCATGTATTCTCAGCACTGCGACCTGAAGGGGGAAGTTGAATCCTGTGACGGGAGCATGTCCTCCTATGTCACTGGGGAACCGGGTGGAGGGATTCTCCCAGGAGCCTTTGTACCCAGAGAATTCCCATCACTGAACGGTCCTGAGGGGCCTCTCCTTTGCCTCTGCCCTAATGTGGGTTGTATTTTTGGTGAGTGATATTTAGGCCACTTGGGTTCTTTCCTCCTTTCTTTGGCCAAAAGCCTGATTGAAGCAGCCAGCCAAAAAGGACCCAAGGACATTTTAGCCTCTTGAAAACTTTTTTTTTTTTCTTCTGGCTTTGAAATGCAGTCTACCAAGGAGATAGCTGCATTCAGACCTTAAGGGAGTCACAGCTCATGCATCTTCCTTTCTTCTCCATCTGGTGTCCCAAGGGCTCCAGCCGTGGGTCCATTTCATGGCATGTAGGGCTGCCAAAACCTTCCCTAATTTATGCCTTAATCACTGTTGTCCGGACAATAGGCCGTTGCATACCTGGAATTCTGTGGCTGGTGTCATTATTGTCTTTAAGGCAGTGTCTGGAAAATGAAGATTATAATCTTAACCTCGCTACCCTATTCCAAAAACGACAGTCATATTCACAGATGCTTTCTGGACATTCCAACCAGGCTTAAAGGGCTTTGTCCGCATGGCTGGAAGATCCGCCTGGTCAGACATGTGAGGAACATTGCCTTAATTATACAGAGGAGATCTCTAAACTAGAGGACAGGAAACAGGCAGTGGTCATAAATGGAACAATACCTACTAGGAGAAAGCACTGGAAAATATTTCACATTAATCTGCCCTAAACTATTTATTTTCTTGTTCGGCAACCTTTGCCATCACCTGAAATCTCTTTTCCTCTGTACTTCATTCAGCACCTCTTATATTTGGCCTTTCTTTGTTTACTTAGATTCAGGTTTCCTTACCATTAATAGGGTGTCTGCTGTATACCAGCCACCCAGCTGGGCACACTTGTGTTTATCCCGTTTAACAAAAACAATGGCTTGGGAGAGCAGCTGAGGTTTAAGGAGTTTGAACTCTTTGCCCAAAGTTACACGGTGAGGGTGTCGAGGTAGAAACCCAGGTTTCTGAGCTGTAAAGCCCGTATATTTCCTTTGTAGGAACTTCACACGTGAAGTTTCTCTCGGGGTCCAGTACTAGGAGAAGCTGCTTCGAACGTCACGCGTCCACAAATCATGTTAGCAGTGGTGCTCTGGTGACGAGGACCCAAACTGTGGTCCTTTGCCAGCCACTGGAGCAGCCCATATCGAGCTTGTTTTGGGAACCGATGCTATTCTTGGCTTCGACTTATTTTCCTATCTCTATTTTCCCTTTATCTCCATTTTCTCATTTCTGTCATTTCATCTTTTATTATTCGTACGTACATACTGCTCCAAAAAAATTTTAGGGCTGTTGCATTTTATTTTATTATTATTTTTAAATTTAATTTTTATTTTACATTGGGGTATAGTTGATTTACAATGTTGTGTTAGTTTCAGGTGTAGAGCAGAGTGATTCAGTTATACATGTCTATATCTATATTCTTTTTCAGATTCTTTTCCCATTTAGGTTATTACAGACTGTTGAGTAGAGTTCCTTGTGCTATACACAAAATATTTAAAATTTGTATGGAAACACAAAGACCCCAAATAGCCAAAGCAATCTTGAGAAAGAAAAATGGAGCTGGAGGAATCAGGCTCCCTGGCTTCAGACTATACTACAAAGCTACAGTAATCAAAACAGTACGGTACTCACACAAAAGCAGGCACATAGATCAATGGAACAGGATAGAAACACAGAAATAAACCCATGTACTTATGGTTGATTAATCTTCGACAAAGGAGGCAAGAATATACAATGGAGAAAAGACAGTCTCTTCAATAATGGGTGCTGGGAAAACTGGACGACTGTGTAAAAGAATGAACATGATTTGACATTGAAACAGCAGAATGTGATCTGTTCCTTAGACCACAAGGAAGAATGGTCTCTTTACCTCTTAGCGCTCAACTTAGTCAGATCACGTAAATTCTATGTGGCCGGACATAGAAACCTGAACAGAAGACACTACCAGTACTACTGGGTGCAAACTCTTAATTGACCCCACAAGTACGATGAACATACTGTTAATTTATAATTAATTCATATTTCACTAAGAAGCTGTTTGAAATGTGGATAAGCGGAAGGGGAAAATCCGGGCAAAAGTTATCCTTCACTTTGACAAATTCTGAGAACGTAGCTACAATTCTGTTTGACAGAAATTGGTTAAATTACATCATGTTGTGTGGTGATGACATAGATCTCAATAGTGATATTTCACGTTTACATACACTATGCAGTCTTCTTCTTCCAGACCTCAAAGGTGTCTCTCACTGATGGAATAGCTTCACAAGTATGTAAATGAAAAACGTCAGCATTGAATATCTGGCATTAGCCCATCTTTAAATAAAAGAAAATTGGATTCAGCATCCCTGGGAAATAAGGCGTACCAGGCATCTGAATGTTCTGGATAAACATTCTTTCGTCTTCAAAAGAATTTTAGTGATTGTTGATGGAAAGCCTCCAACACAAATCACATGATTCCCTCGCTTCCTAACCGAGGATTTTTTTTTTTTTTTTTTGCGGTACACAGGCCTCTCACCATTGTGGCCTCTCCCGTCGTGGAGCACAGGCTCCAGACGCACAGGCTCAGCGGCCATGGCTCATGGGCCCAGCTGCTCCGCGGCATGTGGGATCTTCCCGGACCGGGGCACGAACCCGTGTCCCCTGCACCAGCAGGCGGACTCTCAACCACTGCTCCACCAGGGAAGCCCCCCGAGGATTTTTTGAGCCTGTTCTACTGACTCATCATGGTCCAGGGCGCCTGCTCTTGGACCCTGGCTTCAGGGTGGTCCCCTTAGGGCTCCCTGAGGTCTCGTGCCCCTGACACCTCTGCTACCCCTGGATTGAGATGTTCAAGAAGTAGATTGAGGGCTGGTCTGTTTTATCTTCTATCTCCTTCCTCAGCTGACAGCTCCTGTGTTCACTTCCCAACCACTTTACCCCTGATGGTGTGGAGGTGGCCCATGTCCCTGGAGGTCGAGGCTATCAGCTGTAGGGCAGCCACTCGACCCCCTCAGTTCCTGGATGATCGGTGTCTGACCCCCACACACTGGTCAGGGAGGTTTGCTTTGGGAGAGGTCTTCGGAGCGAAATCTAGGGAATGTGGATGAGGTTTGTGTCCAGAGGAGTAGCCTGACCGAAATAGATCGTTCTAGTGACGGTGTATGTGATGAATTACAACTAGATGGAGAAGACCGTGGACTCACGGGGTCCTAATTTCCATGGACTCTTGGTCGTGACCTAGATGGGAGGGAGTTGGTGGGAGTGGAAACACAGCGCAGGTACCCTGCAGTTAGACCTCTCTGCCTCCTGCTTCCCTCACCTGGAAGAGAGTGTCGATCCCAGAGGGAGAAGAAAATCCTTTGTTGGTCCACTGGAGAAACGGAGAAGGGGCGAGAAGAGCTGAGTCCCTGGCTAAGTGTTGCCAGGCAGGTCTTTGTACTCTGGACCGACAGCCCACAATTAACAAATAAATACACAGGAATCACTTCAGTTGTCTCTGAGCGGGGAAGAACTGCTCATAAATCTGTTGGGTTTTGCAACAATTGACAGGGGAGTTAGGCTGTTATTTCCCTTGTACAGTATTGTTCTTAGTGCTTGTTTAATCACTGTTGGTGTGAAGTCATTTTTTCTTGGACTTTGTAGCAGTTTATTACAGAGGTTGCAGATAATCATCAGTGTTGTGTATAAAGCCAGTAAAGGAGTCAAGCAGTTGTGTGTCTGTCTTGACCAAAGTAGGTTCTCATTAGGAGTTGCTAAGTTGATGCTGATCCGTCTGGGTTTTGATTTTTCTCTCCCTGCTTCTGACTATACCTTTATAAACGTCATCATTGTCACAAAAGAAAGTATAAGGAAGTGGAGGTCCACCTGGGAGGATTGTTTTCTTTTGTCCAGAAATAACAGCTGGATGTTATTTGTAATGGTGCTGAAGAATCTTCACGTTTTTTTAAAATACTCTGTTCCAAGCATTGTTTTCACAGGAGCTACTGAGGGAAAAAGAAGTTTATTAAGTGGTTCTACGACATTAAGACCTGCTTAAACGTACCCTTCTCAGAAGCTTCTGTGACCCCCTGGAAGTCTCCCCAAGAAACGAAGCAGGGTAAAGTGACCCCCAGCTTCTAGTGCACATGGGGTTTTTATAATGGATGTACACTCCTGTCTCCTCTCCTTGGAGTGTGCCTTTCTTTTATTTTTATTTATTTATTTTTTTTGCGGTACGCGGGCCTCTCACTGCTGTGGCCTCTCCTGTTGCGGAGCACAGGCTCCGGACGCGCAGGCTCAGCGGCCATGGCTCACGGGCCCAGCCGCGCCGCGGCATGTGGGATCTTCCCGGACCGGGGCACGAACCGGCGTCCCCTGCATCGGCAGGCAGACTGTCAACCACTGCGCCACCAAGGAAGCCCGGAGTGTGCCTTTCTTAAAGGCAGGGATTGTGTCCTGGCCACCTCTGTTTTCCCCCAACTTTCTAGCACAAGGCCTGGCACACACCAGATTTAATGATCCGAAATTAGGAATGGATTCGTGTCCACTTTAAATTACCAACCCATGTCAGTTGAATGTTTTGCTAAACATATCTTTCTTAAAGCTTAACCACAGTGATTCACGATGTCGATTTTCAAATAAATGCCCCTGCAAGAGGGAAAGTGGAATAACAGTTCAGTGGCCAGACTGTGCAAAGGTAAATTTGAGGGGGCAACAAAAAGGGCCTGATAAGTTCAACCTGGGCTTGAGAAAGATCTACACATTTTTCTTCTTCTAATTGTTTGCCAAATTCACTCCTCTTACGAGAAAGCACAGCTTTCTAATGATTAACGTCCTGGGTTGTGGGAAGGTGTGTTCGCAACAATATGAGGCCTGTGTTCCCTCACACGCTCATCTGTAATACCAGCGTGAGTCTTTTCTGATGAGTGACTAGGGTTCTGAGATAAGCCCTTCTTTTTATTACAGCTGATAACGCAGGATTGTACGAGGGGGTATTACCAACTAGTGAGAGGTTTTGATATGTCATGGAGATTACACTCCCTCAGTCCCCTGTCTGGGCTCCCCAAATGCCACCTGAAGTTGTTTGTTGACAGCATTCATACCCGGAAATTTACTCAAAAGTAGTAGATTATTTTTCTCCTCTTCTCCCCACCCCCTCCACCATATCACCTATAACACTCCTTCCTAAAGAGAAATTATCTTCAAAATTGCCAACGTCTCTTATCTGGAGATAAGGAACAAGTCGGTCATCATATTTGCCTTGTCCTTTCATTCATAGAGCTGCATAAAAACTATGTCACCCAAAGCCCCGTGAAACTGCATACTCTCCCATTTCAAGATAACATAAAATATCACATAATCAATTATGGAAATATTGAAATGGAATGTCAGCCTGGAAACCTCCTCAGAGAGCCTTAAAACAAGGAATCAATTACCCGAGAGGGGTGTTAAAATTACAATCAGTCGAGAAGTCTTTACCGAGGGCCAGCGGTGGGTCCAGACCTGCCGGCCTGTGTGGGGAGGGTCACCCGTGTGTTCATCACCGGGTGAAGACGACCCTTCCCTCCACGAGCCCTGAAGGAGTCACTTTTGCTGTTGTTGTCCATGTACCAGAGACACCGGCCAAAAGCAGACACTTGCAGGAGTGATGGCACCACGGTCAGTCACGTGTTCCTTCATTTATTTCATAAGCTGGGGCTGCACTGGACGCCCCCCCCCCCCCCGCCCGGGAGCTGCGGCTTCCAGGCTGCCCCGGCCTCATGGAGTGAGATAGATAAACAAGCACTTAACAGTACTCGGTGGAAACAGAAGAAATGATGACATGAACGGCACAAAATACAAAACCAAAAATGAAGGGCTAGTTGTGGGAAATAGACATGCTCAATTTCATCTATTCCTGCAACTTCGGAAGCAGCAGAGGACCCAGGAAATACAGATTTTCAAAGCCAGTCCATCTTCACACACACACACACACACAGAGTTAGGAATAAGGTCAGAAAATGATACACTCCACTCTTTTTCTGAGCGTGACACACAAATATATCCTTATTTGGAAGTGTATCCTGATCACAAAAGAAAAGAAGGCCAGGGAGAGTGAGGTTCCTTATCTTACAACTTGAACAGGCTTTGATGCTGGCAAACTGTTGCCATAAGTATTCCTCTCGTGTTATATACCAAGGACAGGGACCACCACATGCACATGAGGAGGAAAAGCCCCTCAGTGTGATGGCTCCAGGAGACAAGCTGCTTTCGATGGTCACCCCACCTTTTCTCCTCTCATACATGGCCAGAAGATCATCTCTTAGCTTTTTCATGTTTCCACCTGCAAGATGGGAATCATAAATCTTCCTGCCGTGTAAATAGGTTCTTAAGCTGGAATCCTGTCCAGATGTCTTGAAACACGCTTCGAGGTTATTCCCCAATTCTTGGCAACCTTTGGGTATGATAACTGTTTCCGGGGAAACGATCTCAAGGTGTAGTATTTTCAGTTTCCCTGGAAAGAGCGCTAAATTAATAACTAAAGCTTCACATCACAGAAGAAAATGTGCAGGGGAACTGAATTGCCGCCGTGGACTGATAAATTTGAAATAAGACGCTGATAGGGTATGAGCTGGAACGAAGTGTAGTAATCCCAGTAGAACCAAGTGCAGTTGGTTCTGAAGTTGCCCCGAGCATCTGAGAGGGACGGTCCCTGAAAACTGCTGGGCGTGAGGACACCAATGTTGTTCGGACATTTAGCTGCAGCTTCTAGTGTGAGCTGTGTGCAGAGAGCAGCAAGGTGGGTCTCCTTCAGCTGCTGCCACAGCCCGACGTGTACACACAACACTGGAGCTTTTCCTCTGAAGAAGGATGAGCTAGCTCCCTCTGTCACCAACCCACTCACCTGTGTTGGTGAGCGTTCTCCCCTAGGAGAGTAATTTCCACAAGGTACGGACTGCTTCTACCTTGTTCACCATTATACCCCAGACCCAGCACTTAGACTCAACATTAAATGGCTCTGAACATCTATGCACTTAATGAGTGAAATTCTTTTGGTCAGAACAAGTCATTTCTGACGGAGGTGTTTGGGGATGTCTTTTCCTGATCACAGAGCCTGACTGTAGCTTCAATCTCTGCAGTTACCTTTTTTCCTTCTCAACAGGATCAATATGGTCTTCCAACCGGGAGCCTGGTGTTTGGCATTGTTTCTTCATTAGTGTATTGTTTTGCACTTTATTCATTCCATCCTCAAGACAAAAACTATCTCTTGTATTTTTAGGTGGGAAGATGAGGCTTAGAGAACTAAGTGGCTTGGCCAAGCTCTCAGAGCTGGAAAGTGCACAATTGTACCTCGAACCCTTGCTTTAGTCTAAGTTCAGTACTGTCTTGTTTTCTAGACTCATGGAAATAGTCATCCCTAAGCTCCTATCACTGGTAATATATGAGTGGAAACTTCCTAAGAATCACCCAACCGTCCAGAATCTCATTAAATATCTGCTTAAAGATGAATTTGTTATAAGTGGGTTAAGTTAATTCAGTTTAGAAAATTCTAACACCTCTTTTTCTTTTTTAAAAAAATATGGGTATAGTTGATTTACAATATTGTGTTAGTTTCAGGTGTACAGCAAAGTAATTCAGTTATATATATATATTTTTTTCAGATTACTTTCCATTATAGGTTATTACAAGATACTGAATATTGATTGTTCCCTGTGTTATTACAGTAAATCCTTGTTGCCTGTCTATTTTATTTAGTGTATATTTGTTAGTCCCGTACTCCTCATTTATCCCCACAACTCTCTGCTTCCCTTTTGGTAACCCTAAGTTTGTTTCTTATGTCTGTGAGTCTGTCACCTGTCCGTGTAATTTGGAGACATCCTAGAGCTTGAGAGAGAGAAAGAGAATCCTCTAGGTGTACCAGTTAATAGGTCTCTGAGACCATATTTTCTCATAATGTAAATTTCAGAAAATGATGCCGGTTCTGCTAACTCCACAGGCAGGTTCTCTGAATTAAATCTAAAACAATATGCAAAACTCTTCAAAACTGTTACCTGACATCTAAATATCAGGTGTTGTTGGTATAAATGTGTGATGTATTGGGGCACGCCAAAACCTTTGGCTGGTACGTATTACGAAATGAAAAGAAACTGTCAGAAATAGCCATGGAAATGGATCAACATGCCCTCCACGTTTGACCGTGGATACGTGGCCTGTGCCTGAAATGGGTATGTTACTGTCATGAAAGAATGCGGTCCCCTGGGGGGTGACACCATGTGGATAAAATACTCACCGTGATGCAGCCCTCTTCATTTTACTCCCCACTGCCATCCTGTGAGGGGGGTACTGTGCTCGGCCCATTTTTCAGATGTGGAAACTGAAGTGTAGGGGGTTTGTGGGAAAATTGTCCAAATCATAGAGCAAGTGCAGGTGGACATCAAGACCAAGCGTGGTGGTTGTTCTAGTCCAAGTCTTGCACAACGTGGACTTTGGGTGAACACTGATGACAAACAACGGCCGTGTGCCTCTAAATTCAAGTCATTTGGGCTGTCCTGCCGATTGCCTCTCGTATAAATCCTCACAGTTCGGTGGCTTGCTAATATCCATATCCTATTTCAGCTTGGGCTCAATGTATTAACCTCTACACAAGCCTGGGCTATTTGGGGTCATTCTTTTTCTTTTTCTTTTTTTGGGGCCTCTCACTGTTGTGGCCTCTCCCGTTGCGGAAGCACAGGCTCCGGACGCGCAGGCCCAGCGGCCATGGCTCACGGGCCCAGCCGCTCCGCGGCATGTGGGATCCTCCCGGACCGGGGCACGAAGCCGCGTCCCCTGCATCGGCAGGCGGACTCCCAACCACTGCACCACCAGGGAAGCCCTATTTGGGGTCATTCTAATGGGGTCCACTGAGGACAGTCTGAGGCGCCTGGACCTCCCACAAGCAAATGCTAATAGATCTAATGATAGACCCATCTAATAGAGTACCTTTTCCTAGCAGCTCATTGATTATAAATATTTAGTTGAAGTATTTATATGTGGCCTAAAAAGTATTTGTCCAAATGAAAAGAATGATTTTCAGGAGGAAGGATGGAAATTCTGAGCATCTGTGCTTTGGTGGTCCTTCCTTGCTTATAGTGGGCTCTCAGGTAAAAAATCATGCAAAAAAAAAAAAATACTGAGTTACAGTGTCATTTTTTTCTATTTCTTTTACAGGTTGATGACCAAATGAAGCTGCTTCAGAACTGCTGGAGTGAGCTCTTAATTCTCGACCACATTTACCGACAAGTGGTTCACGGAAAGGAAGGCTCCATCTTTCTGGTTACTGGGCAACAGGTGAGTGTAGACACCAAAAAAAAAAAAGTGTCTTTTTATTAAGCACGTTCAAGATGGCAGGAATTTAACTAGGTCAGGAGCACTTCTGTGCTTTGAAAGGGACATTGGCTGCAAATAATTTAGAAAAGCTGACTTGGTGTGCTCCGTTCCTGCTTGGGTGATTACGGTGAAACTTGTAAAAGCTGGCGTGATCACAGCCTGCCGCTTCCAGGCTTCTGGGATTGAAAGTTGTGCTTTGAAGGGTCAAAACAATTGCTAAATCGAAATTAATGGTTAGTACGTAGGGTTTTTTTCTCAAGCTTCTGCATGAATCTACCACACTTGTCTGTCTGCCTTTTAAAAAAAAAACCTTAGAAATGGTGGAATCCTCGTTATTTTGGAATCATGTTGGTGGAAGAGACCGATTCATATATCAATCATCTAAATATTTGGCCCAATGGCAAGCAAGTGAGAAGGGAAGGGAGTGTTAGTGTTAGTTAGTGAGAACCAGTCATTATTGAAAAGGAAGGTGGAAAGAGGAAATGACAGTGAGGTCCTGCGCTCCTTTCTGAATAGATATTTGTTCAGTCAACAAACATTTACTGAGCATCCTACAGGGTCCAGCCATTACGGAGCTTAACACTGTCACAGGAGAAACTGACAATAATCAATAATCCTAATAAATGTTAGAGGTCAAAGTGCTATTGAATTTTTTTTTAAAAAGGAACTGTTGTGTAAAGGAGAATGAACGTACATATGTGGTTGTGTTGCTGAGTGACCCTTGGGTTGCAGTGTTAATAGGACTGGTTGGTTGAGCCTTATTGAGAAGGTGAGATTTGAGCAAAGGTTTGAAGGAAGAGAGACATTTGACCTTCTGGGCACCTGGGGGAAGAGAAAGTCTACTTAATGGGCCTAATTCCAACTTTACAGGATTTTGGCCTGTCCCTCCCATTTCTTTTTTTTTCTTTTTTTTTCGGTCAGCGGGCCTCTCACTGTTGTGGCCTCTCCCGTTGCGGAGCACAGGCTCCGGACGCGCAGGCTCAGCGGCCATGGCTCACGGGCCCAGCCGCTCCGCGGCATGTGGGATCTTCCCGGACCGGGGCGCGAACCCGCATCCCCTGCATCGGCAGGCGGACTCTTAACCACTGCGCCACCAGGGAAGCCCTGTCCCTCCCATTTCTTAGCCCCCGTTTTATAGCTGGTGTGTTATTAAAATGGATGCAAGGAAGGCAGAGATCTGTTTACTCCATTGGGCTGTTCCAGGCATGTGTTGAACGGTGCTTCAGGACGCGGGACTCGGGCACTGTGATCTTCTACATCGGCCACAAATGTTTATGTGCTGTGAAACCCCAGCAGTGCGTATTTGAAAATGAAAGGCTGTCTCCACATCATTTGCTGAATTATGAATAAATCACATGTTCCCAAGCAAATTCAAGGAAAGCATTCTTTCGGAGTTTTTGCAGATTGGATCAGTCTCATCGCTGTCTGGTCTGTGCTTTCTGCACTATTCATGAGAGAGGCTTTCCAGAATCAAGCCTCAGTGGGCTGACTTCCTGATCTCGTGAATTTTTGTTGAGTCTTCTCATCCCGTAGCTCAGGTCTTTGGGAGAAGTGTACCCATTTTCAGAGTTTGAATCACGGGTCTGACTCCCAACCCCCTCCCTCCGAAACCCGACTGGGAGCTGCATTAGAAGAACAAGACTCAGCCCACAAATTAATTTGATTTCATCCTCTGAGTTCCAGAAATCAAATGGGTTTGTGTCATTATTTCGCAGAGCACTTCCGTTCCTGCTCTTTCGAGATGCTCCTTATTTCGTGTTTCATTTCGCCTTAAGTGCTGCCCCTGGGTAAAAGGTAATTACCATGTAAAAAGTAGAGAAAGTGCATTTCTTTCTCTGGTTTTCCAAACCAAGAACAGTCAAGGAGTAGATGGCATTTCTGGTCCTTAGTATCAATTATTGCGACTTTGCGTTTTGCCAACACCACGGAATTTCTTACTTAACCCTTAAGTTAGCTATGTTAGTTCTGTCTTTCAGTCTGGCTTCTGTAAGTGTACATTAAATAACCTCGTTGAGCCAAAAGGAAGTCATGATTATCAGTGACGTTAAGCACTGCCAAATCAATTCCAAATATTGAGCATTTTATCACTATGACGAGAATTCGTTTCTATCCAGTATTTTAAAAATACACGCACACAAAACATATGGCTGTATGTGTACATATAAAACAACAGTGGAGGATGTTGGTGTGCCATCACATTTCAGTATTTGCATATTGTAGCTAATTAACAGCCGCTGTAAGATTTTCCTAAGGGAAAGGACTACCGGCACCTTATTCATCACCTTCTATTATTGTGTATCGTATTAAAAAGACAGGCATCTTACAACATACAAGTCATCAAAAATTGCAGCTATTAGAACTAAAAGCAATTTAGCTACAACTGTTGCTACCTTCATGATGAGTGAAATTTATCCGAAGGGGATATCCGCTTATAGTATTTCTTCAATATCTCTGTTGAATTGAATGGCACAAAGATTCCACGTAAGAGAGCGATAAATTAATTTTACTAAGTACGTGAAAGACAAGGCCAGCTGCTCCTGAAATGAGGGCAAACTCCGCATTCAACAATGAAAATATAATTATGTTTGTAATAAAATGTCAGGAAGTTGCCGATCTGGGCGCTGTTTCAGGAATAAATCACTGCCCCTCCTTCAGAGCCACGCAATTTGATAAATTATCCTTGAAAGAAATGTCATCAGAGCCCCCATTTCATAAGCATGTTTGGGCTTTCAAATTAGCATGTAAATAAATGTATAGCAATAAAGTTGTTGGCGTCACAATTGATTTCCTGAAGTCCTTCTCACTAAGTACAGAATCCTGTGAAACCATTTCAGTCCCTTTCCATTAGAGCGTGTTATTTTCCAAGTATGAAGTTCTCATAGTTGAACTTATTTCATACCTGTTCAAGTTACACACATAGCAAATTTTAATTAACCCATATTTTTAAAAAAATTATTTCGAGTCCTTTCAGTTACAATGTACTACATTTGCAACTGTGAAGGTCTAGTATTTGAACTTACTGCCTACCTGTTAGAACCACAGACATAGCAAAATTGAATGAACCCCGTCTTAATAATAAAAAATCAATTAATACCAACATATTTCTGGCTTATTTTAGTAGTACACCTTCCTGGTTTAGGGATCCACTAGTGATTTTTATGAAAATGTGTTACGTACATGGACTTCCCTGGCGGTCCAGTGGTTAGGACTCCACGCTTCCACGGCAGGGGGCGCAGGTTTGATCCCTGGTCCGGGAACTGAGATCCCGCGTGCCACACGCTGCAGCCAAAAAAATAAGTGTTATGTACATTCTAAGCTACACCAACGATGCTCTCAGCAATTGATTCGAAGCTTAAGTTGGCAGTGTTGTCCCAACTACTCTCATTTCTTGATAACAATGGAAGTGGGTGTCACCTTACTAGTATCCAGCTCAAGTGCCTCACTGAGAGATGGGGGCACGAAAGATGGACCCTTCTTGTGACTACCCAAGGCTCTTGCTTCGTCAGCGGCTTCACTGGCCCACACCCTCTCCTGTCTTGTCCCAGGTTTCCTCTACCTCTGGCCCTGTCTGCCATTCCCAATTCTACCCCAGTTGCCCCTATAGGATTTATATTACTATCATGTGGAGTAGTTAGACCATGTACAGTTTCTAAGGGACTCAGAGCTCAGCCACCCCTGTTAAGTAAGAAGAACACCTTGGAGTAGAAAGTTCTCCTGTAAGAGAGCTGGTACAGTGATGGTTGGGACATCCCTGGGAGTGCCAGGCAGGTGACCCTCACGTGGTCCGTGACATCCTCTGCTTCCAGCTCACGGTTCAGGCTGCCTGTGTGCTGGCCCTTCCTTTCACACAATCTGCAACAGAAACCACAGGCACGCTTAGGACAGTTGATGTTTGAATTTAGTGGGGAGATGCGGGCACCTGGACCAGGTGAGTAGGACAGTGCGGTGGTGATGCGGGGGCCTCCCCAGGACACGTACAGACTGGGGCTTTTTCACATGCAGTTGACGCTCTATAAACTGATTGACACCTCTGGGGGGGCCGTCTTTCCACCGACTCATAATTTTTCTCACTCTCAAAAAAAGGTTTCTGTACACCCAGTATTCTCAAGTTAAAGCTGAAAATTCAACTCATCATATTTATACAATAAAAAAAAATTCCATCCTTCCTTGTTTTTAATTGCAAATTCTCCTCAAGGGACTCATTCTCCTGCTTAGGAGGCAGCCCTGTGCCTTCTCCTAGAGAAGCAAGTGCAGTCAATTATGGTAATGAAATGTCAATAAATATAAAAATTTAATACAGTCTGCTCCGGGTGAGTGGCAGATGAGGGCTTGCCTCCCAGACAAATTTGCTGCCGCTGCAAATATTAAATGCACCTAAAAGAGTATCTGGTTGCCTGAGAGCTCGCCAGTAAAAGAAAAAAAAAAAAAAAAAAGGATGGGAGCGTCAGGTACCAACTGGGCTTTCCCATTATGCTGTAATTGCAGCCACAGAGCCAGTTCTGCCATTGATAGCCACCCCTACATTTTAACTTATTATTGTAAATTGAACTTTCAGTGTCCCCGTGAATAATCTGAGATGGATGCATTGCAGCCCCTTTTTTTGTTTGTTTGTTTCAATGAGGAGGGAAATACACCTTTTTTGTTGTCTGAATCAAGAAATTATTCTTCTCATAAATAAGATCACTGCTGTCATTAGAGAGAAACGTATTGACAATCATAGGCAAGTAGCTAGTCTTTGTAGCTTTTGAGGAAACAGCAAATCAAAGAGTAATCTAAATGTGATTCTCTCATCATCCGTAAGCATGCAGTCTTGAGCAATGATTACTTTAAAATGAAGTCTCTTAATAAAATTAGAAACATATCTCTGCCTTCACTTGCCTCGTTAATCAACTTCATGTGCCTATAGAATGCCACCCTGGATTCACGTTTTATGGACAGTATATTTTTCTCTAAACTTACTCATGAGCTAACAATTTTCATCTTAGGTGATGACGTCACTTCGCAGTAGGAAAAAAGATAAAGGTATCTGCGTGTACCATTGAGGCAGTCAAGACCTGCTTCCTACAAGGCTTATCAAAATGATTAGGTGGATCAGGATGATTATGATACAGTTTATAATAATAGAATGTGTCTCAAACTGTTTTCGTGGGGAGAGTCCCCTGTGTTATGAATCTATACTGCAACCTGATTTTACCCACAGTGCTTAAAAGTCTCAAGGGAAATATATATGTATACATATTTTTAATATATGTGTATAGACATATATCCATTTTAACGTAAATAATAAATAAATATAGAATTTCCGGTTCTGAAAACCCCCTAAACTGATCCTGTGTTGCAGGTGGACTATTCCATCATAGCCTCACAAGCAGGGGCCACGCTCAACAACCTCATGAGTCACGCACAGGAGCTGGTGGCAAAGCTTCGTTCTCTACAGTTTGACCAACGAGAGTTCGTGTGTCTGAAATTCTTGGTGCTCTTTAGTTTAGGTAAGGAATCCTTTCCTCATAAAAATGACTAAATGATACTGACCTTCAAGTGTCTTGAGGTCCATCCGTGTTTTTGTTCTTGCAAGATAATGACCTTCTTTTCTAATCGTGAAATCTTCCAGCTCGGTTATGTTTTCCTGTGTGTGTTCCTGGCTGAGTTGTAGCCCTGTAGTGGGTGGTTTGGCGTATGGGGGAGGAGTTGTGACTGGAGTCCTGAGTGTTCTTCCCTGATGGGTATAATGAGTGGGTGACGCCACGACAGAGGGTTAGGAAAGACGCAAGGTGTCACGTTTTGGCCACCTTTCTCCTGTCGGTCGTTTCTCTGCACCCTTTGTTTCAGCTTGCAAGCTACTGCTGTTTTTGTTCTTGTAAAATATGGTTGGTCATTAAAAACCTGTTTCCTAAATCTCTATCAGGATTAACTAGAGAATGTTTATAACCAGATGTACCACTCTGCAAGCATAAAAGATGACGGTTGTCAGGGGGAAAGGATGCTTCTTTAGGAAAGCTTTGGAGAAGAAAGATAACTAAGCAAGACAGATTAGCTAAATCAAGGCTCCCAGTGAGTCAGTTGAGAAAAATTACCACTGCTTGGAATAAAAAAAGGATTAAGGAGATGGATTTTTGTCGACTTCAAAGGAACAGAGTTTTCTGCCTGTCCCGTACTTGATTTCTGTATTTTGTTGGCTTAATAAAGCCAACTTAAATAAACTTTTTGCCAAGTCCATTTATTACTTATTGGCAGACAGCTGAGGGGGGCAACTCCCCCTGAATGAAAAAAATGCAGAAATCAGATTTACCAACATATGTTTTTTCTTTAGTCTTCAGTTATAAGATAGCTGTGAATTCATATCCTTAGAAATAAAACAATAAAACATACTGCAAAGTAAAACAGATGTGTCTACACTCCAAATTTGGTACTTTCGTTTTAAAATGCCTCTTGACAGCACTGCACAACTGTTGCTAATAAAGGGATAGTTTGAAGTAATAGAACCAGAGTTAATTTTTCACATGTAGTCAACATTTAAAAGGAAAGGAACATTTTCATATTTTGGAAAATGTGATAAATATAGCAAAAAGAAATGTTACTGAAAATTTAAAAAGACAACAGAATTTCATAGATGTAGTGTTCAAAGGTTTACCATGCCAGCACTGGGTCCTGTATGGTTTCTGTGTTAACCACAAGAAATAGGAAAGTTCTATTTAACTAAGTCTACGTGTTTTACTCAAGAACAGTTTTTTTAAAAATCAAGAGGAAGATAGCATAGGCCTGCTTGCTGTCATCTCACAAATTATTCTGGTTTATGGCAAGATCTTCGTCTTTTCAACTCGTACGTTTGATCAGTAATTAAATGAAAAGTGTGGTAATGTGT
Source organism: Orcinus orca (assembly GCF_937001465.1). NCBI lineage: Eukaryota > Metazoa > Chordata > Mammalia > Artiodactyla > Delphinidae > Orcinus > Orcinus orca. The sequence continues at coordinate 30,540,927 of NC_064559.1, forward strand.
GTGTAAGAAATCTTATAGCGTCTTGTTGATAAAATATTTAAAGAGATTCATCTCACTTCAGTGGTATTTTAAATTAGTTGAAGAACTGCATGACATTGGAAGATGTAGAGATTAACCATCAGCCGTGTTTAGCTTTCATCCCTTTTATCGTTCCTTCATTATTTTTCAAAATTATTATATCTCTGCCAAACACTAGGGATGGGTAGTCAGGATGGGGTTGGGGTGTTCCTGAAGTGCTCTCAGTACTCGAACCTCACAGATCATCTTCCTGAACAGTTGGGTCGTGTGTTTACCAGAACCTCAACCACACAGAACTCTCTGGTTTAATAAGGGTGTTAACTGTTTCAGGATCCTGGGCACCAGGGAATAACTAGTTGAATGTCCCTTAAAACTATGTCTGTTTGTTGTTTAAGGAGGAAAGGACAGCATGGCTTTCCGATCGATCAGAGGTAAATCAGGTTTGGCCAAGAGTTTATTTTTTATTATTATTTTTTCACGGTATGCGGGCCTCTCACTGTTGTGGCCTCTCCCGTTGTGGAACACAGGCTCAGGACGTGCAGGCCCAGCGGCCATGGCTCACGGGCCCAGCTGCTCCGCAGCATGTGGGATCTTCCCGGACCGGGACACGAACCCGTGCCCCCTGCCCCCTGCATCGGCAGGCGGACTCTCAACCACTTCGCCACCAGGGAAGCCCAAAGAGTTTATTTTTAAAGAAGCAAGAATAAAGTAACTGGCAGTAAAGTTCAGGTAGTTTCCAATTTGTGAATGGAAAGCTTTTCTCCCCCATAGAAACAATGAATAATCAGTCTTTGGGGGACAAGAACTTCATTGAGGGATGTGGATAATTAACCTTTGGGTACCCAGGCCAGCCTCCAAAAGCCTGTTTTACCTGTGATGGGAGTGAAATCATACCAGGGCCTCCCTCAAAAGCTGAGCCTGTGCCCCTGAGTCTGAAACCTGCTGTGTTCTGATCCCAGCCCAGCCTTGAGCCTCTGGGATCCTGGAGGAAAACGAGGCTTCTGTGGACTGATCCAAGGCCAGGGGCTGTGTGGGGAGAGACTGTGTGCTCTTGGTGAAAGGTGAAGCAGGGTTTCCTGATGGACGTGGTGAGACAGTAGGTGTGAGTGCGTGCAGGTACAGTCTCCTAAGCCTCATGGATGCCTGGGGCAAAAGCACGGAGTTCAAGGTCTCGGGACTCTTGGGAGACCAGTGTGGCTTGAGGGAAACGGCAGATGTGCTGGAGAGGCAGGTGAGAGACACTCCGCAGTTACTGAGCACTTCCTGTGAACAGCCACCGAGATACGGCTGTGACCAAAACTGGGTACCACGGTCTTCATCCTGCAAAAAATCTAGCCAGACGGCAGGATTCTTTAAAGGGGGATGAAGTGCGTCGCTGAAGTTGATTTGCCTTCCTGGGAGTCGTGTGGAAAAGGGACTAGAAACTGTGTTCCGAGTGGCTTTAACGCTCTTGGAGACAGGAGTGAGATGGGGTGTGGACACGTTACAGGGTGCAGACCATGGGATGTGATGGGGTTCGGAGGAAACAGCTGGGATGCGTCTCAGGGTCCTGGGTGCTTCAACCAGAATAGGAGACTCTATAGGAACGGCAGCTGATTAGTTGAGGTCCAACCACCTTCCTTCCAAAATTCATCCTTCACTGAAGCTGGGTCCTGATTTCATGAAAAGCTTAATGACAGGACTAAAGTAAAAAGTACAGTTCACCAAAAATTCTTCCACTCTGCTGCCTGATTTTTTTCCTCCTCAAATAGTATCCGTGAGCAGACATCAATTGGGTAAGCTGATTGAAAAAAAAGGGAAAAAAGTGAAAAATGCCCATCTCCCAGGATATTTCTCTGTGTGTGATATAGCAGAGTCTGGAGGCCCAGTCTTTGTTGGTTGGAATGTTTTCTTAAAATCCTATTACTCCCCCCTCCCCCTGACCCTTCTTCTCACCTAACTGTGAGGTAATTTGCATCCATGGAGATAATTCTAAGTTGGCCAGTTAATATTGACGACCCGAGAGAGGCCAAAATAAACTTTTTGTTTATTTATTGGTTTGTACTCCCACCTTTTAAAAAGGAATCAAAGTGACTGATGAAATATGCTGTCACCAACCAGGGCAGAAATAAATCTCATAGAGGAAGAGGTGTGGGGGTGATCCCCAGATACTGTCAATATCGCATGCATTCCAAAGACCAGTAGAATTCCCATTCACTGTATCTCCTGAAAACAAATGCAGAGCTGGGAAGCAGTCACCTGGTCTTTAACTGCAGCTTCCTGAATGATGTCATTCCATGGTCAAGCCCATCAGGAATACGCATGTGGCCTAAGTGCTCAGGGCAGCAAGTGACCAGAATGTGCCGGCTAAGAGGTTACTCCGGCTTGGGATTTTCTCAGCCTTGAGGCTCTGTGGCTAGACGCTGCTGGACTCTCGTTCGATCCCAGGTGGCAGGAGAAAGTAGAGGCCTATTGCATCCTGTTTCCCCTGATGAGTGCCCTTGACTCGTGGTGAGTTATTCTCTTCTCTGGTCAGCCAGTATTTCTGAAAGCACTTTTTCATACTCAGCTGAGTTAAAGAGATTGTTGATTCTCTTTGAGAGGATTTCCCCAGCGTAAAAAGTAGATTGGGGTTAGAAATTGTCCTTTATGTTTCTCTACATCCCAGATTTCTAGCACATTGCTCAGTACACCGGAGGGACGTAGGAAATGTTGCTGATAAAATAGAGGCATCAGTAGAGTTACTTAGTTTTTTTTGTTTTTTTTTTTTTGCGGTACGCGGGCCTCTCACTGCTGTGGCCTCTCCCGTCGTGGAGCACAGGCTCCGGACGCGCAGGCTCAGCGGCCATGGCTCACGGGCCCAGCCGCTCCGCGGCATGTGGGATCTTCCCGGACTGGGGCACGAACCCGCGTCCCCTGCATCGGCAGGCGGACTCTCAACCACTGCGCCACCAGGGAAGCCCTTAGTTTTTTTTTTAAGCAGATACTTTATTTAATGTTTATTTTATATTGGAATATAGTTAGTTGATTTCCAGGGTTGTGTTAGTTTCAGGTGTACAGCGGAGTGATTCGGTTAGATTTACTTAGTTTTAAACTCAAAGCAAAGCCTTTACCAAAGTAGCTGTGATCTGTAATGGGAAGTGGTTAAACTGCAAAGTCCTATCCAAGTGCAGGTTAGTTTCGGAGACTAGTTTTTCCAAAGAACTCTCTAACAGCTGTTTTCTTTTTTTTTTAATTGAAGTATAGTTGGTTGACAGTGTTTCAGGTATACAGCAAAGTGATTCAGTTTCGTGTGTGTGTGTATGTATGTATTCTTTTTTAGATTTTTGTCCATTATAGGTTATTACAAGATATTGAGTATAGTTCCCTGTGCTATACAGTAGGTCCTTCCTGGTTACCTATTTTATATATAGTAGCGCTTATATGTTAATCCCAAACTCCTCATTTATCCCTCCCCACCCCTTTCCCCGTTGGTAACCATAAGTTTGTTTTCTCTGTCCGTGAGTCTTTTTCTGGTTTTTAAGTAAGTTCATTTGTATCATTTTTTTTTTAGATTCCACATATAAGTGATATCATATGATATTTGTCTTTCTCTGTCTGATTTAACTTCACTTAGTAGGATAATCTCTAGGTCCATCCATGTTGCAAAATTACATTATTTCTATTACCAGTTTGCATTCTGCTCCTGGCCTACCCTCTGACACATAGTAGGTTTTTAAGAAATATTTATTGCATTCATGTTGCAAAATTACATTATTTCTATTACCAGTTTGCATTCTGCTCCTGGCCTACCCTCTGACACATAGTAGGTTTTTAAGAAGTATTTATTGCATTCATAAGTGAAAGAAAGCTTTTCCTTCCAACTTCTAGGTTAAAAAAAAAAAGTAATGGGAACTGGAAAAATTAGTTTAAAAAAATGCACAAAATTTGAAGAAAGGGAGACTAGAAAATAGATCCTATAAAACGTATTAGACAATTTGACATCTTTTAATTTTAGAAAATAAGGATGTGTGTTCACATTGTGAAGGGAATTCTTATAAGGAAAGTAGAGACTAAACAGAATCTTCCCCTTTGGGAATAAAATAATTAATAGAATTAAGGACCGATGATCAGTATTTAGATTCTGTTGGAATTGTGACACTCAGCAGGTCAGATATCAAAGTGAGCTGCAGAAGGAGGGAGCAGGAAGGCTTTTCTTCTGTAGTGTTAATAATAAAATACTTCAAGCGGGTAAATCATTTACTCTCTCCCTTCCATTTTGCATTTGAAATAAAAAAAACTAGGTGATTTACCCCCAACATTTTAGGCTCAGAGCCAGGTCTGGAACTAACAACCCCAAATTCCAGTCCGTGTTTTCTCTGCTACAGCACACTGTCCTCTTCAGGGACATATGAGCTCATCAATCAATATTTTTAAAAAGCTCCCTACATCCTAAGGCACCATCTCTACAGACAGAATGATGTAGGGAATTGGGACCATCATCTGAGGAATATGGACCAAAAAGAAAACCAGCCTCTCCTGGGTAAAAGCAGGGAACTACTTTACATGAATTTCCAATTTTTACTGAATATACTAAATAATTGTGAAGCTTTTTACTTCCCTTGGTTTCTAAATGTGAGTTGTTTGCATGTGTGTGTTTGTGTGTCTGTATGAACTCTGGGTTCAGGATTTCAGCAAGCTTGTTGAAAGCATTTGCCTTAGAGCCTTGGTACCTCCCTCTCGGAGAATCCCTCCTTGTGATTTTGTTGTCGCCTCTTAGGTTCCTCGTTTTCTTTGGACCTCTCACTATGCATTAGGAAAGCGGCATGACCATAAGCTTTCATTACTTGTGTGTCTACTTTCTATCTATTTGAACTCTGATGTTCGAAGGAGAAAATTAGCCAAAGTAAATAACTTCACGGTCATTGTCTGCTTCCCCTTTTGGTGGTCTTCGGCATTAAAAACCCTAAAATAGAAAAAGAGGAACCATAGGTGTCTGGGAGGTTCAGGGCATGGAGCTCCTTGGTGGGGAGGGGAAGAATTAGTAAATTCTATCTTCAGGTACAACCTTCCGCTTTGCTAAAGGGTCCACCCTGACTCTTGCAATATGACGTTGACATTGTTAATAGTAAATAAAAGTGCACCGTGTTTTCTAGCTGGAGAATGTGGATGGTAAGTTCATAGTCTTTTGGGTTAAGGAAATGTATTTTCAGTCATTGGTTTTCCAAAGGGCTTAGTTTTTGATAGGATAGGTATTTTTTTTCTTGTTTGAATTTTGTCCAGTAATTCTTCTGCTTGGGGCTTTAAATGAAGGTCTATCTTTGTTTTCTTTTCCTACATATGTCATTTCTCCTCCTGGCTTTCAAGGTCAGAACGTGGCCAAGCCGCATTGAAAGAGCTCCCCACAGAGCAGAAGGCCAAGCAAAATGCCAGTAGGGAGATGACCCACATGTAGTCAGGGCCTCTGTGCAGAGCTTAGAACTTCTGTCACATAAGGGAACTCTCATCACTGTCAGGACCAGATTATTTATATCTGTAGATTTCAGTTGAAACATGAAGGCTTTCTAACGGGCCAAGAATTGCAGAGCAGCTATTGCCCTCACATCTCATTAACCAGAGGCCACAGGACTTGCAGGAATAGCAAACATTCCGTCCTTAAGTACGCACACAAAAGGCTCCTGTGTTACCGGCCTGGAGACCATAGCAGTTCACTCCTGGCCCCCTTAAGGGAGGACTCGGTTCTTTTGCTGCTGGATGAGAAAGGCCACCTTGAAGCTACCAGCACAGATGGCGCGTGCTCTCCTATAATGAGAGAAGACTTCACCCACCTTGCACAACCGCTTCCTCCCTTGCCCCTGGGTGTTTGCAGCCCTGAGGAGGGCGGCAGAGGAGGGTGTAACCTCTTTGCTAAACTGCATTCCAATTGCCAATCCCAGTCCAGAGGTCAGCACAGCATCAGTGTAAGTCCCCGCCTCCTGGGGGAGGAAGCAGTTTTCTCAGTCTCCCCTGACGATTGGCGAGTTGTGGGGTGGTCTGGTTGTTCTGCCCTGGCTGTGCCCGGGCGCCCCGCCCTCCCCCAGCCGCCCTCCCCTAGCTGGGCATCCCTGGCAGGGGTGCACACGTGGACACAGTAGAGACACCGTGCTCCGTCCCCCGGCACCTCTAGACTAGCCTGGAAATAGCGACGAGCGCTTTTGGAGAAGGGAGTGCCAGGGGTTACGGAAGAGGCTGCTGGTTTTGCCCACCTCTCCAGAAGAGGTCCAGCAACTTGTTGGGTCTGAGGGTTTTTTTGCCATCGAACCGTGTGCCCCTGTTGAGTTGGAAGGGGTGGTGGACGGGGGCAGTGGGGGGAAGAAAACACAAATCTAAGAAAACAGGAACAAAGGGAAACTGGAATGCCCCTTTGCTTTTTTGCAATGTTAAATCCAGTTCATGAAAGAGGTTTCCAAATCCAACAGACAGATTGGATCACAGTGATTAAACACTGTGTTTGCAGTGCCTAAAGCAGAATGAACGGATCACTTTGTCAATCAGAAAAGTGTATGGACCGCTGTGGAGCAAACCCACGGCCAAGCCAGGACGCGTTTGAGGGCCCATTCCCATCCTCAGCTCACAGCCTCCCTCCAGAAGCGCTGGAAAAGCTTCTGAGGCTGGAACACTAGCAAACATTTGTATTTGTGCATCACCATGTATATCTGAATACTGTATTAATTCAATTCTGAAACAAGCACAACCGTCGCGTGTCATAAAACGCTGCTTACAAAGTATCTGCATAAAAGATGAAAACAGCAAAAACCAACCTTCCCGTGATGTGGTAATTGTCCTTCCTGAGGCTGGTCACAAGATTTGCTTTATTGTAGCCTTTCTATACTTCACCGTGCAAACCCTCACACGTGCACGCACACACGCACACACGCTGTCACCAACTGGCCTGCAAAGTCTAGTGATGGATACATTCCCCTCACATCTTTACCCAGGTGCATTGGTTAAATTGTTCCTCATGAAACAGATAAGCGAAAGAGAGCTCCCTGGGTTCTTCTTAGAATTAGCATTCAATCTCGTTTTTTCCCTTTCCGTATATGATACTCTAATTTAGAAAACCACTCACTAGACACTTGTCAAATAACCACACTGATCTCCATATTAATGCCTGGCTGATATATATGTAGCAGAGGGTAATACTGGCAGATAAGCATTTCCTAAAATTTATGTAATCATTTGAAATTCAGAAAGGATTGATTAGCATTCAAGGGATACCGCCGTTCAATATTTACACCATAGAGATTTCACAGAAGCAAATAATGGCACATAAAGTTAATGCTTGTCTTAATTAAATGCAGTGTAATAGGTGTTGTGTGGATTTTTTTTTCTTTCAGTGAGCAAAGCAGTTTAGCAATGACCAGATATCATTCATTTTGGAGTTCTAAGTTTGAAGTGAATCGATACGTATTTACAGCCATGGAAGAAGTGATTATCATTTGTTATCTGCTGGCACAAGAATATAATTGCCCAAATAGCATTTATTTAGGCATATTTCTGAATAGCTTATACCTAAAGATATTTATTATTTTTCAGTTGTTTATACTAATATCGTCATTTTGCTAACTACTGCTATTTAGTGAGATGATTTTTCAGAGTTGTATTGGCCTAGAAAACTGGGAATAACCTACGAGGAGAGTGAATGAGAATGCTGAATGTACTACCTGATGTTTTTCCTGCCTCAGTACTGCCAGCTGCTCTGTTAAAATCCCAGAATAAAGTGGCTGTCTTAGGGACTTCTCTAGTGGTCCAGTGGTTAAGACTCTGCCCTTCCAATGCAGGGGCGCGGGTTCAATCCCTGGTCAGGGAACTAAGATCCCACATGCCACGTGGCCAAAAGCAAAAAGTAAAAAGTAAAGCGGGGGCTTCCCTGGTGGCGCAGTGGTTGAGAGTCCACCTGCCGATGCAGGGGACGCGGGTTCGTGCCCCGGTCCGGGAAGATCCCACGTGCCACGGGGCAGCTGGGCCTGTGAGCCATGGCCGCTGGGCCTGCGCGTCCGGAGCCTGTGCTCCGCAACGGGAGAGGCCACAGCAGTGAGAGGCCCGCGTACCGCAAAAAGAAAAAAGAAAAAATAATAACATAAAGCGGCTGTCCTAGCCTTGACTCAGAAGAGGTTAGCTGGTTAACGTGGTCAGTTCAGGTCCTGCATACGAGTTAGCTCCGGACCCCCCAGGCCTCAGGGTCATTCTAGAATGGAGCCAATCCGTGACTCACAGCCAAGTCATTCGTATGCCTTCTTTCTAGTTGACTGATAAAATCCAGTCTTGAGTTCTGGGTAATATTTGGTTAAGACAGACCAATTCAAGCCAGGAACCAAGAGCAAATATAAAAGATGAAGGCCTTTCATTGCTTTGAAGCATTCAATGACAAAACATACTGAGTGCCTACTATATGCAAAACCATTGCATTCGGTGGTATCTGAGCGGGCAGCACAGTCTTTCCAAAGAGAAGGAAGCGCCCCACGTGGTACAGAACTTCACCTGGACACTGCAGACACCCTTCCAGAAAAGGCACATGCAGGACTGCACTGCCTGATGCACCGGTCGTGGCTGCCCAGCCACCCCCTTCCCTCCTTCCTTCCCTCCTTCCTTCCTTTCCTCCCTCCCTCCCTCCTTCCTTCCCTCCTTCCTTCCCTTTTTCTCCCTCCCTCTGAATCACTGCATATGCCACACACATGCCCGTCTCACCAGTCCTGTCTTGTCAATGAAAAGGCCTTTCTCAACCTTCCCATGGCCCGAATCTGACCTCCATCAGAGGCAGGAGGAATTGGGAAGCCGGCTGGGGGGCCCCCTCCGGGACTGCTCCCACACACCCCACACCCTGAGCTACCTGGACTTTTCACAGAAACTTCGGCCCGATCCCTGAAAAGAACCCGCACTGTGGCCAAGTCCAACCACTTCTCCCTCCTGGATGAGGAAATTGAGCTGAACAGAGGTCAAGTGACTCGTGCGTAGTCCCACAGGGTCAAGGTCTGAACTGAAAGTTTTGGACTCTACACACAGGAAAAGAGCACAGACGTGGATTTCAATACTGACTGAATTACCGCTGTTGCATTATTTCAAAATTAGATCAAGATATTTCTTGGCCAAATTTCTTCACTAAATCCAAAAATGTCATCATTGTGTTGCATACAAGTAATTTCTCAGGAAAGCAAGGAATGCTCGTTGCCTTTTATTACATTCTGGGGGGCTCTGCAGCGCATGCCAGGTCCTGGGTGTCCCGGCTTTGGAAGAAGGCACCCGGCACATTCATCACACTTAGATTCCCCCAGCTTTGCCCCGGGGTCGGGGGCAGTGGGGTGGGGGGTGGGGGAGCCATCCATAAAGGCAGGAGTGTGGCCAGAGTGGCAACACTGACCTCAAATTGGACAGTTCTGCCTAGTCCCTAGAGGGGAATGAGCACATTCAAGGTGTGTATAGTTTTGTCCTGTCTCAGTAATATATAAGCACTGATAGCACACCTGAAATAACCCTTTCTCTCTACTCTTTGTCCTAAGAGAAAATAGTGATTATATTAGTATCACTATCATCGCTGCAGGATTTTTTTTAAGGTACAGATTTTTTTTTTCTCATTTTAAATTTTTTTAAAATTGTGGTAAAATAGACGTAACACGAAACCTACCATTTTAACCATTTTTGAGTGTTTGGTTCAGCGGCATGAAGTACATTCACGTGGTTTTGTAACCATCACCGCCATCCGTCTCTAGAATATCTTTCATTTCCTAAATTGAAACTCTGTTCCCGTTAAACCAGGGGTCCCCAACCCCTGGGCTGAGGACCAAACCTGTTAGGAACCGGGCCACACACACAGCAGGAGGTGAGCGGCCGCGAGCGAGTGAAGCTTAACCTGCCCTTCCCATCGCTCACATTACCGCCTGGACCACCAACTACCCACCCCGCCGCATCCGTGGAAAAATTGTCTTCCACGAAACCCGTCCCTGGTGCCAGAAAGGTTGGGGACCGCCGCATTAAACAACTCCCCCTCCCTCTTCCCTCCAATGCTTGCTACTACCGTGTAGAACTTTTTTATTTAGAAAGTACTATTTACATATAACATAACAAGTTAGAGTCATTTTAGAATGTGGCTAGGTTCAGAGACTGTGGCTGACGTACCCAAGGCCACACAGCTCAGAGTCTGAGAGCCTATGACCCCAGCTAGGTTTTCTAATCCCAGACCTGTTGTTATCCATCTACACCCACTGGGAAGGAAGTCTTAGGATTTGGGTCCTGACGTTGGAAGAGGGGAAGGGGGAGGCGTTCCTAACCAGTTTATTACTACCAAGGTGGGAAAGGCTGCAGGCTTGAATCCAGATGCCTAGGCACCTTAGCTCTCCTGTTTCCCCATCGGTAAAATCGAAATAGTAACGTTCTCCCTAAAAGCACTATTGTGAGGGTTAAATGCAGTCATTATTATGAACTTAGCACAGCACCTGGCCCATGGTACCAATAATTATTATCCAAAGCCTCTGTTTACATTCAGCAAAAGTCATATAAGTGAAGGCCCCTTGTTGGGAAATTCCTCTTCCCCGAATATAACCTCTGGTGTACAGATTCTATGAAAAAGATCTTCCCTGTGACAGCGGAAACTGCTCTCTTAATTCAGCACCGAGACATAGTTTGAAATCTTTGATCTACTAACCCAAGGTACCATTATCACCTTTGATATTTTGAAATATGTCAGAGGAAGCGAGATGAAGCCAGTTCCTTTTAGTTCATCTACCATACATCCCCAAATCAGACCAAAGTCACACAGTAAACAGCCGGTCCCCTTTGTAGGCTGCTGGGGCCCCGATAATGATGACATTGTAGCCATGTGGAATAGCTGGGTTGCCACCTGCTCCCTGGAGAAGATGTTTTCCCCAGGAAATTCTTCAATGTTTCCCTCCCATTTTCTAGAATTATCAGTGTTCTGTAGTTAACTTTACCTAAAAAGGTTGTAAATTCTTCTTTCAAACTTATTAATACTTAATCTCTAATTCTAATGTCTAAATAGAAATCACAGCTTCCAGTATACAAAATGGAAGATTTCACTTTGAGAAAGAAAGCTATTTCTTTTGGAATGAAAATCCTGGGTAACTTATTCCTTCCAAGGGAAGTGTTGAAATTTGAGAGCTAAAACCTTTCAGAGAAATTAACTTTGTTCTTTAAGGACCATATTTTAAAATAATAGGATGCTTTATTAATAACAGTTACTAATAGTGATTCTAATATTATCAGATCCCCACCCCCACCCCGAGTATTGCTGGCTTCGAACTCAAGAAACTCAGTGGAGTGGGAAAAATGAAAACATGAACTTGCGCATGTTTTAAAATATTTTTGGTTCAGAGTCCTGGGTTCTCCCACCTGGAAGCAGGATGGGTTGGGGCAGGGGTGGGGGGGAGCCCCAGCTGATGTCTGCAGTATCCCTCACGATGTGAGTCCCCGTGGAGCTTCTGCTCCCTCGACTGTAAAACACGGACATCAGGGGGTGTCGGGTATTTGTGTGGGGGTCACCCTTCACACCTCGGATCAAAATCACCTCTGACAAGTCTTCTTTCTCTCACTTCACGGACAGATCCACACTTCTTCCTCTGAATTCCTGTTGCTTCTTTCAGAAATCTCCACCTACCACAGTATTTTGTCATTGTGTTGTATGCCGCGCATAGAACGCCAGGCCTCTTTTCCTTCTGCGTTTCTAGCACTTAGCACCATGCCTGGAAAATATACTTCATGTTAGAAAAAATACTCACTTAGCGAGTGTGCTCAGTGATTAAGTGTGGAAACAAACCGTCAGGCACTATACCAATGTCATTTAGGATAGTGATAACCCTGTCTAAATAGACCGGTCGGGAATCTGGAGGATATCTGATCCTTCCACATCTTTCTTGCGACAAAAAGGGTGGAGTACCCGCCCTACCATCTTCGTGGCTAGCAAGCCCTCTCCCCAACAACCCGCTCAAGACTGCCACGTGGGGTTTCACCCAGGGCTGCTTTCTACTGACAAGTTTTAGGAATGGGATGGCGAGTTTTCTCAATGCAAAGTCAGAAGCACTGCTGAAATTTCAGGGCACTTAGGGTTCGTATGCTGACTTGCTGATTCTATGCAGACTTTTCTTTCTAATGTGAAGAAGCATCTGGTGTCCAAATCCTTATCCTCCAAATCTTTAAGGTAAACAGAATCTTATAATTTATCAGCTATTCTGAGCCTGGGTCATTAACAGATTCTCCCTTTCCTACCATGGCTAGCTTCAGAATCAAAGGACTGAGCTGAGTAGCGTGGGAGAGTAGGAAATAGAGATGAAAAGACGAATGTGTGCAGGTTTTAAAGTATTTTAAGAATAACCGAAATTAAAGTTTTCATCATAAAAATCTTTAGTACATTCCTCATACTCATAGTCAGGATAGAGTTTTAGTAATTATCCATCTCTTTTAAAATTAAAAAAAAAAAGTTGTCGTTATTGCTTGCTGCAAGAAATTACAGGGCAAATTGGATAGCCACATGTTCTGGCATTTGTCCAGAAGAACCCATATCAAAAAGGATTGGTGGCATGAATACTGTAACAGTATCGTTTCTATTTATAACTTCAAGAAACTTCCTCACTCAAAGGGGTAGCTGCAGAAACTTATCTTTCAAAAGAATTGAGGCTTTCAGGGTGAAGAAACATCTTCATTTTCCCTTTTCACTCCATGTTGTTTCCCAGATTCCTATTTTGATTCTTGCAGATCAGGAGTCCTTAATAAATACAGAGCCTGGATCATCATTTTCACTGGGCCATAGATTTCGTTATTTAATGTACCGCAATCTATTGATTCATTCTCCAGGTGGTGGCTATTTCTTACAAACCACGCTAAGGGAACAGTTTTCTACATGTCTTCCTGGACGTATATGGCTGAGAATCCTTTTCAGTTCTAGAAACTGCCACATTGTTCCTCAGAATGTCTGGACCAAATTGCATTCCCAGCCACAGAAACTGAGAGTTCCCATTTCTCCACGTCATCAACACTGTGACTGAATTTCTGTCGTTCTGATTACAAGTGAGATTAGGAATCTTTTTACATGTCTCTCTGAAGGTACCTGTTCGTGTCCTTTGCCTATTGGGATGTATGCCTTTCCTTACTGATTTGAAGGGCACTCTTAGATATAGATGTAGATATAGATATAGATATATACACAAATACATAGATACATAGATAAGTTTGGCTTTTCCTTTCACTCTTTTAATGTATCTTTTCTTTCACAGAAGTAGCCACATTCATTCATATTTTCCTACAAGGTTTTTGCTTTTCATAGCTTCTTTTAAGAAATCCTTCCCTACCTTTGAGGTCATAAAATTCCTTCTCCTTTAGCTTTTTTCCAAATATATTAAGACCTTGATTTTCACATTTAGATCTTTGAATACACCCAGAATTAATTTTTGCGTATAGTATGAGGTAGGGATCTAGTTTTTATTTTATTTTGTCTTCTTTTCTTTACTGGGACTCAGGACTGCCACGTGGGGTTTCAGTTTTGTTCTTCTCATTCTAGCTTCTTGAGTTGAATACTCTGTGAATCTGTTTTCAGCCGTGCCTTTCAGTTATTCTGCATGAGTGCACTCAGTGTTAGAAAGTTGCTGCTTGACATGGCCATAGCTGAATCTGCAGCAGGTCTGATGGGGCAAGCTTTTCTGGGACATGCAGACCTGCCTCAGCGGTGACTCTGCCGACCTCTAGGGGGCGCGGTTCTCACCATTGTCTATGTCAGCGTGTCCCTTAGGATGGTGCACAACCTGGACAATCCTATCAGCTATAAGTGTTTCATGATCTCCATTCTGATCTGTTTTTTTAAATCCGTGATTTATTTAATAGTGGGTTTTGAAATTCCCAAAGAAAGGGGGTACATTTTGACTAGCTTTTCATTTTTGGATTCTAATTGATTGCGTGATGAGGTTATGCATGTTGTTGTTGATTCACTGAAATACGTTAGGACATCCTTTATAATTTGATATTAGTTAATTTATCTAAATGTTGCACAGGTACTAAAAAAGAATACAGTGTCCGTTAGGTGCCAAGTTCTATTTGTTTATATTATTCTTGTAACCTTTGTTGTATCTTCTTGGTGGGTTATTTCTTATATTACTATAATGTTCCTCGTTTTTTAATGCTTTCGTCTTAAAATCAGCTTTGTCTGATATTGAGTGTTTTATTAGCTTTTAAAAATTAATCTTGACATATTTTTCCCCATCTCTTTACTGTCGACTGTTCCGTTGATTTGGTAGGATTTCTTGTGTTTCTGGGTTTTAGGTGGCTAACTTGTAAGCAGCGTGTTGCCAGACTTTGATGTTTTGTTTCCATCCAGTCTGTCATCTCTTTTGAAATTTAATTTTGAGAACATTATAGATTTACGGGATGCTGCATTCCACATACCCTACATCTGCTTTACCCAATGCCAGTATCTTGCATAACTACACTCAGTGTAGAAACCAGGAAATGACATTGGTGCAGACCAAGTAGAGCTTATTCAGTTATTCAGTTTGCTTATTCCACCAGCTAAACACCCGTTTGTGTGTGGTCCCTGCAATTGTATCACATGTGTAGATTGATATAACCGCTAGCACAATCGTGATACAGGACCTTTCCATCACCACAAGGCTTTTTGGTGCTACCCTTTTGTACCCACACCCATCCCTTCCCCCATTCTTAATTCCTGGTAATTACTCCTCTGTTCCTCATCTCTGTAATTTTGATATTTCAGGAATGTTATAGAAATGTAATTATATAGTTTATAACCATTTGGAACTGGCTGTTTTCACTCAGCAGTACTCCCTTGAGATCCATTCATGAGTGTACCAGTAGTTTGCTGTTTTTGTGACCGTGTAGTAGCCCACGATGTAGATGGACTACAGTTCATTCCACTCTTCATCTGTTGAGGGACATTTGGGTTGTTCCCAGTTTAAGTCTATTACAGATAAAGCCGCTATAAGCATCCTGTACAGGTATTTGTGTAAACTTGAGTTTTCATTTCTCTAGGATAAATGCCCAAGAACGTATTTGTAGGGCCATATGGCGAGCAAGTGTTTATAATCTGTATTTTAAGAAATGAGTTCGATCTGTTTACTGGTAAACCATCCTAGTCTTTGTAGGCATGAAAATGTTTCAGATTTTGCCTCATTTGAATAGTTTAGTTGGATATAAAACTTTAGGTTGGCAAGAGCTCTCAACACTGGAGAAGGCTATTGGAGGTCTGCTGCCTTTTCTCCCTGGGAACTTTTAAGGTTTTCTCTTTATTGCTGACATCTTACACTTACACCCCAAGATGTCTAAGTACAGTTGACCCTTGAACAACGTGGGATTGAACCACGTGGGTTTACATACACGTGGATTTGTTTCCATAAATACATACAGTACTGCATGATACACAGCTGGTTGGACCTGTGGATGCAGAACTGTGGATGTGGAGGGCCAATTATGGGACTTGAGCATCTGTGGATTTTGGTATCCGTGGCGGAGGGTGGGGCGCATGGAACCAATCCCCTGTAGATACCGAGGAGCGACTTGTACAGTATCCAGCTAGAGGATACTGGATGAAAGAAAATTATTCTCTTTTCATATGTTACTTCTTTGTAAATCTCTCTGTTAACTCCTATTACTCTATCTTTTATGTCTCTCTCTCTTTTTTAAAAAACTTATTTATTTTATTTATTTATTTATCTTGGTTGTGTTGGGTCTTCGTTGCCGCACGCGGGCTTTCTCTAGTTGCGGCGTGCAGGGGCTACTCTTCGTTGTGGTACGCGGGCTTCTCGTTGCGGTGGTTTCTCTTGTTGCGGAGCACGGCCTGTAAGCGTGCAGGCTTCAGGAGTTGTGGCACATGGGCTCAGTAGTTGTGGCTCACAGGCTCTAGAGCACAGGCTCAGTAGTTGTGGCACACGGGCTTAATTGCTCTGCAGCATGTGGGATCTTCCCAGAGCAGGGATCAAACCCGTGTCCCCTGCATTGGCAGGCGGATTCTTAACCACTGCGCCACCAGGGAAGCCCCTATGTCTCTCTTTTTCATGCCTTTTCCCCCCATTGTCTCAATGTGCTGCTTTTTTGCATTAATAACATTTCATTCTCTCTTCAACCATATCTAGTCTAGCAAGTATCCCATCAATTAATTTTTATTTGAATAATTATTTTTGATTTTAAAGATTTCTAAAGAATTTTTCGTATGTGTCTACTAGGGTTTAATTTTTGCCAGTTGGTTTCATATCTTTTTATATTTACCTCTTGAACACTCTATGCAAACTAATTTTAAAACTCTCACCCAGATCTTCCACAGAAACGGCTCTTCCTGGAGTGAATTGATGTTTTCGTCGTCGTTGGCCTCATCCTTAGCGATATGTGTCTTCTTGGGTTTTCACGGTATGATTTGCAGGCTGGTCTCGAGTGAGAGTTTTGGTGGTTATTGTTTCTGCCTCTTTCTCTTCTCTGGCTCTTGGTCTCTATCCCACTTTGTGCTGGTCTTTACTCGCCATTTCCCCATTTCCTTCCATCTAGAGCTTCAAGAGCCCGAGTTTGGAGCCAGGTTTTACAACGGTGATCGGGCCTCTGTACTGTGGCAACACTGAAGGTGGGTCAGATCCAGGCACAGAGACAGGGGACGAGCTGCCTCAGTTCACCCAGGGATAGGTTTTCCCCGCTACCTTTCCTAGTCCCACAGCTTTCCAGCATACGCCGCTCAGGCAGTAAAGCATGAATAGTTAGTTTCTCTTCTTTCTCTGTCTCTCTTTTTTGGAGTCCCTCACCTGGCCCCATGCCACACCCTGATCTCTGGGCCTGACCACAGCACTTCAGCCCTCACCACCCTCCAGAAGCTGGACTCCAGCTACTGTTTTCAGCCTTGGCCACTGCCCTGCATTTCTGTTCTGTTGCCGACAGAGATATTGGTATTGTGTTTGAGCCTAGCTGTGTCGTTTTTCTCTCACTGAATATTTTTCTGTTGTTGATGAGTTTGAAGCAGGAAGGGTGTATCCAAATGTGAACTCACGGACACTCTGAACTGAAGTCCAGCAGGTCCCTTCTCTTTCCAAAGATCCCGGCATCCTTCGATCCCTACACCGCTACCGCCACGCACACACACAGAATAACACGTCCAGCCGGGATTTCGTAGTAAAGCCCTGTGGAGTGGGACTCCAGTCTGCCTTTCCCAGTTTACGTCCCACTCTTTTCTATTCCCTCCTCACGTGTTTCCCAGCAAACCGGACAATTGGATGTTCCTAGACCCTGTGGGGCATCTTACTATCTTGTTGTGCTCAACTTCTTGAGATACCATTTATAGGTCCCCTCAGTCTTTCAAGCTCAGACAAACCCTCTCCTCCCTCACTGAGAGACAGACTTTCCCAACCCTCCTCTTTGGGAAAAAATGTCTGTCTCCTACTAATCAATGTGTTTTTCAGTCTCTACTATAGCATTTGCAGTAATCTGAAATAGCATTATAAAACATGGTACCCAGGCTCAATGACTTAAAATAGTCTTATACTGTCTGACCATACATAGATAAATTATGTATACGTATAACTGAATCACTTTGCTGTACAGCAGAAATGAACACAACACTGTAAATCAACTCTACTTCAATAAAATTTTTTTAAAAATAGTCTTACACTGAAGATGGTAATTCAAGTAATATTTATTAAGAAACTCCTATGTGCCATGAGCTACCCAAGACATTGTTATGTCATGTAATGCTTTCAACAATTGTGATGTAGTGTGAAATGTGCTCATTCTACAGACAGGAAAACTGAGCTTGAGTACGTTCCGTAGGATCAGCGAGCACGTGGTGAGGAAGGTACCGTCCAGCCCGGCTCACCCCAGGCCCACGCCCCACGCCCCACTCTATTTCACACGTGTCCATACCCAGGACTCGTGTAATTGCTGTAATTGCTGTTTGTGTTGTTCAGACATGAGCCCCTTGGTCCACTGTCTGTGGACCCCCCGTGTCAGCATCGCAGGGTCCTTATGAAAAGCACGGGTTTCTCAGACCTACTAAGTAGGAAAACCCAAGGACAGGGCCCAGGAGTGTGCATGTAATCCCCTCAAGCACTCTAGGCCTTAACAGTAATTGCTAAATTTTGTTGCTCATTAGAACCACTTCGGGCATAGGTTAGTATGCCCAGAACTACCGAATCAGAATTTCCAGAGTGATGTCAGTGTTTTAACAACTTCTCAGGCAAGTCTGAAGCAGATGGTCCACTAACCCTGGTCTGAAAAATATTAACCTAGGCAAAGTCTTAAACTGGTGGCCCATTGGTAAAATTTGGACCTTTTTTTTTTTTAAGAAGATGATCCAACTTTTTAAGTAAGAGAACCAACATAAAATGTAGCTGTCAGGTTCCTTCTGAAAAATTAGAAGGTCTGACCACACGAGGTCCTGACATTGCAGGTTCTTGGGTGCCTTGATGCCACAAGTAAAGAAAGAGACCCTAAGAAGGGCCTGAGCATCAAAGAAGAATTCACGTACTAGAAGAATGCTGTTTACCATACAGATGGAGATGTGAGCCCTGGAGATCTGAGATTTCAAAATAAATAAATATTTGGGACAAATGTACTGGATAAATGATTGTAAACTTTACTAAATATTACCAAATATGACTGTATTCTTCAAAAATGGACATATATATAGTTATACACCTACAACCTCTCACTGTGATAAAAAACAAAATAAAACTGGAGACTTGCCTGGCGGTCCAGTGGTTAAGACTCCACACTGCCACTGCAGGGGGCACAGGTTCGATCCCTGGTCCAGGAACTAAGATTCCACGTGCTGCACAATGCGGCCACAACAAAAAGATTGGAAAAGCGAAATAAAACTACAGATAAAATTAAAATTATAAGATGACCAAATATTAAAGACTACGAAATCCAAATACAAGATTTCTAAATATTAATAAGGTTGCTACGTATTGACAGTATGTCTTGAGTTGCTAATTTAGTCGTGGAACTACATCTACGAGGTTTGCGGTGTTATGTGGAGAATTCTTTGAGAGGAATGTGAGCCGTCTACAGCCCTCCACATATAGATACGGAAAAAGCATAGGTTTGCGTTCTGTCTCCCTCAGTGGATCCCGTTGCTCCGGATTGCTTAGCCGAGGCTACCGTAGGAAATCTTCTGTGGAGGAAGACACAGGACAGTGGGGTTTGCTTGTTTGTGTTAACACAATACAGCCGTGATTTTAACAGCCTGTGGGAATGGCCATCTGTAGGCACCACGGAAACCTTTTGCCATCCTTTATCTCTGGGTACTGGAGCACATCTAAGGCAACTTATGATACAGTTAAGATCTAATTTTCTACTAATAAAAATATCTTAAATATTAAATAACATCAAATGAGAACGATTTATTAAAGAACTGTCCTGTGCCTGTTGTCAGGAGAAGCACGCAGCAATGCCCATCCTGTCCATCTCTGAGAATCATGGCTCCCAGACCACCCAAACCACCCCAGGAATTTTCAGTACTTCTAAGACTCCATTTAGAAATTGTACATTTACCTACAAGAAGATCGCCGAGGCTAAATAACACAACATTTCTTTCGTTTTTACTTAATGATAGCGAGTCAGTATACCAAGAGTTATCTCATGCTGAGTAGGGTGTCTGACTGGCAGTATTATGTTTTTCATCGTTAAAAAAGTTATAAAAAGTAGACGTTTGGTAATTATTAGTTAATAACCACGTGTTCGTCAAAAAAAACTTTCGAAAATGGGGAGAGAAAACAGTACAATACAGTGGAAAAAGTGAGAAAACACTGGTACAGAAGGGAAAAGGTCTGAATCAAAAATAAGATACGTGCACACCTGAAACTAACACATTGTAAATCAACTATACTTCAATAAAAAAGTAAAATTTTAAAAAAGCAAAAAACAAAAATAAGATACACATAGACTGTAAATCTGGGCAAAAAACAAGTTTTGAAAATAAAAACCTCCCTGATAAGCTCAAAATATATTAAAATCACCATTTCTACATGAGTGATTTTCTCTTTCCTTTTATGCATTTCATTAGCTGAACAAATTATCTATAAAAATAAAGTAAAAATGGATCTCCAGGCACAAGGAAAGGTGAAGGGGACCCTGTGGGCATGTTCTGGCCTCATAAGGGTGGAGATGATTCCTTCATCGTTTTGTGTCCAGCTCTTGGTTCAGTCCTTGGTACACAGCACGCTGGTAGACAGGGTCTATTTGTTCGTACTTCTTAGAGCTGTAAATTCACACCCTGTATTCAAAAGGGTGACCACGACCGATGACAGTGGGTTTGGGTAACTGGTGTGCGACCAAGGCTGCTTCCCACCCTGCGTGGCAACGGCTACACCCCGCTCTAGGGATTACACATCCGGTGCCGAGGCCAAGAGCCTCCTTGTTTCTGATCCTGATCTGTCAGGTCAGTCCATCAGCCACTGAGTCACTGCTGTTTCCCAGCCACCTCAGCTGTGTTTTCACATCCACCCGTATCCCCCTCAACACACTGCGAGCGCACTCGAGGGGATAAGATTAGGGAGGAGGGGCCTTTCTACCAGGGAGGGGCTTGCGGGCAGAGGGCCCTGGCACCTGAGGCTGACTGTAGCAAGGACGTGGTGCAAACTCAGAAAGCCCCGTGTGCCAGGCGTGTGTGTGCATCACAGAGCTGGGAGCACACGCACCACGAGCTCCTCACCTGTAGGGAGCCCGTCTCGCGGTGCTTTACATCCCAAGGGTGCATAGTGCAGCGCCGACCATGCAGGAGATGGTCCCCGTCTGTGTGACTTAGCTTCTGCTTCCGCCTGTCGACTCCCGTCCGTCCCCTAGGGCCCATCTTCTTCCAAGATCCCTGCTTGACTCCCCACGACATTTTCCTACTGACTTCCACATAGTAATTGCAATGATCTGTTTGTACTGAGGTTTGCACCACTTGCTGAAGTCCCCAGTCTTGGCAAATAATAGGTGTTCAAGCAGCCTGGAATGGGTGGATGGATGGAGGGATGGAAGGATGGCTGGATGGATGGATGAAACATTCATTGATTAGAAACTATGTCAAGCAATTTGAAGCAGGACTCTCATACGCTTGCTTTCTTTCTATCCCAATTCATTCTATCCCCAGAAAGACACATAAAAGGGGACCAAAATCAAATGCAAAAGCTAAGAACCTAACCCGTATTTTGTCATCCTTGGTACATACTTAGTGGGGCTAATGTGAAAGTGTGCTACTCGTTCAAAGAATTAATAAGTAAACCAGTTTATCCATCACTAGCTTGTTTTTATAGCATCAATCTGATGTAGAGGCAAAAACAATCCTGGATGTTAGTGTCATTTATATTTCATGCCTCTGCGTTTATAGCAGTAAGACAGGATGATTGTCGGCACCACTTAAAAATATGGCTCCCGGGCTTCCCTGGAGGCGCAGTGGTTGGGAGTCCGCCTGCCGATGCGGGGGACACGGGTTCGTGCCCCGGTCCGGGAAGATCCCACGTGCCGCGGAGCGGCTGGGCCCGTGAGCCATGGCCGCTGAGCCTGCGCGTCCGGAGCCTGTGCTCCGCAACGGGAGAGGCCACGGCAGTGCGAGGCCCGCGTACCGCAAAAAAAAATATATATATATGGCTCCTTTTTAAATCATTAATGCATGTAATGTGGAGAGCTTCAAACAATGCTCAGAGATCCAGTAATTAATGGACTAATTACAAGATGCTTGTAAAATGGCTTAAACAGGAAGAGTACAGAATAGGTGTAATTGTTGTAGAGTTAACCCTGTGTATTTAAATGTGGGAAAATGTTCAGTGAAGCTGGTGGGGGGTTGGAGACAGAAAGAGGGAAAGAAAAGTCGTAAGATAGCACGTTAATATAGGGGTCTTAGTTATTAAGATTTTTTTAAGGTTCAATAAAGGCAGAATGCAGACATTGTTGATGCCCCAGACGTTTTTTGAGCATGATTCTAATGACATAAGAGCATCACCATGAGTCACAGGATGCCATGTACCTTTTTGTGGTTTTAAATTTTTATTAATTATTAATTTATTTATTTTTGGCTGCGTTGTGTCTTCGTTGTTGTGCCCACGGACTTTCTCTAGTTGGCGGTGTGTGGACTTTTCTTTGCAGTGGCCTCTCATTGTGGAGCGCAGCCTCTAGGTGTGCGGGCTTCACTAGTTGTGGCATGCGGGCTTCAGTAGTTGTGGCACGTGGGCTCAGTAGTTGTGGCTCGCAGGCTCCAGAGCGCAGGCTCAGTAGTCGTGGCTCACGAGCTTAGTTGCTCCGTGGCATGTAGGATCTTCCCGGACCAGGGCTCGAACCCGTGTCTCCTGCATCGGCAGGCGGATTCTTAGCCACTGCGCCACCAAGGAAGTCCCATGTACCTTTTGAAGGCAGAAACTGCCACAGTTTAGGTCCTTTCAGCTTAGGTACCTTTTCTGACCCAATAACTAAAATACTCTTATTACCAGTGCCCAGCTCTCACACTGTTGGGTGTTAAGAAGATAGTGGTACTTAGTGATTTTCTCTCTGTCGTTTGCTGTCCTCAGAAATGACCTACCCTCTGAGCTTTCTTAGGGTCTCTGACATTTCACCTAGAGAAGTTCCTTTAGCATTTGTTCTAAAGCTGGTTTGGTGGTGCTGAATTCTCTTAGCTTTTGCTTGTCTGTAAAGCTTTTGATTTCTCTGTCGAATCTGAATGAGATCCTTGCTGGGTAGAGTAATCTTGGTTGTAGGTTTTTCCCTTTGCTCACTTAAAATATATCCTGCCCCTCCCTTCTGGCCTATATAGAGAGTTTCTGCTGAAAGATCAGCTGATAACCTTATGGGGATTCCTTTGTATATTATTCTTTGTTTTTCCCTTGCTGCTTTTAATATTTTTTCTTTGAATTTAATTTTTGTTAGTTTGATTGATATATGTCTTGGTGTGTTTTTCATAGGGTTTATCATGTATGGGACTCTGTGTGCTTCCTGGACTTGGGTGACTAGTTCCTTTCCCATTAGGGAAGTTTTCAACTATAATCTCTTCAAATATTTTCTCAGACCCTTTCTGTCTCTCTTCTTCTTCTGGGACCCCTGTAATGCAAATGTTGGTGCGTTTAATGGTGTCCCAAAGGTTATGACATTTCAGCTCTAGAAAGGGGGGGGGGGAAGGAAAATGGTCCTCCTGACGGCACACCACCCAGCTGAAGTGACCCCCACTCACTCGCCCTGCAGAGGAAGAAGGGCCTCTTGAGAAGATGAAACACGGCCTGGTGTTGTTTAGCACCTTCCTGTGCAGTTAGTCTGTTAGCGATTATAGGACAGTCTTTTTCAGGAAAGCCATGGGTTTCGAGTTAGCAGGAACAATCTATCAATTCCTAAGATTATGCCGTGATTTACTGTCAGAGCATCATGTATTCTCTGATTTTCTGCCTCCCATGAAACATTGTGCTTTCCTTTTCTATTGATGTATCAACTATAATAGTTACAAGCAGCTACAGAAAAATCAATAGCGAGCTTTCATTACCGTGTACATCAAGCGAAGAGCCGCGGCGAGACCCAGCGTACCAGCCGCGGAAGGTGCGCCCACGTGACCCGTTTCTTCCAGGCTGAATGGAAAATGGTGGGATTCGGCACATCCGTTGTAGGGAATTTTAGACATGCTGCTGTATTTGAGACAGAAGAGTAGAGAGAGCCTGGGAAAGCCACTCAGAAGGCATGGAGAGCTTAAGCATCTTTCAAAACAAAAGCAGGCTGTTGCCCAGATGGACATAAAGATGCTTCTCCTGTGGGTTCTGTTTTGCAACTGTCCCCTTCAGGTCCTCTGGGCAGCGGGAGGACGTTCCAGGTTACTGTGTCCCCAGACTGACTCTCTGAGCAGGAAGTGAGCACTGCTGAGGTGAAAGGTACAAAAGTTACACATCCATCTGGCCGAGGACGATGCAAACCGTGTCCCTGTAAAGTGATATCGCCAGAGTCTAATCAGCTCGGGAAGCCCGACAGACACGTGGATGAGTTGAACTCTCTTACAGAGCACACTGGGGAGTGGGGGGAGACTTGGGATTTCAGAGCAACAAGTACCTTTATTTGCCTTGAGAGCATCTTGGCTACCAGTCCATGCCTGGGAGACGGGCAAAGCCTCAGATCTTCTCTAGCATTTCGGCATCAATTTGGGTAAAAGAAAGAGGAGATCTACAAAGCAGTTCCTAAGAAGTCTCAAATCTGAGCTGTGTGCAATCATAAGTCCTATTAGATTCCCAAACTCAAAATATATGTACAATGAAATGCGCACGCACACACAGACACACACACATTCACTACTTTCTGATAGTAATGATCTATACGGTAAGTCCCCTGCATACGAACCTTCAAGTTGTGAGCTTTCAAAGATGAGAACGTGTGTTCGCATGTCCAGTCACGTAAGTTAGTTCACGTGTCTGGCGTACATTGTCACGTGCGTGTATCCTCTACAAGTGATTGTGCTTTTGTGTACTTTACTATACAGTACTGTATAGAGTGCAGTAGTACGGTATCTTTATTCCAAGCCTAGAATGTCCAGAAGCAAACGTAAAAGCAGCAGTATATAGCCAGCTGTGTTAGTTGGGAACCTAAGCTAACTTTGTTGGACTTACAAACAAATCGGACTTCCGAACGTGCTCTCAGAACAGAACTTGTTTGTATGTGGAGGACTTGCCGTATAATGGTTTTTCATATTTCACTACTATTCTCCAACTCCAAACCCCCATTATAAAAATTATCTTTAGAGATAATATATTTATCGAGAAGGTAGAAACTTGCACCTGGATAATTTTTTCATTTGTATAAGAGTCTTAAGGAACTACAAAAATATCTTTTGGAAGTGTCACTCAACATTAAACAAACAACAAGCAAAAACCTTGAGCAGGAGATCAGCCTCCCCAAAGGAGCATTTAAGGATGAATCTGAACAAGTGGTTTGACTTCTCTGGGTTTGTTTGGGAGTGGGGGGCAGGGAAGGGAGGGAGGAATATCTCAGTGATGAAGTTTTCAAATATTCCATTTTCTTTCATATTATTCCCAACTTCTGGGTTTTTTGGTTTTTTTTTTTTCCTTCTGTGTTTATATGCTACCAGATTTTGTGTGAGAATGTTTTAATTTTCCCTTTGAAATTCTGACAACAGAACGGACAGGCTCTCCCCTTCTGCACGATGGCCTCAGAGATAGATGCTCCTTTCCCTGGCTAGTCGGGTGGCTGTGACATCCACGAAGTTACCCTTTTTATTTGCCAATGTCCCCAACAATTAAACCTGTACAGATAATTCATACACGGCCAATCTCTATTTATATTATTGCTCTCATTTATTTCTTTTGCTATTTTCTTGGTTTTGCGTGTTAGTTATGTGCAGTATGTTTGTTAACCTGCTTTAGAGGTGGTTGTCCTGACTGTAATTGGAGATCTCGGTCAAATGGAATATCATGTGGACGGTTTTCAACCAGGCATCATTACAAAACCCTGTGAACTTAGCTAACACTTCTCTCCATGTCACATCCGTGCTCTGTTTTAATAATTCTGTCGTCTGGTGGCCAAAATGCACTCTTTCCACGTACTGTATTTCGCGTAGTTAAAAAGAACCCTTTCCATGACACGCTGAATGAACCCTAACACCAAACATGCTGGGGCTGCCCCTGAGCTGCTGGCGGCCGCAGACAGAAGGCATAGGCCCTGGCAGGAAACCCCGGAGCAGGATATTGGGCCTGGGAGGGGCTTCCCAGCCCAGCTTCCTCAGCCCTGTAGGGTCAGATTAATGGGGAAATCCAGAACGACAGCAGATTAGCCATCAACTCATCTGGCTCCCCGCCAGAGACGTTGCTGGTCCGACATCCACATGTGCGGTGGGTGTTGAATTTTTTTAAAATAGGTGCAGTGAAAGAGAATACATTCTAAGCAAGAATTGAGAATGCAGTAAAAATGAGGTGATAATGTATGAGAAAATAAACAAGGTGAGGACGAGAGAGGAGGGAAAGAAAAAGGAGGGAAGGGAGGGAGGGAGGATGGATCAGTTAGTTAGTAGTAGAAAACCAAATATACACTAAAGCAGAGGGACGATTATACTTATTTCATTCCCTAATCATATACGATTTGAATTTTCTTCCTAATCAAGAAAAAATAAAGGAAGTTCATATATCAAAAAAAGTACTCTGGGGGCTTCCCTGGGGGCGCAGTGGTTGAGAGTCCGCCTGCCGATGCAGGGGACACGGGTTCGTGACCTGGTCCGGGAAGATCCCACATGCCGCGGAGCGGCTGGGCCCGTGAGCCATGGCCGCTGAGCCTGCGCGTCCGGAGCCTGTGCTCCGCAACGGGAGAGGCCACAACAGTGAGAGGCCCGCGTACCGCAAAAGAAAAAAGTTCTCTGGAATTGCACTGGCATAAATATTATCCTGTGATCCAGTTGAATTCTTAAATTGGTGCATCCTTTATGCAAATTGGTTAAGAAAAATAATTTGGATATTTTTATATGTTTCACAAGTATTTTTTCCATTTGCACCCCATTACGAGGTCTTCCCATCACAGGGGTCCCCATCTGCCCTGCTTCTTCCAGCTCCTCAGTGTAGGACCCTTGCAATCTGTTTCAGCGTCCAGAAGCCAAACATGTGAGCGTGGTCAGGAGTGCTTGTGCAGGAATGTTCTAGGACCGGCCTCACAGATGGTGTGATTTCCTGAGCTAGACTCCCCCCTCGCCAGTGGCCGTCCTCACACTTGACATATTTGGGAAGGGACAGGCTTGTCCCAAGGCAGAGGCCACGCACCTCTCTTCACCGCCTCTAGTCCATCCACAGGGGAGATACCTGCTGACCTTTCATTGGTTCAACTGATCGCAATGGTCACAGGCCCCATGAGTGTCCACAGAACAATGAGTGACACTTAAGAGACAGAGGGAACCCTCTCCTGGTGGTCCCACAGCAACTCACCACTCGGAAGCACGCACCCTGATCATAAAGGGATTATGGGAACCCCAACCAAACGTTCTGGAAGCGTCTTACCAGAGACAGTGATGGACCTGTGCTCAGGAAGCTGCCTTGTCTTTTCACTGATGCCTGGTTTCTGTTGACTCCAGTCTCACATCTCCACTCTTCTGGCATCTGCCTGAGCGGCTGGAAAGCTCTTTCAGAAGTTTAAAAAGATTTCATTTCACTGACGCATCAATTCTGCACTTCCAGCCTCCCAGGGGGACCCCCTTTGTAGACGGGGCTTTAGCAATATCCATGCTGCAACTCTGGGACCAACATTCAACCGTACTTCAGGAGGGTGGAAGGAACTTTTTCTCCCTCACCTCCACTCCCACCAAAGACCTTGTCTCCCGGTAACAAAATGCAGGGCATGATTAAAGGCACGGAGGGCAAAACTGGAAAATCCAATGGACCCGGATTCTAATCCAGTTCCCAGTTCTGCCACCAGCCGGCACCAAAGTGGAATAATAAAAACAACAACAATAGCGTCAACCTACTGGGTTGTCTTAGCTTTAAGTGAGATAATGGGAGCATAGATAGAGACCTCAGAAATGTTTCTTGGTGATATTATTAGTTAATAGGCCATTCACCATAAATATACAAGGTCCATACCTTACAAGCTGAAAATGCTCAGATGGCTCTTACAGGATAACATGTATTTCCATTCATCCAACTGATTTCCTTTCCACCATGACTTTTGTTTTAATCGGAGAAATAAGAACTGTTCTTGATTAGATGATGAGGGATTTGTTTTCTTTGAAATAGTGACGGTAAACGGTTGGTCTGGTCACCTCATACAATCTAAGTTGTATATCTTTTTGAAAAGAGACATCTCTATCCACAGATGTCATATTCATAGGGTTTAAAACAAAGCTCAGAAAAAGATTTTGCTTTCTTCACTATTACACAATAGACTGGGAGAAAGACAGCATCTCAAGAATCTTTTGTTTGTTTGTTTGTTTTGAGATGTGTTTCATGCTTTGAAGAAGTGTTTCTTTAAAGTTTAGGAAAGGGAAGCTTCCTTATTTCTTCACAACCAAAGAATAACCACAGCACAGTTCACTCTTGGAAGAACCTCACCGGTTCTGGAGTCATTGTTGCCTTTGGTCACAGTCAGATCAGCCCCCAGATTGCTGTTTGTGATCTAATGTCACTCTGGAATTTTAAAAATTATCCCCGATTTTCTCTGTTAATGAAGGCTGAAGGACAACAGATAATCGGGAGATTATCCAAAAATCAAATCTTAAACAGCTGTTTCAATCCTCTGCTTCACAAGATGAGAGCTGTTATGAATACCAGCTGTACCTCGGAGGCGCTGAGTGGTGTGGAGCTGCCCTTGAACTCGATGTGGGTCCAGTCACTGGGCCCCCACGAGGCACAGGGGAAGAGTATCTGGTGTTTTGTCTCATGTACTGAATACTTAAGGAAATGTCCATGAGACACGGCAGACACCACGCAGGGCTCCTCCTCGGGGCCACGGGAGCGACGCCCTGACTGTGGGAATTAGCACAGGGAGCAGGTCGGCAGCTCAGCATCTCCACCGCTGACCCTGACCCTTACCAGAGCCGCTCTGAGGGATGCCTCGGGTCAGGAAGAACCTTCTCTGCACCGGAGATACTTCCCGCCAAGGAAGTCATCACTGGATGAAATGACTAAAGATACTGTACGGCCTGGGCACCGTCCTGCCTCGTGGGAATGACTGTTAAAATACATTTAAAAGATGAGGAAACTGAGGCTTGGAACCTGTTCCTCGTTCCAAGGTCAGCTGGCCAGTGAGAGGTTCACAGATTTAAAATCAGCTCTTTTCCCTTTTCCCAGCGGTGGAAACGCAAGGATCAGTAATTAACCTAAATAGTCATGCGTGGCTATAATACAGCCCCAAGAGCGCCAACCTCTGCCGACTCCTACATTCATGATACCTGGGTGTGGAAAGGTATGCTCACCATCTATTCATCGTTCCCTTGCTCTGCAGGCTTAGAACTGAGCACAATATTTTCCAGAACAAATATGATCAAATATAAGGTATTGTATTATCAGCGCTATCCCTGTCTTAGCAAAACCCACAGACACATCAAGGCGGGCAGGTGGGGTGTGGAGAGCTTCCTTTGCAAAATGTTTCAAGCTCTTAAAAGTTCTGTCTCATCTTTCCTGTTACTTTCTCTGCCACATCGTTACACGAATACAAAACAAATCGGTGATGGAGTTTCTGTCTTTCACCTACAAATATATATCCCTAAGCAGTTGGATGAATTATCCACTTATGTCCAAAAAATTGACAAGTATTTGGCTTCAATGATCTTGTTAGGTAATCAGTTTCCCTTCCCCCTTAGTTCTCACCCCAAAGACCTCTCTTTTCTTTTTACAGTCAAAGGATGCAAAGTAAGTCTTGATTTTCTTCCCCCTTCGTTCAACCTCTGACCTTATTGAGCGGAATTTTAATAAGCTGAGGAAAATGATGTAACGATAAGTAACAAGTGTATCAAGCTCTTAAAGAGTAGTTTTATTTTAACACTACAAACTAAAAGAAGCAGCCAAACAAAAAAACCTTGGATGTTTAGAACAGACGTATACAAATAACAGCTCTCGTATGGGCCTGAAGTTGCAAGCATTTTCCTGATTGTGATGTTACTTTTTAGTACAAGTGGAAACAGAACGTGCGAAGTACAAGAAACCGCACTAATTCAACTTGGCAACAGAAAGCCGAATTCACATGTAATTAAAGAAATGCAATTTTAGTGATCTCACCCCAATGCTTTTTCCAAAATAATAGAGTTATCACAGTGGGGTACAATGAAAAGAAGATTGGGAACATCAGATGCAGCATTAAAAACTTCCCAATTCTGACAGGTTTTCCACCCAATCCTATCATTCATCCATGGTGTGTCTTTCTCAGAAGGCTGGTGCCCGGCCTGCCAGGAGTGTTGGGGGAGGGGAGATAAAATAGATGAAAAGGCTTTGATAAAAGTTCAAAGAACTAAACACATGTTTCATTCTCAGAAATTGTAAGACACGCTAAGCCTATATTTCATAAAATCCCTTACAAAAGGCCTTTAACAGTTAAAAAATGGATTTTAAAATAGATGACACATAAACAGTACTTTTAATTCCTTGAATTTCTGATTCTGCTGCCGGTTTCAGATAGAGTTGATTTCCCCGGAGTTAGATATTCACACTGTGACTCAGAAAGGCATTCTTTAAACTTCGGATCAAAACTAAAACGCAACTTGCATAGAGCTCAAGTAGCTGGGTGTTAATTCGTGCACCAACCACAGACAGTGCTGGAGTTTCCCATAGTCTATTTCTTGCCGTTTGGGAGGCAAAATTCCTTACCTTGTTACACGTTCTTGTATCGACTTAACTGTAATGTGTTTCCTTCTTTTAAAATAACCGAGACTTACTGTTTCAAATGATGCGTGTGTTACATTCACGTCTTGGTTTCTGTTGAAATGAGTGGGATGAGAAGCGGTGCACCGGGTGTTGTGTTCGATTCTTTCATATCTAATCACAGCTGCCACTGGGCGGGGGAAGTAAGAGAGCCAAGTCACAGCAGTGATATCCCCGGGGCCCTATCACCCAGGGAATCGGGTCGGGAGCACAGCTGGATGGTGGAGCCACATCTATGTCTTTCTGGCACCAGACAGTCCTACCGTCTGGTGGCCTTGGTACCAGAGAAGATTCCTTGAGGTTCCTGCCCAATCTGCTACAGGCCCTGAGGTCTGAGTAATACAAGCGATACAGTATAAACTGGTTATTTGGGGGAGATTGTCGAATGCCTTTTTTCTTTGACATTTCCACCCGCTCTTTAGTTGGAAGGAAACTTCTCCCTCTTCTCCCCCGCTCCCCCGGACCCTCGGCCCTTCTCATCCCTGGCCCTTTCCATCGCTCGCTACCTCCCAGGCCCGGGAGACAGAGAAAACAGGCTGGAACCAGCCTTGTGTGTAGAACAAGCCGCCCCTGGCAATGCAGTTGCGCTGCTGCCTGTGGACTAACAAGAGCCCTTTAAAGAAAAGGATTTCTGGGCTTCCCTGGTTGCGCAGTGGTTGAGAGTCCGCCTGCTGATGCAGGGGACGCGGGTTCGTGCCCCGGTCCGGGAAGATCCCACATGCCGCGGCGCGGCTGGGCCCGTGAGCCATGGCCGCTGAGCCTGCGCGTCCGGAGCCTGTGCTCCGCAACGGGAGAGGCCACAACAGTGAGAGGCCCGCGTACTGCAGGAAAAAAAAAAAAAGGATTTCTTTCAAATGCTGAATTATGAAGGAGTGTTGATTGTATGGGTAGAAATAGCTAGAAGATTACATCTTCTGTCTTCCGGACTATGGCTCTAACGTGGAAAAATGTTTGAAGTCAACTGTGTATTGCAAATACAATACCTTGTTTACTAAATGTACGTTTATATTCTCAAATGTTACCCTTTCTTTTTTCTCTTAGAAATAATCTCTCCCAGAGTCCGTAGGAAAGTTGTACAACACTAACCAAAGCTGAGTACGTCGGACTGAGTTGGGCTGTTTGTCACTCACTCTGCCACAGAATAATATTTTAACTGGCTCAGCTAATATGGGATCCAAGTTCGTAAAAGTTTGAAATCAAATCATTGAATGCAAATACGGTCTTCATCCCAAAGACGATAAGAATGCCTTTAAGCTAATATTTTTAACAAGAACGGTTGGACAGCCTCTCTTGTAAATTTTATCATACCTGAGGCAGTTTTCCTCATTCGATTAGCTGGAAAGCTGAATTTATCCTGAGGCAAACCAGACATGGAGGCCAGGCTAAATTCAACAACTGGAGCTTAAGTTTGGCTTAATATATCCCCACTTGCATCTGCCTGTTTAATTCTCTTTCATATGATAACGTTGGTTTATTCATAGGCCTGACTTGCCTATGAACGAACTGAAGCCCATACCTTATTCGAAGAGAATAAGATAGCTTGGCCAAGACTGCAGACTTCCTGAGTGGAAATCAAAAATGCAAACGTATGATTCAAAAACTGTTTTAGAACGTGCCTACGAGAGTGTGGTGCGGAGCTTTTCTCTGAAGAAGGACAGCTTTTTATGCATGTGGACATTTCCTATTCTGAGGGGACAGATGGTCTTTATAACAAGATAAGGACCCAGGCTCCCAAGGCCGGCCGGCCAGGGCAGCTGCAACTCGAAATGCTACCTATTTTATCAAAACATTGTATGTATTTGCCCTTCATATTAAGTCTGTTTGACAGACAGCTTTATTTGAAATTTAGGGGGAAACCGGGAAATTGTCTCATCCTGTGCCCCTTTAAATTCTGTTTCCTGGTTCAAAATATTCCATCGATTCCCAGCCAGAGACCTTTTTTTTTTTTTTCCCTTTCATTCTCCATGCATTTTTATGTGGCTTTCAGTATCAAGTGGCATGTAGAGGTTGATAAAACTCACAATCTGTTTCGATTCTTGATCTTAAAACCCCTGTAGTATAGCCTTCCTTCCTCATTTGTATCCCTCGGAATTCTGCAAAACAAATTGCAAATGTATAGAGAGAAGGAAAATAATGAATGTCGTATGTCAGCGGCTGGTCCCTGACGTAGCACACAGCCCCCAGATAGACTTTTCTCAACATCTTCAGATTACCTACCACTTCACAACATCAAACAAACCAGATGGTCTTCCTTCTCCTACACATTGAACTCAAGTTTCTTCAATATTGTATCGAATTGTGAAATTATTTTGAGCCAAAAATTCCTCATTGTTTAGAGAGGAATGATAGAAAATGTGTTCTACTATTATAGCTGAAATTGGTTACGAGTGTAACTAAGTGAGGAACTCTGAAACTGCCTAAGGGTCTAGTAGCTGGGACTTGGGCTCATGCGAGGTGTTCAGTCCGTCCTTAGGGAGTTACTCTGCATATGGTTCATATTCATGGGACCTAAATTCAAAGTAGCAAGTTTCCTAGGATCTATATGGGGCGTCTGGGCTTCCCCGAGGATGCCGTCTAGGAGGAGAGGCAGGAAACAGGGACTGTAGGTTCAGGAAGGCCTTCCAGACACAAACAAGGCGAAGATGGATGTGTGTAAATTAATGTGAAAATGTATTCTCGTTTAACAAGCGTGAAGGGGGTTCGACTTGGTCCAGGCACCGTGCTAGGCCTGGGGAGGGGTGACCGTTCCCAAGGTCGAGATCCCTGTCTTCACAGTTGACAGGTAATCAGGTGACATCCAGCGCCCCCTGTGATGGGCAAACGGAGATGGGCTTGGGGGAGGCTTCCTGGAGGCCGGAATGTCGGTGCCAAGGCTGGGGGACATTGGTCTGAAAATCGGTGCAGGAAAATTAGGAGCTGGGACAGGCTCCCAGAAACCAGGGAATGGAGCGTGTGGTGTTAATGCACCCAGGTTTGTGATGCCCGCTAGCCATTCAGGCAGGGTGTCCGGGAAGTGGTTGGATCTGCAGAACTGCAGCCTTGAGCCTGGGGCCTTGAGTGCGCGGGGAGGGTGGACGGCGCAGCGGAGGAAATAAACGTTCTACACGCAGAAGGTGCAAAGGAGGCAAGAAACGCCGGCTGCCTTGGCGCTGCGGGCAAAGCACCCAGCCATAATCCCCACTGAGACAGTGTCCCTAGAAAGCACAGCACAGGGTGGAGTTGGTGCTTTTTGTTTACGATTATGAAACAGTTCTGCAGGAAACAAAGTCTGCCGTGAATTTGATATGGAAGCATAACGGCATGTCAAAGGCCCCCAGAAAAAAGAAGAAGAGAAAGGAAAGAAAGATTTTGGTTTAGGGCCAAGCAGTATTTAACCAAGAAGTGTATTCTTTCATTCATCCCTCACATATTTAGTGAGGGTTTTCTCTGTGCTGTGCACTGGCCTAGATGCTGGGGCTCAGCTGCAAATTAGACCAAGTCCCGACCTTCACAGCTTTCCTTCTTCATTTTTATTTATTTATTTGGCTGCGTCGGATTTTAGTTGCAGCACGCGGGATCTTTGTTGAGGCACGAGGGCCCTTCGCTGCAGCGCACGGGCTTCTCTCTAGTTGCGGCGCGTGGGTTTTCTCTTCTCTAGTTGTGGCGGGCAGTCTCCAGGGCAAGTGGGCTCTGTAGTTGTGGCATGCGGGCTCTAGTTGAGACACACGAGCTCAGTAGTTGTGGCTCGTGTGCTCAGTAGTTGTGGCACGTGGGCTTAGTTACCCCGCAGCATGTGGGATCTTAGTTCCCTGACCAGGGATCGAACCTGCGTCCCCTGCATTGCAAGGTGGATTATTCTTTCCCACTGGACCACCAGAGAAGTCCCACAGCTTTCCTTCTTGTGAGGATGACAGGCAAGTATAACAATTAGACAAATAACCGTATACTGTAAAGTCAGTCAAGCATCAGTAAGAACGTACAGTTTAGGGATGTGAGGGAAGAGGAAACACAAAGATAGCGGTCACTACGGCATCAGGAATTGGTCCATGGAAGGAATACACAGGTAACCTGGAGGGTGTCGGTGGCCATCTGCTTCTGCAGAGCAGTGGATTCTCAGGTGTCTGTTACATTATGTTTAATAACCTACACGTACAGTACATTATTCAGTGTTTAATTGAACATAAAATTTCTTTTTTTTTGATTGAAGTATAGTCGATCTACGATGTGTTAGTTTCTGCTGTACAGCAAAGCGACACAGTTATACGCATATACACATTCTTTTTTATACTCTTGTCCATTATGGTTTATCCCAGGACACTGACTGTAGTTCCCTGTGCTATGGTAGGACCTTGTTGTTTATCCATCCTGTATATAATAGCTTACAGTGTGCCGACCCCAACCTCCCGCTCCACCCCTCCCCCAACCCCCTCCCCCCTGGCAACCACCAGTCTGTTCTCTACAGAACATAAAATTTCTCGCCTTCGCCGCTTTTAAGGGTACAGTTCAGAGGTATTAAGTCCATTGACGTTGTTGTCCAACCAATCTCCCAAACTTCTTCCATTTTGCAAAACTGAAACTCTGTACCCATTAAACTACCCCCATTTCCCGCTCCCCCCAGGCCCTGGCAGGCGCCCTTCTGCTTCTGTCTCCATGAACTTGACTGCTCTGGGTACCTTAGATAAGTGAAATCATACAGTATGTGTCTTTTTGTGACTGGCGTATTTCACCTGGCATAATATCCTAAAGGTTCATCCACGACGTCAGCCTTGTTGTCCACGTTGTATCAGAACGTCCCTCCTTCTCAAGGCTGCTCACTATTCCATTGTATGTAGCGACCACATTTTGTTTATCTCTTTACCCAGTAATGGGCACTTGGGTGGCTTCCACCTTTTGGCTACCGTGAACTGTGTGTCTGTGAACAGACACGGGGCACGCACAGGTCTTGCACACGTGGCATATATTTTTAAGGCAGAGTCAGGAGCCAGAGTGATCAGATAGTGGGGCAGCGCTGTTTTAGAAATGGTTCTCCACAGAGGCTTCTCCAAGGGGCTGATGTGTGAGTTTCGGAGTTTCGGGTGACGTGAGGGAGAGAGCCCCACACGATCGGGAAGAACCATCCCGAATGCAGGAACAGCAAGTGTGAGGTCCTGAGGCAGAAACCAGCAAGAGGACCGCTGTGTCCAGAGAGGAGCCCGGCAGAGATGTGGTCTCAGGGTTAGACTGGGGCAAGGATGTCCGACTTATCCTGAGAAGGACATGTCTGTAAACTCACGGAACAGTGTTTTGTTCGACGCATTTAAGTGACGCCGTTTGTATCCAATCTATAATCTGTAGACTTCCGGAAAGGGTGCCTGACCCGTGTCAGCACCCAGAGGCAGCTTTGCAACTTCTGCAAGCTTTGTCCTCAAGTTCATGCAAAAGCTACACCCTTCCTTGTAAAGGGGGGCGCTGCTAGGACATAAATGAATTCAGGTACCATTTACCTGTGGCACGGTGTGTCAGATCATGGCTGCATACTAAACAGAGTTTGAAATAATTTGTAATTCGGGCCAAAAACCATCTTGGAGAATTGAAGTCCTATCCAGACCGTTGAGTGAAAGCGCAGGTGATGGGGTGGGTGCAGAGCGATGCTTGTCCCTACTTGTTTGTTGGCAACACCAATCCAGCACCTTCCTTCCAAAATTTGGGCTCATAATCACGCAGTTGTAGACTCTTAGAGCTGGGTGAAAAGAGATCGTCAAGTCCAGCCCTTGCCCTTCACAGGCCAGGAAACTTGAGGCCCCAAAGAGTGACATGCTCGTGATCTCACAGTTGGAGACAGAATCAGGACTAGAAATCACGACATTTGATTAGTGAGGAATGTTCTTCTCCTTTGGGAGAAAAACCACTGCCCCTTGGGGGTGACATATTATGAACGCAGAACTGACAAAAGGGCAGGCCCACTGCGGGTGACATTCTTTATGCAATGGTATTTCCTGAGCCTGTACTTTTCAGCAACCATGTGAGGCACTGCATTAGTAGCCTTTTGTCCAGAGTGTCATATGTGTTTGGGGAAATTGGGCTTCAAAATTAAGAAAACATGGTGGAATATCTTTAACTGAAACTTAAGCCTTGGCCATGTTTTCCTGAATACTCTTTGTGATGGAGGATAGGATAAACTTGCATGTAATCCCTCTACCTTCCATTAATTTTGGAAAACTGCAACATCAGAGATTCTGTTTTGTCCATGCAACTTTATGGCAGGAAAACGATCACATTGCTGTGTAGAAAGGTTACCTTCCAGGTGTGTACTGGAAGCAAACAAAATCTCCAAATTTTATCAGTAAAATTATAAGAAACATAAGGCCCCGTGAGTATACAATGCTTGTACACTTTTTAAAGTTTATTCATATTTAAGGTATCATTTTACTCTTCAGCGATCCTAAGAATTATTTCCCCATTTTTCAGATGGAAAAACTGGCTCAGAGGGGACTGAGTGACTTGCTTGCGACTAGATTAGACCACCATTCCTGCCAAAAATCAAGTGGCTTTCAGACTTTTTAAATTGATGAAACCCCCTTTTCTAAATATAAAGCAGGTTAGAATGGAGAAAGTTACTTCGTAGTCCCAGCACCTCCACAGCCCCAGTGGCAAGGGCTGGGCTCGGGCGTGCCCAGAAAAGGCCCCCTGGAGGGCGCCTATGACGCTGGACTCTACTCAGTGTCAGCTGTGAGTATTTTTAACCATGATCTGTGGCATTAAGACGATTACGGTGTGTAATACGTCAATATAAGTGTCAGGAGTATGTTATTTCATTCAAATTCTCTGAAAATTTCATTTAGGGATTATGAGACCCTTTAGAAACTGAACTATTGGACCAACCAGCACACCCCTTTCTCCAACCCCCGCAGGTGGCAGGAACTTGTGGGCTGTGACGTGGGGGGAAAGCTCTGGGACTGGGATGTCCCGAGCCCTTTGGGGCTCAGGTCCCACCTCTGTGATCTCGTGGGGCAGAGCCCAGGGGTTTCGAGGGAGACACCAATTCCAGCTCAGGACATGTGTGACTCACTGAACCCCTCTGAGCCTGTTTCTTTCCCTGGAAAATGAGAATCATACCTTCCCTGTAAGATTCTTCACAGTATTAAATGAGATATGTAAAAAAAATCCTGTGCACGTTGACAAGCACTTGCTAAATGCAGCCGCCCCCCCATTCTCTGGGTGTGTCCTTAACTTAGAGAGCATGGAAAAGCTGTTCAATCTCTCTGAGTCTAAATGTCATAACACCTGTAATGCCTTCTCAAGAAAGAATCCTTGGCGAGTTGGCTGTGTCCAGAATCCCACCACTGACCCCTTCTCTGTCCACACGATCCCACCGACTCCGGGGGTTTCATCCATCACCTGTCCGCTGACGGCTCCCAGATCTGGACACCAGGCCTGCTTCTCTGCTGCGTCTAGACCTGTATCTCCAGCCGTCTCCCCTACCTCCCTAGGGAATGTCCCGCATGCTCCTTAAACTCAACCATGGCTGCCCCTCCAATCTGCTCCAACTCCTGCTGGAGGGACGGCCACCACCTGCCTGCCTGCCTGGTGTCATCCAGGACCTTTGCTCGCGATTAATCCGGGGCCAGCAAGCTCTGTTGAGTCACCCATCTTGATGCCTTTCGAGTCCATCCCCACCCCCATGGCCACCGCGCTCGTCACCTGTATTCCTGCGACAGCCTCTCCCTACACCTGCTCTTTCGGACTCAGAGAGCTGACCGCGTCCTTCCTTCTTAAGATGTTGCAATGCTTCTGCACGGCTTCCAGAACAAAATGCAGACTCTGTCTGGTGTGCAGCGCCCATCACAGTCCTAAACCTTAGGGTCCATCCTTACTTTACACCCTGCTCTCCTCCATGGAAGGTAAGCCGCTTTGCGGGGCTCCAAGGACCCCGTTTCCTGTCTCAGAGGCTTGGTGTGGGGGTCGCCGTCTCCTGCCACCTTTTCCTCCCTGTGTTGCTCAGCTCACCCGTTTCTCAAAACCTCTCAGGTGTCACTTTCCCCAAGAACCCTTCTTGCCCCCAGGCCCTGGGTTAGGTGCCCATCCTGTGTGTGTCAAGGGCACCCACTTCTTGTCTCTGAAGCACTGGACACAGAGATTGTGTCTTTTATTCCTCTATCTTCAACACCTGGCACAGCGCTCTTTGAATGAATGAATGAACGAACGAATGAATGAATTCATAGACTGTGTATACATAAGGTATGAAAGAATAAGTGAAGCAGAGTAGCATGTTTTGTAACTTAGGAAGCACCAACCAGTTGGAAGGGCTTCTTTCTACATACAGAAATAATACGTATGCTGTATGTCCACATTTTTACACACAGTTCCTGTCAAAGAGTTGCATTTTCTTGTTAGTAATTTATATATGAAGACATTGAATTGTATGTTCTGGTCGCTAAAAACAGCTCTTGGCTCATAATCATACACGTGTGCACACACATACACACACACACATTTATGTAAAGGACTTACCAGTAATTAATTTAAAATCTTGAGTTTAAGTTTTACTGGAAGCAGAGTAGAATCTAATCTCAGGCATCTGCACTAAAAGTGTCCTGTCTGCCCATCTCCAACCCCTAAAGAGCCCTCACTATTAAGCGAACTAGGTTCATATGAAAAGAGCCAACATGTTGCTATCCGGAAGTTCCTACAAAATTATTTATACAGGGCTTCCCTGGTGGCGCAGTGGTTGAGAGTCCGCGTGCCGATGCAGGGGACACGGGTTCGTGCCCCGGTCCGGGAAGATCCCACATGCCGCGGAGCGGCTGGACCAGTGAGCCATGGCCGCTGAGCCTGCGCGTCCGGAGCCTGTGCTCCGCAACGGGAGAGGCCACAAGAGTGAGAGGCCCGCGTACCGCAAAAAAAAAAAAAAAAAGAAAAATGATTTATACAAATTATTTAAATATAGCCCTTTAAAAATAATTTTAAAATGAATTCCTTATAGAAAATTCATTTCCTTTCTCCTTTGCTGTCCTATCAAAGGAAAGGGTCTTCTGAGGACAAATTGTGAGCCAGTTTACAGATGTCACCCCTCCAAAAGCCACAGGGGAAAGAAGTGTCCTCCGGGTGCAGAATGGTACCTCTTTTCCCCACTTTTGTATCTTTGAAAGGACAGGATGAGATTTTTTCCCCCACGTGTGGAAAGTGAACAAAGATAATTATATTATTGGGCCATTTGAGTCTCCCGGCCCCCCAGCCTCCTTGCTCAGCAAAGGACCAGTCTCTGAAAAGAGTGTGCTGACCGGGAGGATTTACAGCCTGTGCCGCATGGCAGGTACCAGGGAGATAGAAATCAGTATCTTCATCTTCAGAAAGAGCCTGAATGCCACGTAATGACTGAAAAGCCAGCTGTAATATATTCAAGAAGACCTAAGGGTTTACTTTCCACTAAGGATGGAAAAAAAATCTGAGTACCCCACTGTGAGCTTATCATAATGCTGCCTCACATAAAAAGTTGGTAATTAGTCCCTGAGTGAATAAAGTAGAATGGATGATAAGAGATTGATACTTAGAGGAGAAGCTCAAAATGATTTTGCCAGTCATCAAAATTTAAAGGCGCTGGAGAAAGGGTTGGATGCCTCTGTCTGTTTACATACTGTTTCCAACTCAGAATCTGTAATGATAGGGTTCATTAACTTGCGTTTCTAAATTGTATTAAGATGAAGTTTACATAAACGTCAAAGAAAAACGTAGTGTGCCGAACGCGGGAGACTTTGGGATGAAGCACCACAGAAGAGCTGGGGGGAGATAGTTCATTCGCGAATTTCCTGTGTTATGGACTCCTGGTAGGGATGAGCTAAGACGCCCAAGCGTGCCAGCACCCATTCATTAGAGGAGGACTTGGTTGGTAGGGGAGCACCCCAGAGGAAATGGTGAAGGTTTTAAATATATTTTATGTTTAGTTTTTCAGGAAAGGGCATTGAGTAGCATCAAAAGGAATTCTATGAGCATTGTGGGAGCACATTTAAATTTCTGGACTCTTCCTAAAAAGTACATACAAGTGAGCTACGTGAAAGAGAAAATTCCAAGGCTTCCGAGAGGTGGTGGCATCTGTGTTTTGGAACTTCTCCATTGGCTTTTTTTTTTTTTTTAATTCACAATTTTTGTTGTTGTTGTTTGTTTTTGGGTTTTTTTTTGTTTTTGCGGTACGCGGGCCTCTCACTGTTGTGGCCTCTCCCGTTGCGGAGCACAGGCGCCGGACGCGCAGGCTCAGCGGCCATGGCTCACGGGCCCAGCCGCTCCGCGGCATGTGGGATCTTCCCGGACTGGGGCACGAACCCGCGTCCCCTTCATCGGCAGGCGGACTCTCAACCACTGCGCCACCAGGGAAGCCCTTCATTCACAATTTTTAAAGGTTCTATTCCATTTATAGTTATTATAAGATATTGGCTATATTCCTTATGTTGTACGATGTATCCTTGTAGCTTATTTATTTTGTACGTAGGAGTTTGTACCTCTTAATTCCCAGCCCCGATCCTGCCCCTCCCCCTTCCCTCTCCCCACTAGTAAACCACTAGTTTGTTCTCTGTATCTGTGAGTCTGTTTCTTTTTTGTTATATTAATATTCACTAGTTTGTTGTAGTTTTTAGATTCCACATATAAGTGATATCATTACAGTATTTGTCTTTCTCTGCCTGACATGTTTCACTTAGCATAATACCCTTCGCGTCCATCCACGTTGTTGCAAATAGCAGAATTTTGTTCTTTTTTATGGCTGAGTAATATTCCATTGTATACATGTACCACATTTTCTTTATCCATTCATCTATTGATGGGCGCTTAGGTTGCTTCCATATTTTGGCCATTGTAAATAATGCTGCTATGAACATTGAGGTGTATGTATCTTTTCGAATTACTGTTTTCATTTTTTTCAGATATATACCCAGGAGTGGAATTTCTGGGTCATGCAATATAGTTCTAGTTTTAGTTTTTTGAGAAATCTCCATACTGTTTTCCACAGTGGCCACGCCAATTTACATTCCCCATAGTGGAGAAACCAAGGTCTGCCTGTCAGACCGAAAATGAAAGACACTCAGGAACCCAGGGGCTCACAAAAGAATTCACCACAGGATTCTTTGAACAGAACACACTATTACATTTAAAATATTTCAGGGAGAGGTCTATTGTATAAATCAGTTTTTGAAAGCTGCTCTCAAATTAGAAAAAGAAAGGAGATAGACTTATAAGATACATAACAGCTAATGTAATAGGTCATTTTATAACCAATCAACCTTGGACAAATACACCACTAATATAAAGCAAACATTAATTGGAGAAATCCCTGGGGAAGCCTTGACTAAAACATATAATATATAACATGTCACCCGAAGATGCTGGCAGTGTACATAGGGAAATGGACGATTAATAAAGGAGGGCAAGATGCAGTGAGAGAGACAGGAGCTGAAAGAGATAAGCCAGAGCAATGATCCAGGAACTTCTTGGTCGGTGAATGAGAGTAATTCAATCAAAATCTTTTTCTTTCTTTCATTCCTTTTTCTGAGGGCCCGTGCCGCGTGGCTTGTGGGATCTTAGCCCCCGACCAGGGATTGAACCCACGCCCCCTACCGTGGAAGGGCGGAGTCTTAACCACTGCACCACCGGGGAAATCCCTCTTTCTTTCTTTTTTTTTTTTTTTTTTTTCTGTACGTGGGCCTCTCACTGTTGTGGCCTCTCCCGTTGCGGAGCACAGGCTCCGGACGCGCAGGCCCAGCGGCCATGGCTCACGGGCCCAGCCGCTCCGCGGCATGTGGGATCTTCCCGGACCGGGGCACGAACCCGTGTCCCCTGCATTGGCAGGCGGACTCTCAACCACTGCGCCACCAGGGAAGCCCCCTTTCTTTCTTTTTTTTGACCTTGTAGCTTACATATCAGAATCTTTGCCACTAAATTACAAATTGCCTTTACAGACATGGAAAACAAAATAGACATTCAGTTAGTAAGTGCCTTTGGGGCAGCTAGCAGCATAACTTTTTTTGTGTTTAATGGTAAACACATTAAAAACACAGTCTTTTCTTTCAGAAGGAAAATTGCATGTATTTTTAAACTTTGGGGAGAAAGGTGGCGGTTTGGACCAGTATTCACAGAAATTATCCAGCAAATGCTGATCTGAAGATTTTAATGATTATATGTACTAATAGTAAGTGAATAAACCAGAACTTACGATCCATCCTTTGTTTTATGTTTGTTAGCAGTTGTCTGTTTTTGTTTATGTTTTTCTTAACAGAATCCCATAATTTATCACAGAACGTTGAACCTCATTCTCAAAAAATACATTTATCAAAAAAAGAAGGTCTCAAAAACAACTTTCTGAAAAGACTATTATTCGTTTATCTTGCATTTCATTCCGTG
Source organism: Orcinus orca (assembly GCF_937001465.1). Lineage (NCBI taxonomy): Eukaryota > Metazoa > Chordata > Mammalia > Artiodactyla > Delphinidae > Orcinus > Orcinus orca. The sequence goes on from NC_064559.1 coordinate 30,583,565, forward strand.
CAAATTCCTCCCCTATAAACTTCTGTGACTATTGCTAGCTTTTCTTGCTGTGAGAATATCTTTCATTGTAGCATAAAATAGTGTGCTCCGTTTCGATTGTTTTCCTATGACTGTGTTAAAATCACTGTAACACTGGAAGTTGCTTGTTTGGTTTTGGGTTTTTTTTTTCAACTTCTTAATGGTAAATAAAAGAGAAAACTAAATTTTTCCTTACGTTTCATGTTTAAGTTTAAATGTTTTCTTTAGGTTGAGTGGAGGGTAAAGGGAAACAACGCTGAGAAGTTGGTCAGAATTCAGATGAACTGTTTTTGCATTACCCGTTCTCTGCTGTGAAGCTTTAGGAAGGACTGATGTCTGTAAGCAGAGGGTGAGCGTCTGAAAGTATAAGAGCATGGCATTTTTCTGTCATCTGGCCAGGTATAGCGTAGTCAAGGTACGTCCGGTTGTTTACATTTTGTAATTTTGAACCAAATATAACTAATATTTCTAAGTATTTGAAATAACTTAAAATAACTTTTAAGACATTTTAGATGAGATAGATGGAAACTGCTTTATTAACTGTCAAGTACCACCTGGGTACACCGTCCAGTGGGTAACAATTCAAATGTCAGTTTCAATGCCACAGGAAGGCGTGAGCTCGTAGCGTAGCATTTGTCTGTTTGTACATCTCATTGATAAATAATCAAATATTTCTGATTCTCCCATCATACTTTGACATAGATGTGATCCCGAATGCTCGCACTATGTCGGTCCTAATTCCCCACTGTTTTTAATTTGGGCCAGAGATTTGGGGACGGAAAGGGGGAAGCATGTGTCATGCAAAGTTACGGCTCAAACTGTAAACACTGAAATCATCCTGGACACATTTCAACAGCAAATGTAAGGCAGCCTATTGTAACAGCATTTAGAGATACCAAAGTGGACCCGCACATACACACAGGCTAAGGTTAACAACACAGAGAGCCGAAAATATTGGATAAGAGTTATTTTGGGAACTCTTAACTGAGTTTAGCACACTTAACCTTTTAGTCATAGTATTATGTGGTTTTCTATAGAATCGTTCTTATTTATTTTTCTCCAGTTAGAAAATAAAGCGGGGGGAGGGGTGGATGCATCTGTTTACCTTCTTAGCATGGATGTCTGTAAACACACACACACATCCATGCATTTCTTCCAGAGGCTTCTATATACACGTTGTGTAAAAGTTGTACAGTTAACATAAATAAACTCCACAAGAGAAATTCCACCACCACCGTTTTCCCTTGCTCATTGTCTGTGTGTGTGTGTGTGTGTGTCGGTCTGTCTTTTGACTCTGTTTCCCCCTATTCAGCATTTATGAGGACCTATAAGGCAGAGCATCTTCAGGAGTTAGGCTGGGTGGATTGCCTGCTTACTTCTCCTCTGTGTGAGTGACTCATGTCCAGAAGGAAAAAAAAGTGAAGTATCAGACTTTAGAAACCACGTTCAGGTTAAAGGGTGCCGGCCATCCTGGCTTGAATTCTGCCTAAAGGACAAGGCTTCCATTTGATAAAGATCATTAGTCAGCGAGACATATATTTTAGAGAGTTCCCAGCAGCGACTGTTCCTCTGGCAGTCACTGGAGTGTACAGATGGTTCATTAGCATAGGCTAGACAAGTCAAAGGCTTTCAGAATCATTTAGAAAATGTCAAACAGAAACAAGAACCCTGTCACTTTTTATTAGAATTAACTACATCATACCCTGGACACAGATTTCACCTTGGGTCAGAAAAATTAATACAGAATTCTATGAATTGTGTCATATACTGGGTTAAGATAGGTCTTCCTAGAGGGACTCATTTGCTGGCAATATATTATGATCTCTCTGCTTTAGGAATCCTTAAACCTTTCCTTTTGTGAGATATGAAAAGAATTGACCTTGCTTAGAATCCATTGGTGTCTAATTGATTTGGAGGTGTAGGCAGAATTTCAACAAGACATTCTTCTAAAGCTCTTTTGTGATCGTTTTCCCGGGAAGCTTGGTGAGTGGGGCTGACTGAATATCGAGCATTGTAGCGAGTCTGCTTTATGTCGGGAGGAAAATACCTCCTTTAACTGAACACACTGCTGGGGTGAACAGGAATTAAAACATCATCGAATTATTGTGGGGTTTTTTTGTTTTTGTTTTTTTAAATCCAGATGTCAAAAACCTGGAGAACTTCCAGCTGGTCGAAGGTGTCCAGGAGCAAGTTAACGCTGCCCTGCTGGACTATACAATGTGCAACTACCCGCAACAAACAGAGAAATTCGGGCAGCTGCTACTCCGACTACCTGAGATCCGGGCCATGAGCGTGCAGGCCGAGGAATACCTCTACTACAAGCACCTGAACGGGGATGTCCCCTACAACAACCTGCTGATTGAAATGTTGCATGCAAAACGGGCTTAGTTACAGCCCCTAGGAGCGCGGCTTCCAAAACACAAAGAGATTGGTGGGGGGAAAGAAGAACAGGAAGAAAGGGAAAAAAATAAAATACTCTGAATGGCTCCAAGCAACACGAATGAAACACTTGGTTTAAAGATATTGAATTTAATAAAGCATAATAAATACTTCATAGCCAATAAATGATGGATCAGGGTATTTGTATTGCAGACTGTGAATCAAAGGCGTCACATCCCCAAAGAATTCCGCATAAAAGACGTTGGAACGGAGTGAATTGAACTCACGGGTGGATCCCAACACCACATCAGGATGAAAATGGACAGAACAGTGCTTGTATAGTGAAACTGATCTCCGCTGTGAAGGAATCTAGGAACCGATCTGTGTTAGCCATTAGGCTTTTGCAGCGGGTGATTTGAGCTTCCAGAATTCCTCCGTGGTAAAGCGGAACTGAAACAGTTATCAAGAGTTCGTCAGCTGCACCGATCATAGCCCCTTCCCTCTTCCTTTCCAGGACGCAGCACCTTCTGTCCCGTGATCGAGGAATCTGTACTAAAGGACTAGCGCTCAGCCACACCCACTAGTAGCTCCACCAAATGATGAAAAGCCTAATCTTCAATGTCTGTGTCTTAGACCTGCAAACAGCTAATAAGAACAGTCTATGAATATGTTAGCTTGCCATTTTGACTATGTTCTGGTTTGTTTTGTCATGTGTTCATGTTAAAAAAAAGAAAAAAAGCAGGCAGTATCCCTCTTCTGATCTTACCTAAAGCATTAATTAATATTAAGGGCAACGAGTACAAACTTCGAAAGCTTTAGCTCTCGCATTGTAGGATTTCATAAAAATTTCCAGCAGAAAGGCTTGTTAGACTACATCAGCCTTTTTAACCATCCACGTTTGTAGCTCATTAAAAAATATAACACGAAATGTATTTTGCTGGGATGTCAAGTAGTCACAGTTCTAAATAGTTTAAAACAAAACGGAAGCATGTTAAGCCACGCGAAATAAAGAAAGGGATGCGCAGATAAATTGACTCATTGCAATCGATCATCCCCTAAACGCAGAGAGGAAACGGTGATCTTTACGTATGGCCTGGGAAGATAGTAAAGTGATTCAGATCTTCCCCAAAAGGGAAGGGGAGAGAGTGATACTGACCTTTCTAAGTCTAAAAGTCTGCTGTTGAACAAATTGGAGGACAGAGAATTGCGAAACAAACTCTCCAAACGATGCTGTCAGTATTATTCACAGGCGATGCCACAGATACAGAAGTCTTGCCTTACTTCACAATTCTCAAAGGTAGCTGTGCAGATATGGATCAACATTTGTTTAAAATAAAGTATTAATACTTTAAAGTCAAATAAAACAGAGTGTTTACATTCTTTAGGTCCTCTAGGGGGAGGGGGGAACGTGTGATATGACAAAAGAGCTAAAGCAGTAATTACCTTAATGTTATTTTTCTGATTGGTAATTATTTTTAACAGTACTTAGTTATTATATGTCGTGAGACACTAAAATCAAAAACGGGAATCTCATTTAGACTTTAATTTTTTTTTGAGATTATCGGCGGCACAATCACTTGTAGAAACTGTAAAAAAAAAATGAAAGTTATCTCCTAGTCCCTTAATTTTTTCATAAATGTTTCTGGCTTTTGAATAGTTTATTTATATTGTATATCATAGTTTCAACTGTAGACAATTATGATGCTAATTTATTGTTCCTTGGTTTCGCATTTGTCTGAGATAACCAAGACTGAAGAAACCAAATATATGTGTTTATTGTAGCATGTCAAGTTAGCGGAACATAGTTCAGAGACAGAGAGGGGTCTTAATGAATTAAAATCATTCACTTGATTAAATGTCTGTAAATCTTCATAATTCTTACTGTAGTTTATTTAATATCTATTGTAAATTATGTGACTTGTAACCTCCTCTGTTTTCAAGTAAATTTAACAAGGGTGGAGTCTTACCTGGTTTTTCTTTCCAAGCGTTGTAAGTTGTATACCAAAGATATTAGTTATCACTTCTGTGTGTACAAAGAGGATTATTTTATTATTTTTATTAATCACCTCTAATACGCGTCCATGCGAAGGGTACCCATCAGCTAAGCCGGGCGTCCACAGCCCAGCGTGCAAAGCTTGGTCACCCGTGTCATCTCCGTGGCTCAGAGGACAATGGGAAAATAGAGTCCATACCCAAAGCAGTAAATAAAACAGCGGCATCTTTGCTCTCCCCAGTTAAAAACCAGGTTGGAGGGGAAGAGTGTCAACAGTTAATGAAATGGTTCCATCAGTGGGTACGGAACATGGATGGAAGCAATTTCGAGATTTGGGGGATGGTTATTCGGAGGGTCCTTAACATTGCAAAAAAATGGTAAAAAACAAATACATTGATGCCAAAAGTCCAGGTTTTAGAATGCCAGCCGCTTGGCGTCCGTGGCCCACGCGAAGCGCGCGAGCGGATTTTCTCTAGTGTTCATCGTTAAGTGGCTTACAACCAGACATTGACTTAGCAACTGCTTCATCAACTACAGGATTTATTAGTTAAAGCAGACTCAAATATGAAGGTTTGGGGCTTGGCCTGGTTTATTATCGTTAGTCTATGTTTATAAACAGAAAGTCTGTCATGTCTGAATATTTGTCTTACAGATCTTCTGCTGCTCCCTTGGATCTGAACCCATGCAATGTTTAGAGTGTGAAGTTGGTTCCTTGTTGACATTACTTACTGTATCAGTGAAATCAAATTGTCCTGTTGGTTCTTGCCAGGAATTTCTCAACAAAATGGAATTTTTTTTTCAGTATTTCAATAAATGTTGATATGCCCAGCCTGATCATTTTTAGAAGTTTTTATGGTGTCCTCATTCTGTTGGGTTCTAAAGCTTCTACGTAACTGAGATCCTCGACTAGGAATGGAATTCCAAACGAAGAGATACTTTTCCTTCTCTAGATGCTTTCTCAGGTGGTCCGCTGTCCTTAGTTGGATACTTGAAGCATTGAACTCAATCTGTGCATCGCCTCTCCATACATGAAACAAAGCAATTTGTATCATTAACTGTTACGATTGTTGGCAGAAATCTCTTACGATATCTGTCTTTGTAGAGCTCACTGTGCCCTAGTCACGTGGCCAGGTGTTTCGTTAACTCACTTAATCCTCAGATCAGCTCCAGGAGGTATCATCCAGCTCTTACAGCTTCTTGTTCAAAGTGATACACTAGTCAGTGGGAAGTGTGGCTCTAAGACCCACGGCCTTAAACGTGACAATATGCTGTCGCTAAACGAGGGGTTTGCTTCAAAAGGAAAGGAAAATCAGGCATCAGGTACTAAGTTATTGATATTTGATATCAGTGTTATCAATGATATTATTGATAAAAGCCTTTAAATTTTTTTGGAGTTTAACCCTAAAATTTAACATTTTTTGTTCTAGGCATTAGCCTTCTCTATTTATTTATTTAGCTATTTATTTATTTATGGCCACACGTTATGTGAGATCTTAATTCCCCGACCAGGGATCAAACCCGTGCCCCCTGCATTGGAAGCATGGAGTCTTAACCACTGGACCGCCGGGAAAGTCCCTAGCCTCCTTCAATACCATTGAGCCTTTGGAGCTGTTTGAAGCAAGAAAATACCTCCACAATCCATTTTGGAATTTAACAATTATCTCTATTACAAAATAGTGCAAGGGCCACAAAACACTTAAGGCTTATGATATATGGTGGTCCAGCCCTCCCCCTTACACACCCGGCTTTCCCCTCCCTCCCCCTGCCAAGACCAGCAGTAGGTGTCATGCCTTTGCCAGGCAGACACTGATTCTTCTTATGGTCCCAACAAAGGATACCGAGGAATCAGATCCAAAACACCATACCTAGAGTCTAGTAGATTGCAGAGTTAAGATTTTTAATCAACTAAATAGTGGCCCACAAAACACATCTCCCTTGTCAACCTCTTACTAGGAAGAACTTTAAAAAAAAATTCTTGCTGACATATGAAAAAATATGTATGTATTCATACTTATGAAAAAATGGCATATGAAAAATTGGCATGTGAAAAATGTATATATTCATACTTAGTTGGAAACTAACTTCACATATAGAAACGTGTACAGTTTGATAAACTTTTACATATGTATACACCCAGGTAATCATCACACAGGTCAAGGAAGACATAGAACATAATTTTTAATGTTTTTATAAGTGGTTATATACATTTGTTAAAAAATTGGTGGAGGGGGAGTCTTTCTGAAGCCCAGCCTGACAGCCAGCAGAGGTGATTCTGAAGAGCAGACACCTCACTCACATAACTTGGAATTTCTAACTCTCACAAAGTTGTTGAATCCATCAGCATGAAGCAGCCCCTGGGGGGGGGGAAGAAAAAAAAAAAAAAGGTTCTCGCTGATGTGCATTTGATTGTTATATTCGATATTCACAAAAACTTTGAAGAGGTTTGTACCTTTAACTAAGTTTGACGTTCGGTTTGAAGCCATCTCTGATGTATATTTTTATGAGAACCATGTGGAGAGTTTGTTCTCCATAACACAGGTCAAAATGCTACGACACTCAGCGATCTTGACATTTCCCTGGAATAATAAAGACCAATTTTCCTTAAGGCTGAACAGGAAGTGTATGGTTTAGTCACTCAAAATAAATATTCCTGCAGTACTTTAACTGTTTCACATAGGCATTTGTTTTATGTTAAGTGAGGAATTAATAATTCAGTGACTGAGATCAGGCTGTGATGGTGGTTTTGTTTGTAGAAAAGCTTAGAACCAGTCTGTGAAACGTCGCATATTTAATTGTTGCTAGGAAAGAGGGGAAGAGGCAGAAGGGGTGTAATTAGACTAATCGCTGAGTATCCCTGATGTGAGTTTGACACTAAACGGTCAAGAAGCCAGTAGACTGGTGATTGCTGGGCCCTTCACGCTCCCCTCCTGAGCTGAGGCCAGCATGGGGCGGACCCTGGGTGCCCCAAGAGGTCTTGTGGACCCCAGCCCAGCCTCCCTGGGACACTGGGCTGAGACTGTCCCCAGGACCACGTCTCTGAGACAAAGCCAAGGGGAGACAGGAGGCATCCTTCCAAGGGTGACTTTTTGAAAAATTCCATTCATTCATTCAAAACTGCTTCTCCAGCATCTGCCATAGAGTAGAGGCAACTTGTGGTGGTGGAGGTGCTGGTTCCCCACATACACCTCCTCTGTGGGCCACAATGCCCTGAGGTCAGATGAGGTGACCCAGGAAGGTTGCTTTCCCAGCCCTTCCTCAGAGCGCGCCCTGCCAGCTGACAACAGAGAGCAAATGAAAGAGGTTGCACTGGGGGCTTGCCTGGTGGCGCAGTGGTTAAGAATCCACCTGCCAATGCAGGGGACACGGGTTAGAGCCCTGGTCCGGGGAGATCCCACATGCAGCGGAGCAACGAAGCCCATACGTCACAACTACTGAGCCCACGTGCCACAGCTACTGAAGCCCGCGCGCCTAGAGCCCCTGCTCTGCAACAAGAGAAGCCACCGCAATGAGAAGCCCGTGCACTGCAACGAAGAGTAGCCCCCACTCGCTACAACTAGAGAAAGCCCGCGCACAGCAACGAAGACCCAACGCAGCCAAAAATAAATAGATAAATTTATAAAAAAAAAGAAAAGAAAAGGAAAGAGGTTGCACTGGAGAAACCCACGCCATCCACAGCAACGTCTTAACTGAAAGAAAAACAGTTTGCTTACTAATCCAGTATTTCTCACCTGAAAAATACTGAGCCTCTACTACGTTCCAGGAAATGATCTCATTGAGGAAATGCATCCAAAGAACACATATTAGAAATGATTCAAGAAAATAACAGCATCTCTCTTTAAGCATTTATTATGTGCTAGGCATTGTGAGCTACATACTGTGACAGACTTGTTAGTTGTCTCCCCCAGAATCCATCCTTCCTGGTTTCCTGGACACATGGCTCCCCAGTGAAAGACTACATTTCCCAGCTTTCTTTGCAGCTGGTGTGATCATGTGCCAAAGATGCACCAATGGTGGTGGAACGTGGGCGGAAACGATCATCCCACTTCTCACCCTTTTCCAGCGTCAGAGACTAGCCACTTTCTTTGGACTTTGGCTCTTACCTCCTTCCCTGCCTGGACCCAAGGTGTGGACTCAGGTGAGAGAGAAATTAACTGCTCTTATTTAGGCCACTGTACTTTGGAGTCTCTTTGTTTCAAAAGCTTAGCATTTCCCATAATATACAAAAATGATATTATTGAATCCTCGAGCCAACCCCATCTTACGACAAGGAGACTGACATTTACCGAAGTTAAGTAACTTGCCCGGGTCTTATAGTCAGTAAGTAGTAGGGCAGGGTTCACATGATTCTGTTTGATTCTAAACCCCGTGCTTTGAACCCCCTGCAGGCACAGACCGGGCATCCTGCAGGACCTGTGTTCATTACTGAGCCTTTTCTTCAGGACTCAAAAGAAGCAACGGTGACAGACAGTTTTTTAAATAGTGGCACCCAAAACACAAAAACATTTTTTGTCCCAACAAGCGTGGGAGTGATTGGTTATAACCACTGGCATCTAAAACAGGTGTCGATTGCCCAGGACCTCGGCGACATCCACAACATACAAATTCTTTGAGTCTTACATACACAAGAATCGGGGGCTGTAAACCTGTATTTGTACACCTTCTCGACAGGAAGTATCACCATCATCACCACCCAAATGTTGGTCCTGACCGTGTTGTACCTTTAAGAGCTCCTCTAATTTTCTCATACTTTAGTCCGACTAGTAGTTTCCCTATTTATTTTATCACAAAATCATTGAAGAAACATCGTATCTGCATTCACTATTCATAACATCCTATCTACGAATCCAAAGCAATAATGTTTACGAAGAAAAGACATTTTGTGCCTATCGTTTCGGCTCACCTACCTTTGCCATCGGCCCATTTACTAAAGTACTCACTACTTAAAAAAAAGAAAAGAAAAAGATCTTGTCCCAAGGATTTTCCCCAGAAATAAATTAAGACTGTCAAAAGCTCTCTGCCACTGAGGTGGAGCGGCTTCTATAAATAAGCGTGGAAACACGTGTCGCGCTGCCCCTGGTGTGGCCGTAGCAGTTTTTACTTCCCCTCTGTTCCTGCCGTGTGGCCTTGTGTTATTCCAGTGTCAAATGTTCCTACAACTATTGTGTGGCCTGGATTGCGGCCAAGTTCCCGGGGCGATGCCCAGCCGGTGCTCACCCAGCCTCCTACCTCCCTTAAAGGAGAAGAAAGTGTGCAAGTACCCAGGGGAGGCCTCACATCTCCTACACCCACCCACGCACTCACTCCCAGTGTCATTGATGAGAAAAGGACGAGGACGGAGAACCATAATCATGCCCTGCGCCATTCTGAGCCGTCATTTAATCAGATCATCTCCTTTGATTCTCACAACAAGCCTCGGAGGTGGACATTATTTATCCCTGTCGCATCACAGATGAGGAAACCGCGGCTGAATCACTGCGGTTTCCTAAGGTTGCCCAGCCGCTGGGTGGCAAGGCCGGGACGCTAACCCACCTCCATTTCCCCACGGAGCCGTGTGTTTCACTCGGATCGGTACAGAAACTGCAAAACAACACAGGAAGAGGTGGATGCTAAGCTCCGCATCTGCTTTTCTTGTTTCATCATCATGCTGCCTGACTGTTTGGGACGAACCCTCCCTTTGCCCAGCTTCAGTTGAGATCTATATACATCTCAAGAAAAGGCAAGAACACACACCCCGGTCATTTGATAATCTCACATCTGTAAAAACCACCGTGGCATAACAAAGCCCAAAAGTAACAGCGCGCCTCCGCGGTTTCAGCTTTTGAGAAAAAGCTCATTTTCTCTTTGTTCACTTTTGCTTTGTTTTGTTTTAATATAAAGGAACTCAAACGAGGAGCTGGGTTGTTTTCAACCCTAAAATGCAGCCACCTTCTCCAGCTACATTGGTGCCTAGAATGTTACTGGCCAAAGAGAAGCTGGTGGAAGGTGCAATATTTAGATGTGGGTGCTGTCCACAAAGGCGTGAAGGGCTGAAACTCGGGTGAGTACTGAGGAACAAGAAGTAGGAACCAGGTGCCAAGGGAGAGTCACAGACATGACAGCCCAGAAGGACAGAAGGACGAGTTCAGAACGTAGAGGGATGAAAGGGGGGTGGGGGGCAGACGGGATGTGGCCGCCCCCCTGCAAAAGAAAAAGCCTGTAATCTGGGATCAGCCAGGTAACAATGAGAAGTGTCATTGTTCTCCTGATATTAAAACTGTCACTGTATGACCTCATTCTGTGAAAAACTGTGGCCAAATAAGGAATGACATCAAATGATCTTACCCATGTGTAATTATTTTAGCTCCGCTGAAGCACCCTCAGAACTTCCTGCGTTTATTTTCATGCAGGGCAGTAAGAGCTTCCATGGCACTGAGCGTCCGAAGCAGGGGGTTTCCATCCAGCTCTGATTTACGACCCACAGAGGTGCCAAGTTCCTGTTTTTCAAGCTCTGCGGAAAACTTTCCCAAATACAATCTGATGTGCAACAGAGCCACCTAGCAGGTTTGGGGACGGGAGGGGACTGCGGGGGACGTCGGGGCCACGAGTGTTTTTATATTGTGAACACAATTCGTGATCATTAGGGGGAATAGGGAAACCCGAAGCCTGCTTATTTTGTAATCCATTGGTAAAACACTTGTTGCTAATCATCTATGTTTGCTTCCGAGCCCTCCAAGCCGAATGAAAGCGTGGGACCTCCCTTCTGTCTCTCAGGAGGGCAGGAATGGAAAGTCGCTCCTGTCACCCCCTCGGTGCCTACAAGGGGGTCCCGGCTCCCTTCAGCCCCTGGTTAGAAGTGTCGATGGCAGTGGCTTTGCAAACATGGGGCTGCACACCTGCCACTTGTGTACCTGGGGACACCCCAGAGAAAGCGTCAGGCTCCCAGAGATGGAGGGAAGTGGGGGCAAGGGTAGCGGGGAAGGGGTTCATCTCCCCGCCCACCGCACCTTCCCGCTGTGTCATCAACTGCCTTTAAATCGGGTAACTGTGCTCCCCACACAGGCTAAGACCTTGTCCCCAGCTCGCTGGACCTTGCTCTACATCTTGTGTGGGCAATTTCGGTCCCGTACTTTTCTTGATCAGAGGAATGTGAATAGGCTGTTTACCCATCTGTGGTCAGGAGCTCAAGACAGCAGTGGTCCCGGTCCAGGTCCAGATGCCCAAAGGCGACGACCTGTCCTTCCCTTCCTCCCTACCTACTTCCTTTCTGACGAATTGCCTGCAAAATACAAACCTCCCAGCCCAAAAGACGCATGTCCCAGTTGGGTACTGTGCCATCACATGGGGCTAAAGAATTAAAAGGGAATTAAAGTCTACTGAACGCGCCCTGTGTCTTCCACCAGGAAGCTGTGAGTGGTCAGACCCTCCGCCAGGGACCCATTCCTGTTCCCAGCCTGAGCTGCTCGCAACTCCACACCTACCCAGAATAGGTGCTTAATAAATGCTTCTTGGATTGAATCAAATATTTAATGGCTTTTCTGGGAATTTAACATATATTTGAAAACACAAATAATTTGAAAAGCAGTGTTAACAGATCTTTCACCTTGAAAGATCCTGATTTGTATCAAAATCTTCCTCTTCACCTTTCTTATAACTGCTTTCAAAGAGAACCTAATAATCTAAAATTGTACTTTCACTGGTAATTTCTATGTCAATAGATTCTTTTTATTTAAAGTTTTTTCTTTTTAAAAAATATTTATTTATTTATTTATTTTTGGCTGTGTTGGGTCTTCGTTTCTGTGCGAGGGCTTTCTCTAGTTGCGGCGAGCGGGGGCCACTCTTCATCGCGGTGCGCGGGCCTCTCACTATCGCGGCCTCTCTTGTTGCGGAGCGCAGGCTCAGTAGTTGTGGCTCACGGGCCTAGTTGCTCCACGGCATGTGGGATCTTCCCGGACCAGGGCTTGAGCCCGTGTCCGCTGCATTGGCAGGCAGATTCTTAACCACTGCGCCACCAGGGAAGCCCTATGTCAATAGATTCTTGATTATCTAGGATAGAGGAGATATGACTTAGAAAATAATTCTTAAAGCCATTATGGTCCAAACATGAACACCTACTTGACTTTTCATTGTCAGTTGACTCACCATGAATGTTCATATTGTTTGAAAGTTAAAGCAATCCGTACCTTTAGCACCTAAGATACAGATGCTATGAGCTTCATCAGTCCTTGCAGTCATTGCATCATAGACAACAGAGTTCTTACTTAGATGAATGTTTTGTTTGGCCACTCTTTGATCTGAAAATCCAAGTGAGAAAGACCTTATGTCTTCAAATCTAAGATCAATTCATTTCATGTCAGTTGTGAGATAATGCCATGATTGTACACACCACTGAAAAGGAAACATGCTCCGGCATTGTAAGACATACTCTGACTTGGAATACGTTTCGTTGGGAAAACGTATGTCTTAGAAGTGATGATATAAAGTCTTCCTTGGCTACACATTCCTCACCGTCAAGTTCCAGAGGCCCAAATCCTCGAGCATCAAGCATTGTACCTCTGACTAGTTACATCCAATATAAAATGACCCATGGGCTTGTCTTAGGGTTTATGTATGTATATATGTTTCCTTATTCAGAAGATATTCCTTTATACCTAATATACGTGTTAGACACCGTTCCCGCCCGCCAGGACTCACAGTCTAGAAATATATGACTTTGGGGCTTCCCTGGTGGCGCAGTGGTTGAGAGTCCGCCTGCCGATGAAGGGGACGCGGGTTCGTGCCCCAGTCCGGGAAGATCCCACATGCCGCGGAGCGGCTGGGCCCGTGAGCCATGGCTGCTGAGCCTGCACGTCCGGAGCCTGTGCTCCACAGCAGGAGGGGCCACAGCAGTGAGAGGCCCTCGTACCGCAAAAAAAAAAAAAAAAAAAAGAAAGAAATATATGACTTTGATTTAGGCCAGGGGTCAGCTCACTATGGCCCATGAGCCAAATCCCACAGACCTGCTTTTGTAAACTTTTGTTGCAACACCATCACATGAATTTCGGTATTGTCTGCACCTGCTACACTATACGCACAGAATGGCTGCAGCAAAGACCACACGTTGCCTGCAAAAGCCTGAAACATTTACTCTCTGGCCCTTTATAGAAGACGTTTGCTGATCCTTGGTTTGGGCTAATGGTTTGGGACTTGCTGGGAGTCACTGAAAAAAACTTCCATTGGAAATAAATATCTCATCAGTTCCAAGTGGCACAGACCCTAAACTCTAAGCAGGAAAACTGCGGAGGAGGAACGGACTGGGAGTTTGGGGTCAGCAGATGCGAACTATTACATACAGGATGGATAAACCACAAGGTCCTGCTGGACAGCACGGGGAACTGTATCCAATGCCCTGGGATAAACCGTAATGGAAAAGAATATAAAAAAGAATGTGTATATGTGTATCATCAACTATACTTCAGTTAAATAAATAAGTAAATCCATAAATAATTTTTTAGGGCTTCCCTGGTGGCGCAGTGGTTGAGAGTCCGCCTGCCGATGCAGGGGACACGGGTTCGTGCCCCGGTCCGGGAAGATCCCACATGCCATGGAGCGGCTGGGCCCATGAGCCAGCCTGCGTGTCCGGAACCTGTGCTCCGCAACGGGAGAGGCCACAGCAATGAGAGGCCCGCGTACTGCAAAAAATCAATCAATCAATCAATAATTCTTTTAAAGGAAGGGAAATTGGGAGGGAAGGGGAATAAATAAAGAGGATGTAACCCTAATAGAGAATGAACAGTAGTGATTATTTAAGAACTTCCTGCTCTTTCTCCTCCGTGGCTGCTAACTGTGGCGTTCCGAGAATTACACCAACACGGATGAGGAAAGAAATCTCTAATCTGACGGTACGGCAGCTCACTAGCAAGTCTGGGGTTCAGTCCGTTGTAGGTGACATCTTATTAACGACAGTGGACTTGAGCCGTGGACCGCATAATCCTTACCAGGGACGCCCTCAGAGCCTGCCCTTCATACTGCATTCAGCCCTCCAGTCACCCGATACCGATGAAGCAATTGCTCTGTGCCAGGCTCTTCTGGGCACTAGGGTGACACAGGGGACAATAGGACACACATTCTACTGATGGAGTTTGAACTATAGTGGGAAGAGACAAAAGTAGGCAGGGTCATAAACCTGTACATATCGGGCGATGGTGACAGTTGCCAAGATGAAATCAAACCGCATCAGGAGATGGAAAGGGGCAGGAGGGGGCAGGAGAGACGGGCTGGGAAGGGCTGGACAGAAGGAACAAGCCGTCTGGACCGGTTTCCAGGGCGGGAAGGGTGTCCTGCCCTGAGGCGGGAGCATCGCAGGCCTGTGTGGAGGGGTGGCGCACAAGGGAGCTGGGAAGCCAGAGGGGAGAAAGCCCGAGAGGGTGCAGGGTGCAGGGCTGGGCGAGGACGCAGGGTCCACCAGGGGGAGGCAGGAGGGGAAGCCCCCAGAGGCGGTGGGCGGAGGGGCGCGATCCGGCACTGGGTGGAGACCAGGGGCTGGGCGGTGGGAGAGAAGAGGGGGGGGACAGTTGGGGGCTGCTGCGATAACGAGGGTTCTAGGATAAGGGAGACAGAGGGAAATGTAGGGCGCAGCGGGCGGTCTGGGCGCCTTCCAAAGGTGATGCCTGCAGGGTCTGCTGATGGGTTGGCTGTGGACATTCACAGAAAAGGAGGCAAGGAAGTTAACCCATTCCCTGTAATGGACAACTGACATTTCCTCAGCCCTATATGAAATGTGGACAAATGCCTCTCTAGAAAAATCGAATGTGAACTTGGTCACATGTAATCCAAGCCATGGTGGGTTGTCACACAGATGCAGCTTCAAGACAAATTGGCCCCTCTTCCAGCCAAAGGGCCGCCCAAAACCCCTCCTAGGAAGAAACGCATAGCTTGTTAGTTACACTTCACTCATCCCTGGGGTCCTTTTGACAAGCAGAAATTTCCTAAATGGGAAACTAATCTGAAAAAGAATAGATAGATGTGTATGTGTAACTGAATCACTTCGCTGTACACCTGAAACTAACACAACATTGTACATCAACTATACTCCAATATAAAATAAAAATTCTAAAAGAAATTTAAAAATATGGGAGGGAGACGCAGGAGGGAGGAGATATGGGTATATATGTATATGCATAGCTGATTCACTTTGTTATGAAGCAGAAACTAACACACCATTGTAAAGCAATTATACTCCAATAAAGATGTTAAAGAAAAAGAAATGAAAAAAGAAATTTCCTGTATCTGCAATAACATCAAAGGTAAATGAAATTTTATTTTGTATTAAAAAATCACTCCTGAAATTAGCATATTTGGGTTTTAGGAAAAACTTTTTTTTACAAAGTAGCTTAGAATAATACAATTGTATTTCAAAAAAGGGTTTAAAAATCTGAATTACAGAATTATTTTTAAAGAAACGCGATCGCTTTACTTTCAGCTATCTGAAGCAGTGTGAAGGTCCCACAATCACCTGGAGATCTTATGAAAATGCAGATTTTGATTAGTGGGTCTGGGGAGGGGCTGACACTCTACATTTCTAACAAGTTCCCAGGTGACCCTGGTCCTTGGACCACAGTTCAAGGAGCAAAGACCTACAAGCTAAGAAACTAGGCTAAGAGTAAACTGACTAGGAGATGGCCTTTTGTAGAACCAGTTTAGGAAACAGGTACAAAGCGCTTATTCAAGAAATATTTACTGAGTGCCCTCTGAGGACCAGGAAGTGTATTAGATGCTGGGGTTCAGAGGTGGAAGCCGGTCCCTGGTGTGAGGGCTCGCTCAGTCTGATGAGGGAGAAACCACCTGAATAAGCAGTGACAGCTGCCCTGGGTGCCCCGATGGCCAGGCTCTGTGGAGGCCAGAGGAAGAGTGAATGGGGTAGGACAAGGGGGTGATGAGACCCGTGAGTGGTCGCCTGAAACACAGATAAGGAAGAGGACACAGCAGGGAGCGACGTTGCTGGTGGAGACCCCCTGGTACAGCCCTGGTAGCTCCTAAGTCCCTGTGTACTTGCAAGTTGTTCGGCGTGATGGGACTCGAGTGCCCAGGGGAGGGAGACAGGGAGGATGGAGGGCAGGCCAAGGAACCAGAAGGGCTGAAGGGTGTTCGCGGAGAGTGTGCGGGGAGACTCGGGTCCGCATCTTGAAGAGACCATGGGATGCGGGGGAGGACGGGGCACGTGCTCTGAGCATCACTGATACCCAGGCAGCTTCTTTCTATTGGGACATGAAATGCATACATTTTTAATCCGTTTATGTGTACTTGATAACGTGAGTAGTATACACAGTAAAGGTGATGGGATATAATTAACACAGCAATGATCTGCAAGATAGTCATCTACCCAGTGCTTGAAAAAAAGTTTATTCTATAAGAAGGACAAACACTTTAATCTGTTCGCTAAGGCTGAGGGTAAAATTCAAAATAATCTAAGAATCACAACTTCCAGATGGATAAATTAAAACCAGAGTGACGTCAACCACCAGCTTCTTCTCCTGCCTTCGTTCTGCTCTGTGGCTACCCTGCGTGTGAGCGAGTGCGGCCACGGCCACGGCCATGGCCACGCCAGGTTTGCCATCAGCGCTGAGCTCTGAACAGCAGCTCTGAACAACTGTGCCCCATGAAACCGCATTAGCGCCTTGGTTATAACTTGGATTCCTGTGAAATTTCAGCCTGATGCATGTATGTATAGGAGGGTGAATAATTCTGATTTCCAAGACTGAGATCTGTCTCCCACACAGGAAGAGAAAGAGAGACAAATCCCGCCTCATAAACAGAGGAAAGAAGCCAGGTAAGCTGTGGATACCCTGAGGCAATTTGTCTGCAACATCAAAGCAGCCTCAGGACAAGGAGGCCGGAGGCTTCTTCAGAAACCACAGTGTGGTCCTCCCCTCAAAAAGCCTGGCCACACTGGGGTTTAACCCAGCAGGGTGAGACTCACACAAGGAGGGAGAGTGTAACTAAACATCATGCTGATTAAGAAATCAGACATGAGCAGATCAATGATAAGCAATTTTTACTGGGAAAGACCCAGCAGGGTCCCACATGTACCGTTTTCCCTGGTGTTGAGGCCACATTAAAATTCCAAATTGCATTTACAGTCTATGCAAATAAGGAGAATAAGAATAAAAGTAGCCACACTTACAGCAATAACAAGAGCTCTCCTCGGGAATTAACTTTATCCGTTGACTAGATCCGCTTCTTATAACCATCTGGAAAAATCCAGGCAGGAGTTATTCTCCACCCGTTTTACAGAGCGGAACACTGAAGGCACAGATCACTCTGGGGGAGTGCTTTTCTATGTCTTCTCCGTGGCTCCGTGACACTTAGTTCTTGGGCAGTGACAGGGCAAATAGCCACTCTTTCCAAGCAAGTTGGTGCTTGCAAAGTATACACACATTCTTTTCTTTCCATTTATTATTTATTTATGCGTTTTGGCTGCGCCGGGTCTTAGTTGCGGCACATGGGATCTTCATTGCGGCATGTGGGATCTTTAGTTGAGGCGTGCGGACTCTTAGTTGCGGCCTGTGGGATCTAGCTCCCCGACCAGGGATGGAACCCGGGCCCCCTGCATTGGGAGCACAGAGTCTCACCCACTGGACCACCAGGGAAGTCCAAACATATTCATTCCACCAAAAATACGAGCAGATTTTACTCCTGTTTTCCCACAGGTGGAAGCTCCTGCTCTCACACCCCCGAACGACGCGTCCTTTCCGAGTCAGAGCATAGCTGGCAACAGTTAATAAACAACTTAGAAAGCCACTGGAAGGCATAGCCATCTGCGCCAGGAAATAAGTGACGCGGAGTCACAAGAGTGCAGCCTAATGGCGCGACCAGCAAGGTGGGCGTGGCGGAGGCGGGGACAGGGCATCACGTGACCGCCCCCCATCTCCGACGTGCTGCTTCCCTACCTCCAGAGGAGGCTCCCCAAAGGCAGACCGGATCCCAGAGGAGCCAGGCTGGCTCCGGGCTCACCCGCGGTGGTGAAGATGGAGCGGAGCTGGTCACACTTGTCCCTGCAGAGCCGCGGGAGCCTCTGGTACAGCCCCTTTCATCCTGGCGGCTCCACCGATCTCACACCTGCCACCAGGCCTTCTGGAGTAGCCAGTCCATACCCAGCCGCCTCCCCGAGTCTTCAAACACAGCAGGTACTTCCCTCCCCCCACGGGTCTGCGTTGCAACCTCGAGGTCCCATGACCCACTCCTCCCAAATCCCCAGTCCCTGTGAGGGTAGTTTATGTGTCAACCTGCCTTGGCCACAGAGTCAAACACTGATCTAGGTGTTGCTGGGAAGTTATTTTGTAGATGGGGTTCATGCTACAAGCATTGGTTTTAAGTAAAGAGAAAATGTTCAGTAAATGTGGGTGGGCTTCATCCCATCAGTTGAAAGGCCCTAAAAGAGCAAAAACTGAGGTTTCTCAGAAAAAGAAGAAATTCTGCCTCAAGGCTCTAGCATCAACTCCTGCCTGAGATGCCAGCCTGCCCTACTAACTTCAGGCTTGCTGGCTCCCTTAAAATAAATGTATTGATGTGTGTGTGTGTGTGTGTGTGTGTGTGTGTGCGCACGCATATGTGGTTGTGTGTGTGTGTGGTTCCCACACTTCCAGGCACACCCGTGTTGGCAGAAAGGATGGACGTCCCCCTGCCCCTCCACTTCATAGCTCATCTGTGCTTCTGTCAAACCATAAATGACCCATCCTCCAGCTCGGCCCCACGCCCCTTGCAGGGGGGCTGCCGTCCCCCACTGACAGCCCGGCCACTCCCGTCCTTCACTGAAGAGACTCTGGTCTCAGGGTTGCCAGTTTCTGCATCCCCGCCCACAGCACCACTCACCGCCATGCACACATTTTTCTCACCTGTCCCGGCCCTAATCTCAAACGTTCACTTGACTGTCTTCCTGCGCATCTCACATCCAGTCCATGCGAATCCAATGGATTCGATCTTCCCTCTACACTCAGTTCTGCAAGGGTCCCAAGTTCAACGTGTGGCTCATCCATCCGTTGAGTTACATGAGCCCAAACGCAGTAGCTTCTATGCCTCCCTCTTCTTTGTCTCCTTATTTCTTAACTATCCCTCAAATACACCTCTGTCTTCATCTCATCACCACCCTAGCTCAGACCACCCCTAACTCTCATTTAGGTTATTGGAGTAGCCTCCTGAACCGGTCCCCTTGTTACCATGGCGCCAGAATAATCTTTTCAGATGCAAATTTGATCATCATCTCTGATTAAAATCTTCGCACAGGGACGTCCTTGGTGGCGCAGTGGTTAAGAATCCACCTGCCAATGCAGGAGACACGGGTTCGATCCCTGGTCCGGGAAGATCCCATATGCGGCGGAGCAACGAAGCCCATGTGCCGCAACTACTGAAGTCCGTGCGCCAAGAGCCCACGAGCCACAACTACTGAGCCCGTGCACCACAACTACTGAAGCCCACGTGCCTAGAGCCCATGCTCTGCAGCAAGAGAAGCCACCACAATGAGAAGCCCGCACACCCCAAAGAAGAGGGGCCCCCGCTCACCGCAACTAGAGAAAGCCCACATGCAGCAATGAAGACCCAACACAGCCAATAATAAATAAATAAATTTATTTTTAAAAAATCGTTGTACAGATAAAGATTTGAGGATTAAGTAAACAAACAAACAAAACCCTTCCTTGAACGTGTAGCACTGCCTCCCCTCCCAGTTCATTTCACATTATGTGCCCCTTCTGCCCCTCTGCCCCAAGCACCCCTCCTACTCATTCTATAGCTCAGTGAGGTCAGACCCTCTGGGAGGCAGCTGCCGGGATGGAAACAAAAGTGCAGGAGATTTGCCAAGGAAACTCCTGTGAAGGATAAAGGGAGAAGGGGCAGGGAGCCTTCAGAGTAAAGCAAAGTTCTGACACTTGTGAAAGGACAGAGGAAGAAAGGGTTGGACAAGAAGATCCTCAAACCAAAAAGGGAAAAGTGAACCCTCCTACGCTGTGGGTGGGAATGTAAACTGGTTCAGACACTATAGAGAACAGTATGCAGGTTCCTTAAAAAACTAAAAATAGAATTACCATATGATCCAGCAATCCCATTCCTGGGCATATATCCAGACAAAACTATAATTCAAAAAGATACACGCACCCCAATGTTCATAGCAGCACTGTTCACAATAGCCAAGACATGGAAGCAACCTAAATGTCCATCAACAGATGAATGGATAAAGAAGCTGTGGTACATATATACAATGGAATATTACTCAGCCATAAAAAAGAACGAAATAATGCCATTTGCAGCAACATGGATGGACCTAGAGATTATCATACTAAGTGAAGCAAGCCAGAAAGATAAAGACAAATATCATATGATCTCACTTAAATGTGGGATCTAAACTGTGACACGAATGAACCTATCTACGAAACAGACTCGCAGACATAGAGAACAGACTTGTGGTTGTCAAGGAGGTGGGGGAGGGACAGGAGAGGGATGGATTGGGAGTTTGGGGTTAGCAGACGCAAACTTTTAGAGAATGGATAAATAACAAGGTCCTACTGTATAGCACAGGGAACTACATTCAATATCCTGTAATAAACCATAATGGAAAAGAATATGAAAAAGAATGTATATATGTATAACTGAATCACTTTACTGTACAGCAGAAACTAACACAACATTGTAAAATAACTATACTTCAATTTAAAAAAAAAAAAAGAAGAAGAAGAGCCTTATACCCCAGTGTAGCTCTGAGGACGTCGTGGCCATCTGGGGTGAAAGCAACCCTGGGTGTACGTGACGCTGCGTCCGAAGGGCCAGCGGCTGGAGGCTGTGCGCTGACCACCCACCCTCCTCTCGGCAGCCTTTCTCTCAAAGGGAGAGCCGTGGGGCACACCTCCAGGATGGCCACAAGATCTCAGCTCAAACAGGGCATTTTTCAGCAAAAACCTTTTCCCTATATTTACAGCCGATTCCTTAGATTCTAGAGATTACCAGAGCAAGATATAGAAACATTTCAAAGGCTCTTGACATATGTCACTAACATTCTCAATCCCTGAGAAAAGACTAAGTCACTTTTGCTACACTGTGTTTTATAAGATATGCAAGCATACCGATACATTTTATAATATTTTGAATAATAAAGTCAAAATGAATGGTAGGGGGAAGCTTTGGACTTAGCAAGTTGAGAAAAAGGAAATTCGATTACATTCCCTTTTCTAAATATTCTACAAAATCTCAGTTTTATTATAAAAAGATGAGAGCTATAAATATGTGTGTTTGCTGCTAAACAGTTAGAACTCTTACGCTTTCCATTCAATTTTCCTTATAAATAACAAACCCCAAACTAAAGACTGAGGTTGGATCAGGCTATGGTTTAGAATACACCCCTCCCCCCATTTTTTTTAACAACACTTATTTTATGTTTCCTGAAAAGGTGAAGAGACACATATAATACAGTCCTGCCCTTGGGAAACCATATCCCAGCCAGAGAAAAAGACATGTAAATAGTTAACCATCTACCACACCACAGTGTGCATTATGATAAAGAGAACAGAGAGCTAATGGGACACAGATGAGAGAGGCAGTTTTTGAGCCAACATGCAGAGAGCGAGGGAACGAGGAAACAGAATCATTCACAGAAGTGACGTACACACTGGTCTTTGGAGAACGAAGATGGACTGGCCAAGACGAAGGCATTACCAACAGAGAAATGGGTACATGTTAAAGTGTGGAAGCCCCAAGTGTGGGCAGTGGCAGAGGACTGCAAAGGTAACTAAGGACAGGGCGTGCAAGGGTTTGCTCCGGTAAGCTGAGGAATTTGCTTTCACCTCTATAAACAGGGCAGGTGTTGAAAGGTTTTTACGTAGGTAAGTGTCATATTCGGAGCGTTTTAGAAAGACCATGCCGGTGGCAGCGTGGAGGAGGGGCTGACTGGGATGAGGCCAGTGAAGCTGTTGGAATAGTCTAGGTCAAGCAGAGTCGAGAGGATGGAGTTGAATCAGAGAGTAGTGGCGATGAGGAAATTAGAAATGGACAGAATCAAGCCAACTTTGGGATCTAAGCCTGGGTCTTAGGAAGCGATAGAAGGTCTAAGTCTGGTCTCTAGACTCATGGCTCCAACCTGAGCTGGACTGCACACAGCCAGCATCCCTGAGAACAAGGCCTTGAGAATCATCTCTCCAAGATCCCATGGAACCACTTTACAGCCTGGCATCTGCTCATTCAGATTCAAAGGGCTTAAAAGAGTTAACATAATCTTCTGGCTTGGCACCAATACATTCTCAAATCTCACATGGTTCCCTGAGCCTCGGGTTCAGAGTATGAAACCTTTTTAATGACTTGGGTAAGATTCACACCATCTCTATAAACGGCTGAGGTGTGTTACAGTAGGAGGAGGAAGAGGTGGACCTGAACATCCCCACATGTGGACCACCTGGCTCTCAAAGCAGGCAGAGTGACTCTTCTAACTCCCTTTTCGGTGAAAACACGCCATTTCCTTCTCATTTAGATACACGCTTGGGATACAGCCACTCCACTATTTTCAAGAAGATCAAAATTAATCAACCAAGAAAAGGATCTCAGAATGAAATGATGATCCAGCATTTATGGTCCAGAACCATGTGTGGATGCAGAGCTCAGGGAAGCATGACCAACGCTCACTAGGGGCAAGCGGACTGTGTGGACGGCACTGACCCTCTGCAAGAGGCAGCCTCTTAGGGAGCTCAACACAAATGGAAGATGCAGACTAAAGGTTTTAATAGGGAACCTTTGGCTTCCAGAAGCTTCTTATGAGTAACTGAGAGTCGTGTGCTGTTTCAACATACACTCACATCTCTGATGGCCCGACAGACGCCCCCACCTTGGGTGTCTCACTGATTCCCCAGAGTCAGCATCTAATCATCTTACTCCTGGGTTAGCTCTTCCCTCAGCCTCCCCAGGACTGTTTATGGCCCATCACTTGTAGCCCTCATTCATCTTTGATTTTTTCCCTTCCCCGCCACACACACGAGTCAGATGCCCAGTTACTCTATTAATTCTTCCTCTTCTGTGGAGCGCTTCGTTTCTCTGCCTGCTGTCCCCACCTCATTTTTGTCCCTGCTTCCTCTCACCTGGAGTACAGTCCTCTAACAAGCTCTTAACTCTCTCATCTCGTCGTATTCCTCTCCATCCAGTTTCTGATTCCTAAATTAACCTTTCTAAAGCAAAGCTTCAGAAAATTCAAAAATAGTTTAACGGTTTCACCTTTTCTACCAAATAAACTCCCGACTCTTTAGTCTGATAGTCTAATGTGTTACCAATCTGGCTCTAAACTTCCCCTCAGCCCAAACACCACTTCAAATCTCACATCTACTCTTGAATCACACCCTACAATCCTTTCCGGATCCATGGTCCTGTTAAAGCTTTCCTCTGCCTAAGATACCTCTGCCCTCTCCACCCATCAAAATCTGTGACCTACTTCCTTAAGATAACATTGACTAAAAACACAAAATCAACAAGTGAAAACAATACATTAGTACCCCCCCAATAAACATGCTTATTCTTCTCTCTTTCTCCATCCATCTACCCACCAGTCTACCTAGAAAAAGGAAATTAGGTTTTAGAAGATATACACCAAGTTGCTACCTTGTAAATCAACTATGCCTCAATTAAAAAAAGAAGATATACACCGAGTTGCTAAAAGGACATCTCTCTTGGTAGCACAGTCCTGGGTGGGTTTTTTTTTTCCTTCTTTCTTTCTTTTTATTATTGAATTCTCTACTTTTTCTGCAGAGAGCATGTATTATTTTTATAAGAAAAAAATACTGTTTTATACCAATAATGAGAATTTAGAATTTTTTAAATGCCTATCCATCTTCAAGGCTCTTCTCACATGTAACCTCTTTAACTCTCTTGATGATGAAAGGTGTGTACAAACTCCCCTTCTTTCAACTTCATGTGAAAGTTGAAAGTAGCTTCACACACACACACACACGCGCGCGCGCGCGCGTGCACACAGACAGAGTCATGTGGTCAAGAGCATAAGTTTTGAAATCAGAAACACAATATGCAAAATCACTTTTGACTGTCCTGTTTGATCCGTCCCTGACTGTTCCCACCAGTGCGCACCATGCTGGTTGGGGCTGCACAGAGCCATCCACTGGTCAGTCCCAGCCTGGCCGATCTTACCATCTCCACTTTGCAACACACAGCAGCACACTGATTTTTTTACTTTACCATGCTGCACTTTTTTTTTTTGAATTTTATTTATTTTTTTATACAACAGGTTCTTTTTAGTTATCTATTTTATACATATTAGTGCATACATGTCAATCCCAACCTCCCAATTCATCCCACCACCCCTACCCCACCCCCAGCTTTCCCCCCTTGGTGTCCATACGTTTGTTCTCCACATCTGTGTCTCTATTTCTGCCCTGCAAACCGGTTCATCGGTACCATTTTTCTAGATTCCACATATACGTGTTAATACACGATATTTGTTTTTCTCTTTCTGACTTCCTTCACTTTGTATGACAGTCTCTAGGCCCATCCATGTCTCTACAAATAACCCAATTTCGTTCCTTTTTATGGCTGAGTAATATTCCATTATATGTATGTACCACATCTTCCTTATCCATTCATCTGTCGATGGGCATTTAGGTTGCTTCCATGTCCTGGCTATTGTAAACAGTGCTGCAGTGAACATTGGGGTGCATGTGTCTTTTTGAATTATGTTTTTCCCTGGGTATATGCCCAGTAGTGGGATTGCTGGGTCATATGGTAGTTCTATTTTTAGTTTTTTAGGGAACTTCCATACTGTTCTCCACAGTGGCTGTGTCAGTTTACATTCCCACCAACAGTGCAAGAGGGTTCCCTTTTCTCCACATCCTCTCCAGCATTTGTTGTCTGTAGATTTTCTGATGATGCCCATTCTAACTGGTGTGAGGTGATACCTCATTGTACTTTTGATTTGCATTTCTCTAATAATTAGTGATGTTGAGCAGCTTTTCATGTGCTTCTTGGCCATCTGTATGTCTTCTTTGGAGAAACGTCTATTTAGGTCTTCTGCCCATTTATTAACTGGGTTTTTTTTTTTTTTAAATATTGAGATGCATGAGCTGTTTATATGTTTTTGGAGATTAATCCTTTGTCCATTGATTCGTTTGCAAATATTTTCTCCCATTATGAGGGTTGTCTTTTCATCTTGTTTGTAGTTTCCTTTACTGTGCAAAAGCTTTTAAGTTTCATTAGGTACCATTTGTTTATTTTTGGTTTTGTTTCCATTACTCTAGGAGGTGCGGCAAAAAAGATCTTGCTGTGATTTATGTGAAAGAGTGTCATTCCTATGTTTTCCTCTGAGAGTTTTATAGTGCCTGGTCTTACATTTAGGTCTTTAATCCATTTTGAGTTTATTTTTGTGTATGGTGTTAGGGAGTGTTCTAATTTCATTCTTTTACATGTAGCTGTCCAGTTTTCCCAGCACCACTTATTGAAGAGACTATCTTTTCTCCATTGTATATCCTTGCCTCATTTGTCATAGATTAGTTGACCATAGGTGTGTGGGTTTATCTCTGGGCTTTATATCCTGTTCCATTGATCTATATTTCTGTTTTTGTGCCAGTACCATATTGTTGTGATTACTGTAGCTCTGCAGTATAGTCTGAAGTCAGGGAGACTGATTCCACCAGCTCCTTTTTATTTCTCTCAAGATTGCTTTGGCTATTTGGGGTCTTTTGTGTCTCCATACAAATTTAAAGATTTTTTGTTCTAGTTCTGTAAAAAATGCCATTGGTAATTTGATAGGGATTGCATTGCATCTGTAGATTGCTTAGGGTAGAATAGTCACTTTCACAATATTGATCCTTCCAATCCAAGAACATGGTATATCTCTCCATCTGTTTGTGTCATCTTTGATTTCTTTCATCAGTGTCTTATAGTTTTCTGAGTACAGGTCTTTTACTTCCTTAGGTAAGTTTATTCCTAGGTATTTTCTTCTTTTTGTTGCTATGGTGAATTGGAGTTTTTCCTTAATATCTCTTTCAGATTTTTCGTCATTAGTGTATAGGAATGCTAGAGATTTCTGTGTGTTAATTTTGTATCATGTAACTTACCAAATTCATTGATGAGCTCTAGTAGTTTTCCAGTGGCATCTTTAGGATTCTCTATGTATAGTATCTTGTCATCAGCAAATAGTGACAGTTTTACTTCTTTTCCAATTTGTATTCCTTTTATTTCTTTTTCTTCTCTGATTGCCATGGCTAGGACTTCCAAAACTATATTGAATAATAGTGGTGAGAATGGACATCCTTGTCTTTTTCCTGATCTTACAGGAAATGCTTTCAGTTTTTCACCATTGAGAATGATGTTTGCTGTGGGTTTGTCATATATGGCTTTTATTATGTTGAGGTAGGTTCCCTCTATGCCCACTTTCTGGAGAGTTTTTATCATAAATTGGTGTTGAAATTTGGCAAAAGCTTTTTCTGCATCAACTGAGATGATCATATGGGGTTTTTAATTTATTTATTTATTTTTATTGATTTATTTTTGCGGTACATGGGCCTCTCACTGTTGTGGCCTCTTCCGTTACGGAGCACAGGCTCTGGACACGCAAGCTCAGCAGCCATGGCTCATGGGCCCAGCCACTCCACGGCATGTGGGATCTTCCCAGACTGGGGCACGAACGCATGTCCCCTGCATCGGCAGGCAGACTCTCAACCACTGTGCCACCAGGGAAGCCCGATCATATGGTTTTTATTCTTCAGTTTGTTAATATGGTGTATCACATTGATTGATTTGCATATATTGAAGAATCCTTGCATCCCTAGGATAAATCCCACTTGATCATGGTGTGTGATCCTTTTAATGTGTTGTTGGATTCTGTTTACTCGTATTTTGTTGAGGATTTTTGCATCTATATTCATCGGTGATATTGGTCTGTAATTTTCTTTTTTTGTAGTATCTTTGTCTGGTTTTGGTATCAGGGTGATGGTGGCCTCGTAGAATGAGTTTGGGAGTGTTCCTTCCTCTGCAATTTTTGGGAAGAGTTTGAGAAGAAGCGGTGTCAGCTCTTCTCTAAATGTTTGATAGAATTCACCTGTGAAGGGACTTCCCTGGTGGTGCAGTGGTTAAGAATCTGCCTGCCAATGCAGGGGACACAGGTTCAATCCCTGGTCTGGGATCTGAGCCAAAAATAAATAAATAATTAATTAATTTTAAAAAAAGGAATTTACCTGTGAAGCCATCGGTCCTAGACTTTTGTTTGTTGGAAGATTTTTAATCACAGTTTCAATTTCATTACTTGTGATTGGTCTGTTCATATTTTCTGTTTCTTCCTGGTTCAGCCTTGGAAGGTTATACCTTTCTAAGAATTTGTCCATTTCTTCCAGGTTGTCCATTTCATTGGAAGAGTTGTTTGTAGTAATCTCTTATGATGCTTTGTATTTCTGCGGTGTCTGTTGTAACTTCTCCTTTTTCATTTCTAATTTTATTGATTTGAGCTCTCTCCCTCTTTTTCTTGATGAATCTGGCTAAAGGTTTATCAGTTTTGTTTATCTTCTTAAAGAGCCAGGTTTTATTTTTATTGATCTTTGCTGTTGTTTTCTTTGTCTCTATTTCATTTATTTCTGCTCTGATCTTTATGATTTCTTTCCTTCTACTGACTTTGGGTTTTGTTTATTCTTCTTTCTCTAGTTCCTTTAGGTGTAAGTTTAGATTGTTTATTTGAGATTTTTCTTGTTTCTTGAGGTAGGATTGTATTGCTGTAAACTTCCCTCTTAGAACTGCTTTGCTGCATCCCATAGGTTTTGGATCATCCTGTTTTCATTGTCATTTGTCTCTAGGTATTTTTTGATTTCCTCTTAGATTTCTTCAGTGATCTCTTGGTTATTTAGTAGGGTACTGTTTAGCCTCGATATGTTTGTGTTTTTTACGTTTTTTCCCCTGGAATTTATTTCTAATCTCATAGCGTAGTGGTCAGAAAAGATGCTTGTATGATTTCAACTTTCTTCAATTTACCAAGCCTTGATTTGTGACCAAAGATATGCTCTCTCCTGGAGACTGTTCCGTGTGCACTTGAGAAGAAAGTATAATCTGCTGTTTTTGGATGGAATGTCCTATAAATATCAATTAAATCTATCTGGTCTATTGTGTCATTTAAAGCTTGTGTTTCCTTATTAATTTTATGTCTGGATGATCTGTCCTTTGGTGTAAGTGAGGTGTTAAAGTTCCCCACTATTTTTGTGTTACTGTCAATTTCCTCTCTTATAGCTGTTAGCATTTGCCTTATGTATTGAGATGCTCCTATGTTGGGTGCATATATAATTGTTATATCTTCTTCTTGGATTGATCCCTTGATTATTATGTAGTGTCCTTCCTTGTCTCTTGTAACATTCTTTATTTTAAAGTGATTTTATCTGATATGAGTATTGCTACTCTAGCTTTCTTTTGATTTCCATTTGCATGGAATATCTTTTTCCACCCCCTCACTTTCAATCTGTATGTGTCCCTAAGTCTGAAGTGGGTCTCTTGTAGACAGCATATATATGGGTCTTCTTTTTGTATCCATTCAGTAAACCTGTGTCTTTTGGTTGGAGCATTTAATCCATTCACATTTAAGGTAATTATCGATATGTATGTTCCTATTACCATTTTCTTAATTGTTTTGGGTTTGTTTTTGTAGGTCCTTTTCTTCTCTTTTGTTTCCCACCGAGAGAAGTTCCTTTAGCATTTGTTGTAGAGCTGGCTTGGTCGTGCTGAGTTCTCTTAGATTTTGCTTGTCAGTAAACCTTTTGATTTCTCCATTGAATCTGAATGAGATCCTTGCCAGGTAGAGTAATCTTGGTTGCAGGTTCTTCCCTTTCATTACTTTAAATATATAGCACCACTCCCTTCTGGCTTGTAGTGTTTCTGCTGAGAAATCAGCTATTAACCCTATGGGAGTTCCCTTGTATGCTATTTGTCATTTTTCCCTTGTTGCTTTTAATAATTTTTCTTTGTCTTTAATTCTTGTCTCTTTGATTACTATGTGTCTCAGCGTGTTTCTCCTTGGGTTTATCCTGCCTCACACTCTCTGTGCTTCCTGGACTTGGGTGGCTATTTCCTTTCCCATGTTAGGGAAATTTTTGAATATGATCTCTTCAAATATTTTCTCGGGTCTTTCTCTCTCTCTTCTCCTTCTGGGACCCCTATAATGCAAATGTTGATGCATTTAATGTTTTCCAAGAGGTCTCTTAGGCTGTCTTCATTTCTTTTCATTCTTTTTTCTTTATTCTTTTCCACAGCAGTGAATTCCACCATTCTGTCTTCCAGGTCACTTATCCATTCTTCTGCCTCAGTTATTCTGTTATTGATTCTTTCTAGTGCATTTTTCATTTCAGTTATTGTATTGTTCATCTCTGTTTGTCCTTTAATTTTTCTAAGTGTTTATTCTTTAATTCTTCTAGATTTTTGTTAAACATTTCTTGCAACTTCTTGATCTTTGCCTCCATTCTTTTTCTGAGGTCCTGGGTCATCTTCACTATCATTATTCTGAATTCTTTTTCTAGAAGGTTTCCTATCTCCACTTCATTTAGCTGTTTTTCTGGGGTTTTATCTTGTTCCTTCATCTGGTATGTAGTCCTCTGCCTTTTCATTTTGTCTGTCTTTCTGTGAATGTGGTTTTCATTCCACAGGCTGCAGGATTGTAGTTCTTCTTGCTTCTGCTGTCTGCCCTCTGGTGGATGAAGCTATCTAAGAGGCCTGTGCAAGTTTCCTGATGGGAGGGACTGGTGGTGGGTAGAGCTGGGTGTTGCTCTGGTGGGCGGAGCTCAGTAAAACTTTAACCTACTTGTCTTCTGATGGGTGGGGCTGGGTTCCCTCCCTGTTGGTTGTTTGGCCTGAGGCAACCCAGCAACTACAGGCCCTTTAGTGGGGCTAATGGCGGACTCCAGGAGGGCTCACACCAAGAAGTACTTCCCAGAACTTCTGCTGCCAGTGTCTTTTTCCCCCTGATGAGCCACAACCACCCCCAGCCTCTGCAGGAGACCCTCCAACACTAGCAGGTAGGTCTGGCTCAGTCTCCTATGGGGTCACTGCTCTTCCCCCCGGGTCCTGATGTGCACACTACTTTGTGTATGCCCTCCAAGAGTGCAGTCTCTGTTTCCCCCAATCCTGCCAAAGTCCTGCAATCAAATCCTGCTAGCCTTCAAAGTCTGATTCTATGGGAATTCCTCCTCCTGTTGCCGGACCCCCAGGTTGGGAAGCCTGACGTGGGGCTCAGAACCTTCACTCCAGTGGGTGGACTTCTGTGGTATAAGTGTTCTCCAGTCTGTGAGTCACCCACCCAGTGGTTATGGGATTTGATTTTATTGTGATTGCGCCCCTCCTTGTGGCTTCTCCATTGTCTTTGGATGTGGGGTACCTTTTGTGGTGAGTTCCAGTGTCTTCCTGTCAATGACTGTTCAGCTGTTAGTTGTGATTCCGGTGCTTTCTCAAGAGGGAGCAAGCGCATGTCCTTCTACTCTGCCATCTTGAACCAATCTCTGTCAATGGTGCACTTTTTAAATGGGTAATTATTGATCAAAAAATCTTTTTAGGGCTTCCCTCGTGGCGCAGTGGTTAAGAATCCGCTGGCCGATGCAGGAGACACGGGTTCAAGCCCTGGTCCGGGAAGATCCCACATGCCGCAGAGCAACTAAGCCCGTGCACCCCAACTACTGAGCCCACGTGCCACAACTACTGAAGCCCATGTACCTACAGCCCATGCTGCACAAGAGAAGCCACCACAATGAGAAGCCCGTGCACCACAAAGAAGAGTAGCCCCCGCTCACTGCAACTAGAGAAAGCCAGAGCACAGCAATGGAGACCCAATGCAGCCAATTAATTAATTTAAAAAAAATCTTTTTAGAACAAACTTTTGTGTACACTTCCAGTTAAATAGTGATAGTCTTCTGCTGTACTTCCATCTTTAATGATGGAAAAAAAGGCTTGTCGAAGTGAGAGGAGCACACATCCATTAGCCTCTTTTAGGCTCCCCCGCCCTCCTACCTAAACAGCTCTTCTATCTTGACTTACCTGACAGTAAATAATTCCCCTCTGAATCTACCACTGTTCATTATCTGATGTTCAGAGCTTCTGATATTTGTGGGTATCTCCATTGTCTTCAGTCAGTGTTAGGTTTCAATTGTCAGTATTCCCATAAATCTGGCCACTGGGTGTTGGGTTTTGTTGGGAGGGGGGCGGACAGCTAAGAGGAACATTTTTACAATCTTTTCTTAAGTACTTCCTTAGGTGGAAGCATCCTTCATTACTGCCGTTCCCAGGCCAGCTCTTTAGTCTCTGCTGCTCTGTCCAGAAAGAATCCTAGGAGAGGGCTGCTGTCCCCTTGCCTCATCCAACCCTGCTTCTGCTTTTTCATTAGAAATCCGTTCCCTTGAATATGTATGCAAAATATCTGACTTTTGCCATGACTTTCACAGAAAGTCAGCTTCTGAAAGCAAGAACATTTTTATTAGTATTAATACACTAGTTCCCAATTGCATTTAGCTGAAACCAAGGGTACAATTCCATTGATTTAAACACAATTTCTTAAGAAGGTACTTGAAGAGAAGGTCAGTAAAACAGGGCTGGGAGAATTTCCCTGTACCCATTATGCCTCTCTTGGCCCACACAGAAGTCAAGAACTTTCAAGTATCGGGACAGAATGTTCAGCGTTCCAATAACTAGCTGACCAGAACCTGGAAATGAAAAGGGAAAAAAAATAAAACAACTCACTCAGAAAACAGAAATAGTGCCTTTAGACCCCTCAGCCCCTCAGCACAGATCCCCAGCTGAACTGCTGTTGAGCTCTACACATTTGGCTGGAAAAGAAAAAATCTGAGATCACATATTAAGCATTTTCAATTAATTACAGTATTTAAAATACAAATATACACTTTTTCTTCTATATTTGAACCTCACTTTTATTTTGTTTTCTAATGTGGATTACCTGGTAACATGCAACTTAAGCATTACATGACCAATTATTTTTGTTTTGTTCACTTATTTTCCTCAAAATCTTATGTTTTTTCTGTCAATTAGAAAATTATATCAATAACTTTATAACATACTTATAAGTTCTCTAATTTTTAAAAAAGATCTTAGTTTAAGAAAAGAAGACCTAAATGTATCTAAATGATAAAAAGTCTTCCCTTAGTAGGGGGAAATAAACAAGGTGATGTAGGGGAAACAGTGAAGTCTGGAATCTATGTACTTAGGGTGCCTTGGATTAACGTCTGTGACAGGTCAATTCTCATTTTTAAATTCCCCTAATGATAAACTCAGATTTTTGTAATTATCTAAGGGTCCCCTAAGGAATGTAAGGAAGATAAAATTCCAATTTCAAGACTGAAATTAAATGAGGATAATTTCATGAGGAATTTGGGGTAGCTCTACAAAGATGAGAATATAATATGGAGTTTTAGACTTTTTTTTTTCCTGTAGCTATTTCATTATATTAAACAATCCGTGAAAACCGTAAGTAATGGCAGGAGTGAGACTATTGATTCTTCCCACTTGATTTGTCCTGCATTGGTGTTGACCGAGCATTAGAAGCTCTCTCTCCCTGAGCTACAGCCCCTGACACGCAGGGCGTTTTACTGCTGCGCTCAGGGTAGTTTAACACGCAGACATCCAGCCTGCAGGACCGCTGGACTGTGATAAAATACACCATTACGTGAAACACTGGATGGGGAAGCTGGCTCATTGGTTTGTGGTGATAGTCAAAAGAAACTCTTTGGGATGCTCATAGATTAAAATGAGTGGTTTCAATGTCCAAGATAGACCTCTCGTTGTCATCAACAGCAGAATAAAAGACCCAGGTAACATCTCAGACAGCGCGTGTTGTGATTCTGACCCAGTCTTAGATCTTAGACAATTGTTTGCTTCCCTAGACCTCAGTTTGTTTATCTGGAAATGAAAATGGATCATGGCATCAGCTCAAGAGTTTCTTCAGCTCTAACATCCTGGGATTCAATGGGTGATAAATCTACACGTATCATATTCCACAACCAGGAAGAAATGAATTCTCAAGGGGAAAACAGAAGTAATCCAACTGTTAACGTCTTAATGAGGGTAGAAAGAACAGAATTTAAGTTCACAGAAGTTAAATAGAGAACGGCTAAACATATTAAAAGATGCTCAACTTCATTTCTAATTTTAAGTTGCAAATAAAAACAAGGATATACCCTTTTTGCCGGTCAGATTAACTAAAATGAAACATTTAGATCCCCAGTGGTGACTGGGTGTCGGGAAACACACTCTCAAGTGCTCTGGGTATGAATGGAAATTGATGCAGACTTCTCGGAGGTCAACTTATTAACATCTACGCAAAGTTAAAACGCATATAGCCTTTGAACAAGTTCACTTCTAGGGAATTAGCTTACAGATATACTTGGAAAAGTACACTATGTGTACAGCAATGATCATGACAGAATTGTGTGAAATACAACCATGAATAGAACATGAACGTCCATGAACAGGAAAATGGTTAAGTAATTACAGTGCATCATTTAATGGGATATTATGCAGCTACTAAATGAAACTTTGTGCGCCAACAGGAAAAGATGCTGCGAATATCACTAAGTGAAAAAGCAAGCTGGAGAGCAATATACATAATATGAAACAATTTGTTAGTAAAAAACATAAAAGGATAGATGGATGGTAGATACGTAGATACTTGCATATATGGAGACGTTTTCCAGACCTCTACCATTTTGGTCACCTTAGGGACTGGGGGCTGGTGGTTAGAGAATTTTATAATAACTTTCTATTTGAATTTTTTTACTGTGACTGTTTACATTTATATATATAAAGAACTACTTAAAACAAGAAACAGCCTTAGGAAATAGTAGGGAAGGAATGTCACAGAGCAGCAGTGTGTAGCCTGATGCTGGGGGATGTAGTGCCAGGGGGCCAGTCTGATGGGGGAGCAGATGCCCGGGGGTTGTTGTCTGATGGGGGGGCAGGGGTGTGCTCAGGGGCCAGTCAGGACATCAGCTGTAGGTGCGGAGATGACAGGCTCCTCGGCCGCGAGCACACTGGCACACACCTGTTCTCTTCACCTGTCCAGCATCCCTTTCCCCTTCTCTTTGTAACGAGACCTATTTTCCTTCTGGACACCAGGCTCCTTCCACCCTCCATCGAATGTTTCTGGTTGGGGAGCTGGACGTTCACCTACAGTTCCAAGGGTAAGCCTTGACCCTGGCCTGGCCACAGCACCACAGAACGGTCACGATCGCCTCAAGGACGGACACTGACCCCACACGGCCCGTGAGAGCACCCTCATCCTCGTACTGGAGCTCCTGGACAGAGGTGCCCTCTGTCCCTCTGGGCTCAGAGCGACTGGAACTAACTGTAACTGCAGTGGCCGTTGCGGACACCATCTGTGTAGAAATTTGCCTGAAAATCAAACACAACAGAGGAAAGCAGAACTTCTGTGATGAGAGTCAGCTCCCTGTGAACCCAGAGCTCGTGGACAAGGCAGGCAGAAGCCTTTTCCATTGCTTTTCTGTTCTCTTAGGCTTGGCCTGAGTTGATAAAGTCTCATTCTTTCTTGAGCTGCTTTGAGTTGGGCTACTGTGAGTTTCAACCAAGAGCCCCAACAAGCATAAGCACCTAGGACTTCCTCCAGCAGCTGGCAGGGCCATACTCTGCCTTTTCAAGCCCTCGCCCGGCACGGTGGACCCCCAAGCAGCAGCACGTAGAAATGTTTTTTGTCCCTCTGCCTACGATTTCCTATCCCCCCACCCCAGCCCTAGACAGGAGGAGAAGCTCAGAGGAAATTCTGCTGCGTGAGGTGTTGGCTCTAGTTTTCAGGATCCCAGCAGTGCCTCTGTGTAAGCCATAAGTAGGATTTTGTGTCCATATTTTCTTACATTTTGGGTCTTTTCAGGGGTTAAGACTATGAGATAGAAGAGTTTGAACCACAGATTCCTAAGCCCCAACCCTTGACTATGCAGCCGTGTTTGCAAAATCTAAACGATCAAGTTCAGCCCTCACCAGCTGAGCCACGCGAAACCCTCCTGAAATCTGTTTCTCTCATGCTTGGGGTTTTTTTTATATTTATAAATCACAATAATGGCGTGAGCGTTCTAAGGATGGAAGAAGTCTTCTAACTGGTCAGTCCCACTTATTATTTTTTTTTCTCATACTTCTCTCATTCTTGATTTCTATGTAGATGGATAACGAATTCATAAAAAACTTTCTCAACCTTGAGTCTTAGAAATTGAAACATGAAAATGACATATCGTATACAGACAGCTGATTCACTTCATTGTACAGCAGAAACTAACACAACATTGTAAAGCAATTATACTCCAATTAAAAAAATAAACATAAAATTCACTTTTACAATTTACCTAAAAAAAAAAAAAGGAAATAACATATCCTCTCAAGGTTCCATTTGTTTTCTTAGTTCTAATAGCTGTTCAATATCTTCTTTTAGACACACGACGAATTTGGGGCCAGGCATACGAATTCTGGCTCAGCGCCCACTGACCAGCCTCTTCCGGTCCAGGAACCTGCTGTACGTGACATGGAAATTCTCCCACTGCATCAGAAGCAACATGTTCACTACCTATCACTCAAGGTAAATTTCACACGCAGGTGTAAACACAGCTATCCCAGAAACATGACCACGAGGGAAACTTCACAGACCCCTGGAAAACGTTCCCAGTTCCGTCCTTCCGGGCACAGCTCTCCTTAATGGCCAGGAGCTCAGGACACACTGCTCACCGTGCTGACTCATCAAGATCAGGGCCACCTTGCTGCCCCCTCACGCCGCACCTGCGCTATCTCCCACACTCCTCCACCCAGCTGTAACTCTTGGGAGATTTGGGGGCCCTGCCAGGGGCCGGCTCCGTGGTCCCCTGCCGCACCTACCGCAGACTCAGAGCCACCCGACAAGGCCTGCAGCAGAGAGGGTCAGTCTCCACGAGGCCCCCTGCAAGCTCGGATCAAAGGAACTGGCAAAGAGGTATCTGGTAGTCCCGACCCCTCCTCCTGCCACTCTGCGCGCAGGGTGAGCGACCGGCTATGACCCCGTGGCAGCCACAGCTTGTAGCAGCGCCCCTGACTGCGTCTGGCTGTCAAGACTTACAGGGCTCCTGGGGACCCTGGAGGCTGCCGGCTTCGTGTTTCACTGTTAGACTTTTTGGTCTCAATAAACTCAAAGGCAGGTACAAAATTGAGAGAATTGGAAGGTCCTAGAAGAAAAATACCACTGGCATGTTTTACTCAGCTGTTCTTATGACTCCATGACATTTAAGCAAGGCCTCTCCTGGTCCTGGTGACAGCCCCAGGGGTTCTGGTCCTATGTGACTAATAATAGCTGGAAAAAACCATTGCGACCCGGGGGTAATGATGAAACGCTGGCCTGCGAGGAAGAGCTGTTGGCAATTCATCTTTTTTTTCAATCTGCTAATCCCAAATGTATCCCTCCCTTCCTTGCCCCTTTGGTAACCATAAGTTTGTTTTCTACGTCTGCGAGTCTATTTCTGTTTTGTAAATAAATTCATTCGCATTATTTTTTAGATTCCACATATAAGTGCTATCATATGGTATTGGTCTTTCTCTGACTTACTTCACTTAGTATGATCATCTCTAGGGCCAACCATGTTGCTGCAAATGGCATCATTTCATTCTTTTTTATGGCTGAGGAACATTCCATTTCTGTATATGTACCACAGCTTCTTTACCCATAGCAATGCATCTTGATTCTGTTTCGGGTGATTAAAATGCTCCTTAGTTCAGAGGTCTGCTTTTCCCGATTTCCTACCTACACGTACTGTCTTGACTCCGCCTCCCTGATCCCTCTGCCGTCAGTTCTGTCCTCCGTCCACCCTGTCCCACTTGCACCTGTACAATCACACTCACCTGAAAACATGGGGCTTGGGACCAGGCAGCCCAGGACTCAATGGTGTTATTCTCCTCCAAAGAATGCGTGTGCTTAGCATGATGGGCAGAGGTGGTGAGAGCACAGAAGAACTATATGTTCATTGTATTTAAATGAGTCCTCATTGGCTGCAGGAAAAAAAAGAATCTGGAAGCCGCTTAGCCATCCGCTACCTGGGATCCTCCTATAGTACTCACGAAATCGCCCCTTCCAGGCAAACAGGCTCAGTGACAGCCCCCTTGCACTGCAGCTCTTACTATTCCAGCCCCCTGGAAACTTCCATTCTTTTTAGTAATATCCCTATTAGGTTGAAGGTATCTTGAATGCAGAAATCATTTTGTATTTACCTAGTCTGATGTGAGATAAAATATAAGCATATAGAATAATAGGCGATTAACAACTTCTTGAATTGATTGATCACTCCTCTTTAACCTTGAAAGACAGAGTTCAAATCCCATCACTTCCATAAAGCCTCCCGGCCCTTCTGCCCTGCAGGTTCCCTTCCTCCTTTATTCCTCAGCCATAAAAGAGAATGAAATGATGCCATTGCAGCGACATGGATGGACCTAGAGATTATCATACTAAGTGAAGTAAGTCAGACAGAGAAAGACAAACACCATATGATATCGCTTATATGTGGAATCTAAAAAGATGATACAAATGAACTTATTTACGAAACAGAAATAGACTCACAGACTTCGAAAACAAACTTATGTTTACCGGAGGGGAGGGATAAATTTGGAGTTTGGGATTAACATATACACACTACTATATATAAAATAATCAAGAAGGACCTACTGTATAGCACAGAGAACTCAATACTCTGTAATAACCTATATGGGAAAAGAATCTGAAAAAGAATAGATATATGTGTATGTATAACTGAGTCGCTGTACGCCTGAAACTAACACAACACTGTAAACCAACTATACCCCAATATAAAATAAAAATTAAATTAAAAAAAAACTACCCTAGTATCTATTTTCTATACAGTTCACTTAGCAACCAACCAAGAGATACAATTCTTTTGCTATTTTTCATGAGTTAATGCTTTATCTCCTCAGGCACCATGAAATGTCTTCCCTACTACAATCTCTGAAGTCCTAAATAGGTCTTTCAATAAACACAAATAATACTTATCTATTTAATTTGCCAATGTGAATTCTAATTGTGTATGTTAA
Source organism: Orcinus orca (assembly GCF_937001465.1). Taxonomy (NCBI): domain Eukaryota; kingdom Metazoa; phylum Chordata; class Mammalia; order Artiodactyla; family Delphinidae; genus Orcinus; species Orcinus orca. The sequence continues at coordinate 30,621,975 of NC_064559.1, forward strand.
TTATAGACAATTAATATTCATTATTAATTAAAGCCAGATAAGTTTTTTTAAAGCATACTAAAATGTTGTAACCCTGCATTGTTTTGGGGTTTTTTTTTTGTTTTTTTTGTTTGCGGTACGCAGGCCTCTCACTCTTGCGGCCTCTCCCGTTGCGGAGCACAGGATCCGGACGCGCAGGCTCAGCGGCCATGGCTCACGGGCCCAGCCTCTCCGCGGCATGTGGGATCTTCCCGGACCGGGGCACAAACCCGTGTCCCCTGCATCGGCAGGCGGACCCCCAACCACTGCGCCACCAGGGAAGCCCCCTGCATTGTTTTATAATAAAGTCAAACCCTCGATATTTTCTAACAGTAGTGAATGGCACATAAAACATGCCCATTTAGTACTAAATTTGGAAATTGAAGTATAACTCCTATACACGTAATTTTAAAGGACACGGCTTCTGATTTGAGTTGCCGTTTAACTCCCCAAAATTCGCACTTGGAAGACACTCAACAAATCGGTTTATTTAACTTAATAAAGGGCATTTAGGTCCTTGATTTGAGGGCTATCTAAACGCTTCGTGCCTCTCATACCTTCTACCATGTTGTCCTAAATTCCCTCATTCTCTGTCATCTCTTGAGAAGCCCTCTAACTGCAAATAACACACTAAATGAATAACATCTTAATGTGAGTTAATTTATCCAAAATTAAATAGTCCATTGCTTTCCAAGACCCCAAGAAAATAAGGCAAAAAACAGATGAGTTGTAAAAAAGGAAGAAAGTTCCAGAAACTTCCCTTTTTTTCCCAGGCTCTGAGCTCTTTGTCTGACAAGAGATAGTTATAATAAATTGTAAGACACAATTCCTTCCCATTGTAAAGTGAAAGGATTACTGGACGCTAATTAGTTTTCCATCATCTAGACCAGCAGTCCCCAACCTTTTTGGCACCAGGGGCCAGTTTCTTGGAAGACAATTTTTCCACGGACAGAGGATGGGGGTGGGGGGCATGGTTCAGGCAGTAGTGCGAGCAATGGGGAGCGATGGGGAGGGCAGATGAAGCTTTGCTGCCTCACCACCACTCACCTCCCGCCGTGCGGCCCAGTTCCTAACAGGCCGCGGACCAGTACCGGTCCGCAGCCCAGGATTTGGGGACCCCTGATCAAGGCTGATCAGGACACCACTCTACAACCACACTCTTTTTCCCATTCTCGTTTTTCCAAAACATGCTTTCAACCAGGGGTGAACCTAGGTTTGGGGGACCTGAAGCGAATACAATTTCGGGGAACTTGCTTACGAAAAATATGTAAAAGTACAAATACAAGTGTCTGTGATCATTATGAATACGAAACACCCGCATGGTCTCCAACATCAGCCAACACGAGGAAGTGTGAAAGGGGTTGTGATTATAATTTCTCACTTTTTCAAGTGTTGCACGAATGTCAGTGTGATCCCACACGACCATGTACGCACCTGCACTGTCATGTAGACTCGACCCAATCCTAATCCAGCTCCGCCTTCCAGTTCCTGCGGAAAGGGCCATCTCTTATTGCACGTGGAAATGTCAGCTGTCTCTCTCAGGCCAGCCCTGTCCCTTGTTACGGACTCTTTTTCCTTTAGCTCTGCGACAGCTCGACTTTGAATCTTCTCGTGCACTGTAGTTGTCTCCACCGTCAGTCAGTCAATCAATCGACACATCGTCTTTAGTTTTAGTCATTGTTAGTGAGCCGCCCTGTGCGCCCGGCTCTGTCTTAAGCTCTGGGACACAGGCAAGAACACAAGAGACCAGGTCTAGGCTTTTGCCACTAGGGTTTCCAGGAGGAAGACAAGAAACAGATCAATAAACAATCAATTATCAGGGAGTCATAAGACAGGCATGGCAGGGAAGGGCGGGAAAGAGTGCCCAGGTGATCTGCAACAGCCTCTCTGAGAAGGTGGCGTCTAAGCTGAGACCTTAGACGTAGCCATTCCAAGCTGGTCAAAGTCAGCAATTCGTGTGAAAGCCCTCAGGCAGCAGCGAGCCCGTTCGAGGAGCAGGGGGAAGGCCAGCACAGCCCCACCAAGGGTCGGGGCTTCGGGGACCAGGGTAAGGAGTTGGATTCTACTCTAAGTGCAGTGCAGAGCCTCGAAGGGAATGAAGTGAAATGGCTACCTGGTGGGATTTGCCGTTTTAAATAACGTCTCTGGCTGCCGTGTGAAGGATGGATTTGTCGCCGGAGCCGGAGTGGAAGCCTGGAATCCGGGGAAGAGGATGATCAGTAGACATAAGGGTCAAAGTCGAGCTTCTGGTCCCCAGCTGAGCCGCCCCCCAGGGGCCCCCTCCCTCAACCACAGGTCAGGCCTTTGTCAGGACCCTGAGGAGCTAAGACAGCTGCCAGAGGCCTGTAACACTGCCTAAGCTTCCCCAGACCTGCTCCTTCAAATGCCTCCTCTTGATATCGTATACCCAGGAGGCGGAGAGGGAGGAAAGTGGGGAGTAAGATGAGAAGACCACTCGTTCTCCATTTTCCCTTTTGAGAGAGGAACACATCATTCCCCTAAGCTGGGGGCACGAAATCAGAAGGAGCCCGTCCCCCGGCTCTAGAGACAGACAGACACGGGCTCCAGTCCCAGCTCTGTCACTCGCGAGCACGTCCCCTCGCTTCCCTGCTAGGAACCTCAGGTTCCTGGTCTCGGGAATCAGGTGCGTAACGTCCAATGGCGTCTCAGCAGGGGTGACTTGAGATAATGGCTGGCGCTCGGCAAAGCGGAGGCGTGTTCCTCCCCAACCTCGTGACAATTTGGCCCTGGGCACAGGTTCTAACGGGGTCAGAGCAGCCGTCTCCCTGCCCTTCAATTGCTGCACAGACCCACCCTTCCCGGGCTAGCCTTTGAAGCCCAGCTAATCTCACAGAACTGACCTGTGGGCGAGACATCTCTGAGAAGTTCAATTGTATTTTGGTCCAGAATCGTTTGCCATTCTCCTGTCCCTAACACACAGGTCCCTGTGTGTTGACCTAACCAGTTGGTGGTGCTTCGAGTCATACATCATGGGGCCAATGGCGCCTTAACCACGAATTACATTAATATATCATCAAAGCCATGGCATTGTTATGATGTATGGCTTTAATACATCATGGCAGTGCCGGGCTGCTAATGATGTATTACTCAAAACCATAGCAACAGCTAGAAAGATCAAGATAAGTTTTGTATTTTTAAAACTTATTCTCAATAAATACGATTGTTTTTTCAGTTTCCACAATAAAATACGTGCTCCAAGGATATAGGAGGATGCAAGTTCACCTGATAAGTATCAAGATGTTTTCTTGGTTGTCCTTTCACTGTTTACTCTATACCCTGCTTAAGTTCACTTCTAAATACCATATGCAAGTCTCAGAAAAATAATATCACTGCTGAGGGTACGATTCTCTAAGTTTTCAAGGGATCTCCAGTTCAGTGTCACAACTGCACGTCTGTAGAGCAGTCGTTTCACTAATGGAAGTTCAAGCATCTTCTACCCAACTTTCCGAAGGATCCTAGGCTATGTCGGGGCGGAAGTGCCCTTCGGTCAACTTATGGGCAAGTCTGCTTTGTACAACGCGACGTGGGAAACGCCTGCATCTCTTCTTCCTCCCCTCATCGTTGTCACCTGAGTGTGGACACTCAGGATACACCTGAGTGTAGGCTCGCCCTAGAGATTTCCAACATGTCAGAGGGATTTAAATCTAAATCTCAAATCTTCCACCCGGCAGCCCGGAGCCGTTGCTATTTTTAGCACAACGAGAATTGGCAAACAAGTGAGAATCGTGTAATTGCACCCATTGCAGCAATAACTCCATGGCTAACAGGGAGATCTTTTAATCCAGAGCCTCGCTGCCAATCTCAGCTGTGTGACACGAGTTCCGGTCCCTTGGGAATGGTCTCAAGAGCAAATAGGCACTTAGCATGTGCACATACATACAAGCACACACGTGCACGCTCACATATACACACCACACACACACACACACACACAAAGAGGGAGAATGAGACATTAGGGCCAGCAGCTGACCCCAGAGCAGGCTTTCTTAAGAAGACGTTGATATTCTGATAGCCACAGGCCCTTGGATTGACTTTTCAAATTCAATTCTTGAGAAACTTCCGAATCGGTGTCATTTAGAGAGGGGTCACCCAGCCCTGCGCAGAGGCGGGAGTCTATTTCTGAAATTTCTCAAGTAGACTTTTATACTCTCAGCACTTGGTGTGTTGTGAGATTCAGAAGCATCCCATAGCATCCCGATCTCTGGGTGTGGGTGTCTCTCGCCCTTTTCCCAGGGAGGCAGGAGTCTTTCACCCCAGATGTCTCTGAACCCCTCTCGGGGCAGGAAAGCCTGTTCGCATTCCAAATGCCTGACGTGGGAATTGAAGTCTCTCCCCTCCTCTCTCTTCATCTGGGCTGGAGGCTGCAGGGGAACCAGCTGCGTGAGGACGGATGAGGGAGAAATGATGATTCAGTACCTACGCTTCCTGCCAGGACCTCAGTGATCAGTTTAGTCTCAATCAGCAGATAGAGAAAGAAAACGTCCGGAGCAGAGACAGGAAGATTCACAGCAGAAAAGGGAAGAGTGGCAAAGATCCTCGACTCAGAAATGGGAGATTTGTGATGGGCTTGGGCTGAAGAAAGAAGCTCCCGGATGTTTTTGTGCTCTGCTCTTGAAGGCAACCAGAGAAAGGGAGCCTGGAAGCTTACAAGCCACAATTAGCCACAGAGCTACGAGGGGCCTCAGAGACTGGAGTCCAGACCCTGGTTTTACAAACGAGGCACACGAAATGCCAAGGGTGCAATTCCTAGACCATTGTTGTTTCCAGCATGACAAACTTTTTGTCTTATTTCTTTTTCCTTGCTGGTTACTTATTTTAAATATAGCAGTGTGTACATGTCAATCCCATCCTGGACCATTTTTGGAGGCATTCATTCATTATTACATTCTAGGGGGCTCAAATAGGAGTGGAAGCTTTTCTCTGCCCAGAATGACCATCCTCCCCAACTTCTGCACTTGGCCTGAGTCCCACTCCCCCTTTAAAAGCCAAGCTCAAGTCCCGTCTCCTCCAGGAAGCCTTCCTGACTTCCCGCAGACTTTGGTGATTCCCCCCAAGGCTGACTATCCCTGAGTTTTACCCAGTGGTGCTTTGTATTATCTCTCGCCCTTTCTAAGATACGCCCAGTAAGTTCAAGTTCAGAAAGAGCGCCCTTCGAGGACCGACAGACTTGCTGTGGGTGGGGTTGGGAGTGGTGGGAAGGGGAGGGCCAGAGAAACAGGCACCTCTCTCAGAGCAGCTGTCTAACGCAGGGTGCTAATAAAGGCGGGAAACAGACAGTGTGATACGATCTCTTGTAAAGACCGAAAATATTCCTAATGCCTTTCTGTATATTTGCCTTCGTCCTGCCTCATGGATAACCTGACTATGTGAGTTATTTGCAAAGAGGAAGGAAGTTCTGTTGCGAGTCCCTTAATCAGGGTGCAAAGTAAAACGTTTGTGCCCTTTTCACCATTATGCAGTAATCACTTCTTTCTAAGGTTTTAAGCTGGATTGCCACAGTGTCATTTTTATGGACAGTTAAATATATGATGATATAGTTATATGGGGGAGAGAGATATAGGCAATCTGCAGTTTTCTACCCTAAAGAATAGTTTGGAACATACACACGTATAAACACTACAAAGTATTGGGTAATTTTTGTCTAGATTCTTCCAAGAAAATTAGAAATTTATGGCTATATCAGGATTCTTATTAAGAAACAGATATTATTATGTGGTTTCCTGAGGATTCTTGTCCTTTTTTTTTTGGCCATGCCACACTGTTTGTGGGATCTTAGTTTCCTGACCAGGCATCGAACCTGCACCCTCGGCAGTGAAAGCAGGGAGTCCTAACCCCTGGACCGCCAGGGAATTCCCAGGAGTCTCGTCTTTAATTGCTTCAAGTAAACAAAAGTTGCTTACACTCATCCAAATAAAACGTTTTCTAATTCTTCTAACTTTTCCCGCAAACCAGCCAGAGAGCTCTTGGGAATCAACTGATTTTCAAGATAAGAGAAAGGCACATTCACTGCACAGTATCCATCTTTCACATTTGTAAAACGTGTCCTTATGAGATGACACCTTGGAAAAGGATCTGCCAGCTACTCAATTAAAATATGCTTTATATTAATAGAAGACTAAATACCATGGTTTATCACGTAGATACAGAGAACAGAGTAGCGGTTACTAGAGGGGAATGGGGGAACGGGCGGGGGTGGGAGGGTGCAACGGGTAGAGGGGACCGACTGTATGGTGATGGATGGAAGCTAAAGTTTGGGTGGTGAGCATGTTGTAGGGTAAACAGAAGTGGACCTATAATGTTTTACACATGAAACATATAACACTATAAACAAATGTTAGTTCAATAAAAAAATAAATTAAAAATAAACAAATACATATATCTCATGGTTCACCAATCCAGCAAGACATCCCAGTGAATTGGTTTCACTAAATCTAATTCCATGAGCCACACCGAGTACATCCCCTTCTTCCTCTGGAGTATTCAAACGCACTCCACCGTTCAACAAGAAAAACACAAAGCGGAGCTTCCCGTCAGGATCAGGATGTAGCATTTCTGCTTCACGGACAATGAACAGACTCCTTTCCTTCTTCACTTTCCAGCGATCGTGTGTGTTGGGCAGATACACACAGCACTTCCGCAACCTCCCCATCAAGCCCACGTGACACCCTCCTGAGGCCAAACACTTCTCCCCAGGAAAAAAACGTGGCCAGGCATTATACGTTTCCCCAGTAACTCTAGGCTCTTCTGACCTTCCTTCCTGCTAGTGCTACATCCTTTGTTACCAAGATAACTTGTTTATAAAAGTGCTTGTATCATTTACGGAAAACAAGTGACACATGTTCTACCTGGGGCGTGCTGCAAAAGTAAAGGCCAGAATCAAGCGAGAAACCAAAGGCTCTCGTTTCTGAATCTGCGGTTCCGTAACAAGGAGAATTTGAACTCACAAGCCTGTCATTTGGACACAAGAACTTCCCCAGGGTAAAGGTTTCGCTCTGCAAGCTACAGACACTTTACAGTTCTTTCCTTCTTATGAATTTCACCTTTCATAATAGTATTCTCTTGTTTCTGAAGTTTAAAAATGCATTTGGGTATAGGCACATAATATGACAGATATTAATCAGACTTTCTGTAGCGGTCGTTTCACGATCTATACAAATAGGGAATCATTATGTCCGCCTGAAACGAATAGGATGTTATATGTCAACTATACCTCAATTTTTAAAATTTTTTTCAAGTTTTAATTTCATTGGTGATTTAAGATGTCGTGTTACTTTCAGCTGTACAGCAAGGTGATTCAGTTATACATATACATACATTCACTCTTTTTTAGATTCTTTTCTCTTATAGGTTATCAGAGAATATTGATACCTCAAGTTTTAAAAATGCATTCGTGCGTTGCTCTATCGTGCACAGTTTGCCCATCTTGGGAACACTGCCCCCCTCACTGTTTGCTGTGTTCACACCGCACTGCCGTCCCCAAACAAGCTTGTTCTCCTGTGACCCCTGACCCTCACTTAGGTAAGTCCCTACACATGGAATCCTCCTTCCATCCCTTCCCCCGCCAAACACTGCTTGTACCCAAGTCTCACATCAGGCTTCCCTTCCCCCAGGGAGACTCCCTTTCCCAGGACAGATGATTTTCTCCATGTCATCACAGAGGTTTATCACACAGCGTGGCACACGTCCGACACATCTGTATCCTCAAGCATCCTCCCGAGACTGAGGTTCCTGGGGACAGGACTCCACCTGTCTCATCACTGTGCACCGACAGCGCCTAATCGGGCTTGACCCTGGTGGATGTACTCACGGCATCTTTGGAGAAAGGGTCGGTGAACGTGACCTCTAACTGCCTAAACTAACTGTTTGGGGGCTGTACAAAGAGCAGCGAGGCTACGTTTCTGCACAAAAAGCAGAGTGTGGGTTGAACCCAGCTCTCTCTCACCAGCTGCCCTGTCTCTCTTCCTTGAACGGGCTCTGCTCTTTCCTCTCTAAAATTCCATCCTCCAGATCTGCATGTGGTGGATGCTGTCTTCACACCATCTCCTCAGAGACGCCTCCCCTGGACGTTGGGTCTAAATGAGCCACCTAGCCCCTGATATCCTTTCGCCTGCTAGAGTTCTCTGCACAACCCTCTTCCTACCCTGATATTGCATTTCTGTATTTGCGTATCTTGTCACTCTACCACCATCAGAGTGTAAGCCCGTGAGGGTGGAGCCCTCGTCTGCCTGATTCACAGCCATATCCCTGAGCCTGAAACTTCACTGCACATAGCAGATGACGAATAAGCGAATGAGTGATTAAAAGATTTAAAAGTTCTTCCACCTAAGTCGAAAATTATCATAAAATATTCAGAAAATGCTTCTAAATCAGCTAGAAAAACCACTAGATTTACATACTAATTATTGATAGTAAAGCCATCATTTTGTGTTTGTATCCGAGTCAACTGGTGTGAACACAGGCAAGTCACTCGGAAAGGAGGGAGTCGGTGACCCTCAGTGCCTGTGAGCAGCTGACCTGGTGGAAGGGGCGCCCTCCTCGGGGAAAGGCTCTCTTTCCCGTATGTAAAGGCCGGAAAGCCTGCCCAGGTTGGTGTGAAGGAATCCCAGGTACCCGGAGGCCCAATGCCTAGAATAGGCGAAGCTCTTGACAAGAAGAGCTACAGAGAAGAAGTTGAGTTCTTTGAAGACCCATAGGGATTTGAGTCTTACCAGGATGTCTCAAATCAACCAACAGGTTCAGATATTGGCACCCCTAGGCATTTCCTAGATGTTACAAGGCATAGACCCAAGATCTGGATAAATGTGCTTCCCACTAGGGAGACATGAGGGATCCCAGGAGCATCTCTAGGTTCCAAGACATGGAGCAGCCCCAGAGACTCATGGGTGTGAAACCCCAGCTCTCAGGACAATCTGTAGTCAAACTACAAAACACATTCCTTTTGGAGCTCAAGGGCCAACAGCCTCTTTCCTCCAGGAGCATCCAATACCCTCGAGACCTTCAAGGCACAGGAAAATTCAGTCACACGGAGCCCCAGAACTAGGAATGGCCCAATTAGCCATCCCCAACTGAGATGAGCAATACTGCACAGGCTAAGCTGGCTTGGAATCCAGGCTGCCCCACTTATTTACTGTGTAACCTTGGGCAAGTTCCTTAACCTCTCTGAGCTACCATTTTCCATCTGTTATAAGATAATGGAATAATGCTCTCTCAGGGGTATTGGCAGGGCTAAATGAGCTAGGGCATATAAACCACTTAGCAAAGAGGAAAGGTTCAATCATTTTGGGCTATGGTAATTATTATTGTCATTAATAAATAAAAGCGGTTGTTATAGAGAAACAAACGTTGCAGAGTAGAGGATTGTGACTCAGAATCTTGAGTTATGTGCCTCCATTTACAAAAGAGCCACCAGAGAATAGTTGAACGTGCAAAGCTCAGATGGCTACCTGCTGGTTCTTTGTCATACGTACCCTTTTAAAGAAACCCCTTTGAAATTGGGGGGATATAAGCTAATATGGCCTGGTATTAACAACATGTCTCTGCTTCTCTAAAAGGAATTATATTGTATATCCGCAGGATGAGACTCACCACTCTGGGGCTATAATTAGTCCACGTCTGTTAAATAGCAGTTGCACAACTTCCTAGTAATTTACTGGAATCCTAAATTATAAGGCTGCTTTTTGAAAATGTTTTTGCCTGCATCATCTTAACCTCCCAGTCTCAATCAGGCTCGGGTCTCTTAAACCAGAACGCGAACTAGCTGCTCTTTGCCTAGCAGAGAAATTCTAAAAGCATCCGTCTAACTCTGTCCTAAATTTCACCAACAAGGGAGAGAGAAAGTTTATGTGTCCACTGAGAAAGCAGTACGGCAAAGGGAGCCTAACAAGTCGATCTTTCCCGTATCTCCACAGAAACACAGTTGTAAGAAATATCATTCGTGTGTGCGTGTGATATTTCGTGATGTTAAATCGATCATCAACAGATTGATTAGGTAGAATGCGCTGTGTTGGGCAAGAAAATTTAAATCGATGACAGACATTATCCAAAGGTCTTTAAAGAGATGATCACTTTTTAATAATAAGAAAGAAGGAATGCACGGATTGCTATCATTTCCAATGCAACTGCAAGAAAACAGACTGTAAAAATCTTTAACTAAGATACATTATGAATGTGAAAAGCAGAGCCCTATTTAGGAAGAGAGAGTATCTTATGTCAAAATGAAATAAATTTGCATCCGTTTAGAAAATTTAAAGTAAATCAATACAACATAAATTACAGGTACTGGAAATAGTGCAGCTGGTTTTAAAGGAAGAGAATGGACACTAGCCTTTATTATGGTATTAGACAACATGACCAGAAAGCAAAACCTGGAAATTAAGTCGGATGCAAAGCATACTGATCGTCCTGTGTAATCGGTACCCCTAGCATGTACCTGATCAATGTATGTGACATTCAGAGTAAGTGACTGATGGGTAACAGGTGTACTAAGTCATCAGCGATCAGGCCTGAGCTTTGCTCTTGAGGGTCAGCCACGCCACTGCACTGGAACAAGTTTCATTTCCATTTTCTCATTCAATTACATCTTGTTCCGTTCCTCACTAAAATTTATAGCAAACTTTGCAAAGCTTTTGACCTGTAGCATCTTATTAAACTTTTATGAAAAATCAATGGAGTTCCATCCTACGGAGGCACTGTTCCTCATGCCGTTGTCAGGGGTGAGTGAAGCCTATTTACCCCCAAATCTGATGAGAGAGATTGGAACTGCAAGAAGTTTTCATCTCACAGGCCAGGGCGCCATAAATAGGAAACACTCATATTTTTCTAAAATACGGCATTTCAAGAAATGCCACCTTGTGAAAATGAGTCTGAAAAGGTAAGCGAAAGAGTACGTCTTTAATCATTTGTTTTTTTTTTTGTTGTTTTTCTCATCTCATCGCTCTTCCCCGGAATAATGCATCCGTCTCTGGGCCACAGAGGACCCGGGGAGCCGACGAGCCCTCAGAGCTTTGCCGAGAAGGGAAAGAAGCCGTGCTGGGCGGGGGGCGGGACGCAGTGGTGAGGCGCCCAGAACCCCACAACCTGCCCTGTGGGGCTTTCCTCGGGTTCACGTTTTTAAAGAACTGTCAGATTGTCTGTCACCACTGCACCAAGCAGCACCGCAATCCCTCCTCTTCCTCTGCTGACCCCCCAAAGGTTTTGACCCCCCCAAACCTGTAGCAGAACACGTTCCAGACACTGTCAAGAGGCAAATTCTAGCCCAAGTCAAGAACTGGGGAAGGAACCAGCGTCAGAGGGCAGGTTTGTCACCCCGCCCCGATGCACTGTATAGAACGTACCACGCGGAGTGCTTGGCTAGGCGCTCTCCCCGGAGCCCTGGATCTGTCCGTCCAGCCACCTACAGGACACCTCCCCTCGGCTGCCGTCTGGGTTCCTCGTAGGGCAAGCCGGATCCCACGGTCCTCATGCCCTACAGCTATCTCACCACCGGTCACCCGGTCACTTGGATCAGAAGCCTGACAACCATCCTAGAATCACCTTACCTCCTAAACACTCCTTGAATCTGTACCTTTGCCCCCTACCCACCCCTCAATCCCAACTTTGTCTTTACATCCAGCACGGTAGCCCTCCAATCTCTCTCCTAGACTCTCATGAGTAGCTTCCCAACTGTGCTCTCGTTCTCCCGTCTAGGCCACATAAATCCATCATAAACTCTGACTCCTAATGACCTCCCCCGGCTTCCGGTCCTGAGCACACGCTCCCTGCCCTGAAGCCCTTCTGGGTCTCCATCAGTCACCTCCAGCATGAGGTCCAGACACTCCGTGATGGGGCCCCGACCTCCCCCTCAGCCCCGGGCTTGGCCGCCATTTCCTGAGCACCCCATATGTGCAAGGCCACAGGGTTTGGGGTTTTTTCCACATAAAATGTTTGTCAGAGCTATGAGTTCACAGGCCCCTTAAAAAATGCATCTCTCTTGAAGCCTAGGACCCAGTGACTTGAGTTTGGTTTGTGGAGATTGAAAATTTAACAAATCACAAGAGAGTGTGAAACCCATACTCCATCCTTCTTTGGCCAGTGGTTTCTCTCAAGTCTTCTGAGTGAGAAACGTCTGCAGTGAAAAAAAACAGCTAGTGACCACCTAGAGGGGTGGGATAGGGAGGGTGGGAGGGAGACGCAAGAGGGAGGAGATATGGGGACATATGTATATGTATAGCTGACTCACTTTGTTATAAAGCAGAAACTAACACACCATTGTCAGGCAATTATACTCCAATAAAGATGTTAAAAAAAAAATGTCCACCCACAGGACTTCCCTGGAGGTCCAGTGGTTAAGACTCTGGGCTTCCACTGCAGGGGGCACGGGTTCGATCCCTGGTTGGGGAACTAAGATCCTACAGGCCACGCACTGTGGCCAAAAAGGTTTTTAAACTTTACAAGAAAAAAAAAAGAAAAATGTGTTTCAAAACAACCCAAGACCCTTCTTTCTCTTCACCTTCCTGAGGTCTGGCTTTCCCCAGGATTTCATCCCAGACCTGCTTTGTTCTCCTTCAGTTCCTTCGGGAAGTTCATGTGCTCCTCAGGGAGAGTGAGCCTGCTTGGTTCTCCACCGTGGTCCTTCTACTGACAGAATACTGATTCCCACTCAAATCCCCATCTCCCGCCTGTCTAGACCACTGACCCCACCTGTGCCCAGACTGTTCAGGTGGGCGGACTGAGAGCTCTGGGAAAGCTTCTGTACCTCGTTCTTCCAAGAGACACACTTCAGACCCGACATCTCCTCTTTGGGACGTTGTCAAATGTGTCCGTGAATGAGGCTGGTGGAGCCAATGGAGCCCTTGGCCACCAGGGCACAGTAGCTCCAGGCAGAGAAATAAGGCTACAGCCCCAGATGAAACAAGCCTGACCGCCAGCCTACCTCTGGGCTCTTTCATTCTTCTGAGCTAATAATCTCATTTTTGAGTCAGTTTGAGTTGGATTTCTGCAGTTCCTTGCAGCCCAAAGTATTCTGACTGGTGCACGTGGCTTTGATCAACACCCATAAGCTCAGATGGACATCTCTGGCAAGTACCTTCTTCCTGAGCTCCTGCCCAGATGTCTGGATGCTAACTGGCTCACCTCCAGCACTTCACAGGTGACATAAACCACTGCCCCCCACCATTCCATTCTCTCTCTCCCTTGATTAATACCACTATCCACCCAAATACCCCAGCTAGAATCCTGGGGACCCCGACCCCTCCCCCCTCTTCCAGTAGGTCCTTCCCCTACCCCCACCCTGTCCAGTGGATCACCAGATTCTGTTGCTTTACCTTCTAAATCCCCCATAATTTATACCTCTTTCTCCCCACCTCCACGCCTTAGTTCATCATTTATCCCCTGGATTAATACAAAAGGGTAGTTAGTTACCTGGCCCCAGGGCCTCATCAGCCACTCCAGAGTTAGGACGATAACAGCAGCATTTACTGAGCACAAGTGCTAAGAACTATTAAAGCATTTCACATGTATCACCTCATTCGATCCTCAGAATACCGTCTTGAGTCAGGTGAGTTCCCAGAGAGGAAAAGAGAGGCATTTAAAGTGACAGGGATGTTGTGGGGGGATAAATTAGGAACTTGAGACTAACAGATACACACTACTATATATAAAACAGATAAACAACAAGGACCTACAGTACAGCACACGGAACTATAGTCAATATCTTGTAATAACCTATAATGGAAAAGAATCTGAGAAAGAACAGATAGATATGGATAAGTGAATCTCTTTGCTGTACACTTGAAACATTGTAAATCAACTATACTTCAAAAAAGCAATACAATAAAGCAAATACAATCTGCAATAATAAATACATTTGCAATAGATGCTAAATATCATTAAATTATTACATAATTTAGACAGTAAATATGGTCTATTTTTGATTCTTTCCAATAGAATACACTTGATTACATTTTTTTTATACAGCAGGTTCTTATTAGTCATCAATTTTATACACATCAGTCAATACATGTCAATCCCAATCTCCCAATTCATCCCACCACCACCACCTCCCTCACGGCTTTCCCCCCTTGGTGTCCATACATTTGTTCTCTACATCTGTGTCTCAATTTCTGCCCTGAAAACTGGTTCATCTGTACCATTTTTCTAGCTTCCACATATATGCATTAATATACGATATTTGTTTTCCTCTTTCTGACTAACTTCATTCTGTATGACAGTCTCTAGATCCATCCACGTCTTAACAAATGACCCAATTTCTTTCCTTTTGTGGCTGAGTAATATTCCATTGTATATATGTACCACATCTTCTTTATCCATTCATCTGTCGATGGGCATTTAGATTGCTTCCGTGACCTGGCTATTGTAAATAGTGCTGCAATGAACATTGGGGTGCATGTGTCTTTTTGAATTGTGGTTTTTTCTGGGTACATACCCAGTAGTGGGACTGCTGGGTCATATAGTAATTCTATTTTTGGTTTTTTAGGGAACTTCCATACTGTTCTCCATAGTGGCTGTATCCATTTACATTCCCACCAACAGTGCAAGAGGGTTCCCTTTTCTCCACACCCTCTCCAGCATTTGTTGTTTGTAGATTTTCTGATGATGCCCATTCTAACTGGTGTGAGGTGATACCTCATTGTAGTTTTGATTTGCATTTCTCTAATAATTAGTGATGTTGAGCAGCTTTTCATGTGCTTCTTGGCCATCTGTATGTCTTCTTTGGAGAAATGTCTATTTAGGTCTTCTGCCCATTTTTGGATTGGGTTGTTTGTTTTTTTAATATCGAGCTGCATGAGCTGTTTATATATTTTGGAGATTAATCCTTTGTCTGTTGATTCGTTTGCAAATATTTTCTCCCATTCTGAGTGTTGTCTTTTCATCTTCTTTATGGTTTCCTTTGCCGTGCAAAAGCTTTTAAGTTTCATTAGGTCCCATTTGTTTATTTTTGTTTTTATTTCCATTCCTCTAGGAGGTGGATCAAAAAAGATCTTGCTGTGATTTATGTCAAAGAGTCTTCTTCCTATGTTTTCCTCTAAGAGTTTTATAGTGCCTGGTCTTACATTTAGGTCTCTAATACATTTTGAGTTTATTTTTGTGTATGGTGTTAGGGAGTGTTCTGATTTCATTCATTTACATGTAGCTGTCCAGTTTTCCCAGCACAACTTATTGAAGAAACTGTCTTTTCTCCATTGTATATCCTTGCCTCCTTTGTAATAGATTAGTTGACCATAGGTGCGTGGGTTTACCTCTGGGATTTCTATCTTGTTCCATTGATCTATGTTTCTGTTTTTGTGCCAATACCATATTGTCTTGATTACTGTAGCTTTGTAGTATAGTCTGAAATTAAAATTAAAACTTAAAAAAATTAAGTGACAGGGATGGGATTTGAACCCACCTAGTACAGCCCTTAACCATCAAACTGTCCTTTCTTATCATGTCTCTTGATCACCTAAAATCATGCAGGGCCTCCCATTTTGCCTAAAGAGCCTTCACGTCAAAGCCCCTGGGTGGACCCTGAACCCTCCTCACCCACATGTGTTGTGGTTAGTTCCTGAAGTTGCCCTCTAACCTTCACGCTTTCTACAGTCCATTCCCTCCACTGGGAACTTTTATTCCATCACGAGCACGTTCAGATGACTAACTCCTATTCCAACTCAGCCCAGGTTCGCTTTCTCCCCAACACCCCAAGGTATTAAAAGTCAGCCCCGACATCTTGCTTTTCACACTGTAAGGTGAACGTTGGTTGTCTCCCCTACTAAACACTAGGCTCTCTGGATGGTGACCTACTCCACCGTATCAACAGCGAATGACATATAGGAGATCTAAATAAATATCTGTGGACTGAATGAATTCATTATACTTGCAGCTGTCCAAAGGACAGGAGTGCCTTGTATTAGAAACAAGATTAGGAGGCCTGACCATTCTTAAGAATTGACCTGTGAATAGTAAAATTATTTTACAGCTTCAAACACATTACTAAGTTACTAAAACTCTGTTGAAACTGTGTGCACTGAACCAAACAAATCTTATAGCAATCTTTATAACAAGCAATTGAAGAAAGATAACATATAATAATAAAAGAAACAGTATACTCCCGCCTTCAGGCAAAAGGTATTAGAAGTCAAGATTTTTTTCAAGAAAAAAGTCAACAAACATCTTGGCAGTGAAATGGGAAAGTCAAATTTAGTCAAGATGATATCATGGAAAGAACTTGACCCAGTAGGCTAGTCTTCTAAAACTATTCAACTCATCTTGATGTAGTCTCTGGAGGGAATATAATTTTTCTCTGATTTTAACCTTGATTACCATGGGGAAAAGCTTTAAACGGGATGCTCTTTTGGTGATAGATAAAACGTGTGCTGATGCATCATCGAACGTGAGCGCAATTCTCCAAGGATGTAAGTGTTTAGTCATTGTATGGCCAACGGAATATCATGGCCTATTTTTATGAAGCTATGTTTATAAATATGGCTGATTGTGGAGTACTTGCTGAGATGCTGAATTTTTGCTGCCTTTTAATCAATTAGCCATATAACACAGAAATAAGACAGTTCATGAAAATTTTCTTTAAGGAAAAAAAACAAGGGAAGGTAGGTAAGCAATATCGTCCAGTACTCTAAATATAAACCGTTCCAAGCTGTTGATAATAGGAAACCATGGTACAATAAGGACATTTGGGAAAAGACTGTGTGTATCTAAAGATGAGGGGGAAGTAATTTGAGAAAGTAGCCAAATCATACTATGTTAGAACAAGAAGACTCCTTACAGATCACAAGACCTTCATTATTAACTACATTCCCAAAGCCCAGTAAAATCAACAACCAAGTGCAATAATATTCCAGCTACAAGCTTTTCAATCTCGTAGAATCTTATATCTAGACCTGGATATATTTCAGCCTTAATCAGATAAATAATTGCTGTACTTTTAATTCTTTGCAAAGCCACTAAGTCTTTGGTATTTCTTTTGAAATTATACTGGGATAAAATCCCTTGACTTTTTACTGCATGTTTACTGGTATCACACCATATATCAGATATGTTATCGGGAAACCTAGTGTCAGATTAATCCAATCTTTCCAACTTTAATCTTGTGCTTTTTTATAAATCAGAGTGCAATGTGTTGAGACATTTTCCCATCAATTACTACGAAGCAAAAATATTCCTCTTAGTGTAATAATTAAGGCAGAAGCTACAAATAAATATTGCAAATGTTATAGAATCAAAGCAACAATCTTCAATCAGAATGTTCATTTTATCAGCTTTTCGATAAAAGCCTATCACCATTTATTTTACACATTTTATACTTTCATCTCCCAAATACTTGAGTGACATTTGATGCCCAGGACACCTATGGCCAACTTATAGGGGTAGGTGAACAGGGGAAAACTGGAAACTGGGACAGCATTTAAGTTTTTGTTTAAAAATAGGAACTTTTTAAAAAGTCAATAAAATTTTTAAAAGAATGTAACATTCGTAAAAATGATTTTATGAAATTCAAAAATGTTTGAAAGGATGGTATATTCTAGGAGAAATAAGGAAATGAAAATAAGGCTTCCTTTCTGTTGAGATAAAATTAAGAAATAAGGTCATCAGATGATTTTGGGTGGGGGGAAACATAGACATCTCAAGTGTGTAACTTCTCACTACATAAGAGTAAACTTGGACTGTATGTGAATTCAAATTTTTTTTAAAAAGCATACCACACCGTCTAATAAATACAAGAGAGTACAGCACAGATCTGGGTTTAAAGAAACAAATTTTTAGTTGATATTGATTACAGGGGTGCTGAGAAGTTTCGTCATGCACCCAAAATACCCCTCCTGCCAAGTTAACTGAAGCCTAAAATTTCAAATTTTTATTTTCTTAGCTTAGAATTGTATCTTATTTTAAAGTACAAATAGCCCTAGAAAAGGTCGACTACTCAGCAAACTGTCATTTATACTTGAGTGTAAACTAGGTTGTCATAATCTCTCCAAGTGTTGCTAAGAGACAGGCAAAAATGGTGGAGAACCTGGATACAGATAGGTAGACGGAGGCAGATAGAATGAGGACCACACAGGGTGAACTTCAGCTCACTCGATATTTGGCTGGAGCTAAAGAGATTTCTAAATTTTGACCACGTTAGTCAAGACAAATAAAAGAACTTCTTCCAATAACTAGACAGGCTTTAACTGTTGTTCATGTCAGGTTATAGACCCAAAGGCTTGGAAGGGAATCAACTTGACCTCCATCTTCGCTGTTTCCTAAACTCCCTGATCAGGTTTGTTTTGCAAAGGTCACTTTTATTACTCTGGGTAACAGTTTTAAGTTAACATTATGCATTTTGCATGAGCTAAGTCAAACAGAAATTAACGAAATTCCGATAGCTTACTTCAATGATAAATAACGAGCCACTTTAAGGAAGCGATCTCCTGGGGTGTGTGGAAAAGCCTGCCCCACTGAAGCAGGCTCCTGGGTGTGGAAAACAGGAAACGGAGCAGCCCACGGTTGGAAGGACAGGCAGCTCAGCGTGGGTCACCCAAAGTGGGCGCAAGCCCGTGCTCTGGCTTTGTTACATTTTCTTTTTTTTTCTTTTTTGTGCTATCCATATTTTTTTTTAAAATCCAATCACTCTGAGACATCTACGAAAATACCACACACACCAAGAGCCAATAAGATGATCTCCCTAATCCAAATTATAAAGGTGCATATCGTGTCCACTGCTTCCACGCTGCCTTCCTGAAATAACATTTCACAAAATTATCATCAGCGAAAAATTTCAAACTCTTAAAAGCCTGTAGGGAGGGTCTCCGTGTTTCTGCTTTAGTAGCATGACATACAGGAAATATACTGTTCTAGATTAAATTTTTATGGACAATACCTTTTTCTTTCATCTTAAACCTGGGAGCTTAAAGCTTTCAATTTCATGTGATAATGTAAAGAAGGTCTGTAACCTATAAAAATATAGGAGATCAAAACCTATTCCTTATCAAATCTATTGAAATGATCTGATTCTCCAGGACAATTGTGAAGATGAGAATGTTCCCAAGCAATAGAGGGGAGCTGTCTTTACTGTTTCCCTAACAGCCTCACATCAATCTTGCTTTGAGGACATTACATACCATCAGTAAAATTCAGTTCTCTATCACGTCACATGACATTGTTCCATACCCATCTTGACCTTAACTTAAATGTTGTTTCTGGAGAAAATGGGCCAACAAATCATATTTTCTTAAACATTTTACTTTAATCATTTATGAGCTCACCCATCTTGAAAGATACACCAGAAAACTTGAAACATGGTAACTTAGAAATAACACAACAAATAATGCCTTTTTTTAAAAAAAAGTTTATTTATTTGGCTGTGCCGGGTCTTAGTTGCGGCACGCAGGATCTTCGTTGCAGCTTGCGGGATCTTTAGTTGCGGCGTTCAGGATCTAGTTCCCTGACCAGGGATCGAACCCGGGCCCCCTGCATTGGGAGCGTGGAGTCTTAACCGCTGGACCACCAGGGAAGTCCAAATGCCTATTTTTTAAATGCATAAAATTTAAGCCAATATGATATAAATTGGTTTAAATTATCTATTTATATAGAAAATAATTATTCAAATTATTCTGTTGAGGGTCTTTCTGTTCTTGTAATAGTTTGAATTTCAGGGCAAATTAATATACAATATGCTTTTCGTATTTACTCATTTTTCAAGTATGTTACAATGAGAGGAATTGGTACTGATTAAAAATCTGAGTACGGGGACAGTTTTTCCAGATTCTTCTTTAACGAGGAACTAGCTGGACATCTTCCCCAACGGTATTGCTATGAACAGCACAGTACAACACATCCTGAACAGCATCGGCAGCGCATCTGGAATTTGTAAGGGAGGTGCTATGAAGAGGTCGAGGGAAGCAGACAGAAGAATGTAGGTCTGTCCCTCATGCAGACAGGGCCTGATAGCAGAGCATCTCGGAGGAAGAGGACAGAACCCTTTACAGCGTAGACATCCCCAGCGAGTGGCTGAGGAGACCCCTGTCTGCAGAGGCAGATAGCGGGGGCTCCGTCTGTCTACCCCTGACGCCCACCCACTGTAGCCGAGGGTCCGCCGTGCGTTCATCGGGTCCAGGGCCGAGGCTGCAATCCACGGGCGATAAAACAGAATTAGGGGGAGTTCCCTGGTGGCCTAGTGGTTAGGACTCGGGGCTTTCACTGCCACAGCCCCGGCTCAATCCCTGGTCGGGGAACTGAAATCTCGCAAATCTCGCAGCGCAGCCAAAAAACAACAACAGAATTGGGGCCAAGCCACTTGGGACGTCTGCAGCGGAAGGTCTAGTTACCATTATTCCATCTCCTACGTTACCGTCCCACTCCCCTCCGCTAGAGTGCAAGGACGCCAGCAACAGGACTGTGCAAAAGGCCGGTCCTGGCTGCGGACAGGGCTAAGCACCTCGGTGGTGACACAACATAAACTTCACTGCATGACATCCTGGAAGTTGATGTAAACAGCTTTTAATAGCAGTGAACATTTGTCGGCTTTGTTTAGACCATCTGGATGTTCCATTGTGTTCGGCTGAACGCCGACTGCCTCTGGGTGACAGTTGATGTATGTTAAGTACAAGCAAAGTGCCTCGCTCGCTCTGGGACCCTGAGAGAGAACTTTCAGGGTTTTGTGGACTATTCTGTCAGCTCGCAGCCGAGTCGCCTGCATCCTTCATGGCTCCGTGCCAAAGTCCTCCGGCTTTTTTTTTTTTTATCAAAGGAGAGGTTTGCTTTTACTGTTTAAAAGGTTAGGAAAACTATGCCAAAGTTCTTCCAGGCAGCTTGGAGAGCTCAGGCTGACAGGAACGATTTTCAATATGGAGGAAAGAATAAAGAGACCCTGGAAGGATGCAGGCTCTGCTTGTCTCACATGCAGTACGTCTGAGGAACAAGCCATTACAGCGCCACCAAGGAAACCTCGCCAATAAACAGAAAACCGCTGATGATCCAAAGAGGAGAGGTCATCCCTTCAAAGCACAGCCTGTTCCGCCTGCACAAGCCAGCACGGGATGTGCAACTGTGCGCACGTAGGTGCCCCTTCCAACCCGAAGCGGCTTCTCCTCTTGGCCCTGAAGCTGCACAAGTGAGAAACGCCACGACAAAAAGAGCGGGGGAACTAAGCTCGCGACCGAGCATAAAATTTACACAAGCACAGCTGGAGACCCGCAGAGCAAAGGAAGGGCTTAGAAGTCTTCCCTACTCACTCCCCAGCCTGCTGGCCTTATTGGAACATCTGTGAGATGCTCACATGCCCTTCTGTCGCGCCCACTGCTGGCGCTGCCGCCTGTGTGAAACTGGGGGATGTGGGCCCCGGAGCCGGGAGTGCTCGAGATTAAAACACTGCTCTGTTTTTTTTGTTTTTGTTGTTTTTCTTTTTACTATGTCAGTTTAAAAACGGTTTAATAAGTGGAATTTCATTTTACTGTACAAGACGGAGAAACTAGATGATGGATATGTAATGACTTGATCGCAGATGGTTCACCTGGGAAACATGCTGATAGCCCCCTGTGTTTGGAGCATTGCCAAATCTCGATGGACAGTAGAAATAAGGGGCAGAAGTTCTACGCATAAGTGAATTCTATGATTTATGTAACCCTGGATACATGATTCAGAAAACACGTGGTTCTTACAAGGACCACAATTGCTGTGTTGCCCTTATTTATCTTGGGGGGCATGCTATAAGTCCGGAGAAGCCTGCAGGAAAAGAAGAAATGGCAAGAACCAGATAGACTAATCTGTGAAATGGGTATAATGTACCATCATACAGTTCTTCTGAGGATTAAAGAGACAGTGCATGTAAAGATGTCATGTACAATACAATGTAATGTATTCCAACAAAAGGCTGAAAAATTATCATTATTATTAGAAAATCGGTACTGAAAATTTGCTTATGTAAAGTTGTTACATGGGCAAATAAGGACCCACAAATACCATTTTTTAAAAATACATTAATAAACAGGTAAAGAAGTTATTTTTTTGAGAGAGAGCTCTATGTTCTTTGGAATAATTTATATCAATTATTTTATATATTTTATAAATTTTATAAAAATATTATTTTATATATTTTATATATTATTTGATATATTTTATATGAAATAATATATATCAAATTTATATCAAAAGTTACACTATGGATTAACTATGTACCAAGAGCAAAATAAACCTTCCAACGGCCTTCTAAAAATTGCCCTTATCTCCTAATTCTTTTCACGATTACAAATTAAACAAAGAAACCCTACACAGTAGTTCAGAAGAAAGGAGCACAGAGAAATGTGTTACAACCATTAAAGAAAATTTATACGTCCATTATTGTGTACATTGAGAGTACCACTCTGAGAATCATTTTCGAAGGGCCTAGAACAGTGGCTGGCACAGGATAGAAGCACAAGTATTCACTGAATAAATGCGACAACTCTTAATGATCCCAGATACATAACGCTACAATGCAGTCATCGACTGTCAGCAAACATCAAATGTGATTGCCACAGCAAATGAGTTTCTAATGTAACAACATACAACAACAACAAAAACTGACAAAAGAGTTAGGATTTTTGGAAACAGCGTGGCTTCTTTTCATCAGAACCTAACTGATTTTCAAAGGATGGTGAAGTAGATGTTGACTAAACAATTGTTAATTTTTTTTAATTCACAGTTTCTTTTTCCCATTGAATCTTACATTATAGATTACAGATTTCAAAGTGCTTTCACACTCATTATCTCATTAGGAATGACCTGTCTCGAAATTAGCACAACATTGTAAATCAATGATACTTCAATAAAATAAAAAATAATAAAAATTTAGGGCTTCCCTGGTGGCGCAGTGGTTGAGAGTCCGCCTGCCGATGCAGGGGACACGGGTTCGTGCCCTGGTCCGGGAAGATCCCACATGCCGCGGAGCGGCTGGGCCCGTGAGCCATGGCCACTGAGCCTGCGCGTCCGGAGCCTGTGCTCCGCAACGGGAGAGGCCACAACAGTGAGAGGCCCGCATACCACAAAATAATAATAATAATAATTTAAAAAGAATGACCTGTCTTTATGCCCTTCTCTCTGAAACAAAACACAGCTTAAAGTATGCTGTTTAAAGAATAACTATAGTTGAATTATTAGAATCTTGTTTGATTTTCCATTCACTTTTACCTCTCTCAAATTAAATCACACCCAAAATAATATGTGTTATGCAAAGGGATTGGACAAATGGTTTCTGTGACAAATCGTGTCACCCAAAGATGGCTTCTGCATCTCTCATTCCACAAGCTCTTCTGAAACCTGACCTTGATACTCCCCTCTCCTCGAAGCTGAGTAGACCTTTACGCCTGCTTCAACCAAGAGTATGGCAGAAGTGATGCTGGGACTTCTGAGGCTAGAGTTTTTACATGTCGTGTACTTTGCCTTGTTCTCTTGGGACACTCGGTCTTGGAACCTGGCCACCAAGCTGGAAGGTAACCCTCGGGGCGGCCCACCTGGGGAGGCTCCCGGCCCACAGACCTGGCTGAGTTCCTAGCTGGCAACCAGCACCCATTTGCCGTCCATCTGAATGAGCCGCCTTGAAGGTGGAGCCTCAGCCCCTGGTCCAGCAGATGAACCAGCCTTAACTGAAAACACATGAGCAAAATAGATGGTTTCTTTGTTTGAGATGACTACGTTTTTATGCAGAATACAAGCAAGCATTCGAACACTCGAATTCTAAGATCCTGCCAAAACTATTCTATTTTTTTATTTATAATATTTTGCTTACGTGGTTGATAGAGTACAATGACTATTTATGGGACTTAGAAATAGTGAGTTAGATTTTAGTACTAAACAGACTATACTGAAGCTTTTATCTGAACTTCCTATTTCCCTTCACCTACAAAACACAAGTAATAGTGTAGGCTTCCCTTATGCTTTCCAGAAGCTGCTCATGACAGAGGCTGTGAAACTACAACATAGCTTCAAATTATTAGAACTTATAAATATTATTGGCAGCTGAATAAACTGAGCCAGAAGTATATTTTTAAAAATTATAGGGCTTCCCTGGTGGCGCAGTGGTCGAGAGTCCGCCTGCCTATGCAGGGGACACGGGTTCGTGCCCCGGTCCGGGAAGATCCCACATGCTGCGGAGCGGCTGGGCCCGTGAGCCATGGCCGCTGAGCCTGCGCGTCCGGAGCCTGTGCTCCGCAACGGGAGAGGCCGCAGCGGTGAGAGGCCCGCGTACCGCAAAAAAAAAAAAAAAATTATAAAACCTTTCTTTAAGGTATAAAGCTTGCTTGTTGATCTAATGAAGGAATGTAAATGGAAAAACACTTCGTAAACTATAAAACATTTCACTAAGAGAAGTTGAGATTTAAAAATTAAAAACTTATCATTTCGAAGTCTAACTGTTAGCTCCAGTTAGATATACATGATCAAAACATTGTAAATTATACATTTATAAATTCATTAATCCTTTTTAAAATTCCAGACTAATGAAAAATTGTGCATTTTTAAACAGCTACTTTGGCAACAGGGGATTGGATTAGATGACCTCTCAAAGTTCTTTTCAGGGCCCTTGAATCTTAGAAATGCAAGCTGCCTTGCTATCCACAGACACCAGATCACAGAGGATTTTAAATCTAATTTCATTTACTTAAATTCTGTGTGTTCTGCAAAACTGAAGTTCACCTCAATGCCTGTATTAACGAAGTAATAATTAAATCAAGTTTCGTAACAAATATCACGAATGTAAAGATCATTCGTTTCTCAAAAACATGAATATTATTTTCCTCTGATTTCATAAATCATCACTGAGTATTTTTAATTTTTAAAATGCAACACTCTTACAACAGCTACAGAGAAAGTGGGATTATAACTCAACAGAATGTAGTCTTCAAAAGAGCGTGGTCCTAATAATCACATTTCATGCAGGTCCCCAAAACAAGTAGTAAAATATTTCTTAGAATCCTGTTGAAGATACTTTACTGAGGGGATTTTGAATGTGTTAAGTGGAATCAAATTAATATTCATGACTTATCTGCATAAGCACTGGAAGAGCCTTATTTGATTCCTCAGTTATCTGTATAAATATGTGTTTAAATATTTGCTACCTCGGAAACAAAACCAGCAACTCATTAGATGTTGGGAAAATTAAAGCAAAACCTGAAAAGTAAATTTTGATCCAACGTAGTGGTAGGAGTGAGCCAACGATTCCCAAGCATCTGTACAATGAAATGTAATGTCCCCCAGTTTTTTAAAAAGTGAAGATGCTAATTCTGCTGATGAAGATATTGTTTCCCCCCTCTTGTGCCCTATTCATTATGCAAGGCTGCAGAATAGGAAGTGTGGCGGTGTGATCCGGCCGATCTAATGATCTCCCACACCTGCTCATCTGGTACCATTTTAATTAACACTCCAAGGAGGTTTGTCAAGAGTAATCAAAAACATTGTCGCTTATAAAGCTGTGGCAAGAAATCAATAGTTTTCATCAGAAAAGGTAAGGTCTAGCATAACTGAACCATTTAATTGCTTCATTCCAATAAACAAAAACTGCACATTTTAATGACTTGATTCGGGAGATCAATATCGAGCCGCAGATCGCATTAAACAGCAACACGTGGTGGGGTATTCGCAGCCCTTTCCCTTCCGAAAGCCGCATTCCTCTTTTTTATTTCATCCCCGAGTGGCAGTGGGTGGCTGCACCCATGCGGGGCTGTGATTTATATCCGAGGGGTGACCTCTAGGGCCGTAAGACTGGGACGGGTGACTAGTTCTCAGTGGTAAGCTACTGGCACTTGACAAAGTGCCTGAAGCAGAATGAATTTATTTCTCTTTTCCTCAGTCGTCAACAGGCTCTGCCCTGACCCCTGCTCTGACTCCTATAACAAGATCTCCTGTCGCCGCCGGAAAAATTTACTGTCGTGTCTCCTCTCATTGAGCCCGAGTGAGGACTGCTGTCACCTTCAGTGAACTGAGTCCGCAGGAGATTTAACTGAACACCAGTCCTCGTTTAAAAGCTAAGGAAGCACATTTCCTATAAAGCAGGCGGCGTTCAAAGGCATCTGTTTGCCAACGGCATGATTTTCTAAAACGTGAAGACTTTCTTCGGGCTACATTTAAGGCAAAGCAACATTGGGGCCCCCAAACTCACTGATTCGTGTGGTACCGTGAACGCAAAGCTCTCGTGAAAACTACAGACCTTAAGAACTCTCTGTTCATCATCAGTTGTCATAAGAAGACGAACGTCCCCACGGCATTTACGTCCTTTTGAAGGTTACTCGAAAACAGAAATTCTTAGCCGTGGAAAAATATTGTATGTGATGTGCATACACGGAACCCTGTCAAATTCCGCTGCCATAAATACGCAGATATGCAACAGGAAATAAAGACGTCAGGTTAAGCATTTTAAGCAGTCTGATGTGCTCTTGCATCTTTCTTCATGGCGATATTTTTAAATCCATTGTCAAAAAAGACTTTTCAACAGTGACTTCAGAAATACCCAGATATTAAGTCTCAGCCTATTGGAACATTCACTACTGGAACACAGACATGAAGCGTAAACCCACATTTATAAAATGCACACGATCTTAATAATCTGCTTAAAATAATTAAGCAATCAAAATGAACATTTGCAAAGGCTCGTGTCAACAACAAGGCAATTAAAAGACTGATGTTTGATGGTTTCTTCCATCTCACGAAAGCCTTACACCAAATTTCCCTTCCCTCTTTAATTTTCAATTCTTCCACCCTCCCTGCTTCACAGCTCCTGGCTATTGGCTTTTACAATCTGTCCCCAGGGAGTGAGGAGTTATTACCCCTGTCGATGGAAGAGAAAGGGATGTTATTCCCTTGTCACCTTCTGCGGCTCCAGCAGATTCCGAGCGCTGATGGATAGCCTTCATTGGAGAAAGGCGCCTGAGAAGTTGTTAGTCCTCCGGCCTGTCAGATCCATCTACCCGTGCCACTGGCATTACTTACTGGAGTCAGAGTGACACTTGGTGTCCCCAGAGTCGACCAAAAAACTCCAGGAGCAAACACTGCACGGGCCATTCTGCTGCCCTGAGGTAAACACCATGACAGACGTCCAAGGATGCTACACCCTTGCATCTTTGGCATGATGGCAAATGCAAAAGTTGCTCGGCAAAATCCTTCAGAATTGCACCAAGTTTATTTTTTTAAGATTTCTTCCTTTTAATTAATTAAGTTATTTATTTATTGGCTGCTTTGGGTCTTCTTGCTGGGCGCGGGCTTTTTTCTACTTGCAGCGAGCGGGGGCTACACTTCATCGCGATGGCTTCTCTTGTTGCAGAGCATGGGCTCTAGGCATCCGAGCTTCAGTAGTTGCAGCACGTGGGCTCAGTAGTTGTGGCTCATGGGCTCTAGAACACAGGCTCAGTAGCTGTGGCACACGGGCTTAGTTGCTCCGCGGCATGTGGGATCTTCCAGACCAGGGATCGAACCCATGTCCCCTGCACTGGCAGGCAGATTCCTATCCATTGTGCCACCAGGCAAGTCCCACGCACCAAGTTTATTTTTTAAGGCGCTGAGTATAAAGGAAACATTATGACGACTTATGAGAACGCTGAGGGAAGCTAATACAAAGCATTTGGGCATGTGCTGCCGCCCTTGTCAGACTGTCTTCCACCATTTGGTTTTTCTTGTTACTGTGATTTCATCATCCCATCACGACAGTTAGGAGACTGGAGATCTCTACTCAATTCGTAACTTTCAGGCCCACAGTTCTCTCTTTTCCTCTCGGATTTAAAATATGAATAACTGCTTCCGTCAATTGTAAAAAAGTCATTATGTACAAAATGATTTCTTAAATTTTATTATGACAAATGTAATATTTTACAGGGCAAGAAAATAAATATTAATTTCTAGAATTCAGCCGTGAGTTTCCCATCCCAAGAAATGCCTTGGCAGGCTCTAAGCTGTGAGGATTTTCTTAACCAAGGTACAGGGCACGTTTTATTCTTTCTGTCTCTGGTTTGCCCCACACCTGTCCTTCTACCTGCTGTGTTTACCCCAAGGTGAGCGATCCGTGGGGCCTCGGCAGTCACCACACAAGGCACCTGAAGACCTGCCCCGTGAGTCAGGAGGCCTCGTCCAGGCGAGGTCAATGTCAGAGGCGCCGGCCTGTGTATTGGACTCCAAGATTGTTTGGTCACAAGACTTACCAGGAGCCTGAACCCTGTATATTATTCATTTATAAATATATAATATACAGCTACAGGTCCCAAACCCTCAGACAAAATCCTCAGAACCAAACATGCTTCAGAATTTTTCCGATTTCAGCAAGGTAATAGGGTGCGTACACCATACATCACGTTACGTTCCTTGGAAATCAAGGGCAGCCCCCAGTCCCCCGTGAGGAAACTTCAGGACTTCTGCACAGAAACATATGATTTTTCTGATGACTCACATGAATTGGGCTCAGTAAAAGCTATAGAGAGCCACACATCCATTCCGGTCAGTTCAGGCTGAGCTGACGACGGAATTAAAAAATAACTTGTGGCTTTGGGAGCTGTTGGACACCAGGATAAGGGACTGTGAACCTTTACCACTACATTAGTCAGGCTGTAAAACTTATGACAAAAAACAGATAAAAGGGAGATGAGATAAAAATAGAAAGGGAAGCTCTCACATTTTCCTTTTGTAAGCCTTCACTGCACACACTTCATTCTGGAAACCACTGGACGCCAGTAGACACACTGTCCTCAGGTTATGGGAGGTGCGTGCACAGCTGAAAACTGCTGCAAGCAGGAGGACACAGGGCCACGGAACAGCTCCGTGGTTCTCCCTGCCCGCACAGAAAATGCGAAACTTCAAATCGTCTACCCCTGAAAGCCAGCTGACACGCAAGCCGCCGGCCCAGCCTCTAACTCCTAAGGCTACCCAGTGCCTGCCTAGGTAGACTTACCTACAACCAGGAGGGAGGAGGAAAGGTCACAGCTTGAAATTAGCATGGTGACTGGAGAAGAACAAGTCCTTTGCTAAACTGACTTGTTTATTCATGACTGGGGGACGTACAATCGTTGACGGTGTGTGTTTACTAGAACTCTTCCAAGTGACTATAGGATTAACACCAGTTTTATTTCTCTAGAATTGACCCAGCCTTACCAGGTCTCATAGTAACATTTTAGTACGAGGCAATAATAATCCATTTCCCAGACAGACCTCTGCTCTCCGCCCCCCCAGGGGCCAGGTGAACTGAGGAGGAAAAGAGGCAGAAGCACATAGATAAAAGGTAGGTTTTTGCTTGACATCCTCAGTGAAGAACGTTTAAAATTGTAGCATAAAGCACTTTCCACAAAGAGCTGCCATTCATCCTAAGTGGCTCTTCCCGCAACCCTGATGGTCAAGCCCTCGTTCGCTCTTATTCACATTTTCTTTTAAAGAAAAGAACCAGAAGGAAGCCCAATGAAGGACTGGTGATGTCAGGGAACACCTAGACTACTCCTAGAGGCGATAATTGTCTTTCCTCTAGATTTTCCCTTTGGTTTATACTTATTTTGCTTCTGCTTAGACCACAGGGGCAGTGTATTTCCCACCACTGGTCCCTGCCCCAGGGACAGTACTAGGAACTCTAGCAGAGAGTGGACTCCACCCTCCACCCCTCCACCATCACCCCTCACCCCTCCAATCTCCCCCAGGGAGGGCCCTGGGCCTGATGGGATGGAAAAGAATCTTTGTTGATTAATGCAGAAAGTTCTAGAAGTTCACACCAACTGTGCTCTTTTTTTTTTTTTAAACAAATTTATTTATGTAGTTATTTTTGGCTGCGTTGGGTCTTCGTTGCTGTGGGCAGACTTTCTCTAGTTGTGGCGAGCGGGCTTCTCATGGCAGCGGCTCCTCTTGTTGCAGAGTACAGGCTCTAGGCCCACGGGCTTCAGTAGTTGTGGCTCGTGGGCTCTAGAGCGCAGGCTTGTGGGATCTTCCTGGACCAGGGCTCAAACCCGTGTCCCCTCCATTGGCAGGCAGATTCTTAACCACTACGCCACCAGGGAAGTCCCACCAGCTGTGCTCTTATTCACAAGCACCTCAACGTGACCCTCACAAGTACCAATTAAAGGAGTGATATTACAAAGCTTTTTTAACTCCGGAGTCGATATTACACGCCCAGAGGAATTCCATTTGCATATAATTTGTGCTTACTTCACATCAGCGTTTATAAAAATGTCTTGAGCCTCTTTTCCTTTTCAACAAAGAGAGGCTTTTTACACCCAGAATTTTGAGATTTCCCCAAAGAGGTCTGATCAATCTCAGACCCAAGTACGGAAACTGCCCTAAATACAAACTCTCCTAAATATCAAGGAACGTGGAGATTTAAATTCACCAGCAAAATTTCTCCTGGGAGAAAAGTGAGATTGACATCCCTTGTTACCTGCATTGTGAAATGTGTTTCTTGGTTTATTATGTATTTGTCTCCCATTCATGTCATAGATTCAGCAAAAAAAATTCCCCATTGTGTAAAGACAGTGTCTGACTCA
Organism: Orcinus orca; assembly: GCF_937001465.1. Lineage (NCBI taxonomy): Eukaryota > Metazoa > Chordata > Mammalia > Artiodactyla > Delphinidae > Orcinus > Orcinus orca. Next base: position 30,652,457 of record NC_064559.1, read on the forward strand.
AACTGGACAGTCCAGTAGAATCAAGTTCAGGACCTCGTCAAAGTGTCAGACCGATTTCCGCCCCATTGCCAGGAGGTAATTCTGTCCCACCATTGACAGAGAGACGTACAAATAAATGTCATTTCATCCATGGTGCCACCTTGAGTTCCAGAGTAGCACTGCCCAGCAGGAACGCACCAGCCACATACAAAACTTACATCTTCTTGTAGCCACGTTAAAAAAGGTAAAGAGAAATGCATGAAATTTTACTCAAATATTTTATTTAATTCAAAATACTATTGTTTCAACATGTGATTTACAGAAAAAATTACTTTTATTTATTTATTTTTTTTGCGGTACGTGGGCCTCTCACTGTTCTGGCCTCTCCCGCTGCGGAGCACAGGCTCTGGACGCGCAGGCTCAGCGGCCATGGCTCACGGGCCCAGCCACTCCGCGGCATGTGGGATCTTCCCGGACCGGGGCACGAACCTGTGTCCCCTGCATCGGCAGGCGGACTCTCAACCACTGCGCCACCAGGGAAGCCCCAGAAAAAATTATTAATGAAGTGTTTTATGGTCTTTTTTCACACTTAGTCTTTAAAATGCAGTGTGTATTTGACAGTCACAACCTTTCTCAATTTGAACTATAAATTTCATCAGAGATAGTAGATATGGATTAAGGTTTCATAAAATTTAAAGTAAAAAATATAGACTCACATACTCAAATTGTTCCGAATCAGACTTGAAAGTTTTCCAATAACTGACTCGAGTTACCAGTTTTTCTTACTTTTCATTTTAATTTGTTACAACTTAAAATTGAGTTCCCCGATTGCAGGAGCCACTTTTCAAGCACCCGGTGGCTTCGTGTGGCCGAGTGGGTCTGAACTGGCCCTGGCAGCTCCTGAGTAAGTGACAGGCTGGGGGTGGGAGCGGCCTTCCCCTCCTCGCTGAGGACCCCATAGCAGGGCAGGTGGCCAGTCCATGTTTGCTCGTGTCCTTCGAGGGGACTTCTGGCTACCACATGTGCTGTGGGGATGGCTTCCGTCCTGCCATCCAATCCCCTTGTAAGAGCCCATCTCACTCAAGCTTTGATCAGGAAGCAGAGCTTCTGCAGAAGGGGCAGACGTGCAGGAGAGCGGGCACCAGCTGGAACCTGCCAGCAACCTTGGGTCTGCCCCTCCTGTGTGGACTCCGTGACCTGCAGGCAGTAAAAGCTGCCGGTCCCTCCCGCCTTCTAAGTCAGGCAACACCTTCTCTCTCTTTCAGCCCGTTCTACCCAGAGCCACCCGGGGAAGCAGATGCTGGGAATCCAAGGTGCCCCTCAGCCACGGTGACATGACGAGACACCACAGATGCCAGGAAGAAGTTTCCTCAACTCCCAGGACAGAGGGAAGTATTTCTCCTAAGAAAATAGTTTGCTTTGATCTCATGGACCCCATGAATCATCTAACGGATCCCTTTTCTCTCTTTGCTTTGGCTGCCAGGAAGCTTCGAACTAAGTCTGTAGACCCTGCTTACAAGGGTACAGATGCGAGGATGTGCATTTTGCAGCTCATCTTCTGCCAGCTTTATTTTCTTTGTCGAGTTGCCCCCTCTTCTCTCCTTGATTTGTCTCATCCTGTTAGGTGTGTGTTTATAAGCTGTCCCGCATGACTTTTGATGGGAAGGTATATACATCAATGGATGGGTGGACAAATACAGACAGGGACAGGTGAACAGTGGCTCTGGTTGCAGCCGGCCTCTGCAAGCTGTCTCACTCCACTCTCCTCCCTCAGCTGCAGCTGTACGGGCCTCATCCCCCGAACTCACCAAGTTCACGACCGTTGGCTGGAGCTGGGGCTCGTCCTCTGGGAAATATGGTTCTCGGGCTGCTGCAGGACTGTGCTACCCAACAGATCGGCCTACCCACCTCCATAGCACAGTGACTGTGTCAGCTCTTTCCTTCACGGCCCTTGTCACAATCTGAGTGTACCACATTCAACTACTGCCTCCTTAGAAGAATGTCAGCTTCCTGAGGGCAGGGACCTTGCTCACTGCTGAATCTTCAGAACCAGCACAAAGTTGGCTCTCAACACCCACGTAATGAAGGAATGAAGGAACGATGGTCAACTGGCCAATCAATGAACACAGAGATACCCACTGTTTACTTTAAAGTAACTTAAATCATTTGATGTTCTACCTCAAATAACTTACCATCCATAATTGTTTAAAAAGGAGTTGGGGCTGAGGAGGGAGGGAGAAGGGGACTACGTTTGGTCTATTTCACTCGTTTAAATAGCATAGCCAAAAGGCAAGGACATTTCCCCCGTCTCTCCTGTCACCAGACAAGCCGTTGTCGGAGGTTTCCAGGAACATGTTTGCTTCTACTACAATTCCATCCGATTCTTTTAACAGAGAAATCAAAGTGGCGTATGAGGAATCTAGAAATGTTTTCACAAATATCGTTTGCCATTCACATCAGTCCTGGCTTTTTAAAGGAAATTTTAATATTCCGCCTCTTTATCGGAAAGATAGAAGTCGAGGTCTCCGGCAGATTCTAGCAATTACTCCTGGAAATTCTAACGGCCAAGAAGTTTGGTGCCTGTTTTTAACTGCATCTGACTTTCATGTTAGATGTTGCCCTGACCCACATTTACATCACAAATTAAACAGTCTGAGAATATTTGTATTAAGATCAACAAGTTCAAAAAAATTGTTTAAAAAGGTATGTCTAAAAGGATAAAAACTGTACAATTCTACTTATATGAAGTCCCTAGAATAGTCATGTTAATAGACGTGAAGTAGAAGGGTGGTTGCCTGGGGCTGGGGGGAGGGGGGATGGGAGAGAGTGTTTAATGGGGCAGAGCTTCAGTTTGGGAAGATGAGAAAGTTCTGGAGATGGACGGTGGGGGTGGCTACACCACAATGTGAACGGACTTAAAGCCACTGAACTTACCACACCTAAAAATGGCTAAAGTGGTAAATCTTTATTCACCACAGTTTTAAAAAGTCGGTTATTGAATCTGCCTCATTACACAAATGTGCTCTGTGGAATTGGACAGTGTTGCCTTTATGCTTTGTGGTAAGCTGGATAGTGGCCCGAAAAGGCACCCAGGTCCTAATCCCTGGAACGTGAGAATGGTACTGTATACTGGCAAGATGGGCTTTGCAGGTGTGATTAAGATACGGATGCTGGGTGTACCCTAGATGCAATCGCTGTGTCCTTACAGGAGACAGGTAGTCGGAGATCTGACAGAGGAGAGAAGAAAGCCATGGGACAAACAAGAAGGAAGCAGAGTCGGAGGGCAGCTGCTCCCTGTTCGCTCTGAAGGTGAGGAAAGAGCCCTGAGCCCCGGGATGCAGGATGCAAGAGTGCAGCTCTGGAAGCTGGAAGAGAAGAGGAGCTGGGCTCTTCCCTGGAACCTCGGGAGGACCACAGCTCTGCTGACACCTTGACTTTGGTTCTGTGAAACTGATTTCAGACTCTGACCTCCAGCAGAGTGAGAGAATAAATGTGTGCTGTTTGTATCCCTCCCAGTTTGTAGCAGCAATTTGTTACAGCACCCATAGGAAACTAATATATACATATATGATCATATACTTATATAACAAGTATCTTCTTTTACAGTACAGTATTAGTATTATTATTATTATTTTGCGGTATGCGGGCCTCTCACCGTTGTGGCCTCTCCCGTTGCGGAGCACAGGCTCCGGACACGCAGGCTCAGCGGCCATGGCTCACGGACCCAGCTGCTCCACTGCATGTGGGATCTTCCCGGACCGGGGCACGAACCCGTGTCCCCTGCATCGGCAGGCGGACCCACAACCACTGCGCCACCAGGGAAGCCCTACAGTACAGTATTATTAACTATAGTCACCATGCTGTACATTACATCCCCAAGACTTATTTACATTATAACTGGAAGTTTGTACCTCATGTTTTAATAGTAAACTATTTTAATAGTAAAACTATATTTCTGATTTAAAAAAACACCATATATTAGGTACAGTCCCATTTTTCATCTTAGAAAGCTTTGTATTAAAGGTATTACATTAAATGGTATTTGTATCTCCAAACTACAATCAAATAATTCTATTTGGGGCTTCCCTGGAGGCGCAGTGGTTGAGAGTCCGCCTGCCGATGCAGGGGACACGGGTTCGTGCCCCAGTCCGGGAGGATCCCACGTGCCGCAGAACGGCTGGGCCCGTGAGCCATGGCCGCTGAGCCTGCGCGTCCGGAGCCTGTGCTCCGCAACGGGAGAGGCCACAACAGTGAGAGGTCCGAGTACCGCAAAAAAAAAATAAATAAAAAATAAATAAATAAATAATTCTATTTGAAAATTCAGTATTTAAAATACTCAGCATAGACAGAACACTCACGTAAATCACAGCAATCTTTTTTGGGTCTGTCTCCTAAGGCAAAAGAAATAAAACCAAAAATAAACAAATGGGACCTAATTAAACTTAAAGGCTTTTGCACAGCAAAGAAAACCATCAACCAAATGAAAAGACGTCCTACTGAATGGGAGAAAATATTTGCAAATGCTATGACGGACAAGGGGTTAATATCCAATACAGTACATACAACTCAACAGCAAAAAAGCAAACAACCCAATTAAAAAACGGGCAGAGACCTGAATAGACATTTCTCCAAAGAAGACATACAGATGGCCAACAGGTACATGAAAAAATACTCAATATCAATAACCATCAGAGAAATACAAAGCAAAACCGCAATGAGATGTCACCTCACACCTGTCAGAATGGCCATCATTAAAAGTCTACAAATAACAAACATTGGATAAGGTGTGAAGAAAGGGAACCCTCGTACGCTGTTGGTGGGAATGTAAATTGGTGCAGCCGCTGTGGAAAACGGTATGGAGGTTCCTCAAAAAACTCAAAATCGAGCCATCATATGATCCAGCAATTCAATTCCTAGGTACTTATTTGAAGAAAACAAAAACACTAACTTGAAAAGATTCATGCATCCCAGTGTTCGTAGAGCATTACTTACAAGAGCCAAGACATGGAAGCAACCCAAGTGCCCAACACCACATGAACAGACTAAGAAGATGTAGTGTCTGTGTACAATGGAATACTACTCAGCCATGAAAAAGAATGAGGTCCTGCCATTTACAACAACACGGATAGACATAGAGGGTGTTGTGCTTAATGAAATAAAACATCCAGAGAAGGACAAATACTATATGTTATCGCTTAATTGTGGAACCTAAAAAATAAAACAAACGAATGCATATAACAAAACAGATGTAGAGAACAAACTAGTGGTTACCAGTGGGGAGAGGGAAGCGGGGAGGGGCAAGATAGGGGTTAGGGATTAAGAGATACGAACTACCATGTAAAAAATAAATAAGCAAGAAGGATGTATGGTACAGCACAGGGAAATATAGCCACTATTTTGTAATAACTTTAAATGGAATCTATAAAAATATTGAATCCCTATATTGTACACCTGAAACTTCAATAAAATAAACAAATAAAAATAAAATGCTGAGGCAAAACCCACCAGAAGCAAACTATTCCTAACCTATTAATCACCTAAAATATTCTAATATGTCTCCAAAGACATTTAAAGCCAAAATCAGATTTCCTTTAAATGGAAGAGGGAAACAGAATATAAACTCCCTTCAAATTGCATTCATTATAGAGTTAATACACACGTAGGTAGAAACAGCTTCTAAGACTGGAGAACATTAAGTGAGCAGACCCTTAGTTCCCAGGGAAGGGCCTAATACCCTCCTAAACTTTGGAAAAGCAACGTAAAATTCATCCCCAGTCACGTCGGGAGGCTTGCAGCCCTGAAGGCATCTTCCTGGCTCGTTTGGTATTCTCCGTGTGAGCCGCTGAGCCCCTCATGGAAATCTAAAATGATAATATTTCAGAAACAGGTGGAGCTTTCAACGCCCACGTTGTGGATTGTTATGACCTCACATTTGTCCGGTTCCTCTCATTTCCAAATGACGACACAGGTGCAAACACAGAACGTGGTCTATGCAGGCAGTGACTCGTTCACTGCCTTCAATGCACCGGCTAACTGGCTGGGGTCTCCTCCCCAACCTTCAAAGAGGGTCACTGAACCAGAAAACCACTCTTCCCTCCAAGCTCTGGGCCTCTACTGGGAAACCCACCAGGGGGGCTGCGTACTTACACGCACAATGTTGATACTCAACCGAGAAGCTAATAAATAATACTAAAGGTCTCTATCCAATCATTAAGCTCTGCAGATTCTCTCTCCTAATACAGCTCAGCATGTCCGCTTCTCTACACCTCCACACCCATCGCCCCAGCCTAAGTCACCATGATTTCAGGCCTGGTTTATTGCAAGACCCCCCTTACCCCTTACTGATTTCCCTTCATCCTCCTTTGGGACCTTCCAACCACTTGTGCACCAGCCTGAACTCTCTGTGCTGAACGTAACCTGGTGGGATCACCATTCCACGTCCTACTTAAGGCCCTTTGATGGCTTCCTGGTGTTCTCAGCGTAAATACACTCCAGCTGACCCCCCAGCCTCGGGTCATCTCCACCCTCCAGCGACCCTGGATGAATGCCTTTCGGCTCCCCGAGGGCACCATGTCCCTCCCCATCCAAGGCCCTTCCTCTGCTGCTCCCTCAGCCCGTGGCCTCAGCCACCACCAGCTCTTTGCTGGGTTAGTCGTCAATGAGAGAGGAGTCGTGAGGACCACGCAGGTCAGTGTCGGTGAAGCCCTTAGAGCAACATCCAGCAGCACGTGTGATCTACGGGTATGACTGGTGTTAGTGGTGGTCGTATCATTATCTGTCATCCTTAAATCTCAGGTCCACGGATTCCACGGCAGAGCTGCAGACTCCACTGTCTAAGGCAGATTCCCTTGGTTATGCCCTCACAGAGCCGAGTTCAAGGGATTCTATCTCAGTTTGTAATCATGCAATTTACCTACGTGGTTATTGAAGCCCATCTTCCCCATTAGACTTTAAAGCCCCGGGCCCTAACTAAGGTTTAGCACAAACACATAGTACTATACTTTCAAAATGGCTAAACTCATGCAAAATATAGTCTTCATATAAGACTCTGTGGCACATAGAAAATACAGTCAGAGGAGCTCTGGGAAAGAACCGCCGGGAGGCCGTTGATTCAGTCAGCTCTCGCCATCAATTGTGCTGCGGGACAAACCACGCAGACTCAGGGCCTTTATGACAACATGCTTCCTGCTTTGAGGGGTCCAGGCTGGGCTCAGCACAGTGACTCTCCTACAGGCAGAGGCCAGGCGGGTGATGGCTGGGGACAGGCCAGCTCCTGCATCTCTCACCCTCCCCAGACTACGGCCCCTGGAGCGTGCACCCCTCAGCGCGGGTTCAGGCCTCTGTCTGGCCGGCACGCAAGCACATCTAAGGCCCCAGCTTACAGGACGTCAATTGCAAGTCCTTTGACCAAAGCAAGTCACGTGGCCAAGTCCAAAATCAGCGACACAGAGGAGGAGAGTCTGCCCCGGCAGGAGAGGAGGGGAACGAATGTTTGCCAGGAATAATTTAAACTATCGCAGGCGGCCACGCTCGGAGCAACCGAACCTCAGGTGACGTGAGACGCCAGTGTCACCCAGCTTGAGGGGACGTGCAGTTATGAAGCCCCTCTGAGCGGAGAAAACAAACAATGGTATCAGATATGAGCCCAAGTTCTAAGTCACAAATAAGAGCCACCACTGGAAACGGATTTACAGTGGAGATGCTCCTCCGTGGGCAGCAGCTCCCATGCTCCGGGGTGGGTAACAGCTGGGGTTTACTTGGCCGTGGTTAATGAACGCCAAGGCAGCCCCACGCTGCCACGGGGACTAAGCCATGAATATGCAAGGAGAAACAGAATGCAAAATAAAAGACATTAAGTCTCTTTGAAGGAATAGAATTGTGAGTATTTCCTAAGTCAGCATGTGTTGAAATTTTCTTTATGATGGTTTCAGAGTCGCTCAAGTCAAATGAAAAGGGCTGTTTTGCGGTTTGTTTGGGGTTTTTTGTTTCACACGACTGCACAGCAACTATCCAATCAATCCTCCTGCCTGCGGCCACAGTGATTATTTGAAAATGTAAATCTGATCATGTCCCCTCCCCACTGAAAACTCTTCAAAGGCTTCCAATTGCCTCTGGTTAGAATCCAGTCTCCTGTCAGTGGTGTTCCAGAACCTTCTCTACTGGCCCCCCCATCTACCTCTCCAGCCTCACCTCCCAGCCATCCTCTCCCTTGGCTCCAGCCGCTAGAGACTTTTTTGTTTTTAATAAAATGTCATACTCTCCTCTCTAGGCCTTCGTTCCTGTTGTCCCCTCTTCCTGAGAGACTCTTACCCTTCCCTTTTTGGCTAATTGCTAAGTATCACTTAGGTTTAAACATCACTTCCTGAGACAAGGCTCTGGGGACCCATGGCTGCTGCGTGACCCCAAAGCATCCTGTCACCCACCGTCACAACAGGCATCCCACTTCTGTTGTTATTCTGTCTTGCTCGAGTCCCCTTACACCCATGCAGGCAAGGACCATGTCTCTGACCCACTACCCACTATATATCTGTATATACTCAGAAGGCATGGTTTCCCCTAGTTTTGCTGGAATCCTCTCTTGTCTACTTCTCAACAGCTGCTGACTCTAATTCCAGAGGATTTTCTTTCAAAACGAATACTGTTGGGCTTCCCTGGTGGCGCAGTGATTGGGAGTCCGCCTGCCGATGCAGGGGACACGGGTTCGTGCCCCGGTCCGGGAAGATCCCACATGCCACGGAGCGGCTGGGCCCATGAGCCATGGCCGCTGAGCCTGCGCGTCTGGAGCCTGTGCTCCGCAACGGGAGAGGCTACAACAGTGAGAGGCCCTCGTACCGGGGAAAAAAAAAAACAAATACTGTTGAAACTTTTTTGAAAACTATTATCAACTCGGTATATTGTCAGTAATAGGCACTTTATCCCCAACTTCTACGCATCCTTCAAAGTTCAGATTTCCCCACATCCAGGAAGTCCTCAGAGTTGCCTTCAAGCTAAGCCTACGGAGCCTCCCCTGGGCTCCCAGGGATGACTGTGTACACCTTATCTCAGCACCGACCACATCTTGCTTATGAAGGTCTCAGTAAATATTTGCTGAATCCGGGGGAATTGGACACAAGAGGCAGGTGACGCATGTGTGACCTTTGCCAGAATCCCTTTAGCCTGTGCCTCCTCTTCTGATTCGTGGCTGGCTCTTTTCTGAAAGCACTACGGTTGTCTCAAATCAAGACAAGCGTGAAATAGTGTTCCCATAGTTACACACACCTTTTATATCAGTAAAATTATAATAATCTTGTGTAAATATATACTGGCATATCCCCCCTCCCCCAGAGAACCGGTTATTAAGTATTTACCAGCACATCACTGCCCACCACCCGCATGAACACCCTGCCTTACTCGTTACTAAACGTGAACTTTGAGGTACTCTTTTTTATTTCATTTTATTTTATTTACTTTATTTATTTATTTATTTTGGCTGCATTGGGTCTTTGTTGCTGCACGCGGGCTTTCTCTAGCTGCGGTGAGCGGGGGCTACCTTCCGTTGCGGTGCGCGGGCTTCTCCTTGCGGTGGCTTCTCTTGTTGCGGAGCACAGGCTCTAGGCGTGCGGACTTCAGTAGTTGCGGCTCACGGGCTCAGTAGTTGTGGCTCGCAGGCTCTAGAGCGCAGACTCGGTAGTTGTGGCGCATGGGCCCAGCTGCTTCACGGCATGTGGGATCTTCCAGACCAGGGCTCGAACCGGTGTCCCCTGCATTGGTAGGCAGATTCTTAACCAGTGCACCACCAGCGAAGTCCCTGAGGTACTCTTGAAGATAACTTTAGTATGTAGAAAAGAACATTCAATTGGGTTGAAAATTACTTTTTATTTTCCTAATCAATACTTACTTCTCATTGTTTTCAAGTTCAAAAGCCTATTTTTTCCTTAAATTTTAAGAACGACTTCATATCTTATTATTTTATTTATAAAACTACAAATAGTCACATCACCTTTAAGGGTATTGATTAATATTTCTTGCCTTTCACTAACTTAGGACATTAAACTTCTTCAAAAAATTTCAATTGCATTCGTAAATTTAATTTATCATATTTATGTTAAGTACCTCAATTGACTGAAAACAAATAAATCAATCTCATGTGCCTATATTATAAATATAATACATTTAACTTACATGTATTGTGAAAGCTGCCATGAGAGAGCTTGGTGTGAAATGCGTCTCCCCATGCTGGCCTCCTCCAGTATACCGGCACCGCCAGTATACCAGTATCGCCAGTATAGAAGCACCGCCAGTATCCCAGCACCACCAGTATGCCAGCACCACCAGTATCCCAGCACCACCAGTAGAGCAGCGATCTCTAGTGCTCGAACAGCACGGAGTTGGGCTTCGTCTGTCATTAACGTTCTTTCTTAAGCCTTTGTGTTAGTCAGGGTCCTCTGAAAAGTGGATGCTAAGATGGAATTAGAGTGCAAGGTGAGTGGAAGAAACCAGTGAGGGAAGATGTGGGGGGCCTGGAAAAGGTTGGCCCTGCTGTCAGAGTGAGATGCCGATCTTGGGGTTGGGAAGGAGGGAGGGAGGGAAGGAAGGAAGGAAGGGAGGGAGGGAAGGATGGAGGGAGGAGGGAGGGAAGGAGGGAGGGAAGGGAGGGAGGGAGGGAGGGAGGGAAGGAGGGAAGGAGGGAGGGAGGTCATAAATTGCAGAGCAGTTTTTTTAGTTTTGCCAAGGCCAACAGGGAGTCCTCACGCCAAACTCTCCCATCCGAGGGCCCCCCCCTACTTCCCAGGAACAGCCCTGCCTGAGTTCCCCCTCCCTGCCCCCCACACCAGCACTGGCTGGGAGTAGCCCCTGGAGTGTGGCCTAGACAGCACACCATGAGGGACGTCAGGGTGGCAGCCGGGGTCAGGGGGCAGTTACTTTCTGCAGTACAAGATCTAAGAGACACGTTCTTGGCCGTGGCCACCCCTTAACTTTTTGCTTTCCATTATTACTATTATTATTATTATTACACAAGTAAAACATAGTACATAAACACATACCTGATTTCTCTCTCCCCACCTAGCCTGAAGTTGTTCGCCTCCTCAGAGAGAATCGCTGTTAAGAGTTTGGGGTGAATCCTTTCAGACCTTTTAATACTTTGTACATGTACATTTATATGTAGAGAAAGACTGCAGGTAAGGAGAATTTATTTTGTTTGTCGTTTATAAAATAATACAGATCGTTCCATTACTTGCTCTTACTTTTCTTCTTGTTTTCCTAAAATGTAATCTACATTAATATTTCCTAACCTTCCTTGACGTTCAAACCCATTTCACGGTCTCACACATTCCCTCTGGAATTTTTTAATTGTGTCACTTGTGTGAGGTATATGATTGAGGAATGATTTCGAGAAAGAAAAGATATTTTATTGTAGTTGGGAATTATTAAAGAGTATTTAAATATCATATGTAGGGCTTCCCTGGTGGCACAGTGGTTGAGAGTCCGCCTGCCGATGCAGGGGACACGGGTTCGTGCCCCGGTCTGGGAAGATCCCACATGCCGCGGAGCGACTGGGCCCGTGAGCCATGGCCGCTGAGCCTGCGCGTCCCGAGCCTGTGCTCCGCAACAGGAGAGGCCACAACAGTGAGAGGCCCGCGAACCGCAAAAAAAAAAAAAATCATATGTAAGGATGTGCATTACATAACTATAAAATTTGACATTTTCCCATTAATAAGTATCATGCTTGATGTACTTTAAAGTATTTGTATCAAGAAACATGATTTGATGACAAATTTTAAACCTCCATTTTATATTTGCTTTGGGGACGAAATGTACATTAAATATAGTTAATTAATTTAACTGCATCTAATATAGATTAAAAACTGTCTTCAGGACCAGATGTTTGAAACACACTTTACACTAAAAATGTTATTTTTATCATCTGTTTTATTTCTAGATGACAAGGTAAAAAAGAAGGTTTCCCGTTACCATTTGCAAAGACTTTCCTATCGCCCCCATGGGTAGTTGTAACGCTCTATAAATGAAGAGCTAAATTGGATATCATCATCATTCTCTTTCCCTCTCTTGCCCCTGGCTTTTGAAAACCAGAGGCATCTTGATGCTCTATTAGAATTCAGATCAGACGAATGCAACTTACAGATCTGGTGAAGAGCAACTTTAGGTAAATTGGCAGAATTACTATAATTTGGAGGCTTCACATGAACTTCTTTTTTTTCAAATTCAATGCTTCTTATGCTTCCCTCTGTGAGTGCACGGTCCACTGCAGGCATAAACCAAGCAAAACGTGACTACAAACAAAGCACTGTGCTAACTACCGCCGTTCAGCTCCGGGTGACGGACAGGGTAGCGAGAGCTGGTCTGATCACCCCAGTCACCGGGCGTCCTGACAGACCCGAGCCGTGCAGGCTGCTACTCTCGCTGTTCCATTTCAAAGGGGAAATTTTAAAAAATTCTTTTCTTTATTGATATTGTAAAAAACAGATATTTAAAGCAGCTACAAAGGTTGTCAGCTACAAAGAACAGTTTAGCATCCCAGCAAGTACACCTCCAGAGGGAAACGCCCCTCCCCATGTTACCAGCTGCCTGGTACCCACAGCACAGATGAACAAAAGTGACCTACGCCAGCCCTTGGGTCTTTTCCAAAGCCAGATCCTGTGATATCAAAGTGGAGCATGAAACACGGTGGTTAAGTTCAGAGCCTGGAGACTCCAGCCCCATATCCCATTAGTGACTTCATTTATCACACGATTTTCTTCTTCTGTTGGAAAAGGCTCTATTCCCTTCAACAAACTATTCAATGTCAGTGTGGTGTCCTGACCGATAACAATGACGGAAATAATCATACTTTCATTGGAGGATTTCCAGGCAACCTTGCAGTCACTCCACATTCCCCCAGGGGTCTGGGAGACCACAGGTTACTGCTGATGACATCTAAAAAGTGGATAGACAGCAAAGGCTTCAGGCACTCCTCCATAAATATTGTTTCTCTCTGCAGAGCTTTAGAAAGATATTAATGGCAGTGAGTTTGCAATTATAGTTCCTGATAAGAACCTGGAAAGCAACTATTCCGGGTAACCAGTTAAAAGCAAAATAGTTAGGGACTTCCCTGGTGGTTCAGTGGATAAGATTCTGCGCCCCCAATGCAGGGGGCCTGGGTTCAATCCCTGGTCAGGGAACTAGATCCCACATGCATGCCACAACTAAGGAGCCTAACTGCCGCAACTAAGACCCCACGCAACCAAATAAATAAATTAATTTTAAAAGAACTATTTAAGAAAAAGCAAAATAGTTATACGATGAGCATTAGCTGATCATGTATGTGTATGTTCATTGGGTAAAAGTATTTTGGAGAGTGTTTCTGAATAATAAAGCATGCCCTCCTTTCCTTTCACAATTATCATAAACACAGTTCTTTCTACCTATTAATTTTGCTAATCAGCTAAAATAACCACTCATGCATCACCTATATAAGGTATGACATGCCACTAAAATGTCACTTTGAAAATTAAATGCACAAACAGTGATAAGTAACGTGAACTCCTATACATTGTAAAATAATAACAGATGGAATTTTGCAGGATTCAAGCCTTGAAGGTCAAACCAATAATTTTATAAGCAGGGGCAATGTTTCACCATACTATTTGTAAAGGCACTGAAATGATTTTTTAAGTTGCTCCTTTGGTAGCCAAGAAAACTAGTTTCCAGAGATGGCCAGTCTGCATAGACATAGCGGATCCATTAAGTCAGTATTTGGTTCCTCAGCTGTACTGAGCAGTTAGCACATGCGTGTCCCTGTGCCAGCGGCCCCTCGTCCCTGGTCCACAAGACATTGACTTCTGGGATAGACACAGAGGTGTGAAATGGGATGTGGCACACATGTCACACGGGAAGGCAAGAAAGGCATGGAGACCATGGCAAGGGGTTTTGTCGTAGGCAAAGGGCACTCACCCCCAAACTGAGCCCCTCAAATCCATTCACTTTCTCAGACGATGAGTTAGTCAACTCAAACCTCAATAAAATGGTACCCATGCCTGAGAGGTAAAAACTCCTGTCACCTTCACTGTGAAGAAAGGCCATTACACCACGGCCTGCACTGCAGCCCCACTTCAACTTCCCTTTCAAGAAAGATTTCTGCTAAATGTTTCCTTTTGTTTTCTTAATTTACATCCGTTATTTCAAAAGAGAAAACCAAAAGAGTTATTTGTCTCTGAAGAAATAAAATCCTCAGGTAAGCCGGCAACGTCTGTGAACTACGTGATCAATTCCGTGATTAGGCAGAGGGGGCCTGTGCATCCACATTGATTTTAAAATGCAAATCTGAACACAGCTAATCTTCACATAAATATAATAGGCACAGCATTGATTTTTCCCTCGCATCACATGAAAAGTTAACTAAAGTGACGGTAGCGAGGTAATATAATGTTATTTGAAGGTAGACTAGGATAAGTTAAAGATGTGTATTGTAATCTCTAATGCAACCACACACACACACACAAGGTATAGTTAAAAGTCAATAGAGGAGATAAAATGGAATACTAAAAAATATTCAATTTACCAAAAAAAAAGGCAGGAAAGGAGGAGGAAAAGAACAAAGAATCATTGGGGGCAGATACAAAACAAAGATGGTAGACTTGAGTCCAACCATATTCAAAGCTCCATTTAAAGTGATGGTAGAGGGAATTCCCTGGTGGTCCAGTGGTTAGGGCTCTGTGCTTTCACTGCCGAGGACAGGGGTTCAATCCCTGGTCGGGGAGCTAAGATCCTGCCCGGGGAGCTTAAGATCCTGCCCAGGGAACTAAGATCCTGCAAGCTGAGGGGGAAGAAAAAAAGTGATGGTGGAAAATCTATGGCAAAAGTATAAGTAATAATGACACCGGCCGCCATTTAACATGTTCTATTTAAAACAGACGTAGGTTAATATATTTTAATGTGTGTTTGTTTCACATGTGCCAAGTGGTAACTGGCCCCACGTGGAAGGAAAAACTCACTGGATAATTCTCAACTATGGTTCCGTCAGCAAAGTCCCTCAGTAGAGACTAACGTGGTGGGTGCACCCCCGCTGAGGCCGCTGTCGTCATAGAAATGCTTGTTTATTTAACTGATGGCTGCTGCCTTCACTGGGGGGCTAGCTTCTCCTAGAGATGCACCCTGGACATAGCAAAGGGTAAGTCACGCTTGTGTACTCACTCTGCTCCCCTACTAACTGCTCTTGTGAGTCTGAGACATCTACTTGGTGCCTAAAAAAGGCAAGATTCAACAGAGGAAGGGTAAGACGTTAGTCACACACACATGCGCGCGCACAGAAGTCTCCGTAAGTTTGACATTAGAAAGAATGTCAACATGATGTCTGCCCACCTGGAGCTACAGATATTTAAGAATCAGTGTCTGGATCTCCTGAACGCGATAATATAACAACATTTTTATAGCAAAGCAGGCTGAAATCCTGTGATAAATAACTCCCAGTCCCACACAGGCAGGAGTCTTTACGAATTTCTGCTTTAATAATAAGAGAGTTTAATTACAAATCCCATGAGTTATGGTCAACACTCCCGGACTCCCCCATCCCCGCTTCCAACTCCCAGCACCACTGCTGCATTCACGAGACTGACAGACTGACGTCCTTGAAACTAACATTTTCGTAGAGGGGGGCCTTTGGCTAGAGGGGTTCTGGCTAACAGGTAATTACACCCGGATGTGTAAGAGATCCTTTATTAATCATTCAGAGAAATAGAAATGTTATTTTCTTCTAGGAGTTGTAACGAGAGGTGTGCCATGTTAAGCATCGGTTAGAACCGCAACTTTGCAAAGAAAAGGGACTTTAGAGCTGTGATTTAGCACCAGGGCACCCTTCCCCATCACACCTCCTTGGCTGGCCATCTGACCCAAAGCACCACTGTCTTTTACCTGGAGTCTCACAATAACCTTCTAACGGACAGATTACTCTGCTTCCACCCCTGCCCCCTTACACGGCATCCTTAACACAGGCACAGAGTGAGGCTGTGTGAGTGCCAAGTCGCATCATGACCTCCTCTACTCCATACTTCACTCAGAGTCTTTACGTGGCCTATAAGATGCCACGGGACGCGACCTCCCCTCCCACAACTGCTCTGACCTCACACCTCCTCCTCCTTTTTGAATGGACAGACTCCCACCTCAGGGCCTTTGCACAGGCTCTCACCCAGATACCCACGGGGCTCACGCCCTTGCAGCTTCAAGTGTTTATTTAACTGTCTCCCACTCAGAGGCCTACCCTAGTGACCTTCTTAAAATGGCAAACCAGCCCTCCACCTAAGAACCCCTTAGCCCTCTCACCCTGATCTATTTTTCTTTCCACGTGGCAGTTATCACCTACTTATGGCCAAGAATGTTAATATCTACTCTTTTATATAATTTCACATGAATGTATAATTCATTGACACTTTACTTTGTTTTCTGCATTTGCTCACTAGATTGTAAGACCCACAAGAACAAAGATGTCTGTCTATTTTTTTTCCAATGTCTAAAACATGGTCGTATTCAATAAATGTGTGTCGAGTTCCTGAATGAATGAAGAGAGGGTGCATTTTCATCAGGGGTCAGGCATGAAGAGCCCTAAGGGCCATGATGAGTCTAGACTTGACCCTGAGGGCAAGGAAAAATGATGGAGAATATGAGTTAAAATAACCTCCAGGGGCTTCCCTGGTGGCGCAGTGGTTGAGAGTCCGCCTGCCGATGCAGGGGACACGGGTTCGTGCCCCGGTCCGGGAAGATCCCACATGCCGCGGAGCGGCTGGGCCCGTGAGCCATGGCCGCTGAGCCTGCGCGTCCGGAGCCTGTGCTCCGCAACGGGAGAGGCCACAGCAGTGAGAGGCCTGCATACCGCAAAAAAAAAAAAAAGAATTTTTAGTTTCTAGACATGTTTCTTTTTTTTCATTTGCTACGAACATGGGTAGAAACAACTCCTCACCCCAGCAGCAATGAGCAAAAGTAATTGCTGGGCTATTCGCCTGTTCCTAGAGTTTCGGGCTAAAACAAATGATTGTTATTACCAGGTTATAAACCCTTAAAAAAAATCCCTAACGGAAATGCTAACAACTCGTTAACTGTAACGAGTGACATCGTAAAGGACGCGAGCCAACAGACGGATGGCAACTGTGTTAACGCGGCCCTTCAACAACAGGAGGGCTCACGGCCAGCACGGCCGACACCAGGACCTCACGTCAGGACCCACTCCTCTGGGTTCCCAGTTCAGGCCTGCAAACCCAGCTTATTCACACGACCTCCTTGTACCTAGAGAGAGGGCAACACACCTGTGGGGCAGCTGACAGGGAGGGGACTGCAGGGAATTCCCTGGTGGTCCAGTGGTTAGGACTCCGTGCGTCCACTGCAGGGGACACGGGTTCGATCCCTGGTCAGGGAACTAAGATCCTACAAGTCATGCAGTGTGGCAAAAAAAAAAAAAAAAAGTGGGGACCTCAGCTCTGGGCATCAGTAGGCCTGAGACCATTAGCTCAGACATCAGACGCAGGCAGGGGGCTGTTTCTGGAGACTTTACCTGCATGAAATTACTCATCCACTGGGGCAGAGTTCAGAGCTCAAAAGAGAAGTGTGGTCAGCTGCTAAAAAGATGCCAGCCTGGGACGTAAGGGGGGAGAACAATTAGAGTAATCCTAGCAAAAGTCTCAGTGCCATAAAAATGAGAAGGCATTCTTTTAGACCATTGATTAATTTTAATTCTGAAAGTTCAAAGCCACTATTTAAGGGAACTAATTAATTGCCAATGTTCTCCCCAGAGAGATCCCCTGGGAGATTTACAGGAGCAAGTGCACTGAGGGTCTAACTGTTCCATCTCCCATGGTAATTACAAGAAAGTAACGCTAGTCTGAGCCCCTCCACATCAGGTCTGGGAGTTCCCATGTCAGGAATGGTAGCCACACTTAGTAGGTCTTACCCAGACCCTTCCTGAATTTTAGTTACTATGTCTCTGGGGGATTTGTCTCACCACAGTCACCCTCAGATTATGACCACGGTCACCCTCAGATTACGACCACGGTCACCCTCAGATTATGCTCAGTGGAGAAGTTGTTCCCCAGGCCCAGGGCCTGTCGTGCCCCATGTAGGTTCCATTACACTGTTCTTGCCATAAACATCTCCAGGAGACAGTCCTTATTTGCGTTTTTAACCTTCAGTGCAGACTGTTGAGTCCCTGAGACGCCTCATTTCATGGCACACCATCATCACTGGTCCACACACGCGCCCGCCCTTTAATTTCTTTAAATCCCCTTTTGATCCCCGACTCACTCTCACCCTCCTCTCTCCCACCCACAGCAGCCAGCTAAGGTGTTGAAGGTCGATTTCGTTCCCTTGGATACTGAGACGTTGCTGTTTGTGTCCACGTGTTCTTTTTGCTCAGAATCCTCTTACCCAGTATTTCTCCTATTCATGTTACAATCTGGTCCGTGTTTGTCTCTCATCGTCTACGCATTTTAAGTGAGAGCAGAGATGGAATCTTTGTGTTCTCATTTTCTATGGAACATTCCTATCAAGGGGTTTTCTTCCTGGTCTTTGATAGTCTTTTTTTCTTATCTCTCTGCACCCCCAGCAGGTGACCACTGTTAACAGTATGGGCAGGGCCCATCTCCACAACTTCTCCAGATCATTCACTCCCTTAAACTAGTGGATATATAAAGACGTGTGTGTGTGTGTGTGCACGTGTGCACGCACGTGAGGTCTGGTTTAATGAGACTGGATTCGTAAGCCTTATCTCTGCCGCCTGCTTTTCTCACTTAGGCTTATTCCATGGTCATCCTTCTAGGTTAGTAGAAGCATCTCTCATGCATTCTTTTTAATCATTGCATAATATTTCTTGGTACAAATGTTCAACTATTCACTCAGCCATTCCCTTACAGATGGGCGTGTGGGCTGTGCTCAGTGTTTTATCACCACAGACAAAGCTGCAGTAAATATCTGGGTACGTGAACCCATACATACAGGTGCTTGTATTGCTGTGGGATAGATTCCTAGGACCCGCACGTATTTTTCACTGATATGATGGTATTAAGTTATATACCACATTCTACCCCTTACTTTCTCCACCGTGCACCATGTCTTTGAGAGCTACCGATGTTGTAATTTGCAGGCCTGATCTGCTGATGCTACGAGGTGCACGATATCCCGTAGTGAGCCCCGCTTCTCTGCCCATCACCCCCTGAGCTGATTTAGCATCACAGCAACACAAGGAAGAACATACAGTTCTTTCAAAATACTGCTGAATGGTTAATGTGCTTGAAAATAGAGCGCCGAACAGAAAAAAATAATACTTCAAGCTTTTTCAAACTCTCAACAAATTTGATTTTGGAAAATTGTTCAGACGCAGGGTACAGAGAGAAAGGGGAGATTGCAGAGGGGGGCTCACATTCGTTGAGAATCTACCGTGTGCCTGAACTTTAGAAAAATCTTATTTTGTGCTCGACACAAGCCTTAGAAGTAGCATTTTACCCGCTGATCAGATGAGGAAGCTGAGGGCTGGAGGTTAGTTGAGTGCGTTTCTCGCGCTGAGGTCAGGTGGGGGGTTCCGAGCCACACCCCCCTGCCCAGGCTCAGGAGCCACACCCCCCTGCCCAGGCTCAGGAGCCACACCCCCCTGCCCAGGCTCAGGAGCCACACCCCCCTGCCCAGGCTCAGGAGCCACACCCCCCTGCCCAGGCTCAGGAGCCACACCCACCTGCCCAGGCTTAGAAGCCACACCCCCCTGCCCAGGCTCAGGAGCCACACCCCCCTGCCCAGGCTCAGGAGCCACACCCCCCTGCCCAGGCTTAGAAGCCGCACCCACCTGCCCAAGCTCAGGAGCCACACCCCCCTGCCCAGGCTCAGGAGCCACACCCCCCTGCCCAGGCTTAGAAGCCACACCCCCCTGCCCAGGCTCAGGAGCCACACCCCCCTGCCCAGGCTCAGGAGCCACCCCCCCTGCCCAGGCTCAGGAGCCACACCCACCTGCCCAGGCTCAGGAGCCACACCCCCCTGCCCAGGCTCAGGAGCCACACCCACCTGCCCAGGCTCAGGAGCCACACCCCCCTGCCCAGGCTCAGAAGCCGCACCCACCTGCCCAGGCTCAGGAGCCACACCCCCCTGCCCAGGCTCAGGAGCCACACACCCCTGCCCAGGCTCAGGAGCCACACCCCCTTGCCCAGGCTTAGAAGCCACACCCCCCTGCCCAGGCTCAGGAGCCACACCCACCTGCCCAGGCTCAGGAGCCACACCCACCTGCCCAGGCTTAGAAGCCACACCCCCCTGCCCAGGCTCGGGAGCCACACCCACCTGCCCAGGCTCAGGAGCCACACCCCCCTGCCCAGGCTCAGGAGCCACACCCACCTGCTCCAGAGCCTCTGCCCTTCCTCCTACTGAGTTTCAACCCACACGAACTTCTCACTTTTCAGAAAAGGGCTCATAAGCGGCGTGAAGAGGCACTTAAAGTATCGCAACGTCTTCAACCAACAGTCTCATCCAAGGATTCGGAGAACACTGAAAACGGACATTCTTCCCAACAAAAGTTAATGGGTTTAAATGAATGTTCCGGACTTCCCTGGTGGCGCAGTGGTTAAGAATCTGCCTGCCAATGCAGGGGACACGGGTTCGAGCCCTGGTCCGGGAAGATCCCACATGCCGCGGAGCAACTAAGCCCGTGAGCCACAGCTACTGAGCCTGCGCTCTAGAGCCCGCGAGCCACAACTACTGAAGCCTGTGTGCCACAACTACTGAAGCCCACACGCCTAGAGCCCGTGCTCCGCAACAAGGGAAGCCACCGCAATGAGAAGTCCACGCACCGCAACAAAGAGTAGCCCCTGCTCGCCGCAACTAGAGAAAGCCTGCGCGCAGCAACGAAGACCCAAGGCAGCCATAAATAAATAAATAGATTCAATAAAAAAAAAAATTAATGTTCCAAGAAGCTCTGAAAGTGTAACAGATTTATCGAGCTTTTGTGGGAAGGTGCCAGAGGTAACAGGAACATGATTAGGGGTTGAATTCAGAGTTTTCCTGCGTCAGGCAAGAGGCTGGCCTAGTTAGCTAGTTAGCTAGGCCTAGTTAGCTAAGCAGGCCTAAGTAGCGAGGAGAAGGCCTCGGGGAGCCGTGTGACACAGGCCCGAAACATTAGGACAATGCTGAGTAAGGAGGAGCGTAAAATGAATGCTCCGGACACAAGGGGACTCCTGCTAGGGTCCTGCGACTGTCACAATGGTCACCGGTCTCTTGTCCAGCACTGGGCTTTCTCTTCCCCAACACATGGGTCTGAGCTGGCCACGTGCTGTGGTCAGTGTGCATAAGGACCCTAGAAACCATCACAGCAGTGTCAGCAGGATCCAGACCATGGACACGGAAAAGCCCAGAAGGAGAAGATGACTTGGTCACACTACAAGACGGTAAAGAAAGGAAGGCTAAGGGTTTAAACCATCTCCTACCCCGGGATCCAAAGTCAGAACAGAGGCCCCGAGATCACTGAGATTTTTAAAGTGAACTGAGACCTAGGACCTCATGGGCTCAGAACGCTGTGCAGTACCATCACCCCTGTGACACACGGGCCCAAAGGCACAGGACGCCGCAGGTGAGCCGAGGTTCCACCCCTGAGCAGGCAAGCCATGCAGCTCCAGTTCCTGAGCAGGGAGTGGAAACAGGGGAGCCCTCGAGGGAGGGGGGCACAGGAAATGCCAAGCATCTGACAAACGGCAGCGAATCTCCAACCTAAACAGCTCACGGGCCCCCATGGAAAAAGACAAGCGTGACAAACTGTGCGATGCAGGCGGACGCAAGCTGTGCGGCAAAGCTAAATACGGAATTGATTCTGCCTGGGGAGGTGAGGTGGAGGGGCTCACGCAAGAGAGGGCATCTGGCCGGGGCCTCGAAGGACGACCGGAAACTAACAGACACCCTCCTGGCCAACGTTCGTCATGGGGTTACTGGGGGCCAGTACTCTTCTGGCAGATCGGCGTGTAATATTTCATCTACCCTTCACAACCATGATTATAGACGTTGTGTATTTGAAATGTGCTATAGGGTTAGGAAAACGAGGTGCAAAGAGGTTAACTAACTTGTAGGCAAAGTCACAGGTAAGCAGTAGAACAAGAAATTGAATCCAGGTCTTTTTTACTCCAGAAATTCTGGGTTCCCCCTATTCCCCTGGGTTCAGCCGTCTTCCAATTTTCCCACAAAAAAAGTGGGGGGTGTGTGAGGGGAGAGAATTCAGACAAAATGACTTTAAAAAGCCTTGGTTGGGCTTCCCTGGTGCCGCCGTGGTTAAGAATCTGCCTGCCGATGCAGGGGACACGGGTTCGAGCCCTGGTCTGGGAAGATCCCACATGCCGCAGAGCAACTAAACCTGTGCGCCACAACTACTGAGCCTGCGCTCTAGAGCCCGCGGGCCACAACTACTGAAGCCCACGTGCCTGCAGCCCGTGCAGCGTAACAAGAGAAGCCACTGCAATGAGAAGCCCGCGCACCACAACGAAGAGCAGCCCCCGCTCGGGGCTTCCCGGTCCGGGAAGATCCCACATGCCGCGGAGCGGCTGGGCCCGTGAACCATGGCCGCTGAGCCTGCGCGTCCGGAGCCTGTGCTCCGCAACGGGAGAGGCCACAGCAGTGAGAGGCCCGCGTACAGCAAAAAACAAAACAAAACAAACAAACAAACAAAAAGCCTTGGCAACGAGAAGGTGCCTGGAGGTTGGACGGTGGCCACTAGGGGGTGGTAGAGAAGAGGGGAGGCTGGACCTAGGTGGCACGTCGGAGAGGCAGGCCAAGGCGGGTAGGACGCCAGGCCCAGGGCGGGCCTTCTTTAAGCGTCATCGTAAGGTTATTTTACTTTTTCAACTGAGGTGACATTCACATAAGATAAAATGAACTATTTGCAAGTGAACAATGCCGTGGCGTTCAGGACGGTCCCCGTGCTGTGCAACCATCCCCTCCGTCTAGTTGCAAACCATGTCCATCATCCCCCACATAAATCCACACCTGTTAAGCAGTGTCCCCGTTTCTTCCCGCCCAGCCTCTGGCACCACCAATCTGCGTTCTGTCTCTAGGGATTTGCCTGGTCTGGACGTGTCACGTGATGGAGCCACACAGCACGTGGACTTTGCTGTCTGGCTTCTCTCACGTGACGCGGCATATTCTAGGTTCACTTTGTAGCAGGTGTCAGTGTTTCATCCCTTTTTGTGGCCAAAGGATATTCCCTTGTATGGACACACCACGATTTCTTTACCCAGTCACCCGTGGACGGACACTAGGAACAAAGCGGCTATGAACACTGGTGTACGTCACAGGAGTTTTTAACCTGATCTGTGGGTGAAAAAGACGAGAAAGGGTTACAAGAGTGAAGGAGGCCAAACTGGAGACCAGCCATAAGTCTGAGAAAGTGCAGAGATCTGAGAGAGTTTGGAAGTAGAACTGGATGGCTGTGCTCTGCATTACCCGCGCTGGTAGGTGAACATACGGCAGCTGGGGCAGAAGGAGGCATCTCCCTTTGCAGGGAGGTGATGATGGACTCGGGAGGTAAGGTAGGGCAAGGCTAATGCTCAGAAGGTGAATTTAGGGTTGAGTCTGAAGTGCCCCTGGCCACTCAGCTGTATAAGCAGTGGGCACTGAGGAACCCCGTCCAGGAGAGCGTGCTGGGCTGAGACGGTCAAGGAGGAAAAGATGTGCAGAGTGAGCGGTCGGGCCAAAACGCTGGGGGGACTGTCGGGGTGGAGGGGGCAGCTTCTGGACCATCCGCTCTTCCTGGAACGCCGCCCCGGTCTCCGAGCCTGCGGCTCAGATGACACCCGATTATGGCGAAGGTCTGCTAGCCCCCCATCTGAGGCATGCCCTCCACAGCACCCCGGTCACAGCCCTGCTCACGCTGTGCCGCAGTCCTGGGGTCCTGATAGGTGCGCAGGCGGGGATGCACGGTATCTCCCTGTGCGGCACCAGCAAGGGCGGTATAAATATTGGCCAGATGAGAGCGTGAACGAACGAAGGGTGTGGGAAGAAGACAGAGGAGGAGCTGCCAGGAGAAGAGCCAGGGCAGGGCTGGTTTTGGGGACTCCAAGAGAAGGGGATTCCAAGGCAGAGCGATAAACCAGACAGAGCGCTACAACGAAGTGAAGCCCGACGAGAAGGCTCTGGACTGGGAATTGGGGGTCTATGGACTTATCTCCACGGGGTCCTGGCGTGGAAGGTCGCAGTGAGCTGAGGAGGGGCCCTGGGGCTGCAGGGCAGCGGTGGCTGAGGACAAGGGCGGGGAGATGCAGGGCAGGAACTCGGCGAGGAAGAGCGGGGGGGGGGGGGGGGGGGGAAGCGAGAACGAAGAGAAACGAGTCTCTCCTCGAGGACAAGAGACGTTTCACTTGTTCGTAGGGTGTGAGAGCCAGTGAAGGATGGAGAGGGGGGCGGCGGGGTGAGGAGAAACGGGACGGGGGCCGGGGCTTCAGAGGAGGCGGGAGGCCAGCGGCCCCGTTGCTCAGCAGGAACCCCCAGACGCAGGGTCTCTTTTCCTGCGCCACTGATTTCAGGACGCGGTTTGGTTTGACCGGTGGAATGCGGCAGAAAAGGACGACGTGCCGGCCCCTAGCAGAGGCCTGAGGGGCCTGGCGGATCCCGCGTCCCTCCTGCGCTCTGGCCGGGGAGCAGGTGCCTCGTGCGCCAGGGCCTCCAAGGCGAGCCTCGGCACACACCTCAACCGAACCTGCCCCCGCCCCCGGGACCCTGGAAGAGAAACCAGGCTGCGGTGTGAGTGCTAGGACCATGGGTTGCTTGTGAGCGCCGTGAAAAGCCGACTCCCACGCCGCAGGATGGAGCCGTGTGTGTTTCGGAGAGTCCAGGGCCGCTGCGTCCTCAGCAACGGGGGGAAACAGAGATGGATGAAGACAGACTCGGCTGTGGAAGTAAAAGAAAGGGAAACTGAGGACCTTCTCACCTGACGCTCTTTCAGCACCTTCAGGTGGGTCACCTACAGAGACGAGTGCAGACTACGCTGTGGACTGGGCCACGGGGGTGCCCAGGACAGGAGGTCGGGGATCCCCACCTCCACGCCAGATGGTTTCAGATACAGAGCAGAAGGCGGGTGAGGGAGGAAGACTCTCCAGGTTCAAGATTAGAAGCAAACGTTTCTGCCGTGTTAGGGGCACATCTCTCAGAGCAAGGCCGATGCCCTGGGCCCGGATTCGGGTACCACTGATGACAGCGAGGAAGAAGAGCCTGGCCGTGAACTTACCCTTCGCCCTCGCTTGCCACGGCCTGTGCCCCCTGCCCCGAGCGGCGGGCACCTGTCCGCCAGGCCTCAAGTTTCCGGTGGTACCCGGGTCCTGCCACCTCCCCGGCTCTCTCTGACCTTCTCTGGAAGAGTTCGAGGCAGACCGCAGGCTCTCCGAAGCTGCCGCTACGGTTCCGACAGTATCAGAAGTGCCCGGACATTCTAGAAACTCCAAAAATAGCCCACTGGCAACAATATTTTTTTTTTTTTAAGAAAAGAAAGAAATGAAAGATTTGCTAACCTGTCCAGAGATTCTCTTTTCAGTTAGCGTAGCTTCATGGCAGTCACCGAACGGCCAACGTAAAATTAGAAATGCCTTTCATCGTACCACGTCATTTCTCAGTCCTTTATTTTATTTAACAAAGTAAATATGTGATTTTCAATATACGATTTCATATACATTTACAAACGTAGGGGCTTCCCTGGTGGTGCAGTGGTTGAGAGTCCGCCTGCCGACGCAGGGGACATGGGTTCGTGCCCCAGTCCGGGAAGATCCCACATGCCGCGGAGCGGCTGAGCCCATGAGCCATGGCCGCTGAGCCTGCGCGTCCGGAGCCTGTGCTCCGCAACGGGAGAGGCCGCAATAGTAAGAGGCCCGCGTCCCAAAAAATAATAATAATAAAAAATAAAATAAAAAATAAATAAAAACATAAATTTTGGGGGGACTTCCCTGGCGGTCCAGTGGTTAAGACTTTGCCTTCCAATGCAGGGGGTGCGGGTTCAATCCCTTGTCGGGGAGCTAAGATCCCACATGGCTTGCGGCCAAAAAACCAAACAAAAAAACAGAAGAAATATTGTAACAAATTCAGTAAAGACTTTAAAATAAATAAATATTTATTTTTAAAAAATATTTATTTTATTTACGTATTTATTTGGTTGCGCAGGGTCCTAGTTGTGGCAGGTGGGCTCCTTAGTTGTGGCTCTCGGATTCCTTAGTTGTGGCATGTGAACTCTTAGTTGCGGCATGCGAACTCTTAGTTGCGGCATGCATGCAGGATCTAGTTCCCTGACCAGGGGTCGAACCCGAGCCCCCTGCATTGGGAGCACGGAGTCCTAACACGGCACCACCAGGGAAGTCCCTAAAAGCATAAATTTTTAATGTGATAGTGGAACTGAAAAGATATTACTTTCCCAAGAGAGAAGGAAACTACGTATGTTCCAAGTCCAAATCCTAACTAAAGAAATCCAATGAATGAATTCATTTATTCATTCCCTTATTCAAACCACATGCATCGTTCATCTTCCTAATTAAAAAACACGGCACTGGGTGGGGGACAGAAAGATGAATAAGAAGAAAATCACTGTCCTACATGAGCATTAAAAAAGAAAAAGCACACATAACTACAAGAGAGTATATTATGTACACCAAAAGAATTAGAAGAAACTAGGACCTAAATTCAGAGGAGGGAAATCACAGTCGGTCGAAGGCTTCGTAAAGAAAGCAGTACTCAGACTGGGCCATTTAGGATGCAAGGGAATTGAACAGATGGGTACGGAGTGCTGTTTGGACATAAACCATAGGGTTTAGAGACCCTGAAGCTGGGCATTCAGGTGAGAGCATGGCCACATCCCATGAAGAAGGAGTAGCAGAGGAAATGGGTAGGAAGGTCACTGACACCAAAGTAAAAAGGGACTTCAATGTCAGGTTAAGAAATGTGAAGTTTAATTCTGATGGCAAAGTGCATGCATTAAACCACGCTAGGTGTTTGCTTTAAAACAACTTTACAGGAACTTCCGTGGTTGTGTAGTGGTTAAGCATCCGCCTGCCAATGCAGGGGACACGGCTTCGAGCCCTGGTCCGGGAAGATCCCACATGCCGCGGAGCAACTAGGCCCGCGAGCCACAACTACTGAGCCCATATGCCACAACTAGATAAAGCCCGCAGGCAGCAACGAAGACCCAACGCGGCCAAAAATAAATAAATAACCAGATATAAGACAACCAACGGAATTCCCCACAATTCACACCTAGAAACGGCTCTTTTAAAATAAAACAACTTTACACACCAATGTCAAGTATGTGATTTCAAGCGCTGAGTGGACATTTGGATTCCACCCAATTGCTTGGAAAAGGCATTTTAATTATGCGAAACTTTTGCTGTATTTCGCATTGTTGTTCTAAGCTTTGTCCTTTCAGTTCCACTGCAGCCGCCATGTGCGCGTTCACCAAGAAAAATGAGAGGCTTCCAACAGCCCCTCTGCATCCCTCACCCCGCCCCGCTCTCAGTGAGCCCTGAGTGTGAGACAGTTCACGCACGTGAAATTACCTGTGTGTAACGCCGCCAAGCACAGCTGTGCAGGAGGACGGTGGACCGAGCTCTCTGTGACCAGTCGTGTCACCTGCCAGGAGCCGCAGGAAGGGCTCACGGTCCCTACTGGAGCAACGTCAGAGCCCATCCTCCAAAGCGGCCCTGAGGGCCGTGTGTGCCCACGGGGGTCACCTTTTCCACATCACTTAGAGCCACCCCATTTGTAGCTGATCCCCCCCCTTGCCCCTTTCCAGGCTTTAAACAGGGACCTCAGCCCCTTTTGCAGGAAGATCCTCACATATGCCTCCCAGCTCCAGCAAAGCCTTTCTTTATCCACAGCTGTTCTTTGATCGATGGAACCAGAGTCCAGACCAGGGTTAAGGAGAGGTCATTTTGATGATGGTACCGAGAAGCCTTCAACAGAAATAAAATAGAACCCGTGGCAGCCTAGCTTCATCTGACCGGGGACTATTTTTTTCCCACCAGTACACCACACGGGGTCATAATTCTCTGTCTAGTGAAAACATCGGCCCCTTTTACATATTCATTAAAAATAATTTTTTCATTATTATAAAATGCTTTTAATTTTTTATTACCTAGTTAATAATAAACATGAATCACCAATGAGATGAGTATTGTCAAGAAACAGTGAAGATACAGACTCAGTATTCCAGTACTTGTGTATTCTTAAATTATCCAACAACAATCTAAGATGTTTATAATTATTATTAATGTTCACCATCAGAAAGCTCGATGATGTAACCCAGGCCAATAGCTCTCGTTCTTCTAGATCCTTCTGCCAGAGCAGAAATCACAGGAGGGCTTATTTCCTAAACATCCTGCCTATCACAGCACATGAAAATTGCTGGTGCAGTAATATTGTTTTAAAGCTCTAAATGAAAAGAGTGACAGGCAATGTGGTAATCCCTCCCGTGCATATAGGAACGAACCAGCCTTTGTTTTGTTTCATGAGGTAAACATTATCATCTGACTCATAAAATGACTCCTTGCATTCTAAATAAACTAATCTTGGTTATTCCCCTTAATAACATATATTGGTGCACATATAAACCAAGGCAAGATTTGCTAAATTATTGTGGATAGCTGTGGGCAAAAGAGCCGTACCAAAGGAGGCACATTCCATGGCTTTAGCGCTGTCAGGAGCTCATACTGTTTTAGTTTTTTTTTTTTTTTTTTTTTGTGGTACGCGGGCCTCTCACTGTTGTGGCCTCTCCCGTTGCGGAGCACAGGCTCCGGAAGCGCAGGCTCAGCGGCCATGGCTCACGGGCCCAGCCGCTCTGCGGCATGTGGGATCCTCCCAGACCGGGGCACGAACCCGTGTCCCCTGCATCGGCAGGCGGACTCTCAACCACTGCGCCACCAGGGAAGCCCCTGTTTTAGTTTTTAAAATTTCTGGTTTCTCCACTCTAGCAGCCAGAGAGCTGCAACTGTAGACCTGGGTTCTTGACGTCGGGCACCGCTCGCTGTTATTTCCAGCCAAGTGAGACAAACGAATCCTTTCCACGTGATCCCCTCCAAGTTTAGCTCCCTTTGCTGTCTTCACACAGATCGCTTCACCTCCCGAGCACGACAAGTCTGGGCATCACTCAGCGGCAATTACAGAGTTCCAATTCCCCAAAGCAAATGACGATGCAAGGGAATCGTCTAAGGGTCCCCCCAGAACGTAAGTCACGAATCCTAAGAACCTACTTTCACAGAGGCCCATAGTAGTTACCAGTTAATCTCCCAGGTCTGTTGTACAATCAATTCCACAACAAAGGAAAACATTGAGAAATTGTTTAAAATGCTGCATGCATTTTAAAAGTCAATAAATACGATCATCTTCAAAACAACAATACTAGAAAATTAACATCTAACCACTAAATTAGAACCGTTCAGTCAGAAGTACAGTGTAACACATCTAAACCATTGTTGGGTTTACGTGGAGGATGGAGAAGAAAAACCACATCGGTGGGCAAGGTCCCCACAGGCAGGTCCAGGGCAGGACCCCCAGAACGTTGCCACCTCCTGTTCAGGTTACTACCACCATTGCCTACAAGCGGGTAGTTCTTGAGCTAAAAGTACCCTCCAAGCTGGTAAACTGGAAGACAACTAAATCTGCTCAATATTTACCAGCAATGACTCCTTTTCCCTGACAAATATTATATTGAATTTGGTCGCTTTGCTAAGAGGCAGTGAACAATTGGACATTCCAGAGCATCTGTGCCATAAAGACACCAACACAGATTGGTGGTCAGTCATGTACAAGCTAAAGTTATTGTGTCCTCAAGAGACAGGGAGTAAAACTGATAGGAAAGAATGCTAACGGCAGCAGGAAATATGAATAAACTACCCTAAAGGGAAAGCTGTGTGGACTGAGAGGTCGAGTCTATATCAACACTTAATAAAACAGGAGTTAACAAAATTAACAGATACCATTTAATATCAACAATTAACCTATAATTAACACCGATGACTAAAACTGAGATAGCCTACATCACAATCTTTAAAATTGGCAACTCAACTCCTGGTAGAGATTAACTAATGATTTTCTAACTTGGATTTTGCCATATATATATATATATATATATATATATTTTTTTTTTTTTGCCATATATTTTTTTAAAAGCTTAAGAATAAAACTGTGCCCACAGAACCTTTGCTTCGCTCGCCCTCACCCCGCCATTCAACTGGCTACTCTCAGCTCCTTGACCTCTGGGACACCAAGACCCCCAGGCTGTGTTTCCTACCCACCGTATTTCACCTAACAGAAGAGCCACTGATTATTAGATGCACTGTTATCTTCTGGGCCTCAAAGAAAGAAAAAGAAAAAGGCCAAATCTAAAGCCTTATCACAATCCATTGTAATTAACAGGGTCTACCTTAACTCGTAGTTCCTTCGGATCCCAATGTCACCGCCCTAGTCCGGGTCCCCGCATAGCTCACGTGGACTCAGGAGACCCCCCAGCTCGCCCCCTTCCTCTCACCCCTCCAGCCTCTTTTCTACACCACTGCCAAAGCGACAGGTTTTTCAATACAAGTCTGATCATACCGTGCAAACCTGATCACTCTGGGCTTAAAGACCTAACTCCTTCGGGGAGGCTCCAAGACCCCGAATGATCTGACTTCTATCACCTCCTTGCCTCACCCCTCCGCAGCTTCTTAGTCAACTTCTCACCCCCGATCCCATCCCACCCCTCTTCACACACCAAGCTCTCCCCGCCTCCAGCCTCCACACCCTCTGCTTCCTCCGTCAGCTACCCCTGCTTCTCCGCCTTGTCCACTCTGTCTGTATTCACCCCTCACCCCCACGAGCACTCTCCCCAAGGACAGACCCCCTGTGACACATCCCCACCGCCTTCTGCGCTATGCCTGCATAGCCCTTTGTATACCTGGGATGACTGACGTAATTATCAGCTTAATTATGTGTCTTTCCACCTTGAAATTCTACGATGACAGGGATTCGTTTTCATCAGAGCGGATTCCCCAGTGTCTAGCACAGGATCTGGTACGTGTAGGTGCCCCGTGTTGGCTGACGGACCAACAATTGTGGGTGATGGTCAATGCGGTTCTACCAAACATTATTTGGCAGAAACCAGTTTTTGCTGCAAAATATTAATAGGTGTTCTAAGGAAGAGGTTCTCAAAGTGTGGTGCTGGGCACACATTAAGCATTTAATAAATCTTAGGTGTGCTGCTACTGCTGACTATGATGACAGCCACAAACGCAACAATAACTAACAAAATATCGTAAGAGGTTTCGCTTTTTAAATACTCCATGACTGAGGTCTCTGCGGTTTTCATCCAGACAAGTGTCTAAGAGCAACCTCTCATAACCAATAGTAACCGTTGATTCTAAAACCCCAGGACAGGAAGACAATCCCGGGGCAAGTTTAAAAGGCCGACGATCAAGAACTGATACTGACGACAAATGCTGTCAGGGACGTGTATTTTCCTCTCACTTATAAGGATCAAACTGGATTATCTGCAAGTGTGATAGAAGAACAACGTTTGCTGTCTTTTAAATGTTAAAGAACATAACATATGAGCTACAACAAAGAAATTACTTTTCTCATTTGCCAACTCCAGTGATATCTGGTCGTTTGTAATAGGACAGGTATTCTCCAGGGAAACGTGCCCTGGACACACGGTGTAACCATTTCACATCAGAGAGTCCCCAGCTGGCCATGATGTTCCTAGCTGATTACTTGGAACTTGCAATGAATTTTTCCACAGACATTAAATTCGAAGACACGGTCTTAGTAATTTTCATACCAGTGGTACCGTGGTATGCGTGACACACTGCGGATTAATAGGCTTTATGTACTATGACATGATGCAAAACACTGTGCGTTAAACAGGCTTTAGGAGTCCACTTTGGAACCCAGACACATTTGTTAGAATAAGGTTTCTATGAGAAAATAGGTCCCAGGGCCCAGGAAGACCAGAAGCGATGAAAACGCAAGCCTCCCCTCACTTTCTCCCCCTTCACTCCTTCACCTCCACCCCAGGACGGTGGCCACAGCCCCAGGTAGGAAGGCAGCCCAGGGATCCAGGTGCACCCCATTCTCACCCCAGCGTGTCATTCACCACACAGAGCCGAGGCCCCCCAACCTCCTTACCTTCCAGCTCTGGCAATCTTAACAAAACATGGAGGAAACTGCTCATCAGACGCCTGGAGACGTGCCCTCTCCCAGGTGCCCCCTACTCACCGCTCACCTGGCCCAGCCCCCAGCCCTTAGTCCCCAGCCCCAGCCCAGGCTTCCAGCCTGGTTCCCAGACCCCCTTCCTAGCCACAGTTCGGCCCAGGCAACGGCCCTTCTCCCCTTGGCGGCGTTCTCAGACCCACGCCCCAGGGAGGGAGTCCACGCGGCCAAGCCCCCCTTAGGCCCCACCGCGCTCCCTCAAACAGACACCATACACACATGCACAGCCACACACATCATACTCACACTCACTGCAACACACACACCCCGCAGATCATACACACACAGCCACACGCACACCACACACATCATATGCACACTCACTGCAACACACACCACAGATCATACACACACAGCAACACACACACCAACACGCCACACACATTATACGCACATGCACAGCAACACACCACACACATCATCCACACACACACCAACACACATCATACGCACACTCACTGCAACACACACACCACACAGATCATACACACACACCAACACGCCACACACATTATACGCACATGCACAGCAACACACACACACACACACACACACACACACACGCAGCAGTGGGCTCAGGCAGGCACTGGGCGGAGAGTGAGTGCCGGGGTCAGGGAGGCGGGGACACACAGGACAGTATCAGGACCCACGAGGAGAGGCGCGGTGGAGCCCGGCGTGAGGGCGTCGTGGGGACGGTCGGCAGCGCCCTCGTAACAGCGAGCTGGAACCGCTGGGAAGGTGGCGCTGCGCCCGCGGGGAAACCCAGGCCGGCCAGTGACCTTGACCCCGGCCCGCGCGCTCCCGACCCTCCTCGGCATCCCGCCCGCGGCGCCCATGCGGCCCCCGCGAGCGCGCCTCCCCCCCCCGCCCCGGGAGAGCCGGCCTTGCCCCCGCCCCGGGCCGAGCCGCTCACAGCCACGCGCGCGCGGAACCCGCTCCGGGACCCCGACGGCCACGACCCGGCGGCCGCGCCACACAACCGGGGCCTGGCGCCCCGCCGCCACCTCCCCGCGGCGACACCCCTGCCCACGGGGTGGGGGGGCGCACGGGAAGAGAGTCAGGGCGGCGGTCGTCAGGGTCGGCCCTCCACTCCGAGTCCAGGGCCTCCCTCGCACACACGTGGTCAGCACTGACCAGGGTTTCCTGCGAGGGGCGCGGACGCCTGCAAGGCGCGGAGGAAGGATCGCCGAGGGGAGCCGAGAAGCCCCGTCCTCTGCGCTGGCCGCCCCCCTCCCCGCCCCACACTGTCCCCACGAAGGATTCCCACCAGAGTGACAGCCCGCAGCACCGGACACACAGCAGGTCGCCGCGGACGCTGCGAGCAGCCGGGCTCCTGTCGCCCGACGCCCCGCGGCCGTCCTGGGCCGGTTCCCCACGTCGCCGCCCGGCGAGTCCCCTGCGGGCGCCCCCAGGCCTCAGCCGTCGCGCTGCGGCCACAGCTGCCTGGGGGGAAACCGCTTCCCCGCCGGAGGTTAAAGCCGACGATGTTCGACGACACCCGCGCAGTCCGCGCGCTCCCGCCCGCCCCGCTCCCCCGCCCGCAGCCCTGCCCACAGCCCCGCGCGCTCCCGGCCCCGCCGGCCCCGCCCACAGCCCCGCGCGCCCCCGCCCGCAGCCCAGCCAGCGTTGCGGGGAGCGAGCCCGGAGCGCAGGGCCGGCCGGCGCGCGGGGCCGCGGGGCTCCCCGGAGGACGGGGCTGGGTGGGGGGGAGCTTGCGCCAAAGGAAAACCGAAAATGAGCACAGACTTCTCTGAGCCTCCCTCGCCGAGAAGAATTGCATTCACACAGCGAAGAGCCGCGAGGTACACAGCCGCGGCGGCAACCCTATTTTGAGGGCGATTTTCATTTACACCTTCCAAGAATGACCATCCTGACCATGGCACCTGTTAGAAAGGTTGTGCCTGCTCCAGAGGAGGTTCAAGGTAGAGTCCACCAGCGAGTCCACCCGACCTCCCGGGCTCGGAGCAGAGAAAGGGGCTTGAGTGGGTCCCCAGGGGGTTCCCAGCACCTTCTGCCCGGGCAGACGCCCCTCGCCCGCGGGGGGTCTGGGTTAGAACTTCAGTGTCCTTTGTACTGTGACCCTCATCGGTTAAAATTCTTATATTTTGGAGACACTTGGTGTTCTTAGTTCGGTTTTATTTGTTAATCGATGGTCCCGTATGAACTTCTATTAATAAGCCCCCAACTCAGAGGCCCGCTGGAGACCCCCAGACCCCTCCGGCTGGAGCCTCAGAGCAGGGAGCAAGGGGGAAGTGGCCTTCCTTCCAACAGTCCGGCCCCTCCCAGGCTGCGGGGTGGGGACGTGTCGGAGGGCGTTGGTCCCCACACGCGCACCTGCTCCACGTCGGGGATGAGCACGCTGCCAGTTTCCCTGCACGCTCCCATTGCTGGGTGAAACCGAGGGGAACGTCCTTTCCAGCAGTCTTTTCTACCAGGAGAAGGGCCATTTCTCTCTAAGTAAGCACCTCACGGGGATTCCCATTAAATAAAATTGCTTGACGATGACCTAATTTGTTCATTCAAGAGGATAAACTCGTCCTATCCATACATTATTTTTGTTATGATTTCCGTTGTTAAATTATACATAAAAGGCCACCAAGCCTACTTTAGAAATGCAGCGTTTTCAGAACATGAATCTTAATGAGATCCTTATTTTAAACGGTGCCTGAGAATGTGCGTTATTTTAGATGCCTCTCTATATTTTCACCAATTTGTAATCCTAAAGGCACTTTCTAAAAATTGTTGTAAAATGCATTTTCTTAGACTATGTTCATTCACTACCTTAGACCGACCTGTTGCCTTTTTGGTTTTAGGTTATTTTGGGGTGAACGAAAGATAAAATATATAATTAAAAGAGGTTTTCCAAAATGATGCACCCTCTCATGTCCATCACCTGCAAATTAAGCCCCTTTACAGTTTTGCCTTTCCTAGGTCCACTCTTCTGTAGACCTTTCTCACTTTTCTTCTGATAAAGTCTTTTCAAACGTGAACAAATCCATAAACGTGTGTTTCCATAAACGCGTTCTTCGGACGCCAGTCCTGCAAGATCATCGGTGGAAAGAAAACTGGCCAGCGCACCTGGGAAACCCGGCTCCTTCGCCCCCTTGGGATGTTTACAGATCACAGTACGGCTCTCAGTCAAGACACCTGCAGAACTTGGTGTAGCCCAGCATTTCTCAAATTGGCATGTGGAACCTGTATCCGAACAAGACTCATTTACATGCTGTGGAACTTTTATTTCTAGGATTACATGTTGGCAATTAGTGATTAAACCATCTAACATACAGAATAGGTCACCTAAAACTGGGGTAAGTCAAGATGCAGCATAAGAATTTTTTTCAGAGAATGAAGAGGAAGCAGACCCTAACTGCCATTTTTTGGGAATTTTGTAAATCCACTGAGTTAAAAAAAGAATGCTTTAAATATCTAGGTGAACAATCAATAGATGAATGGATAAAGAAGATGTGAGATAGATATATGTACACACACACACACACACACACACACACACACTGGAATATTACTCAGCCATAAAAAGGAATGAAGGGCATCCCTGGTGGCGCAGTGGTTGAGAGTCCGCCTGCTGATGCAGGGGACACGGATTCGTGCCCCGGTCCGGGAGGATCCCACGTGACGCGGAGCGGCTGGGCCCGTGAGCCATGGCCACTGAGCCTGCGCATCCAGAGCCTGTGCTCCGCAAAGGGAGAGGCCACAACAGTGAGAGGCCCGCGTACCGCAAAAAAAAAAAAAAAGGAATGAAATTGCCATTTGCAGCAACATAGATGGACCTAGAGGGTATTATGCTAAGCGAAATACATCAGACAAAGACAAATACTGTATGATTTCACTTATATGTGGGATCTTAAAAACAGAACAGATAAACATAACAAAACAGAAACAGAGTTACAGATACAGAGAACAAACAAATGGTTGCCAGAGTGGAGGGGAGCAGGGAGAGGAGAGAAATAGGGGAGGGAGATTAAGAGGTACAAACTCCCAGCTGCAAAACAAATGAGTCATAGGGATGAAATGTACAGGGTGGGGAACAGAGTCAAGAACTATGTAATATCTTTGTACAGTGACAGTAACTAGATTTATCATGGTGATCGATTTGAAATGTATAGAAATATTGAATGTTGTGCAACAGGAACTCACATAGTGTTGTAGGTCAATTACACTTCAAAGACAAACACACAGACAAACTCATAGAAAAAGAGATCAGATTTGTGGTTACCAGAGGCAGGGGGTGGGAAAAGGGGGTTGGATGAAGGGGGTCAAAAGGTACAAACTTCCACAAGAAGGACCTACCATATAGTACAGGGAACTATACTCAATATTTTGTAATAAGCGATAAAAGAATCTGAAAAAAATAGATATGTATGTATAGTTATACTTTGTTGTACACCAGAAACTAACATAGCATTATATATCAACTCTACTTCAATTAAAAATAAATGAATAGGGACTTCCCTGGTGGTGCAGTGGTTAAGAAGCCACCTGCCAATGCAGGGGACACAGGTTTGAGCCCTGGTCCAGGAAGATCCCACATGCCGTGGAGCAACTAAGCCCGAGAGCCACAACTACTGAGCCCACGTGCCACAACTACTGAAGCCCGTGCGCGTAGAGCCTGTGCTCCGCAACGAGAAGCCACTGCAATGAGAAGCCCGTGCACCACAACAAAGAGTAGCCCCCGCTCTCCGCAACTAGAGAAAGCCGGCGAGCGGCAACAAAGACCCAACACAGCCAAGAATAAATAAATAAATAAAATTTAAAATAAATAAATACACTTTTTAAAATAATAAATAAATTAAAAGATCTCTGGAATTTGGAGGAAACAGAACATTTTAAAATATATCAATTATTATGAAAGTAATCTGATTTATTATAGATCATTTGAAAGAAAAAGGCCAGTGAAAAAAAAAGGAATAAAAAATCTATGTTCCTACCGAAAAAAAAGAAAGCTACAAACTTCCAGTTATAAGATAAATAAGTACTAGGGATGTAATGTACACTATGATAAATGTAGTTAACACTGCTGTACGTTATAAATGAGAGTGGTTGAGAGTAAATCCTAAGAGATCTCATCACAGAAAAATAAATTTGTTTTCTATTTCTTTAATTTTGTATCTATATGTGATGATGTTCACTAAACGTACTGTGGTAATATTTTCGTGATGTATGTAAGTCAAATCATTATGCTGCACACCTTAAACTTATACAGTGTGTGTGTCAATTACATCCCAATAAAACTGGGAGAATATATATATAAACTATAAACTAAATGTATATATATAAACTATATAAACAGACACTGTGTCAAAACCCTGAAACTACACAGAATAAGAAGTTTCCAGAAATATCTTTTTTCTCCTGCGGGAACTACAACCCAAAGTGTAGTAGATTTCATCTTTGTTGAGTCAGACTTCCTCAGCCCCCATCTCACCTGGAGTATTTAAAACTCATCCCCTTTATATAGACTCCTACAGTGTTCTTGGAAGTGAATGCAATGCTCAGGAGAAGGGCCCCCAGTCCTAAGCTGCTCTAGTGCTTGAGTCCCACCTTTGTCCCAAAAGACAACCCTGCACCCCAACAGGCTGTGTGCTCCCAGAAGGTCTGCATGGTTTTCAAGTCTTTTTGACACCCTCTTTCCCTTAAGGCAGAGGAAAAAAACATGCAAACATCACCCTTGAGAACGAGAAAAGTCAAACTAGCAGCCTAAGGGCTGCTCAAACCTTGGCCCATCTGGACCAACTTTGACCGAATGAAAACATTTTATAAAAGGAACTCCAGGTGTCTCAAGCACCTGGCCTCATAGGAAGTGAGGGGCAGCCAGATGAAGGGAGTTGCATTTAGTCCTTTTGCATCAGAGATTCTTCAGAAAGTGAGAGAGAAGTGTTTACATTAAAACACTTAACAAATTGCTTTTAGATACCCCTTCCCATCCATGGCTCCCACTAGGACCCTTTCTCCTCCACTCTAAACCCCCCACCACACACACACACATAGGCACAAAAGGTAACATGAATATAACTAAGAAATTATGCATTAAATGTGTCTCATGTTCCTCTCAACACTTAGCAGAAACACTAAGCAAAAAATAGATGCTCCATAAATACTAATCAATTGGTTACTTAATTGATCAACTAATAGGCCTTCTAAAGTTACTTATTATCAGAGAGAACCTGGACTTACACTGTAAACACTTTGTTCCTGTTTTACCCAGGAGATTATTTTCTATTTCAAGAGAGTCTCACAGTTTAAACTGAACTGTGAAAAATGAACCAAAACAGGCGGGCAGATACTTCTCATATTTTAGTCCACCCACAAAATTTGCGTTATGTCTGATGACATTTGTCAGATGCCACCAAGCCCTTCCTATCCATCATCCTCTCCCACATAGAACAGCCTGAAACTGCACATTTGCTTTCTGTCACCTAATAATTATTAATTTTATGGAAACTTTTAAAAGGAAAGAAAATGATAGGCAAAATATATTTCATCTAAAGCCCACTGAATGGTTGCTTTTTAAGACATAAGCACAGGCTTCTTTTCATCACTAAGAAATACAGGTATCACATTACATAGACCATTAAACCCATGAGTTTATCTTGAGAAATTTCATCGTACTCAGCCATAGGAAGACCCAGCGTTTGCTACTTAAAACGCTTATATTGGCTAGATACGTTTAAAGTAGAAAAAGTTATCCAGTGTGCATCTGGTTAAGGATCTGCAAGCAGGGATTCATATTTCTCATACTTTCACAGAAAATGAAAGTGATAATTAGCAAAATTAAAATCCTCTGAATCTACATGTGTAAGACAACTTCCCCTTTTTCCGTTATTTTTAATCCTCCAAGGAGTGGAAGAACCGAAAGAGATCTTTCAGTGTTGATTCAAAGAAACTAAAGTCTTTTTCTGTTCGGAAGAAGTAATTTCTTAAGGCAGCTTAGATAGTCTTTAAATAATGATACTTTGTAGAAAATCAAGTGTTAGTCATACCTTGGGAAATTAGATTCGATTTTATACTATGTAAATGTAAGTGCTTTTGATTCAAGCAATGATTGAGCTCTGTGCCTTCCTGGCATGGTGCTCAGCGCCCTAAGAAAAGGACACCCAACTATCGTCTTTCAATTTTCGTGACCTTCAAGTCCAGGACTGCTCCTTCATTCTTGTTCTCCTCCTCCAGGGCTATTTTAGGGAGGTTTGATGGGCCCCATATCCACGATCTATCCAAGCCAAAGCAAGGTTACTGATGGGATCTCCTCTCGTTATGTTTACCCTTGAGAGTTCTCTCGGGTCAGGAAAATGGGGCAGCTGCATGCTGGTGTCTATGCTGCCACCTCTGAGCCTTATAAGGAAAGACATCCCACGGAGAGGACCGCAGACCTGTGTCACATGCTGTGTCTGTGTGGTATTCATACTTTTTACATGTGGGGAGGGGAGCTCACAGACCCTCTGGAGAGAACATTAGGAAAACCCTGGACCCTCTTCCTGGAAGAAAAACACATGCACACAAAAATTCGGACTCTGAAGCCCATCCACGTACCCCTGTGTAGACCACACATGCAGCAGATCAATCTCATTTTTTGTGCTCTATCATAAAACTCTGTAAAATGGAAGAAAGTGAGAGTTCTGGGAAGATGATTAGAATGTGACATTCAGAAAGGAACTTTGATTTTTAGTTCAAAGCTGGCTGTGTATTGAAAGAAAAAAAAAACCTCTCCATCAACTTTTCCCTGCAGCCGAGAATGTTTGGATTTCATTTCAAAGTTCATCAATGGGAAAGCTCATTGGGAGTTCAGGGTGGTATTTCCAACAGAAACATTATGCTTTGATACCTCCCTGGTTAACCCCTCAAATCCTCCCAGAGCTGAATTTGGGTCAGATGACGATCTGGAGCTTGTAGTCTCTTTTTTTTTTTTTTTGGTGGGGTGGGTGCGTTGGGTCTTCATTGCTGCGCACCGTCTTTCTCTAGTTGTGGCGAGCGGGGGCTACTCTTCGTTGTAGTGCACGGGCTTCTCATTGCGGTGGCTTCTCTTGTAGAGCACAGGCTCTAGGCATGCAGCTCAATAGTTGTGGCACATGGGCTCAGTTGTTGTAGTTCTCGGGCTTCGTTGCTCTGCGGCATGTGGGATCTTCCCGGACCAGGGCTGGAACCCATGTCCCCTGCATTGGCAGGCAGATTCCTAACCACTGCGCCACCGGGGAAGCCCTGTAGCCTGTAGTCGCTTCATTGGCTTAGCTTACAGCAATGTCGTCTGTTTCTACCAACACTTTTGCAGTCCAGGTAGCACAGAATCCTCTGCTGCCTCTACATTGTTTTGAACATATCCCAGCTCTTTCCTGATCTGGAAGCCTCCCTGGTCCAGATGGAAATGAAGCCACTGCCTCCCATTTCTACGTAGGGACGGGGACGCGTCCTTAGAGCATCTGAGAAGCTGCTGGAACTAATCCACCCGGTCTTCCTCCCTAATGGGCGATTGGCAGACACCTAAAGAGCTATCGACTGGCCCAGACAGTCCAGCACCCTGGTCATTTTACGGGTCAGTGTGACCAAGGTATTGACCCAGGAACATTTGGGACCCTATACATATTGCCTCCGTGAAATTAACACTCTCTTTATGAGATCCCCCTCGTACCTGCTGTTTACTGAGGAAGGAAGCTATTTTTAACATCCTCAGAGACAGAACCTGATTGCTCCGTCTGCCTGAAGGACAAGTTCTCCCAATCTGCTTTTTGTTTCCATTGAGTTTGATTTTTATCTCTGCTTTGTTATGCCCATAGCTCTCAGGTAGTGTGTAATTCCATCGACATCCAGTATTTTATCTTGAAAAATAAATCATTATTTTATGGGGGGAAACGTTTTCCCAACGTGCTGCGTGTTGGCTACAGCTAACAGCGATTTGAGACTCTTAGCTGATGAAGCCATGAGCCCTAATAATATTGCCTCTACCCGGAGCTGGGCTGCTTCAGGAGTTTTATTAATGTAATAAAATGTAGCTTTTACAGTTATCTACAGTATGTAATTACAAATGCATATTATTGATATTATCAGTGTGATGCTTGAGGTTCCTTTTCCATTAATGGAAACTCTGCATTTTATATATTAGTTATACAAAGAATTAATGATGGTTTATACAAGTCTGTCTACAAGCAGACATTTTAGAAGCAATTATACTCATACTAGAGCAGTCCTCTCTTGAATAATGGTTTTGTTCCAAAAGACGATTTTAAATGCATTTGTTCATAAACATAACATGGTACTCTACAAGGAGTAAAATGAACACGGTCAGGAAAAGCTCAGTTTTACAAGAGAACAATAGGTGTGGAACATGGCAGCGGTTCTTGCGAAATTTCATCCAAAGATATTTTCCTTTGACTATATTCTTTGCATCCCTAAAAGTGTTGATAACAAGGACTCCGAACTCAACTTCCACCTTCCAGCCCACGCATCACAGGGGCTTCGAGGCACTAGTTCCGCCCCCAGTTGCCTGGATAACTGTACTCGTCGTTCAGATCCCCAGCTCAAGCTCCATTTGCTCAAGGAAGTTTTCCCTTACTAAGTCAGAGTCTCCGACTGTGAGTTTCTTAGCACCTTGTACATTTACCCAATACTGCGATTTTATGATTACTAATATTATTATGATTAATATCTATCTCCCCCATCTCTCCGCTTTGTGAAGGCAATGTCTTCTTGTGGTCCCCTCTCCAGTCCCCAGTGTCTTCAGTAACCAGCGTATAGTAGATCATGAATGATTGGGTGAATGAATGAGTGACTGAATCACAAAACATTGCCTCATGCCAGGCACTATAAGAGTCATGGACTCTGCCGCCAGACTTCCCAGTTTTGAATTCCATTTCTGCCACCTACAGCATGAACACATTTTCCACATCTATAAAATAGGAGAAATGATCATTCTTACCTTATGGGAGTGTTATGAAGTTTAGATAAGTTAATAGGTACAGATCACGTTGAATTGTGCTGGACACATGGGAAGCATGTATATATATCATTAAATAATAATAATTATTATTATTGTTGTTGTTACCTCTGACTTTAACAGTGATAAAGAAGATTCTTAAAAAAAACTAAAGACCTCTAAAACCATTATGGGGAATTCCCCGGCTTCCCAGCGGTTAGGACTCTGAGCTTTCACTGCTGGGGGCCTGGGTTTGAGCCCTCGTTGGGGAACTAAGATGCCACAACCCGTGCAGTGCTGCCCCCCCCCGCAAAAAAATAATTATGATGTTAAATCCCTGGAGTTCTTATCCTGACCCTTGTGGCAAATTTAATTTATGACCCAGCTGAGGACCCATCCCTTGACCAAGTACAGCACATGTCCTTGTTCACCATTTAAAAAATTTTTTTCCACTTTTACATTGCCTCTCCTTACTAGAATTTTAAACTCGCTTGCTGGTTCTGCACTTGCAGGTCGTGAAGAGGTTAATCGTGTCTGGATGACACTTCAGAAGTAAGCCCTGGTTCAGCAAGTGTCCCATAGGCTAGAGCTGAATTAACACGACCCCAGGCGCTACCGGTCCCATCGTTGGTGGCCTGACTCACTCTTGTCACTCATGCCCTGCAGGGGACCCCTCCGGACAGGCACTCAGAACAGCCTCCGCAGCTCTCCTGCTCTTTCCAACCCATTTGACTTTTCGTTTTCTTTTAATAAGGTATTTTATTTATTAATTTATTTTATTTATTTATTTTGGCCGCGTTGGGTCTTCGTTGCTGAGCGCGGGCTTTCTCTAGTTGCGGCGAGGAAGGACTACCCTGCGTTGCGGTGCACAGGCTGCTCATTGCGGTGGTTTCTCTCATTGTGGAGCGCGGGCTCTAGGCGCACGGGTTTCAGTAGTTGCAGTACGTGGGCTCAGTAGTTGTGGCGCACGGGCTTAGTTGCTCCGCGGCATGTGGGATCTTCCCAGACCAGGGCTTGAACCCGTGTCCTCTGCATCGGCAGGCAGACTCTCAACCACTGCACCACCAGGGAAGCCCTCTGGCCTATTTTTTTTTTTTTTTTTTTTTGCGGTACGTGGGCCTCTCACTGTTGTGGCCTCTCCCGTTGCGGAGCACAGGCTCCGGACGTGCAGGACCAGCGGCCATGGCTCACGGGCCCAGCCGCTCCGCGGCATGTGGGATCTTCCCAGACCGGGGCACGAACCCGTGTCCCCTGCATCGGCAGGCGGACTCTCAACCACTGCACCACCAGGGAAGCCCTGTGGCCCATTTCTTAAAAAGTTTTTTTTTATTGAAGTATAGTTGATTTACAATATCGTGTAAGTTTCAGGCGTACAGCACAGCGATTCAGTTATACGTGTACATGTATCTATTCTTTTTCAAAGTCTCTACCCATTTAGCTTATTACAGAGTATTGAGCAGAGTTCCCTGTGCTATACAGTAGGTCCTTGTTGGTTATCTGTTTCAGCCCATGATTTTTAAAACAATGCTAACTCCAGCTTGATTACAAAGCTACCACACAGGTCATCTCTAAAATTCAACGACATTAAGGGTTTAGTCTGGACTTCTTAAGCAAGCAGAGTTAAATGGAATTGGAATAAGAACTTTTGGTTTACGGAAGGTGAAGAAACTTCTAGAACACGTTTCTTCACAAAAATGGGATGGACCTCATCGGGCTCAAGAAATCCGAGGGGAAGAAGCGGTTGGCATCCTTATTTCAGAACTGGGAAGAAGGAGGGGAGGCCACGGTGTTCTGGGGGCAGTGGGCAGGTGTCAGCCCCCAATCTGGGCCCTCTGGGGCAGTTACCTCATCTAATTCACAGTGAGCACAGCCGCTGTGGTCTCATCTTCATTCGACAGATTAAAGACTCGATGCTCAGAAGAGTCACATCTTATGCTAAAGGTACCACAGATATCAGCTGGCAGAATTAATACCTGAACCCTGCGCTGACACACAAGTGCATGCTTTTCATAAAGCAGGATGGGTGCCCTGTGAAAACTGTCCCCTCATCTGCCTGAATAGGGAGCTCTTCACCATGGAATGACGTCCACATCCCTTTCCTGTCATACACTACAGCTACTGTTAATTTTCTTTTTTTTAATTCATTTTTATTGGAGTATAGTTGCTTTACAATGCTGTGTTAGTTTCTGCTGTACAGCAAAGTG
Source organism: Orcinus orca (assembly GCF_937001465.1). NCBI lineage: Eukaryota > Metazoa > Chordata > Mammalia > Artiodactyla > Delphinidae > Orcinus > Orcinus orca. Next base: position 30,696,749 of record NC_064559.1, read on the forward strand.
AATCAGTTATACGTATAAATATATCCCCTCTTTTTTAGATTTCCTTCCCATTTAGGTCACCACAGAGCATTGAGTAGAGTTCCCTGTGCTAAACAGCAGGTTCTCATTAGTTATCTCTTTTATATATAGTATCATCGGTGTATATATGTCCATCCCAATCTCCCAATTCACCCCACCCCCCCTTTTCTCCCTTGGTAACCATAAGTTTGTTCTCTATGTCTGTGTCTCTGTTTCCGCTTTGCAAATAAGTTCATCCGTACCATTTTTCTAGATTCCACATATAAGCGATATTATATATTTGTTTTTCTCTTTCTGACTTACTTCACTCTTTATGACAGTCTCTAGGTCTATCCATGTCTCTGCAAATGGTACTATTTCATTCGCTACCATTAATTTTCTATCCATATTTCCCTTCTCACTTATCTTCTAGAACGCTAAAATTGACCTCCCCTCTGGGATTCGGTACCTCACACAGACACCCTCTTTCCCAGCTTTGTTCTCTTCTAGGTGACCTCCACCCACTAGGGACGTGGTGTGACCAGGTGTGACCGTTCCCAGCCCTCTGGGAATCTGAGCACACTTACTGACCCTTCTTCCCAGGATGCTCAGAGATCCTCTTGGATTTTGACATTTGACAGAAAAAACATGAATAAAACACATGTAAACTTGGTCTTGTTCACTGGTGACTATATAGTTATCACTCAACAAACTTCCACCCTCGGGAATCAAGCCCGGACCAGTGATGACAAATGACACCAGCATAACGACCACAGTAATTCACTGTCCTGTTTACAAATATCATTTAGCAAAGTCAAGGTTAAAGCCAGGTAATGGAACAAATTAAGGGTTGGTATTACGGGACCCTCCACAAGACTTGGCATCCACCTCAACTAAGACGCATAGCTATTATTTCATATTCATCTAAGATTTAAAATTTTTTTTCTCTGTAACAGCCTTAAAATACCTCAGGAGAGATTGTTGGAACCCTCGTGAAAACTTTTTTCAGAACTTTTAGCCCATAGAGTCTTTACTTTTTCAACTTACTTTTAAAACCCCGGACTATGGACAATTTAAGATTAGGACAAGAGGATTGCTTTTTTCATAACTAACAACAGAATCCCATGAGAGTCTGACCAGTGTTAGCCCGATGCTACCGTGTAATTCGCATTTATTATGGGGAAAAAAGTCCATTTGGACTTTTTTTAAAGAAGCCGTAGTGACAAGGTTCGCAGACATGAGCCCTGCCCTGACTGCGCAGAGGGAAGGCCGCTGAGCTTGGAGAGCCGGCAGGGCAGCCGGGATGTGTGCAGAGACTCTGCATCCTTGGTTTTAAAGGGAAAGATGTGAAAAGAGAAAAGTTCATTCTGAGATGAACGGGGGCGCTGTTTAACCTGCCCCCTTGGTAATCACCCTGTGTACGAAACGAAGGGCAAGCGGGCGCTGCATTTTCAAGAGCTCCACCTTTGGCGACACAGGATGTTTACAAATCCCTGGAGGGGAGGGTCAGGGTCCTCAGCCCACAGCCTCTGCTGACCGTCAACGCCACAGATCGGCAGTGATTTCACCCGATTAATAAATAACCACGGAGGTGAAAGAAACCATTTCACAATCTGCAAGTCGCCTCAATTTTCAAATTCCTCCAGGTCAAAAGCAATCACCAGCCAGGCTTTCTCCCCACCCCGGAAATATTTATTCTTCCTCTTCAGATGCGAACCATTCCAGAAGGTGAACAGAAACTACAGCAGGCGCGGCCTGCTTGTCCACAGCATTTACGTGCCTTACGTACCCTAAAAGTACGTAGCTTATTAATGATCTGAGCTTCCATCCTCTTCAATAAGCCGTTTTATTAGCATGACACTCCTTCACTTACAAGTGTCAAGCCATCTCGCCCTGTGTGAGCTTCCTTTCTGGTATTTAATATAAAGACAGAACAGTATTTATATCCCTCACAATAAGAGAATGGCTTGTTTTCAGGTTATACAGCCATGGTGTGATAAAGAAAGAAGGAACCTTATTTTCATTAAAAAACTTTAAAACTAAAAGTTCAAAGATAGGTTCTCCTCTCTTATTTCTTGTCAAAACATGACTTAAGACCCAAAACTAATCTACTTTCAATTTTGTTCCATATTTCAGTGCTGTCATAGTACTCAGCGGAGAGTATTGGAATACGATCATTTTTTATTTTGTTGATGTTACCGACAGCTTTATTTCACAAAGCAATCTTATACTACGTCTACCAGTGGTAGGGCACGGAGGTCAAATAGTCTATCCTTACAGGTAGCGAACTTATTAAACGGCACGTCTATTAAACCCGATGGACAACATAAAGAAACATTCCAGCAAAATACTTTAAACATAGTTCAATGAAGATATGGCCCCAAAGGGTAGTAAATAATTTAAACGGAGACCAGTAAGGAATTTGTTATACTTTTTACTAGCATCTTCAAAATTATATTTCAAACAAAGTGGTTAGAATAGACAGAAACACAAAAGCTGCAACGAAAGGCCCAGGTTCTATGGCAAACGTTCAAGAGTGTGGCTACTTCGATGCAAATCCCAACATTAATTGATCAACAGTTCTATTGCCAGGTTCATTTAAAATAATCTAGGTGTAAATATTACAAAATCGTGAGCTGAGATAACCGCTTTTAAAAAATCGTCTTCCTGACTGTCATTTTTATTCTTGTTTTGGAAAACGGTTGATTTTTAAATTCGATGTAAGATAACATTTATTCGTGACACAACTTCGCTTCTAAGAGAAAAAACTGCGTCAGAAGAGTAGTCAAAATAATGTGAAAATATTTTCTTAATTATTACATATTAAAATATTACATAATATTTTACATACACATCAAGTATTACATAATATCTGCTGTGAAAATAAATGTGATTACAAAGGATTAGAAAAAAAGTTTTGATAATGCAGGATTTTCTTTTTTCCCCTGGTATCTCTGGTAACTCTTCGATGATGAAAAAATTAAATCTATCATCCTTCTAATCACAGTGTTCCCCCCGTATTTGATTAACCACATTTACCAAAAAGAAAAAAGGGAATCCATGAAAGTGAACACAATTTCTTGTCCTCCTGTGCAAGCTGTGGGTTTTCTACCAAAATGACCAACTGAATCAGTGCCTTTTGATAAGTTTATCATAAGTAAGAGTATTTATGACATAAATAAGAGACAGAGTCTCTTCATGTTTTTTTAATAAATTTATTTTATTTTTGGCTGCATTGGGTCTTCGTTGCTGCGCGCGGGTTTTCTCTAGTTGCGGCAAGCAGGGGCTAATCTTCGTTTTGGTGCGCGGGCTTCTCATTACGGTGGCTTCTCTTGTTGCGGAGCACAGGCTCTAGCCGCACGGGCTTCAGTAGTTGTGGCACGCGGGCTCAGTAGTTGTGGCTCGTGGGCTCTAGAGCGTAGCCTCAGTAACTGTGGCGCACAGGCTTAGTTGCCCCCGTGACATGTGGGATCTTCCCGAACCAGGGCTCGAACCCATGTCCCCTGCATTGGCAGACGGATTCCCAACCACTGTGCCACCAGGGAAGTCCTGAGTCTCTTCATCTTGATGTTGGTTACCTGGTGTCTGACCAGGCAATTGGGTCCCTGATCTCTTACCAAGAATATAGATGACTTGATCAAGGGTCACTAGCAGATTCTCCTGGCAGGACAATTAATAAGATACAGAAACGTAAAACATGAGTTGTTAAAGTTAACAATTACCTCCCCACCCAGCATCACTCCACAGGCACCGTCCCTGCTTCAGCGCCCGGTAAATCATCTACCTAAATGCATTTGCACCCAATCATTTTTTAAAGTCACAATCTTTGCAGTGTCAACTTGTCAAGGGGTCAAAGGGAAGAGCAGGCAAGATTCCCACATCAATCTGCTTGTAGAAACCGTCTCATTTCATTTCAAATCACCTGCTGTGCTTGAAGCCGACGATGGACAAACCGTCTTCCTCCATAAAACCGTGACAGCCCAGGTCGAACTTGGGCCATCATTCATTGGGGCAAGTCAGGCCGCTTCTGTCATTAACTACTTTTAAACGGCTGTGCGGGGTTAAGTGATCTTGCAGGGCAGCCACAGATATAAATACTGTTTGGACAGTTTAATGTCGAGACCATTCCTCTGAGATGAAAACTGTGTAACCCAATAGAACAGTTGTCGATACGAGGATTAAGGTGCCTGTATTGTTACTGGGAGCCGTGCCTTTACACGGGTTTTGTGTACATGACCCCATAGGAGACTCTGAATGTTGTCCATCCACCTGACACAGCTCCTAGACAGTGTTCTGAGAATATTAAAAACGACTTCAGGCATTCAGAGGGCCACCCTCCGGTAGGCGTTCTTAGAGGGTTTACATTTGTCCTTGAGAGGCTGATGGGAAAATGAGAGCACCCTGCTGCTGTGGGAGGCTCCAGAGCCTCACGGTCAATTGGAATCTCAAAGGTCTACAGCTGGCCATAAAATCAGTGTGGGCAGTACGGTAACTTGTGCACAGAAGAGTCACGATAGAAGAAATAAGGCTGAAATGATGATCCCATCTCCTTTAGAGAGCTCTTTCCTGGAGGCAAACCCTGTAATATCTAAAGGTACTTAGCATATATGGGGCATGCACTGAGTGCTTTGCATGCATGACCTCATTTAAATCTCACGACCCAATGAGAAATCTATTTTTAGTCCCACTTTACAGGTGAGAAAGCTGTGGAGCAGAACTGGTAAAAATCTGCCCCCAGGTTGCACAGCTGGTAATGATGGAGAATAGAACAAATGTTGTGTCTGATTCAGGAACTAGTACAGTCAACTACGGCGCTAGACCACCTCTGCTATAATGATGCTCCTTGTGAGAAATTCCACTTGCTGGTCTTATAAAGTATTTATAATACACACTGGCTTAGGTCTCTTTAACATGCTTTAGCTGTGTGCAGAAACAGTCTGAATCATTAAAAGAAGAGAGTTGCTAAGTTACTCGGAGACCTCGAGAGAGTTAAATCCAACCAATATACAAATAACATGAAGACTTTCCAGGGGGGGTGTGGGCATGGATAGTTCTGAGAAAATCCATTTCGAAATCCTCAGTGTCAGTATGTTTTCTTTGCTAAAATTGGTCTACCTGAGTAAACATCGTACACATTCTAATTTTCTACCCCATTCACAACTGCAATTCTCCAACCTTACTTCAAAGGCACCCTCTCCACCCCCGGAGTCTTACCCGGCCCCCAGGGTGAAAATCTCCAAGTCACCAAAGACTATCTACCAGGTCCCTGAAGATCCCTCCACAATTTATCCTGTGAAGAAATGAATTTCAACCAAGAGGTTTCTGTGTTTAAAACTCATCTATCAGGACTTCCCTGGTGGCTCAGTGGTTAAGAATCCACCTGCCAGTGCAGGGGACAGGGGTTCAAGCCCCGGTCCGGGAAGATCCCACATGCCGTGGAGCAACTAAGCCCAAGAGCCACAACTACTGAGCCCACGTGCCACAACTACTGAAGCCTGCACGCCTAGAACCCGTGCTCTGCAACAAGAGAAGCCACCGCAATGAGAAGCCTGCGCACCGCAACGAAGAGTAACCCCCGCTCACTGCAACTAGAGAATGCCCGCGTGCAGCAATGAAGACCCAACGCAGCCAAAAATAAATACATAAAACAAATAAACTTTAAAAATAAATAAAACTCTATCTATCGAATGTTGTAATATACACTTACGGTATTTGATCGATTTCTAATGCTACCTCAATATGGGAGGAAAGTGTTAACCTTTAGCACCTCACAGTTGTAGGAATTGAAAACAAATTCAATTTACATGCAGAGTTTTGTAGCAGAGAATTACATGGTAACTAGTAAGGCTTTCAAACATAAAGATATTTCATCAGGATAAAATTCTGTGGGGAGTAAGAATGGAAATACAATGTCAGGAAGAAAAAAGAACAATGTTATAGAAGATGATGTTTTTTGAGTGGATGCCGCTGAAAAGCACCATGATATTCATATTCCTTAGGGTACATTCAAATCAAAGTTTCTCAAACCTCAGCACCATCGACATTTTGCCCTGATAATTCTTTCTTGCGCATTGCATTATAGGATGTTGAGCAGTGTCCCTGATCTACAGACGTACACACTCACGCACACGTGCACACTCACACACACGTACGCACGCACGCGCACATACGCGCGCACGCGTGCACACACGCACATACACACACAGAGTTGTGACCACCACAAATGCCTCCAGATGTTGCCCAAATGCTTCCCTGGGAGGCAAAACGGTCTCTGGTTGAGAATCCTTAAACAAGGGACCTAACATTTATTACACGTTTTCAAAATTTAGTATTTAAACTTATGATGAAAAATGTTAAATGTTCACTAGGAATGATGCAAGAGAGAACACAATTTTTCAAAATTATTTTTAGAGGAGTACATGGACAAACACATTTCGAGACCATTGAGTTCAATAGAAACATTCATGACCAATGTGGGGTGAGTGGAAAGAATGTGGGCCGAGTCTGGGACCCCAGGGGACCTTGGCTGGGGCTCATCCCTGTCAACCTTAACTGCCAGGTGACCCAGACCCACAGAATTTGAAGAGTAGCCGGACCATCCTAAAGGCAGGAGCAACACCATATTGGAACATGGCGACTTTGAATAATGAGCAGTTTGAAAGAAGCAGAAATAACAACGAGTGTGCACTATTCTTCAACAATTTCAAAGGGACATCTTTCGAGAAATAAATTGAGAAGGCCAGGTCCGGGAGAACATGAAGAATTTCCCAGAAATGTTAAGACCAAAAGGTCACAGACGACACAGAATTTCTGTGACTCTGTTGTAGTGTATCATGGTTATCCATGCTTACAGTGAACTTGCAAAATCGTTTCACTATAATCGTCTGGATACAAACTTGGGAGTCGAGTGGGTAGAGCCCAGGGGACCTTAGCTTCTCGTAGGCCTGATGAACAAGCCACACACGAGAAGCCAGGCCGGATGAGGCACCAAACCACCTATCAGACTGTGGCAGGAAAACCACAACCCTTAACAAAAACAAAAAAAATCAATGGAAACCATCCTGTTATTTTATATTAGTTATACCATCACCTAGCTACCTCTATTGTATAGTATCAGATATTTACAGTAATAATCCTCAAGTATCAACTAAATATCAAAGTGTAAGTACAACCTTCTTCTTGGATATCTTTAATGACTTGTTTTTTAATGACTCAACTAAGTTAAAAAAAAAAAGTTCATAGTAGCAGAACTAGGAGATGCAGATAGGCAAAACCGAGGAGATGAAATTACCCGTAAGCTCATCACTCAGAGATAACAAAAGTAGAATCTCGGGCATATTCTTTTGAAACTCTGTGTTAGAATTGGCACCTTGGGCTCTGCTCCAACCCCTGCTTTTTGCTAATAAACGCTCCAGATGCCCCCTTTTATTTTCATGGTCCTCTGCAATGATAATGCCCTTATGACGGGTCGTCTCTCGTGACCTTGGGGAGAGCATCGCTCCAGCTTTATAAGTGAGGCAGCAGAGGCCCGGGAAGCTCAGGGTCTCAAACCCACATCCTGTGCTCTGTCCTCTGAGCTACGAGCCTCCAAAAACGAAAGTAGCAACAGTCCTGGAAGCGGGCCGCATGTTCACTTCCAGGTGAGCTGCCAACGTGAAAACACTTTCATACATTTGATCCTAGTTAAGAAGGATCAAAGCAGAAACAGACTCAGAGACACAGAGAACAGACTTGCGGTTGGTTGCCAAGGAGGAGGGAGGTTGGGGTCAGCAAGTGCAAACTACTACCTACAGCATGGATGGACAACAAGGTCCTACTGTAGAGCACAGGGAACTATATTGAATATCCTGTGATAAACCATAATGGCAAAGAATATGAAAAAGAATGTAGGTATGTGTATAAGTGAATCCCTTTGCTGTACACCAGAAACTAACACAACGTTGTAAGTCAACTCTACTTCAATAGCAGAAGAGGATGAGCCAGCCAAGGGTGTATTTGGTACCTGAATCTTTAAAAGCAAAGAAAGTCAGGACGCTTCATCCTTGGATGTTCAGAGCAATCTTTCTGGAAAGTGCTACCTGGATTCTAACAGGCTGGACCTCCGTTGCTGCCTGTGTGAATACATCCATCCAGCCCCGGGGGTGGGGATTGGCAACACACAAACAAAGGCTTAACAACAAGAAGGTTAGTACTGATGAGAGGGGTGTGGTACCACGCCAGCCAAATGCTGCAGCGCCCAGCAAACAAAGGAACCGGCAGGGTCAGGAGACTAGCGTTCACACCCTCGCCTATGCGCCAGAGCGTCCTGGGCTCTGGGGACACAGCGAAGGTACAGACCAGGCAGCCAGGTGCATGGAGTCAAGCCAGGCAACTGGGAGCATAAACCCTTCTGCCCCTCCCTCGGCCGACAAGGCAAACTCTGTCCTCTGAGCCCCAGCTTCCTCGACGACAAAACGAAGGGAATGTCTAGTCCATTGTATGAAATCAGGCAATATGTCTAAACTACGTGGTACATAGTAGAATGTTTGTCGGCAGTGGATGTGCTCATGACCTTGACTGAGAGCTAACCAGGTCTGAGGGGCTGTGCCGTCACGTCACACGCATTAGTGCATTTAACCTCGTAACTCGGAGGCGTGGTAACTGGTCCAAGCACGTCAGGCACGGAGGGTAAGGTCAGTATTCAAATCCAGAGGACCCGGCTCCAGAGCTGGTGCTCAGGCATGCTCGAAGTCCATTAAATGAACAGCAAATCTCTAGGGATAACAACCTGCAAAGAGCTGGCGTTATCCGAGCATCTTCAAACGGGAATGTAATAACCACAATTAATGAGACCAGCTAGGGAATTCCCTGGTGGTCCAGTAGTTACGACTCCAAGCTTTCACTGCCGAGGGCACGGGTTCAGTCCCCGGTTGGGGAACTGAAATCCTGCAAGCCGCGTGTCTCGGCCAAAAAGAAGAAAAGAAAAAAAGAGACCGATTCTATGGAACTTCTACAGAAGTAGTATTTTTTACATGGAATTAGTACAGTGTGTTTTATAGAATAGATCAACAAAATAGCGATAATGCTGATTTTATTATTATGAGTTCAATGTCTGCCTGCCAGGGTTAGCACACGGTCACTACCTGCAGGGTGCACATCCCCTGGGGGTGAGGCCAGAGGGCTGCACTCTGCCCTTCTTGTCTAAGGACCGGGCAGGAGCTGAGCTTTCCCATGGGGGACTGGAAAACCAATGCTGGAAACTGAGAGGAGCCCCACCCTCTTGCCACCTGGATCCTCACCCTGGGCGGCCAAGTCTTCCCACCCTGGCAGCTGCACCTGAAGCAGACGCGCCCCTGCACCCCCATCCCATGGATGTAGCCTCTGCTTTCCTGGTCCCCAACCTCGGAGGGCCTTCCGTGCAGCGCGGCTGCTTCTCCATCCTCCTCTCCCGCCTCCCTCAGGGGTCCCCCTGCCACCCCACCTGCAGCTCCCTCTCCAAGCCCCCACCCCTCCCTCCTGCATCTTCAGTACATGGTCTTGCCTCCTTGCCTATGAACACAGACAGAGCCAGAACTCTCAGCTCTCGGGGCTCTACCTGCATCTCCCCACCTGCCCCCCAAGACCTCACCCTCTGTGGGCCAGGCACCACTGCACCGTGAGGACATGTGGAAGACACACTACAGGCTTGCCTCCGCCTGCCCCTCCTCTGCCCACGGTGAGGTCCTGTATCTGGCCTCAGACCATCCCCTCCTGAATCCCTCGGGGCCTTGGTCCATAAAGCATCCCCTCAGCAGGCACTTCCGTTCCTAATCTCTCCTTTTCAACCGCCTCTCCAGCCTAAACACGGGCTGCAGAATTCTCCTTCTGTTTAGTTTCCAAGCATTCTTTTCCTACACACACTACTATGTATAAGATAGATAACCAACGAGGACCTACTGTCCAGCACAGGGAACTCTCCTCAGTATTCTGTGATAACCTATACGAGAAAAGAATCTGAAAAAGAATGACTATATGTATAGGTATAACTGAATCACTGTGACGTACACCTGAAACTAACACAACCTTGTAAATCAACTACACGCCAAAAGAAAATTGTTTTTAATTAAATAATAAAGCGTTCTCTGAGCCCTCACTCTCCTTCTAGCAACCTTCCACATTCTCCCAACTCTCTACATTATTGAAAAAGTGAGTCTCGCCTCCCCAGGTCCCCTCCCTGCAGTCTGGCCTCTACCCGCAGTGCATGCTGGCAGAAGTCCACCCTGGAGAAGGGAACTCGGAGGACGCCCTGCAGCCTCATCCGACTTCACGACGACGGGGAGGCCTCTGTCTACGGTATCGGGCCCTTTTCGCCACTCTCTTTTCCCTGACACTATTTTCCCTGGCTTGGCCCCTTTCAGATTCCCTCCCGGACTCTCCTCCTCCTGACCCGTAAGCAGCCGTGTCCACCTGGGCACGCTTAGGTCTCCGGCTCTCACTCTGCACACACATTCCCCTTGACCTATGAACTGTCATCCCTCAGACACAGCCCGACTAGATTCTTCTGCCAGTCTTTTTTTTTTTTTTTTTTTTTTTTTTTTTGTGGCGGTACGCGGGCCTCTCACTGTTGCGGCCTCTCCCGTTGCGGAGCACAGGCTCCGGACGCGCAGGCTCAGCGGCCATGGCTCACGGGCCCAGCCGCTCCGCGGCATGTGGGATCCTCCCGGACCGGGGCACGAACCCGCGTCCCCTGCATCGGCAGGCGGACTCTCAACCACTGCGCCACCAGGGAAGTCCTGCCAGTCCTTTTTATCAGAGGAAAGGAAAACAATAGAGGGGACTTCCCTGATGGTCCAGTGGTTAGGACTCGGTGCTTTCGCTGCCGGGGCTCCGGGTTCAATCCCTGGTCGGGGAACTAAGATCCTGCAGGGCCCAAGGCATGGCCAAAAAAAGAGAAAACAGTATAAATAGCCCAAAAGATGTTCCACAAAACGAGCACCCGTGACTCTGGTTCCCTCGGCATGTCTTTCCCTGAATGTCTCTGGAGCGTGAGTCTCATGTTTCCAGACACTCCTGCCTGGTTCCAAAGGCAAGCCACGGCTTCTTCCCAGGTTCATCTCAAACTCTGGAGCAAAAGGTGTCATTGTTGGACTTGGATGTCACCCTCCAACCCACCGCCTTCTCAAGAGTTTTCGAGTATAATATACGCAATTCCACCTCATACCTTAACTTAATCTGAAGAAGGTGGAAGGTCTAAAGTCAGCGAGACGGTGAAACTGAAATATACTCAGAATGACTCCGTGGAAAGTCCCATGCATGGTCCATAACACACAAAACATTATTCGGATAGATACAATCCTATACAATAACGCATATGGAAACAGTGAGGCCCGATCTGTGAAAAAGAGTATGCAAACTACTTCAGAGCTGACCACTAGACGAGAGCCAGCTCACACTCCGAGGTCCTATTGCAGGGAAACTGCAGAGGTCGATTTGCACTTGTAAATTAAGTTATATTTGGCACTCCTCTGGCGGTCCAGTGGTTAAGACTCTGCCCTTCCAGTGCAGGGGGTGCGGGTTCGATCCCTGGTCGGGGAGCTAAGATCCCACATGCCTTGTGGCCAAAAAAAAAAATCAAAAAACAGAAGCAATATTGTAACAACTTCAATAAAGACTTTAAAAATTGTCCACATTGGGGCTTCCCTGGTGGCACAGTGGTTAAGAATCCGCCTGCCAATGCAGGGGACACGGGTTCGAGCCCTGGTCCGGGAAGATCCCACATGCTGCGGAGCAGCTAAGCCCATGCGTCACAACTACTGAGCCTGTGCTCTACAGTCCGCGAGCCACAACTACTGAACCCACGAGCCACAACTATTGAAGCCCGCACACCTAGAGCCTGTGCTCCACAACAAGAGAAGCCACCGCAATGAGAAGCCCGCGCAGCACAACGAAGAGTAGCCCCTGCTCGCCACAACTAGAGAAAGCCCACGCACAGCAACGAAGACCAATGCAGCCAAAAAATAAACAAATAAATAAATAAATTTATTTTAAAAAAAGGTCCACATCAAAAAAATCTTTTAAAAAATTAATTTATATTCATATCTGATCCTTACTATGTAATCAATGCTTCTTAGCTCTCTCTAAAGGGTCCCAGAAAATCTCCCCAGAGAAGAAGGGCAGGAGTTGACCCCTCTTTCCTGCTCAGTCAGTGTCATTGAATTAAACAGGAACAATATATAAAAAGATTGAGGGCTTCTCCGGCGGTCCAGTGGCTAGGACTCTGTGCTTGCACTGCAGGGGTTGCGGGTTTGATCCCTGGTCGGGGAACTAAGATCCCGCATGCCTCATGACCAAAACAAACAAACAAACAAAAATATGTAGAAAGATTTAGAGAGAAAGAAGAGCACAAGTTTTGTCAGAAAATACCAAGTACCAGTGCTGCACAGGTGTGAAGCGTGAGGTAGGGATGAGGGGTGGGCGGGGGGAGAGCAGGTGAGCCGTGGTGGAAGATGGTCTGGACAGGTGGGCCGGGCCTACCTGCCACGTAGCCCCCTAGGTACTGGGCTGGGACAGGACATAAGGCCTTGTGTGCCAAGCTGAGGACTAGAGATTTCACTCTGGAACCTCTGGGAAGCTTGTGCAGGGGAACAAGAAAAGAGGTGATAAGGTAGGATTGGCACTTTCGGGTCCTGGACACCGGACACAGCGTCAGTTGGGGTGGGAAGAGAACACGGGCAAGGAAACCCCTTAGGAGTTGGTGAGAGGCGACCTCCCCTTAGAGGGAAAATAAAGACGTGGCTGTTTGACCCTCAAGGCAGTTTTAAGGAAAATAGTCTTAGATTAAAACACATCTGGTAAATTGATGATTTGCTGCTTTGCAGAGATTAAAATCATGACGTGTGTATTCCTTCCTCTCCGTGTTAAAATGTCACCATATCTTAATCCATTCTCCTTTCTCCCATTTGTGTCTGAGTGACTCTCCACACTCCTCACCCCAGCCCTCTTGCTGGTCCCTCCCTCTCCCCTGGCTCCCCTTTGTCTGTGAATGCAAATGCTCTCAGCCACCCAGGGGCTGAGTTTTTTTTCTTCTGGAACTTTCTGGAGCCCTCTAGAGCCACCTGAGCCCAGCACCCTACCCCTCGCCCAACGTCACCAAAGAACGAGCGGTACACAGAGCCTCACCACCCATGCAGCCTGGCCTTGACCCTCCAGGACCCGGCCTGCAGGGGCCCTGACTCTTGCAGGATGAAGCTCGTACACAAACTGCCCATCCCAGCGCAGTGCCAGTGCAAACAAAGAACCAGGGGGGAAGGAGGCAGGTGATGACCTGAGCTGGTGCGTGACCTGTGCCTTGAAAGACATGCCACCTCCTTCTCGTAAGTGACAAAAATCTAATTCAAAATAATTGAAGCAAAAAAGGGACTTGACCATCTCCAGTGGTGGAGAAGACCAGGCTGAGGCCAAGGCTCAGCTGGCACCCCAGGGCACATCTTCCCACCCTTCACCTCCTGTGCGAAGTTGTTCCTCAGGTATGTTTTTCCAAGTCCTGGAATGAATGGCCAGGCAGCCTTGGAGTCGATGGTCCCAGAGTCCCTCTCCAGGGGTCCACATCAACCCTGAAAAAGGCTGACTGCACAGCTCGGGTCACCCACCCTCTCCCCAGCTTCCAAAGGAGGACAGCCTATGACCCTGAAAGAATACTCAGCCAGTATGAAAGGATTTTAACCAACGATGACATGGAGGCAATGGTGAGATAGAGGTGATGACTGACAGGGCATATTTTGGGGAGAACACATGATCCTGTGTGCAGGGAGGAAGGTATGAAAAGACGTTGTAAATAAAAAAGAAGCTGGGGGGCTTTCCTGGTGGTGCAGTGGTTAGGAATCTGCCTACCAATGCAGGGGACACAGGTTCGAGCCCTGGTCCCGGAAGAGCCCACATGCCGCAGAGCAACTAAGCCCGTGTGCCACAACTACTGAGCCTGCGAGCCACAACTACTGAAGCCTGCACTCCTAGAGCCCGTGCTCCACAAGAGAAGCCACTGCAGTGAGAAGCCCGTGCACCGCCATGAAGAGTAGCCCCCGCTCGCCACAACTAGAGAAAGCCCGCATGCAGCAATGAAGACCCAAGGCAGCCAAAAATATAAATAAATAAATAAAATTTAAAAAAATAGGCTGTGATAAAACACGGAGTAGGGAATTCCTGCAAGTACAAGGAATCACCAGTCATGGTAGTGACCCTCCTGGACTGATCTGGGTAGGATGGGCATCACAGTCAGAGCCTCAGGTAAGTAGGCAAAATAACGCCCTCCCCAGTAGGAAAACGGGTAACTACTTCCTGTGGAAAGACAGTGGGTAAGACAGCAGACTCGTGGTCCTGAAGATTCCTGGTGACGGCTGGTTGGGGCGGGGCAGTATCAGCATAGTTTCTAGTGATAAATCCTCCAAGCCTGGCAGGACAGCCACGCTAGCTGTTAAAATATTAAAATACTTGTATGTCAGTTGGTAAATAGTCAACACCCTAACACGCCCTCCCAGGGCCACTCCTCTTCATCTGAACCCTAGGACCCTGAGACCAGCCCATGTTCCAGCAACTAGTGCATGGAGTCTGAGCCCTGGGGGGCTTCCAGAACCTTCTGCATCCTTCCCTGGCCCACATGCTCTGTGCCGACTGGCTGATGCCTGCGCCATATTGATTATTGAGTGCTTTGGGCGAGAGCAGGCCCCTCGTGGAGAAGCGCCCTCGAACTATTTCCCAAAATCTAGGGAGCTGGAGACGCTGGACCAGGGAGGAGCTGGGGGGTGGGAGCTGCCCCTACAGGAATGGGCCAGCCCCCTCCTGTGAGCTCACTATGTCCCAGGCAGGCACACGCCCCAATCTTCCGCTATGTCCACTTCCACACCAGGAAGTCGCCGGCCAATGTGATGCTGGGAGATCAGCAGTATTATCTGTAATCATGTTATTTCCCATCTACCTGCCCTGGGGAACCGTGACATTTAAGCAGAGTCAACATACACTGGAAGATGAGTGCTAACTCGGACCTGCCCTGGGATTACTCTGTATCCACCCAAATCACGAAAGAGATTAGAGGGCTGCCGTCTGACCCAGAAAGTATAAAACCAAAGTGGACAGTGACAGTATAATCGATTTATAACCATCCTCTTAAGAGATGCTGGATTTTGCAAAAGGCTGAATATTGTAGGAAAAAGCCAACTCTGGCAGGAAGTAAATAAATATAAGTGGTTTGTGTTTGCTTGTTCATTTAGCAAACTATTCTGAGTGCATTTTGGCCCCAAAGAAACCTCTTAGACTTTTAATATTCAGTCTAGAAATATAACCATTCTTTAACACATCCTGTAATTTATTTTGTAATATCAATCGTGTGGTAAATTTTTATTTTAAGAGGGGCATTTAAAAAGCAAGAGAAGGACTTCCCTGGTGGCGCAATGGTTAAGACTCCACGCTGCCAATGCAGGGGTCCCAGGTTCGTTCCCTGGTCAGGGAACTAGATCCCACATGCATGCCACAACTAAGAGTTCACACGCCACAACTAAGGAGCCCACGTGCCGCAAGAAAGGAGCCGGTGAGCTGCAACTAAGAAGCCCGCTTGCCACAACTAAGCCCCAGCACAACCAAATAAATAAATAAAACTTTTTAAAAAAATAAGCTATTAAAAGGCAAGAGAAAAGACAGTTTGGTGGTTTCTCAATAAGTTAAACATAGAACTACCACATGATCCAGCAATTCCACTGCTAGGTGTGTGCCTGAAAGAATTAAAAACAGGCTTTCAAATAATAACTTGCACGTGGATGTTCATAGCAGCGTTATTTACAACAGACACAAGGTGGAAACAACCCAGATGTCCTCAACGGGCGAATGGACGAATGGAATGTGGTCCATCCGTACAACTGAATATCATTGAGCCATGAAAAGGCATGAAGTGCTGACACACACTGCAACAGGGGCGAACCTAGGAAACGCCTGCTGCGCGAAAGAAGCCAGATCAAAAGCCGCATATCGCATGATTCCGCTTGCGGGAAACGCCCAGAAGAGGCGCATCCGGATCCACAGATGGAAGGCGGGCGCGGGGCAGGGAGAGGCGGGGAAGGACTTAACGGGGCGGGTCGCCTGCCGGCGGGGAAATGCTCTGCAATTAGATCATGGTGAGGGTCGCACGACATGGTGGACGTGCTAGATGCCACTGAATTGGAACACTTCAAAACGGTTAAATTGGTGAATTGTGTCATATATACTGTACCACAATTTAAAAAAAAAAAAAAAGGGGAAGAGAAGACCACGGGGTTGCGAGGTCCTGAATACCTGGTCTGGTGCCCACAGCTCTGAGGGAGCCTTGGCGTCAACTCCCCACCCCGTCCCCTGCCCCCCTCTCCCTCTCGCCCTCCCCCGCCCACCCCCCACCCCCGCAAAAAGCATCAGCCTCCCCTCCCCCAGAGCGGCAGTCTCTCACTCCCCGTCCCACAAACAGCGGTGCTTCCTCCCCGGTTGGCCTTTTTTTTTTCTTCTTTTTTTAAGAACGCTCTGATTAGGTTTTGAATCTTCAGTATTTAACTTCTCTAATGACACTGCAAAGACTTTTGCAAAGTATTTATTTTCCTGACACTTTATGTAAAGAAACTAAGGACAGACTACCTCTTCCTTAAAAGAATAAGGCATGGCTCGAGCAAACCAGAAATGGTTAGCTCTGTTTTTAAGTGCAAGCTTGTCCTGAGGTCCAAGCCAGAGAAGTTTCAAGTTAAAAAAACGTTTGACGGCCACAGATTATAACCTTAAACATGCTGGGCTGACCAGCTCTCAGGACTGGGGCTCACAGAATAAGAAGGATGGCTTCTGTACCTGTAACCCGTCACCAAAATCAGCACAGAGTTTCCCTCCTTTTAATGCCAGGGCATCTGCACACGTGCGTGTAGAAAATACAAACATCATCGCACTGTTCGCTACCAGGAATAGAACCTGCTCATTTCTTGTCTGTGGAAAATACGGAAAATTCTTCCACACACACACAGGCACACACATAAAAAGAAAAAAAAAAGATACAATTTTAGATTTCCTATGGATTTCTGAGTCAAAAACAACAGCTAAGACTGCTATTTTAAAACCAAATTAGAGAATTTTTTTACCACAGGAAACCGTCCTAACAATGACACCTTATTTCCTGAAAACGACAAGAAAATCCCACATATTCCCATGTTGAGTGTGCCACAGTGCAGGTGCTGCAATTCCCACATCGAGTTGCACAAGTGTGTATTTTGAAACTATCATTTGAATCAAAGCATGCTTTATATTCTGGGGTCCTGATACTTTCAGCACTATGTAGAGGACTGGACAAGCTAAAATACAGAAAACACTGACACTTGAGAAAGGTTTATACGATCCAGTTTACTTTCATTTTTACTGAGACATCACTGTAACTGTAACCGAAAAATTCTCGGGAAACTCCAAGCTAATTCTGTATTATTAATATCGTGTCTGATTATTAATTTCTACAAAACTTTCCTAACAAAGTGTTTACAGAGCCAGAAAACATGGTGTTACCCTCATCCCCTCCCAGCCTAGAAATAGCAGCGAACTGACCCGAGACGCAGACTTTTCTGTAAGTCACTCAAGTGTTTGGGACTTCTTTTTGTTGTTGTTCTTTTCTGAATACTATAGTTTTATTTAATCTTAAAAAATAAATTATTAATAAAAGTTAAAATAAAAATAAATAGATAAAAATAAAAACTCAAAAAAACAAATTATTAAAGAAGCACGTATATATGTGTAGAACCGAGTCACTCTGCTGTACAGCAGAAATTAACATTGTCAATCAACTATACTTCAATAAAAAATAAATAAAATTATCTTCTTTTACTAATTCTTAAAATTAAAGAATATTTCATTTTTCTTCTAAAACTTTCTAGGGCTGGCCTATATTCGTTTGTTTGTTTTAAATGAAGTATAGTTGATGGACAATGTTTCAGGTGTATCGCAAAGTGATTCAGTTTTATATATATTCTTTTTCAGATTCTTTTCCATGATGTTATTGCAAGATATTGACTATAGTTCCCTGTGCTATACAGTAGGTCCTTGTTTATCTGTTTTACATTTAGTGGTGTGGACCTGTTAATCCTAAATTCCCAATTTATCCCTCCTCCCTGTTTGGGGCTTAAACTAAAATGGAAAGAACGAGGCCCGAGGCAGCATTACCCAGGAGCACCTGTCCTGTCCCCTGAGGTGGGCAGGGACGTGGCTGAGTCTGGTCACCGCTGTGTACAGCATCCCCTGTCCCTGCCTGAGGGCCACGGGCGTCTCTGTCAAGAATCCTGCCTGGCTTTGCCGGCCTCCACATTCCCCATCCTTATCTGACCACTCCCCCTTTTCTGGAAATGTGATTAACATTCCACAGACACCTCAGGCATTGCTGGGCTGGTCGGTTCTGCTAAAGGTATGGTCCCCTGATATTCTGGACAATCAGGGTTCGAGTGGAGAAACATCCTGGGTTGTCGCGATGTCTTAATTTTACAAAGTGATGACAACCCCACCCCAGCAGAAAGCACGTCTGTCAGTCCTTCCATCCTTCATCCAGTTTCTGGCCTGCTAGGACTTTCAAGTCCCTTTGGTAGATGATGGTCAGCCTGAGCGACCAATTTTCTCCTTGGCACGTACCTGAGGGCGTGGCCAAAAATGCCATTACAGAAAAAAGAGCCACAGTTCCTACCCACACAGCTTTCAGGTCACAGGATATGCCCACGTGCTCGGCCTGTCCCCACGAGATCAAACCGCCTGTGTTCAAATTCCAGGCTCCCTGCTTCACAGTCATGTTCCCTTGGGCCAATTCCTTCACCTCTCTGAGCCTCAGTTTTGTCACCTGGAAAACAGGAGCACAATAAAAGTACCTACCATTTAAAGAAAAGATTTTAATGAAAAGATTAAAAACGGCGGTGCCTGTAAAAGCAAGGATGCTTGTCCTGGGCACCTAGCTGACTGCTATAATTTCTTGTTCCTCCAAGCTCCTCCTTAGCTAATGTAGTTTTAACAGCTGGGACAGGGGACAGGAAGTGGAAACCATGGCGGAAGAGGAAAAAGGGGCCTCTGCGGCTCCTTCAGATGTATTTACAACCCCAGGTGGAGACAGAGAGGCACAGGCAGAGAGCAGGGCTTCTGAGCCTCGCCCAGTGACAGGTGAGCCCAAACTGAGAAGGGTTAGAAAATCCTCATCTCAGGAGCAGAGCCTGCCCACCTGCTTCAGGGCCAATCCTGCCCGAGGTGTAGGGTCAACCCCATGGATGCACGAGCCTTCTTCCTATCGACAGCGACCACCCCCCTTGACAGAGAGTTGTGGGGCTGAGGGGACCGTTCAGCCACTGGGGCCCCTTGTCCCCAACGCTCTGGACACTCTTCCACCAGCTTAGGGGGACAGTCAGGGCTGAGCCCCTTGACCTATTTGGTGGAAGAAGTAGATGCTCAATAAATATTTGCTGAATAAATAAATGTTTGAGTGAAGTGGAGTCAAATGCGCACATGAATAGCTGAGGGTAAGGAAGCAGAGAGGCTTATGTCCAAGCAACTTCTGTCCATCCTGGAGGACAGGGGTGGGCAAACTTTTTCTGTAAAGAGCCAGAGTGAATATTCTAGACTTGGCTGTCCAAACGGGCTCCCTGCAACGAGTCGAGTCTGCAACGTTGCAGGAAAGCAGCCAGAGACAACGTGTACGTGTGCGTGTGGCTGTCCTCCCGTAAAGCCTTGTCTGGACGCAGAAATGGGAAGTGTGCCTCATTTGCACACGTCACGAATTCTTCTTTTAATTTTTTCCAACCGTTTAAAAATGTAAACACCACTTTCAGTTCACAACCTCCATAAAAACAGGTGATGGTGGATCCGACCCCTGAGCTGTAGTCGCTAGTCCCTGCTTTAGGAAACACAAGAGCCAGGAAGGTGAGGAACTAGAGGTGACAAAGTTCTTCCCCCTTGGTGGCCACACTACCTCTTCCTCTGTGTCTTCTCCTCTGTCTCAAATCTCCCTCTGCCAAGGACACTGGTCATTGGATTTCAGGCCCACCTGAATAATCTCCTCATCTCAAGGCCCTTGACTTAATTATATCAGCAAAGACCCTTTTTCCAAATAAGGTAACAGTCCCAGGTTCAGATAATTCCTGAATTATCTTTACTTGGTTATACAGTCACAGGCCACCAACAAATAAATGTAGATCTATTGGAAAACCACCGCTGGAACAATTGACTCGGGCAAGGATCAGCTTAGATGCTAAAGCCACGGGGTGAAAGGTCCCCGGAAGAAAGGATAATCACACAAACTCTACGAATCATCCAACGGATTACTTATTAGTTACGAAGGAGACCGCTACCTGGCTGGCGAAGAAGCCTGGTGGGCACCTCTGGGCCAGGTGACCAGGTCTTGCACTGACATCACCTGACGTGTTGCTCAGAGAGGACCCACAACACCCGTGTAGGATGTCAACTGTCCCCCTGACTCTACCCACGAGGACCTGGCCGCAGCCAGATCAAGGCATATTCTGCAGAATAACTGAGCTGGATTTTTCAAAACTGACAATATCCGAGGTCCAAAATAAAGGCAGGGGAGGGGTGTTCTTGATTAAAGGAGACTAAACATGGCAAACAGATGCAATGCCTAAACTTCAGTTACATCCTGGATTTTTTTTTTTTTTTTTTTTGCGGTACGCGGGCCTCTCACTGCTGTGGCCTCTCCCGTTGTGGAGCACAGGCTCCGGACGCGCAGGCTCAGCGGCCATGGCTCACGGGCCCAGCCGCTCCGCGGCATGTGGGATCTTCCCGGACCGGGGCACGAACCCGCGTCCCCTGCGTCGGCAGGCGGACTCTCAACCACTGCGCCACCAGGGAAGCCCTGGATTTTTTTTTTTTAAGCCATGAAGAGCATTAACAGGAAAACTGGAGGAAATGAATATAGACTGTATACTCCATCGTAGTACTGTATCAATGTTAGATTCTTTAGTGGGGTGATTATATTATGGTTATGTGGAAAATTATGCTTATTTTTAGGAGTTACTAAAATGTAAGTGTCATGATGTCTGCATCTTACTTTCAAATGGTTTAGAAAAGAGAGATTCAGAGACAGCACAGGGAACTCTACTCAGTACTCTGTAATGACCTATATTGGAAAAGAATCTAAAAAAAGAGTGCATATATGTGTATGTATAACTGATTCACTTTGCTGTACAGCAGAAACTAACACAACATTGTAAATCCACTCTACTCCAATAAAAATTAATTACAAAAAAAAGAAAAGAAAGGTAACGTGCCAAAATGTTAACAATTGCTCAGTCTAGATAAAAAGAATACTGACTTTCATGGTATTATTCGTTCAACTTTTCTCTAGATTTGAAATTTTTCACAACAAGTGGGGTACAACTTAAGCTAATACAATGTTATATGTTAATTATAGCTCAATAAAACTGGGGGCGGGGGGAGGGATCATGAAGGGTATCAGAAAAATGACCCCAGGGCCATTCTTAAATATCAGAAACAAACTAAAAAGAGAACTTTTGAAAAAACATCTGAATGATGGAAGCCTTGTTTGCCAGAGCTTCATGTAATAAAAAGAGAAGATGGGTTGAAAGGGTCTGCGTGTATAGCAGTGGGCTGACCACCAACTACGGTGGAGACGGAAGAGCCTCTAGCCAAGGACGGCCATTTCTAGTCCTGGCCTTGCTGCGCGAGACCCGGAACCTTAGCGTTCCAGGCCCTGGTTTCTTCACGTTCGTAATGACAGAGTCGCGCTAGGTGTGCTCTAAGTTCTGTTCTGTGCACAAAATGACATGGTGTAGGTAAAAAGAGGGAGACTGCTTCAGGCCTGGCCTATACACTATGTAATGCACGCAAAGCTAGAAGACGTGAAACCATGGCTGTATTCTGTTGCAAAATACGAGAAAAAAGAAAAAAGTAACACGTTGGGGGAGGCATGATGTCACAGCACATGAATACCATTCCCTTATCAGGGAGCTTCACCATGACTTGAAAACAGAGGCTGCTTTACTCGATCCCCTTTACCCATGCTGCCCTCTCCCAGCTGCCAAAGCCACCCCGATACCCCCTACCCCCAGTACCCTTCCCACCCTCGGCAACAGAAACACAGAGAACGTTCACACCGGATGTGCCCGGCCGGGCCCGCCAGTCACTTTTCTCAAAAATATTGCAGTTCTGCAAATCATTTTGTGCATATAAACCACTGGTTCTCAACCTTAGCTGAGCCTCAGAATCACCCTGGGAGCTTCTGGAAATGCAGACACCCCAGAGCCAACGGTGAAGATTCCAACTTACTTGGTCTGGGGCTGGGCTAATGTGTCTGCATGTAAATGTTTAAAGATGTAAAGAAAAATCTGAAGAGCTGTCACGACGTGAGCCCCAGAACAAACATCCCCACCTGAGTTTCTGTCTGTTTATCCACTTTTTTCGGACTAAGAATTACCATTTCACAGTTAAGAAATTCTAAAATTGAGGGACATTTCCGTGGTTGCCTTACCACACTTGATCGCCTGTACTCTATACAAACCTGGACATAAATCTTGTTGTAAGAGGTAGTAGAATTAAATCAGACACATACATTTAATAGAAGGAATACCAGTCATTTACAAAAATCCATCATACAAAGTATTCAATTGCCAACTAATTCAGGAAAAAAAAATACTGAACTATCTGAGAAAAAAATGAATTTCCATGTTTTCCTCTTTCCATTATTACAAGATAAGTGGAGTCAGAGAGCTGTGGGTTGCAGGCAGACGAGCTCTGGGGTCTGAGGGTACCAGGTACCTGTCTATGGTCTAGCAACTGCTTAGGCCCTGGGTACCTTCCGTGGAAAAGTAGGGATAGTAGAACCTATCTTTGGCGATAATCAGAATGACATATACTGACAAGTGTTGGCGAGGATGTGAACAAATCAGAATTCTTAGACAGCTGATGGGAATGTAAAACGGTGTGGCCACTTCGGAAACTAGTCTGGGAGTTCCTCAAAAGAAGAGAGTTAACGTATGACCCAGCAATTCCTTTCCTGGGGATCCATCCAAGAGACGTGAAAACACACATCCACACAGAAACCTGGACACAGATGTTCACAGAAGCATTATTTATAAGAGCCCTAAAGTGGAAACAACTCAGATGTCCATCCACTGATGAATGGATAAATAAAATGTGCTATATACGTGCAATTGAATATTATTTGGCCATGAAAAGTATGGGGTACTGATACTTGCTATGACACGGATGAACCTTCAGATTGTGTTATGTGAAAGATGTCAGTCACAAAAGACCACATCCTGTATGATCCCATTTATATGAAATGTTCAGAATGCGCACGAGTGGTTGCCTCGGGTTGGGTGAGTTGTGAAGAAACGGAGACAGGCTGCTGATGGGTGGGTACAGAGTTCCTTGGTGGAGTAATAAATGTGTTCTCAAGTTGATTGTGGTGATGGTTGCAAAATCCTGTGAATATACTAGAAACCACTGCGTTGTACACCTTCAAAGGGTGAATTACAATGGACGTGAATTATGTCTCAATAAAATTTATTTTTAAAATAAACTTATCTTGCATCATGCTTGTAAACTTTAGATAATTTATATAAAGTGCCTGGCACAGTACCTGCTAAGTAACTGAAATTCAGTAAATGGTGTTAGTATTAGTGGTTATTAATTATGAAATGCAGGTCCACCAGGAAGTGACACGGAATAAACCTGGATGAGCCAATGTTTGCCAAGCTCACTTGATTGTGTTAAACAAGGTTTTTGGGGGGTTTTTTGGACACAACTCGCAGCATGTGGGATCTTAGTTCCCCGACCAGGGATTGAACCCACGTCCCCTGCATTGGAAGGGCAGAGTCTTAACCACTGGACCACCAGGGAAGTCCCCTTAAACAAGGCACTCTTTATAGCGATTCCTAAATTGTGTTATACTTTTTCACATGTGTTCTTGTACTAGACAATCAACTCCTAAAGAACAGCATCCCTGTACCAGGAATAGGATATTACTGAAATAATATAAAGCATGTACAATAGATACTCTTGAGCTGTTTAAAAAAACATGGAAGGGCTTCCCTGGTGACGCAGTGGTTAAGAATCTGCCTGCCACTGCAGGGGACACGGGTTCGATCCCTGGTCCGGAAGATCCCACATGCCGCGGAGCAATGAAGCCCGTGCGCCACAACTACTGAGCCCACACACCATAACTACTGAAGCCCACGTGCCTAGAGCCCATGCTCTGCAACAAGAGAAGCCACCGCGGTGAGAAGCCCACTCACTGCAACCAACAGTAGCCCCCGCTCACCGCAACTAGAGAAAGCCCGCGCGCAGCAACGAAGACCCAACGCAGCCAAAAATAAATACATAAAATAAATAAATTTATTAAAAAAAAATGGAAGATTAGTTAATAACTTGAAAATATGATCAGGATATATTAAATGAAAAAAGCAGTTCATACAAGAGTATGATCATTTGTGGTGTGTTTTCCAGAAAAAAGTGAAAGGATTTTCATGAAAATATTAATAGCAGTCACCTCTGGGCGGGGAAGATTGTCAGTACTTTCTTTGCTTCTAGTTGATCTTCTGTATTGTCTACATTTTCTAGAGTAGGCATTGCTTTTGTAATTATGATGTCTAATCATTGACCACACCCGTCTAGCCTAAGAAGTAAAAGAGGCAGCAACTCCTGCCATCCCAAGTTAACTAAAACACATTATTGTACCTACATGCACACTAACATTTTATAAAGCAGGGGTACCTCTCAGATCACGTGTGCTTTTTCAAAATACAAATGTCTGGGCCCCACCTAAGACCTAAGGAGTGAGAATCTTCAGGGAAGCACCTGGGCATATGTCCTGGATAAAAGTACCAGTGTTGCTTGCTTGCTGTGTCATTCCTGAATGAAGAACCAATGTTAAGGATTTCCCTGGTGGCGCAGTGGTTAAGAATCCGCCTGCCAATGCAGGGGACACAGGTTCAAGCCCTGTTCTGGGAAGATCCCACATGCCGCGGAGCAACTAAGCCCGTGTGCCACAACTACTGAGCCTGTGTGTGTGTGCCACAACTACTGAAGCCCATGTGCCTAGAGCCTGTGCTCTGCAACTAGAGAAGCCACTGCAATGAGAAGCCCATGCACCACAACGAAGAGTAGCCCCTGCTCACCGCAACTAGAGAGAGCCCGCGTGCAGCAACGAATACCCAATGCAGCCAAAAATAAATAAATAAACTTATTTTTTTAAAAAAAGAACCCATGTTAAAAATCTAGGCTCCAAAGGAAGGAGGGAAGGAAGGGAGGGGGGAAGGGGAGAAGGGAGGGAGGGGAGGGGAGGGGAGGGGAGGGGAGGGGAGGGGAGGGGAGGGGGAGAGAGGGGGAGGGGAGGGGAGGGAGGGGGAGGGGAGGGGAGGGGAGGGAGGGAGGGAGGGAGGAACGGGGGAAGGGATTTAAAAAAAAAAACCGAGGCTCCACTGCATAACCTGCAAAATTTCATCAGTGCGTGTTTCCAGGACCGTCCTCAAGACTCTCCCTCCCCGACACCAACCGAGCTCCTGGAGGTGGGAGCTTTGCCTGATTCATCTTCATGTCATACAGGCTGATGTGTCAGCGTTAGTGGGATAGCTGGACACTCGCATGCAAAAATGATAAACACCGTCCACCTGACTCCTTATTTCAGCCACTGCTTTGTCATCCAAATCCAGCTGCTTATCTGTAAAATCAAGTTAGGCAGCTTGAATTGTAACCCCACCAATGAAAAGCAAACAACTTCAGAAAAATGAAGTAATTCTAGTCGGTAGATGTTTTCCTTAGAAGTGACAATGAAGCATGAAGATATGGAAAGGCTTCGTGCATGAGGTATTCTTAAAATGCAAACCAAACCTCTGTAGCTTTTTATGCACCCCAGGCAACAGCCCAATAATACTAGGCTTTGGTCATCTGTTTTAATTAATTCAGTTCTACATTGAATTCAGTATTCTTCAAGAACTCCCTTTTCCAAAAATGCATTTGAGGTACTGATGTTGACATTTTATTAACAGCTCTGCAGTAGCTTAGCTCTACATAACACTAATATCAAAGATCCAAAAATAAGATGACCTGGAAAGAGAAGGTCAGTTTTTTCTACGCATGCTTTGACCCTGTTTGCAAAATAAATATAATACGTATACATGTGTATAAGTGGCCAATAATTTATCCAAAATTCCAGATTTCTGGTAAGTGCGTAATATCTATCAGATACTGCGGAATTCCATTACCAGTGAGGTAGTTTGTAAAAACGACCACAAATTCTTTTCCCTACATCCATATTCTTGCAATCATAGCAAGGTCCTTCCCATCAAAAGGCAGAGTCTCTTTCCCCATCCCTTAGCATCTCTGTTGGTCCTGTGACTTTTGAAGCAAATGTGATGCAAGCAGTGGCTTTAATCCCCTCCACCCCTGGGGGCAGGTGGTTACTGCACCTGGGGCCCTAACACCACCATGTGAATGAGCCCAAGCTAGCCTCCTGGAGGAGAGACACATGCCTATTGCCAGGCACATCAGCAGGGCCCTCCTGGGTTATCTGGCCACCATCTAACCCACTGCTGGCTCTAGATCAGCCGCCCGCCCAGAAGAAATCAGCTGAGTTGCCCAGACCAGA
The DNA here is from genome assembly GCF_937001465.1 of Orcinus orca. Classification (NCBI taxonomy): domain Eukaryota; kingdom Metazoa; phylum Chordata; class Mammalia; order Artiodactyla; family Delphinidae; genus Orcinus; species Orcinus orca. The sequence continues at coordinate 30,723,333 of NC_064559.1, forward strand.
ACAGTCTGACCTCAGAATCACAAGCTAGAGACTCGGTTGTTTGAAGCCACTAAACTGGGGAAAAGGGGGAGAGATTGTGTTCCTATCAAAAGCTATCTGATTACAATGGGGCAACAGTTTAACAATTCAGAACACTATATTGAAACGAATTCTAACTCACGGACTTAACGCGGTACATTCTTATAACGTCAGAGATACAAAGTCTCAAGCCCACTTGCTCCGCGTGGCAGACAGAGCAGCTATCCTGCTAAGCACACGGAAGCTCGGGGACAACACCGTGATTCCCAACCACCTGTCAAGTCCACAGGAACACGAAGACTATTGAGTGGGTCAGGCTCCGCCCTCAAAATCCTTACTCGGGGAAATGGGAAAGCAAATAGGAATCAGATGAGAATACAATCTGGTCATCACTGGAGGTGGTGGGCAGAGAGGGGAAGAGAAGAGACTAAGACCTCCCGGTCCTGACATCCCGGAGTTAGCCGAGAAACTGGGGTGGGAGTTTACAGGACAGAGAAGCAGAGAGACCTAGCTGGGATCCCACACTGACAGACCAGGCGGGGGATGCCTTCAGATAGGGGTATCTCCTCGAGGCTGGAGGATGGAGACCAACACCAGACTTAGGCACAAAGCCAGGTGGGGTGAATCAGGAGAGTAAAGACATCATCAAGGGTGACCTATGGGCTCAGGGATGTCATGGGGGCAGGCTGGTGGTCAGAGTTGTTAGGTGAGTGTGGACAGACTCAGTTTGGTGTCCATGGAAACCCCAAGTGGAATCTGTGCTGGTGACGCGAGGGCTGCCCTGGAGCCGGGTAGAGAGAGGGAAGCTACAGATGCAGACCTGGGGAGACGGACCCAGAGACGTCCCCTTGGGAAAGCAGCTTTCGGCTTTGAGTCCACATCCGTGAAAGGAAGATACGAATCCTTATGCAACAGGGGTGTGTTGAAAATTATGTGTAATATTGTTAAACACAATGCTTGGTGCATGACAGGCACTCAACACAGGCTGCCTGATCATCAAGGAAAATCGGGAAGAGAATGGATCAGTGAAAAGGCCCAGGAGCGGCAGGGGTCTGGGGGGCTCCAGTATCTAAGAAATGGGCTAAGGAGCAGACACAGGACACCAAGAGGAAAAAAGTAAATAAGCAAAATAAACAGAACAAAATCCGATAGCAGGTAGCCAACCCTCCAGAAAGCTACTGACTCAGGCTTCTACAGAAGTTTATATACACTGACCCAGTAATTCCCCCTCTAAGCATCTATCCTAAGAAATAGTAAATGTTTTAAAAATTAAGAAATATCTGGGGGCTTCCCTGGTGGCGCAGTGGTTGAGAGTCCGCCTGCCCATGCAGGGGACACGGGTTCGTGCCCCGGTCCGGAAGGATCCCACGTGCCGCGGAGCGGCTGGGTCCGTGAGCCGTGGCCGCTGAGCCTGCGCGTCCGGAGCCTGTGCTCCGCAACGGGGGAGGCCACAACAGTGAGAGGCCTGCGTATCACACACACAAAAAAAAGAAAAATCCTTGGATATAATGCTGAGCCTTAAATAAACGTGAAGAACACCAACAGACGAGTTATCCAAATTGTGGTAAATTCACAGGATTTATTTTCTGTCTGGGGTGGCGGCTCGGAGCTGGGAGAGGGATAAGAATGTTCGCCGACTAGAACAAAGTACGTCAGCTGTTAATAGAGATCAGATTATAGTATACGAGAATTTCTGATTTTTGTCAACATCCTTAATTTGTGACAATAAATATGTATTATGCATCTATATACACCCCAAACCTCCACCTGAAAAATAAATAAATAAATAAAAGACCTGGTAAAGCAATTATACTCCAATGAAGACGTTAAATAAATAAATAAATAAAAGGAATTACAGAATATTTTACGGGGAGTCGGGGGGGGGCAGGGAGAAGTACTCACCTTGCTTTCAAGTTCACCCACAATATGACCTCTCCCTCCTTTTCTATTGTTGTTTCTGACAGTTCCATAGTCTTCCTCCAGTCAAACTGGGCATGTCTGCTCCCTGGAGCTTTCCTACTTCCACTGTTCCCCCCACCCACCCCCAGACATCCCCCTCTGCCTGGAATCGTGCCTCCCAGAGACTAACGCCCCACCCCAATTGGGTATTAGTTGGGGGATGGGGGTGGGTATTAGTCCTATTTGATAGAGAGGACTGTGTATCTAAACACTACCCAACCCACCAGTCCCACCCAGCCTTTATCTGGAATCGCTGTCTCATCAGTGACTATGGCTTTGTGTTTCCCTGAAGGCATGACTATTTCGCTTCAGGCCAAAACTACTCACCCTGAGGTCATTCCTACAGACCAGCTCTCGAGAGTCTAAACACTGAAATCGTTGCAAAATCATGTGCGTGCACGTCTGTGCATTTTTCTGGGAAAGAGGACCCACGATTTCACCAGATTCTCAAATCTTCCATGACCCAGAAGAGGGTAAGGCACACCGTTTGATTCTCATTTGGTCCTTCCGTCCTACTCACTCCAGGGAAACCTCCAGGGTTTACCCAGCTCGGCATCCCCCGATGTTTGGAAAAGAGCCTCGCTCCACACGGGCACTGGGCTGTGGAATCCTCGACACATGCCGGCCCTAACCCCGTGGAAAGGGGAAAGTTTTAAGAAGAAAGGGGGAAAAGAAAACCTTAACTCCTCCAGTATAAAGATCCTATCACAGCTCCAACACGGACAAAAGTGAAAGTGAAATGATTGCACTTTTCTTTCCAACGTCAGCCAAGCCTCCAGCAAGGCTGGGACTGGGGAGCAGGCAGCCCAGTCAGCCCCTAACTCGCTTCCGTCTTGAGTAACAATCCTCACACGCTCCCTGAACCTCATTTCCTATTTGTGCAACATGGATAATAGCTCTTGCCCCTTATCTACCAAAGGAGGAGGGTGTGAGGACAGCAGAAGACACACGGAATGCTTCTTAGACACTCCATCAGGCAGTTTCTTCACTAATCCTCTCATCAGAGAGCCTGTGGTTGCAGAGACAGCTGAGTGCTTGTTTCCACGTCCTGCGGGGCTGCCTGCTTGCAGGTCTAAAATATTTCCAAATGTGCTCAAATTTAGCAACGGTGGTAAGAGAACCCAGGGCTGAAACGCACTCTGGCCACACTCCAACGCAGCGTTTCTCAATAATCTTAAACCCACGTTCCCATTTGATAAGGATTAGGAAACTTGCTCCCTTTTTACATTTTGTTATGAAAACCAGGCTTTGGGTTTGTTTGTTTGTTTGTTTGTTTGCAGGCCTCTCACCGCTGTGGCCTCTCCCGCTGCAGAGCACAGGCTCCGGACGCGCAGGCTCAGCGCAGGCTCAGCGGCCATGGCTCACGGACCCAGCCGCGCCGCGGCATGTGGGATCTCCCCGGACCGGGGCACGACCCCGCGTCCCCTGCATCGGCAGGCAGACTCCCAACCACTGTGCCACCAGGGAAGCCCCGGTTTTTCCCTTTTTTAAAGCACACAAATTACTCGGCGGCAAGAAGGAATGAACTGGTGATTTATAACAGCCTGGCTGAGTCTCAAACGTGTTACACAGAGTGCAAGAAGCCCGGCCAGAAAGAGGATGTGGGTTATGAGTCCATCACATAAAACTCTAGAAAAGCAGACAGGTCTCCATGACACAAGTGGATGAGCAAGTGCTGGGGATGGGAGGCCGGAGGGCTGCAGGACACTCTGTGGGGGGAGGCATGATGGAGGCATTCCTTACCTTGACTGTGATGTTTTCACGGTGGATACCTACGTCACAACTTACCACATACGTGCATTGATTGCACGTGAATTACACGTCAGTGATGCTGTTCTGAAAAATCTTATTATGCCATTGAATTTCTCCAAGAAAAGTGAACGCTGTCCACCCTGCCCCATTAAAAATGGTTCTAAAAATGAGCTTAGGACTTGCCTGGTGGCACAGTGGTTGAGAATCTGCCTGCCAATGCAGGGGACACGGGTTCGAGCCCTGGTCCGGGAAGATCCCACATGCCGCAGAGCAACTAAGCTCGTGAGCCACGACTACTGAGCCTGCGTTCTGGAGCCCACATGCCACAACCACTGAGCCCGCGAGCCACAACTACTGAAGCCCGCGTGTCTAGAGCCCGTGCTCCGCAACAAGAGAAGCCACTGCAATGAGAAGCCCATGCACCGCAACGAAGACCCAAAGCAGCCAAAAATTAATTAATTAGTTAGTTTTAAAAAGTGAGCTTACCGACCCCCTCGGCTGTCTCTGAGTCATTCCGTAGCCTCCGGGACTCAGCACAGTACTCAGCACTTAGCCCCAGTACTCCTCGCTTCTCCATAGCCCCCGCACCCAATCTGCTCCCTCCCTGGAAACGACCTCCTGTGTCTCTCTCCTCTTCACTCCTCCTTCCAGGTGCAGCTCAGAGCTCTCCAGAAGGGGCCCCTGAGGCTGAGCACAGTCCCTCCTCGGGTCCCCGTGGCTCCTGGGTATTTTTCTCACCGCCACTCACCACTTCTTACGACTTTATCTGTTCAGGCTTCTGGTCCCCCTAGCCGCCGCCCCAGACTGTACACCTAAAGGGGTTCTTAACCTTTTCTGTGCCCTGGTTTCCTTCGGCAGCCTTGTGAAACCTCTTCAGAATCAAGTAAAGGGAGTTCCCTGGTGCTCGAGTGGTTAGGACTCGTCACCCTCACTGCCAAGGGCCTGGGTTCAATCCCTGGTCAGGGAACTGACATCCCACAAGCCGCACGGTTCGGCCAAAAAAAGAAAAAAAAAAAAGAATCAGGTAAAATACACAGGCATATGCAGAAAGTTGATTACGAACTAGTTATCAAAACATGAAAATACATATGTGATGTAATACGTAACATCTGTGCCTTTTCATTCAATGCCAAGGTCTAGTGGTAGGTCAAATAACTAACATTATTTCAAAGTAGTGATACGTATGAACGATATTTCAAGAGAGCTGCAAACAGCTCTAACACGACATGAAAATACGTGTAATTTCCCGGTGACAGTCACAGGGACAGCTGATACTACTGTGGTTTTCCATCACCATTCATCTCTGAAGGAACTACGACATCACAGCTGGAGGTTACTGAACATGTAATCTTTTCTCCATCCAAGTTCACAAAGTCCCTGAATTCCAACCAAGGACAAGGATCCGTGGCCGCCTGGATAAGAACTGCTGTTTAGAGAGGCCGTGTACCATTTATCTTTGTGTCTCAAGGCTCCTAACACACAGAGGGAACTTAATATCCAGCTCCAAAACACTGTAACAATAACAATGACAATACTAAGTATCAATTCAAAAACAAAGATAAGGGACTTCCCTGGTGGTCCAGTGGTTAAGAATCTGCCTTCCAAATGCAGGGGACGCAGGTTCAATCCCTGGTAGGGAAACTTAAGATCCCACATGCCGCAGGGCAACTAAGCCGGTGGGCCCTAGAGCCCACACGCCACAACTGGAGAGAAGCCCACACGCCGCAACTAAAGGTCCCACGTGCCTCAACTAAGACCCGAGGCAAACAAATAAATAAATAAATATTTTAAAAAAACAAACAAAGATAAATAATTTCTCCTGCTAATAATTGTTACCATTACTACTAGCATGCTGACACCCAAGTAGAGCCTGGAAGGCTGTTCACGGACGGCCAAGGGGCTTCAAATACATCTACCTGGAACCACATCGTTCCCTGGCCGCCTTACAACACAGTCTTCAATTCTCCAAGCATTAACACAAAACCATGGAAAGAGAATAGAGAAGATTCAGGGGCCATACGGGGAGGACATCAGTTCCCTTGCCGTGACCTTGCCACGTGCAAGGTGACCTTCAAATGGGCCGTGCGGCTCCAGATACGTGAGTGACAAGAGATTCCCTTTGCTCGGTCTCTTTCCTCGCGCTGCCGCGGATACTAAGGCGAGCTGCCTCGTCCCGACCGCGCCTCTCTCTTCCTGTTCCTAAACAAACACCTCCTTTCTTCTCTCTTGTTGGGGCAGTTATTGTCGAGAGCATTTTCTAAGAGTGTAAAAATGCTGCAAGGGGGTCAAGTGAACTGGAGGGACAAAACAGCACCGCGGGGGGCCCTGTGTGTCCTCACAGGACGCCTAGTCTCGGGCTGCACACTGGACCATGATTCATGTGGCCAGAGGGTTGGGGGATGGGGCGGGCTCGGACGAGGGCAGCTCCCATGCCTCCACCCTTGGACCATTGCCTTTAGCACTGGAGGCGGATCCGCTTCTAACTTCCAGCATCATTCAAATGAGCTAAGTGAGTAGAAGTGTTCACTTGAGCACTTCTGTTCCCTCCAACCCAAGATACTGAGGAACAGCTCTTACCCGCAGTCCAATTAAAGACTGCCGAGCAAGCGTATCACTCCTCGCGCCCCATCCGCATCCTGTCGTAGCCTAAACACCCGCCCGTTGAACGTGGGCTGTGTGGAGATAGGCCATTTGGGGAGTGGGGTGTCTGAAGTAGCGGAGAACAGGGAGATTCCCACGGGGCTCCCTTAGCGCCATGGCGCCCCAGCTGCTGGGAGCTCTGCGGTCACGGGAGGCGTCCTCTCCGCCTGGCTGATCTGCAGGACGCCCTGCACATTGCGGGGATGAACGTCTCTCCTCCACTTCACTCTCTCTCACCAGCTTCTCACCTGGTGAGAAGCAAACATGCTCAAACTGATTGCATCCTTAGAGTAGCAGCAACTACCTTTACCCCACTTCTCCCCAGTTACCAAATTTCTGCCCCGTTATCTGTTCCAACTTCTGAAGAGCGAGGTCCGAGGTCGAGGTCTTCACTTCCTCCATCTTTCTACCTCCTCTGACCTCCCTAAACTCTGCTTCCAGCCACCAGCTCTGCACTGGACTGCAACTAGTTTATTAAAACGGATGGTGCCAGGTCGATGACCTCATCATTGCCAACTGGTCCCCGAGGATGGCTTTGCATCTTTGGCCGGAATAATCCCAAGGGATGTCTGACACCCCCTCCACCTGGAAACTGCCCCCCCCACTCTCCTCCCCACTCTTAGTTTCTCCTGCATGCGTCGTTTGTGGGATCTTAGTTCCCCAACCAGGGATTGAACCCTGGCTCCAGTAGTGAAAGCACCGAGTCCTAACAGCTGGACCGCCAGGGAATTCCCAAGGCTGGTGTTTCTAATTCTCCTTCTTCAGTCTTTGGTCTCACTCAATCTAGCCATTGTCTTTAGGAGATCTAATCCATTGGGCTTCAAGCTCTTTCGATCGTGAATCCCCTAAAATACAAACTGCACGCCCCTAGACGATGTCTGCTTTTGGCATCACATTGTTTTAACCCAAGTTTCAATGGCTGCAAAGCATCTTGTTAATTGTGTTTTGCACATGCACAAATCTTTTTAGTAAGGCTAGAAATGGTACATCATTCTTTTTTCCTGTTTTAACTTCCATTTCCACTCCACTTACCCCACAGATTTTTTTAACAGTTTTATTGACAGGTAAGTCACATATTATACAATTATCCATTTGAGGTGTACAATTGCATGGTTGTTAGCATAATCACAGACTTGTGCATCTATCACCACAGTCACTTTTAAAACACTTTCATTACCCCCAAAGAAATCCCGTCCCCATTGGCAGTCACTCCCCATCCCCCGGTCCCTGCCACAGTCCTGAGCAACCACTAGTCTATTTTCTGTCTATAGGTTTGCTTACTCTGGACATTTCATACACATGCGATTACACAATATGTGGTCTTTTGTGACTGGCTTCTTTCATGTAGCATAATGTTTCCAAGACTCGTCCTTGTTGTAGCATGATCCATTCTTATTCCTTTTTATTTTCCAATAATATTCTACTAGACAGATAGACCACATTTTGTTGAGTCATTCATCAGTTGGTGGACATTTGGCTTGTTTCTATGTTTTGGCTATTATGAATAATGCCGCTATAGACATTCTTCTACAAGGCTTTGTGTTACAGATTTTAAACCAAATTTATTTTTATGTTTCAACATCTTTTATCGATAACCTTTTCATGGATCTCATCCACAAACTGTGTACACAATTCAAAACTAAAATTTACGAGCGCCACAACTACTGAGCCCACGCATCACAACTACTGAAGCCCGCGCGCCTAGAGCCCGTGCTCCGCAACAAGAGAAGCCACCGCAATGAGAAGCCTGCGCACCGCAACGAAGAGTGGCCCCCGCTCGCCGCAACTAGAGAAACCCGCATGCAGCAACGAAGACCCAACGCAGCCAAAAATAAATAAATAAATATTTAAAAAATAAATAAATAAAAAGTTTCTGTGACCATAATTCATTAAGTACACACAAAAAATTCTTCTGGATTGAGCAGCAGTAAATTCCAATTAATCAAATCATCATAAGTATATTGCAAACTTTGACAATTATTACACATAAAAGATAAGATCTTATTGGAAATACATCTCTTAATGAGAGGAACTGGGTTTATTTTCCAATGATTAGCTCATGGGTCTGTGGATGCCTCATTATTACAATGAAACATTTTGGCATAACCTGGCATCACTGCTTTTCTTTTTAGAGACACGATCCCTGAGAAACTCTTTTCAAATAAGTAAGGGAAGCAGGAATTCCCTGGCGGTCCAGTGGTTAGGACACTGTGCTTTCACTGCCGGGGCTCCGGTTCAGTCCCTGGTTGGGAAACTAAGATCCCGCAAGCCACATGGTGCGGCCAAAATAATAATAATAAGTGAAATAATGAAGTATTCTACTCAGAGCAGCGTTAGTCATATCTTTGAAATCTGTGTACGTCACAGCCCCAGAATCACTTTGTCATCTCTACTCAAAAATCACATTTAGGGAATTCCCTGGCAGTCCAGTGGTAAGACTCTGTGCTTCCACTTCAGGGGCCACGGGTTCGATCCCCGGTCAGGGAAATAAGATCCCACAGGCGGCGCGGTGCAGCCACACACACACACAAAATTACATTTCAGTCCCCACAACGTGGTAAAAGCAAGCAGCCCAAACCACCTGACTTGCCAGGAAGCACCTCCAGGCCCTCATGCACCACTCCTTTGTCTGGAGCCCAGGGTTTTTTTTTTTTACACATGCCCCAGAACACGCCAGGCAAAGAGATGTGCCCTTTTCCTGCAGAGTGGGAGACGGACTTGTTCTCAGGGGATCCATTTCAGAAGAGGGTATATACATGGGTGATGAACATCTGGAATTGCTTCCCTCGCCCGCACCGCCGACCCCATTTCCTTCACCGACTGCTGCACGGCTCCGTCAGCCCTCAGGCCCCTCAAGAGCTGAGCTGACCTGCCCCAAATCTATCTCCCTCCCCAGCTCCCAAGCACCCTCATCGCCTCTCCCCACGCTGCTGCCGCCGGCACCAGTGCATCAAAGCAAATCCCATCAAGCCCCCCCCCCCCCCCCCGCCCCGTCCTACTAGACACCGTTTCCTCTGCCTGTAAAGCACCTCCTCTGGGGGACAGAGTGAAGCCAGGTGTCGCCAGGCAAAGGACGCAAGCCTCAGCTTCTGACCCTCTGACCCCTGGCTGAGAAGGGCCAGACCCAGGAGAAGACAGGCTAGTGGTTAAAAGGAGGGACCCTGGAATAGGACCACCTGGACAGTTACCAGCAGTTACTGGAAGATAACCTTGAGTGACATCTCTGACCCCTGGGAGCCAGTTCCCTCAACTACAGAAGATAAGGACACTCCCTTTCTTACAGGGCATGTATAAAGATTAAGTGATTAAAGGTACGTCATGTGCTTAGCGAAGTGCCCCGCACATGGCAAATGAGAGCAAGGTCTCAGTACACCCAGCCGCCATCACCTTGAAAGAAACAACCAAAGTCTTACATGGAGCGTCCACATCCACTGCAAGTTGGGGACACCTGTCCTCCAGCCTCACGTCCAGTCTCCCCCCGCTCCTCTTGCCCACAAGCTCCCTGGGAGCCCCGTCTCAAGTCTCCTCTGCTGACCCCACTCTTCTTCCAGGACTCTCAGGGTTGGCGTGCCCCAAAGCCCAGCCCTTTGACCCCTTCTCTTCTCTATCCACACCCCCTTAGCAGTCTCTGTTAAGTCTCCAGGCTTTAAACATTTATATGTTGATAATTTCCAAATGTGTGTCACCAGACAGACCCCTCCCTTCCCCCCTGGATGCCCAGGGGACATCTCAACGTGGACACAGATGAAGTCCTGGTCTCCCCCCAGACCTGCATCTACATCTCCTTCCCCATTCCACGTGCTGGCACACTCCATCCCCACAGACGCTCATGCCTGAAACATCCCACGTCTAGCCCCTGAGAAATCCCGCTGGCTCTACCTTCAACACATACCCAGGACCTGATCACTTCTCACCCCCTCTGCTGTCACGAGCCCCGGGCAGATCCCTCCCCCTCTCCTGCCAGGATTACTGCCCTGGCTCCTCTCCTAACGGGCCTCCCTGCTTCAGGCTTGATTCTCAACACAAGCCAGCAGAGTGATCTTTTGAAAACCTCATCACCTCCTCAGCTCAAAGCCCAGCAGAGACTCCGTACTGCCCTCGAGTAACAGTCCTGGAGAGGGAACAGTCTGACTGCCTGGCCTTTCTGACCTCCCCCTCTACTACTCTCCGCCTCACTCACTCTGTTCCAGCCACACTGCGTCCCTTGTTCTTCTTAAATCTTGCCAGTAGGCAATTTCCTGTTTTGCCTCAGCTGTTTCCTCTGCCTGGAAACCCCTCCCACCGAGACCCCCGCACGGGTAATTCACTCCACGACTTCAGCTCTTTGCTCACATCTCTTCTGCTCAAGGAGCTCCGCCCTGAGCTGACCACGGACTCAGATGCAGGCGCCCGCCTCAGAGCATCCCTCCCCTCCAAGGGTCTCCCGGGATGCTCTGTCTCAGGACTGGTCATACCTGGGCCTCTGAGGATGTGAGAGGAGAACATCCACCTTGCTGCGCGTCTCCTCCAGCCCACGCTAGGACCTGTGAAGAAACCATCCAAATTTCACAGGCGTCAAATCAACTGTCCCAGCTCACCAGGCTCCTAACCACTGAGACTCAGAGCCGTGTCTGCCTGACGCCCGTCTGCACCGGGTCAGGCCCGGCTGACCGCTGGCACTCCGCGTCCTTGCCCTGCCTGCGGCAATATCTGCTTGCCTCCGGTTCCAGACGGAGTCAAATGAAAGGCAGGTAGCCTAGGGTTTTTGTTTGTTTGTTCTCTTACTGCCAAGTCATTGTATTATGGCCATCAACCTAAGCTGGGAAAAAAACACAGCAGATTTTCAATCCAGTTCACGTCTTCAGCCCTGTGAATTACACACTAGCTCTGAGCAGAAAACTCACTAAGTTAGAATCTTTCCCTGAGCCCCTCCGGCCTCCTGGGTGGTTATTTGCAGCTCTTCTGCCGTTTCCCCCTAAATTGCTCACTGAGAGAAAGCAAGGATTCCAACCCACTGAGGACGTTCTTCCCATAGTTTAACATTACTGGCCGGTGAGTAGTCACGTTTACGAGCTAGAGGTGCTCTCCACGGGGACATCAGGGCTTAGGGTCCTGCCTGGGTGCAAACTCTCACTCTACCACGGCAAGGGGTCCTGTGGGTATGACTTAGTCTCTGAGTTTTCATACACTCGGCTTGAAGGTATTAAAAGTACAAGCTGCTCGGGACTTCCCTCGTGGTCCAGTGGTTAAGACTCCACGCTCCCAATGCAGGGGGCAAGGGTTCGATCCCTGGTTGGGGAACTGAGATCCCGCATGCCACAGGGTGCGGCCAAAAAAAAACAGGAAAAAAAATGTACAGGTTGTACCTCTGTAGGTGACTGAGGCCGGGATGGAGAAGGCAGTGGACGCACCTGGCACCGTGGCCGGCGTAAGAAGCAGGCACCCAGGGCAGCGTCTGTGTCACTTCACAGATGGGTTCAGGGACACTGTCACCAGGGCTCAGCCACGCAGAGACTAGAGGCCGCTCCCCACTCGTGACGCAAACACGCTGGAGGATGACCACGTAAACTGGCCCCATGGTAAATTTCCACCTTGTGAAATGACTTTAGGGTGTTGGTTAATACCGGTGAATAGACATTTCTGACTTCCTGGAATGTGTGCACTCTCTTTATTCCCAGATACTAACTTTAAAGGAACCACCTTTAGAGTGTGAAAATAAAATAGCACTTACAAATACAAATTATTCCGACTTTTATCTCCATCTGTAGTCCACGTTCCCATCAGGAGTTCTATAAACTTTCCTTCTGGTTCGAAGGAAACGGCAGCTTCCTGCCACTTCCGCTGTTAGTACAGTTGTAGTCATACCTGCTCACGGGCTCTCCAACTACATGATCAAAATAGGAAAACAGACTTCCGAACAGCTCAACTACAGTTAGATATCAACTATCAATATCTGGTTCACTACTATATTTTGTTTGTTTGTTATTACTTATTTCAAACTAATTCAAGAAGCTTAATTATGCAAAACTTCAGAATAATGGCCAAGACGAATTTTCTCCTGTTCTCTAAACCACACGAGACAACTGCTATACCATTTATATTTGTTTTCCCTTTCTAAGAACGGGAAGAAGTATTTAAAGAATTTCACCAGCACATTACCGATCAGAAAGAGCACTTACCAGGCTGTTAGAAATCTCCAAAGACAAGTTTTAAAGTTAATACTAAGTCACTCTGTATCGATGCAATAGCCCTTTCCAGTTTTCTTACTGGCATTTAAATTAGCCACATACCAGCTCACAGTTTGTCTGCAGTACTTTCCCTGGGTGCAAAACATTTGACTCAGCAAAGACCAGGTGACTCAGCACATTCAAACTGCAGACCTCAGGTTTACAGGGTGGATCCCTTCCTGTCCTCCTGCAAATACTGCTGAGAAGATATCAGGGTGGGATCTTTTGTTTTTTAATTTAAGGTTTGAAATGTCAAAGAATCGAAACATACGCCTCTCTAGCAAAAAAAAATAGAATAGAATAAAATAAATATAGAACGGAGAAAAGAGAAATAAGATTTTCATAAAAAACAATTCTAATCTGATTGCTAAAATGATTGTTGGACTTAACTGCATTAGCATTTAAATTGCCCCAGTAGGACGCGGGGGAAATAGCCCCCTGGTGTTAAAAATGTTGAGAAGACGGTGAGGTTTGCACCTTTCCTTCTCCTATTGTTGAAGTGGAGCCAGTTTTTTCCACCAGCAGGATAAACAGTTAAGATAAAACAGGCCTGGAGAGATCGAATCTTGTTTACGAAAAGGCAAATAAACTAGTTTTGTGGGTTTTTTTTAATTACACAGACGATAAAGCCAAGAATATTGAACCCTAGGCTTTTCTAGTGGTCTGTGTGTTAGTGGTTCCCAAACCTTGCAGATGATCAAAACCACAGAGGAGATTTTTATAAATATAGATTTACGGTCCCCTTCCGGCTCCCTGTTGTGATTCAGTAGGTGTGGGGTAGGGCCCAGGAATCTCTAAAACACTCGCCCAAGTGACCCCTATGGCCGGCCGGGTCTGCGATCAAACAGAGCTGATAAAACACAAAAGTGCAGCAAAACAAGAGGTGGATCCCACCCGCCACCCCCAGCCCAACTGCTAATTGTACGGTGAAAAGTCAAAGAGTACTTTAAGATGTAGTTGAATGCATCTTCTTAGGGGAAAGCTGTTGGAAATATTAGTGACATTCTTAACTGTCTTAACTTTTAAAATTCCCAATGAAAGTCTAACTTTAAAAAGTTATTTTAGGACATGATCTTGTCTCCCAGGTCCTGTTTAGAGTGATGAGCTACACACATCTTTGTCTGAAACAAAGACTCCTTAGCCAGGCCCCACGCTGGCTAATATCCTTCCATTCGCTCCTATAATCTTCTCAGCCACCCCTGGAGGCGGTTCCAGTTATCCCCATTTTACAGACGAGGAAGTGGAGCCTAAGAGAAGCGAATTGTTCTAGTGATAAAGCCAAGATTTCAACCAAGGGCTTCCACTGGTCTGTTGGTTGGTTGGTTGTTTGGAGGAGTTTACACCTGAGAGTTGGATCCATTCAAATCTTAGGCTCTCTGGTCTGGTGTCATCCTTATACATTTGGCAAACACTGGCTGCGTTGGGCATCGGGCCAGCCTGGGCAGACCCGGAGAAGGCCGACAAGTCCCTGCCTGGGAAGGGCCTTCCGGGCCCCTTCACGGGGCGGAGAGGGGCGAAAGGGAACGATCTCCTGTGGTTCTCCTGGGCCTGGTCCAACCTTCTGTCTCCGGGGGCTGTGGGAACTGCCCTTCTGATTGAGAAACGGGTTCCCCCAGATGATGGGCCCCCCGCGCCTTGGTGAGACGGGCTGCTGGGAGCCCTCTTTGAAAGGCTTCGCAGAGGATGTGCTTGTGAGCTGAATGTGGAAGGACGAAACGATGTCAGTAGGCAAAGGGGAGGGAGGGTGCTCTAGGCCCCGCGTGGCCTGCGCTGCGCCCGCCTCTTCACCTGGTCTAGCAGGAGACCTGGGGGCAGAGGTGCAGCCGGGCAGGAGAGGGGAGAGAAGGAAAAGACCGAGGAGGGGCTTCACGCGACGTGCGGAGTTTGGACTAAAAGATGCAAAGGGAACCAACCATGGTTTCTAAGAGCAGAGTCAAAGGACTAAAGTTGTATTTCAGAAAGATACTGAAGACTTGTCACAGGGTGGAGAAGAGGGGCCGCGTGAGAGGCACAGGGTCTGAGACGTCAGGTGGAAGTTTGTTGCGACTACTGGGGCCAAACTGGGGGTCGTGACCCTGACGCTGGAGAATGTCTGAGGTCAGGGCGTGAGCTCAGGAGTCAGGAGGCTGGCCAAAAGCTGGCTCCACACCTCCAGCCTGCATCCCGGGCACGCCTGCGTGGCTGACGGAGGAGGGAAGAGTCCAGGTTTTCTCCCAGGCTTCTCCACGGGTGGGTGCAGACCCACGTGGTCAGCCAGGCTGGGGATGGCCTGAAACAGAAGGTGGGGTGGGGCGGGGCAGGGGGGCTTGGTTTAGAACAGGCTGAGCTGGGGAGGCCTACAGGATTTTGCTTTATTAATGGTTAGCTGGAAAGACAGGGGGAAAGAGGGGTCAGGGCTAGAAGAGGAGACTCACGAGTCATTCGGGATCATATCTGGAGCTTTGGGAATGGAGTTTCAGGGACCAGGATTTCCTAGGGCCTATGGACGGGAAACCAACACAGCAAACAGAGAGCCACTCAACAAGCGCACACTGAGGGCCAGCTGCAAGCCAGGTGCTGCCCTGGAGCCCAAGGCCCGAAGGAGCAGACGAGCCCCAGGTGCAGGGGTGGGGGGACCTCCAAGCGGCAGGAAGGTGGGGCGCAGGCGGAGGGCAGGGGTGTCCGGTGCCCGGGGGGGGCTCCTGCACCAGGAGAGGCCTGGATGTGTGAGCTGAGACCTGAGATACACAAACATCGCCTGAGAGCTCCCCAGATTCAAGGCTCCTTCTAGGCCTTTTGTGTATTATCCCCTTTAATCCTTATAAGAGCCCAAGGACGTCGCTACTGTTATTATCCCCACCTTAAAAATAAGGAAACCCAACCACAGACGTGATGAGTAACCTGCCCACACAGCCAGTGAGCTGGTACGGAAGACCTTGACCCAGGCAGTCGAGCTCCAGACAGAGCCCGTGCTCTCACCTTCTGCACAAATTGTCTCTCACTGTCTGACAAACGGTCAGAGAAAAGGAGAGCTCGAGAAGGAAGAAGCCACCCGCAGTGTATCTTAGTGGTCAAGAGCACAAAGGCTGTGTCTCGAAATAGTAGTGGTTGGTGTTTGCTATGTTAGTATTTAAAGCGTGGCCGCTTCACAGAGCCAGTTGGGTCGGAAGCCCCAAATTTAAAGGCAGGCTTACTTGTTCACTAATTCTGTAACCTGGGGACAAGTAACGACCTCTGTGAAGCTCAGTTTTTTCATCTGTAAGAGAAATCTAACACACAACTCAAAGATAGTCCTGAAGATAAAGGGACTTAACTCGTAGGAAAATGTATTTCATTCTCTCTACACAACGTTATATTCATAGCTGGTGATGCTGGAGAAAGGTCCCCACTACAGTTAACACACCATCACTTCTTCATCACAGGCTAAACCTCAGAGTGGACACAGCATTGAAAACAAGATTGTTGATTACTGTTAAGTATAAATCACTAATTGTTATTCTGAGAACAACCCTGGGTGGGGTGGGAAAAGCCCCGTTGAGACCTACAACTGGTCTTACCGATTATTAAGGAAAATTAAATTTCTTTTATTTATCACTTTATTTGAACGTCAGCTTGGACCCACCAAAGGAAAGTTGGTTTCACTGAAACTCAGTTCATTCCAAAGTGATTCCAGGGACTGCCCTGGTGGTCCAGTGGTTAAGACTCTGCACTTCCACTGCAGGGGCCGCAGGTTCCATCCCTGGTCAGGGAACAGAAATCCCACATGCCGCGTGATGCGGCCAAAAAGGAAAAGAAAAAACACAAAATTGACTCCATCAGAAAATCAGAAAGGACAGGCTTCCTCTGCACTGTACCTCTTCCCCCTCTACCTACTCATTCTAGGTAGACACAAAACAGCAAAACGAAAGCACACATTAGCTCTTGGGAAGAACGGACACCAAGATCCCAAAGCAGTTTGCAAAGTGCCGTGAGAGGCACCATCCTGGGCTGTGGACGTCCAGAAAGATCCTCTGGGCCAGCACACTCGGGGATGGCTATGCAGAGGGTTGGATCACCGCTCGAGAGGGCGCCGCCTCTCCCGGCAGCTGCCACCCTCCTAGCCCGTCCAGGCACCCAGCCCCGAGGGCAGCCCTGGGCTTCCGTGCACCTGGGCCCCTGAGTGAGGCTCACACCACATCTTAGGAGGAACAGCGCCTCCCTGAGCACCTGCCCTTCTAAGGCTCCCACCTGGGTGGGTATGGCCGCGACCCCCAACAGCACGCCCCCAACACACACACCACACAAAAACACACTGACCTTCTTCCACTTTGCTTTCTTCACGCACTTAAAACTATGAAAAGTTATCTTGTTCGTATCTTTACTGGTTTCTTTTCTGCCCCTCCCCACCCTCTGCTCCATCACAGCCTAAATATGGTCTTTCTTGTTCGCCCTTATACCCCCAGCCCCTGGCAGGAAGCAACGAACTCAATAAATATTTATTGAATCAATAAAGAAACGCAGAAGAGCATGATCAAGTTGCAGAGGTAGAAAAGGAAAAGCTGAGTCTGGGAACGTGGTGAGCGGCTCGCTCTGGAGCAGCTGCCCAGGGGCCTGGCTGCCCTTGGACCTGGAAGGAGGGCAGGGCCCCCGACAGAGTTTGACCAGGAGCACCTTGGAATAGAGTGGATGGAAGTGAAGCTAGAAAACCCAAGAGAAAACCACGTCCCCCCCTAAAATCAGCAACAATTAAGAAGTCTGCCGGGGATGCCACGTACAGCACAGCATTGACAGTACTGTCCTGCATGTTTGAAAGTCGCTACGAGATTAGATCTTGAAAGTTCTCATTACAAGAAAAAAACTTTGTTCTAATAAATAAAAATAATTCGACCAGCATTGGAGAACATTGGGGAAAGAGCTGAACATCGATTTGGTACTATCTCTTAAAAGTGAAATTGGGAATACTCACAAGGTAGCAATTCTAGATGTAAACATCAAGTCTAAGGAAACTATTCCCTATATCTGACTTAGGGAAAAGTAATACAAGCATTATTATGATTACTTTTTTTTTTTTTTTTTTTGGCAGTGCCACGCAGCATGCGGGATGTTAGTTCCCCGACCGGGAATCGAACCCATGCCCCTTGCATTGGAAACTCGGAGTCCTAACCACTGGACCACCAGCAAAGTCCCAACCATTATTTATATTAGTGAAAAAATTTTAACAATCTGCATATCCACTAATGAAATAATTAATAAAATGTGATATTATGCATATCACGAAATACCAGATGGCAATTAAAAACAAGTGTGTACGTACAATATATGTGTATATATAGAGATAGATAGATAGATCTCAAAAACAATGTTCAGTGAAAGTAAGCAAATCATAGAACAATAGGTAGGTATGGACCCATGTATATAAATATATATATACACTCATGAAACAACGCAACGTACTAATTATGAGTACATGTAAATATATATAAGATATTTTAAAAGCACATATCAAACTGAACATGGGCTCCGTGCGGTGAGGACAGAGGAGGGAATGGGATTAGTATTTAAAGGGAACTTGACCTTATCTCCAACACTTCATTCACTTAAAGAACTGAAACAAATGTAACAAAAAAGATAATGGTTGTTAGTTATTGATGATGGGAATATAGTACAGTTTTTACTGGGAATAAGAAGAGAGATGCTGGACACAGATGGAAAAACTAAAAGGATTTCAGGAGTAGCTGGATAAGTAGAGTAGAAAGAAGGCTGAAAGAAGAGGAGTTAAATATTATACTTCTTTTAATGATGAGAGGCTGGCTGCACCATTAAAAGAACGAAAAAACATTGAGCTCCATATTAGAAAGGTTTGCTCTATTAACGAGATATCCAGGTGATGTCCAACAAGAAGTCAGAATTCAAAAACCCAAGCTGTACTAACAGTTGTCCAGGGAAAGTGAGAAATAAAATGGTTGCCTGCATCGCTTTCCTTAACACTCTCTCTCTCTCTCTCTCTCTCTCTCTCTCTCTCTCTCTCTCACACACACACACACACACACACACACACACACACACACACACAGACAATTCTGTAAGGTCCCTAGAGAAACCCAAGGACCTTGCCCTGTACTCGGCCAATGTTAGTCTCCCTCTTGGAAAGTCAGGTTCCTAAATTTTAATGTACTTTTCTAAAACGCCTGGGGGTCTGATCTCTGCTAATCAATTAACTATTCTAGTAAGGCAACTTGGCAACGGTCTCCTTTCAGTAAATAACACAATTACTAGAGCAAATAAGGACCCAAATTCACACTGTTTAAACAAAAAATTTCAAACATAAAACTCTTTTTGAAACCAAACTCCTTAGTCTTTCATAAAGATAAACTTCCACTTATCCAAAGAATGCATTTATCTTTTTTTTTTTTATGTTGGGGGTAGGGGTTTATTAATTAATTAATTTATTTTTGCTGTGTTGGGTCTTCGTTTCTGTGCGAGGGCTTTCTCTAGTTGCGGCGAGCGGGGGCCACTCTTCATCGCGGTGCGCGGGCCTCTCACAATCGCGGCCTCTCTTGTTGCGGAGCGCAGGCTCCAGACGCGCAGGCTCAGTAGCTGTGGCTCACGGGCCCAGTTGCTCCGCGGCATGTGGGATCCTCCCAGACCAGGGCTCGAACCCGTGTCCCCTGCATTGGCAGGCAGATTCTCAACCACTGTGCCACCAGGGAAGCCCCCAGAATGCATTTATCTTTATTCAAGGGTGCCCCCTCCAATGTTTCATATTTACACGTTTGCATAGTGACTTTCTACCCTTTTGTAATGTGTTTTGCAACCCCTGAAAAAGTCAATAGTCTCAGCTCTTCTGTAAAGAGGGACACACAAGACAGTGGTCAGGATGACTCACGGGCAGAGTCAATATTGGAACACAGGAGCCTGGAGCCTGGCATTCCCAGTTCCTAAAGCCGCTGGCTTCCGCTAACCCCATAGAATCTACGCCTTCACGGGACTAGGCTTCTTGGAGGCCTCGGGGACTGGAATGTTAATTTCCAAAACTTTCTCCTTGAAAAGGTGTCAGCAGTCAGAAATAAGAGCTGGACTGCAGGTTGGAGTCCTTAATCACTTAAGAACACCTGAATGGAAGGGATTCCACCGTTCAACCTTTGCTTTTTAATAAGGCGTAACTAAACTTCACCGATACAACCTAACAATCTCCTCAATTCATGTAACATTGCTGGTGAGTTTTTTTTAGAGTCCTCTGTTCAGACTGGGTCACATTCAAATCAGGGGTACTGTTAGAACTCTCCATGTTGTGCCTTTGCTGGAGTCGGTGCTACCTTGGACGTGATGAGCTCCTCACAGCCTGGAGGCTGGTCAGCTGCGACTGACCTTATAAAGCCAACAGTTAGGGGCTGCGTATAAAAGGACTTAAGGGATTATTTTACCAGAATAAAGTTGCTATGTAGCCATCCTGTGTAAATGGCATTTCTTTCCATTAATGAATTGAAGAGTCCATAAAGCACCTGAAATTAAATGATGGCTTAAAAAAATAAACTAACATACTAAAATTGAGGTTTACCGACAAGATCGGGTGTTTTCACTTAAAAAAAAAAACAACAACCCGCTGTGGTTTCTGACTGTGCCCTTTTCATGGGATTTTAAAACACTTTTACAAATTTTTTTCACTATCACATATTTCTCATTCGAGTTTCATAAGTTAAAAAAAAAGAGAGCTAAATAACTTACCCAAAGTCGCAGAGTTCGATCATAGCAGAAATCAAATAAAAGCCCAAGTTTATTTAAGGATCTGATAAAGTGTATACTTTTTGCTAGCCTGTAGTACCTCCTTATTTTATGTCCCTTAAAAAATAATTGTTTCCATAGCAGTGAGTGGTAACATCGACATAGAAAAGGGAGCCATTGTTCATTATAGCAGGTCCTTTCTTGAAGCAACGAAAACAATCAAAAATAAGCTATAAAAATAATGTCTTATAATTTTACGTACAAGTTCAAGCCTTCATCGTATTCATTAATTAAAACACCACAAATCTTCCTTTCCTTTTGCTAAAATATTCTCAAACTGGCGTACAAAGCACCAAAATGCACGTCAGCCACAACACACACAGATCCATCACTCAACCTCGGTCCATTAGGCTCGCCAAGGTCAGTATCGAGTATTCCTGAAATTTTCACTTGTAGAATGAATAGATGTTTTGTAAGGATTATCTATTCAGGCAGAAAAAAAGGGGGGGAGGGAATGAAAACAAGAAACAATTAGCTATTCAACTGGCACTGAGCAAATTCCAAGTATGAAATCCTTTGTTTGTTTTGATTTTGTTTTTGTTTTTCTTACCTACCGTGGGACTCCAGCGCGTGAAAAGAAATACATCTTGTGAGATTTTTCTAGAGCCTTTTCCACAGACCTCTGTGGGGACGTTGATGTCAGCCTTGGCTTTATTTTGCAGCCGGGGACTGGAACCCAGAGCGGTCTATTTGCATTTCAACGCCCTTCTTTTGTTTCCTGGCCCTCCAGAGGCTCACCCCATTCAAATAACAGGTAAGGCAGTTAGATCATTCTAATGACCCTAGAAAACTCAAAGGAGGAAACGTGCAAACAAAGCGGTTATTTTAGCTAAATCTGCCTCAGAGAAGGAAGCGTGATGGAGGGGCAGAGGGGGGAGGGGGAGGCGGCAGGGCCCAGCTCTGCCTTCCTGGAATCCCCCCTCAATAAATATCAATGAGATGTTCAGATGCTCCTATAGGAGCTCACAGGTCACAGTATCGCATCTGATTCTGAGAGGAACAGCCTCTGTCCTTTCTGCTGAAGGAGCGCTCCTATAGAGCGGGAACAAGGTGAAAAGAAAAATCCGTGTTAGGGGGAAGCAGTCAGAGAAATCAGGTAAAGACCCAGCCATCCCAGGACCTGAAGGACATTTAACCCAGATGCTGCTGGTATACCATTCCCGTCACACCCCCTCAGATGACCGCATGGTCATGTGATCCGGAAGGCAGCTTTCCAAGAGTTTACTCATCTGAGAGGTGTTGGCAGATAAATATTTGCAAAACTGCACATTTTAACAGGCAAATGCCTCAGGGTCCATGTTGAAGGTCAGTGTTTGGGAAAAGACTACAATCATGATGAGGCCACAGAGTCACAGATTAGAGACGGGAGGGACATGAAAGTTCATTTCCTCAAGGCCCTTAGTTATGCAGCCAGTTTGCGCCGGGCTGGGAAACTTGGGGTAGGTCTCTGGGCTCCCGATCCCATGCTCTTTGGATTTTGGTTACCAGACCTGCTTAGGTAGGATCCTAGGACTTAGGGAGAGTCTAGTATATGGATTCCAGGATGTGGCAAGTCAGCCTGGGATGAAGATGTATCTGCCTAGATTTCAAAGGCCCGACCCATCACCACCACTGAGTTGGACATCCGGCTCTTTGATAAGCATCTCTCCTTCCAACCCGCCTGACCTCCAGCGCCACCTGTTCTCAGGAATGATGGAGCCCCCGGCCTACGCTCTCCCCATTCACCAGCCCCGTGCTTCTTTCACTTTCCTCCTTCCTCAGTTCAGATTCCGCAATCTGTTATCACATCCTTCTCGCCAACCCCGTAAACTCCCTTCCCCTTTGTATTTCCTGCAAATCCATCCAGGAAGCCATCAGCCCTGGAGGAAGGCGGGCATCTCCTTTCCCTTTACCTGCAGGTGAGCAGTTCAAACTCTGCTGGAGAACCTCCAAAGGAAGGGGGGGTTCATGGCCACCAAGTTCAAATGGGCCCCAGCACAGCTCAGCACCTGTTTCTCCCTTCAGCTCAGTCACCACTGTCCTTAAACTTCCAACACACCTGTCCTGGCCCTCACCTCTTCCAGTGGGGAGGGCTCGCAGACCTCCTTCCAGCCACGGCCCTGCCTTACCTCCTGCTTCAAGATGCCTGGGAACCCCGCCGCCTGGGCTTCGCTTTCTCTCCGCACCATCACCCACGGCACCTCATCTCAAATCACACGTCGATTCCATCCTAAAAGCCTATTGGTTCTGCCTTCAAAATATATTCGAACCAACCATTTCTCATCATCACCAGCAGGACCATCTCATCCAAGACTCAATCGTGTCTCATCCAGACGATTAACAGCCCCCAGCTTTCACCCCTGCCCTGTTCCAGTCTATTCTCAACACGGCGGCCCCAGTGATCGTAACTTGAGCGTGTTCATCCTCTGCTTGACACCTTCTAGTGGGTAAACCTTTCCATTTACCCAGAGCAAACCCAAAGTCCCTACAAAGGCCTGTAAGACTCTCTCAGCACTGTCCAATAGAACCTTCTGTGGTCATGGAAATGATCTATAGCCCACTGTCAACGCAGTAGCCACCAGCGATGCTACGTGTGGGAAGTGAGTCCCGGAAACGTCGGTGTTACAATTGAGGATATAACTTTGGGGGGTGGGGGAGTACCCGAGCTGCACGGCTTGCAGGATATTAGTTCCCCGATCAGGGACTGAACCCACGCCCTCGCTGAGTCCTAACTACTGGACCACTGGGGAATTCCTGAGGATATTAAATTTTTTTTTTTTTTTTGGTCCCTCTGTGCGGCATGCGGGATCTTAGTTCCCCGACCCAGGATCGAACCCCGGCCCCCCTGCAGTGGGAGCATGGAGTCTTCACCAAAGGACCACCAGAGAAGTCCCTAAATTTTTAATTAAAAACAAACTTAATTAACTTTCATTAAAATAGTCACCTGTGGCTACCATATTGGAGAACACAGCTCTATGTGATCTCCCCCTTCCACCTGGTCCCCCTTCCCTGACTCTGCATCACACCATAAAAGCCCCCTTGAAATCAGGCAACGCGCCACGCCTCTGCTCAAAGTCTCCATGGCTTCCCTTCTGACTCAAAATAAAAGCCAAAGAATGTCCTTATCTTAACCTATGGGCTCTCTGAGGCCTGGCCACCCCACACCCTCCCTGGTCAGTCCCCACCCATTCTCCTCCTGGTCTGCTCCAGCCACAAACAACACTGGCCTGTGCAGGTGACGGTACCAAGGACACTGCTCCTGCTGCAGCTGCCTCAGGGCCTTTGCTCACGCTCTTCTCTCTCTGGGACGTCTTCCCTTTCCCCCAATATTCTCGTCGCCAGTTCAGAGCCCCCGCACTTCCTGCAGGACAGGCCCGGTGTCTTTCCGTGAGAGGATCTGATCCAACCTTATTTGGCCTGAAGGCCCTGCCCCAAACCCACCCTGCGCTCTTCCGCTCCCTGTCTCCTTGCCTTTTCTTTAGAGATCTTATCTCCATCTGATAAATAAATCATGTTTGTTTACTTGTTTATTGTCTCTCTCCCCCAGCAGGGCAGGGCCTCTGTCTGTTTTGTTCACAGCAGTATTCCTATTACCTGAAACAGTGCCTGACACTCAAAAAAAAAAAAAAAAAAAAAAAAAAGCTGAATTTGAGGAAGGAACGTGGATGGCTTTATGGTGCTAAAAACTACTTCCAACTGTCTCCGTCCTTTAGGCCACCCTCCTGCAGCTATTCCCTGGGGAGAGCTGAGAACTGGGTTCCTGTCTAAATATAGTATCCTCACTATACTATATATATGCAAGAGGGCAGCTGGTGGGTGCTTTAACTGCATTGGTTCTAATCCACACAACAAGCAGAACCAGAGAGGTGAGGTAGGCTGCTCAGGTTCAGCAGACGTGAGCCTCACCTTGCCTCTCCAGTGGCGTTTCCATAATCAACAGAAAATCCTTCTGCGGGCAGCTACAGAGACAAACGTGTTCCAGTGACCACACAGCCTCATGCTTAAACCTCTCTTCTTACTCTATGCCTTCTTAGGAGGAAATGAGCATAATTACTTTCATAACAGACCAAATGAAAAATAATTCAGTATTGCTAACAGGAAGTGAATCCTGAGCGAACCCACTTTCACCCTTTATCCCTCCCCTAAATGGCCCAAGTCTCTCTTATCAAATTGCCTTCAGATTTTCAAAATGCTATGCTAAATAAAATATGATCGGTCTTCATTTCTGAAGATGTTGCTGCTGAGATTGCTATTTTTTATGCTAAAAATGTTTGCAGTCAGCAAACAAAGTCATGGCCAGTAAATTCCGGACCAGTCCCACAGACTGGGTCAACTTCCCGTCAACCCGCTGGACAGGAGTGAATGCTCTTTTTTTTTCTTTCTCCCTGGGTTTTATGTTTAACATATTAATGCGGAGCAGGGATGACCTAAGTATATTCAAGCCACAGGGAGTTAAAGCAGTTTTCTCTATTAGTCCTAATGCTATAGGCCGTGAAGCCTCGGAAATGGAAATGGAAAACTGTAAACACAGGTTTATGTCTCACGTCCTGTTCTTCTCTGCTGTTGCCTGACGGCAGCACCAGTGAATGGGGAAATTACATCTTTGGCTACAGAAATGCAGACACGACTGGTGTCACCCACTGGACAGAAATCCTAAAAATTCTTAAGGACTTTGGATGTTTCCACATGTTTCCAACATGCTCGCTTGTCAGAGGCGGAAACCCAGGTCAAGCAGTTTGCTGCAAAACACAGGCGCTGTGATGCACGCAGGCATCTTGACTTCCGTGCAATCCATGTGTTTTCACTGAAACCTAATGATTCCACTCCAACTGGTATAGGGGGGAGGGAGAGAGAGAGAGAGGGAGACAAAGAGAGAGAGAGAAGTTCCACGGAAGGGCTGCATATGACTCTTTGATGCTATTCGCAGTTATGAATTGAAAATTACTTTTCAAAACTACTTCCCTCAAAATACCCAGACACCTGGCCCCAGGCTGCCAACCTAATGCTAAAATAGGCACCTTGACCCACTCACCCCGGGACTTCAACCACTCAGCTGCCTTTGACCACAGCGACAGGTGACCCCTGCCAAGAGAAATAGGAACGACTCTGGGAACCGATTACAAAATTGGGATTGATCCAAACTTTCCAAAAGTGATGGCTCTGTTGTTTGGAATGTCCTGCAGCCAGAACATTTTTCTCAACAAGTCAGCTCTGTGTAATGAAAGCAATTAGAAGAAATTCGGACGTGCCCACATCTCTCTCTGCCTAATGTGGGAATAATAATTAACTGCCCCAGAATCTAAGCACTGGCTCACGGCTGATGATTCACCTTTGAAGTTGCGCAAAGAAAAAGGTCAAACCTTTTGTAAAGCAATTTAACAGTGTGGCTCAAGAGTCATAAAGATGTCAGTTCCCTCTGACACAGTAATCTTATTGCTGGAAACCGATCTTCAGAGATGACGCAAAAGCAAAAAAGATGTACACGACGAAATCTGAAGCAACCTAAATGCCCGATGATAGGAAATATGTTAATTACGTACGGTACACCTTCCTAGTGAAATATTACACAGCCGTTAAGAGGAATTAAGAAGAGTGTCGCGATATGGGGACGATGCCAGGGTCGGCATCACTGTCAGACACAGTGAGATCATACAGGCACGTGGCTCCGCCTCTGGAAGACCCCTGACTCACGCCCTTGGTCAGAGAATCTGTATTCCAGGCCCCTCCTGCTTCCAGAGAGGACATGGCTTGTGAAAAGCTGTGGGTCCACCCCCTGAGAGGAGCAGCACCCTCCTGGACACATCTACAGCTCTCCTCGGGTAGACGGAGGGGACGGGGGGCTGCCCCTGGCGCTGGGGGCTGCTTCCAAAAGGGGTGAATCATCCCCACAGACAGTGCAGGGGAGGACCCCCGCCTACACAGCCGTTCATACAGATACTGGTCCTTGATGTTTACACGTGAAAGGAGACACAGAGTGGATCTGTTATAAAAAGCATTAAGTGTATGGGGGAAAATCTACTGAATTCTACAGTTTTGTTTCATTGTTTTGAGATCAAAATGTTCCTAAGAACTCAGGAATCTGCCTAGGGAAGCAGAGCTTTTGCTCAGCTAATGCTTAGTAAACTCAGACACAGTCATCGTGGTGCGTCTGTAAACAAGAAGAAATGAAAACAGTCCCCATTGTCATTACTGATATATGTGACTTACAGTGTTTCAAATGAATGCTTTTGTCCATAGGTCTTCAAAGGGAAAATTTTAAACTCTACAGGATTTGTTCTTATCTGTGGAGCTTTTCCTAAACCGTTGTGCCTCTGTTGCTCAAAAACTGCTGCGACCTTGGGTCAAGGAGACACTGGCTCTGGTGCTCAACAGAAAATGTGCTTCTCACACTAAAATGGCCACTTAAGCAGGAATGTGGAAATGATTTATCTCGCAGTGTTTGGAGTTGGATCTTCCCTCCAGATATGTCAGGACCGCATAATCCGTCAGGGACAACTGGTTATATGCTCCCAAACAAAGAAGAACGCTCTGATGGCCAAAAGAGTTGAGTATCTAGCATACCAAAATCACCTTAATAAAAGTTAAATTACCCACGTCCCAAAGAACACAATCACCGACAATACAAATAATGTTTGTTTGTTTTTTTAGCCACGCCACGCATGTGGGATCTTAGCTCCCTGACCAGAGATCAAACCCAGGCCCCCTGCAGTGGAAGCTCGGAGTCCTAACCACTGGGCCACCAGGGAATTCCCTAAATATGTTTAAGGGTTAAGAGCGGCAGAGCATATTGTAAACTACATCTATTTACATCACATAAAGATTGCCTTCCAAATATGACATGAAGCAGTGACATTCACAGAATATTAGTATAAAGTCAGAAAGAAAAAGAAAAGGAATCAAGTGTCATAACGAGAGGCTATTTATTTGTTCACTTCAGTATCTCCAGGACCTAGTAGGTTCTCAAATAAATACGTGTTGAATAACAAATGCATAAATGCACAAATAAAGAAACAGAGCTCATCAAAATAGAAACACAGTTTGTAACGTGAAGTTATAGAGGCACACGTACTTCCCTTCACAAGTCAGAGGAGAGGCTCTATCCAAAAATGGATGTTGGCTACATATATACTGTATTTAAAAATTGGGTGCTGAAATTTAGGTACAGAGGCTACATTTGGACCAAATTGGGGCAAAAAAGGCTGTCTCAGTAGACTCAGTCATGTTCGAGTTCCACGAGATGCTTGGTCAAATTGCCTAGCAGGTTGGGAGCACCTCACCTCAACCCCACCCCACCTTCATCTCCTCCACCCCTTATTCACCATTTCAGTTTTGCACACTAATGGGCTCAGAGGCTGGGACTGTTAGGATGAGACACCCACCGCCCAAGATGCATCTTCACTTTCTAGAGTCCCGTCTAAAGCAGCCCCATCCACACCCCACCCTGGCTCGGGGTCCCGGGTCCTTCTGCGCAGCACTTATCAAAATCCAGTTATCTTGTTTTCTCTTCTCCATCTGTTACTCCCACTAGAATGCTACTCCCAGGAGAGCAGAACCTGCACTGTCCTAGCTTATCAGTGTCTTCCAGAACCTGACACAGTGCCTGGTACCTGGTAGATATTCAAATTCTTAAGAATGAATCAAGGACTAAAAGAATACTAGATCCAAGGGCAAGGTAAATACCTTATCAGTGACCACAGGAAGAGCGCTGTAAACATGTTCTCAGACTGCTTACGCTAGGCCGCTATAGGACAATACAGAATTCTGTTTTGAAGTAAGATTTGGTAAAAGGCTTTCTGAGTAACTGACTTTATTCTCCGTGGATGAATGACCCAAGCCTCCCCATTGCAGATAGAGTTCTAAGAAAGATCTTCACAGTGCAAAGTTCAAACTGCTCTCAAATTTAAGGTATGGTCTACGTTCCTAAGAGTACATTTTTTAACTGACATATTAACACCTGCAGGATTCCAGCTATAGCATCACCTGCAAGTCTATTCAACCTAACAAGCAACTCTAAATGTCCTGTCACGTTTCTTAATTATCACCGGTATAGTAAAAATACTCAATTCACTAACTCAACAGTGAATCTGCAGAGACCCCAAATTTCTTCATTTTGCCCTAACCTGGTAACTTTAGGATACTCTAGTTTTTCATTACATCTGGATTCTCAGGAAAAGACGTTACTTAATGGGACCTTTTCTGATCAGAGGTATGAAATTGGATCTAGACCTGTCTCTAACTTTACGGCTCGTTCAATTCTAGCGTCACTCATTGCAGCACATTCACTTTGTGTTCCCTGAATTATTGATTGATTTTACAATATGGTCAGGTTCCTTGGGTGTCCTAGGCTCATGGTCTGAGTCTACTTTGAGTCATCTTGGGGATAAAAGGTTGTATTGATACGATCCACACAATTCGTCGAACGTGGGACCCAACAACCTAGATGAACGCACACCAGATCGACCTCCTCGCGGTACATTCAGACACGGCACCCACTGATGTTTCATGGTATCACCATGGTAGTTCAAAGTCGAGCTAAAAATTAAGAAGATTGAACATTCACTTTCAGCTGTTTCTTTTGCTTTCATCGCCTTCTCCATATACTGGGTTTGATATAATAGATAAGATTTTTGCCTACAACCATAATTATTCCTAAATCAGGCATCGCATAGGTGTATGAACTCATCTGGCTCTGGTTTACTTTTGCACAGCCACATTAATGGAAATAGAGCAACATTAATGGAAAATCAGTATAAAAGAAGAAAAAAAGTATGGATGGCATGATACTGCCATTGCACCAAACCAAGTACATCATTTCTGATCCATACACGAACATAATCTTACATTGCATTCATAGTATACATGCTATTTGGGGTTTTGTCCTTTTTGCTTTATTTATTTCCATGTTGCCAGACATTTCACATTTATAATTTTCAGTGGTAAAGATTCCACCTGAAAAAATTCCATAATTTTTTTTTTAATGCTCCTTCTGTGGGACATATCTCTTGTGTAGGGGAGACCATCAAAAATAACACCACAGATACATCTGACTAGATTCTAAAAAAAATGCTTGGACCGGGGTTACCAAGTCAAAGAATATGAACATCTCACATCTTGCTTACATACATTTCAACCCAGATTTCACTCTGTTCTCAGAAAGAAGCATGAGTAATCTGGGTGTTCCGCGAAACGCAGAATGAATATGAAAATACTATGGTTTTTGTTTATGTCAAGAAAAGCAGTGGAGAAACAGGAAAGAAGTCATACCAGGAAATGGTCCATCCAGCCCAGGAGTTTATGGGAAGTCACTGTCTCCTGAGACAGCTTAAGAGATGTGTCCCCAAAACATCTTAGGTTTCCTTAGCACCATTTTGGAGTAATTATGCATAAAACTATCTAAATACACATTCTAGACGGGAATTCCCTGGTGGTCCAGTGGTTAAGACTCAGTGCTTTCACTGCCAGTGCCCGGGTTCAATCCCTGGGCGGGGTACTAAGATCCCCTAAGCCATGCAGTGAGGCCATAAATAAATAAATGAATGAACAAATAAATACACGTTCTGTTCAGAAAACAGCTAAACGATGCTGGCTATCCACCCTGATGGCCGGGACATTACCTGTTCTGTTCATCACTGTACCCCCAGGATCTCGAACAGTGCTAGGCAGGCACTACGCACCACTTGTCCACCGGCTCTGCTGCATCAATGCTAAGAACACTGAACAAAGTCTGAACTCACTACATACGTGTAAGTTGGGCAAAATTCTTTCTTTTCCACTCAGGGAATCTGAACTTACTGACCTACCTGTTATTTGACAGATCTCTTGGTCAGAATCCATATCACAGAAGGAAGGTAACAGAAGAGGTGAGCCTCTCAGGGAAGGTCAGGTTCAGATCCTAACCCCTCTCTGAGGTCCAGCCATTCTAGCCACACTCAACTTGATAAGGTGTGTCCCGCACAGCCCAGTACCCTGACACATGGCCACACTCTGCTAAACGTCTTATATTCTTCTGTTTCCTAAAGGACCAATCTCTATATGAGGATATTATACAAATTTAACAGGAAGAAAAAAGTGAGAAACAGCCATGGCGCCTATCAGAAGTAGCCCTCTTTCAAGGAGATGGAGGGAGGGAATCACAGAATGAAAAGACCAAACCAGGGTCTTCCCTGGTGGCGCAGTGGATAAGACTCCGTGCTCCCAATGCAGGGGGCCCAGGTTCGAGCCCTAGCCAGGGATCTAGATCCACACGCATGTCGCAACTAAGAGTACTCATGCCACAACCAAGGAGCCCGCCTGCCGCAACTAAGACCCGGCACAACCAAACAATAAATATAAAAAAAAAAAAGACCAAACCACACATCCTGAGGGAAACAGCAGGGCCCCTTCTGCAAACCTTACCATGTGCAGCTCTGCAGGGTCACCAGGGAATCAGAACTAAGGGACAGCGGAAAAGAAAGCCCAACAAAGAAGAGGCTACACAACAAACAAAAAGCTTTATTCAATTGCCTTACAGTTTGTTTGTGACTTCTAGTTACTAGAATTTGGTCGGTAGTGGAGTTCAGCACAAGCCATCTTTACAATAGTGCACTGAGATTTCCTAGAACGGTTCCTACCGAAGCATTCTTCAGGACGTAAGCAGACTCCACACTTTTCTCAACTCCATGGACAACCCTGCCCAGTCACTCATCACCAGGTTTGGGGCCTCCTGTCTCCAGCCACGCTGCAGTCTCCACATTCGCGCTACCCACGTGGCTCTTGGTAACTAGCCGATGCTAATAGCTGCGCGAGGGGAAAAGAAATGGGATGCCGCAGCTCCAGCGATGACAAAAACTAGAGCGAAACTGCTCACCACGGAGGACAAGAGCACAGCCGGGAGTGTTAAAGAATGTAACAGATCACCTCTGTTAAAGACACAGGTTATAAACAACTAGAATGAGTTTCCGTCACAGTCCTTAATATTTATGTGGTTAAAGAGAAACCCGCTCAATATCATGTAGCAACCTAAATGGGAAAAGAATTTGAAAAAGAATAGAAACATGTATATGTATAACTCAATTACTTTGCTGTACACCTCAAACTATCACAACATTGTTGCTTTTTTTCTTTTTTTTTTTTTTTTTTGGCTGCATTGGGTCTTCGTTGCTGCATGCGGGCTTTCTCTAGTTGTGGCGAGCGGGGGCTACTCTTCATTGCGGTGTGTGGGCTTCTCATTGCGGTGGCTTCTCTTGTTGCGGAGCACCGGCTCTAGGCGCTTGGGCTTCAGTAGTTGTGGCACGTGGGCTCAGTAGTTGTGGCTCTTGGGCTCTAGAGCACAGGCTCAGTAGTTGTGGCACACGGGCTTAGTTGCTCCGTGGCATGTGGGATCTTCTGGGCCAGGGCTTGAACCCGTGTCCCCTGAATTGGCAGGAGGATTCTTAACCACTGCACTGCCAGGGAAGTCCTCACAACATTGTTAATCAACCATACTCCAATATAAAATTAAAAGTTTAAAAGAAATAGTAAAAAAAAAAAAAAGAGAGAGAGAAAACCCAGTTCAGTCTCTCTTTATAATTCATTTTGCTTCAAAAAGGTATAGGATTTATTTGCCAAACACAGAACCATCCTAGAACCATTCTAGACTTTAGAAAAACTCTGAACACATCCTAAGGACACTGGATTAAGGTGTCTTCTCTGCACAGGAAAGGCAGCATCTCGGCCAACTGACAACGCAAGTCAGGGTAGGGCCAGAAGTTGTCATATTAGCATTTTAACAAAGATCTACCGAAAATCATGAAGGTGAATTTATATTTCACATTAATTCAAGATGGAGCAAATAGTATTTCAATTAAATGATGAGAGTAAGTTTAAAGACACTTTGCATTAGCTTATTTTAAAACACATAATAATATTCCAACTAAAGCAAACATGTATCAATATACTCTATAACTCTGTGTCAAGTGTGCTTTTTGTTTTGGATAACACTGACACTTTATGAAATTTAGGCCACCTCGTTTTTGTCTTTTGCAGAGCTTTAATTTTCACACATATGTGTACCACTGTAGACAAATTAGAATACACAGATAAGCAAAGACTTAGGGAAAAAACCACTCACAATCCCATCACCCAGACATAACACATTGTTAACCATTCTAGACTTTTCCCCATGCATTTATTCTTATAAAAAGAAAATAGGAGGCATCCTATATCTCACAGCTTTTTTTTTTTTACACTGAATCAATATTGAGCATCTTTCCATTTTTATAAATTCCCTTATTTGTTTTGGTCGTGCCACGCCAGGGACTGAACCTGGGCCACAGCAGTGAAAGTGCCGAGTTCTAACCACTGGACTGCCAGGGAACTCCCCATAAAATCACCTTTAATGATTGCACTCTAGAAACAGAATGGGTTCGTCAGCTTGTCTGGACATCTAGAATGCTTCCATTTTTCACTTATAAACAGTGCTGGAATGTACATCATTGCTCATCTTGGTACACGTCCACAATTCCCATAGAAAACACCCCTAGAATTGTAACTGGGAGCTCAAATGCTCTATGAATATTTTAAGGTTTTTGACATAACCTGCCCTCCAGCAAAGCTGTACTTAAACTACCAACTGGCAGTATAGGAAAGTTTAGTCCATTTCAAAGGGAGGTTACATTACCAGTGTATTTAACTTACGTGATATATTAAATCAAAACATAGGCAATATCCATTAACAAAAGAAAAACAGCCGATAAACATTAAGAAAACAACCTTTGAAATAATCACAAAAATGCAAAGTAAAACGACTGCATTTCCCCTCTATCTAAATGGTACCATTTCTTAGAACTACCTGGAGTTGGCAAGAGTGGGCG
The DNA here is from genome assembly GCF_937001465.1 of Orcinus orca. NCBI lineage: Eukaryota > Metazoa > Chordata > Mammalia > Artiodactyla > Delphinidae > Orcinus > Orcinus orca. Next base: position 30,756,457 of record NC_064559.1, read on the forward strand.
TTATGGGGTTTCCCTGGTGGCGCAGTGGTTAAGAATCGCCTGCCAATGCAGGGACACGGGTTTGAGCCCTGGTCCCGGAAGATCCCATATGCCGCGGAGCAACTAAGCCTGTGCACCACAACTACTGAGCCTGTGCTCTAGAGCCTCAGTGCCACAACTACTGAGCCCGTGCGCCACAACTACTGAGCCCGCGTGCCACAACTACTGAAGCCCACGTGCCTGGAGCCCGTGCTCCGCAACAAGAGACGCCGCCACAATGAGAAGGCCGCACACCACAACGAAGAGTAGCCCCCGCTCGCCACAACTAGAGAAAGCCCGCGCGCAGCAACGAAGACCCAATGCGACCAAAAATAAATAAAATAAATAAATAAAAAGAGTGGGCATCATCTGGGCACTTTCATACACTGTAGCTGAGTGAGCACACATGCACACGTTTCTGGCAGTGAATTTAGCAGTATCAAAGCCTTGAGAATCTTCAAACTCTTTAACCTATATTCTACTTACAGACTTAATCGTAGTAAAATTATCAGAGAGAGATACAAAGAATTATACACAAAGGCATTCAGAGCTTCATATATTTCATCATCACTACAGTGAAAAATTACCAACAACCAGTAACAGGGAAGCAACAAACTAGATTTTTAAAATTACACAGAAATATCATAAAAAGGACAAAAATGATACGTGCATAGGGAAATCTGAAAGGAAATATGACTAAATGTTAATTACATGGTTTTCTAAGTGTTGAATGCTTTTTCTTTTTTTTGTATCTTCTAGCTTCTTAGCAATAAACATCTTGATAATTAGGAAAAAAACAAAAGAAACATAAAAATATATGCAGTCATTGAACTTTCTTTCTTTCAATAAAGTAAAAATGCTACCAAGTCCTCTTTACCTTCTGGAGTTTTATCTTCAGCATCTTGGCTCATACTTTTAACGGACTTTGTTCACCTAAAGGGCTGTAACTTAAAATATGTTTGCTTCTAAATGTTGTCCCATAATTTCTGGAGGCTTCATGAAAGCGTTTAAAATTTGCCTTTCTTTAGGACGATTTATATGAGCTTTTTCCTTTATTGTTTTTTTGTGGGTTTTTTTGGTATGCGGGCCTCTCACTGCTGTGGTCTCTCCTGTTGTGGAGCACAGGCTCCAGATGCGCAGGCTCAGCGGCCATGGCTCACGGGCCCAACCGCTCCGCGGCATGTGGGATCCTCCCAGACTGGGGCACGAACCCGTATCCGCTGCATCGGCAGGCAGACTCTCAACCACTGCGCCACCAGGGAAGCCCTATATGAGCTTTTAACAGCATAGTAACTTTGCAATTAAGGCATACCTATGGCACGTTTGGCAATGAAAGATTTTTCCCTCGAATAAAAACAATTAAGAGTGACAGAAGGTGGATAAAAGGAAAAGAATTAGTCACTTGTTCTCCATTTCATTGCCCTGTGCAACAGACATTTGGAAATAGAGCAAGGAAAAGGGGATGGGATGGGGCCTTCCGAGTTATTTGTTTATTCATTCAGAAATACTCAGAACCTGACCTAAATATTGATGTAAAACCTAGAGTCACAAACAGAAGCCCATTTTCCTCCCTTTCCATCTCTCTCCCTCATTCCCCCGAAGGGGACAAAACCAAGACAGACGTGTAAGCTACTCCATCATTCAGGGGAAGGGACACTCTTCACTTTCTAGAAGTGTTTTTTTCAAGTTATAGGTTGGTTTTTAGTGGGTCCCTTCCAGCACTTTTTAAAAGATGAAATCGAATGAAATATATCAGAGGGCAATAACAAAGATTTTTTTTTTTTTTAGTATTACTGTTTTTTTTTTTTTTTTTTTAAGAATGAGACTGTTCCTTTATTTATTTATTTATTTATTTATTTGGTTGTGCTGGTTCTTAGTTGCAGCGGGCGGGCTCCTTAGTTGTGGCATGCGAACTCTTAGTTGCAGCATGCATGTGGGATCTAGAACCCTGACTGGGGATTGAACCCAGGCCCCCTGCAACGGGAGCGCGGAGTTTTAACCACTGCACCACCAGGGAAGTCCCAACAAAGATATTTTATGTGAAAACTTTGTATCTATTACACGATTTGTATCATAGGTGATGTAAAATGCATTTTTAAAAAAATTTTATTTTATTTATTTATTTTTTTGGCCACACCACGCGGCATGCGGGGATCGGCGTTCCCCAACCAGGGATGGAACCTGCGCCTCCCCGGCATTGGAAGCGCCGTGTCCTAACCACTGCACTACCAGGGAAGTCCCTAAAATGCATTTTTGACTGTGGGGTCGCAGGCAAAGTTTGAAAGCTTCTCTTCTAATGCTGTGGAGAAACAATGAAACCAACAACAAACTGTTCTTCCCCACTCCCAATCAAAATTAAATCCCCAGGGCTTCCCTGGTGGCGCAGTGGTTGAGAGTCCGCCTGCCGTTGCAGGGGACACGGGTTCGTGCCCCGGTCCGGGAGGATCCCACGTGCCGCGGAGCGGCTGGGCCCGTGAGCCATGGCCGCTGAGCCTGCGCGTCCGGAGCCTGTGCTCCGCAGCGGGAGAGGCCACAGCAGTGAGAGGCCCGCGTACCGCAAAAAAAAAAAAAAAAAAAAAATTAAATCCCCAAATCAAGTATTCCTGGAAAGTATGAAAAACTAACGTGGGGCAGGATTCCATAGTCATGCCCTAATCCAAGCCTAAACCTGCAGAAGTTTTGAGTTGCCTGAAGCCAAGTGAAGTGTTGGCAGCTTGGCCACACTGAGTCCTGGACCATTTGTTGACACCAAGTTTCCCTGTGACACCGTGATTACACAGCCTGTTACACCACAAACGCCAAGCTCTCTGCACTCCCACTCTCCTCGCCAGACTGCTCTCTTCAAAGCCTGCCTTTGTAACCTCGGCAACTCACATCCCAGATTAAACTCTCCTACCCCAACCTGCTGTTCACTTCCACCTGTCTCCCCACAGCCTCTCAAGAGGAGGCTGCTCTTCACTCACTTAACAAATATTCAGTGAGCACCTTCCAAGGGCCCAGCCGCGTCCAGCACCATGAGGCAGTGATGGAGTGACCAGTTCGGGGTCCGGCCCTGCCCTATGCCCGCCTCCTGCAGGGACAAGAGGGGGAAGCCCGTGGGATAGAATCTGAGAAAGGAGACTGCCACGTGGCTGGGCGGGGTCTCGCTGGAAGTTTGGATTTTATCCAGAGGAAACGGATTGTGCAGGGGCAAAAATGACAAAGGGAGGAGAGTAAGGAAGTTCAGAGTCTCATCGAGAGGCCTGGGGGGCTGAAACCGGGTCAGGGGGCTGACAGAGAATATACTCAGGGGAATCCGTCCACCTGCTGAAATGGGGAGAATTCAGGAGCACCGTCTCAACACTTCCTGAAAGCTCTCCCCTCCTGTAAGACTCTCTTGGGACTCACGGCACGTCCCTTGGTGGACATCTCTTAGCCACGTCCCAGGTCCTAAGAGGAACGCTTTGGAGACGGCTCCCCTCCTCGCCAAGTCCTGCCATCTTTCTGGAAACCTTCCAGACCCAAGTGGCCTGCCACCCATCCCCTCGCCCCTCGTGTTCCCACGGCCCCTCTGCACCAGTCCGGCCCATCCCCACAGCTGTGCCCACACCGCTGAGGCCCGGGACTGCTCGGCCTCTGGACTAAAGCCCGCTGGACTTCCAGGTACCTCCTCTTCATGTCACCCCACCCCCGCTGCTCTCCAGCCCCCAGCGTCCTTCCTCCCACCACCCCACCCCCGTCCCGCCCCCTGCGTCCGACGCTCCCTGCCCACTGCGGCCCCATCCTGCTGCCTGTCCAGGGGCACCACCTGCTCTGCGGTCACGGCCATCCTCAGGCCTGCCCAGCTCCTCAGCCCTCCCGTCCCGAGACCCCGCCCCTGGGGTGAGTTCCCAACTACAGGACCTGCAGGACGCCCACGTCCCTCTCATGACTCCTTGCGTCGGCCCTTCTCTGCCACTAGACCTTAACGAAGGTCAAGACGAAGGACCACGTCTCGTTCTGAGCTTCACCGTCAGCAGCTAGTAGCGCCTGGCACGCAGTAATACTGTTACGGAGCGATACCATAACTTTAAAACTGAAATACTAAAAGTGGAGTGACTTTTGAGTTGAAAACTGAAATCATTACATTACAGCTTACGCTAAACGTACCTAGTTTGTTATTGTTTGTATGCAAAGGAAACACCGTCCCACTAGGAAAGTGATATAAAACTGGCTTACCACCAGCAAGGATTGAGTTTACATTGATCCACTCTTTTGATCTCCCCTGCGACCAGTGGCATAAATCTGCAACATACATGGCTGATGTTAGGATCTATTCAATAGCACAGAATATCTGACACTTGGACTGTTAGAAATGCTCATGTATTTATTCTTTTCTGGCAAATTTTTATTTAAAAAGCTAACACCGAAAATCACCTTTTTAAAAGCTTATGGCATTAAATCTGCTACAAAAGACTGATTAGTGTATAACAGCATGTTAAAATGTGAAGTCTCAACAGTGAAGCAAATCTGTTACACATAACTATGATACTATTATTCATCTTATACGGGTATCTTAAGCAATTTGCTTTGCTAAAAATCCCAAAGTGTACTAGTCAAGTTAAATCCGTAAAATGAGCTGCCTCTTAATGAGATAATAACAAAATACCGGTTTGCATTTAGAAGTGTCTATATTCTCCTAAATTAGGTGTTTTATGCTTGACATCCACCTACTTAGAATACTGAAGTGAGATCCCAAATACAAAACAAATGTTGTTTTCCTTTCTACCTATTTCTGGGGACAGATTAAACGGGCTAACTGGCTACATAGTGAGAAGTCCCAGAAAAACCAGTCATCAGATTATGAACACATGCAGTAGAAAACCACGTGACATTTTTGTTTTTTAAAAATTTCAAACTATTCTCAAATTATCTTCAGTTTCTCAGTTCATCCTCTAAACAAGTTCTAAATTAAACAGCTTCAGAAAAGATTCCTCAATAGACTGTAATTCAAAAAATAGTTAATCTGTATAAACACTAGAGTTTTTACTCTTGAATATATCATTTTCTATTTTTTTCTCTAGATTAGTTATTCTGAAAACAAAACAAATCAAACTGCATGGTATATAAACAACCCTCAGGACTTCCCTGGTGGCGCAGTGGTTAAGAATCCGCCTGCCAGTGCAGGTGACACGGGTTTGAGCCCTGGTCCTGGAAGATCCCACATGCCACGGAGCAACTAAGCCCGTGCGCCACAACTACTGAGCCGGCGCTCTAGAGCCCACGAGACACAACTACTGAGCCCACGTGCCACAACTACTGAAGCCCACGTGCCTAGAGCCTGTGCTCCGCAACAAGAGAAGCCACGGCGATGAGAAGCCCGTGCACCGCAACGAAGAGTAGCCCCCACTCACCAAAACTAGAGAAAGCCCACGCGCAGCAACGAAGACCCAACGCAGACAAAAATAATAAAATAAATGAATAAATAAATTTAAAAAACACAACCCTGATATCATTATACAATTCCCATTTCTGAGCAAATTATATTTCCTTTTATCTACTTATTCATATTTATTAAGTAAGAATGCTGTGACAGGATAACAAGAAGAGTCAAGTGTTTCTATAAATTGTTACATTTTGGGGAAACAAAATGAGGAAGGTGGTGATATTTATACTAAATTTCCTTTATATTCATCACGCCAATGGAAACTACAAAAATAATCTGGACATCACAGAGACAGAAGACAATTTACTTTTTCATGTTATAAAATTTGCTTTCCTCAAAAAACCTTTTCCAGTGTACAAACTGCAAATATTAGCACTATACACTATACACACTGAAAACTGCAAACCAATAGCTGAGCACAGCAGCAACACCACCTAACTGCGGAATCACAAATAGGACATGGACAGTCTGTAAAAAAGAATGGGTAAAAATAGAAACCCTTCACTCCTATACATCCAGCCAGCCCAGTTCTGCCAGTCAACGTCCTCTAAGTAAGGCCACGGGCCCTACCTGTCACAGAGCACTTTCCTGTCCCCGCTACGACAGTCACAGCACTCCTGAGACCCAGGCAGGCACCTATTTTTATATTTATGGGAAGAAATAATCTAGAACGGTTTAACAGTAGGTCAGAAGCCCTGGAGCCAGGAGCTGCTTTGAGAACTCAAGTCTCTGGATCCCTGGGCTTGAGCTCTTTCTGTCCGTTATCCTGAAACTCAGCGCCAGGCTGGGCGTTGAGCTCTGTGGAAGGTGGAAGGGGTCTGAGCTGAGCTACGCTCGCATTCCTGGTCTGCCATTCCTGGTGCTTCTCTGGTGGAAGGGTCCTAGCCCGATCTGTTCACCTGTAAAATGAGATTATTATTATCCTGCCTTCCAGGCTTGTCAGGAGAATTAAATGAGGCAAACTGTGCCAGATTTCGCACAAAGTAGATGTTCAATAAATGATAACACCCAACCACCACAGAAGCCAGTGGAACTGCATGAACAGGGTTCTTCAGGACGTGTGCTTGGGGTGTTAGCACATACGATCCCACCATGACAGGGCACATGACAATCAGGCTCCCTCAGGTTTATGCAGCTCCAAAAACAGACATTCTGACCTATGGTCCAGCATTCCAGGTCCCGTGTAAACCGCTTCTCCTACCGAGATAACCGGCCTCCTCCCTCCTCCATCTGCATCCGTGGCTGCCGCTGATCTGAAGCAGTAACTGCTACTCAATTCCTCAGCCCCAGCTGGAGGCCACACAAAGGCATTATCAGATAACACATACAACGTAAGACTTGTCTTTAAGGGAGATTACTTTTTTAAAGAAAAGAGAGTCTTGGAATAAAAGAGAGATTAGGTATCTCTTCCTTCACTGTTTTGATGTTTTAAATATAAACATGAGGGCTTCCCTGGTGGCGCAGTGGTTAAGAATCCGCCTGCCAATGCAGGGGACACGGGTTTGAGTCCTGGTCCGGGAAGATCCCACATGCCGTGGAGCAACTAAGCCTATGCGCCACAACTACTGAGCCTGCGCTCTAGAGCCCACGAGCCACAACTACTGAAGCCCGGGCGCCTAGAGCCCATGCTCCGCAACAAGAGAAGCCACTGCAACAAGAAGCCCGCACACCGCAACAAAGAGCAGCCCCCGCTCACCACAACTAGAGAAAGCCTGTGCACAGCAACGAAGACCCAACGCAGCCAAAAATTAATTTTTAAAAAATTTTAAAAAATAAAAATATATAAATAAGAAATTAATATAAGGAATTTTAGTTAATTGCAAATAGATTTATTCTCATTAAAGAAATTAGGCTGATCTCAAACTCTAAATACCACATAATAATCCTAAATCTACCATCACAGTGAGCCAGAAACTATCTAGAATATACCAGAATCATTAGCGCTTTCAGTCAAATCTCCAGATGCCTCTAATATTCCATCAGTGATTTTATTCTCATTCATTCTTTTTTATATAAATTTATTTTTTAATTTATTTTTGGCTGAATTGGGTCTTTGTTGCTGCGTGCAGGCTTTCTCTAGCTGTGGCGAGAAGGGGTTACTCTTCGTTGCAGTGCACGGGCTTCTCATTGCAGTGGTTTCTCTTGTTGCGGAGCACGGGCTCTAGGCACGTAGGCTTCAGTAGTTGCAGCACGATGGCTCAGTAGTTGTGGCTCGCGGGCTCTAGAGCGCAGGCTCAGTAGTTGCGGCACATGGGCTTAGTTGCTCCGCAGCATGTGGGATCTTCCTGGACCAGGGCTCGAACCCGGTCCCCTGCATTGGCAGGCAGATTCTTAACCACTGCCCCACCAGGGAAGCTCTCCAACGGTGATTTTAATTTAAAGTTTAAGAAGCAGTAAGTTCCTTCAATTAACTAATATCACTGTCAGATAAAACAATGATCAGAAATAAAAGGGTAGTTGGCTTTAAACAAGCTTAGGGACTTCCCTGGCAGTCCAGTGGTTAAGACTCCGTGCTTCCACTGCAGGGGGCATGGGTTCTACCCCTGGTTGGGAAACTAAGATCCCGCATGCCAAGCGGCGTGGCCAAAATAAAAAAGAGAGAAAAAATAAAATAAAACCAGCTTAAAAATTAAATCATTGGGGCTTCCCTGGTGGCGCAGTGGTTAAGAATCCACCTGCCGGGCTTCCCTGGTGGCGCAATGGTTGAGTGTCCGCCTGCCGATGCAGGGGACAGGGGTTCGTGCCCCGGTCCGGGAAGATACCACATGCTGTGGAGCAGCTGGGCCCGTGAGCCATGGCCACTGGCCTGCGCGTCCAGAGCCTGTGCTCCGCAACGGGAGAGGCCACAACAGTGAGAGGTCCGCATACCGCAAAAATAAAAAAATTAAAAAAAAAGAATCCGCCTGCCAACATGGGAGACACAGGTTCGAGCCCTGGTCCGGGAGGATCCCACATGCCGCAGAGCAACTGAGCCCGTGTGCCACAACTACTGAGCCTGAGCTCTGGAGCCCACCAGTCACAACTACCGAGCCTGCGTGCCACAACTACTGAAGCCCACGTGCCTAGAGCCCGTGCTCTGCAACGGGAGAGGCCACCACAGTGAGAAGCCCGCGCACCACAACGAGGAGTGGCGCCCACTCGCCGCACCTAGAGAAAGCCCACGCGCAGAAACAAAGACCCAGCTCCGCCAAAAATAAATAAAATAAAATAAATTAATTTGAAAAAAAATTAAATCATTGAATCAGGTAGGCCCAAGGAGGTTTTTTAGGAAAGCTTCTTCCAAAAAATCACCCCATCTTTAATCACACTAAGCCCTGGACTCATCTCTTATATAGCGATTGGTCAGGTCATCGAGGTATTCCGGAAGCTCCCACCATCTGTTCCCGAATCACCCCAATAGTGGCGCCATTTGGATCAGCTTCCTCCTGACAGCACGGGGCACATGTTCTGTGCTGGGTAATCCTTTGTTGTAGGGGGCTGTCTAGCAACATCCCTGGTCTCTCCCCATTAGACGCCAGTGGCAGACAGCCTGGTTCCGCGCTGTGACCACCAGAACTGTCACCAGAAATTACCCACCGTCCCCTGGAGGGCAAAACTGCTCCCGGCTGAGAACCACTTTTTCCATCTTTCCTCCGGTGTGACAGAGCACGTGCGCTACCTGGCAGGTTAAAGACGGTCACAAGCCCCAGCCCCTGGGGTGGGTGCTGCATACACTGCTTCACAGATGAGGCAATTCAGGTCCAGGAACTGGAAGTAACTTTACTTCTATTCACTGTGGAGCCCAGACGTTAACATCTGATATAGTAGGGTATTAGAGTTAAAAGCAAAACAAACCCACAAGACTTAGACCCACGAGGGGTTTCACCGCTTCTCCCAAAGGTGTAACCTTCCCCCGGGGCTCTGTTCGTCACCGGCGACGTGAAAACACTCCCACCTCTGGCACACAGGGGACCTGTGGACTGGCACACCGGTGCGCTCCCCACCGTGATCCTTTTTTATACTCGTGGCTCAACGGCAGCACCCTAGGTCTCTTCCCCAGGTTCATCTCCCGCCTCCCTGGGGAACTGGTTCCAACGTCACCCCTTCCGGGCCTTCCCTCCGAAGAGCACGCACCTCACTCTCACTTTCTGGTCCCTTCATTCTTCCCAGCAGTTCTCTACCCCACAACCTATGGGGTATGTCTTCCCCCAGCTCCCCCTCTAGAACTTCAGGGCACTTAATTTGTCCTCTTTTCTCCTCTACCACCCAGAACAGAGCCTGGCACCCAGGTATTTGCTCGGTGGATTGATTTTTAAAAACTAAACTCGTGACTGTAACGATGTGTGGTGAGGGATGTATAAGAAGTAAACTCATCGTGGTGATCATTTTGCAATATATACACATGTATATCAAATCATTGTGTTGTACGTCAAAAGCTAACACAATGTTACATGTCAATTAGATCTCAATATTTTTTAAAAAAGTAGAGAGAGAAAAAAAACTAAACAAGAGAAATTCGAATTAAGGACCTGTGGGAATCAGATGGATTTTGATTTTCTCATCAAAGGGAAGCCAAGGAAGAAGTGTGGGAGCCTTGGTGGAAGTTTTAGGACAGCACTTCTCCAACCGTAACATCCCTGGAGGCTCTGCTGCTGCTTCTGACGGGCAGGCCCGTGGTCGGTGGGGCTGAGATTCTGCAGGTCTAATGTGCTCCCAGGTGATGCCCACGTGGCAGGTCCACTTTGCACTGCCCGGCCCCAGACAGCCAGAGAGTGCACTTGGTCAGGATCTAAAACAACTTTGCCCCAAGACGAGAATCAGGGCTGAAGAAGACTAATTAGAAGAGTTATTTGCCAGTGAAAAATACACGCCATGTCCCTCTGCACTGCTGCGAAGGCTGGGGAGTCTGCAAACCCCAGTATTAAATAATCTCAGATTTATATAGCATTTTGTTCATAATGCAATGATTGTTCGTATACATTTTGGTCTTGTTTGGGAAGTAATACACTGAGATGTCTAATATTTAAAAATATTAAGCTTAATTCCTGATTACCCTATAAATAATAAATACAAAATACTGATGACGAACTTATCTGATCTCAGTAATGGATTAGCAAAAGCTTTCTTTTCCACAGTCATTCTGCTTCAATATTACTTAATACTTAATGCAACACATACACATCACCTCTGAATTTGGTAGCCAGCAGACTACAAGCAGCTGAAAATTATGAGATTGCCAGTAGCTGAATGGAGGAGGGGACACTCGAAGTTCAAGAGCAGGCAGCTCTCCCTCCAGTTTCGATGCGGACGACAATGTCATCGGGACCAAGATGAAGAGCATCGGTCATCACCATTTCCAACTTACAAAAGTATGTCTGCTCACGAGAGCTGCTGGTAACAGTAAAACGCTCGACTTAGTTTGATTACAAAAGGCAACTTTAAATCAGGAAAGTGCAATTATCAAAACGCCTTTTTAAAAATCTATTCCTAATGTAAAATCAAGTGATGCTGTATTTATAAAAGAGAAAGAAGTGACTAAAACTTAGATTATTTATAAATTAATAAGTGAATAAGCTTCAGCTAACCTAACAGGTTCATCCAAAACATGGCAGAAAAGAATCACAGAATTTTGGACACCCATTTCCAAAGTGTAGACTAAGTTTTTGATTTCTTTGCTGTGATCAAATACCCTATAGTGATCATTTTTAAAAGAGCAGTCATTTCACATGTTACTCAATGTCTCCAAAATGTTTAATTTTCACCTTCCAACAGACATTTCTAGAAATGCACTGTAAGTTTACCAAGTGAAAACTTTCAGTTTCTTCGAAAAAAGATCTCTGACTCCCATTTTACTGTAAGCCTGAACTGGTACCACCCAACACCTGAAGGGCCCCTGAAAGGTCTGCAGTGGGTCTTCTTGAAACAGTATGTGAACAACGAATTTCAAAATAGGATCTGTCCCGTGAAGCTCAATTTTCTAGGCACATTGACCAGAAATGGGTTTTTTCAAACCCAGGTCAAGTTGCGTTCAGGCAGTGGTTGCTTCCCATTGACAGGCTAAACTTCTTCCCTTCTCTGCAGAATCTTAATAGCTCTAAAAACACATTTATCTTGTTTATTGCTGAGCAATGCCCCCACCATCTGTTCTTGCTAGTATTTCATCAGAAAATATAATTCTTTTTTCTTAGAAATATATTCAGCCCCGGTAACTTGTGCTCTGAATATTTTGTTACAAAGCAAGTACATGGGCGGAGGGAAGTAGTGAGGATAAATTTGATCATCTAAATAATTATTTACACCTGGTTTATAAACAAAATCACTGAATCATGAAAGGCAATTCTACAAATATTTTTAATTTCTGTTCTCACATTCAGTTGCCAAAATTCCAACTGATATTTCAGTACTGAACATTTTTAACAAACAGTACCTTCCGACTGTTCAAAATGTTTTTGTATCTTAGCTCCAGATGGAATACCGGTTCAGTTGGGTGGATGACTGAATATAATCCCGAGTGATCATTTCTTGTTAAATAATAAAACACGTATACAACCTGCCCTTCCTTTTATAGGTCATTTACACTAGCATCATCAGCAAAAATACTCTTGTAGCCTTCATTAATATTCCTCTGCTCTTCTTGCCAAATAACAATTTGTTTTAGAGGTTTAATAAAATCAGAATGAACAGAGTGAAAAGCTGTAATTTTTTGCTCATTCTACCAGTCTTCTCTAGAAAATTCCCCAAATCATATTTTAATTTTGTCTTCATAATACACTCCTGTGTTTCACCAGCAGTAACCCAAAGGAACCCACATCAGTTTACCACTATTGCCAGTCTTCCAAACGGATCTCATTCAGACCTTTAAGGCCCTTTAATGACATGACCAGAGTGAACACACCCACAAATATTAATCTCCTTAGATCCCTTTTCCCTCTTTCCTTTACACAATAGTCCTTCCTTCGCTTTCAAAGACAAATCTGTCACAACAGTTCTAATACTTTGTTTTGAACAAGTTACACTATGTTCAACGTTTATAGGTTTTTTATATTCAAATAAATCTGGAACAAACTATGTTAAATCTAGTCATAACCTAATTTTTTTCCTTACTAAATATTAAGCAATGTAAAATGTTAGAGTGTAATTAATGGTTTCAGATTTTCTAGACTAAACCTTTAAGAGATCAACTAAATTACCAACATGAACACCTAGAAGAAAAATACACAGCTTACTATTCCAAATGTGACTGAGTATAGAAACACCTATGATACCTTAGTGGAGTTCATTAAAAAACAGACAAACATAAAAACTAAACGTTTGTAACTTCTACGGGACTGTCTCCCAAATCCAGAGGAATAAAATTTCACAGTAACTTACCTTACAAACAACACAACCCTTAACATTAACCCGATTTTCAGACGTTCACTGAAGGTCTACTTATAGCAAAAGTGGAAAGTAGTACAAGATCAAGTTTTTTAATGTGATCACTTGCAGGCACTTTTGTTGTTTGGGCCATGAAGTAAGAGACGGCTCGGTGAGAAAGGATTTTTCCAGTCCCCACTCTCAGGGTCACGGCCGTCTACCACAGAGACTCACAAGGATACCCATTATCCTCTCAAAAAGAGGAAGCTCTCTTTCACATGTTTGTACTTGGCTCCTTTGTAGGAAGAGCCCAGTTTATGCACAACGAAACATAAAAGTTATATTGCTAATCTTGTCATTCAATTTTGCAATCCACTCTTTAAAAAAAAAAAATCAATCTAAAATGTCACTTTCAGACTTAAAAATCTGCATCCCAAAAATCAAGATTAAAACTTTAGCTCCCAACTAAAACTTTTAACTTTCCAATAGACAATGCTTATAAAACAAGATTTTTAAACTAGAAAGAACAGATGAGCCAGTCACAAGTTAAAATTAAACATTTTGCAATGCAAACCTTAAAAAATAATTAGGGAGTTTCCAACTTTTTACAATCACACTTTTCCTTTGTCATAACCAAGTATGCCTTTATACACTGTACTTGTTAATTTCATTTTTGTTTTTTGGTAGGTTGGGCACATAGATTCAGAGCTTTTGTTTTAATTCCTAAATTCTGTGCATATTCACTTAATCACATAAAACAATAACTTTGACTCGAATCGTTTTTATGAGTTATTTAAAATGCTCACCAACCAATGGAAGCTGTGTGATTGAGTTACTAAAGATATAACATATAAACACAAAGATTAGACATCTTTTTCCGAGGTTGGGAATGTAAACAGAAGTTCACCACAGTTGTCTGTTAAGAGTTATTTATTAATTGTTCCACAATAGTCCTAAAGTTCATACCAAACCAAAGAACCAAAGGAAGTCTGAACTGAAAGAATGACAACATAAGAACTGAGTTTTTCAATCACAGATCTCCTTTACCCTTCTGATCATTTAAACTCTCCAGGACCCCTGCCAATATTGGACTAAGTTTTATATTCCCTGTTTTTCTTCAAAACCTATTCCTTTTCTTCTCCATTCTAAGATATCCCCACCTCTCTCCCGCAACACACCACCTCTGCCCACCATTCCAAAACAGGGAGCAAATTTTCTCCTTTGGAGTATAAGGTCCAAATCATTACATTTTTCTCTGGCTATTTATCTACATTTCCCAAGAGATACCGATTTCAACACAAAACATGCTTTATTTACAAGGCTTATCTTGCACAGTGTATTTCAACCCAGCTAGTTACTCAGGCTACCTGAGGTATAGGCTTCATGTTATTAAGAACTCACAACTATTCCTTCTTGACGAAAAGGCTGTGGCCTTTCATTCTGGCCCATACACTTATGGGGGAAGCGACTTCCGTGCAACTGAAGAACCACAGTAGTTGACTGTAGTTATTATGCGCTGTTAACACATTTCTTTGTTGATGGAAAAGAGCGAACTATTGTCAAGTCTAGCATCTCGATGGTACTTATCAGATGAGGAACTGCCAAGAATTATAAATTCTATTCATTATTTGACCAGCTTATCATAAAACTCTAGGCTTTATGTAACCTGAACGTATGCCATAAACGCTAATTAAATAGCAGATCAAGGAATTTCAATATTAAAAATTAATATTTCATGCTTTTTAAGTTTAGGTATTGACTTTCTAAGTTATCTGTACAATAAAAAGTTCAATGTTTAGGCAGCCTTCCAAAGCAAGTATTCTCAGCCTGGGGTCCACAGGTTAGGAATTTTGTTATCAGGTTGTGGGGGGGGGCTGGTTCTTGCAAGCATATACGTGGGCTTCTAAATTTTCATGTGCAAATATATTTCTGCTAATGTATGGGGATGGGGTGACATCCATTCCATCACCAGCTGCCCAAAGAGTCCATGACCCTAAAAAGGCGATGCAGCTCTTCCCTAGAGTGCGCCCAAAGGTTCGCGAAGAATTTAAATAGAATCTACTTAAGTTACATTCACATACTGTCATGACTTTTTTAAAAAAGCAAAACAGGTACAAACAAAGCAGAAATCATTTTAAAAGTGCATGCCCTCTTTACGGTAATAGTCTCTTTTAAAACTAACAGTGATCTCACAGACGATTTTCTTTTGTTAGGTTTTTTTGATCAAGGGTAAGACAACAGAATTACCAGATGCTGTCTTCACGCTAATGTTCATTTTAATTAATAAATTATTAAGGACATAAAAAACGTAACAAGTGGAACACAAGATTGTTGCTCAAAATCCATCAGAAACTCTTTATCATCTCATAGAAGGTACAAGCAGATTGGCAAACCACCCCAGACCTTGCCTCCTAAATACCAGGAGGGACGCTTAGCATTTGTGGACCATTACTATGTAATCTTGTACAACATAACGCACGGATGGTGCCAGAGCACTACTTACATCGCACTTCAAAACCGAGATCCTGTCATTATGTGTCACAGAACACACACAGACCACAAAACTCTGAAAACGAGTCTTCAGATGCAGTTCACTCTAAAAATATAACTGAAGTTCGGAAGCTAATTCTTTTCTGAGGGACATTTTCCAAGAACTTATGAATTTGGAAGCTAAGAACTGTGTGTGTCCTCACGAGGCCATATTGCTCACACTGTCACCCAGTTCAGGCTTAAATGCTACTAATGACGGGTAACTACAAAATGAGAGATACCAAGGATGAACAGAAAGTTACGCCCCTCTCATCTGATGAGTGTAATACAGAAAACTAAATCTGAGGTAGAAATATCTGTAAACTGTCTGCAACTTTTAAAAAAACATTAAAAATCCTACAGAGTTTTTTTCTCATTTTTTGTTTTCATTATTGAATGAGATTACCTCCCAAATTACTAACAGGCAACTGCTAAATTATGGTAGCCCTTATCTTCAATTTACAGCAGCAAAATAGAAATTCAAAGCCTAGTTTCCTACCTCATACCCTAATACCTTAGAAGTAAAAACCTTAATTTTAAAATTATCATATTCAGATATAGACATTCCACACAAAGAAAAAAAAAAGGGTGGGGGTCAGTAAACAAAATTAATGTTAGCTTTAATCTAGAACATGTGCAGAGGTATCAAGAGTTGGATTTCAATGCAGAATCAGTGAGATTCTGCTTAGCATGCTTGTTCAAGAAAATGACTATTTCTAGGGAATAATCTTGGCAAAGAGAAAACAAATTTACTTTTCCTAATCATATGGGACCACGAGTAGATACGTCTCTACAGAGAAATCCATGTTTATGCTGAACACAAATAATTTATCACTTCTGTACATAGTATCATATACCAAAAAGGCAAAGCCTCGACCTATTCCACCCTTTGATATTTTTATTGATTTTTCAACGTTTGTAGTCACTAAATTTCAAAGCACAATTTTCTCATAGATTTTACACAGACCTACAATTTTTCCCCTTTATCTTTAAAACTTAACATATTCACTAAGTTTCAAACACCTTGTCTGCACCTTAAGTATTCCATGTCTTGGCTCTCTTCTTCTGATATCTATACTTACATCCTTTTGAAACACTGTTAAACTTAGACTAAGCAATACTTTTTTTTCCCCCTACTAAGAATGCTCAGGACCACTTTCATTTGTCATACTGTTATTTTGTTACAACCTTTTGGAGTCAAAAAGGATGCACCTAGAACCAAAAGAAACTGGAATCTGATTTAAAATGAAACCTCAATAAATAATCTCTCTGGAATAATATTTAGGATGGCTAACCCCATTTCAATAAAACACGTTCTCATTTCCACACTGTTAAATTCCTATTTTTCCAGATAGTGTGCCTCAAACTGAAGAAAATATTCAACCAATTTTCAAATATAATAAACCTAGAAACACGAAACACTTAAAACACACACGCACGCGTGCGCACACACACACACACATTCCAGTCCCTAAACTGCAGGTTATACCACTGACATGAATATTTTATGAAATGTAGTTAACAGAAAAATGTGAAAAATGTGACTGGATATTAAGTGATATCTCCTTTCTTCAATTTTGTGATTAACAGGTCTTTTATTGGTAGTAAACTAGAGCAAACAATCAGAATAGTACATATGCAGTATTCAGTACACACAATAAAAGTTAAAGAAATTCAAAACCTGTATAAAACAAAACACTGGAGAAAAATCATACAGCTCAAGAGATACAGTGGTAAAGGTCCTCTCCATCCTTCGATTACAGCTTGTACTCTGTACCCAACAGAACTTACCGCACTTAGCAAAATAAGAAATACATACTTTTTAGTACTGAGTGTATTTAAGAGGATTAAACACATTTTCTAAGGTCCTTGCAATGACAATAAGTGACCCTTTAGCTGGTAAAGCAGACTTAAGGGAGGAAAGTGGGGAAAGGAAATTAACTAGTATGTTGTAACCATTTTAAATAATTTCTCATTTTCCAAACACTGCTTTCATAACAGAAGTGTTTTACACTTGCACAATATTAATTACTTTATTATACATGGAAGCCTGTGGTAGGCTGATTACACAATAAGACTGCAAACAACCAGTGGTACTTTTCTGACGTCAGAAGAGTACATAAGACTGAAACATCACCAAAAGTACATAAAAAACTCATCAGCATAAACATCAAAGTACATTAAAAATATAATCAGGAAAAAAATACAATTGCTAAAAAGTGGTTTAGAGCAGAGCCACTGTCTACCAGTGGCTTCAAATGGCAAATTAGCGTTCATAGCAAGTTTGGATGACTTTACAAGACCCCTGTACAATACTGACTAACGCACCCTTTTAAAATGTACATTACACAGGCTGCAATTTCACAAAGAGGTTCTGATGTCATTACTAAATAAGCCACTCTTCCCCCTCCCATCGGCTTTGTCACCAGTTGGAATTACCACCTTATTAATATCCACAGCTCTGAGCGTGTGGGGCTTTATTATACATGGACATCTGTGTGGGTTCTGTTTTTAAAAAGGGGGAGGGTGGATGTTTATTCTACTGTTTGGATGCCGGAAGGCATAGGAAATGCATAACAAATTACCTATTGGAATGTGAATCATTCTAAAATTGAAACTGTCCAGATACAGAGGAGAGGGAACAAGGAAGGCCCAGAGCTCTGAGAGGACAGGTTAAGAACAAAAATAACACAAAATACCCCCAGAAGTGTGGGTGACATGTAGTAACAGAGACGGAGAACAGTGTTTTTAGGCCATGTATAATAAATAACACACACCCCAAATTTCAAAAGATTATGTAATTCCAACTTGGGTTCTAATACTGCAACCAACCAACCACTTGGGCTTCAACACTGTTCCCATCAACTCTTGATGGGAGTCACACAGCCTTGTTACAGTTGGGATAAGGAGAGGGTGCCTTTTTTTTTTCTTTCTTCCTATTATTAAAGCTATCATTCCAGGCTTTGATCAAAGATTCAAGAATATTTGTTCTACCAGGCTGGAATGAATGTGGTTTGGAAGTTCAGAGTACATTTAAAAGCTGCAACAAAATATAGGTAGCCAACATCTCAGAATTTTGGATCAGCCCAGATGGAGACAGCAATTTGAAATGTTTTCGATCCCTTACTTAAATGATGACACGTGTATCGTATCAGCCCAGATAGAGCAATTTGAAATGTTTTCGATCCCTTACTTAAGTAATGAAATGTATTATCATACTATCTGTAAATTGGATATTCCATTACAGTGATAACGTACAGAATTCCCATGCGTTATTACACTTTCCTGAGAGTAAAGCAATTAGAATAACCTTAATCCTAGCAACAAAGTTTTTTTTTTTGTTTTTTTGTTTTTGTGTGTTTTTTTTGTTTTCTTTTGTTTTTTTTGTATGGTTTTTTTGTGTTTTTTTTTTGTTTGTTTTTTTTGCATTTAAAACTTTTGGGCTATTCCCTGACGATCTATACATGTAAATTTGATTGCTAAACATTGTCACTTCGAATGTCAAACTATTTTAATCTATTGATTTTGATTAAAAATCATAATACAAACAGAGCTAAAATCACACTAACAAAATAAACTAAATATGAAAAGTTGCATTGAAAGGGCATTACATTATTCTTAATAGGATCGTGTAGAAACATTCCAATGGCAGTGTTCTCAAAATAAAACAAAATTACATTAGAAGACCTCCAGCCTGGTCACTCTTGGGACCTTACCTGTAACTCTGGCTGGTGGGGGTCTTTCCTCTGGTACTACATGGCTCACTAACATCAGACATCATGTTTGTATACCCTGAGAAATCTGACACTGAAGTCCTTGCTCTATGGTCCACTTCTCCATTAGAGTTCGTGATAAAGGTCATTGGCACCCTGCTGCCCGACTTGAACTGAGAACCGAACGCCTGTGCAAAGTTCTCAATCTGGTACGTTGTTCTGGGCTCTACGTCCTTCTGAGGATCCATCTGGCCGGCTAACTCCTGAGATGGGATCTGAAAGCTCGTTGAGGACTCTAAGTTTTTCTGTTGTTCCTTCTGGCCAGTCAGTTTCTGAGATGAGGACTGGAAGGCTGATGAAGTCTCTAGATTCTTCTGAGAATCTATCAGGTCATCCAGCTCCTGGGAAGGTGTCAACTGCTGATGTGTGGCATCCAAAGCAGACAAATAAAGACCCGGCTGAGACCCAAACAACATCCCAAAGGGAGGCTTTGGCAACGAAGATGGCAACACTGAGGTAACAGACTGGCCGAAACCACACTCCAAAGGAGATGTAGTGTATATCTGTTTTTCTGGAAATAAAGTGTGGTTGTGGAGAGGTGAAGACAGACTGACAAATTGGAAACCGTGTCCCAGAGTAAAACCTGCATTCGTGGATTTCTCGAAAGCCTGTTGGAGGTATTTGGAGTATTCTTGCAACATGCTCGCCTTGTCATTTGAAGCAGTCTGGGTGCCCGGGCTCAAATTTTCTTCTTGAACCAGTTCTGAGTGTTCTCCTGAGGCGTGCAGATCCACTCGTGGTTCTGTTATGTTGAAAGGATCCTCCTTCTGGCTCTCTGACTTGTTGGAGTACTGATCCAAAATACTTTGTAAAACCTCGTCAGGAATTCCCGACTTGTCGTGACAAGACTTAATTTCCGCATTCAGGGCCGAGGAGTCAATAAGGGACAACGGGGCCTCACTGTCCAAAACACCGACGCCCGCCGACTGAATGACGGACTGCTGGGAGACCATGTGTCCCACGTTCACGGAAAAGGCACTGTTGCTGCTGGCGGTGGGTAGGTATCTTCTTTTCTTTGAGAACTGCATGGCATCGTCATAATTACTGCTTATTTGACCTTGTTTGCCACTTGTACTTTGGAGAAGACTAATGGTCTCCACGCTACTGTTTGACACGATGCCAAGGGAGCCACTCGGTTTCCCAGACAAGGACTTCTGTCCAACTATGTCTGGTAACGGTGACACAAAGTTCAGGTAGTTTTTATCCATGCTCTTCCGGCTTCCTTTCTTAAAGATCAATTTTGGCACCCTCTTCTGGAGTTCCTCTATGCCAGTGCCGATGATGCCCCCACTGGAAGACACAGCAGGCATTTCTACTGAGTAACTCTGCATGTTTATGCTGTTTGACATATGGGATTCATTTGCTTTCCCAGTCTTGGGCTCCTTGTTTTCAACAGCTATGCTTCTCGACTTCGCTTTTCTCCTTGAAGAACTTGTACTTCCCTGAGACAACACAGCCAGGTTACCCACGGTGCTATGGTTGCTGGATGACCCAGGCTCTGCACTGGGTGCCCCCTTCGCCAGGGCTTCGCCGCACGTGCGCCTGTGCTTCAACAGTCTATCAGTCCTTGAGAAATACTGCTGGCAAGTGTCACATTTGTATGGCTTTTCTCCACTGTGCGTCCGCTTGTGTCTCTCCATATGGTACTTCTGGATGAACTTCATGCTGCACTGATCGCACCCGAAGGGCTTCTCCCGGCTGTGGATCTTCTCGTGCCTCTGCAGCAGGTACTTCTGGATGAAGCCCATGCTGCACTGGCTGCACTGGAAGGGCCGCTCTCCGGTGTGGATGAGGACGTGCCTCCGCAGGTGGTAGGAGCTGCGGAAAGCGGCGCTGCAGTGGTCGCAGATGTGAGGTTTCTGGCTTGGGGACAGGACGGCGCCTTCTCCGTCTCCCGCCAGCGACGGCTTGGAAGATGCGCCCGGCTTCCTCTTGGCTTTGATTCCCTGAGATTCTGGCTTTGGCCTCTTGGCCTTCTTGACGCTCGCGTCCGGCTTGGGCTCCTCGGGGCCGCGGGGGTCGTCAGTCCGGCCGAGCAGCACGTCACGGGGGTGGGGGGCGGGCGGCGGCGGCGGGTGCAGGACGCTCAGGTCCTGGATGACGCCCGGGCCTCCCGCGTCCCCAGCGCCCAGCCCCGGCGCCCGCTCGTCTGCCCCCGCGAACAGCCCCCCGTAGTGAGGATGGGGGGCGCCCGGCGGCTCCTCGGGGTCTGCCGGCTTCTCCTGCTTGATGCTGACCAGCGACTGCAGGAAGCCCCAGGAGGTCCTCTGCGCCGGGAAGGCCGCGCCGGGCGCCGCCGGCTCCTTCTTGAAAGTCACGTCCGGGGCGGGCGCCGGGGGGGGCTCGGCGGCCGGGGCCGCGGCCGGGGCGGCGGCCAGCACGCACTGCGGGGGAGGGGCGGCCGCGCCCGCCGGCCGCGCGAAGCTGGCGACCGGGGGCAGCCGGTGGTTGAACATCACCATGCCCGGCGGGAAGCTGGGCTCCATCTCCGCCCGCCCGCCGCTGCCCGCGCCGCCGCCGCCGCCGCCGCTCAGGAACGCGCTGCCGACTTTCATGCCCCGGAGCAGGCCTGGCTGAGGAGAGGAAGGAGGAGTGGGCCGGCCGCCGGCCGCGGCGCCCCCACCCGCCCCCGGCCCGCGCCCCCGGCCCGTGCCCACCCGCCCGCCGCCGCCCGCGCCCCGCACTTACGGGTCCCGCCGCCGCCGCCGCCGCCGCCGCCGCCGCCGCCTCCGGTTAATAAAAATAACGCCGTCCTCTCCACAATGGAATTAAAAGCCTGCGCGGCACTGCGCAGCCGCGGCGCGGGGCCTGCCGGGAGCTCGGCGACCCGGCCCGAGGGCCGCTGCGCCGGCCAGCGCGCCTGCGCCGCGGCTTCCGCCCGGCCGCCTGTCAATCACTCGGGTGGTTGGGCGGAGGGAGCCCCCGGGAGGGGAGGCCCCGGGCGGCCGGACGCGATTGGTGGGCCGCGCGCCGGGCGTCGGGGGGCGGGACCCGGGGCGGGCTGCTGCGCGGCGGCGGCGGAGAAAGGCCGGAGGGAGGGCGATGCTGCGGGGCTGCGGAGTGGGCGGGGGGACGGGCCCGGCCGGCCCGGCCCCCTCGGCTTTGCGGCTTGTAGGCCGGGTGTTGCAGCCGAACCCAGCCCCGGAGCGGGGTGGCTTGGGGCGCTGTGGGTTCTGCCTGTGTGCCCTGAATCTCCAATGCTCAGCATCTACTGGGACAGGTTGCTTCCGGTACCCCTCCGTGTCTGGCACACACTTTAATAATGGGCGCTTTTTCTCTGCATTTGTGGGAGGGGCCTGCTTTGAAACCGCAGCAGAGGTACCGTTGCAAAAAAAAGGTTGTCTTACTGCCAACCTACCTGAAGGCTACTGAAAGAGGAAGCCGCGTGTAATCCAGGTGCGGCAGCCCTGTAAAACACGCCCACACGCATACTTTATCATCATCAGATGTTCTTTAAATGCCCACAGGCCTTCTCAGTCTGTCTAAGAGTCCGCTGGCCCTGTTGTATTGCTGCCTGGCCCTCTATGTTATTTATGAAAAATCGACTTCCAGGCCCTTCTAAGAGTGCTACTCAGATCCACTCTGCCCTCCCCAGTACAGAATACTGAGAAAGGCAGGCAAAATCACTAATTGTTCTCTTAAGGAAACTTACAAAGTAAAATCTTGAAATCAAAGAGCAACAAAAATCAAACAAATATTTATTCCGTGCCTAATGTACACACAAGGCACCCACTTTCATGTTAAGCGAAAATCTAAACCAGCAACTCTCCTAACCAAGAGTGTATGTAAAGCACAGGATTATTTTTCATAAAAGAACCAGCACCATGACAATAATTTCTTTCCATGGTACGTTTTCATGATGAAATTACAAGTCAATTGTCTCACAATATTTCTAGCCAAATAACTTATCATAGTTAAATAATAAATGACTTCTCTGAGAAATTTTGCAACTGGAATCATAAAGATTATCAACTAATCCTTACAGGCCCCTCTGAGCCTGCTCAAAAACTTAAAAGACTATGTAATGAGTATTTTGAGACAAGAAATATTAGTATTTTTCTAACCCCATGCAACTACATAGAAGTATTCTGCCACTTAAACTGTGAAACTCTAATACTGTCAAGTATATTTCAGTGTTAAAAGACTGAAAACTCAAAAACTTAAGGCAGTTGTAAAATATTAGTCAACGCCTATGAGAAATGAGGCTGTCCCTTTGCTCAGGGTGGCAGTGTTTAATGGTAAGCTGGGATGCATATAAGCTAGTCCAAGCATGAAGGGCAGCAGGACACTCATATGAAAAGCCAACTTTGTTCCTCAGTTATCAAGATAAGAAACCTGTCATTTCTCTCATTCACTCTGTCAGCCTTGAGATACTCCAAGCAGACTTACCTCTGTGTTGTACACCCCATATATCAGGAAGATGAAGAGACCCTGTAAAAGAAAATGGAGGGGAAAAGCTGTTAACGCTAATCATTTCAGCAGTAGGAATACCTGAAATCAACTTTCCTGGGAACAGACAAAAGAAGACACACTTCATCAAGGTCAATTTATTTATCTATTCTTCAATGTCAGAAGCTGTACCTTGAGCATTTATAAGATAACATACCAGCACATCACTTATAGTCCTTGTGCTATTCACTTCTTTAGACTACAGCAAGTAGGAAAAATTTGTTACAGTCTTCAACAGGGTAGAAAAAAATCTTTAATAATAAAGTATAAAAGAGCGAAAAGGATAAACCTTAAAGGGTAATAAGTGTGAATCGTTTTTAAATAATATTTAAAATGCCAGTTCAAGTTAAGAAACTTTCACATCATCAGCTGTTGTGAGACTGCACGCATTGTTATTGTTTGCTATGTATAATAAAATTCCAAATATCTGCTATTTACTAGTTCTTAGCATTAGAAAAATACTTAATTGCAGTATATAAATTAAATCTCTCTCTTAAATCTAAAATCTTAAATTTTTAAAATAAATAAAACTGTAACGATTTAAACTTAGTAGAGATAATAGGGAACAAGAAATTTCCCATGTGTTTTTGTCTTACAGAGGAAAGAAAAATCTATATTGTACTAGTCTTGTTAGGTACTAATAAACCAAATATTAAGTAGGGGTCTGGACTAAAATCTGGATATGATTCAAATAGTTAAGTAGTATGGCATTTTCAAAAGGAAAATATTACAGGAAAATTTAAATATTCGTTTTACCTCTGAATCCTTACACATTACAGATTATGGAAAACATCCTAGAACAAGGAAACTGAATAAAACAGAAATGAGTTTTGTTCTTGTTAGTTTCTTTTTTAACAGACTTTATTTTTCCTGTTGCAGAGCACAGGCTCCGGAGGCGTCAGGCTCAGCGGCCATGGCTCAGGGCCCAGCCACTCCGCGGCATGTGGGATCTTCCCGGACCGGGGCACAACCCCGTGTCCCCTGCATCGATCGGCAGGCGGACTCTCAACCACTGCGCCACCAGGGAAGCCCCAGACTTTATTTTTTAAGAACAACTTTAGATTTACAGAAAAGTTGAGAAGATAGTACTGAGGGTTTGCATATATCTGCACCCAGATTCCCCTATTATCAACATTTTACAATAGTATGGTACGTTTTTTACAATTAATCTTTTTAGTTTTCAATACTCCTATATATAATTTCAGAAACTAAAACTATTGTAGTACATGTATTTGTATTAGTAAGAAAGACATAGTTTTGCACAATCAAAAATTTCCATGTGGGTCATAAACTTTTAAAAATTTAATGACAGAGTTTTTCATTGTGTATATATGATTTTCCAAAGCTCGGTATCGACATGCAATCCCATCTTTCAGGTTGCCTTTGTCAAGATCTACAGAGTGCAGAGTGAATTCAAGCGGCTTAGATAATACTCATTTTCTAGGCTGTTTGCCCATATTCTAGATCATTCAAGAAATAAATATATACTTCTTTCTCTGATTTATGAAAAAGACTAGAAGATAATTGACAGTCGTCCTTCCCTTAGTAATTGCTAATTCTTATTTCGTTTTGTGTTATATACATATAAAATTAAGTCATTCAAACTTTAATTCTATTTGTGAGATAGGACTATTTTGCTTTGTGCAATAGATGAGGTTTTTTTTTTCGAATTTAACATTAACACTTTATTATATTTGCTTAATTGCCTATTTATCAATCTGTCCATTCCTCTATCACCCATCAACCCATCTTACCTTTTGGTGCATTTCACAAGTAAGTTGCAGAAATCAGTACACTTTTCCTAAACTCAATATTGTTTACAGTAATAGATGAGTTCTTGATAAATACGGTTTCCTGAATAGTGAACAATATGCACTGTGATTTCTGTACGTTAAAAATTCAGCTGTTTGCATGAATCTATATGATGCTTTGAAAAATCAAAGAGCCATTCTATAATGTGTATAATCACTCCTATAATTTATCTATCCTGTAAATTCAATTTTCTCCAAGAGAAAACAGTAAAAAAAAAAAAAAATTCACATTTTTCCCCATGTCTTGGTAAAGTGAGGAGAATATTTGTATTTACTGCACTTCTGTGTTCTTGTTACACATTTTAAATTTTAATACACTTAATCCTTAAAGTAATGTAAAATGATCAACAACAAAAATCTCCCGTTAAAAAAAGGATGTAGACTGAAAAGGGATTTTAAGTAAAGGCAGCTTCAGTCTCAAAAGTTTCTTCTCTTTCTCCTTTTTCTTCAACAGAAGCACTTAAGAGCATGATTGAGCAAACCCCCAAATGATGACTTCCCAAGACCCCGAAAGAGTCTGAAACTCCAAGTCACTCCAAGGAACGTCTGCCTTCCTTTCTCCGGGGCTATCCACCTGATACCACCACAACCAGTTGAAAGGTCAAACATTAGGAATGATAATTAATTAATTTAATTGCATGCTTCACACATGATGCCATTTTCCCCACTGATGTTACCAGCTGTTGACAGTTGTGATAGTTTAGACCTAACTCTGCAGAACTTCATAAACCCTTCACTACCGGATACACATCCCATTTCCTGTATTTCCCAACGAGAAAAATGAAATCAGAAACAGCGAAACATAAAAATCTTAAGCCATAACTATGAGCCACTTCTTAATCCCTGCAGAGAATACCTTTAAGAACAGCTGGAAGGAACCAACCGCCAAACTTCAACCGGCACTGAGGTTTCTGGAACTCCTTATACCAACATTTTGTCCTACCGAAGAGTGAATATTGAAGTATGCCACATCTCTGCAATGAATGACCCCCACGTCTGTTAGGAAGTTTCTGCGATTCCATCCATAGACATACCCGTCCGTCATATATTTGGAGTATCTATCTATAGAGGTACCAATTTCTCAATATTCTAGTCCCGGTAAAATTAACACTTATTGGGCAGGAATCTCCCAAGGGTGGCTGGATTCCTGTAACATGTGTGTGTTTCATGGGCAAGAGCCAGGACTAGGGAAAGAACACCAGGGTGTTGCATTTAACACTGTACAGGAGTTAAAAATAGAAACTTAAGGGAAGGGGGCGGGAATCTTCCTCTATTTCTTTATTCTCATTTATCTATGAAACGTTCAAAACTGAGGCAGCTTTGTAAATACTTTCATTGTTACAGAAGTCCATGGAACAGTATCTGCGGAAGGGTTCAAGGGCCAACATCTAGTCTGTTACTTTTATATTGATGGGCCTTGAGTTTTCATAGGACACGTCACGACTGCAACAAAATAATCTTCTTTTAAGTGCTAATATGTTCTTTCCTGGCGATACAAAGAACAGGAAAGATGCCACCATACACAGTACATTACCTACTCAGGAATCTGAATAAGATTAACAATGCTAATATATGTATAGCCCCCTCAAAGCACTTTCATTTACATAATTCCGTTCGTTCCTCACTACAATACTGCCAAGTAGGCGAGGGGCGTATTATTAGCTTTATTTTAGATATGGGCATTTGGAGGTTTGCTCAAAGTGCCACGATGCTGACAGGTTGGCGAAGCCAAGGACATATGTTCTCACTCCTCACACGATGCTTTTTCACACACACACTGCCTTCACTAGACCCTTTCATAACTTAAGTCACCAGCATCAAGATAATGCAATTGGTAAGATCTTTGAAAGCTGAGGTTTGTCGAAAGCATTTTGCAGTTTGATTAGCTCAAGGTCAGGGACTCGGTATCCAGTAATAACCCTGCTCCTCTGCCAGTCTAAGAGGGCCTGGCGAGTGCGGCAGGAAATTGGCTTCACAACAGAGATTCTCAGTTGCTATGTGCCAGGCTCTGTCTTTTGTACTTTCCTACCAAATTCTCATTCAATGATGTATACTTGCTAGTTGCCGGGAAACATATCTTTTCCCATCAAGAGGCTGCTAGGTAACCGCATAGTCAAACATCCTTATCATTATCAGCATCTACTGAACTTCTTTGAATGTATGGCCCTAAGCTGTGTGCTTTTATTTATTTATAAATCACGCTCCAACCTACCTGCTATAAACAATTCCCGTTTGGGGGGCAAAATCCCATAGAAACAAAGCATCAGTGGACATTGGCATGTATGCTCCGGGTTGCTCCTAGCAGCACTGGGTAAGGTGGCAAAGACCTGGAAACAACTGCAGGCCCTTCAAGCTAGGAATAGCTGAATAAATTGTGGTATCTTTAGCCCCTAGGATATTAGGCAGCCGAAGGAGTGAGTTAGAGCTATGTTTATTAGCCTGGAGAGAGTCCCATGCATTGTTAAATGAGAAAAGGAAGAGAAACAGACCTGTGCATTATATAGTCTCATTTTTGCCAAAAGGACGGCAAAACCTTCCTTTCCTCCTCCCCAAATATAACTGATTAAACAGGAGAAAAGGGTGGAAAGATTCACACCAAACCTTTGTCACTGGTTTCCTAAGGGGAAGGATGGGGCGGAGAAGACGTAAGTCAGAAACAGGGGGGACAGAAACTAACTAGAAAAACAGGCATGACTTGGTCAACAGAAGAGGTGAAATATAAAATTCTACAGAGCATATTGCCATAAATACAGCAAACAGAATCTGCACCTGGATAAGGATCTAAATATAAGATGAACAAATAAAATATTGATTTGAGGTTAAGACTGTGAGGGTTTTTTTTTTTTAATTCCTATTATTTTAATATAAAGATGACAGTAAATTTGAACCAACAACATGTAAGTGTGTTTATTTAAAGTGAAGTTATGTTAAAATGGGTTTATATTTTTACAGTAAATGTATATTCATTGTGATTAATGGACTAAAAGAAACGTAAGCAGTTTAAACAGTAGAACAAATACTTTGTTTTGCCAGGGAAAGAGGGTGGATCGTGTGTGGAAGGGGAGCTAGCATCTATTAAGGAATGGCCTCTTTTGTGTTATGCATTTGATTTGATGCTGTTCTCAAGATCTGGTTCTTTTTTTTTTTTTTCATCTTTATTGGAGTATAATTGCTTTACAATGGTGTGTTAGTTTCTGCTCTATAACACAGTGAATCAGTTATACATATACATATGTTCCCATATCTCTTCCCTCTCAAGATCTGGTTTTTGAAGGAGTAGGAAGGGTGATCAGGGAGATGGCTGGAAGAGAGTCTGGGTGAGAGAAGGAAAAGCCCAGCTTGGCGAGAGCATAGAGCTCTCCAGGGGACCTGCCTCAGTTCACAGTTGCTAGACCAAGCGGCTTTCAAGTGAGAGGGGAAACTGATGAAACCAGACAGTGGACATGACCAGCTGTAAGTCGTGTAAGTCATGCCAAGGAGTTCAGCCACTCTTCTCTCTTCTCTAGGAAAGGGGGATCCTTAAAGATTGTGAATCAGGAAAGTGATGTCATGAGTTTTCTGTTTTGTTTTGTTTTCAAGTAACACTAGCAGCAATAAGGGAGATGGGTTGAAGCAGCACAGGGTACAGGCAGGGCAACCAGTTAGGAGGTAAGAGAAACCAGGGTAAGAGAACCAAGACAAAGGAAATGGTTATGAGGACTCAGAGATGCTTAGGAGGTACCATCAAACAGACATGGATGCTGACTGCACATGGAGGGTACAGGGGCGAGCTGAGTTACACATGATTCTTGGATTTCTGGCTCTGGGGATGGGGCGGGAGGTTACCATTTCCTAAGATAGCGGGCTTTCTCTAGTTGCGGCGAGCGGGGGCTACTCCTCGTTGCGGTGCGCGGGCTTCTCATTGCGGTGGCTTCTCGTGTTGCGGAGCATGGGCTCTAGGCACGCGGGCTTCAGTCGTTGTGGCGCACGGGCTTCAGTAGTTGTGGCGCACGGGCTCTAGAACGCGGGCTCAGTAGTTATGGCGCACGGGCTTAGTTGCTCTGTGGCATGTGGGATCTTCCCGGACCAGGGCTCAAACCCATATCCTCTAGCATTGGCAGGCAGATTCTTAACCTCTGTGCCACCAGGGAAGCCCAAATTTATTATCTTATATATGTTGAATGCGAGTGTGGTCTGGTGGGTGATTGGACACAGAAGTTTGAGCCTTAGGAAGGATACCTGGGATAGAGTTATGGATTCGGGGGTCATCAGAGTACAGGTGGAAACTGAAACCATCAACTAGGTAAATATGTTAGCATGTAAATGGAGGTGATGGCTTTGGACAGGGTTCTGGGAAATGTCATCTCTGCTCTAGAGATGAAAGAGAAAAGAACCAGTGATAAACAACAAGGTCCTGCTGTTTGGCACAGGGAACTGTATTCAATATCCTGCAATAAACCACAATGGAAAAGAACAGGCATATATGCATAACTGAGTCACTTTGCTGTACGGCAGAAGTTAAACACAACATTGTAAATCAACTATACTTCAATAAATTTTTTTTTTTTTTTTTGCGGTACGCGGGCCTCTTACTGCTGTGGCCTCTCCTGTTACGGAGCACAGGCTCCGGATGCGCAGGCTCAGCGGCCATGGCTCACGGGCCCAGCCGCTCCGAGGCATGTGGGATCTTCCCGGACCGGGGCGCGAACCCGTGTCCCCTGCATCGGCAAGCGGACTCTCAACCACTGTGCCACCAGGGAAGCCCTTCAATAAAATTTTTTAAGAAAAGAAAAAGAAAAGAACCAATGAAGGAGGAGTCAGGTTAAAAGAGGGCGTTTTCATGGAAGCAAGGGAAGCGAGTTTCAAGAAGGAAGAAACGATTAACAGCAAACATAGGTTAAAGGGTTCCAGTCCTAGCCCTGCCACTTACTAGCTGTGTGAGGTCAGGCAAAGTACTAAACATCTCTGTCCCTCACTTTCATCTTGTGTAAAAGGCACACAATCCTTGTACCTGTCTCATCGGATTGTTACAGGAATTAAATGGGTTAAGAGTGTTTGTAAAGTGCTTACAACAGATCCTGGCATGAGGTAACTGCTGTTGAGTGCCTGATCAATCGTCACAGTAAGATCGAATAAGAGGCCCCAACACGCCCCTGGACTTGCGAGTTATTACTCATTCCACTTAATATTTGTGTCCCTACTGTATGTCAGGCACTGAGGGCATAGTCATGAACAAAACCTTGAACTTGCGCTTGATGGAACTCATACTCTGGTGAAGAGCATTTATTGGATGCGGACTACGTGTGCTGTTCTCATCACCTGACAAGCATTACCCTCTCACTCCTCACGGTTACCCTATGATGCGGGTACCATGATTATCCCCATTTTACAGATAAGAACACTGAGTAGCACAGGGCTGGGGGGCTCAGCAAAGTCCCAGTGGCAGAAGCAAGCTTTGAACTGAGCTGGACTGGCTCCGGAGAACACCTCTTCACCTCTACATGTGTCCTGTCCACGTAGCTGCTGTTGACCTCAGAAACAGTGGCTGTAGACGCATGGGCATGGGGATGGGGGTGGCACGAATACAGACTGCAGTTAAGTTGACCATTGAATGGCATGTCGTTAACCGAGGGAGAGATTGCAAGTATTTCCACAGAGAAGCAAACCAGCGAAGTCCAAGCTTGTGGGTTTGTGGTGAATGTATTTTGCTTGCATGGTAGAGTAAGAAATGCTAAAGTGTGGAATAGTAAGCCTGTCCTTTGCTCAAGTCTGTCTCAAATACCTGTTTCCACTATTCCTTTGCAATGAGCTGGAGGGGCACAAGACTAAGGTGTCTAGTGAATGCCTGAAGGGCATATATTCGGTCCTATTTATTGAAGCAAGTTCAGTATAATTGAAATATCAGATCCACATGTGGCACAATCTCATTCTATTACAAAAATCAAAGAAGATGAAATGTATCCTCCACCAAATTTGAGGTCGCTAAAGCTTGCAGAGGAGAGATCAGAAGTTTTTGGTCGATGTAAAAAAATCTAAAGAGTAGTCTCACCTTTTCTTGCTCTGGTTCTGAATAAGTAGGTCTCAGGAATCTGCATGGTTAACGCATATCCCATTTGTTCTGATGCATTATAAACTTTAAGAATTCATTCCAGCTCCACCGTGCACTAGCTCTGTGACCTAGAGCAAATTACTCCCTCTCTCTGTGCTTCAATCACCTCATTATATATGGCGATAATAATAGTACCTACCTTGGAGATTTGTTGGGAGAGTCAAATGAGCTACATTTTTAGCACACACCTGGCTCAAAATAAGCATTGTGTACATGTTTGTTATGTACAATAAACAAATCACTGGGGTTTTTTTAGGTATAGTTGATTTACAATATATTCGTTTTAGGTGTACAACATAGTGATTCAAAATTTTATAGATATACTCCATTTATAGTTATTGTAAAATATTGGTATATTCCCTGTGCTGTAAAATACATCCTTGTACCTTATTTTATACACAGTAGTTCGTGTTTTAAGGGATAATCAGCAAATATAAGAGTCTGTTTGACTTTAGGGAGGTTGGAGTTTGCCTTATTTGAAGACCGAATGAATTCTGTCTTGCAACGATTTTCAGGTGGTGTAAGCAAAAGGCTGTAGGGAGTAAACAAATTAGGAAGAATTTCAGGACAGAATGTCAAGAATTTTGGCAACAAAAGTTTTCTTCTAAAGCTTTTTTGAAGTTAAGATGACTGGCTAGATATGCTCTAAGGCTTGCATTATATGAGGGTTAGCACTTTACAGCTCTATGCTACAAGGACTTCAAAATATAGTTTAAATATTATATGAGTCAGGACCCTTTTGGTTGCAAATGACAGAAACCCAACTCAAACCAGATGAAACACATAAAATGAGAGGAGATTTATTGAAAGGATACTGGGGTAGCTATCAGAATGGAATAAATATTTGAATAATTAAATCTCAGAATGGCAAAAAGAGGGATGTAAAGCCTTCTCTGCCTGTTTCTCGACCATCCTCCCAGATCCTTCTCCTCTGGTGGGAGATGTTGTGCCCCATAGGTCCAGGCTCTCATTCTCGTGGCTCTATAGACAACAGCAAAAATGGCTTTTCTCTCTGAAGTCCTGAGATAGGATTCTGCTCCATTTGAGTCACATGTCCCTCAGTGGACCAATCACGGTGGTCTGAGGAGTGGACAGTTGTGATTGGTTCACACTGGTTTACAGTCTTACCGCTTAATCAATCCTGTGACCAGAAAAACAAGATCATAAGAGAAGGTGGTCTCTTCCATTCGGACTACTGGGATAGAGCCATGGGGGAGGGATAAGACAGGAATGTCGGCTCCCCCGGAAAGTGTTTACTGCAGACGTGGTCACTGTCCCCAGGACTCACAACCTAGTGGGAGAGCAAAACAAATAAGTCTGTATATAAGAAATACAGACACACATAAATTGAAAAAATTAATAAATGCAAAATAAATAATGAACTCCTATCAATGAACAGAAGAAATAATATTGCTTTGAATCTGACCAATTTGGTGTTCTGCTTTAATAATGTTTCCAATGAGTTACGTCTGCTTTGAAATGTTGATTTGAATCCTAAATAAGTTTATCGAGCATTTTAAAAAAATTGCAGAAAGGCGAATACATGTGGATTATGGAATTAAAAGAATGCAAAGTTAAATATTAAAGGATTCCTGGTGAATTGGGATTATGAGTCTTAAAAGAGGAGAGAATATCATAGCGACCAATGAGACATCTCCTGCCCAAGAGACAAAGATTATGTGAAAAAACCTGCTTGGATGGAAAATCCTGATTAGAATCTTTGTAGTTTTCCGTTAAGTCCAAAATAGTTATTTACTCTGGAAAATGGCAGAGTTATTAAAGGAATTCTAAGAAGTAAATCACCGTAGAGGCTATAATAATGTAAAGGTACATAAGAATAATTAGAAGGGGGAGCGGAGGAAAGGAAGCAGAGAACCACATGAGGAAGATATTGGAAAATCCCAAGTGAGAGTTTACCAGAATGAAGGCAAGCAGTGAGAACAGAGGTGAATGAAAAATCTGAACGTGTTCAGAAAATAAAGTTGTGAAGTTTGATTGACTAGATACAAGAAACCAAAGAAACATCAGTGTCAAAGAAACGTGAATATTTTAAACTTGAAGGTGGAACAGCAAAGGGGGATTTGTGATAATAATGTGGACAGTAGGGTCATTGGGTGGAGACTGAAAGGGGCTTAACCAGACTGTTTTGCCAGAAAAGTACATGAGTGGATGTAGGGAAAAAAAGAAAGAGAGGGTTGGTTTTCCGACAAAGTGTACAATTTAAAAAACAACTCTCTGCTGGACCAGATTTTGCAAAACAACCCACATTATAATTACGAAAGTGAGTGAGAATACCACAGACCTTCCTATTCTGTGCATATTCTATTTTCTATGTAATACAATTACCATCCCCCAGCTATGGTGGCTTCACTGATACTTTAGTCACTTCAATCCTATTAAAATTTTAATATTTCCTAATTCAAGACACTGATTTTTGACAAACATAATGGAATTTTACAGGAGGTGCTGTTTGGTGTCTGGATTAACCTAAAAGTCACCGGTGTCAGATGGAACATGCACAGATTTGTTTCTAACTTTATTATAACCTTTCTGCCGAGTTTTCAAACCATCAGGATCTGTGCTCCTTCGGACACAAACTTCTTATTTGCTTTTATAATCTTAGTGGAACATAGCGGGGTACTTCAAATGACCACTAAATGACAGAAATAGAGGCTGTAAGAGTGACTTAGTGGCTTACCCAGCTGGCACTGCTGGTAAGTGGGCAAGCCAAAACTGGAATTCAGATTCCCTGGCTCCTAGACTCATATACAGCCCCCATTAACACCACGCCCGCAGCTTGCACTCTTTTATAAAGAATTCTCGTAGGTCTCGATACCAGGTAAAGCTGCCCTGCTGAGCTGAACTTGGTTTTCATTGTAAGGAAACTGTGACTCTTAAGATTAACTTGCTTTGGCCACTGGTTGCTCAAGATCAAATGTGTGGCCTGCCGTTAGCACCTTTGTACTTTGTCCTAATTTCTGAGTCTCTCTATAAACCATCTCAAACCCTCTTTGGAAAAGATTAGAAACAAATGTCCATTCAGCAAATATTTAAAGCCCAGCGCGGTCCCTGTGGTTAAGAATGACTACCTCTTGACTTCGTATTTATAATGACCCGTTTTCTCTTTCGTAGCTTTGGTGTGAATTTCCCAAGCTATTTGATTCTTTATTGAAAATGAACATAAAACTCGACTCCTGGATTACTCAAGGAAAGATTTAACCTGTTAGAAAAAGCCTTGACTAAAGAGAGGAATGTTTAAGGAAATATATTGATAATATATGACATACTGATATGACAAGCAAGTATATTGATATGATAGAACATTTTAAGACATTAAAAATATTTTTTATGAAAAGTTTTTAATAATGTGGGAAAGTATTTAAGATACATGAGTGAAGAAAAACAGGATAAAAAATGTATTATCTCAGGGTTTCCCTGGTGGCGCAGTGGTTGAGAGTCCGCCTGCCGATGCAGGGGACATGGGTTCGTGCCCCGGTCTGGGAAGATGCCACATGCCGCGGAGCGGCTGGGCCCGTGAGCCATGGCCGCTGAGCCTGCGCGTCCGGAGCCTGTGCTCCGCAACGGAAGAGGCCACAATAGTGAGACTCCCACATACCGCAAAAAAAAGAAAAAAAAATGTATTATCTCAGCTATGGAAAAGAAAATGCATTTAAAGAGAAAAGAAGGAAATATGGCAAAGTATTAATGATGATTACTTTGAGTTGTAGGATTATGGGTAATTTTTATTTTCCATATACTACTATATATTTTTCAAATTTTTCTACTTCTCTTATTATCAGAAATATATTTTCTAAAAATGGATTTTAAAAGATTTCTTTTCTTTTCATTTTTTTTTTTCTGGTCACAAGGCTTGCCAGATCTTAATTCCTCCACCAGGGATTGAACCCGGGCCCTTGGCAGTGAAAGTGCCGAGTCCTAACCACTGGACCGCCAGGGAATTCCCTTAAAAGATTTTTTAATAGTATGGGGCAATAAACATTCTAGGCTGTTAAATGACAAAAATCTGCATACAAATTTGTATCACAATATAATCACAATGATACAATAATATGCATAGAAAAAAGTGGACAAAAATACACCTAAATGTTGCTACTACGTGGCAAAATTTAAGGAAATGTCCTTTTCATGCATTTTTTTCTTTCTCTTATTTCTCCAGTGGGTTTGTGTTTCTTTTGTAGTCAGAACCGCCAATCCAAATAATATAAAAAAAGACCCCATGGACATAAAAACCTAATAAATCTAAAGTATCCAGGGTTGCTGCTCCACTAATTACTTGTGATCTCTAGCTGTCATAAATGTAGACTTCCACTTGCATTTTAAAAAGATGTCGCTACACACTTGCGGGAGAGTTTTGCAAAAGTAGCTTAACATTTTAGGAGAAACTGACAACCTGTTAAGTTTCCTAGAACATCCCAGAAGATCAGAGCTAAGGACGACCTCCACACTTCCTGTCGTGTCTGGAAGATAATGACACGGCATGGACAGTCTAAGGCCAACAGGGGCATCGTGCTGTTTTGCCGTCTGGAAACCGAACATGGGGGAGACAAGTTGTTGCTACAAACCCAGAAAAGGCTGTAGTAGCCTCTTCTGTGGAATTCAGGTAAATTGTTCCAGGCAAACAAAGTCACTGAGCGATTACCATTGTCTGTTGAAAAACTCTAAAGACAAAGAAAACCTAAAAATATTGGCATGTTGAATCGAGTTGCATCTTCTTCCAAAAGCCAACTATGGTTCTTGGAACACGTACCATCTGAACTTAGAGTATATAGTTCAGTAGTTTCTCAGGCCAAGGTGCTAAACTGGCCTGACGTACCCTTCAGGTAGAACTTCATCAGGACCTACATTCCCTGAACAAATACTGTTGAGCTCATACTGTGAGCATGTGTTGCTGAATGCTTCCGTTGCCCAAATATTCAACTTTCAGATTTCTAGTCTCCAGACCGTCTCATCAAATTCAAGGGTTCCTCTATTACACGTATACCAGTTGGTGTAAAATTCGGTGGTGTTATTATATGTATGTCCCCCCAAAAAAACTTTTTGAAAGGAGGAATAAGTATGAAATTTTAAAAATCAACAATAAGATGGCACAAGTCCAAAATGTTTGGAAATTCCCCCTTAAATCTAACCCTGGTCATTGTATTTATAGGAGCCAGAGCTCCCGAGGCTCGCCCATGCAAGTTCCCTTTTCCACTTCCTGATATTTAATTTATTCCTTGTAGACATTTGCATAGTACCTTATACTTTGTAAATTACTTTTATGAAGCATGATCTGATTTTGGCCTCACTACTTCCCATTCTAAAAATTAAAAAATGAGTCATTTTCCCAATGTTACAAAACAAAGTAGCACAGTGAAGACAGAACCTAGATTTCGTGGCTCCTAGTTGGCATTTTTCTGCTGTAGCATTCTTCCACTTAACAAATAAAATGGCTTATTCACATTTGCTTCTCTTTCTTTCACACTCACAGTTTTCATCTTCGCCTACTTTGTAAAGTAGAGCAAAAATTAATGGGTGAATTTCTTTTTTTTTAATTTATTCATTTTTGGTTGCATTGGGTCTTCGTTGCTGCACGCAGGCTTTCTCTAGTTGTGGCGAGTGGGGGCTACTCTTCGTTGTGGTGCACGGGCTTCTCATTGTGGTGGCTTCTCTTGTTGGGAGCATGGGCTCTAGGTGTACGGGTTCAGTAGTTATGGCTCACGGGCTCTAGAGCACAGGCTCAGTATTTGTGGCGCACGAGCTTAGTTGCTCCACGGCATGTGGGATCTTCCCGGACCAGGGCTCGAACCCATGTCTCCTGCATTGGCAGGCGGATTCTTAACCACTGTGCCACCAGGGAAGCCCATGGGTGAATTTCTTACAGAAGCTGGCGTATAATCACAAATTCCTAAGCTGGATTCAAAACCTCATCTAACCCATCTTTAAAAGGTGAAGCTGACTAAATCTACTATTTCTGCCAAATATCTTGAAGTTTGTAGTTAACAAATTTTTGGACTCAACCTAAAATCTCGTGAGAAGATTAAGCAGCTTTCCAGAGCAGTGAGTCCACGACAGCTGACATTCCGTTTTGTGTCACCCTGGGTAGCTGAGGATAGCGTGTATCTCTGTGGCGTGACCAGACTTCCAGTTCTTGGCTCTGTAAACAGTAACTCAATTGTCCCCAAATCCTGCACTAGTAGGCATTCTTTTTTCAAAATGTGTTCATATACTATTACTGCTGACATCAGGCCCAAGCCCCTTCACTCCTGAAGAGTATGAAATAAGGCTTCGTTGTAGGTTCCTCATTCTTTTACTCTCTAGTTAAATTAAATAACAGTTATTTTACGCATTGAGGGAGCTCCGACCGCTCAGCCAATGGCCTGGAGAGCTCGCTCTCACGTGGGCGCTGACCTCAAAAGCAGCTGAGCCCATTGACAGGAGAGTAGGAAGCGGCACGTTGGCATCAAATATATAGACCGTGAGAGTGTTGCATCCAGTAGAATGACTTTAACGTGAAAGCAGCTGTAAAATCACTTTGTCAGTGACACTCAGATCCTCGGGACGCCTCTGTGTGACGTCTTGAGAGCTCTAGTAGGTTGCCTTCTTCAGGCCAGAGTTCTCCAGGCTGAAATAATGGCTTCTGTGCTGCTGCAGCAAGATTCTGGGCTTCTAGAGAGCTCTGAAACTATCCAGAAGCATACCTGCATGTACTCCGCCTCTCACACCCGTGTACAAACGTGTCGGCACACAGCCCACAGGAGGACGCAGAGCTTGGTGTGGCCAGAGAAGGACAGCTCGGCCTTATGTTTTTGGCTTCTGAGCCCCTTGGCACCCCTTCCACTGACAGCACAGAATACTGGCCCTTCAGGCTCTTGATGGGGTTTCAAACATCCATTGACTGCAGCCCAACGCTTGCCAAAGGCCTCTGGGACAACTGACAGTTGTGAGACGGGGCCTAGGATATCTGTCAACTATTCCTAGATTCTCTGAGTGCTATTTCTGTATGAAGTTAGATCATCAGAAAGCAATATGTTCAAATCGTATTAGCATGGCTCCCTTCAGCGAGTAATGATATTATCTACGTGAATTTTTTTTAAAAATAAATTTATTTATTTATTTTTGGCTGCGTTGGGTCTTTGTTCCTGAGCGCGGGCTTTCTCTAGTTACGGCGAGCGGGGGCTACGCTTCGTTGAGGTGCGCGGGCTTCTCATTGCGATGGCTTCTTCTGTTGCAGAGCACAGGCTCTAGGCGCACAGGCTCAGTAGTTGTGGCTCGCGGGCTCTAGAGCGCAGGCTCAGTAGTTGTGGCTCACGGGCTTAGTTGCTCTGCGGCATGTGGGATCTTCCCGGACCAGGGCTCGAACCCGTGTCCTCTGCATTGGCAGGCGGATTCTTAACCACCGCGCCACCAGGGAAGGCCCCACATGAATTTTTTAATTGAGGGTTTACTCTTTTCAAAGTTATACATGCACAGCGTTTATACAGTCAAATGGTTCTCCAAGACCTGTAATAAAAAACATTGACCTCCACCTCCAGTTTTCCATTCCCCAGGGGCATCAATTTTCACTCTTTTAGCTGATTATTTTCATACTTAATATGTCTAACTAATATGCTTATATTACTACTTCCTAGTTTCCTGTTCTCATTCCACAGTGGAAAATGTGGACCTGGCTCTCCTTAGCCCCACTCTACTCAGTGACCCTCGCTTTCCTCTCTCTGGGTTTACTCCTTTTTTTTTGGTGGAGCACATCCTTCAGTAGCTTCCTGAGAAAGGGTGAACGGGAAGCAAAGCTGTTACCACGCACATCTGAAAATGTCTGTTTTTCCCTCATGCTCGGTGGCAAGTTCTGAATTCTAGTTTGGAAATGATTTTCCCTCAGAAGTTTGAAGGCCTTTATCAGTTATCTTCCAGTTTCTAGGGCTGCTGTTAAGAGCTGGATACCATTCTTATTCTTGAGCCTTTTTGTGAAAACTACTTTGTTCTATCTGAAAGCTTGTTCCTCATTATTCCCAGTGTTGACTGATATTTTTTCTATTTATAAATTTTTCTAAACTTAATTTTTTTACTTTTTACGATTTTTTTGATGTGGACCATTTTTTAAGCCTTTATTGAATTTGTTACAACATTGCTTCTGTTTCATGTTTTGGTTTTGTATCATTTTGTTTTGTTTTGTTTTTTGGCTTCAAGGCATGTGGGATCCTAGCTCCCCGACCAGGGATCGAACCCGCACCCCCTGCATTGGAAGATGAAGTCCCAACCACTGGACCACCAGGGAAGTCCCTAAACTTTATTTGATTTATTTTTATTGAGGTATAGTTGACTTACAGTATTATATTAGTTTCCGGTATTGATGATGTTCTTGGTGTGGGTAATGTCTCACTCACTGAGCTGGGACCTGGAGGCCCTTCCAGTCTGAAAACACTTATCTTTCACGTCTGGGAAATATCTTAAATTATTTCTTTGATCATTTCCTGTCTTTCCCCTAATTTCTCTCTCCCCCACCCCACTTTAAACACTCTATTATTTAAATGTTGGGTATCTTGGATAGAATCATTAATTTTCATTTTTCTTCTCACATTCCATCTTTTTATCTTTTTATTCTGCTTTCTGGGGTATTTTCTCAACTTCATCTTCTTACCTTTTACTGAATTTTTAATTTGCCATGCCATATTATTTTAATTTTCAAAAACTCTGTTTTGTTCTCTGAATGTTTTCTTTTAACAGTATCTTAGTCTCATTTCATGGATACTGGTGATATTAATTATACAATTTGCAGTTGTCTTTTTTTTTTAAGTTTTCTCTTATGTATATTTAAGAGTAGGACACAAAAAAAGTTGTCTGGAAGCTCTGTACCTGGGATTGGGGGCTTATCAACTGTGGGCTTCTCCAAATGGTTATCTGGCTGGAGTGTTTTATTGGCTTAAAATACTAAATCATGAGCATTTTGCTAGGTCGTCAAAAATTCCTCAAAATAGCCATGTTTAAGGACAGCAAAATAGGATATAATATCGTTTATTTCACTATTTCTCTAACTTACACGTTTCGCTTTTGCATGCTTCTGTATTTATTTTTGTTTGCATCCTGATGATTTTCTTTGACGGGAGGTAAATTCCTAGAAGGTAGGATCTGACAGGTTGGCGAGAGGGTTTCCTTTGATGCAAACTCCTGGAAAGCAACTTGACAATATTTTTCAGGAGTCTTAATGTTCCAATTCTCTGCCCCACGAATCCGTGGCCTGGGGTTTCTAGTCGGCAGGGTCCGGTTTGGCTTCAAAGTCATCACGTACAGCTTCCTTAAGCTTTTGGGCTTCGTTCAGTGCCTGCCTGTAGGCAAGTACTCAATCAGTGATGACTCTTGTTACTATCTTACTCCTCCGCAGCAGCATTAAACAGTTAATGAAAATTTGATGAGGTGTGTTGTCTTTAATTCCAATTTCTTTGATTCAGAATGAGGTCTGGGGACATCCCTGGTGGTGCAGTGAGTAAGACTCCACACTCCCAATGCAGGGGGCCCAGGTTCCGTCTCTGGTCAGGAAACTAGATCCCACATGCCGCCACTAAAGATACCCACATGCCACTACTAAGAGTCTGCATGCTGTAACTAAGAGTCTGCATGCCACAACTAAAAAAAAAGATCCCGCATGCCACCACTAAAGATCCCTCATGCTGCAGTGAAGATCCCTCATGCCACAACTAAGAACCGGCACAGCCTAAATAAATAAATGAAAATTTTTTAAAAAAGAACACTGGAAAAGGTATATATGTGGTTAAATATAAAATATATTTTAAAAGAATAAGGTCTAGTTTTTTTATACCTGTGTTGGACATTAAAATTTCTTCTTTTGTGAACTATTTGTTCAGGCCCTTTATAAATATTTCTACTGAGGCAATTGAGTCTTCTGATTTGTAAGAGCTCTTTGCATATAAATAACATTAACATCATCGTCCATCCAGCTTATTATTTTAAAAGTCAGATTTTTAAAAACATTTTAAATATTATATTTTACATTATATCTTATATGATAAAATATATATTAATAATATAAATATATTTTATACTAAATTAGAACATATCTTAAATATAGTTTTTAAAATAACTGGGTTTTTTTTCACCCTCTATTAAACAAGAGACACATGCCCATTTTAGGCTACCTGTCAGGTGATTCATAAATTAAAAATTAGAAAAAAAAAAAAACTTGAGTAATTTGTAATTTTACAACCTAGGGATAACCACTGGTATCTGTTTGGTACGTACCTTTCTAGTCCTTTTTTCA
The DNA here is from genome assembly GCF_937001465.1 of Orcinus orca. Lineage (NCBI taxonomy): Eukaryota > Metazoa > Chordata > Mammalia > Artiodactyla > Delphinidae > Orcinus > Orcinus orca. The sequence goes on from NC_064559.1 coordinate 30,798,134, forward strand.
TACCTAAATATGTACATACATTCTATTTAAAAAGGAAGGGGAGCTCATTCTGTACTTTATGCTTTTTTCATATAATAACTGCTGTATCACATAATAACATACCACAAACACATTTGCATTGTCATTAAATTTCAGTTAAATTGTTTTCCTTTCAGAGTTTTGTCTACATTGCACATAATGTATTAGTCAGCCTCCCTTTAATAGCTTGGAAAAATTTAGGGAAAAACCATCAAGAATGAACTTAAAAAAACATTTATAAGGAAACAGGCTAATAAACTGATTTTGAAACAAGGAACCTTTATTAGACAAACACGAACTTTCACAATATTACTTGCTGAGAAACATAACATAAGCAGATCTACAGAGAACTTGAGTTTCTACCAAAAATGATAATGTATAAATTTCAGTATTTGAGTTTGAAGGAATGCAGAATATGATTTTGACAAGATTGTGATTTGTAATCTGAATGGCATTTGTCAATGTACATGGCAAAAGTTGAATCAACGTTGCAAAGTCAACTGAGCGAGGAACTTACTTAGAGGGAAAATGGCCTCTGTTGACCCAAAGAAACACAGTATCTGGTCCTGGCGCCCACAGTCGGGTACTGGGACCCCAATCCAGGTGTAATGCAGGTTGTTCTGAATGTGACCACAGCTCTTGGGGTGAAGTATTCAGGAATTTGGAAGCCAAAATTTAGTTCCTGGACCAGGGATCAAACCCAAGCTCTTAGCAGTGAAAGCGTGGAGTCCTAACCACTGGACCGCCGGGGAAGTCCTGGTTTGGTTTTATACAGTGATCATTTCAGTATCTCCCAGGAGCTTAGAAAAACAGAAGAGGACCTAGCGTATATCCAGTGCCTATGGTGTCTGCTAGACACGTTATGTACTTAATCACATTTTTTCCCCCAAATAACCCTTTTTTAGAAAAGCAAAGAGGCTCAGAGAAGTCGACCAACTTGCCCAAGTTCATAGGTAAGTAGGTAACAGAGCCAGGAATTCAAACCCAGGTCGAAGTGCATTTCCCTTCTCACGGAATTAGATGGAAGAATGATGGGCACTGTGCTTCTATTAACCACCATGGTACTTTTTAAAGAGTAGAGCACGTGTTCAACGTGCAGGGAACTGTACCCAGGGAGGAGAGAGCAAGACCCAGTGACACTATGTCCCAATTTCTGCCTCATCCCATGAGTATCTCCCTCTGCAACTGAACACGAGCTCACATTTTCAGTTTATAAAACCTCAGCAGCATCAGTATAGGTTCCCTGGAATAACAGACTTCATGATAATGACTCCTTTTTCTAGCTCAGGACAGTAAATGAGGTGCAGAGGACGGGCTCCCTAAACACAGGGATTCCACTCTGCAGTGCTCTGGACAAAGGACAGACGTGTTGCAGAAATGACTGATTTACTGTCAGCTGTTCCCATAGAGAAGAAATCCTATGTGGGAACTGGGAATGGAAGAGAGACAATGCTGCTTTAAGAAAATGAAAATAACTGTCCCTTAATGTAGAAAAGTTTCCTCTAAGTTTCTCTTCTCTTGCTACTCAGCGAGTCTGAGCACATGGTATCTAGACAGTTTGCGGAGAGATATCTGAACAGAGAGGCAGCTCCAGCACCACTTCTGGAGATGTTCATCACAGGCCAACTCTGTTCCCAGCTCGCTCCCAGGTGCCAGGGTGCAGTAATGCAAAAATCCAGTCCCTCCTTGAGGGGTTAACTATCTGGAAGAGGAGAAGGAAAGATAAACAACAAAGCACCCAGGGGATTGATTATTCGTTATCCTATAGCAACAGGACAAACCAGGGAACATGTACTAGATAAGATCCCAGGCGCTATCCTAAGTGTCTTACCTAAGTTTCAAAGGATGAATAGGAGTTTCCCAGAGAGCTGCCGTCTTCATGAAAACCCACTTCTTTAAGATTGGCCTTTGGAAGAGAATTGCTAGTAGAGATCACAGCATTACTGTCCCGAGTTTGACCTTAAAGTTTCAAGGGCATCGAGGATGGAGATCCCACCCAGTTTGCAGTGTGGGCATCTGGGAGGCAGGTCTGCATCTTGTTCTGTCTCATGTTCCCGCTACTGAACCCGATGTTCGGTAAGTGTGTGATGGATCAGTGAGTGAATGATTAAAGAAATCAACAAATCAATAAGTGAATCAGTTATGATCCTCCACTGGAAATAAAACTTCTAAGCAAGACCAAATAAATGTTTTCTCATTATGGAATATAATAGAAAGGAAACAAACAGAGATTAAGAACAAGCAATAAATAATCTCGCTTGAAAAATGATCTCCCCATCAGGAATTTGTAGACTGTATCCCATCCTAGCCAATGGCTTGCCCTCACATGGGAGCACTATTTTAGCATCTTCCTTTACTGCTTCTTCATTTGACACCTTGCCTTTCAGATTTTTGTATGTAAGAAAGGGGACCCAGAGAGAGAAGAGAGATTATTTTCCCACCTACTACCTTCTGAGTTCAGTTTCCTGAAGAACTACACCCTTTTCTCAATGGGAGAGAGCTAGGAGGAGCTCGGACTGTCACAAAATAAGAATAAGGGGTTGGGTAAGGTTTTGTGATGAGGCCAGACTCAGGGATGGGACAAAAGATGAGTACACGTTAGAATTAAGGTTCAGGACCAAGAAGAAATAGAAAATAGGAACAGACCAATCATAAGCACTGAAATTGAAACTGTGACTAAAAATCTTCCAACAAACAAAAGCCCAGGACAAGATGGCTTCACAGGCAAATTCTATCAAACATTTAGAGAAGAGCTAACCCCTATCCTTCTCAAACGCTTCCAAAATACAGCAGAGGGAGGAACACTCCCAAACTCATTCTCCTAGAGAAATGGAAATAAAAACAAAAATAAACAAATGGGACCTAATGAAACTTAAAAGCTTTGCACAGCAAAGGAAACCATAAACAAGGTGAAAAGACAACACTGAGAATGGGAGAAAAGATTTGCAAATGAAGAAACTGACAAACGATTAATCTCCAAAATATACAAGCAGGTCATGCAGCTCAACAACAAAAAAACGAACAACCCAATCCAAAAATGGGCAGAAGACCTAAGTAGACATTTCTCCAAAGAAGATATACAGACTGCCAACAAACACATGAAAGGATGCTCAACATCACTAATCATTAGAGAAATGCAAATCAAAGCTACAATGAGGTATCACCTCACACCGGTCAGAATGGCCATTGTCAAAAACTCTACAAACAATAAATGCTGGAGAGGGTGTGGTGAAAAGGGAACCCTCTTGCACTGTTGGTGGGAAATGTAAATTGATACAGCCACTATGGAGAAGAGTATGGAGGTTCCTTAAAAAACTACAAATAGAACTACCATATGACCCAGCAATCCCACTACTGGGCGTATACCCTGAGAAAACCATAATTCAAAAAGAGTCATGTACCACAATATTCATTGCAGCACTATTTACAGTAGCCAGGACATGGAAGCAACCTAAATGCCCATCAACAGATGAATGGATAAAGAAGATGTGGCACATATACACAATGGAATATTACTCAGCCATAAAAAGAAACAAAATTGAGTTATTTGTAATGAGGTGGTTGGACCTGGAGTCTGTCGTACAGAGTGAAGTAAGTTGGAAAGAGAAAAACATATACCGTATGCTAACAAGGTTCCTAGGGGCAGGACAGCAATAAAGACACATATGTAGAGAATGGACCTGAGGACACGGGGAGGGGGAATGGTAAGTTGGGACGAAGTGAGAGAGTGGCATTGACATATATACACTGCCAAATGTAAAAGAGATAGCTAGTGGGAAGCAGCCGCATAGCACAGGGAGATCATCTCGGTGCTTTGTGACCACCTAGAGGGGTGGGATAGGGAGGGTGGGAGGGAGATGCAAGAGGGAGGGGATATGGGGATATATGTATACATATAGCTGATTCACTTTGTTATATAGCAGAAACTAACACAACATTGTAAAGCAACTATACTCCAATAAAGATGTTAAAAATTTTTTTTTAATTAAAAAAAAAAAAGAATTAAGGTTCAGGATGGCCTTAAGGTGTTAGAATGTCTCTTGCACTGAATACTTTGTCAAAATGGCCATCTTTAAGTAGCCGTGTTACAGTAATCTTATTAATAACATATTAACCTTATTGTAACTGTAGACACGTGTAGACACTCGTGTAGACACGAGTGGTTCACAGAAAAGTATCCTGGCCAAGAGAGGGTGCTACAATCAATAGGAGACCTGCTGAGTGATTCTAATGGGTCGTCAGGGGAAGGGAATTGAATTGTCATCGCCAATTTCAGGCAGTACTGTGTGTCTATTATTAACGAAACTTTCCTTCATTGAGACAAATACTGTAAGTGGGAAGACATGAGATTGTTAAGCAAGATATATTTCTCGGTTTCTTTGGCATGAGCTCCTAAATGTGGGACATAGGCTACTCCAACTAAGGATTATGAGATTGTAGTAGTTTTTTTTTTTTTAATTTTATTGGTGTATAGTTGATTTACAATGTTGTGTTAGTTTCAGGTGTACAGAATAGTGACTCGGTTATACATATACATATATTCATTGTTTTTCAGATTCTTTTCCCATATAGGTTATCACAGAATATTGACTAGAGTTCCCTGTGCTATATAGTAGGTCCTTGTTGGTTATCTATCTTACATATAGTAGTGTGTGTTTATTAATCCCAACCTCCTAATTTATCCCTCCCCTATGAAATCATAGTTTAAAATAACTGATAAAACGGAGATGTAGTCAGAAGTGAACAGAATATGGGGTCACTGAGGATGCATCTTTACGGGGGAAAAATATATAATCTTAAAATTAGAAGGGAGCTTGGCTGTCATCTGGGATAATTCCCCAGCACTGTAACTTCCTTGTAAGCGATCACTTACCCGCCTTGAACACTTAGAGCAGTGGGAAACTTACTACACTTACTGCTTTGTGGGTAGCCAGCTCTGATTCACAGCGTGATATTGGGCTGAACTCTGCCTCTGTGTGAAGCCCACTCCTTTGCCCTAGTTTTGCTCTTTGGGGCAACACAGAAGGACTCCATCCTGCTTTCCATGAACAGCTCGTGAAATACTTGAGGACATCAGGCACGTGCCCTCTTGCATCATCTCTTTTCCAGGCTAATTGTCGGGAGTTTTCTCAATACTGATCTGTGACAGTGTCTCTGACCTCTGTCCTCTGGCCGAACACCCCCTGGATTGTAAGGTCTCTGACTGCAGTGCAGAAGTGAAACTATATCCATGAGGGGCTGGACAAGCTCACATCCAAGGTCGGCATGCTATAATTCTGTTAATGTCACCTAAAATTGCATTAGAATTTTAGCAGATGAAATCAGAGTTTCATCTTCTTTGTTTTGGTAGGTAGAGCAGCTGTTTATGATTTTAAAAGTGCTTTATTGTTTTTTAAAAAATATTTGTTCATTGTAAAAAAAAAATCAGATGGTAAAAGTACAAAGAGGAAAGGAAAAAATCACCCCAACTTCTTTTCCCTAGGAGTGATTACATTTTTAAAAGCATACAAATTTATTTTTATAATGGTATCAAACAAAACAAACATCATTTATTAGTAAGTTTACAGTTGCATGGATAATTATGTTTTGTCATTTTTAAGTATAGAAAGAGGTCTGTGGCATAATACATAAAAACGAATGTTACCAAACTGTATAATCTCACTTTTGTTAGTTAAAAAAGGAATCTCTGGGGACTTCCCTGGTAGCACAGTGGTTAAGAATCCACCTGCCAATACAGGGGACACGGGTTTGATCCCTGGTCCTGGAAGATCCCACATGCCGCGGAGCAGCTAAGCCCGTGGGCCACAACTACTGAGCCTGTGCTCTAGAGCCTGTGCTCTGCAACAGGAGAAGCCATCGCAATGAGAAGCCTGCGCACCGCAACGAAGAGTAGCCTCCGCTCGCCGCAAATAGAGAAAGCCCGTGTGCAGCAACGAAGACCCAACACAGCCAAAAATTTTAAAAATGAAAAAATTTTTTAAAAAAGGAAACTCTGGGAGTTCCCTGGTGGTCTAGTGGTTAGGACTTGGCCCTTTCACTGCCATGGCCCAGGTTCAATCACTGGTCAGAGAACTGAGATCCCACAAGCCGTGCAGCACGGCCAAAAAAAAGAGGAAACTCCATGCATATTGATATGAATGAACATTTTTTTAACATAGGACTACACTATATTCTGTTTTGAAACATGCTGTTTTCTCTCACCATCTATATCTTTTCAGGGAATAAATACAGAACTACAACATTAATTTTAATGGTTATGTAGTAGTCTGTTGCATTCGTGAAGCCAAATTTAATGAACAAGTTTCCAAATTACACTCTTATACACAGTCATGATAAACAGTCTTTCTGTACTTGTGCAATTGTCTCCTTTATATAAATTCCTAAAAGTATTACTATCACAGTTTTTTTCTGATTCCTGAGTTTGTCACCTGACATGTCTCTCCAAGTTTTGTATTTTCTGTAAATTTGATAAGCATACCTTCTTTCCCAATCTCAGTAGTTGATACAAATGTCAAGCTCAGGTCAAGTGTTACCTCGTATTCCCAACACCCCCCCCTCCTCCAGCTAGGATTAACTGCTCTTTTCTTTCTGTCAACAGTTTACTGCATTCAGATTTCCAGAGCAAAGCATTGTAATTCTCTATCATTCCTTTTTTTTTTTTTACATCTTTATTGGGGTATAATTGCTTTACAATGGAGTGTTAGTTTCTGCTTTATAACAAAGTGAATCAGTTATACATATACATATGTTCCCATATCTCTTCCCTCTTGCGTCTCCCTCCCTCCCACCCTCCCTATCCCACCCCTCTAGGTGGTCACAAAGCACCGAGCTGATCTCCCTGTGCTATGCGGCTGCTTCCCACTAGCTATCGATATCACGTTTGGTAGTGTATATATGTCCATGCCACTCTCTCACTTTGTCACACCTTACCCTTCCCCCTGCCCATATCCTCAAGTCCATTCTCTAGTAGATCTGTGTCTTTATTCCTGTCTTACCCCTAGGTTCTTCGTGACATTTTTTTTCCCCTTAGATTCCATATATGTGTGTTAGCATATGGTATTTGTCTTTTTATTTCTGACTTACTTCACTCTGTATGACAGACTCATACACAAAAATAAGCTCAAAATGGATTAAAGACCTCAATGTAAAGCCAGAAACTATCAAACTCTTAGAGGAAAACATAGGCAGAACACTCTATGACATAAATCACAGCAAGATCCTTTTTGACCCACCTCCTGGAGAAATGGAAATCAAAACAAAAATAAACAAATGGGACCTCATGAAATTTCAAAGCTTTTGCACAGCAAAGGAAACCATAAACAAGACCAAAAGACAACCCTCAGAATGGGAGAAAATATTTGCAAATGAAGCAACTGACAAAGGATTAATCTCCAAAATTTACAAGCAGCTCATGCAACTCCATAACGAAAAAACAAACAACCCAATCCAAAAATGGGCAGAAGACCTAAATAGACATTTCTCCAAAGAAGATATACAGATTGCCAACAGACACGTGAAAGGATGCTCAACATCACTAATCATTAGAGAAATACAAATCAAAACTACAATGAGGTATCATCTCACACCGGTCAGAATGGCCATCATCAAAAAATCTAGAAAAGGGAACCCTCTTGCACTGCTGGTGGGAATGTGAATTGGTACAGCCACTATGGAGAAGAGTATGGAGGTTCCTTAAAAAACTACAAATAGAACTACCATATGACCCAGCAATCCCACTACTGGGCATGTACCCTGAGAAAACCATAATTCAAAAAGAGTCATGTACCAAAATGTTCATTGCAGCTCTATTTACAATAGCCCAGAGATGGAAACAACCTAAGTGTCCATCATTGGATGAATAGATAAAGAAGATGTGGCACATATATACAATGGAATATTACTCAGCCATATCGTTCCTTTTTTATTTACTTCTTTGCTTTCCCGTAGAGTCTGCTAGACAGCAAAGACGAGGGCTTATGAGGTTTGCTCATCTGCTCCCATGCCACGCAGTTCCTAGCACACAGTAGGACATTATGAACGAGAGAATTAATGAATGATTGAAGGATTCAGCCCAGGATCAAGGATGCCTTCCCACGGCACGCTGCTAAGTCCTAAGTTTTAGGCTTATTTGAACTCTTAGGCAAAGCGTGTCAAAGAACTTTCGTTGTAGAGTCATCCCTGGGTACCTGAGGGGGATTGGTTCAGGACCCACCTTGGATACAAGTCTGCAGATACTTCACACACCCTTTTTTTTTTTCCTGGCTGCGTTGTGTCTTCATTGTTGTGCACGGGCTTTCTCTGGTTGCAGAGAACAGGGGCTACTGTTCGTCATGGTATGGTTCAGGCAGTAATGCTAGGGACGGGGAGCGGCAGATTTAGCTTCGCTAGCTCACCTGCCACTCACCTCCTTCTGTGCGGCCCGGTTCCTAACAGGCGCAGACTTCTCATTGCGTTGGCTTCTCTTGTTTTGGAGCACAGGCTCTAGGCACGCGGGCTTCAGTAGTTGCAGCATGCGGGCTTCAGTAGTTGTGGTTCACGGGCTCAGTAGTTGTGGCACAAGGGCTTAGTGGCTCCGTGACATGTGGGATCTTCCTGGACCAGAGATAGAAACCATGTCCCCTGCATTGGCAGGTGGATTCGTAACCACTGCGCCATGAAGGAAGTCCCGGCACACACACTTTCGTATACTTTAAATCATCTCAAGATTACCTGTAATACCTAATACAATGTAAATGCTACGTAAATAGGTGTAAATACAATACAACCTGAACCATGCCCACGCCCACGCCCCCCATCCCTGGAAAAATTGTTTCCCACGAAATTGGTCCCTGGTGCCAAAAAGGTTGGGGACCGCTGCTATAAAGGAATAGCAGTTGAAACAGTTTGGCACTGGGATGGATACACGACAGATGGACAAAATAGAACCCAGAAATAGATCAATATATGGGGGGTGGGTGTAGATATAAACTAAGGTGGTTCAAAGAAAGATACGCTAATGAACGAGATGGTGCCACTGGCTAGCTCTTTGAGGAAACAGGGAATCGAACCTCTGTCTCACTGCTTATGACCAGCTGTGAATGACTCTCCTTCCCTCCATTCCCCCCCACCCCCCACCCCACTGCCTGTTTCCCACACGACCTCCAGAGTAATCTTAAAACCCGTGGTCCTGAGACTTCCCTCGTGGTCCAGTGGTTAAAAATCCACCTTCCAATGCAGAGGAAGCGAGTTTGATCCCTGGTCAGGGAACTAAGACCCCACATGCTGCAGAGCAACTGAGCTTTCGCGCTCCAACTAGAGAGAAGCCCAAGTGCCGCAACGAAAGATCCCACGTGCCGCAACTAAAACGCTACGCAGCCCCACATTAATTAATTAATTTTTTAAAAAACCCACAGTCTGGCCCTGCCCCTCTCCTCTGAAACCCTTCAGTGGCTGTCATTGCTGAGTGAAGTCCAGACTCCGGGCCGTATTTCCAGGCTCTCTCTCAGCCTCCTGCGGGCCCCACTCACTCCGCTCCCTGTTCTATGGGTCCGGAACACCCCGAGCCTCTCCACACTGGGGACTCTGTGTCCAATTCCTGCTGCCTCATCCTCTCAGGGCCAGCCTCCTCCAGCCCTCGGGCCTCAGGTTCCGTGTCACCTCCTGAGCTGACTCTCTAGGTCGGTCCCCATCCCACACACATGATTCTCCGCCCCTGCGTCCCTCAGACAACCTGCTCACTGCTGTAGGAGTTCTTAACATATGGATTATTAGTATAAGTATCCATTTGTTTATTATTTTTTTGCCCATCTCTCCTAAGCATGTCAATCTGGCCCCTGCTATAGTCTTAGGGTCTAGTACATAGTAGTTGCTCAATAAATATTCATGAGACATTTATGAGGTGGAATCTGGCCTGAAATATGAGAGAGTCAGCAGGTGCTTTGTTCTCTCAGCAGAACCCTGCAGGAGCTGTGGACAGCTGTAGCCTTAGGCAGGGGCTGGGAGAGAGCACTTATCCATATAAAGACCCCTACTCAGTCGGGGGTGGGTTCCTCCCCCTGTTAGGAGCTGTATCCCCAGGGTTAGGGTCAGGGTCCTAAGGTGAACTTTTCGCTGAAGCTCTGACATCCAAAGTAGGCATCAAATCCTTCTCAGCCCTTCTTTGCAGTGGAAAGCCCACTCTCTTTCCTGGAGACAAAATTCCGCATTCCATCACAATTCTGATTTCTCCCTATATCTGTTGATTAAGATCAGTTAAGATAGTTATAAATGTTAAAGCTAGAAAATGCCTTAAATACCATCTCCTAGTGACTATAAAATAATCCTGCCTTTTTACCTTACAGATGAGGAAATCAGGCCCAGGGAGATTCAGCGGCCCTCGTGATGACTAGCAGTGGCGGGGTCTATGTGTCGCCCCACCTGGACGTGCAGTTCGGAGCCTCTGCTGGCTCGCATATGCTAATGAGACTCTCCTTCACGTGGCAGAAAAACCACTTTGAAAACAACTCATTTTGAAACCTTAAATGCATTATTATTATCCACTCGCTTTACACATCTTCTGCAAGCAGTAGGCAATCAGGCTGTATTTGCTTGCTTTTAGAAGCCTTAAAAATAATTGATTTGGCGGGGGGGGGGGGGGGGCCCAAACCCGAGACGAGGATTGTCTGCCAGATACACTGGCAGAGAGGTGGAGCTTCGAGGTGACAGAGGTGGGCCGGAGTGGTCTCCTCCAGTGTGACCCTGGAGACAGCACCCAGAGCAGGCCGGCACGCGAGAATAGAGGCCAGGTCCCACGTAAGGGCAGTGCTGACAGCTGCAGACGTGGGCTCTCTGAACGGGTGAGACGGTCTTGCCCATCTCCCGGTCGCCTCTCCTGAGCCGCTTCCAACCAGAAGGGTGAGTCAAGGCGAAGACTTACCTAAGGTTGTGGTACCTAGAACAAGACGACCTTTGGCCTTCCCCCCCTTTATATTGTAGTTATTTTTGACGGAGCAACTATAATGACGTTTGGACTCCACGCATTACACAAAATAACATGAAGCCCCTGCAGATAATGATGACTTACACAGAGTTAATGTCAGACAGTCTCCTTGAACGCCTGTCTTCAAAAAGAATTTTTGTTTTTAGTTTCTGTAGCTTTTTTTACTTAAAAACTTTAAGAAAACTAGAACAGATACAACTGTTTTTTATATTTATAACCTTTTAGTCCATTGTGGTACTTGAGACCACGTCTAGCTTAATGGTTAAAGTTCATTCTGCATTGTGAACAGTTATTCTGACTGTTGACTCAAACCTGTCTTCAGTACCGAGCAGTGCTGTCATCAAAAGACCTCAAAGCATTCGCAATAGAATATATCTAAACTTTCAGGCCCTGTGAAAGAATTCTAGTTTGGATTGCCAAAGTATCTGAATTTATCCTTAATCATCAAAAAAGAATTGCATTTTAGGATCCTGCCAGAAAGGGTAGCTTGAACTCTCTGGTACCCCGTTCTTAGCAGAGCCCACTTATGAGAAATGATATTAATAGATGATTTCCAGAAAGATATACAACCTGTCTTTTGCTAGATATTCTCGACTTGTCTGGGACCAGGCCAGGCCATCAGAGGGCCGCACTTGACTGCTGTGTTTCAAACTCTCCCAGGATTGTTGTTGTTTTTTTTTTTTTTTTGCAAACATCTTTATTGAGATATAAATGCTCACTCACTTAAAGTGGACAATTCAGTCGTTTTGGTTTTTAGAGTGCTTACAGAGCTGTGCATTCATCAATACGATCCATTTTAGAACATTTTAATCACCTAAAACCAAAACAAATTTAAAACCACCCTTCCATTATAACCTCTTCCTAGTCTCTCTCTCCCCCAGTTCTAAGCAAACATTAACCTGCTTTATTTTTAAAATTTATTTATTTAGTTGCACCAGGTCTTAGTTGCAGCACGTGGGCTCCTTAGTTGTGGCTCCCCAGCTCCTTAGTTGGGACATGCAAACTCTTGGTTGCATGCATGTGGGATCTAGTTCCCTCACCAGGGCTCGAAGCCAGGGCCCCTGCACTGGGAGCTCTGAGTCTCATCCACTGCGCCCTCGGAGAAGCCCCTTAATCTGCGTCCTGTCTCTGCAGACGTGTCTGTTCTGCACGGCCCATGTAAGTGGAATTACGTAATATGTGGTCTCTCTTTTGACTCACTTCTTTCATCACTTAACACAATATTTTCAGTCTTCATCCATGTTGTAGTTTGTATCTGTACTTCATTCCTCTTTATGGCTGAAGAACGTTCCATTGTATGGGTGTCCCACGCTTTATTTATCTGTTTATCAGCTGATGGACATTCGGGTGTCTCCACCTTTTGGATATTATGTACAGCTACGGACATTCACGTACAGGTTTTCATGTGGACGTATGTTTTCATTTCTCTTGGGTACATGCCTAAGAGTGGAATTGCAAATAATCATTGTGTTTAGATTTTTGAGAAACTGCAGACTGTTTTCCACAGTAACTGTATCTTCTCCCCAGTAGTCTATGAGGCTCTGGTTTCTCCACATCCTAACACTTGTTATTATCTGATTTTTTTTTATTGCAGCCATCCTACTCAGAGTGAATTATTGTCTCACTGTGTGGTTTCAATATGCATTTCCCTGATGACTAATGATGCTGAGCAACTATTCATGAGCTATTGGCCATTTGTACGTCTATTTCGATCCTTTGCACATTATTTAAATTGGGTTGTCTTTTTAATATTGAATCGCAGAAGTCTTTTTAATAAATTCTAGAAAGAAGTTCCTTACATTTGCAAATATTTTCTCCCACTCTACGGATGGTCTTTTCATCCTTTGTTGTGTCCTTTGAAGCACAAAACATTTCAATGTTGACAGAGTCCCATTTATCTGTTGTTGTTATTGTTTGTGCTTTCGATGTCTTATAGAATCCGTTGTCAAATCCAAGGTCACCAAGATTTACTGTTACATTTTCATCAAAGAGTTTTCTTTTTTTTTTTTTTTTTGGCCGTGCCGCATGGCATGCAGGATCTTAGTTCCACGACAAGGGATCGGACCCGTGCCCCCTGCAGTGGAAGTGCAGAGTCTTAACCACTGGACCACCAGGGAAATCCCTTCTAAGAGTTTTCTAGTGTTAGCTCTTCCTTTTAGGTCTTTGATCCATTTTGAGTTAATTTTTTTATATGGTGTGAGGTAAGGGTCCAACTTCATTCTTTTGCAGATGGCTATCCTAAGACTGCTTTCACCAAAGAGCATTTTAGCATTAAAATAGACAGCTCTGTGAAACACAACTTTGTATGTTTGCAAGGGACATGGTTGGGAACAGTGTCCACTACATCACAAAAGTATCCTAAATGAAGACCCACAGAAGAGACTTTTCTCAGGCTGTGATTCCTGGAAATTTTATATCTTATGGATACAGTAAACTTACCACAGAGTGGCACGACTCTTTCCTCTGGCAGCTGAGAAAGCTCAGACCCAAGTGTGCGTACCACCAAAAAAAAAAAAAAAAAAAAAAAATCCAAAGACACTTTTTTGTCTTTTTCAAAAATTTGCCTAGGGTTAGTTTTGCAGGGAAATGAACACAATCTGCTTAAAATTCTATAAGCTTGAAGACTCAGGTGAGCTAGCTTATATTTATTATAAATTCCATGAAGTTGTTGGCTTATAATCAGGGATATCTATGCTGGAAAAATGTGACACAAGAACAATAATTTTCATAAACAAAAGTTACTTTTAGCAATCCTCTAAATACAGATTGAAGATGGCTAGTTTCCTTTGAAAAGTGGGTGAAGGGGTTATTTTAGCAGCTTTGTTGTTTGCTACCGGTCCTGGTGTCTGCCCGCAGGTCATTCCAAAGTGTGAAATTGAAGAGGAATACCAGGCAGGTGGCCAGAGTTTTAGAGATCGTACAGAAAGTAATTATTTTCCTTTTGACTTGGGACAGTGAAACCTAATTATCTCTTCTGCATTTGAAGACATATTTTTGGCATACTTTTACAGTACTAGTGAATAACACTTTTTAACTGGAAAAATTCCAAAACAATCATATAGAAACCAAACCTTGCACTCTTTATTCTTTCCTTATGTCAGCATGGGTCATTCTGTTCTGAAAGCAGCTTCAGCAGAATCCCCTGGTTTCGATTTTATTGATAACTATTTCATTCATTTATTTCTGACAATATAATTTAAGCCAAGTTCATGACCCACCCCCTGATTGTGCATCCGGGGAGATCCATTCCCTTGGGCCCCAGCTAGATAGACATGCACCCCAGGATGCAAAGTACTAAAAAATACTTGGATTATATATCTTTCAGAACCTCTGTAGTGAAACCTGCTTGAATTTTCTAAGAGACATAAGAAAAAGATCAGTGAACTTAATAAAGCTGAATTTTAAATAATAAAAGCTGTATTTGATATACTGAGTATAATAGGGAAAAAATAGAAACTTAACGTCCAACGATGAAAATATCGTTGAATAAGTCATTTCATCCAAATGATAATATTAGACAGTCATTAATTTTTCAAAGAATTTTTAGCAACTTGAAAGTTTGCTTGTGATAGATACAATGTCAGGAGAAAAGAGTATAGAGAATGTGACTCCAATTATATAAATATATCGAGATTTGAATAGTGAAAAAAGACTGAAAGGAGATAGCCAAAACAGTAGTGGGGATTTTCTCTAGTTGTAGAACTTTCTGTGATTTTCATTACCTTCTTTATAGTTTCCTAAGTTTCCTAATTTTTTTCCAAAAATAATCCCACTAAACTATCAGTAACTGTATTTTTTTGGTTTTTTGTTTGCAAATTATTTTTAGTATATGTGCTACCAAAGCAAGCACTGAGAGTAAATTTCGAAGATCGAACTGGAAAGATTAAATTATCACGGCTTTCCATTATGATTTCCTGTCTTAGCACTCACCCCCCCCCCCAACATCTTGGCCCTTACTCTATATTAGGAGTTTTCGCATCTTAGTGTGCATACGTGTTACCCCGCAGGCCCCACCCTCCTCTGGTCCCAGATTCACCAGAGGGGGTCTGGAGCACGTCCAGGAACCCGCATTCTTTACAGGCATGCCTGGTGATCCGGTGTGGGTGACAAGTGGCTTGCAGACACGCACCACCCTAAAATATCCTCACCTCACCCCTGCATATCTGTTTTCTCTCTACTTACTGTGCCAATAGTAAATTTTTCCTGGAGTGGGGTATGATTTTATACCAGCTTCTTTTTTTTTTTTTTTTTTGCGGTACGCGGGCCTCTCACTGTTGTGGCCTCTCCCGTTGCGGAGCACAGGCTCCGGACGCGCAGGCTCAGCGGCCATGGCTCATGGGCTCAGCCGCTCCGCGGCATGTGGGATCTTCCCGGACCGGGGCACGAACCCGCGTCCCCTGCATCGGCAGGCGGACTCTCAACCACTGCGCCACCAGGGAAGCCCTATACCAGCTTCTTACCTCCGTTTAGCGGTGGTGTTAGAAACTCCTGATGGGAATCTGGGTCACAGCAGCCCCGAGAGGACGTCGCATGTCAAGAAATCACTTTCCCTGCCTGTCCTCTTTATCCAGTCATTCCTACCCTTCCCACCACTCTTCACCCCATTTAGGAAGTAGGTTCCTCTTTGGAAGCTGTATATGGGGTTCCTTTTCTGTAACTGAGCCACTAGTTGAATGGCTGTAAGCAAGTAACCTACTTTTGCTAAGCCTCAATTTCCTCGTCCAAACAGGGAGAATAACATCTTCTTGTATGGAGGTAGTGAAGATTAGAAATAATATAAGAAAAATCCCGGGACTTCCCTGGTGGTGCAGTGGTTAAGAATCTGTCTGCCAATGCGGGGGACACGGGTTCGAGCCCTGGCCCGGGAGGATCCCACATGCCACGGAGCAACTAAGTCCGTGCGCCACAACAACTGAGCCTGCACTCTAGAGCCCGCGAGCCACAACTACTGAGCCCGTGTGTCACAACTACTGAAGCCCGCGCGCCTAGAGGCCGTGCTCCACAAGAGAAGCCACCGCAATGAGAAGCCTGCACACTGCAACGAAGAGTAGCCCCCACTCCCCCCAACTAGAGAAAGTCCGTGTGCAGCAACGAAGACCCAACGCAGCCAAAAAATAAAAAGTTAAAACAAAAAAGATGATGATTGTCAAAAAAAAAAAAAGAAAAATCCTATCAAAGACAACAGTTATTATTATTATTATTCACAGGGCTACAGTTAGTTGAGATGCAAAACAAATAAACTCAAATTACAGCTTCATGTTGCTTTCTCCAGCCCACCTAAAAAACATACTGTCTGAATATACAAACAAGAATTACTCTGAGTATTGGACTCTCCGTATCAAAACCTTATAATTATCACTTTATTTAACAAAAATAAATGAACCCCATTGAGCTAAATCAAAATATATTTAAGAAATAACGTTCAGGGCTTCCCTGGTGGCGCAGTGGTTGGGAGTCCGCCTGCCAATGCGGGGGACATGGGTTCGTGCCCCGGTCCGGGAAGGTCCCACATGCCACAGAGCGGCTTGGCCCGTGAGCCATGGCCGCTGAGCCTGCGCGTCCGGAGCCTGTGCTCCGCAACGGGAGAGGCCACAACAGTGGGAGGCCCGCGTACCGCAAATAAAAGAAAACAAAAAAAAAAGAAATAACGTTCATGGCGGCAGAGCATAAAACGTAATGCACTGCTTTTTTGGGTAATTAAACAACCAAGTGAAGCTGAGACATGTGGGGAGCCTCAGACGTCATGACTGCGAGGCCCTGCCAATGCCAGAAGCATGTTATTAATAGTGGCAAGGGAGAGACTGCAAACCACACAAGGAGAAGGGGTGTCGTGCTTCTATCTCTATGACAGTAGGGACAGGGGTTGTGGATGGAACACACGTACACACTCACACCCTGATGTGACCTCAGCTGACAAATTCCGAAACACATGCAAGTGTTTCAGTGTCCTGCTGGGTCACCATGGTGCTGACTATACTTTGTTAATCAAGCCATTGACACGGTGGGTGTTTACAACAGAAGAGGCTAGTTTGCCTCATCTAGGACAGTCGGACAGCAAAATATGAAGGGACTAATACCAAAATATGCTTGAAAAAGGGAAATATGAAAGGACTAATACCAAAAATACACAGGAAAAGGCAAGGGGAGAGAAATTGACCTAAGTAAGGGGAGGGGAAAAGTCAGGTGGAAGAAAGAACAAAAATTAAGGAAAGAAAATGAATGAAAGGCAATACTACTAGTTAAAGACAAACTCAGTACTAATTACAGCCATAATATTATGCACCATCAACAAACACTGGTGGAATATCTACTGCATGCTTGGCAACGTCAGAGATGGAAGGATGTGCTGGACATAGCGCCCGCCATAGTGCTGTCATCGAAAGGCAGGTGTAGACACGTAATGTCTTATTGGGAGGCTCACTTGTTCAGTCAACAACCACTGAGCACCTCTGATAAGGCAGGCTCCATGCCAAGCATTGATACAAATGCATTAAAACAGGAGAACACAACAATGATTTGAGTTCAGAAGAGACAGAGCATTTATGGGATTAAATACAGGATCACAAGTTAATATCAATATAAATAGATATGAACGAATATTCTAATGATGTCATTCAATAGCGACTCAGACAAGTACTGTATCCCTAATGCAAACATCACACTTAACGTTAGATTCTTAACAGGGGTCACTTTACGTGTTAAGCCAGTGGCAGGTGAACTTTAAAAATAGGAAGGGAAACTATTCTATATCTCCAAGAATCTAGCTTTATAAAGAAATTAGAAATTTGCCAAACCGATACTTGAATTTTCAATGCTACTTTATTTGTTTATGATAATCATTTACTTTGAAACCGGAAGTCACAATTCATACTCTCTGCTAATCAAATACTTCTGGTGGTTGTCTTTCTGGTTGTGCAACAAGTGTTCTAATGCGTAATTCTTCCTAATTAGGAATCTACCTGGAATACCATGTTGTACCTTGAATACTACGAAATAAACTAAGTTTAGTTTTAGAAGTCTATAAAATGCAAATATACCAATCTGGGGCTTTCTTAGAGCACTCACTTGACCATTAAATCAGGCAAATGGATGACTAAATCAACATTTACAGATTCTTTTTCAGATTCTTTTCTGTTATAGGTTATTAGAAGATATTGAGTAGAGTTCCTTGTGCTATACAGTAGGTCCTTGTTTTTTATCTATTTTATATATAGTAGTGAGTATTTGTTAATCCCAAACTCCTAATTTATCCCCCCCCAAACACATCCAAGACACACATTCTTATGTTCCACTGGATTAAAGTAAAAATTCACCAGTGATAACGTGGTTTGTAAGTTTGATGGGCCTTCATGGTATCAACATTCATATATTTTAAAACATGTGTTCTCACCAGGCTAAGAAGGTTCTGAATGTCTTAATATGTTGGATCATAATCAAGAGCCCACAGGATGTGAACTTGGATTTTAACACTCATTTACTAGAGATTTAAGAAATTGGGCTTCCCTGGTGGCGCAGTGGTTAAGAATCCTCCGGTCAATGCAGGGGACACGGGTTCGAGCCCTGGTCCGGAAGATCCCACATGCCACGGAGCAACTAATCCCGTGCGCCGCAACTACTGTGCCCGCGAGCTACAACTACTGAAGCCCGCGCGCCTAGAGCCCGTGCTCTGCAATAAGAGAAGCCCGCGCACCGCAGCGAAGAGTAGCGCCTGCTCGCTGCAACTAGAGAAAGCCTGCACACAGCAACGAAGACCCAATGCAGCCAAAAATAAATAAATAAATAAAAAGGAAAGAAAGAGTGGGGCTTTTATCAATTCAGTTCAGCACGCATTTATTGTTCATTTTGGAGCAAAAATAATTAGGGCAGAGGCTTTTCATCTCCATGAAATCACAATACAAGGGGAGACATTTTTACCCATTTCTTTTTCTTTTTTTTTTTTTCTGGCTACACCACACAGCTTGCAGGATCTTAGTTCCTCAACCAGGAATTGAACCCAGGCCCTCGGCAGTGAAAGCGCAGAGTCCTAACCACTGGACCTTCAGGGATCTCCTTTACCTAGTTTTTAAACTACTTCAGTTGCCTCCTTTGCAAGGTCAGAAGACCCAGTGTCTATTTCAAGGGCATCTTTGCAGTCTCCTGAACCCGCCTGCACCTCCCTCCCCTCCTGCCCCCCGAGGCCAGCGCCCCAGGGCCCTTGATCCCATTCTCGCCTTCTTTCTCAGGAATGTTACTTCCGAGTTCTCTTCCTTCCACTTTTTCTCATAGGAGTTATCTCACACTCTCGACTGGATCCTTGCCTAAGAGATTTAAATATGCTCGCTTCTCTCATCTCAATAAAAACAAAAAACCAAAAACCTTCCTTAGACCTCCTTTCTTCTCCCACCCTCCCTTTCTTCCTCTCTACATCAAATGTACAAGAGTCATCTAACTTCCTGTATGTGTCTTCACTTCCCTCCCACTCCACTCACTTTAAAACCCCTTCACCCGCAAACAGCTCCCATGGAAAATGATCTCCTCAACCCCACGGACACATTTGAGGTCATGTCTTGCTTGGCCTTTCCTTGAAATATCTTCCTGGGCTTTGGTGACACCAAGGCCCCCTCCTTTGCTTCAGTACAAGAGCAAACCCACAAAGGCGTCCTGGGGTGTTTTCTTCCCACATACATGGTCGCCACCCCTTCCACCCTGCATTCCCAGATGATCTTCCATCCGAATAGCCCAGAGTCCAGGCTGTCCTTGCAGCTTGAGTCTCTCCCCAGGTGAGGTGATTGTTTCTATTTACCTGGAATTATTCCAGGTAAACCACGGTCAGACCCCCCAAAATGGGAGAAGAGGGAGGAGAGGTTTTGCTGGGAAAGGGGCCCGGAAACTTGCCTCCCCCGTTCTCCTCTCCCCTACCCCCGCCCTAAGTTTCAAAGTGGTTCCCATCTACCTATTTATATAAGAAAAGGAAAAGGTGATCAACCTCACTGTAACTCAGGAAATGGGAGATAAAATAGCAATATTTTAATTTTGGAAGGATTTTGAACAAGAGAGAGATATGGTCTAAATGCATCACAAATCAACACATCTTTGTTCAATTAAAGATTCTAGAACCATGCGTAAGCAGCTGGATTTTTCTCAAGATATAAATGACACAGATCAGAGTTTGTAGAATATGAGATCATTTTTTTCCATAAAAAGAAATCATGCAATATCCTAGGGTACCAGAATTCAGGGCGTAGGAGCTGGGGCCCAGACTCTGTCTCATTCTCAGCTTCATT
Source organism: Orcinus orca (assembly GCF_937001465.1). NCBI lineage: Eukaryota > Metazoa > Chordata > Mammalia > Artiodactyla > Delphinidae > Orcinus > Orcinus orca. Next base: position 30,818,372 of record NC_064559.1, read on the forward strand.
CTCCCTTCCCCAAGCTCTAAATGCTAGAATTCCTGAAGACTAGTACCAAGCACTGTACTTTTCTCACACTTAAAACCTCTCTTGAGGCCGTCAGATTTGTGACCACAGCCCAATGACACTCACATTAGCATCTCTAGCCCTGGTCACTTATCTGAGCTCCAGACACAGATATCCAGCTGCCTGCTCGACATCTCTACTTGCTTGTCTCAAAGGCACATCCAGCTTGTCCTTTTTCAGGTTTCCCTCTGTCAGGAAATGACACCACCACCCACCCAGTTCTATGAACCAGGAACTTTGTCCCAGTCCTGACAACGTTACCTCCTAACTGGATGCCTAGTTTGTCTGCTTCTTTCCATCTTCACCATCACCATCATCATCATCCCCACCACCACCATCACCACAACCATACCACCACCATCACTACCACCACCAACACCATCACCATCACCAACACCATCATCATCATCACAACCACCACCAGCACCATCACCATCATCATCATCCCCACCACCACCATCACCACCACCATCACCATCACCACCATCATCATCATCCCCACCACCACCACCACCACAACCATACCACCACCATCACTACCACCACCAACACCATCACCATCACCACCACCATCATCACAACCACCACCACCACCATCACCATCATCATCATCACAAGCACCACCATCACCACCACCGTCACCACCACCATCATCACCACCATGAGCACCACCAACACCACCATCACCACCACCACTCCATTAGCTCACACTTCCTTGATCACTTGACTAGGCTACTGCAGTAGCATCCCAGCTGGTCTTCCTGAATCCATTCAAGCCCTTCTTCAGTGTGTTCTTCTCAAGCAACAGTAATGGTCTTTACAAAACTCAGATTGTAACACATTATTTATAGTTCTTTAATATAGCCCCATTGGTCTTGGGTCTACTAAGCTCTGTCAATCCTGACTCCTCTGTACCCTCCAATCTCACTGACTACATCCTTCTTGCTGTCAGCTGTAGCCATACTGAACGTCTTTTGGTTTCTCCAGTGCTTCACGCTCTTTCAGCCCCAGGGCCTCTGTGCATGGTATTCCCTCTCCCTGGAACGCCCCTTCCCCACTAGTGAACCCTTATACTTTTTCTCCACCTTTCAACCCAGATACCACTTCCCTAATGCCCTGGGGCCTGGACCGGGTGGGGTTCCCCTGCAGCATTCTCTCCCAGGGCTGTGCATACATTTCCTTCATAGCACTAGTCCAATGATTCCAGTTGAATCCAATCTTAATTGTACATTTCTTCCTATGACTTATTTTATTTTGTGATTTATAGACTGCAAACTCCATGAAAACAGGAATAAGTTCTGTTCACCCTTGTATTCCTAGAACACATTACCTAGCACATTTAGGGCGCTTGATTGAATATTAACCACAGAAAAATAGTACATTAATTTGAATAACCATAAATTGCCCCAAATAACTTGAAATGTTATCATATACTCCCCCTTTCTCCGTTCACTTCTTTTCCAAGTTTTCCTTAAACCTCTCTTACATTTTCTCACCCCCTTAACCTCTTTTAAATCTCCTCACCTTTGCCTCTGTTATCAGAGACCTCACTTGGTAACATCTGAAGTAAGCCCAATACCACCTTTACACTATTCCCTGTGTATTCCTGAGTCTATGGAAAAGTCCAAGTTGTGATTCTCTCCTTTGTGCCTTTCATACTGAGTGAATTTCCTCTTGTTCCTCCCCCTACCTCCACTGGCAATTAGATCACCCATCAGTTGGGGAGGGCAGTGGTCCTGTAGACTCATCCTCACCGTAAACTCTTTCCTTCTTCTTTAGGGAGAAGGTGTTCACATCTTTAGGAGAAGTTGGATCTGGTAGGTGATGAGTTGATTGATGGTGTCTGGGTTGTGAGCTCATCTCCAAAATATGCACCAACCAGCTTTCCATCTGGGGCCCTGACATGTACCCTCTGAGCCCCCTGTATGTCTCTTTTGAAGCACTCCCTACAGTTGTATTTAAGCACTTATTGTGTACCTGGTTCCTTAGCATCTGTCTCTCCCAGAATTAAGCCCCACAACCGGTTGATATCCACAGTGCCTGGCACAAAGTAGACGCTCAATAAACAATATTGAATGAATGAATATAATTAGCTGAGGTAAAGATTTGGCTGACTTTCCTACTTGGTTACACTTTTCTCTAGGCAGCTAAATAATCTCAGTAAATGTTGTCAGTGCTATACATCAAATACTATCATTAAATATAAGCAATACTAACACTGTATTTAAGTAATTATGTGAAGTAACTACACTTAAATAGAAACTACAAAATTTAGAACAACATTTAGGGAAATGCAAAAATGTAGGTCCAATTACCTCTCATGGGCATCCTTACTGATTTGATGGCTACTCATCTCCCCCACCTTCCCCTCAGGCTTGAGTAGAAAGCACACACTCAGGATCTCCTCCAGGTTTAGAACCTCAAGTGATACCGAGTTTTCTTAAGCATCTTCCCTGAGATTCCAATGCAGCAAGGATTTGTGTATTTTCTACACACAAGGCACAGGGTCAAATAATATTTCCTCTACTATTTTATTTAGTTCTTGTTATACCTCTGCAGAGTGGGGATTATCTTTCTAAACCCAGCTAGTTTTTCTTTGGTTTGATTGCTGCAATGAGTTAAATTGCCTCCTTAAAATGTCCAAGCAGCTCTTTAAACCTGCCAGCTCCTCTATTTGGTGTGTATCCAGAAAAGTGAGGTTTAAAAGTCTCTTTAGGACTTCCCTGATGGCGCAGTGGTTAAGAATCCACCTGCCAATGCAGGGGACACGGGTTCGAGCCCTGGTCCGGGAAGATCCAACATGCCGCGGAGCAACTAAGCCCGTGTGCCACAACTACTGAGCCTGTGCTCTAGAGCCCATGAGCCACAACTACTGAGTACGCGAGCCACAACTACAGAAGCCCGCCCGCTCTAGAGCCTGTGCTCCTCAAGAAGAGAAGCCACCGCAATTAGAAGCCCACACACCGAAACAAAGAGTAGCCCCCGCTCACCGCAACTAGAGAAAGCCTGTGCATAGCAACGAAGATACAACGCAGCCAAAAATAAATAAATTTATAAAAAAATAATAATAATAAAAAATAAAAGTCTTTTTAACAACACTTGGATTAAAGAGTTAAATATTAATCAAATCTTGAAAAACTCGTGTATTTATCACTTCTTTGAAAGAATGATAGTTTCCAAAGATTTGGCAAAAAATATATATATTTTTAAAAATCACAAAAGATAATAGATTCCTGTCAAAGACAATAGACGTTTAAAACACGTTAAAAACAACAAAAATAAAAGGAAATTGGGAAAATATGTCTCGAAGATTATATGAGAGATCCTACCTACTATTAATGAAATCCCTCATGGATAACATAATACTCCATCATCTGTGGTAAGCTGTTTGACCTTGGTGGGATCTACATGGTCCACCAGGTCAGACTTCATGTCTAATTTATCCTTCCCTTAACCACATCCTCCAAGATATAGGTGCACATGCACGCACACACACACATGCACCCATACATATGTGTGGTACGTACACATACACACACACCCCTAGCAAAAGTCCTGGCAAAGTAGACTTTCAATAATTACATTAAGCTGAACTAAATTATCTTAGTCTCTAATGCTAAAAGGTACAGCTAGACATTTCACATGAAACAAATGATGAAAAATTAATGTTTTATACATACAGATGTGACAATAGCTGTTCGGATAGGCCAGGGGGTGTGCCTTGGAGCTACAGCTGCTGTACCACACAGAACTGCCCCAAGGTTGTTTTTGTCCCTAACTTGTGATTTTCTGTGATCACTAACACAAATATTTAAGTTTATTTCTACATCTTAGACTGATAGGAAGATAAATGTATTTAGCAAACGGTTAAAAATTACTTCAAACAGGAAGGCTTTGGGCATATTTTATCCATCCTATTTTGCTACAGTTCTGTATTCTCTTGTCCTGAGATAAAATGCTCCACTTTCTAGAATGGAGGTGATGTGCTACAGCGAGCCTGGGAAAGTGGGACACATTCCTCATCTCCTTCATTTTCCCCCTTTGATCCCATCAGCATCGAATCTGGTAGTGCCACGCCTCGCAGGGGTTTTCACAATGGCTTGTTTTGATGGGGGGCTGACCGCCCAGGTTTGTTATAAGTCTCAGACAGCTAAAGGCTCCTGGAAGGTGTTCCATCTTCTATCTTCTCGAATTCATTTTGTACCCACTGCAGTGCTAAAAAAGTAGGAACTAGTGTTGCTTTTTACTGAAGAGTATGTCATAAGATGTACAGAATGAAGACTTAAAATTAACTACAAAGGAGAAAAACAGAATACGGCATTTAACAGTTAGACTGGTGATATTTTAAAATTAATTTCATAAAAGAAAAATAAAACCAATATACCACTGTTTTATAGCACCTGAAATAGCTTTAGCTCTTTTTTTTGAGGTCACCAGTTTGTAAAAATCCTAATGTCGTATGCATACCTATATCAGACAATTTTTTTAGTGGTGGTAGTTAAGTTCAATGGTTATTTGATTTGCTTCTAGTGTGAGAGAGCAAAAAGAGCTCAGAGATGAAGATGACTGCCCTTGCTTTTACAATTTTAAAGTGTACAAAATAATGACACGAAGTAACGGAACATAGAATTTTAGAATTACAAGTAAGAAATAGTGTAATGGAATACAAGGGGTAGACCCTTTAACTGGACCTTGAAGAATTAGCAAGACTTTGACAGACCAAGGGGGGGGATATCCCAGGCACCAGGAACTAAACATCCATGGAAAAGCAGTAAAGCCCACGACTGTGTTGACATTTCAGTTCTCAACTGAACAGTCAGTTCAGATTCCTGAAGACTGTTTTTCTTTGAGTTGTTAATCTAAGGTTGTACTTTTGAACAGGGCTACTTTTATTTCCAGAAGTATCACCTCCGAAACCAGAGATCGGTCACTGTCACTGAATTAGAGCCTAACGACTTCACATGGGACCAACGCTAGATGAGCTGAAGATCTAGGGAGAGTTTAAGAGGCTGTAAATTCCCAGAAATTAAAAGATTTAGAAAATCTAATCCATCCCGCTGAGGATAGAGGGGGATATCTCCCCAGTGCAAAGGCTCTTGAGGGGATGTCTGGGACTTGGCTATGTACTCACATCTAACCTCGTTCAAGTTCATTACCTTTTCAGAAATTTCCATCATCTCTTCTTGAGATGAGATGCTTGACACAGTAGGTGCTCCAACAGTGCTTGACACACAGTAGGTGCTCCATACATATTAGCTAAATGATAGACCATTTTTACATGGCCTTTGTGCCCACATTGTCATAAAAGCTGTTCAAATAGTATATAAAATGTATCTGCTCCGAACACTCAGTTCTACGTTTATTTAATGTCTTTTACGTCCAAAGCATAGATAGTTCATGTAGCTCTTAGGTTTGCAAAGGCTTTATAAGATATTATATGAAAATAATATCTTATTTGATCCTTACAGCAATCCAGAAGGATTAGTAAGGCAAATGCCATTACTCACTTTTTTTTTTTTTTTGGTTCCCAGCATGTGGGATCTTAGTTCCCTGACCGGGATTGGAACCCGCACCCCCGCAGTGGAAGCACAGAGTCTTAACCACGGGACCGCCAGGGAAGTCCGCCATTACTCCTATTGTACAGATGGAGCTACTGAGATTTACCGAGGTCAGGAGATTTGTCCAAGGTCGGAGAACTAAACTTGGCTTTTTTTTTTTTTTTTAACTTATCTATTTATTTCTGGCTTCATTGGGTCTTCGCTACTGCACGCGGGCTTTCTCTTGTTGCTGCAAGAGGGGGCTACTCTTCATTGCGGTGCGCGGGCTTCTCATTGCGGTGGCTTCTCTTGTTGCAGAGCGCAGGCTCTAGGTGCGCGGGCTTCAGTAGTTGTGGCACAGAGGCTCAGTAGTTGTGGCTCGCGGGCTCTAGAGCGCAGGCTCAGTAGTTGAGGTGCACAGGCTTAGTTGCTCCGCGGCAATGTGGGATCTTCCTGGACCAGGGCTCGAACCCGTGTCCCCTGCATTGGCAGGCGGATTCTTAACCACTGCACCACAAGGGAAGTGCCCTAAACTTGGCTTTGATGTAGATTTGCCCTCAGTCTAGTTTCCACAACGTCCCACAGCCCCCAAACACGAGTACTATTTTTTCACTAGTCTGGATTAATACTGTTTGCATCAGCTGATCAATGTGGCTTGATTTATGTAGCAACTAATTATCCCTCTCTATATCTAACCATCTTTCTATCTACTGATCTACCTATCAAAAGAGAACCGTGTATAAACCAAGTATAATAGCAGCTCCTTTTAGTTTTCAAACGTAAAAACAAAACCTTTTTATAGAAAATTCTAATGAGAAGGCATCAGTTCGAGCTTACAAATTACTATCCGTAAAACAGGTAAGCAACAAGGATTGACCGTGTAGCGCAAGAAATAGTACCCGTTATCTTGTAATAACCTATAATGGAATCTAATCTGCAAAAATACCGAATCACTATGCTGTACACCTGAAACTACCACAATATTATATATCAACTATACTTCAATTTAAAAACTAAGCTTAATATTATGGTAATGTTCATGAATATATTGCAGAACAGTTAGACAACATCTCTAGCTAAATACCTTAAGGTTCTTCAGAAATCACGTCTAATCATTGCTCAGATTGGATAGATGACTTATTTCCATGCATAAAGGACGTGCAGTGCTAATTGTATTCATGACATAAAATGCTCTCAAGTTTTCTTTGGCCAATGAACTGCGAATAAGGATCCTGACTTACATTTCACAGCTCTAAATAATAATCTGATGGTTAGCTCATTACAGGAAATGTGGTAGTGGAAAACAACCGTAGTCCATCTATTCTGGTATTTTAGGGTTCCTCAGAACCCTTCCATGATTTGTTTATGATGTAGAGATGATTGACTCTGTCAGTTATTAATAAATGGTAAATAAAAAAGCAACCTGTGATATTAAAGTACTACATTAGCTACATTGTGATTAAATTACAGTAACACCGCCAGCTATAAACCTTTATAGAATCTTCTCAAGCATGCAGTAATTCTCCTAACTATACTATTATGTAGAGCACAAATATTTCTCTGTAAGTCCAAAGCAATACATCAGGGAAGCGTTTACTGCCGAAGCTAGATTGAGAGTGAATGCATCTTGGGTTGCTATGAATAAAAGCTCTAGCTTCTCATTACTTTATGACAAGACACAGAAATTCACTTGACTTTTCGTTTAAGCTTTTCGGTTTCCGTTTATAGATGTATGCCTTCACGCTTTTATTCCCTCCTTGCTTCAGCCGTACGTAATAAATGATTATAAATTTTCACATTCGACCACCTCTCTGCTGGCCTCATGCTTAATGCACAAAGTTCGAAAGCTGCAGGTAAAATTTCACAAACACTTTTATTTATGATGTTGTCCTTGGTAATGGAAATTTCAATGTACTGAAATGAAAAGTATGATTAAAGGGATACAACGTCCTGACAAGGATAGTAGAGGGCGGCCTTCTATTTCCTACTGAAAATATATAATACTTTTTTGACATCCATTTCATAGAGAATAGACATGGGTTAGTCACGGAAAAAAAGACACAAACGTGGGTTTCTAACTTCAGTATTTTTGAATTTTCACTTTTATAACGTATTAGAAAGATCTTATCTGCACTGTGGAGCTTGTGACTTGAAAAGTATCTCATCTCAATTAAAATTTAATATCGAGGAATGAACAGAAATTGAGGAAAAAATGTAATTTGGAATGAATGAATTCTTTTTTCTGGAAAACAACATAAGTGGAAAAACACTGGTTTGTCCTGTTTTCATTATTTCAACAGCTGATTTTGTTATTTTAGATCTCTGTGTGCCGGGAAAGATACAGTCGAGAAAAATTGGAAAAGGTAGAAACATTCATGAAGAAACATAGTTAGTTAACTTCTTGTGTATTTCCCCCAAATCGCCATAAAGCAAACAAAACACAATGCAAGTGTGTCTACTATTATAACATTAAATGTATCTGAGAGCTTGAGGCTGTGAGTTGCCCTTTTCCTATAATTTAAGGGAAAAAAGAAATTAAGTAATTGGTTGAACTTCCCCTAGTAAAGCCATTGCTCAAACAAAAGTACAGTTCCTATGCCTGCAAATTAGAATTGCTTGAGACATGCTGGTTCCCCCCACGAGTCTTGTTCTGGTCCCCAACCAGTTAATAAAATGTGTTATCAGTAGATCTGAGTCCAAGGATTATTATAACTCCTTCAGCCTTGTACTGCCACCGCAGGGCGTGAGAGCTATTTCCTACTCAATGAAGGAAGATAGAACATCTTGATTTCAAATCTCTGGAAATAAGACACTGTGGAAATTTTAAAATATACACCCCCTTGATTTCCTATCTATGGAAATAAGATACTGGAATTGTACTTTGAATAGCTGCAGATTTAGCCAGGGACGAGGCCAATCCGGGCCTTCCTAATTATCTTTAGGATATTCCGGGTCTCTACTGAATTTCCACGTTGTGCAGAACGCCATGCTGAGCTCAGGGAACGAGAACAGACGCACAAAATGCATCCGTCATCGTTCCTGTGGTCCAGGAGCTTACGGTGGGGCAAGGAAGATCAGACTTGCACGCAAAGAACTAAAATTACAAGTCAGCAAGTAATCAGAGCCATATGGGCAGAGAGGTCAATTCCATGAAATTACGTCGCATGGGAAGGGCCGAGTGTAACTGCCATCTGGTAGTTGCGGGCAGTTTGGGTGGTCTGTTCATTGGTCTCAGTTCATGGCTCGGGCAGAGGTCAGTAAATTCAGTTGATTTGAGTACTGCCAGTTAAGGACCACAATCTAAAGACTCTGCAGTGTCCTTGGAGACACAGAGAGAGAGATCCAGAGTGAGGAAGGGGAAGAGGGGCGGGTCCAGAGAACAGGAGGTGAGATGACCAGCACCCACAGCATCCAATGCCCAGTGATGTCTACGTTACGACACAGGACGCGTTGAAAGATCCTGAAAGAGACCCTGTGGGTTTTGCGTTAATGAAAATCAGAGAATTTTTAAAGCCTAGGCAGAGGACTTGCTGTACGACACATGTCCACAGTCATTCCATTCTTAGGAAAGCATTCCACTGATGTATGGGCTAAAAAAAACTCAGCCTGTGCATTGTTTCGACAACCTCACAACTTTCTTCAATAACTGTTCCTACAAATACTTTCTGACAGCTTTCATTTGTTGCTTAGCTGTTGCAGAACCCTGAAAATATATTACGTCTCATGTCAGTTATAAAAATAACACCACAAATTATAACCAAAACAAAATTACCCAGTAATTATCATTTAGATGTCCATTCGAATCCTTTTCAGAGTTACTGTTACTTTCGTCTGCCATTACGAGCCAGACAATTTAATGCAGGGCGCGCTAGAGGGGTTTATTTAAATCTTTCCCCTTTACCATGTGCTACAATAATATCTGAAATCTACCTTTCTGAGCACTCTGTGAGAGCCCTGATCTCGAGAGCACTTCTAAATACATACAATACTTACAGCCTTAAATTTGACCAAAATAGGCGTAGTAAACATGTGGTGTCAATTATGGGAAAAAAACCGAACAAAGGTTAGAAGAATAAGAACAGAGCTCACGCTCTCTTTTAACTTGTTAATGTCTCTGACCCTTTTGTACAAAAATCACTTTAATCAACCGTATATACATTTCATTGTGGCCTCACCATTTAACAGCCTGTGAAACATGTTTGGCCATTAATTACACACATCAAGTTGAGATGCTGCAGGACTGGGGGTCATTCACGCTCGCAATTAAATCAGAGAGGGCTTGAGGAGACCCACATGCTTCACAGTCCTTCCCCTCCCCACCCCACTCGGGCTTTTTGAAGCTGCAAGAGGTGAGGAAGCTTAATTAAACCTATCCGAGCTCTCTTTTCTCACTTTAGGAACTGAAAAGCCATAGTCTTAGGTATATTGAGTTTCAAGTCTTATACTGTCCCCTCTCTCACTGTATTCACGTAGCGATAATTACACATGTATACACACACAGATTTTAGTCAAATTTGGGAAAAATCGATTCTTTTTTTTTTTAATTTTGATCAGAGTATAGTTGATTTACAATATCGTGTTAGTTTCTGCTGTACAGCAAAGTGGACATGAACATATACATATATCCACTCTTTTTTAGATTCTTTTCCCATATAGACCATTACAAAGTACTGCGTAGAGTTCCCTGTGCTATACGGTAGGTCCTTATTAGTTATCTGTCTTATATACAGTAGTGTGTATATGTCAATCCCAACCTCCCAATTTATCCCTCCCTCCCTTCCCCCACATCCCCCCGTAACCATAAGTTTGTTTTCTACAGCTGTGACTCTTTCTGCTTTGTAAATAAGTTCATTTGTACCATTTTTTTTAGATTCCACATATAAGCGATGTCATGTATTTGTCTTTCTGTCTGACTTACTTCACTCAGTATGACTTGCTTTGAATCTCATCTGAAGCCAAAACAGCCACCCAAGACCAAGTCTGGCCACTGATGTCTGTCCATAGTCCTGGCGTAAGATATGGGTCAGCGCGATAAGTGTCCCATCTGTAATCACAAACCAGAGGATGATGTACCGGCGGCCGCATCACTGCTCACATCCTTCCTGAATCTTATATGAAAGTCGATGGGATGAGCAGTTTAAAATAAGAAGAGATTCTCAACTGAGTGCCCTTGAACGGGTGTGGCTTCAGACCCAACTCAACCACCCAAGCCTACTTTAAAAATCCACGTAGAGAAGGAAAACAATCTGATGTCTAGCAGTGTGCAGATAGACGTGTTAAATGGTGTTCTGTGTGCATCCGGAGGCGAGGCTAGGGCTCCAAAGCAGATATATATTTGGCTTCTCGTATTTAACTTCATGGATCCTTTCCTCCTCTTCCTTCCCTCCAGCCTCTTACTCTCAGATAAGAGGACCCGGCCACTGGATTTCAAAGAAGAATTTTTTTTTTTGCGGTACGCGGGCCTCTCACTGTTGTGGCCTCTCCCGTTGCGGAGCACAGGCTCCGGATGCGCAGGCTCAGCGGCCATGGCTCACGGGTCCAGCCGCTCCGCGGCATGTGGGATCTTCCTGGACTGGGGCATGAACCTGTGTCCTCTGCATCGGCAGGCGGACTCTCAACCACTGTGCCACCAGGGAAGCCCAAAGAAGATTTTAAAAGACTACTCCTTCACCCTTCGTTCATTCATTCAACAAAGGTTTATTGAGTGACTGCCACATGTGAAACATTTTGCTAAGTGTTGGCTTCAAGTTGTTACTAATTATTTTGAATATATACAGTGTGTTGGAGTCAAATTCATCTCTGTTTGACATAGTACCAAATCCCCAAAGAACCCCCTAATCGAAGGACTGAACAGTCCTAGGAAACAGGAAAAAATAGCTCCCAATGCCACCTGGGGGCAGCTGTCCAATCTCCAACTTGGCAGGAGGTGGGGAGGGCAGGAGTAGATTTTTATATTCGCAGGCACATTAAGGTACAATCTTCAGACACCATGGTTTGACTGATCGCAGAACATTAAGACTGTTTTGAGACTGTCTTGCTGTGTGCAAGGAGCCTCTATTTTATTTTTTTATTTTATTTAAAAAAATTTTTTTCTGCGGTACGCGGGCCTCTCACTGTTGTGGCCTCTCCCGTTGTGGAGCACAGGCTCCGGATGCGCAGGCTCAGCGGCCATGGCTCACGGGCCCAGCCGCTCCGCGGCACGTGGGATCTTCCCGGATCGGAGCACGAACCCGTGTCCCCTGCATCGGCACGCGGACTCTCAACCACTGCGCCACCAGGGAAGCCCAGGAGCCTCTATTTTAATTGATGCCTTCTGAGTGTAACAGGGGACTCTCTGGCCTCTTCCTCTGCGTGTTGCTTGTTATAGTAGATAGTGGTGGGTAGCAAGGGAAGGAGAGAAAACATATAGAGGTATCTTTCCTAATATCACACTATTTTAGGCTTTTAGTGCCTTTGGCTTTCCTCCTGAAAGCATCTTTTCTTCTCATGCTTGTTTTGGAGGCAGTTTTCAAGATTCCAAACTAATGAATAAACCATTTTTATTGGAAGACTTTGTATGGATGAATTAGAAACATCACGCTCCCTCTGAAAGTCTAATTGTGTGTATCCTGTGAAGGTAAATGTCCACATAGATTAATTGTCTATTAAAAGTGGGTGTTTTGTTAGCTTTAAGGAAGTTTTTTAAAAAAATCATTGCCTGTTATAGACCCAATTGTTTTTAAGTATTTTTTAAAATGTCAACATAGAGGAATGTAACAGTCTCACACAGCTATCGTCTCCTATATGAGCTTAAAATATGTCCATGCATCCCCAGAGCTACTGAAGTCAATGGCAGAAACTAACTGGTAACTAAATTAACAAGTTTCTTGTCCAACTTAATACCAGTTATTCTTTGATGTTCAGTAGAGTTGAGATTCCATAAAAGTTTAACTTCCGAACAAAATGCAGATGTGCAGAAATTCATATGAATATGATTAGGTTTTATTACATATTCATTGATCAGGTCTTATATTCATTGATTAGATTTTATTATAAGCAAAACTCCATGGTTTTATGCAAAACATTATTACAAACTGCCTAAAAATGAACTCGGAATCTTTCATTTGGTTTAAAAAGAGCCAAAAGGAATAAAGCCCAGATTAGCTTCAAAAACCTGAAACAATGTGGTCACAGAAACAAAGAGGAAAAGGAAGTTTCTCGGTTCTTCTTTCCCCTCCAGGAGAAGTAAAGCACATGCCTGAGTTATTACAGTGCATTGATCTGACTCCATCCCGAAGTTACCGAGGGTTTATAAGGCTGCAATAGAGCTTTCTTTGTATTAACGAGCCAAGCACATAAACATTTTAATGAACTGTTTTCACACGGTTCATTGGGCAGCTACCAGGCTACTACAATACAAATGACCACGCCGCCACATCCAGCTTGCTCCTGGTGGCTGTACTTTTTCAGTTTACCAAATGCAAATTGAATCTCACTGGCTACGCAGCTTCGTCACATACTTGACCATTCAAGCATGGGAAATTCTTAGCCTGGAATTTACTGTATTCTGGGAGAGTCTATTCAAAGGACTGAATCTCAGAGAATTTCAGCTCTCAAGCTCCCACACCAAACGTGAAGTCGTTGAGACCACAAAAACATAAGCCCACCCTCTTAAGTCTCCACTTACAAGTCACAGCTCAGTGTTGAAATGGTTCGGGGCAATGAATGACAGTGTCATCCTGAGGGTCCCGTAGTTGGATCCCCATTCATCATGAGGAAGTGGTGTCCGCAAACTGACATTTCTCTTCGTGACCTGAAGGCTGGAATGAATCACTGAGCTCAACCCCGATGCAGATCAAATCTCCTGGGAATAATTAAGTATCGCGACGGACAAACATTTGCGTGCATTCGAGTCAACACTTAAAGCACGCTAAATTGTGAAATATTATATATTCTGAGAGCTTTATGACACTGTATGTATGTTTAAGATGAAAGATCGGCCCAACACTCAATTTAATAATGAATGCAAATTATAAATGAACATTTAACAAACATACAACATTTTCTGTCTTAACATCTCTTCTGCCAGGGAGATGACTGAACGAGAAACGGCTGCATGATGTATTGTCCTGCTGCCTGATGCCCCGGTGAAAACAAGGAGGTTTCACCTTGACATGGCCTTTAAAATAAATTTGTTAACATTTAAAAATGCAGTGTAACAAGATGACATAAAACATTTCCTGATTTTTTTTTTTTTTTTGGCCGTACCATACGGCATGCGGGATCTTAGTTCCCCAACCAGGGATTGAACCCGTGCCCCCTGCAGTGGGAGCGCGGAGTCCTAAACACTGGACCGCCAGGGAAGTCCCAACATAAAACATTTATAAGACAGTTTGTGACCCCACCAACCATGTTCTCATTCAATAATATTTATTAAAACATTTTATTTGGCTAATCATTTCAGGGTCAAGATTGGGAAATGTTTGTTTTTCCAGCTGAGTCAAGGATTTAAATGCTGCTAATGGTACCATAAAGATGTTATATGGTGTTAATATAACCTGAGTATGAAAACTATAATGAATTTGCTATTTATGAACCATTAAGTTTTATCTCACCCCCAGAATAAATTTTATATCGTTACAGAGCTATTAACACACCCTCTCTGTTTTTGCATCCTCCTAATTCCATCTTCCTTCCCTAAGATATATTCACATCTTCTCACGTTTATAGATGTGAGAAGATAAATCAGACCTTTTATTCTTCTGGAAACTTGGATTGAACATGCTTTTTTCACTTTACGTTTTCTTTATGGTTATCACCTTAGTGGTTCTGAAGGAGCCAGGAACCACTCCATGTATTAATAAGATGTGGGTCAGATAAGCAAATTCACCATAGTAGAAATGTTAGCTCCTCTGCTCAACTAAAACATTAAAAGAGAGCTTTCTTTCTGTTATTGAAAAGCAAAAGAATCTCAGATTTCTCCAACTATATACACTATTTAACTCAGTGATTCTGGGACTATCATATAGAGAACATCCAAGTTATTAAAATGTTTGCACATACAAAAATATTTTCCACTAAAACATTGGAAGCAACTTCAAAATATAAGCTATGGGGTAACTCTGGACCACCTACTGGATGGAATATTATACAGCCACCAAAAATCTTGTCTCTGAATAATATTTAAGACCATAGCAAATGCTATGCTTACGATATAATGCTAAGGGGGAAAAAAGTAGGATATAAAATTGAATTGGTGCCTGAAAAGAACTGTGTCAAAGTAAAACAAAGTCCTAAAATAAGAAGAAAATGACAATAAAAACAGAAAGTTATGACCAGTTACTCTTATTTACTGCCTATGAGATAATATATGTAGTATATGAAATCATTTAAAACAAAATATTTTTAATGAAATAAGGAGTTTGAATTAATCTTACTTATAGTATGCACCCCACACACACCCTTCTCACAGTATTTGGAAATAGTCTGGATTGATCATGGTGTTTACATGTTACTGTTCTTAGGGGGATTCTTTCATTATTATTATATATAAATGCACCTGTCCCAAAATGAAAGGGAGAAAGTCACTGTGATACAGAGGGTGATAGGTCAGAGTGACGTCACAAGACATCCTACTTAATCGTTTTGAAGTTGGTAAATTCCCAGTCACATTTGTTGCCCATTTGGTCTTCCTTTCCCAACTCCGCTCTCTGCTGCTCTCTTCCTCTCTCCTGAGTTTTTCGTTTCTTCTGCAAAGAAACCACAGTTCCAGGTGATATTCCACTTACGTTCTCTTCTCCAAGGTTGCTCTCAGGTTCACCCTATACCCATCGGACAGAAGTTCCCCTCGGCCCCCGAGGGCACACGGGTGGAGTGAGGGCTGCGGGGGGGAGGGACCAGGCATTTCTCAGATTTTTCTTCAGCAGGAGAAGATGCATTGCACTGTTTTAGCTCAGTGAACATAAAGGCAACAGAGACCTCGTGGGCTTCTTCTGAGACTTCAGGGAAATAAAGCAGTGAGGCACTCAGTATAAGCCTGGTTGCCTAGTAAATATTTGGCAGGAATTAGCCAGCATCTTCTGCATAAGCGCTGGTGTCATTAGCTGCTGGGTGTTTTGTTTGTTTGCTTTTAGCAGCAAGGTCAAAAGGGAAATCACAGGCTCACCCCCAAATGCTAGAATTTTCCACTGATTTTTTTTTTTTTTGGTCTGCATTGGGTCTTCGTTGCCACATGCGGGCTTTCTCTAGTTGTGGCGAGCAGGGGCTACTCTTCATTGCGGTGCACGGGCTTTGCTTGTTGCGGAGCACGGGTTCTGGTCGCGCGGGTTTCAGTAGTTGTGGCACACGGGCTCAGTAGTTGTGGCTCATGGGCTCTAGAGCACGGGCTCAGTAGTTGTGGCGCACGGGCTTAGTCGCTCCACGGCGTGTGGGATCTTCCCGGACCAGGGCTCGAACCCCTGTCCCCTGCATTGGCAGGAGGATTCTTAACCACTGTGCCACCAGGGAAGTCCCTCCACTGATTCTTTATGTCATCAATTTATTTTCTCTTTAAAGCTCAAACCACTTTAACAATGTAATTCTGTGCTTCTAACAACTAAGCTAAGGAGCAGATTTTCACAACTAGAATTCCTAAAGTTGAATTCTTTTTTGGAAGTCCTCGTAAAATGGGTATGCAAAGGAGATGGGTAAAATCAGAACAAAAGGTCCGTTATTATCAAATTTAGTAAGACCCAGGGGTAGGTTTACTCATGGCTTCAGTGGCCAGAAATCTGGATAATATCTGTCTCCCCCCCTCCATCCCCTCCCCAAAAGAGGACCAACAGGTGTGTCAGAGAAGCCGTGCACCCTGATCCCATTTCTGATGCTACAGTAACTGCACCTGATCACTCTGGGGTGATTCCTCGCCCAGGATCTGTTTTCCATCTTGCAATAGATCCACACAGGAGACCAGGGCCAGGTTTGGCCACAGAGAGAATTCCCTGTGAGACGCCTACCCCAGGGAGAGGACACGCGAGGTTCAAAGCCAGTGCAGTGTTTGGCAAAGGGAGCTCACTTCTATCAATGCTGAGCTGCGTAAGTCACACCAGGATGGTGTCAACCCCGGGGAACAGGGCCGGGTGGAACCCAAATGTCTTTGCTGTCTCAGCAGCCAACTAGACAGTAGAAATGGTAAGCAAATTCAACACGTCCCCCTGGCCAGTTAGAAACCTCCTAAGCGCTTTTCATCTACCCTTGAATTTGGACGTCCCCTTTTATATGGTCAGCCTGGAACACGTGTAAAGTAGGAGCCGTCGAATCGTGTAAAGGCTTTTATAAGCATCTTTACAATTGTTGTCTCCTTCCAACCCCCTCCCCAGCCCGCTTCCTGGGATGTGGGCTACCCGCCTGCTACCCTGTGAACGTCAAACCTTTTCCGCTTGTGATTTTCATGCCAAATCGTAACCACGATTCAGAACACTCAAGTCCTGGTTCACTCTAAAAGTCACGTAGCTTCCTTTAAAAGCGTATTCAGGGATAGATCCTGTGGGAGAAGCAAGAAAGGAATCGTCACGCACAGGTGATACCAGGAGTTCTTTCGGAGAGAACATGGCGAGTTTGTGTGTGACCCTTGGTTCCTTTGACTGGACAGGGTCGGGGGACACAGGCACCCCACAGAAGCAACAATGGGCTCTGTCTTCTCACATGGGGCTCCGGGAACGGGGTGGGGCAAGACCGGTTCCCCCCAGAGGTGCAGACAAAGAAGAGCTCCCTCCCGGAGAAGCCGGTGACAAGTGGCTGCGGAAAACATCGCTGTGATCAGTCAGAAAGGCAGGCCAGTTATTAGCTTAGCCCTGAACCCCCTCCTTAATGCAGGACCGGTGGCGATGGTTAACAGAGCCTGGCCGCAGTGACAGGCCTGGGACCTGTGCGAGGAAATCCAATTGAAACGCAGCGAAGAGGAACAAAAGCGAGAAACAGATGTTCCAGCTCCCGGAATGCACACACTTCACATGAATATGTGTGTGTTGGGGGGCAGGGGGGGGACACTGGTTTCTAAATATAGTGATTTCCCCTCTTCCCCCATATAGATATTGTCAAGTTCAGTTATAGCCATCCACACTCATTTTGTCAGATTTTCAGCAATTTCTTTAAAATAAGAAGATGTCAAAATCATAATGGCCATTAAGGGAATTCAGGGTATTTGATTTATCTACCGAGTTCTACTAAACTATTGCAGCTAAATCATACACTGTGAAACTCCAGTCTCATAGCAATTGAAAATTATCTTTAAAAAAACTGCCCAAATGAAATTTAAGCAGTTCATGTCGTTACTAGATTATAATATTACCACATTGGTAAAATATCAAGAGAGTTCTGTTTGGATTAGTCTTTTTGTAGCCACATCTGGTTACTAACTAGGGGAGTTTATGTTGATAGTGGTGTGATCACAGTGCAAAGTGGGACTAGCTCTGGCATTCAAGCTTGACAAAATCAGATAATTAGATTTGAAAGAGAGTTGAGTTTTCTGAACCACGGCGGTATGTCATGTACATTAGGAAGTGTTCTCCTTTATGTCAACACAATTGCTTTTCTCTAGTGGCCTTTGTAAGAGGAGAGAGACCATCTCACTGTGCAGATTTTTCTTAAAAAAAAAAAAAATCAATACTCTCAATAGATTTTAAGGAGATCTAACGTAGTACGGCAGTATGCTCCTAAGAAGATAAACATACGTAAAAGGTTTTTTTAAGTGAATTAATGCATGCCACGCTGAGACCGGATCTTACCCCAAGTCCGTGGTGGTGTTCCATGCATCTAAAGCAAAGAACAGCTGCAGAGTATTTTCTCTGGTACCACGTCATTTTTTATTGGTAGGTTTTAATCTGATACATTTTTGGGGTCACCGAATTCTTATTTGCTTTAGAATGCCCGATTATATAACACCCTGTAAAGGAGAAAAGAGCTTGAGCTGTCATTCTGTGCTGAAATCTATTGAAGGTATTTATGAAGAGGGTGATCTCGAGCAATGAAAGCTTTTAAAATACAGGACCAGCAGCAAAAATAAATTAATCAGGAATCCATCACTAACTTATAGGAATCACTTACAAGGAAGGGAAAACGGTTCAGTAAATTATGGATTTACAAATAAACTTGATTCTAGGACCTTGTGAAATACTTTCATTGGAATATAGATCCATTTTTCCTAAAAACAATTTTTACTTCAACTTCAGAGAGAAGGGACATGAAACCAAACCCCCTCTATGAAAATTCCAGGGAACTCTCTTCTGGTCACATAAGGAATCTATGGTGACGGTTCATAGGATTCATCTGCTCTCCACAAACTCAGGGGTGGGACCCAGCTAGCATTTCTCAAACTTATTCCCGTGAATTCTAAATTGTCAACACCTAAGGTTAATGATACCTGTCTTTTCGCTGTCATCAACAGTTAGGGCGGTTTAGCAAGAGATAAATCATCCTCACACACACACACACACACACACGCACGCACACACACACACACACGCGCTGTGCTATTGTCTTCTTCAAACAAAGGACAAAGCTTGTTTCTACATACATTTTAAACATTGTTATAAGAGAACAGACTTTTTTTCCTTTTGTGCTCAGGTGAAATGAGTCTGTGACATATTTCTTCATTTGGAACATTTTTTTTAAGTTTTTAGAGTAATAATGAAGACTCTCTATGCCTGACGGATCACTCCCATCTCAAAATACGCACTGAGTTTTAAGGACCACATAGTAAGAAAAACCAACCGTCCTTTTGATGGTTAGATAACCAGCGCCTGGATCTGAAACATCCTGCCCTCAGTTGAGGAGGATACTTCTTGCTACTAAATAAACAGTGGTAAAGTAGGGAGGTGGACCTGCACTAGGAACATTGCAAGTTCATCTTGCAATAACTGCATCTGAACAAAAGTGCCTTTTCATGAAACACATTTTATTAAAGAAACTACTTGTTTTCACCCATCCAAATCTTAGTTTGTTTCTTTCCTGAAAACATTCTTTATGAGATTCAAGAAGCATGGTCCCCATTTTAGAACGCAGGGCCATTCATGCTGAAGTTGGAGATATTTGATATTCTGGGCTTTTAATACACACGAGGTACACATTAAATACAGTATCAGTGTAAGAGTGAAACATATTAGGTACTTCATTAGATCCTCTGAAAATGAAAGAAGGCCAAGAGTTCAGCAACAAAATAACATTGTGCTTAGAGGTAATTTTACAATTTTAATACAGACTGTCCTGGGCCTAGGAACCATTGTGAGTCCGCGGGAAATGCTGGCAGCCGTCAGCCGAGCATCATACAAATATGTTGCAGTGGGAAGTATATTGCAGTCTAAGAAAATTACCAAAAATAGCAAAGGAAAATTCACCTATGAGTCGATAAATGGCTTTTCCCTTACCAGCCCTTCACTCGGCTTCTCCACCGCCCCCCCCGCCCCCCCCCACACTTTCTGTGGTTTATCGTTTATCGTTAGCATGACTCGCAGGTGTAACCGGCTCCATGGAGCGGTGGTGTGTGCCCGCCTCGGCCCCCGCCCCGGCCCCCGCGCAGACACCGACCACGCAGACTCAGCCATGCGCGCGGCACAGGTCCTGCCGTTTCAAATCTTTGCTTTCAATGTCTGTATTCTTGCCAGCCATTGTGATGGAAGGGCTTTTGCTGCCTAATCTTCACCATCGCTCTGGGCGCTGCCTAAGCCCGTGTTGCAGGCTCCGCGGGTTTTTGGGTTTCCGGTCAACTGCTTCTGCAGGGCCGCGAGCTGTGTACCCAGCGCCGCGCTCGCGGGGCCGAGGCTGGCCTGGAATCCAAGGCCTTTACACACCCTATGCCCCGCCCCACCCAGCCTTCCTTCTCGGACCTCAAGGAGGTGTCCTGGGGGAGGGAAGCAGTTATGAAGTTTTAATCGATGTTAATAGATTTTTTGAAATAGATTTCTTCCGTGGACACAAAATCCACACCCAGTGATACCTCGTGGGGCAGTTTTCAGCCGAAAGCGGCAAGTCCGGGGCGCAAACCTGCCTCAAGTAGCCCGCGTCTCCTGGGTTTTCTTCCTTCTGTTGTTTCTGTCTCAAGCTCTGGTTTCCTTACATAAAAGGCAAACGCGAAACTGTTGCCTTATATTCTGCAAGGACTCAACAGCGACGCTCGCCTGTTCAACCAACACGTGAGACTGATCGAGCCCCCAGCAGTGCCAGGAGCCGTGCCAGGTGCTGGGAGGTGGAGGGGTGCAGTGACCAACCAGCCCCGGCCACCAGCTCAGCCAGAAGCATCCACTGACCGCCAGTCAACCGCCACAGGAGCTCAGGCTGGGGGCACCCCGGCTCACCCAGACTGGGGTTCTCCTGGAGGGAGTGTGGGGATCGGCCGTGGAATCTTACTCTAAGTCCTCTGTGTTCACCACTTCATTTTATGCCCCTAATACTCCTGAGAGGTGAGCAGGGCAGGCATTGATTTCTCTTTAAAACAAACAAATAAACAAAAAAACAAGGTAAGAATAAGCTTAAGGCCGGCCCGTGTGAAGCCGGGCTGGAACCGGGATGCTGGTGAGCTCCCAGCAGCGTGCTTCCCACGAGACCAAAAGAGCGAAGTCGGGGGGACCCACCCCCTCCCCACACCCCTCGCGTTACCCTGCCTGGGTCTCCTTGGGTGGACGGTGTCCCAGTCGGTGCAAGGGAGCTGTGACTTTTGGCTGAGATGGTCCAGCCAGGCCACAGAGAAGGCCACCCTGCACGTGAGGGGCTGACGTAGGACCTCAGTGCCTGCAAGACCCCCCGAGGGGGCAGACTCTGGTCCCCCAGGACCCTGCAGGGTCCACCTCTGTAGGCTCCACAGCCCCTCACTCCCTCCCCTCGGCGTTCTCCCCCCTGAGTGTTTGTGCAAGAAGGCCCCCTCTCCTTCCCCATCCACTCTGCAAACACAGACACAGACACACGCACATGCAGGCACGCACACACGCACACGCACGCACATACTGCTGCCCTTCCCCCTTCTCCCCATCTCTTGTGGTGACTCTGAGTCCCCCACGGTCACCCTCCTGCTCAGGATGACCCTGGCGTTTCCAGCGGCCTATGCCAAGAGTCTGCAATGTGCTCCTTTCAGGCCCCCCCTTTTCTTCCAGCTTGTGGGATCTCAGTTCCCCAACCCGGGATTGAACACAGGCCACGGCAGCAAACGCCCAGAATCCTAGCCACTAAGCCGCCAGGGAACTCCCCTAGGGGGACGTGCCTATCTTGTGTTTTTTTCTTTGGGGTTTTTCAGCCAGCCTGACACTTTCGTTTCCCATGTATGTCGTAGTGAAATACTCTTTCTCTACAAATCTTTCTATATTATGACCTATTTCTCTCTCTGCTTCTTTACAGTTTTCTTCCGTTTCCAAAATTTCTATGATGAAGATGTATGGCTTTCGTAACCATGAGCAAAAGGTTAAAAATTTCAAGGTATTCCCTCACAGGAAGATAAAAAATACTGACTTTTCTCCGAGTGGTGGAACTATGGGTAACTTTTTCTTGAGTCCATATATTTTCAAATTATCTAGAATTAGATATAAATAGACCTCATATAAAATATGAAAATATCTAATTTAAAGATCTAAAAATGGGAGACAAAGCCTGTGTTATGTCCAAACATGTCTGTCTGCATGACACCCGGTTTACTTCATGCCGTGTAGACCTGCCAGGAAGCATGTTCCCGAGTTGAGAGGAAAGAGACACACGGACAGAGAGAAATTACAGTCGAATTGTGGGCTCACAGCATTAACGGACAGAGATTGGAGCTGCCCATGTGCGAATAGAACTTTCCATGCGATCTCCACTTTTCATCTTCTTGTAAGAGCCTGGGAATTTACTGCTGAGCCTGTGTCCCGCAGAGAAAATTACTTCGAGAGGACCTGCTTGCACAAGCGTAAAATCCCTGCCGCTCTCTGCACAGCGAGGCGACCAGTGCAGACTCGGATGTGCTGATCTAGCTCTTTTGAGTTACCTGTTCCGGAGACCTTGGGGCACAGACCTCCCAGCGCGTCACTTTCTTTATATTTTTGTCCCTTCCCAGCCTTGAGTGTCTTACTGAGGACCTCCTCCACATAGCTGGCCTTACTGGGTGCGGTGGGGACGTACCAATGGCCGGCCCAGGGTCCTGGCGTGAGAGAGGTGCGTCATCTCATGGGGGACGCAGAGAAACACCCACTGATCATCTGGGGAAAGGCTGGGCCAAGCAGAGGGAAGGGCAGGTGCAGAGCCCAAAGGAAGAAAGAAGCCGAGGCTCCAGGGCTGGAGGGAGAAGAGTAGGGCGAGGACGGGTGAGGCCCTGGAGAGCTTGAGGGGCTGGAGTTTAATTCTGAGTCCGATGAGAAGCCATTTGGAAGCTTTGAGGAAGGGAGTGATGGCATATTTTTTTGTTTGGTTTGGGGGTTTTTTGTTGTTGTTGTTTAGTGATCCCTCTAGCTGTGAGGAGAGGAGGTTGTGAAAGGCTAAAAGCAGAAGCAAGTAGACAGCTTCCGAGGCCAGGCTGGAGATGACACAGACCTGGGTCAGGGTGGTCCCAGGAAGGCCCCTGAGACTTGTGGAGACCGAGGTGCAGAGCTCAGAGCGCCAGGCCTCTGGCTCTTATGAGGCACTTTGAAGGTGCCCAGGAATCGTATGAAGGAGTGTGGGAAGAGCATCTCTCCCAAACTGGAGGCAGGGAACTCACTCTGGGCTCCAGATTCTCTGAGAGGCCATGCTGCTTTCAGACGTACCTGGTCCAGCCCTACCTGGTACCCTCCCCTTCCACTCAGAGATTCTCATGGGTCCCAACAGACGTGCTCCATGACCCCAAAATAGAACAACCTCTGGCCAAGAGAGACACTAGCAGGTAAAGTAATACAGCAGTCAAAATCCCTTATTCTCTAGCACCCGTTAAAAGGAGCAATAACTGGGGCTCAGAAGCAGTTCTGGAAAAGCTCTACAGTGCGTCCAAAGATCACCACCGTGGTTCGTCTTGAGAATGTAGGTTGAAATATAAAAACTGTGGCTCTGCATTGGCGGTTCCCAAGCCTGGCTGCATAACGTCCCTGTAGAACCTTTAAAATACACCTGTACCCAGGCCTCAGCCCAGACCGGGTCCATCAGGGTCCTGGCATGAGGCCCTGGCATCGGTGGTGTTTAAAAGCTTCCCGGTGATTCTCTCATGTGGCCGGGAGGAGGAGCTCAGCCAGAGGTGAGGTGAGTCACTTTGCTACATGTCCTTCCGCCCAGGATGTGAGTCATCCCACGAGCGGGCTGTGGCTCATGACACGATCGATGTTCAGCCTTCCATGGGCAGCCCAGACACACACGACCCTCTTAATTAAGCACTTGTGCGAATTACTCAGAAAACTTAAAATACAAATATATTCATCAATTTTAGGCTTAGGAGTGGGCAGCCTCCAAAAGGCAGGTCAACCCTCTCATCCCCCTGCCTTAGCGCCCTGTCTTCTTTCTTCCTTCCTCTTCCTGTACTTTTCTCCTTGCCCTGGTCACCCACTCCACTCTCTTCCACGGGCCTCCTGGACACTCGCTCCATGCGGCTGGGTGGCCAGCCACCCTGGAGCCTTCAGGCTGCGGAGCTGAGCTCCGAGGAGAAGGTCCGGATGAAACGTAGAACTTGCTGGAAGGCCGTAGCATTGGTACCACGTCTTGCTTTGCTACAGACACGTGAGCTTCACTACAATGAAAAACAGTCTGGCAATTCTGTAAAGGTTTAACGTGGTACCACCATAGGGTCCACTGATTCCACTTCTAAATATATACGTAAGAGAAAGAAAAACATATATTTGCACAGAAACTTGGACACCAGTGTGCACAGCAGCAATATTCGTAACCCAAATGTCCACCAACCGATGAATGGATAAACAAAATGTGGTCTAACCGTATGGTAGGATAGGATTCATCCCTATAAAGGAGGGAAGTACTGATGCTTGCTGCAACTCGGATGAGCCTTGAAGACATCTGCAAAGCGAAAGAAATCAGTCATGAAAGCCCACGTGTTGTAGAATCCCATTTACATGACATGTCCAGAATAGGAAAATCTGGAGACAGAAAGGAGATTAGAGATTGCCAGAGGCAGGGAGGAGTGGAAAGTGACTACCTGCGGGTACAGTGCTTCCAGGGTGAAAAGTATGCTCTGAATCTGACCGTGGTAACGGTTGCACAGCTCTGCAAACACACTAAAAACCACTGAATCGTACAGTTTAAATCAGTGAATTATATCTAAATAAAGCTATTAAAAATAAAATGGGGCTTCCCTGGTGGCGCAGTGGTTGAGAGTCCGCCTGCCGATGCAGGGGACACGGGGTCGTGCCCCGGTCCGGGAAGATCCCACATGCTGCGGAGCGGCTGGGCCCGTGAGCCATGGCCGCTGAGCCTGTGCGTCCGGAGCCTGTGCTCCGCAACGGGAGAGGCCACAGCAGTGAGAGCCCCGCGTACCACAAAAAAAAGAAAAAGAAAAAAAAGAAAAAAGATGGGTTTAAAGAGGAAGCCCCACAGCTTTGTAAGCTCTCTCCCACTAAAGTCCCCACACTCACCCCCCCAGCCCCCAAGATGCTTTTCAAGTTCGCTCCCCAGTGTCAGGTTTCCTCAAATTTCTCCAGAAGCTTCTGATCTCCTTCAGTTCACCCGCCTACAGATCCTCCTAGAACTGAGGGTCCACCCCCACCAGCAGCGTAGAAAAGGATTCTTTTTGGCCAGGCCCCCTCCCAGAGCCCTTCTGAGAGATTTGAGGAATGAGCGCCTCCTCTGAGCACCTCGCAAGGTCGTGTCATGAAGAAGAGTCAGATGGTCACCACCTCCGGGGCGCCCACCAGGAGGTCACCGCCGGGTCTCCTTCCAGAGATGGTGGGTGAGGCCTTCCCCCCCGGGGGCCCATCACCACAAGCCTCAATGAAGGCCGGTCTGACAAAGCTGACCCCCTAGTGCTCAGTCTGGGGATCTGGAAATGCTCCTTTATTCAAAAAGTGTTTACTAGACAGTGTTCCCGGCGTTGCTCCAGGAACTTGGACCACGTACGATGTGAGTGGCAGGACGAGCAGAGCCTACCTGCTCAGGTGAGCCAGACCCCAGACGCAGCATCCGCGATGCCCGGGCTACAGGGTCCCCCAGGCTGCCGTGAAGGGAGGGGTCCCGCCGGGTGCACGCTGGGTCTGCGGCTTCTGGAAGCACAGAGCGGGTCCGAGGAGGTGCTTTGCCCAAGACTGGAGCGGGGAACCGCAGGGCAAAGGTTGGGCGGGTGGAGGGGCCCGGCCCAGAGGTCGGGGAGGGGCAGGAGGGACGGCGGGGGCGGGCGGGCGCAGGTGGCGCTAGCACCCGGGGAACAGGAGGGCTGTGGGGTGAGGGCTGAGGGGTCGGGGGCGCCGCCACGGGTCCCCGAAGCCCCCGCACCGGCTGAGGACCTGGGTCGGGGCTCCTAGCTTCTGGGGGAAGGTTGCTGTGGAGGGCTCGCTCGGCCCCCCTACACACACTTCCCACCCAGCCCCCCCCCCCCACCCCGCACCTCCATCCTATCTCTCTATCCCTGACCACCCCCTGCTGGAGGTAACTGGCTACTCACCAAACGGACAAGGAACCTGCCCGCCGCAGGCTGGACGCTGGCGTCGGACCAGTTCTGCCGCTTTTCCCCTCTTTGCTTCCTGGGCCATCTTTGGGGCACCTCATCGATCCCGTTATCCCCGGGGGCTGAGCACGCGGCAGTGCGGGTGGGCGGTAAGTGCAGGGCTGTCGGGGGGCGCCTGTCACAGGTGAGGAATCCATCCACCTGCTAAAGTTGAGGACACTTTCGTGGCACGTTCCCTACTTTGGCCACAGAGTCCTGGCCCAAGGGAGGTCCGATCAAACCCAGAAAGTTATAGCACAGGGTCCCCTTCCAATATGACAGCAGCAGAGTGAGTGTGTTTCCAAATTTACATCCCTAGGGATCAGTGGTTGTTAAAATTAATGTGAATGTATTCTTTCATTGCAGAAATTCAGGAAGCAGTGTTCTTTATTTTAAAACGATTCGTTCACACTAGTGCATGAATTAGTGATCTATTAAACCTACTCTGGAGTTGTCATGCACTTTCTTTATAAAGTTATCAAGTGCAAACCAGGGTGAAATGATATATTCAGAAAAGGACAGAAACATGTTTCTAATACAGCGTCTCTGTACCTATTACATACATGCTCATCTTTAAGCACACATGTGCCTCTAGGAAATAGAAATGCATTTTTCTTGCAAATTCCTGGTATGTTTAAAGTTCAAAGTTGATTGACACATGCTTTCACTTAATGAAGGTAATTACAAAGAATAACAACTCCAAACAGATCTGTTCAGTGTAACAATCTCGTCCTGCCATGTAGATTACATTGAGACCCGTCAGATAGGCGGTTTTGCCACCAATCACGCCGACGCACGTTTGTAAGACGAGAAACAGATTAATAAGCATCAACGCTTTCCTCTAAACACTTGCCGAAAAGAATCAAAGCTGCTGGCTCTGAAGGAAATGATACAGCGGTAGGCGTTTCTCTATCTAGCCTCCAAAAAATAACCTGCAGGCCTCTCAGGAAGGACAGAAGGGCACATAGACCTCTTGTGATGTTTGCTGTCTGCCGGACATGCAAGCCACACAGACCCACTTTTACTAGTGCCGTTTTGCCTAATATAGCGGACATGTTTCACTGCTTTCACTAAAAATCTCTACTGGACCGTTTGGGTAAGTAACAGCCCAAACAGAAGGTTTATTTCTGCTCCAAATGGTTGGTACTTGTTGAGTATCTAATATCTGGTAAAGACCATCTAGCTAAAAATCAGGGGGTATCGGGGATGATTGATCAGGTATACAGAGGTAGATCGTTACCCAAGCCTTTGGGAAACACAAATACATATGGAAAAGGTCTGTGATTACAATTACACCGCCAGGCGAGCGTAGTTCTAACTTCAAACACCAGCATTATAAAAGAGGGTTCCACTGCATTTAGTTTTATCCCGCAAACATGCCAGGTAAATGAATATCGCGCCTAACATAGCAAAGAGTGGATTTTCCACTTGACTTTTCACTGCCACGTATAAATAGCATGTAAAATGAAAATGGATGGGCAGAGTATTGAAACAATCACGTTGTATACAACATGAACTTTGTTACTATATCATAATTGTGGGGCCTTCTATTCCAAACTGGTTAAGATTTAGGGTCATGTTTTGTATAGCAAAGGGGGCATAGAATTGTAGCCAGTCAGCTGTCTGGTCTCAGCCTGGTCGCGAGCGTACCGTGACTGTGTTTGCTTTTCTGTGACACGGGGCATTACGGGGCCCCGCTGACGTGCCAGATGATGGCAAAATAAATAAATAGCACACGTTGAAGACCAAAGCGCCTCAGTCATGTTGCTTTCAGGAATCTGCATTTTACATTTAAAAATAAAGGGAAGCTTCGTAGTCTGTATTTAGAAGTCAAAAAAGATCTATTTAAAAATTCACTTTCTCCCGTAGGAAATACATTTCTGTGATCCCATATTAATGGGAGTGGGTCTATGGGTCTCGCAACGTCTCTCAGGAAAAGACACCCGCTGGTTCTGTGTGGAGGAGCCTCAGGGCTGCATGGAGGTTGGATGTGTCTTCAGGAATGTCCTGTTTCAGCAGCATGAAACTCAACTGGCAAGACTTTCTTCCAAAAAAAAAAAATTTTTTTTTTTTGTCCACGTGACATGTGGGATCTTAGTCCCTTGTCAGGGATCGAACCCGTGCCCCTTGCAGTCGAAGCCCGGAGCCCTAACCATTGGACCTCCAGGGAATTCCCTCTTCCAAAATGCTTTGCCCATATCCTGAAACTGCTCTAAGAAGCGTCAGGAGCTCTAACCGTCTCTAAATGCTCCATGTACTGTTCCCACTGTTTACTTGGAGACGCCTTATTAAGACATATTTAGATGCGATCGTAACAAACAATGTGAAATCATCTCGTTCTGCTTCTGACTTCAGAGGTACAACTCACTGTCTCTGAATGAACCCATCTGCATGGCTGGCTGCAGCCCTGAAACCGCCCTGACTAGACAGTCGTCTGGGTGCAAAAAAGCCGCTTTCATATTTCGGAATCATAACGACCTAGTTACATTTGGTATATAACGTCATTTCTGCTGCCTAGCAAGTGAAAAGGTAAGTGATCACACTAACCTGTATTGTATTGATCAGTTAGTTACAGGAAGAAAGAAAAATCCTGGGAAAGGTCTTGGTCTGTCTCCTCCTTATGTTAACAGGACAGTGGGAACTGACCTTTTTTGAGAAAAGGACCAAAAAATAACCCAACGATGCCTGAAAAACCCTTCTGATCTCACCTTTCACCTTCCGGCAGCTTTTAGTGTCTTACTGAGGGCCCTGAACAGAGAGATTATTAGCTAGTAATTTGTCATCAAAACCTTACAAATACTGTATTTCAACAAATCCAAGACGCCATGGTAAGACACCTCGCCATTCTGTGCACCACTAAGAAAGAACAAAATCTGACAGCTAACTTCGGTTGTGCCCCAACTGTCTGAAGCATCCTGAATCCACAGATGTGAAAATGTTAAGACACATGCGTCTTAGAACCAATAAAATACGATATCTCTGAACTTACCATGCAAAAACTAGTCTTCTGGGCTTCCCTGGTGGCTCAGTGGTTGAGAGTCCGCCTGCCGATGCAGGGGACGCGGGTTCGTGCCCGGGTCCGGGAAGATCCCACATGCCGCGGAGCGGCTGGGCCCGTGAGCCATGGCCGCTGAGCCTGCGCTTCCGGAGCCTGTGCTCCGCAACGGGAGAGGCCACAACAGTGAGAGGCCCGCGTACCGCAAAAAAAAAAAAAAAAAACTAGTCTTCTGTCTTAATCGGAAGTGGCGTTATCGCATGTGTGCACACCTCACTTGCCCACTGTTTTTTATCAAGCCCTGGCATCCTTGCCTCCTGAACATGTTTGTCTTCTGCCTTTCCCATCCTTCAGTAAGACCCTCGGGACTTCTCACCCATCAGTGTCACAGCTGTGTCACAGCTGTCCATGGAAACCGCCTTCTAATCGGTCCCCAGGCCTCCACACCCTGACCCCTCTGTGTGTAACCCAGCCATGGGGGTACATCACACTGACCTTTACCCAGGCCACCCCCTCCAGGGTCAGCCCTTCGGGAGTCACTCCTTCTCCTTGGCCACCCCCATCCTTTTCAGACTACGGTGAGAGGACCGCCATGGTGTGTGGCAAGCTCCTCAAAACAGCTGGATGTACAACGGGCCATTACTCAGCCTTAAAAAAAGTGAAATCATGCCATCTATAGCAACGTGGATGGACCTAGAGATTGACATACTAAGCGAAGTAAGTCAGACAAGGATAAACGTCATATGATATTACTCATATGTGGAATCTTAAAAAAAGATACAAATGAACTTATTCCCAAAACAGAAAGAGACTCACAGACATAGAACGCAAATTTATGGTTACCAAAGAGGAAGGGGGTGGGAGGGGGGATAAATTAGGAGATTGGGATTGACATGTATATACTACCGTATATAAAATAGATAAACAACAAGGATCTACTGTAGAGCACAGGGAACTCTACTCAATATTTTGTAATAGAGACTTCCCCGGTGGTGCAGTGGTTAAGAATCCGCCTGCCAATGCAGGGGACATGGGTTCAATCCCTGGTCCGGGAAGATCCCACATGCCATGGATCAACTAAGCCCGTGCTCCATAACTATTGAGCCTGGACTCTAGAGCCCATGAGCTACAACTACTGAAGCCCACGTGCCACAACTACTGAAGCCCGCACACCTAGACCCCATGCCCCGCAACAAGAGAAGCCACTGCAATGAGAAGCCCACGCACCGCAACGAAGAGTAGCCCCCACTCGCCACCACTAGAGAAAGCCTGCATGCAGCAACGAAGACCCAACACAGCCAAAAATAAATAAATAAATGTATACATAAGCATGGTATAAAAAAATATATTTTGTAATAACCAAATGGGAAAAGAATCTGAAAAAGAATGGATATATGTATGACAATCACTTTGCTGTACACCCAAAACTAACACAATATTATAAATCAACTACACTTCAATTAAAAAAATTGAAAAACATAAATAAAAATAAAATATCATTTTAAACTAACAAAAACAACTGCTGGATGAGTAGAGCACATTTCCCTACGGCATTAATTCCGCGCAATAGTAGGCAATAGTAGGCAATTCGTGACATCTGTTGTTTTCACTAAAATAAACCTTATAGAGAAGAATGATAAATTGCCTTAATTTTTACAATAAAACTGTTCCTAGAAACAGCCTCGTTTCAGGTGATCAGGTGACCATCCCTCTGTGCTGTGTAAGTGGAACATTCCGGAAGCTCTAGGCCACAGGGTTATCTCAAAGTTCCCACCGCCTTTCAGTCTTCATCTCCCTCCCTCTCATCCTGAATGCAAATTCTTCTCCTGCCGAGATACCTTCTCAACATTTCCCCCGAATATCCGGCACAGATTGTTGCTTATAACAGTCATCGGACGTCAGCGATCCCTTTTCCTGCCATGCGCTATCCAGATCTGACCATGCCTTCGAGACCAGGTCAGCCCCACCTCCCCACTCAGAGCTGTCCTCCTGCCCTCCTGTGCTGGCTGCCTTCCCCTCATCCAAAGACATTTACTGAAGTCCTCTATCAGGGGTTGACAACTACCTCCTGGGGGCCCAAGTACCGCCTGCTGCCTGCTGGCCGCCCCAGCCTTGAGCGGTTGCAGCAGAGACCACGTGGCTGGCAAAACCTCATGCATTTACTGTCTGGCCTTTTATAGACAAAGTTTGCCAACACCTAGTCTAGCTCCTTATTATACTTTCTGACACAAAGTTCCATTATCTTATTATATGCTATCTTAATATATGTATTATTATATATATGCTTGTATAAATACATATATATAAAGTTAGTTCGCGTTTCCTTTTTCTCGTCTCCCACACCTCCTTGCGGTCAGGGACCATCTTACTCACCCAGCCTCCTCTGGAATGCCGAGGACTGTTCTACCTTTGAGGAATGTGCCCCCTGGCTTCGTCTGACACATTAACAAATGACACATTGTCAAAGCACGACTTCAGTGAAAGTTGAAACAAACATACTCTCCTGCTGACGGTGTGACCGGCTGGTACACGAGATGTCCGTCCATCCATAGCTCAATCATCAGTTGCTTATTTGGCAACGTCACTGTACTGGGTCCCGGGCAGCGAGAGGAGAGTCACAGAAGAAAAACATAAGCCCTCCCCACACCTGAATTCGACCGTCTCCTTGAGACAAGATGGACACGTGTGTAAGAGGGGTCAGTAGGAAACACACTCGGGTGAACCCGTGTGTAATGCCCAGCGTTACAGGGAAAGGAGAAATTGTCGCAGTCTGAGGGAAAGGATGACAGCTGCTCAATAAACGTAGTGTGTGGCTCCATGAAAGGGAACGAGGAGTACGGTTTGGAGGCTGGTGTGTAAGGACTGTGTAAAGAGACCTGCCCACAGGAACTGCAGTCAGTGTGCTGCTTGGCACGGTGAGCTAACACCTCGGGGCGGGGGAGGGCTGTGCAGGGTGCGTATAGGAGGGAAAAGTCCCCTCGTTCTCAATTACGTTTGATGTCTGTGTTGATTTGAGTATCTTTGACTCCCCTTTCTTGTGGAACCAGATAGAATTTGCAGTAGCCTGAAACAAGTGTATTCATTAAAGATGCAATGAATGTTCATCGGGTGCCTCTGCCAGTCTCTAGGGAGACAGAGGTGACTGAGACCGGGCCCTGAAGCCTCATTCTTTCAAGATCAGTACTGACCACGGGACGCCTCGGAAGGAAATGAACTGGGGACCTGGGGCAGGGTGAGCAGCGCCGGGCGCTGGGCAGGGCAAGGTCAAGGAGAGCCCCTGCCGGCCTGGGCTGGACCGAGGGTGGGAGGGAGCGGAGAGCGGGGCAGAGCCTGCAGCGCGTTTGCAGAAAGCAGGTGGCGGTCAGAGTGAGTGACGGATGGCTCAAGAGGCTGGGAGGCTGGTCTGCAGCCAGGCCACGGAGAGGCCCGACATCTTTAGAGCTTCGGCCTGGATTCCATGGGTAAGAGACACGGCGGCGTAATAGAAGCGGAACTGGAAAATCTGGAAAGAGAACACCCAGAGGTAACAGACCTGCTCCCTCTGAGGGCTGGTACATGTCATCCGTGCCCCCGGCTTTGCTTTCTGACCCAAGCTGGAACCACAAAGGGGCCCCTAGGTTGCGAGGTGCCAGTCATCTGAAAGGAGGGACTGTGGGTTTCTTGGAGTGACCGACCAAGCCCTTCCACTCGATTCTACAGATATTTCCCCGGAATCTTATATGCAGGACCTTGAGGAAGATAAAGGTCGATTTTCTAGAAAACAGTGTTACAGCAAATGAGTACTGGCCTTCACGGGCCTGTCTGGTCACTGTGGCTCAGGGGCTGAACTTTGGCCCGGTAGGGATTCAAATCGATTCCAAAGTTTCTAGAGCACTATCTTAATTTTTAACTGCACTTAGATTGACCCCAGGCAAAATGTGAGAAAGGAGAAGTTTGTCGCTATGTCCTTGTCTCCAGTATTGTTCTTGGGTGACTGAGGGTCCCCTGGTGTGGCCTCAGAGTCCCCATTTCTGGGCTGTGTCCTCTGACCTCCTCTGCCCTGAAACAACAGGGCTCATGGTCTTTGAAACCAGACAAGTCTTTCAACATGCAGCAAAGTTACTCAGCTTCTAGAAGCTTCCACTGCCCCACCTGGCAAGCTTGAATGACGTAACCAACGCAGATGTCTCCCACGTCCCATTAGTTACAATAGTTAGGAAATGGGAGCTGCTTAGCTAACGAGGAATGCGACACTTTTGTCCGGTTAAAAGATGCTTGTATTTCTAAAAGGCTTTTACCAATATTGAATTAGTTTAATTGTAAAGACTTCCCTAAGTAGCCTGTGAAAATTGGAAGCATTTCTACGCATACTGAAAAGTATAAGAGGAAAGGGGAAAATCTCCCCTCCCCACCCCCTTGAACCCCGCTCTGCAGCGTATGAAGAAAATCTATTACTATTTATTTGTTATGTATTATTAAGTGCTCTGTGTTGTGGTTGACCCAATAGATTTGTGCAGGCCTGTTAGCAGCTTTCCAGACCTTTCCATGACAGAGCAGCTGTGTATTTCTGTATTAATGTGGTTCCCAGGGCACTTTTCACGCACCACGGATTCCTCCTCTCCTGCTTGTGTCTTATCATATCCCGCTTATACACACACTCATTTGCTCACTTAACACACGTGTACCAAGTGCCTGTGATGTATATGTATTGGTTGTCTATAGAAATATAATTTTTTACTCTTACGATAAATCCATACCTTTATACATGTATTCTTGTATACTTGTGCGTGATTATCTCTGGAGAATAGATTCCCCAAAGTGGAATTTCTGGGTTTAAATGTCCATGCCTACTAAAGTTTGAGAGATACTGACAAATTGCCCCCCAAAAAGGAGGCATCAGGTCATACTCCCATCAGCCAGTTTCCTGATCTGATAGGTAAAAAATATTTTCTTAGTCTAATCTGTCTTCCCCGGGTCACTAGTGGAGATGAGATTTTTTCCTGCACGTTTATGAGTCAATCCAATGAATTTTCATGTCCTTGACCCATCTTCTAGAAGTTTTAAGAGACCTCTAATCTTATCGACTGCAAGTTGGTTCAGAGGCAATTAGCCTTTCGGCGTCACCCACGAAGGCTGCTGTCTGTGTCTAAGGCTGACCCAGGCATCATGCAGCTTCGGAGAAGTGGGGAGTTATTTTACCCACGCCAGGGTCTCTTATTAGGACACGAGTCATCTGCAGATATCCCAGAGTTCCACCCTGTCCGTGTTAGTGGCTCAACAGTCTTGGAGTCGAGGAAGGAAATAGACAAAAGGTCTGGGTGCATTTTTTTCTTCTCCCAGACCTTCCCCGTGGTCATAGCAGGGGGCTCATCACTCCCTATCAATACCGTAATGATAGCGAATAGTTACCCGGTCTCCTGGTGAGTCTTTTCTGAACATCCCATCTGAAACATCTTCACCCCCCGCAAGCACTCCTCCCCCCATCCTGCCTAGTTTTTCTCTGCAGCACTTCCCACCTTGGGCCTCCGTTTGTATTTCCTTGTTTACTTCTGTCTGTCTCACGGCAGCATGAGCCCCAGTGAAGAGGCTTGAACCAGAATAGACCTCCACAGTCATAAGAGAGCTTCTATGTACGTTATCTCATCTAATCCCTCCGACAACCCTGTGGCAGAGGTATTACTATTACCTCCATTTCACAGAAGAGGAAAACGAATCCAAGATAAATGAAGGGACGTGGTCAAGGTTGCGTAGCTTGTATGTGGGAGGGCCTGTGAGCTCTACCTTGTGATGCTGCTGCTTCTCAAGAGAAACCAAATTGATGCCCCTCCCCGTCCCCCCCAACGGCCCAAATGTTAGTAGAAATGTTGCCATTTCCAGCATGGTCGTGGGATGGCTCTGAAACTAGGACTCTATTTGTTAATAGTTTTTGATTTCCATATATCTACATGCTCCATCCTGCATATTTAACTGGTTCCCAGAAATGACGATTTTGATGCTAGCCTGTTTGGGAAAAGGGGGGCCCCGCAGTCCCGTGTTGATGATGCTTCTGGCTAAATCGTACAAAGCGGAGAGCTGTTTCATTCTTTTTTGACATACAAATTCCAGAGCAATTAGCATTTTGTGGGCATTCAACAAATACGTGTCCAAAGGAATAACGTTCCCAGTGGAAGCGGCTATGGCTAAAACCTTAATTTCAAAATGGCAGAGGGAGGTTCTCCCTTCGTAAACTGAACTTTCACAATGGAGTCACCTGGGTCCCACATTCACAGGTTCTATTCAATGGGCCTGGGGTGAGACCCGGCCATTGGGATTTATAGAAAATCCCGGTGATTCAAAGGACAGCCGGGAAGGAGAAGCGGTGACTGACAGCTTCCTCCAGTGAAGAGTGTGCGCCCATCAAAAGGTAACATTTAGGCAAAAATATTCACTGAGCAGAATTCTTCAAGAATCACCCAATTTGAAAGCCCCTTGGAGGAAAATTAGACCAGACCAGCTCAGAAGGGACCATGGAAGCAGCTCTCCTGAACACGAAGGAACCCTCAAGCCTTGGGGACTTGCAGAAATTACTTGTGAACAGAGAGGCATCCTTTTGTTTTTCTAGAGCAGGGATCTGCAAACGTTTTCTGCCAAGAGCCAGTGAGTGACTATTTTAGGCTTCACAGGCAATGACCCCGCTCCCCAGGGCAGCCCCAGTGGAGCCTGGACCCACGTGGATGGGGAAGTGTGACCTGTTCCAATAAAACTCTATCTGCGGACATGAAAATGTGAATTTCACACCATTTTCACGTCACAAAATATTATCCTCTTGATCCTTTTCAACCATTTAAACACGTAAATCCACCCTCAGTGTGAGGGCCAGACAAAAACAAGCAGTGGGGCCAAATCTGGCCCACAGGCCGTGGTTTGGTAACCTCGCTCTAGAAGAACGTAGTAAGAAGCAAATACAGGAACACATCAGAGCTGCTAATAAATGGAGTATACAGCAAAAGACACATCTGGGTAGAACTGATTACATCCATCCCATCCTTCATTCCTGCCCCGCCCAGGATGCCCGACTAGGATTCTTTCTCAAACTGCAGGTGAACTTGAGATGCTGGGGTTATCTCGGGTGGAGCCCGCTTGTCTTTTAGTCCCATTCTTACTAGCGAAATTATAGGCTGCAGGAGGCATGCAGAACCTCAGGACAGGGATGGCTCTAACAAGAGCTTTCACAACTCAGTCCCAGAACCTGCGGCTGCCCTACGTGGAGGCGGCTTTTACTGCCCTTTGGGTCATAAAAAACGTCAGCTTCAGGTCCCCAAGTGAACGGTTTATAGGCGTGGACTTATGCAAACACAGGCTTATTACATACGAGCCCCAAAGGTTTGGTGAAATCAGAGACGTGAGAACTGGAGGGTGATAAAGTGAGTCCCACACCCAGTGGCAGGAGGGCAGTTTCCCTAAGGGGACGCCGGGGTTGGGTGGGGGGGGGCCTCTGGCGACAGAGAGTCACTTTACCATGAAGTAGGGATGTGCAGGAGGGGAAGCTGCTGGCAGAAACTGAAGTGCTTGCCTTGCTTCATAAGGGAATCTCTCTCACGTATTTATCAGTGCACGGGGCTTCTGCACATCCCACACGGCCCTCGGTAACAGAAACACTAAAATGTGAAATGAATTTCCTTTGGAGAATTTTCCAAAATAAATAGTGAGGATCATGGAGAAGAGAGATGTGTTTATGGTGGACAAAAAAAGAGAGACTCACAGCAACATGGATGGACCTAGAGATTATCCTAATAAGTGCAGTAAACCAGCCAGAGAAAGACGAATATCATGTGATATCACTGACATGTGGAATCTAAAAAACAAATGATACAAATGAACTTATTTACAAAACAGAAACAGACTCACAGACATAGAAAACAAACTTTTGGTTACCAAAGGGGAAAGATGGGGGGAGGGATAAATTGAGAGTTTGGGATTAACGTATACACACTACTACATGTAAAATAGATAACCAACAAGGACCTACTGTATAGCACAGGGGGCTCTACTCAATATTCTGTAATAACCTAAATGAGAGAAGAATTTGAAAAAGAATAGATATATGTATAACTGAATCACCTTGCTATACGCCTGAAACTAGCACAACATTGTAAATCAACTATATTGCCATATAAAATTTAAAATTTAAAAATAATTAGTAAAAGAAGTTTGTCTTGGACTTCCCTGGTGGCGCAATGGTTAAGAATCCGCCTGCAGTGTTGAGAGTCTGCCTGCCAACGCAGGGGACACGGGTTCGAGCCCTGGTCTGGGAAGGTCCCACATGCCCTGGAGCAACTAGGCCCGTGAGCCACAACAACTGAGCCTGCGCGTCTGGAGCCTGTGCTCCGGAACAAGAGAGGCCGCGACAGTGAGAGGCCCGCGCACCGCGATGAAGAGTGGCCCCCGCTCGTTGCAACTAGAGAAAGCCCTCGCACAGAAACGAAGACCCAACACAACCAAAAATAAATAAATGAATTTATTAAAAAAAAAAAAAAGAATCCACCTGCCAATACAGGGGACACGGGTTCAAGCCCTGCTCCGGGAAGATCCCACATGCTGCGGAGCAACTAAGCCTCTGCGCCACAACTACTGAGCCTGTGCTCTAGAGCCTGTGAGCCACAGCTACTGAGCCCACGCACCACAACTACTGAAGCCGCACTCCTAGAGCCCGTGCTCCGCAACGAGAAGCCACTGCAATGAGAAGCCCGCGCACCGCAACTAGAGAAAGCCTGAGCACAGCAACGAAGACCCAATGCAGCCAAAAATAAAATAATTAATTAATTCATAAAAAAAAAAAGAATTTTGTCTTCATCCATGTTAAAAAAAAGAGCAAGAACCCACTTAGAGTTGGTTTCTTCTTTTCTTTGGAGAAGAAAGGAAGATAAAGGAGACAGAGGGGGTAGGGGTAAGGAGATGTGAAGAAGAAAAATCCAAGAGGTGGCGTTTGCATGGAGGGGCCCCATGGGGACTTGCAGGGGTGGCCCTCGGGCACGGCCCAGAGCCGCTTCTGTTCCCCCAAATCCCAGCCGCCAACAGGCCCTGCCACCGCGGGCGTCGTCAATGTGTTTTACGAGCCACGATGCTCGCTGCGTCCTCATCTTCCCCAGAACAAAGACCAATGTCCAACCAGAGCAACAGCAAAATTACCAGCCTGACCCTCACCTCTCCGATGGGCTTCGCACGCAAAAGCTCACCCGATACGATAGGTGGGACCCGGAGCCCATTTTTGTAGCCACATTGATGCTTTTCCCCAGGCTCACGGGGGAATTTTCCAATTACACACACAAAAATAAAACCCGCAAACCTGACAGCAGTGAGAGAGGCCCCAGAACTATTGCTGAAACACCAAAAGCTGCTTCTCATTAAAGCAGAGATTTAGTGGAAAAGTTTAAACTGAGAACTTAGGGGAGAAGGTAGATGCTGAAAGCTCTGTGGAAATCATTCTACCTGAGGAAAAGCAGAGCGGTCGGCCAAACCCCTCTTTGCTGACCTGGTCAAAGGCCCGACTTCCCAGCTGGGCGGCCGCCCTTCGGACAGCAGCCCTGGCTTGCCCACAGTCCTGATTTCAGTGATTCAAACATCCTTGATTGTGCTGATTTCCTACGAGTAATAAAAAAATGTGATGGAATATTTTTAGCATTACATGACTTCATATAAAAAAATGCACAAGTCAGGGGAGAAAGCTTTTCCTCAATCATGTCACTTTATTTTTATTCAGAAAATATGCTTCCATGGGGCTTCCCTGGTGGTGCAGTGGTTGAGAGTCCGCCTGCCGATGCAGGGGACGCGGGTTCGTGCCCCGGTCCGGGAGGATCCCACATGCCGCAGAGCGGCTAGGCCCGTGAGCCACGGCCGCTGAGCCTGCGCGTCCGGAGCCACAACGGTGAGGGGCCCGCGTACCGCAAAAAAAAAGGAAATACGCTTCCTGTCAGTTTACCCAGTCCCGCTGGACCACCTGCTGTGGACTCGGGCCCGCTGGGCGTGACGGACCAAACAGCCTCCTCAGGGAGACAACCAAACACCAGTGCAGATGGGTCATTACAAACTCAGAGACTTTCCATGAAGGTCAGAGGGGACACGGCAAACTCAGTGTCATCGCAGCAGGGGAAACGCCAGGAGGCTGGCAGAGACGAGGTTGGGGTGAGAGGTGCCCTGATCACCCGGCAACCTGTTCACTGTCCCGCTGGGTCTTGGCCGCCTGGAGACCAGGAGGCCCTGGAAGGGTTAAGCGGTTGGGCCTGAGAACTGTGATGCGGAGTCTAATCCCAGGCCAGGGTCCCCACCGCAGGCGGGGAAGACGCCCCCAATTTCATTGTTTCTCTTCCTTCAGGCTGTGGATGAAGATTTTTTAAAACATTAGCCGGATTCTTGGGTGAATACAGAAATTCAGTTCTATGGCGGGGTGGAGGGCGGTAGGCAGTTCCTAGGGATGCGGACGTCCAGACAAAGCCTAGTGTTTAACAAGGGAATCGGGTGTGACATAGAAGGCAAACAAGGGTTTGTTTGTTGTTAACCGGCTTTGGAGTCAGATAAACCCATATTCAAGGCCTGCACCTACACTAGCTGTGCGGCCTGGAACACGTTACCTTTCTTTGCCTGTTTCCTCACCTGTAAATTTACAATAAGAGTACCTTTCTTCCGTAGGTGGCTCACATGAGGAGGAAATGAAACCATAGACGCGAAGCCCTGAGGACAGCGCCTGACTACCGTATAGTGATGTCTCGATAAATGACAGCTTCTGTGATTGCGTCATCGTCAGGGACGTTTTCGTCTCAGGCATCATCACCTTCCCAGTCTCCTGGATTCCCACTCAATACTCAGTTCTCTGGAAAACCCACGCAGACACTAAACAGCAAGAAAACATTCCCTGGCTTCCGTTCCAGGCTAAACAGTCTTACAATCACCACAAGGATAAAAACTGCCAGACATTCCCCAGTGGCTTCCAGAGTCTCCGGATGTCTCTTCATGACTGTCTCATTCTGTTCTGTGTCTCTAGGAAAAAATGAGGCTTCCTATCAGCAGCCCTGGAGGAGACCAGCTCCCACGTGTGCATGGAAGTCAAGAACAGAGGTCAGACTCAGAGGGCCCTTGGAAAGTGGCTCAGAGTCCTCCACGAGGTGCGTGTATACACACACAGCATTTGTAAAATACAGCAGCTGCGTTATTCCTGTTGTCCTCCAGGTATAAAGCATGGATATAAAATGTCACAGGAGAACTCTTTGAGAGCGTTTGGAGACTATTTCTTTTCACAATATTAAGAACAAAAAGATGTTGACATTTTTTACTGCTCCTTTCAGCTTTCCTTATTTTGAAGTCAGGGCTTCAAGTCCAAGACCAAGGAGCCAGTCGGGGCGGGGGGTGGGGTGGGGGCGAGTTCACATAGTCCTGTGAGATGCTTCCATCTAGTGGCCAATGTGAGCACTACAGTAGGAGGCTGACTGCCCTTTGTCCCTCAAGTTCTAGGTTATTTGGCAAACCTGTGACCTGTCCTTCACCAACACTCCCACTAATTATACTGACTCCTCGGGGCTTAAATGAATCTTTTCTTTCCTCCATAGGAATAGTACAAATGAGCCATAATAAAACCCATAAACGCCTTTGGTTGAAGGATTAAGGAGTTTTGTTTGTTTGTCTGTTTTGGACAAATGTTTGGGTGGAAAGTAAAGCCAGCCTTTTAATCTGTACACATTGGAAGTATTGCTAGAAGTACAAATCCACTCTTTTAAGATATGAGAGGAAAGTGTATATTGTATGAATTCTGTGACTTCACAGGAAGAGAAACACAAATCTTTCTTTCACGACAAATCTTGAAGACACGTTACGTGATCGACACATTGCAGGTCATTTCCTCCATGTATGGAAAGCGTGATGGGGGCTTCGCACGTGGCATCCCGCAGTCCTCACAACAGCACTGCAAGCTCTGTTCACGCCCACCCAACGGCTCAAAGAGCTCCAGTCACGAGGCTACTAGGTGAGAACTCAGAACCAAGGGTACAGTCCCCCTAAGGCCGACTCCCCTGCAGTCCTGTGGGCTGCGTCCCCTTAGCCGCAGACAGCATCTGGCACGTCACAGCTATTCAACACGTGTCCATGCGTGAATGAACGAATGAATGAATGAATGCGTCCTGCAGCGAAGCTCTTCCTCCCGGGGCACACAACCAGACCGCATTTTTTTATCTCCTTTGCGGTTAACGTGATCCGGCAACCAAATTCTGGCCCTTGGAAGCATTACCTCCAGGCCTGGCTGATGAAAACCTCCCCTGTGGGACCCTCCTTTCCTTTCCCCCTCTGCCGGCTGAAAGGAGGGGAGTCCCAGAACCTAAAGGAGCGTGGGGCGCCTACAAGGGCTGAGATCCCTGAGTGGCTTCATGGAGCAGAGTCCCCGCCCCCGCCCACCCGCTGGACTGTGACCCAGTGAGAAATCAAGGGCTCTGTGGAAGCCACAGAATCTGAGTCCTCCCAGACCAGTAAGACTCCAAGGCAGTGCTTTTGAAGTTATAAACACTGCTTTTTTTTTGTACAAGAAAGACATCCTACATTGCAGTCATTTTAACTTAAAGCTCTCACGCCTGAATAAAGCACTCTAGCTCTACGTTTATAATTAATTCACACTCTCACGGGAGAGTTAAGATAGCATGTTTCATGAACTCAAGCACCATCCGTTATTTTTAAGATCTGGGCTCTGACCATGACTCAGCAGAGGAAATCACTTCTTTGATGACACATCAACCCACAGGATGGGGGAGGAGACAAAGCACAAGGTGGGGGATGGCTGTGTTCACACCGACAGAGCCCCCCAACCCTGAGGTGGGGAGCCCCGCTGGTTACCTTGGAAACGCAGGCACACACGGGGCGGGGCATTGTATTTCCATCAAAGCCACTTCCACTCTGTAACATACATGTACGTGGAGCTTCTCCTTTTGCATTTGCCCACTTACCTCTCTGGTAGGTTTCAAGGCATCCACTGATATGTTTTTCCCTTTCTAATGGTTCTGACAAGGAAATAGGTTCTGTTCGATATGAGTCACCGAGAGAGCTGTCATTTGCCGCTAATGTTCCTGTGTCATCCGCCAGCGACTTTCGGGGGCATCCTTGTGTTGGATTCGAATTAGAAATGCACCCGAACCAAGCGGAGAAAGCGGCTTGGTGTGGTGGTGGTGGGATGAACTGGGAGATTGGGATTGGCATGGATACACTGATGTGTATAAAATGGATGACTAATAAGGAAAAATATATTTAAAAAAAAGAAAATTATACCATTGGAATTTCTTTGTTTTCAAAATCATATACCTGGGGATCATTCTTAAATAAGGAATCGGACCAAAACAAGAATAACAACAGGAATTCATCAGTGAGCAGAGAGTGTTAGGGATCTCGTCCCCCACACTCACCAGCTGACCACACCGTGGCATCCCAAAACATGTGGCCTCTCTCTGACCTCAGAAACCTTCTGGGGCTTCCCCATTAAACTCTGTTTAGTGTCCTCACCATTCAACCATCCACCTGTCACATGTGGACAGAACCTGTTGGCCGCTCTTAGATTCACTGCAGGCTTGTTTTCTGTCTCCCACGCCAGCCATGGAGCTGGCCAAATAGGTCCCTTCTGCGTGTGCTTTTGAGGGAAATTTTCACAAGCGATTGATTCACATCACCGTGAACAGACCTCCAAACCTCAGCACTGTAATCAGTTACCCAACAGCCCTTGGAAACTTTGTTTTGGAAGTCGGAAATTTTCAACTATTCATTATCAGTAGAAATGAAAGACGAGAAATGGCATTACTGCTGAGAGAGGACATTATCTGTGAATGGATGAGGACTGAAAACTTCAGGAGAGTCCACATGGAATCAGTGTTGTCAGGGTTAAAAAATAAGTCCCAAAAGGCTTTCACCTGACCCTTAAGAATAAAATTACAAAAAGTGAAAAAAAAAAAAGAAATGCACCCGAGAAGAGAAATTTCATAGAGAAAGACTGTATTTCCATTAAGGCATAGGAGTATGAAATTCAAATACAATACCATTCTTTAACACTTGACAAAATTATTTTAACATTTACCTGAGAAAATAGACAGTTGAGAATAGGTAGGAAATTTTGGCAGAGAAGAAAAGTGAAGGAGGAGTTGCCTAATTAAAATCAATTTAAAGACAAATTAATTAAAACACTGTGGTGATGACATGATAATAAATACATAGATCACTGGAACAGGAAAAAATGGTTATAAAATGGGCCCTCAAATATTTAAGATATTAGTGTATTATATTTATTTTTTTTAATTTATTTTAGTTTTGGCTATATTGGGTCTTTGTTGCGGTGCGCGGGCTTCTCATCGCGGTGGCTTCTCTTGTTACGGAGCACGGGCTCTAGGCGCGTGGGCTTCAGTAGCTGTGGCACGTGGGCTCAGTAGTTGTGGCTCGCGGGCTCTAGAGCACAGACTCAGTAGTTGTGGCTCACGGGCTTAGTTGCTCCGCGGCATGTGGGATCTTCCCGGACCAGGGCTCGAACCCGTGTCCCTGCATTGGCAGGCGGATTCTTAACCACTGTGCCACCAGGGAAGCCCCTATTATATTTATTTTTTAAATAACAGATCAATGAGGAGGAGATGGAGTGTGTGACAAATAATATTTTTTTAAATGGTCAATTATTTGGGGAAAAATTCTTCTTACCTCTTCTCGTACAGCAAAATAAACCCCAAATTCATTGAAGAATTTAAAGTGAAAGCATTAACAAGAGCTAGAAAAATATAATGGTGAC
Source organism: Orcinus orca (assembly GCF_937001465.1). Lineage (NCBI taxonomy): Eukaryota > Metazoa > Chordata > Mammalia > Artiodactyla > Delphinidae > Orcinus > Orcinus orca. The sequence continues at coordinate 30,862,294 of NC_064559.1, forward strand.
TATTTATACACGCTGAGGATAGGATAAGATTTTCTAGACATAAAATTTATGGAAAGGGAAAAATGGAATAAAATACTGATCAATTTTGACCTCATAAAATTTTAAGTGACTGTATTTCAAAGATATAATAAGCAAAATTAAAAGGCAAACCAGAAATTGAAAACTATTTGCAATACATATGACAGAAGTTTAATATACTCATAAATCTACTAAACAAACTGAAATAAAAACAAACCAAAATGAAACAAATAAAAACCCACTAATGCCTTCACAGAAAAATGAGCAAAAAGTGTAAACAATTTCTTCACAAAAGAAACAATATAGGGCTTCCCTGGTGGCACAGTGGTTGAGAGTCCGTCTGTCGATGCAGGGGACGCGGGTTCGTGCCCCGGTCCGGGAGGATCCCACATGCCGCGGAGCGGCTGGGCCCGTGAGCCATGGCCGCTGAGCCTGCGCGTCCGGAGCCTGTGCTCCGCAACGGGAGAGGCCACAACAGTGAGAGGCCCGCGTACTGAAAAAAAAAAAATTTTTTTTACTCCTAAAAAATGCTAACCATCATCTGAGCCTTCAGCGAATTCTAATACTTTTGCTGATGGAGGGTCTCGCCTTGACATTGACGGATGCTGGCGAATCAGGGTGCTGGTTGCTGAAGGCTGCTCACACATCTTCTGACCCCTCACACCCTCAAGACCTACAATCTTGTCCCCACTCACCTTCCCCTCGTCCGCTCCGTCCCTGCACCGCCTCTGTGCTCCTTGTGGCTGGGGGCAGCCCCTGGCCCCCCCTCCTCCTGGAGGGAACGGTGCCTGCTTTCCCGACCTCCATGCTGCCCTGATCTCCTCTTCACCCTCTCGCCCGCCCTCCTGGGGGCCTCCACTCCCCACCCCCATCCACAGCCATGTCCACCCCTAGAGGTGGGAGGAGCCCCGAGGGCAGGGATGCTGGGCCTGACACCGCAGGCACGTGGTTCAGGCTGGCTACTGGGTGCTGACGGGAGAAAAGGAAGAGGGGTCAGGAGGCGGGTGGGGAGAGAGGGAGGAGGGCAAAGAAGGAGCTGGAACCAAAAGGCAGCAGGACGCTCCAGGTTTTCTGTTTGTTTCTTTTTGTTTGTTTCAGGGTTTTTTTGGCTTTTAGGTTTTGGGGTGTTTTGTTTGTTTGTTCGTTTTTGCAGCTAAAGACAGAGGACTGATAGACTCTGACCTCCATGTTTGGATTGTTTGATGCCTAGTCTTGGTTCTTTAAAAATACAAGAAGGGGCTTCCCTGGTGGCGCAGTCGTTGAGTCCGCCTGCCGATGCAGGGGACACGGATTCGTGCCCCGGTCTGGGAAGATCCCACATGCCGCGGAGCGGCTGGGCCCATGAGCCATGGCTGCTGGGCCTGCGCATCCGGAGCCTGTGCTCCCCAATGGGAGAGGCCACAACAGTGAGAGGCCTGTGTACCGCAAAAAAATAAATTAATTAATTAAATTAAATTAAAATACAAGATGGACTTCCCTGGCAGTCCAGTGGTTAGGACTCAGTGCTTTCAGTGCAGTGGCCTGGGTTCAGTCCCTGGCCGGGGAACTAAGATGCCGCAAGCCGCGGGGCACAGCACCCCCAAATAAATAAATAATAAATAAAGTAAAAATACAAGAAAATGGGACTGGGTGAGGGGAAGCATGGAAGAGGAAGTCTTGGAGATGCAGGTACTTACAGCCAGCCGCTCTCGACCTGCTGAAGGTACTCAGCGAGAGAGCAGACAGCACTTAGTTCAGCCTCCCTCCCAGGCAGCAGCTACCTACCAGACACTCAGCTGGACAGGCCCCTTGTGTTTGCGGTAGAAGGAGGTCTAACCCGCTGGCTTCCTGCTCCCGTCGTCACGAAACTACGTTTGCCTCCATCCAGCTCATTCCTTTCAAGTTTTCTAATCAATTTAGTGAGATTCAAAAGCACGTATGATTCCTTCAGACGTACAAAGTGACATATTCCACCATTATTCATTGACGATCCGTTTGTGGTAGCAAAACAACCCAAATGTCAATTAATGAGGGATTTGTTAACTAAGTTATGGCTCAAACAAGGGGATGCCATGCAGCCATAAAATGGAACCAGGAAGCTCTTTGTGAACTGACTTGAAGATGATTTCGAGATAATGTTCCATGAACAAAGTAGAGTGTCTCTAGAATGCGCTATTTGATTAAAAAAGAGAAAAATTTAAAAATGTATGCATATGCTTATAGATGCATAAAATATCTACTGAAGGACCCATAAGAAACTGCGAATCTGGGTGGCTGGGGTACAGGATGGGAAGAAGGCTTTTTAATCGGATGTTATTGGGCACCTTTTGGATTTCAAACCGGGTGAACGCGTTGCCTCGTCAGGAAATAAATTAGATTAAAACCTTCATTAGTGACACTGTAAGTGGTTTTGTCCAGAGACTGTGCACAGTGATCACACAGACACAGCCCCCGCTCGCTAGGAGCCTGGGACAGAATGAACTCAGTGCCAGGAGAGGACCCCACAAAAGCCACCCCCCCCAAAAGGAGCCTCCCAGCAGGTCAGGGTGGCGTCCCCAGAGCATGTAGCCTCCGCGACCCAGAATGCTGACCTCTGCCTGCCTTGTGGTCCCTCCGGACTTTTGGGTGTTCACGTGTCGCGAATTATTGCAGGTTTATTTTCTTTCAATTACGACCTGCCCTGTTCTGATTCGTACTTGTAAAAGGAATGTGTGTAGCACGCGGTCTTTAAGCAGGAACTGGATTCGTCTCAGCAGGAGCGGTGAAGGCAACACCTCGGAGCCGGCTCCCCGTCTGAGTTTTCCTATCTGTTGTCACCAGGCTACAAGGCACTGAAGCTGGGAGAGTCTGCGGATTTACAGCGGCAGTTAAAGGAACATTATTGGGGTCTTGCTTCCTTCCCACCCAGGTGCTCTCAAACGACCCTACCATCCTCAAACCTCAGGAAAAATCTAAATTAACTAGGATTTTTATTCTACTCCTGCATCAGGGGGAAAGAAGCTCGTTAGTGTGAGAAATGGTTTACTAAATGATGCATTAAAACACACTCAGCTTTTTGTTTGGGTTCTGCTGACACTTCATCCTCCGCCAACTCACCTACTCCTGTTACATCACCAGTGAAAATTAATATTCCGGGTGATGCTGAGCCTGCGAGGCCGAAACCGCCGAAGAAAGACCTGCTTGTGTACCTCGTATGAAGACACTGAAGTCGTAGTTTAAAAAATGCTTTAATGCCAGACACAGAAGGACAAATATCACATGACATCGCTTACATCGCTTATATCTAAAAAAAAGGGCACAAATGAACTCATTTACAAAACAGAAGTAGAGTCATCGATGTAGAAAACAACCTTATGGTTACCAGGGGAGGGATAAATTGGGAGATTGGGACTGACATATACACACGACTATACATGAAATAGATAACTAATAAGGACCTGCTGTACTGCCCAGGGAACTCTACTCAGTACTCTGTAGTGGCCTACATGGGAAAGGAATCTAAAAAAGAGTAGATATGTATATATATAACAATCACTTTGCTGTACACCTGAAACTAACACAACATTGTAAGTCAACTATATTCCAATAAAATTTTTTTAAGTAATAAAATTTAGGTGTGTTTATTACATTAAAAACGTAATAAACAGGAAAGAATTCATGAAATATAAAATATTAAATGAGAAAAGCAAGATGCAGCATGCTAAAACCTTGTGTGTGTGTGTGTCTGTGTGCGTGTACCAAAAAAATTAAAATTACCGGTGGCATAGTGGTTGAGAATCCGCCTGCCAATGCAGGGGACACGGGTTCGAGCCCTGGTCCGGGAAGATCCCACATGCCGCGGAGCAAATAAGCCCCTGCGCCACTACTGAGCCTGCGCTCTAGAGCCTGCGAGCCACAACTACTGAAGCCCACACTCCTAGAGACCGTGCTCTGCAACAAGAGAAGCCACCGCAATGAGAAGCTCGCGCTCGGCAACAACGAAGAGTAGCCCCCGCTCACCCCAACTAGAGAAAAAGCCCGTGCGCAGCAACGAAGACCCAACGCAGCCATTAAAAAAAAAAAAAATTAAAACTTTAGAGCAGTTATTATTTCTGTGCAGTAAGGACTATAGATGATATTTATTTTCTTTACTTTCTCAATTTTTCTTCCATTTTTACAAATGAGCCTTATAATATTTTCATAAGCAGATCCAAAATATCTGAGCTTTAGAGAAATGTACTTCATTCAGCATACTCTACGAAGGCACGACATGGGGGCCATAAGTTTAGCAAGACTTCCAGCAGCTCCAGAAGGGTGACTCCGAAATATTCAATTTGCTAGACCCCTGTGTCCCCTGCATCGGCAGGCAGACTCTCAACCACTGCGCCACCAGGGAAGCCCGACCTGATAATTCTTAAGTCGAATAAACTCACTGGCCCAAGATTGCTGTTGGTAGATAAGCTGATCTACCATTTGAACCTCAGCCTCATGTATTTTCAGATTGACTAGAGTTGCACCTAACCCTTTGTATCTCCACCTGAGCCCAATTTGCACTGCAGCTATGACCAGATCTTAGCTAATCAACCTAGACACCCCTACACATTACAAGTCAAAGCAAAGGAGAGATGTTTGCCCTAAACTCTCTCACTTATAGAATTTGGCTAACATTTACGGAATCCAAACATGATATAATTTTGTGCCTGGGGAATTTTGGATAGTATTGTCTCAGAAAATAAAGATGGTGGAAGTCCTTGACTGAAAAAAAAAAAAAAAAAAAAGCAGACACAGGCCACGTGGGCTCTGCCCCCTGCAAATTCTCACGTGCCTCCGAAGCTCAGTGTAAATACGCAGGGAACTTTGTTTTTAAAACATTCAGTAAAGGTCAGAGAGGAAGACACCTGGAGATTCTCTGACTGCCTGGGGTTACCAGCGCTGCACGTGTTTCTTGCTCTGGGTCAGAGCGGGTGGAACCCACACTTTCCAGAGCAATGTGGCACGGACTATGGAAATCCAGGGAGGATCTTAAAGAAAATTCACATCTCCTCCTGTTTCAACAGGTCTCCGTTAACTAACGAGTAGAAATGGTGAATTCGTGCCTCCTTGGGACAAGAAGAGGATGACCCTAAGCTCTCAGGTCGGGCAGGAAGTCAGATTATTTTCCTATTTATTTTATTTAAGTATAGTGGATTTACAATATCGTGGTAGTTTCAGGTGTACAGCTTCAGACTCTTTTCCATCATAGGTTATTACAAGATATTGAGTACAGTTCCCTGTGCTGTACAGTAGGTCTTTGTTGGTTATCTATTTAATATAGAGTGGTGTGTATCTGCTAATCCCAAACTCCTAATTGATCCCTCCCCTTCCCCCTTCGCCTTTGGGAACCATAAGTTTTTTTTCTATGTCTGTGAGTCTGTTTCTGTTTTGTTAATAAGTTCATTTGTATTATTTTTTAATTTTTATTTATTTTTTTAATTTTATTTTTTTGTTGAAATATAGTTGATTTACAGTGTTGTGTTAATTTCTGCTGCACAGAAAAGTGATTTGGTTATACATATATATGCATTCTTTTTCTTTTTTTCTTTTTTTTTTGCGGTACATGGGCCTGTCACCGCTGTGGCCTCTCCCGTTGCGGAGCACAGGCTCCGGACGCGCAGGCTCAGCGGCCATGGCTCACGGGCCCAGCCGCTCCGCGGCATGTGGGATCTTCCCGGACCAGGGCACGAACCCGTGTCCCCTGCATCGGCAGGCGGACTCTCAACCACTGCGCCACCAGGGAAGACCTGTATTCTTTTTTTTGAATTCTTTATCACAAGATACTGAATATAGTTCCCTGTGCTATGCAGTAGGACCTTGTTGTTTATCCATTCTCTATATACTAGTTTGCATCTGCTAACCCCAAACTCTCAGTTCTTCCCTCCCCCTCCCTCCCTCCCCCTTGTCAATCATAAGTCTGTTCTCTATGTCCGTGAGTCTGTTTCTGTTTTGTAGATGAGTTCATTTGTGTCATATTTTAGATTCCACAAATAAGTGATGTCATACGGTATTTGCCTTTGTCTGACTCGCTTCCCTTAGTACGATCATCTCTAGGTTCATTCATGTTGCTGCAAATGGCGTCATTTCATTCCTTTTTACACGCACCCCAGTGTTCATAGCAGCACTCTTCACAATAGCGAAGACACGGAAGCAACCTAAGCGCCCATCGACAGAGGAATGGATAGAGAAGATGCGGCACATACACAATGGAACATCACTCAGAAACTCTGGCTTTAGCAAGACCCCTGGCGATTCGTGCGGCCCTGCAGCTCACTAGCGCTGGTCTCCGCAAGCGGCCTCCACAGCCCCATCTCAGAGGTCCTTGCAATGAGGGTGGAGTTTGCAGAGCCAAGAGGACCACTGATTTGCCCGGGATCACACGGAAAGACGCAGAGCTGGAAGCAAAACTCAGGTTACCGACACCTTCCTTCTCTTACACCGTCTTCGATGACTGATGACCCAACCTGCTTTTTCCCTTTGCCCCTGAGGGAGCCTCTGCTGGTTCACAGCCAGGTTCCAGGTTCCGGGTCCCTGGAGCAAGAACAACAGACACTAGCACTCAGAGAAACTTGAAAGCTTGCGGCTCTAGGAAGCGGGGGTGGGGAGCGGGGGTGGGGGGGCGGAGGGGGAGGGGGTCGCCATTAAGAAGCAAAAGGTTTGGGGAGGATAGAGACGGAATAGGACAAAAGTGAAGAAAAGCTTAGACTTTGGATTTTGGTATCTGCTTATTTACCCTTCTCTTCTGTGCAAAACTTGACAACTTAGAAAGCTCTCGGATTCTATCAAATAAGATAAAACAAGATTAAATCCCATCCTGGATGCCTGAGTCTTTTCACTTTAGGGCTTCGCCTAAGTTCTGACCCAAAGGCGGTCACTGATGGTGGAAATGCCAGCACTAGGTGAGGCCACTTAGAGAGAGATTTGCGGAGCCGCCCGCCTCCCGCCACCGTGATCACAGCTCCTGGGGGCACGGTCTCTCTTCAGAAGCCAGCATCAGCCCAGGAGCTGCCGTTTTTGAACTTGGGAAGCTGGAGGGGGCATTTCTTGAAGAACCACTTGAGGAGCCGTGAAGTGTCAGGGAAGAGACGGCCGGGCACTCCAGGCCTCCACCGGAAACAGCACTGGTTACCCTAAAGCTGCCTCATTAACTGGGGCCCTGCCTTTCCTCTACACAAATCTATTCTGAAGTTAGCTTTATAGACCAAAAAGCAAAGGCAAACCTCCGGAGTTCTCCGGTTCCCATTTTGCGCGCTTTCGTGTAAAGGGCTTCTTTTGTGCCAAAAATCCCTGCAAAGATCTCTTCCGCAGACCTCTTCCCCAAATGCTTCCATAAGACCGCGTACTTACGGCTCAAGGAACATCCAGGAGCCAAGGCTCTTTGCATAAATCACTAGGAACTTTAAAGGAGACCATTCCTGCTGTGAGGATTTAGAAAATACCTAGTGAGTAAAAAACTCTATTACGTCACAGTGTGTGCATTTTCCAACAATTACTACCAGGATTATGTTTGGGGGCTGGCAGATTAAAAAGTGTCAGCCCCAATACTTCAAGTTCTTCTAAAGAGAAAGACAAGAAAACCAGTCACTGAGACGTCAGCCTCCTATCTGTCGAGTCAACTGCATAAGTGCCATTGCGCTTATTCTAAATCCTTCCGTGATGAGATGCAAAGCAAAACCAAAACAAAACAAGAAAGGCAGAAACATGAACCGTTACTGTTACAGAAACCAGTGAACTTTCTGATAATTGCGTGTATACTTTGGAGGCAAAGAGGCTAAACTAGAAAATTCTAAGCATATGTAAAATAGGGCATGAACCTTTCGGAAGGGCTCGTGTGTTTCTGGACCAAGGTCCAAATGTATCCAGGTGTCACCAGACACATAGTAGCTTCGCTCACTGACAGCGTTTCTTGGAAATATCACATGAACTTTAATTAGACTTGACATTTTGTATGTATTTCCCAGCAGCGTTTGCTGAGCATCAGGCCATGGGCATAAAACATATGAAAGTTCAACAACTCTTCAATGCCAAAGTAGCAATGCATTTGCAAGAGGCGTGTGGTCAAGGTTTTAGACCCGGATGGGAGTAATTCCTATAAACCTGAAAACGTCCTTATGATGATCTAAAGCAAGTGAGCGCAAAAGCATTCCTCCTAATGATGGGCTGCAGGAGGCCCAGCCCTGTTGTAGGAAAAAGATCAGGGGCCAAGGAGCACGTTTGCATCTCAGCAGACGTCAAGGGGAGGAGTTTAAGGTGTATCTTGCAACAGACAGGGTAATGGAAACTTTCCTCTGTCCTCCCAGAGCCCGGGAGGTCGTCTCGTCCCCACCAGCCGAGTGCCAGTCAGCTGGTCACCTGCCGGAGCTGGTGGAAGCCATACTCGTGCCAATCAGCTTGGGGGGCTCTGGACGCCCTGCACCCCCACGGCTCTGACCAACGGCACCTCCGGGCTGACCTGGACATAGGGAAGCCAGGCCTGGAGAGGTCAAGGCCTGCGTGTGGCCCTGGGTTCCACAGTGGCTGAGGGGGGCGCTAGAGGTCAGAAGGGACCCCCCCCGGCCCCCCGCAGAGCACTCCCCAACCTAGACCCTTTCCGGAGACGAGATGCGGTCCCCTTCCTGTCCCACGCTGCCCTGGCCGCCGTGCTGACTGTCTCGGACCCGAGGAAGACACTGCTCTGCCCGCAGCCCTCTCCTTCCTGGGATGATGGCTCAGGCAACAGGGGACGGTTCAGAGAGGAGACCCCCAAACTTCCAGAGCCCCACGCCGGAGGCTGACGGAGCCCAGCTGCGGTGCCGTGCGCGGGGGCAGGGCTGGGGGCCGCTCCATTCTGGAGCTGCACGCCTCTCTGCCTGGCCTGATGGCCACGCACGTCTGTCAGGTTGAGCCTCCTCGGCTGCCCACCTGCCCCCCAGAGGTTCGTTAGGGCCCTTTGGGTTATGAGTGACGGAAGCACAATTGCCTCGTGGAACTGAGAAGTCCAGAGGAGCAAACCCTGTTCAGACACAGCTGGATCTGATATCATCAGGCCTCCGCCCTTTCCTTCTCTCTCCAGCCACCCCCGACCCCTTGGGCAGGCACAGGTCACGTGACCACCCCTGTGGTCACTACAACGGGCCACCCATCCGAACCACACGGTCTAGAGCCGGGAGGAAGCAGTTCACCACACGCACCATGGATGCTGGACAGACAGGAAAACAACTAACAAGCTGTTCACTACACGACGGGGGAGGCTGAGACCGACGGCTCCCCTCCCTCGGCCACCTGACCGACCCCCATCAGACTCCGAGGGGAGAAGTACCCCATGGATGCCAGGTCGTCAACAGATTTGCTGGGAAGGAGCTTGACGGCTATGAAACTCGTTCAGAGGTGCCGTGCGGTTTTAGATTTCTAAACCTTGAAGGGTGACAATCGTTCTTTTTTATTCTGTCCACGTTGGTTCACATCTGACGTTCCCAAGGCTCCTGACGGGTGGACGGGACCCATCGTGCCTAGAAAGCGGTCACCGTTTCAACCGCAGCAAAATCAGGCAACAAGCGAGTCGTGACTCCCGGGGGTGGAAGTAGCCGGGCGGCGGCTGTGGGTCACTTCCATGCAGTATTTCTTCCGAGTCCTTCTACGTGGCATCTCCACCCCCGAGGCAGGGTTGCACGGGGGCTTCCCACCGGAGCACGGGGTTCAAATCCCGGCCCTGCCCGGTGGCAGCCACGGCGCCTGTCCGCCTTCTCGTGTAGGCGGAGGTGAGGTCGATGGGATCCTCGTGAGGAGGAACGGCCGGGGTCTGCCTGGTTTAAGGGCTGTGGGCCCTCTGTGAGCAGGGCTGTCAGAGGCGGTGAGAGGCTAAGAAGAGGCCCCGTCATTTCCGTGGGCAGCCTCGCCAGGCTCTCAGGCCCCGGGTCCCCCTTCTGTCTCTCCTGGACCCGGTAGAGCGCTGCCCTCTGGGGTTTGCGACAGGAAATTCAGGCTTCTTGACATGATGGGGAAAAGAGCAGGGGCCGAAGGTCACCTGGGTACCCAGCCCCGACAGGTGATTGGTTTAGTGTGAAGGGAGCTGTGCTCTCCAGCCTGTCAGCAAGCCTGTGAATCGAGATGAAGACCTCGCCGTAGCCGAGGGCTCTGCTCTGCCCGGGGTGGTGACCCTGCGGTCTCACCGCCCTGAGCCGGGGGACCAGACGCCTCCGAGTCCACGCCCGGCCTCGGTCACGTCCCCGAGGATGGAGGCCCCGCACATGCCAAGGAGCGGCCCCGCGCTCGGGGGATGGGGGCAGAAAGAGCACAGGAGAAGGACGACTCTGCTCGCCTCCGCCGCCCCGCCCCGCAAGCGCCGGCCACCTCTGCCATGGCCACTCCCGGAGGGAACCGGAGGCCCTGCTCAGCCGAGGGGCCAGGACCCCCTCCACGCGCCCCCTCCCCACCACCCGGTCTGCTCTGGAACGGGATTCGGAAGCATCCGAGGCTCCACAGGCTGAGGGAGTCCAGAAACTCACAGATGAGACCCTCCCCCGCCCGCGTGCCCGGTCTGCAGATCCAGCTCCTCCGCGAGCCGCGGGGCAGAGGGCTGCTCCGGGAGCTCCCCAGCGGGTGGGCCGGGCAGCCCTGGACCCCCGCTGCCCCACGGCTCTTGGCGGGGACCCTCCCGGGAGGCAGCCACGTGGTGGGGTACCCGCAGCGGAAGCTGCGCGTGTGTGCACGTGCGCACGCGCGTGTGTGTCTGTGTGCGCATGTCCATGTGTCTGTGTGTGTCTGTGTGTGTCTGCGTGTGCAGGGCAGTGGAAAGCAAGTGCTGGTGGTCGAAGCACACCTCTCCTGGTGCTGACAGCGCCCTGGCGCTGGGCACCGTGACTTTCCCACGGCCTCTCTCCGTCCTGCAAGCAGACCAAAGGGCCTCTCTCCACCCCTCGGGGCTGCGCGGGGACAGGGGGTTCTCTCCCCACGTCCCGTCTCCTTCCTTCCTTCCTTCCTTCCTTCCTTCCTTCCTTCCTTCCTTCCTTCCTCCTTCCTTCCTTCCTTCCTTCCTTCCTTCCTTCCCTCCTTCCTTCCCTCCTTCCTTCCTTCCCTCCTTCCTTCCCTCCTTCCTTCCTTCCTTCCTTCCTTCCTTCCTTCCTTCCTTCCTTCCTCCCTCCCTCCCTCCCTCCCTTCCTTCCTCCCTCCCTTCCTCCCTTCCTCCCCTCCCTCCCTCCTTCCTTCCCTCCCTCCCTCCTTCCTTCCTTCCTTCCTCCCTCCCTCCCTCCCTCCCTTCCTCCGCAGACCCTGCCCTTCCCCTAAGGGACCACACTCTTCTCTCCCGCCCCGCCTGGGCTCACCCAACGTCGAGTCCCCAGGGCCCCTCACTGCCCCAGGACTTGCTTGGCTTCGGCATGTCCTGGGGTCTCTGCTCACACATCTCCACCCCAGTGAGGCCTTCCTTAACCACCTGGCAGAGAGCACAACCCCTCTCCCACCAGGCCAGCACTTTCCAGCCCCTTTAATCGATTTGATTTTCTCCACTGCCCCGTCATCATCCGATACAATATACACAGATCTGTGATATAAAATGTATAACAGCTCGCTGTTATGAAATTAGGATTCATTTTAGATTTATTCAATCACATTTTTAGAAGCTTATTGCTTTCAGTTTCTAAAATTATACATATAAATTTTACAGTCCCATTCAGCATTTAAATGTTATTAGGGTCAAAAGCTTTCGGCTAAAATCAAGTGTTATTCAGAACCATCCACAACTGTATTAGCACTGAACAGTTTCATGGTCAGTTTCAGATGATTTCACGTGCTTGAACTACATTAGAAACATTAATAGACTCCGAAGGATGTGCAATATTGGGATGTCCATTCGTATTCTCGTTCTGCGCTAAATAGAAAACCCTCAGAGGAATGGATTTTCTTTGCATGAGCTGGCCATATGCCATCTTGCATTTGGCCCGAGGTGCAGATTTGAGGCCTCAGCCAGGAAGAGCCAGGCCCACAGCAGCATCGAGATTCCCCACACCGGGGCCGAGGGGCGGGGCCCCAGAGGGGAGGGAGCCTCACAGGGGCGGCCCAGCCCAAGAGCCTGTCCCAGCTGCCTGAGATGACAGAGCACAGGATCCCGCCATCAGGACTGGAAGGAATGTGGATGTCATCTCAGTTGCAACAAGATACCCACTGCCTTCGAGATAAGGAGTGATTTTTAAAATCTTTCTGAAAAGATTGGTGTGAGGTTTATTATTTCTTTTCCACCCAGGCTGCGCAAGTGTGGAATCTTAGTTCCCTGACTAGGGATCAAACCTGTGCCCCCTGCCGTATAAGCCGCGAGTCCTAACCGCTGGACCGCCAGGGAGTGCCGGTGTGAGGTTCAAAAGTAAGCCCTTTCGGGGCTTCCCTGGTGGCGCAGTGGTTGAGAGTTCGCCTGCCGATGCAGGGGACGTGGGTTCGTGCCCCGGTACGGGAGGATCCCACATGCCGCGGAGCGGCTGGGCCCCTGAGCCATGGCCGCTGAGCCTGCGCGTCCGGAGCCTGTGCTCCACGACGGGAGAGGCCACAACAGTGAGAGGCTCGCGTACCGCAAAAAAAAAAAAAAAAAAAGTAAGCCCTTTCTACTTTGAGAAGGGGCCGTGAGTTTCAGTCTCCATGGCGACGGTGGTGCCGAGGCTCCTACAGGAAAACTTCACCCGGGGTGTCATCGGGCCAATGAGGGTCCCGCGGCCCAGGTGGTACCTCCTTAGCCCAGGGCCCTCTAACTGCTTTGCTTCCCTAGAGCTCATTGAAAAGTGAGCTCTGCCCTTTTTTGGTGCAGTTGCATTAAAATATCGTGATGAAAATAAGGACCATTTATTGAAAGAACCACTGAATTAGTGGGTCTTATCTTTACCTGCACAGTAGAAAATATCTACGAAGCTTTAAAAATGTATTCTTGGGTGGACTTGGAGGGCATTATGCTAAGTGAAATCAACCAGAGAAGGACAAATACTGTATGATACCACTTACATGTGGAATCTAAAAAATGCAACAAACCAGTGACTATAACAAAAAAGCAGTAGAGTCACAGATACAAGAACAAACTAGTGGTTACTAGTGGGGAGAGGGAAGGTGGGGACAATATAGGGGTAGGGGAGTAAGAGGTACAAACTACTGTGTATAAAATAAATAAGCTACAAGGATACAGTGTACAACACGGGGAATACAGCTGAAGTTTTAGAATAACTGTAAATAGAGTATAACCTTTACAACTGTGAATCACTATACTGTACACCTATAACATATAATATTGTACATCAACTATACCTCAATAAAATTTTTTTTAAAAAACATTTATAGGGACTTCCCTGGTGGTGCAGTGGTTAAGAATCCAACTGCCAATGCAGGGAACACGGGTTCGAGCCCTGGTCTGGGAAGATTCCCACATGCCGCAGAGCAACTAAGCCCATACGCCACAACTACTGAGCCCGCGAGCCACAACTACTGAAGCCCGTGCGCCTGGAGTCCATGCTCCGCCACAAGAGAAGCCACTGCAATGAGAAGCCCGCGCACGGCAACGAAGACCCAACGCAGACAAAAAAAAAAAAAAACATTTATAGACGTCCCCACTCCATGCCAATTAAATCAAAATCTCTGGTCTGGGAGTCAGGGCTCAGGGGTTAGTATTTTTTAAAAGGTCCCCAGGTGATGCTGACGTACAACCACAGCGGAGCCTCTCTCAGTGGTGAAGAGCAGAATGGCTGCATCCAGATCACTTGTGTTCATCATTTACCAGCTGTGTGACCTTGGGCAAGTCACTCAACCTTTCTGTGCTTTCCTTTTCTCAACTTTAAGATAGATATAATAATAATAGCCTAACTCATAAGGCTGTTGTGAGAACTATATGTGAGATAATGGATGAGTATACACTAAGTACTGATCATTGTGGACGATGCTTTTTGAGAGCCACCAGAAAATTCTTTCCGTGTCTAGTCAGAAGCAGTTCGGGGACGTCCACGGGACAGAACAGAGCCTCTTCTCTCCTGAGCAACAAAGGTAGCTACACATCCCCTGATTTGGGTTCCTGATTTATTTGAACCACTTATTGGTTCCTGTCGTTGGACTTCCTGTACCCTATTCCTCTGCCTAAACACGACAGTTCTCCTGAAGTCCAAAGTCTTATAGAAACTGTTAACAATTTATGCATTGCAACTGCTGCTTTGTTATCTAAACATGAGGTCAAGAGCAAGGCCCTCTGAGGACGCAGCTCCAGCCACCCAAAACAGATGGTGACGGACGGAGCCTTCCAGAGGCCACGCTTGCCCCACATATATTTACCTGGCAAGCAGCAGAATGAGCCCGTTTTGCTTTATGTGCAAAACTTTCCTCGCAGGCCAATCTTCTGGTGCCCCTGATGACATATTGCAAAATGAAATGAAAGTATCAAGAACAGTAATTTATTCCTGAAATACATCTTCCAAGAGGTATGGATATCTACTGCGGCCACCTCTCAGCCTGAACCTGAGCTGTCAGCCACATTAAATTACTTTCTAAATCAGAGGTAAACTTTGTATCATAAAATACCACTCACAGCCACATCAATCCAGCCTGAAATCTGCGTTACACTCTGAACTCCTGGATCCCACAGTTCACAGATGGACCAGCTGGGCCCTCTGTGCGCCTCGCCCTGATGGTGTATTACACTAATACATGACGGGGCCGCAGCTCGCCCTGCCGATCTGTAAGAGCGATGCTTCAGGGAGGCCCCCGCTCCCAGGAGGAGGGAGAGTTGGAGGCTCGTCAGGGGACTGCGCTGGTGCTGGACGGCTCCAACAAGGGCACCCCCCGGAGAGCACAAGTCCAGGTGAGCTTGGTGAAGCCTGTAGGGGGCCAAGAGAAGCCCCACTTGGACTCCAGGGGACCCTGTTCCCACCAGCCTCACCAGGCCTCCCGTCTGCAGCAGGTAAGGAGCCCATGCTTAACCACCTCTGTTGGGATTGTCTGTGTGTCTGCAGTTAACATTCATCTTTCTAGAGGCTTGAATGAAACCAAAGGCATACAGATGCTACTTTTACTTGGGGGAATATAGTACATTTTCATAACAAAATTGTTCAAGGAAATTGCATGAGGACCTTCCTTCTTTTCAATTTTTATTTATATTTATTTTATTTATTTATTTTTAGCTGCCTTGGGTCTTCGCTGCTGCACACGGGCTTTCTCTAGTTGTGGCGAGTGGGGGCTACTCTTTGTGGCAGTGCGCGGGCTTCTCATTGCGGTGGCTTCTCTTGTTGCGGAGCACGGGCTCTAGGTGTACGGGCTCAGTAGTTGTGGCTCGCAGGCTCTAGAGCACAGGCCCAGTAGTTGTAGCTCACGGGCTCAGTTGCTCCGCGGCATGTGGGATCTTCCTGGACCAGGATTCAGACCCGTGTCCCCTGCATTGGCAGGTGGATTCTTAACCACTGCACCACCAGGGAAGTCCTCAATTTTAAAATATTGAGCCATTCAGGAAACTGTAGATGTGTGCACCAAAAGACAGTTCAAGAATGTTCATGTCTGGGACTTCCCTGGCGCAGTGGTTGAGACTCCGTGCTCCCAATACAGGGGGCCCGGGTTCGATCCCTGGTTAGGAAACTAGATCCCACATGCATGCCACAACTAAGAGTGCACATGCCACAACTAAGAAGCCCTCAAGCCACAACTAAGAACCCAGAGCAACCAAATAAATGAATAAAACAAATTTTTAAAAAAAAATGTCCATGTCACCACTATTGTAATAACCAAAGCCAGGGGATAAGATGTCTATCAACGAGACACAGCATGGGGCACAGAGGAAGTCAATGTCAGCTGAGCACGGCGCCCACACAGGCTCTATGGCATCAGCACCAGCGCTTGCTTTTAGCTTACGAATCTATGAGCTGGTCTAGGCTGGATTCTGGGGGTCGGAGCCTCGGCACCACGTGCCTCTCATCCTTCTCCTAGGACCAGGCTGCATGTACCTGTCTCGTGGTGACAGCGGCAGTACAAGAGCTACTAAGCCCCAACTTCAAAGCACTTTTCCAAGACTGCGTATCATTCCTGCTAATGTCCTCTTAGCCAAAGCCAGTCAGACGGCCAAAGCCATGGCAGGGGGAAGGCACTGAAAGGTTACAGGCCCAAGGGTATGGCAGACGGGTGGGAGGGGGTGGGTGGGCAGCTGGCAACTTACCCACACATATGTTAAGTTGTGATATGGTCACACAGGGGAATACTATACAGCAGTGAAAATGGATGACCGGCTGCTAGTCACAAACATGACACCGAGCAGAAGTCAGACACTAAGGAACCCACAGGTGTAACGCCACCTGTATGAGGCTCAAACAGGCACAACTAACGATGGTGTTACAAGTAGGGCAGGGGGTCACCTTTCGGGGCAATGACAGGAGCGGGCATGAGGAGGGCCACTGGGTGTCTGTAATATTCTGCTCCTTTGCCTAGGTCGTGGCTACACTGATGTCTTCACATAGTGAAAATTCTTGTAGGACACGTGATTTGTGAATTTTATGTATCTGTCATGCTTCACTTAAAAAGTTGATCTGAAAAAAACTGAGCTTGCCAGGGAGGATGTCACGGCTAGGGCGGATAAAAAATGAGAAGACATTTAAAACGTGAATGCCTTAAAGTTTATGGTCCTCATCATGGTACCCAGAATGGCAGCAAGACAGCTCTCAGAGGGGCAAAGAAAGGAAGGGGCTTCCCACAGCGAGTAGGTGTCATCCTGCCCACCTACAGTCTTAAAAAAAATGCTTACTAATTATAGACTCAAATGAAACCAGGGAGGATCTGAATGTTGCAGTGGCATCTACACTCTCAGAGAACTGCATTAATTAGCAGAGAGACTAAAAATTCTGAAACAGGCTTGGGTTCTAACCTAGGCTCCACCCACTTCCTAACCCTATAACCCCAGGAGAATCACCCCCCACCCCAAGCGTCACTTCCTTCATCTTGGCTTGTAAGGATAACAACAGCATCTCCCTCGTAGAGTTATCTGATGATTACATGAGCAGCTGCATGTACACTGCTTTAGTTTAGTAACTGCCCACAGTAAACTCTCAACAAATGTGAGCTCTTGTCATCATCCATCCATCCACGCATCCATCCACCCACCCAGCCACCCACCCACTCACCCACCCATCCACCCATCCATCCATCCACCCACCCACCCACCCACTCACCCACCCATCCACCCATCCATCCATCCACCCACCCACCCACCCACTCACCCACCCATCCATCCATCCATCCACTTGTCCATCCATCCATCCACCCATCCATACATCCACCCACCCACCCACCCACTCACCCATCCATCCACCCGTCCATCCATCCATCCACTTGTCCATCCATCCGTCCATCCATCCATCCATCCATCCACGCATCCATCCACCCATCCATCCATCCATCCACCCACCTACCCACCCACCCATTCACCCATCCATCCATCCACTTGTCCATCCATCCGTCCATCCATCCATCCATCCATCCACGCATCCATCCATCCATCCATCCATCCATCCACCCACCCACTCACCCATCCATCCACCCGTCCATCCATCCATCCACTTGTCCATCCATCCGTCCATCCATCCATCCATCCACGCATCCATCCATCCATCCATCCATCCATGCACCCACTCACCCATCCATCCACCCGTCCATCCATCCATCCACTTGTCCATCCACCCATCCATCCATCCATCCATCCACCCACCCACCCACTCACCCATCCATCCATCCACTTGTCCATCCATCCACCCACCCATCCACTTGTCCGTCCATCTGTCCATTTGTCCATCCATCCACTTGTCCATCCGTCCATCCATCCACCCACCCACCCACTCACCCACCCATCCACTTGTCCGTCCATCTGTCCATCCATTTGTCCATCCATCCACTCGTCCTTCTATTCATCATCCAACCCTCTCTTCCTCCCTCTACCCCTCCATCTACTGAGATTTACAAAGAAGTGTGATATTTGGAGTTTATAAACTTGTATCTGAGGCCTAATTCTAATTATTTCTCACTGTGTGATTTTGGACAAATAGTTCAACTTCTCAAAATTTTTTGTTCATTCTTCTGTAAAATGGAGCTGAGTGCTTCTGTTTACATGATAGCCACTGTAAGAATTAAATGATTCACTAAACTCCCATCAGGCAACATACCTACTGATTGGAGCGATGAGGTTTATATGAAAAAGGGAAAGACACACCACAGTATGAAAATATAAAAGACCCATAAACCTTCTCACGCTTCAGACTCATACTTTCAACTTCCTATTGGACACCACGCCTTGGATGTGCCCAGAGAACTCAGATCAACAGATCTAAAACTAAGTTCATTACAGCTCCTCTTATGGGTTGAGCTGTGTCCCCCCCCCGCCGCAAATTCATATGTTGAAATCCTAACCTCCAGCGCCTGAGAATGTGACCCTTTTTGGAGAGAGGGTCCCTACAGAGATAATCAAGTTAAAATGAGAGGATTAAGGGAGGCCCCAATCCAATATGACTGTTGTCCTGATAAAAGGGAGAAATTTGGAGACAGACATGCACAAGCCTGTGGAGGGGAGGGGGGCGCAGGGGGCCTGGACCAGATCCTCCCTTTCAGCCTCAGGAGGAAGCAACCCGCTGACACCTGAACTTGGACTCTGGCCGCCAGACTGGGAGACACTCAGTTCCTGCTGTTTCAGCTGCCGGCTGTGGTACCTGTCACAGCAGCTGTGGTGAACGAGCCCACCTCCCCACACCCCCTCCTCTGGAGTTTCCTACCCCGGTCAGTGGTACCCACCCCACCTGGCTGCTCAGGCCGAACGTCTGGACAGCAGGCTTTTGCCTCCATTCCCTGGTCCTCCCTTTGCCAGGTCACCAAGTCTGGTCCGTTCCCCCCCCCCGCCCCCCGCGAACGTTTCTAGGACCCTCTCACTGTCTCCAGCTGCATCCGTGACCCTGGTCCAGGCATCCTGGAGATCAACTCTCAGCCGTTCCAACCCACGCTCTATCCCACACACAGAGGGATGCTCCACGAATCCAAATTTGAGATCACTTCCCAGCTTACAACGATTCAAGGGCCTTGCTACGGGGCCAGGCCTCTCCTGAGGTCCTTGTGAGGACGCTCCCGGCCTAGCCACCCCCCCACCCCGCTCAGCCCCCCGCAGCAGCCCAGCCCCACTGGTCACGCCCCAACCCCGCCGTCCTGCAGGCTTGCACATGCAGTTCCCTCTGCTGCCGCCCTGTCCCAGGTCTGACCTTGCTCGTCTCGGCCTTCGGGTGGGGAGCCTCCCGCCCGTCACGTTGGGGCACCGGCCACACCGTGTCACCGCTGCAGTGACCTGTCGTCCCCCTTCTGAAGGTCCTCTGCCGCTGTCTCCTCAGCATCTCAGGGCCCCGCCCGTCACGTCCCCAGCGTTACAGTTAATATGACTGAGACACTTCCAGAATCTGAGAGACGGGCAGGACTAGACAAGGTGGAGAGGAGGAGGGATGCTTTCCGAGTCGGCCAAAGCCCGGAGGCGGGACGCACGGGCCCCCTGGGCAGCCCGGAGTGGGTGGCGCATTGGGAGATGTCTATAGGACTGAACGCCACGCGCTGTATCTGGGCATCGCTTGTTCTTGGGGAGAAGGACTCGAGGAGATAAGCTCAGAGGCTGAAGAGTCTCCTGGACGTGGGCGCTGGGCACAACGGAGCAGGGGGTCCGGGGAGTGACGTGGGTCACGAGCGGCCTCCCAGCCGAGCTTCGCCCTTGGGGATGGAGAGGAAGGTGCCGACGGGGGACTGCACGGAGGAAGGGCAGTGGAGCCAGCGTCCGGCCGGGTGACGGAGGCGTGGGGAAGGCAGGCGAGGAGTGAGACTGCCTCTGAAGCGGTGACCATCCACACATGGCAGGTGCCCCCGAGGGCGGCCTTGTGGGCACAATGACAATGGCCTTGTGACTGGTGATGGGAAAGGACGACAGACACTAACTTTACAAACAGGAGTGAGAGCTGAGACCACAAGGCGAGACCTGTTGAAGGCATTTCCTTTATGATAACATGTCTTATTAGCGCACATGATTCTAATAGCAAATATGTTCTCCACCCTTGGTTCAAATATCATGTAACGGTCCAGAGTATAAATATATGTATATACAAAATTTTACAAAGACAATAAAAAAAGGTTTCTGACCAATGAAGTCATGAGTTTAGAAAGCAAAAGTAAAGATTAAATACTGAAAATTAAGATAAAACCCACCGAACTAATACTTTAAGACCTTCAGAGAGGATCCCTGTCTGCACACCTACTCTTCGTAAAACTTCAGATCAAAGTGCCACTTGGTAGAGCATCAGCTACGACAAATACACACGGAACCTCAGAAGGAATACAAGCTCAAATGCCAAAAGTAAAAGAAAAAGAAAACAAAAGCACATTTCTTACACTGCACCATTTCAAAGCACCTGAAGACACATGGTTCATTAACACCGTAAATAAATACTGGTCACTGTGTCAGAACAAGCTCTGCCCAATGAGAAAATCATCACACTCAGCCCTGGCACCGACAGCTGGCTCCCAGCAGCCGTGCCGAGCACGCAGTTTGTCTGCGAGGGAAAGACCTGGTCAGTTAAAATAATTCTTCTCCAGGAAATGCTTGACATCACCCAAGCAAGGTCACTGTGTATCTCTTCAGTTTACATACATTTCTGCCGTCAGAAATGTCAAACTATTTCCTCAGTGGAAGACGCCTGAAGTACAATGTCATCTTTATTACCTGACTGTAGATAAAGCTGTGAGACATAGTGAGGACCTTTAATCGTCATCAAATCACATACAAGCTCTCATTGCTCGCTTATCAAACAAGGATTATCAAGGAACGACCCAGCCTCTGGCCTCCCAACCTCATCTAACCGTCAAGTGTGCTTATGGCAGTATTTAACTGGTTGTAAATGATACTCGCACAGCCCCTAATATGACCCCCAACGGATAACGAAGTAAACTAGTACGCCAGCAAGCCGCACTGTTAATGTAAACTATACCATACTTAGGAAGCGCCTTATAATTTGGAAAGAAACAGGAAACTGTGTCCTGAACACACTACTCAGAACAGCAGCCAGTTAACCCTTCAAGAAAAGAGCTTTAGATTTACCGGGGCAAGTTAAGCTGCTCTGGTTAGACCTGTTTTAGCAGTTTCACCATAAAACTCATCGTTGCTATTTGCAGGGGAGCGCAGATACAGGCACAAAAGTTTCCACTCACAGGAAAATAACTCACAATCACCACAATCACCACAAAAACCCTTTACCGACAGGCTAGTGAGCCAACCAGAGACTGCACGTCAGCGTCAAAGATGAACACTTACAATTCAAGGCGATGGAAAACCAGAGGAAGGGCTGCTCACTTGGCTTTGAACTCCTGATTCCATCCTATTGCCACAAAGTTCCAACATAGTAAATACCTGTTTTAAACCGTCTGCTGGGAAACCTCTGGGTGCACACACAGGCATCTGAAGTCAGGATCCACTGCGTTTATATGTCCACACCCAACAGGAGGCCACCCACAGACTAGATGTCTGTGAAGTGGTCACTCTGCTCTCCGGCGGTGGGAGACCCCCGACCAGTGCCCTCCTGGGTGGGCAGCGCGCCCTGCTCTGAGCCCCCCGGGGCCGGGCCCGGGAGCTCATACACCCGCTTGGGTACACCTCGGGTCCTCCGGGGGCCGGGCCTGTCTGGCTCAGGCTGCTCTCGTCCTGCTGCTGTGGGATCCCCATCGCAAGCTTCCCAGGGTCCCAACAAACCAGGTCTTTCTTCAAATCCAAAACCCAAGAGGAGTGAGGTAGCTCGAGATTCCAGCTCCCTGTGGCGGGCTCGGTCGCCGTGGAGACCCCTGGCCGAGCTGCAGAGACTCTGGACACAGTCCTGGAGGAGTGCTACGTGGCCGCGGTGCCCTGTGCAAGGAGAAGGGAAAGGCCGTCACCCTCGGCGTTCCTCACCAGGTAGTGAGCGCTGTGATGGACTCGAGACGCCCTTTAAGCCACAGTGACCCCTCAAGGCAATTTGAAACCACTTAAGATTATTCAGTTTATCTGCTAAATAAGCAACCTGCCTCTTAGGATCTAGTCATAGAGGCAGAGGAACTTACAGATGCTAAGTGGGAACTCAATCCCACAAGTTCCTACAGGTAATTAATGTCAGTGAAGGAGCATTGAGCAGGCCCCAGTGAATGAACCAGACTAGAAACGAGAAGATGTCTGAGATTCCTCAAACTGTCAAATTCTGATTAACCATAAATTCCATTTGCAGTATATACCTCTCAGCGCAGAAATAATAATTTGAATAGTTTGCTCTAAGCAATGTTTTAACTTCAAGAATTCTGGGGCAAAATTAAGCATCTTCTTCAAATCTTGGTATCCAGAATTTTCTTCTTGTACTTGAGTTCTGAAGCTTTTCTGTGTAAATAAAGTTCATAGTTTAAAACAGCAGTACCTACCATTTATTATCCAACATCATAAAAGATAAACTTATTTAATTTTTAAGGGTTCAACTTTATATCTCCCGTTTATTTTATTTAAACAAACACTTTCAAGCCACAGAAATTTCTCTCCTTTGTAACACACTGATTATATACTTAGCTTATAATATTTTTCTATTTACCTGTGACATGAGAATAAAATAATTTATCTAATTTGCCTGTATTTTAAAATCTTTGAGCATACTGATTGTTAAACACAATTTTTTAGCCTCTGCTGACTATTCAAGCAGAAGCTGACCGTTACTAAACCAGCAGCAGGAAGAAACAGATAAAATACATGACTACTACTCAATCTCTGCACACTATTTTATCTATCGCTAAACCTAGTAAGCTAGGACGCCAAGAGGAAGAAGCTTGAGAGCTACTGTACCTGCTTCTACTAAACGTGCACAGAGGAGTCACTGGCTCAAGACAGAAACTGAAATAAACACATCCACGCTGGAACCAAATGAAGTACACTAAACAAAATTAACCCTAAAAGCAATTTAATGCTTTTCTTACTGTTTTCCACTCAGCAAAGAGGCTTTCAAGGGATTCAATCAATCCTACGGCATTAGCTTTCATCTGCTTGGTAACCTATAGAGAAAGTTAAAATATTCTGTTATACAAATAACTATTTAGAAGTATAAAAACCCTGGAACTCCACGGGATCTGCCAGGGAAAAGAGTTCTCGTCTAGTAGTCACGAGACTGGAGTGTCTGAATCACATGAGTGGAATTTCTTTCTAAAGAAATCACACACAGATTCTACACTAAATGTGGATACCCTCTGATGTTTGCTGTAGTAACAGCATTTGCCTACTTAAATATTTATAGAAAAGAAATTTCCAAAACCTCCTTTGGAAGGGGGTGAGATAACTAACGTGTCCAGAAAAAGATCACACCCTCCGAACTTTACATGCATTCACCAGTCCCCCGAGATAAACCGACAGAGACACTGTATTGGTTCCAGGTGTACAGCGTGATTCAATACCTGTATGTACTGTAAAATGATCACCGCAAGTCTAGTTAATATCTGTTGCCTCACAGTTACACGATTTTGTTTCTTGAGAACTTTCAGGATCTGTTCTCTCAGCAGCGCTCAAACATAAACCACAGTACTGTCAACCACCACCGTGCACGTCACACCCCCGGGACTCGTTCATCTTACAGCTGCAAGTCTGCACCCCCTGCCCGCCGGCCCACTCTCCCCCCGCTCCACCCACCTGTTTCAGTGAGCGTGGGTTTTCTAGATTCTACACACACACGAGCTCACACAGCACGTATCTTTGTCTGAGCCAGTTCACTTTCACGTGCTTTACCACTTGATGCTCAGTTGATTCTCCACCACGACCCCGTGCTGCAGACGCACCTGTCCTCACTTTACAACATGGAACCAGACCCTGAGGCCTAGGTCAGAACCCGGGTGGGACCCCTTCCCTCCCCTCCCCCCCCATTCTAAGCTGTGGCTTGTGCTGCTTGGTTGTGTCCCGCAGCACTTCTGCCACGCGAGCTGCTGAAGCATGTAACTGGCTTTTCCCACAGAGCCCTTCCCTGGGTCTAACTCAAATTTCCTCTCTGTGGTAAAAAAAAAAAAAAAAGAGCACCCAAATTCTGTTTTTTCCCTCTTGACTCCAGCTTGAAAATACAACTCCAATGCCTTATGTCTGAGCCGATTTTGTATTTCTTCAGATATTTGTTCTCCTTCTGTGGGTTCTTATGAGTTTAACTTTTAAGAATACGATAAACTAAACCCCCACCGTGAGCACACTGCTGTGGCCTTCTGCAGAGAGGAAAGGAGAGGATGGGGTGGGAGCAGAGGTCCACATGGAAACGCAGATCCCATCAATTCTGTGACGAGGGGCCTGACCCTTTAGCTGTTTACTTCCTCAAAACAAGACCAGCGTCCCCATCAACAGACGAATGGATACAGAAGATGTGGTACATATATACAATGGAATATTACTCAGCCATAAAAAGGAACGAATTTGGGTCATTTGTTGAGACGTGGACGGACCTAAAGACTGTCATACAGAGTGAAGTCAGTCAGAAAGAGAAAAACAAATATCGTATATTAACGCATATATGTGGAGCTTAGAAGAATGGTACAGATGAACCGGTTTGCAGGGCAGAAATAGAGACACAGATGTAGAGAGCAAACGTATGGACACCAAGGGGGGAAAGCCGCAGTGGGGGCGGGGGTGGTGGTGGTGGGATGAACTGGGCGATTGGGATTGACATGTAGACACTGATGTGTATAAAACCGATGACTAATAAGAACCTGCTGTATACAAAAATAAATAAAATACAATTCAAAAAAAAAGACCAGCGCCAACACCTGCACCTGCTTCAGCACCCGCTAAACACACCCACACGCACTATTCCACCTGCACTGTTCATTAACTTACTCTGCACCCTTCTGCACTCCTTGCCAGTGGAAATTCTACTTTGCAAACAGCGATAAGTAAAGTGTTAGTGATGAATGTCACCGCCACTGCTGCAGGGCACAGCCAGGCTCCGGCGTCAGCTGTGCTGGCAGAGCGCCCTGCCTGCAGAGCCGCATCAAGGAACCCAAATCAGCCTCGTGTCCCCTGGACACAATTAGACCCACAGACCTTGAGGCAGTGACAATGTGAGCTCCTTGGGAATGTGTTTATTTTAAAAACAAAACAAGACACAAAGTGAGACAGGAAAGTGCAAGCAGAGTGTCTACAGTTAGGATTTCCTGCACGCTGTTCTTAATCTCGTAGGGTGCTCAGAGCAGCTTAGGAAGTGAGCATGGTCCGTCCTCACCTTGTAAATGGTACAGCCGAGGCTCAGGCGGCTGCTCAAGGCTACCCGGGACCTGGGGAAGCAACTCAGCATCTCCCAGCTCTGAGCTGCCCTGGGCAGAGGTAAAGCCCCATCATCTGACGGAAGGACGGGGAGCCCCTCTGGCTCACATGAGAAGCTTCCCCTCAGCTAAGGGAGCTAGAAATACACCAACGCAAAGGTTTCCCTCAGAGGAAGAAAGAACTCTCACTTTCCCCGCCTTCCTGTAAACAGCCCCCCAGAGGGGTGGGAACCGACAGCCCTCCACGCACCTGCCTTCCCCAGATCACCAGCATGTACGTAACTCTTCACCCACGCGGGTGACCTCAGGAACCCGAGTGTCCCCAGGGAGCTCCTTCAGATGTGGTTCTAACAACAGGTGTTACAACAAGACTCTAGAACAGACCAACCTGAAATCCACCGCCACAAGGTTTGAACTTCTACCTTCCGAATCCCCGACTCACTAATCCAAACTCTCAACAGAGAAGACTGGTGCGTGATCAGTGACTTCCACGTGGCAGGCTGACTTTGGGAGTCAAGCAGGTAGAACGTAAGACCCCGACTCAGGGAGACTAGGTGCCCCCGCTCAGTGAAGCCACGGGACCGGCAGTAACCACCGCCCCCCGCAAGGTGGTGAGTGAGGGTCACCTCTACTCCGTGTAAACACCTGGCCCAGTACCTGCTACCAGGAGTCACTTAATAAGTAAATGGCTCACAACCTGTGCCACGGGTGTTATCACACATGACAGGTGAAGAAACAGGCTCAGAACACTGAGCGACTCGGTAAACAACTGCTGGAAGGTGACGGAGCCGGGTCACACACACAGTCCTCCAATGGCAAGATCCAGCCGGTCCCCACAGCCCCCGTGAGCCAGCACTGGCTTTGTACTGTGACATGAATTAGCTGGAGGAGGTGGGGACAGGCCTGTCCCAGGAGGCCACCCACATCTCCTTTGGTCCTATATCTTGATACGAGACAACTGATGTGAACTCCCCTTGTTCAAGACAGTGGATCGATAAATGGTAGTTTCCATTCTCAAGTGGAAGAGCAGAGTCCTGAACAAAGACGAGGAAGAAAAAGAGAAGCGGAAAGTGGCCACTAGGGGTCGCTGACACACTCTGTCCGCTCAGTTTATCCCCAGGCAGCCCGGGCAGGACCGGCAAAGCACGAACCACAAAAGGGGCTGCAGTGACTCAGGTGTAACCTGGGAAATGTCACCATGAGTGATGACGTCAACAGCCTTTTCAGTAAAAAACAATCCAACACAAGCTAAAATACATAGATTTATAAAAACCTCAGTCACTGACTGAGTTAAACTATGTTTAAAAACCAGCTTTACATACCGGCTGGTACTATACAGGACATCGCCTTGTTCGTCTTACCTCATCTCGGGGACTCTGCCTTCGGAGTGCACGCTCAAGCTCTTTTGCTTTTTCTAGGCCAGAATCTAGGAGACTCTCCATCCCCAAGCCTACACCATCACAAACAGCACCCATGAAATCATCCTAGGAAAAGTTTTTAAGCGTTAACTGGCAAATTCAAGTTCTATATTCTTTTTAAATTACCAAATAATTAAGTTATATTTTCTGCTTATTTTAGGACTGTAATACATTCCGAGTTGATTAATTCAACAAAAGCTAGAATAAGAACTAACGGTGCATAAGGAAAAAAAATTAGCCAGTCTGTAATTTTGTATCCCACATATTATATGTTAAAGAATGTTCATCCTCTTAGGACACCGTGTTGCTAGAACGTTTTAATACAATATTATGTTTTCAGTAGTATGAATAATTAAAGCAAGCAAATACACAGCTTCTAGAATGACATGCAAACGTAATTACATTCTTCACATGTTGGCCGGCTGAGCACCCACCCTCCAGGGCACATGGCAGACCTTCAAGCCAAAGATCTGGAAGGCACGGCGAGGACCCCAGATCATCAGGTGCATTTAACCACTTAGACTGGGACAGCTTTCAATCTCCTGCTAAACTAGTAAAGGATGTGCCGCTACTCATCCTGCTTAGCGACACCACTATCAGAAGCCCCTACTGTTCCCTGAGATGAAGGCTTCCACCACGAACGCTGCCGAGTTACCTGGAGGCCGGCAGCCCCGCAGTCGCTGCTCTCCAGGGAGCGCAGCTGGTCCCCGCTGAGAGCTGCTAGCTGCCCCGCGTACTTGACGGCTTGGTGTACGATCTGGATCACTTGCTTCTGAGCCTCTTTCACCATTGATGAAATATCTGAAGAGCATCCCTGTGAGATAAAAATGGACCAGGGTATCGGATACGTGAGATTACCAGGGGAGGTAAGAACAAGACCAGTGTGAAGAAAACGGATTCTGCATTCATCGATACGGTGACCGTGCTTCATCAAAGTCCGATCGGGACCAGACAACGTGCGATCCCATAGCTTCTGACGGTGATGACACGACTAGGACACAGGCTGCCCTCAGAGAGCTTCTGCATTAACAGGAGACGGAAGGGGAGCAGGCAGCAGCCAGACGTGAGACGGTGGCCGAGCGCTCCCTGTGCCGGGGCCGTCTGACGGATGGGTAACCAGGACGCTTCCTACTATGGGGGGTGGGGAGGGGAAGGGAAAAGGGAGGGAAGACCTGAAACCCTGCAGATGAAAGGCTCCCCCACGTCCCCCAGAGGAGCTGGGAGGGCGGCTCAGGCACCCCTCCCGGGTCTGCCTCCTGGAAAATGCTGCCTGTATCACTGCAAGGTAAGGATGCTCAGGCTACACTTCAGCAGAGCCTAGTTCCTAAATCCAGTTTTGCCGGCTGAACTTCAGCGTCTCCTGAGCTCCGCTGACCTCCCCCTCCAGGTCACCCGTCCTCTCCGCCCTGATTCCTTATGGAAAGCATTTCTCACAGGGCAACAGGCCACAGCCCTAAGTTATGGTCAAAGTGCTTTTCCTCGAGACGGAAGAGACGGGAGAACGCTCCACCCCAGGTCCCCTGCGGTCCTTTCTTGTAACACCAGCCAACTAACTGGCCGTCACAGCAGCCTCGCCAGGTTGGCACTGCCGCTTCACTTTCTAGGTGGGCAACAGGAGACTCACAAAGTCTGTGCAAGGACACACGCACACCTAATCCAGCCCCGGTTCACACACCGGACTTCCAAACGCCCGCGGCGGGTTGGGTTGGGTTTTCCCTATCCTGCACCGCCTCCAGGATCTGAGGCTGACCGAGTCACCCAGCCCTCCCGCGACCACGCGGCTGGAGCCCAGGCGGCTGGGGGTGACCCTGCGGCCCGCACTCTCAGGGCCTGCGCTGTCCGAGCCCTCCTGCCTCTGTCCCCCGTCCTCACCGGTCTGCGGCCCACCCTCCTTGTGACGGTCACTCTGTTTCCTCGTGACCTATATCCAAAATGACCCTTCGTCCAATGTCAGTTTATAATTAATTCAATAACAAGGACCCAACCGAGCATTGATCACAAAACGAGTCCTCGTGAGAAAGGACACCACATTCCATCCACCTGCCGGGAGCTCACTGCCCACACCGACAGAGTGCATTAAACGGCACAACGGGTAACGTACAGGGTTATTATCAGAGGAGCTAATAGGAGGGATGTGTGGCCAGGTCTCGGGGAACCCCACAAAGACCTCCTGGGGGAGAATAATGGACAATGGAAACCACACGTCTAGTTTCAACACTGGACCCGTAAGTTCAGTCAGAAAGAGAGCCTCCCAGGAGGCATCTGAGCCAACTGAGCATCCACTAGAGCAGAAGGACCGGGAAGCCTTGGGAGGCTCTACAGGGTCTGTCCAAGCATCTAGAACATTCGCTACAAAGCCTGTCCCTCTGGGTTTCTGCCTTGGCCCCTCGTACGTGCGGAGCCTCTCTGAGGAGGTGCGGGCATCAGCAGACGCGGGGTCTCTCCAGCACCAGCCCCCATGTCCCTCTCCTCCAGTCCGCCCTGGTCACACGGCTGCCAGAGTAAAAATGCACTTCCCAGGGACACCTGCAGCTACGTGTGGTCACGTGAGGAGGTTCTGGCCAAAGATGCATAAATAGGAATGTCATGTGGCCATTTCCAGAAACCTCCTTAGAAGAAGGCCCCTTCTTCCATCCCGTGCACTGACCTTCCCTGGAGCCCTGGACGCGGTAGACACAGAGCCTGGGGCCACGCTCGGGGCCCAGCCGAGAGCTGCACGGAAGGAACCGGGGTCCCGAGGCAGCCGCCAAGCCCGCCTCCAGATTTTATGAGAGGAAGGAAGCTTCCACCTTACCTCTTCCTACAGCCAAGCCTCATCTTATCTGACTTAAGGTAAACAGGGAAACAAGATTACTTTCCTTGCCCCTGTGCCAGCAGGCTTGTGACTAACTCACCCCGCACTGAAGCCCCACCCGTAACCAGAGCGAGACCCCGAACCCCTTCCCGGCAGCCCCTGCGGAAGGCAGTACGGCCCGGGGTGGGGGTGGGGGGGCAGAGGTAGGAGCACACGCTGGGTCCACGGCGACCTGGGCCCAAGTCTATGACCTACTACTTGTGAACAGTCGACACACCCTCCTGGCCTCCACTTCCTCACTGATAAAGGGTGACAACACCAGTGCCCACGTCCGGGGCTGCGGTGAGGACTGAAGGAGTTAACATTTGTAGTGCCCGGGGCGCAGAAAGCCCTGGGAAGTCTCGCTGCCATCAATCAATCATCCAACATCCACAGTCTTGGGATTTTAACACAGAAAGCGCTTCTGAAAATCCTAAGGGTCGAATTTTGGGCAAGATGCGAACAGGAGAGCGTCGATAAACACTTGCTGAACAGATGAGTTCTCCTAGCGATAAGCCGAGATCACTTTACCTGCAGAAACAACTGTAAGCAGCCTCCCAGCTTCCTCACTTCCTGTCTCAGCTCGGCCGGCGAAGCCCCCGTGCCAGGCCTGGGGGGGACGCCGCTCAGCCAGTGTCTCGTCAGCACCACGAGCCGCTCGAAGGCGCTCGCCACCTGCACAGCGAGCGACTGGTTTGCTCGATCGGAGAACACTTCGGAAGAAGAAGAAAAGTGATGAGAAGTGACCCCCGAGTACGAAAGCTCACGTCTGATCTGCATGAAGACACTGTAACGCCGGGCACCGCATGACAGAGGTGACAGAGCCACGCACAACGGAGCAGGGAACCGCGGTGCTCATGAGCGGGTGGCAGGGGCTGCTCACCGTTACTCTGACTGTCTTCGTCCTGTTCTTCATGAGCTCTGGACACGGCGAGTATCCCGTCGTGGATTTTAAGGAAATTACTAATCAAGTTGTCCGCGACAGTGTTTTCTTCATCGTCACTCGGTCCAAGAAGCTCTAACGACGAGCCAATCAATTCCTTGCAAACTCCAGGAAGAAAGGATTCTGCTGAATCTGGGTACACGGGGCTTGATTTCCCTGCTAAGCCTGTGTCGACAGAAAACAGCCACCTCAAGCCTCGTTTCCAGGGACGATACTTGCAAACAAACCCATCAGTGCAAGCGGCCACAGAACACTGGCCACACATTCCAAGTAGGCTATTCCTACTTCAGGACACCTTACTTCCATACACCAAGCGGAAAACACAATTCCACAGAAGAATCAGTCAACCTCTCAACAGCATCCATCCATAGCTTAGCGGCTACAGACACAGATGACAGGGAATCCAAACATCCCACGTCACCACTGGCTTAACCTCCTTCTTTATTTACTTTTTGGTAACACCTAAGGAACTGTGAGTTGGTGAAAACAATGGCAGTTGCATAAAATAATATAAACACATTAAATATAAGTAAAATAAGCTTAATTAATTTATAAGCTGGAAAAGCAGGCAGTAATAGAGCAAACGACGTTAGAAGGGAGACCTCTCGGCAGCTCTTCCTGTAACAGCCCCTGCTCTAGGTATCCTACAACCAAAAGAGGTGCAAGCCAAACAGCTGTCTACAGTTAATCTATCACATCTTGGGGAGACAGACTCTCAGCATAATTTTCGAAGCACCGTCCAAACCAGAGGTAAACGGAAAAACTTTAAGAGCTCATTTGGCGCCTCTGGAAATAACTTTATCCCGGAATGCTAACACGTGAGTAGGGTTCTCATTTAATATGCACGATTAGTTTTCTGCTCTACTCCATAAGCCATTAGAAACAGCAAACTAAAAGGCAGAGTGAAATAAAGGCACCAGGTGGGGACTATTAAGAGTCGAGAGCCGAGATAGGAGCTGGATTTGGGAAGAGAAAACAGCTGCCAGCCCAAAGCTCTGTCACTACAGGGTGACGATGACAGCGACGCTCCTCCCGTCACCACGGACAGTTAACCACGTAACGCCTGCTTAGTGAGATACCGGTGTGAATGCATCCCCAAATCCAGCATCAGCGTGTCAGAAAGACTTGTAAAAATCTAGTTTCGAAATACAGCCCCTAAGGTGAGAGGTTCAGACACTGGCTCGACTTTCCGAAGCTGGCAGGCCTGTCCTCCCACACCTCGCAGCCCCCCGGGCAGGTTCGCACTAAATGCACACGTGGGTTTCCAGCTCCCTCTCTGAAAACTGCAAACAAGCAAAGACCTCTTATATGTCTGACTTCCCCTTGTATCTTGACCTTTAAAAAGGGCCCTTAAAAAATGACCCTTGAACACCTGAAACTAACACAATGATGTAAATCAACTATACTTCAATTAAAAAAAACAAAAACGACCCTCAAAACAGGTTTAGTTATCTGGAAAAGGTACCTTTGTAAAATATCTTACTCTCAAATAATACTGAATAAATAAGTTGCTACTACAGATATAGAAACTTTTATTTTGCTGGTAAACATAAAGTCTATATTAAACAAGTAGTAGGATAATAATTATCTTCCTAAAAGATAATTTTATGATTAAAAAAAAAGAAACCCCAGTGTCTTTATTTATTTATTCATTTTTTTTTTTGCGGTACGCGGGCCTCTCACTGTCGTGGCCTCTCCCGTTGCCGAGCACAGGGTCCGGACACGCAGGCTCAGCAGCCATAGCTCACGGGACCAGCCGCTCCGCGGCACGTGGGATCTTCCCCGACCGGGGCACGAACCCGTGTCCCCTGCATCTGCAGGCGGACTCTCAACCACTGCGCCACCAGGGAAGCCCCCCAGTGTCTTTATTTTAAAGGCAAAGACGAGACACAGTTGCCTTCATGGCTACTCATATTCCACTGACACCTTTATCGAAATAGACTACTACATTACGGAGTAATTTTAAAACTCCATTTACTCAGGCACAAGTGACATTCTGTAAAGTGTAAGCTGTGCACATCTTAAGTGTGCAGCTTGTCTTTACACACGTGTACCCCGTGCAACCCCCGCTCAGATCGGCACGTGCAACACGCCCATCGCGCTTTCCAGCAGGCTCCCTCGTGACCCACCATTCTACCTGAAGTACTCGGACACACGTGTACCCCGCGCAACCCCTGCTCAGATCGGCACGTGCAACACGTCCAGCGCCGCTTTCCAGCAGGCTCCCTCGTGACCCACCATTCTACCTGAAGTACTCGGCTTCTGTCACGATAGATTAGTTTTGCCTATTTTTGAACTTCCTATAAATAGAATCATATGGAATGTACTCGTTATCATCTAGTTTCTTTCACTCAACCTCATGTTTTGGGGTTCATCTGGGTTGTTGTACGAATCAGTGGTTCTTTTCTATTGCTGTGCAGTAGTCTGCTGTTACCAGGCAGTAATTTTAATTATTACAGGTACTTACACATATAAATTACAGTGTATCCCCTCTTCTTATGAAAATTAACATAGTCAATATTGGCATGAAATAATTATTCAGTGGAATAATTCCTATAACTTTGTCTTTTAAACTTTTAAAAATTAAAGCAGCTTTAGACAAATCATGCATATTATATAAACTTCAGAAGAAAACGAAGGATATGCTGTGAAAAGGACGTCTTCCCTCCTGTCCCGTCCCATCCCCCAAGTGCCTGGACAAACCAGTGCTTTCAGGGAGCGCATATTCATTCATAAGCATGTTTGTATACATCTTTTTTCTCCTCCTCACACATACGATATCCTGTCATACATAATCTTCTACACTTTGCCTGTTTTTCACTTAGAAGAAAACAACATCCTCATACATTTTTGAACAAACACACGTCTTCCACATTTGAACTAGTCACTCAACTAAAGGCTTGGAATACATCACAGAGCACAGAGTTTCAGAAGTGGGAGGGGTCTCCGGTCCACCCTGTTTACAGAGGAGATGGAAGCTTCCGGGAGATGAAATGATTTGCACAAGAACCGGAAACAGGACAGTGGCAGAGACAAGACTTGGAGCTATTCCCAGTAAACAACAAAGTCTGAAGAGAAAAGTACCTGATGAGTGTGAAGAGTGCAAATCCTGGGCCACGGGGGCCGCTATGCCATGCAGGCAGCTGGAAATCCTCCTGTTCTTCATCAGAGTCCTGCTCCTGGAAAAACAGAAACCGTAAGGCTGGCAGCGACACTCCACGTGGGAAAATGCGAAGGACACAGTTTTAAATTCTCCAAAGAGAATGGACATCCACGAGAATGTTTTCCATGGAAATATTTTCATCAAGGGTTAAATTAATTTGGTTTATCGAACAGGAATTTACTATTTTCAGGTACCAGTCTAACCCTCTAGTTAATGAACTGAATAGAACAAATGTACAGCTGACCCGTGAATGAGGCGGGGATTAGGGGCGCACAGTAAGCCCTCGGCACACGGGGTTCCTCCACATCCGCGGGCTCAGCCAACCCCAATCCTGTCGTGTTTACTACTGAAAACCCGTGCTGTTCGAGGGTCAGCTGTCCTACTATTCACAGGCTCCGGATACTGTGGTTAAGACACAGCAAACAGGGCTTCTGGGCTCACAGAGCTTACGGTCCACAGGAAGTCAGGAGGGCACGGAGGGCTGCGGAGGCGCTCGGATGGAAGGACTCGGCCCCAGAGCCGGGAGGGCCCCCGGAGCGAGCCTGGGGCCGACCTCGGATGCCAGCTAAGGGAGCGTGGATTGATCCTGAGCAAGTTATCCTGGGAAGGGTTTTAAGCAGGGAAATGATCCAGGTCAATAAATTCAAGTAAATATTTGCTGCACAGGGTGAAGAGCACAGCACCGGGAAGCGCAGCAGCGGCACAAGGCAGGAGGCAACCCCAAGATTTGACCTTCAGGGCTCTTCCTGCTGCCTCTCCCCTCAGCCGAGGGTAAAAACACTCACGTCTCCCCCTGGGGTGTGACGGAAGGAGCGCCTGCTTCCGTATCACCACCCATGGACCAACTTTCCAAAGCCCAGCTCCAGCCCCTAGACATCAGGCTGTGGCCCCAGACCTCAGTCCAGCGGGACCTTTGAAGTCTTCTCCTTAACAGGACCCTCTCTACTAGTGGCCACTCACAGAAAAACGCTACTTGTTGAAAAGATGGTTAAACAAAAGCATTCTATCTGTAGTCGCCTAAATGTTTCAAATATAAAATCTCCCCATGAATTCCTACGAGAGAAACACAGAATTATGACTGACAACAGGGAGAGAAAATATCAATTCTCACAGGTTACAGTTTTTTTACTTAGTAGCGAAAGAAAAGCGTACATTATCCCATTAAGTCTGAACTAGGAAAACTTATTCTTTCAACACGACTGTAGTTAAACAATGTTTAAACTCAAATTAAAAAATGCTTGTCACATTCCTTTCAAAGAATTTTTACTTAACATCGGGGGAAATTTTACTTTTAACTGTCAACAGCACATGTCAAAATTTATATGCCCCCAAACCGGTCTATTTCACCGCAGAACAAGCACATCATTGCCTAGAAGCTCCATAATTAAGAGTCCATTACCTTCAGGCATTCTCAGAGTCTGCAATTCTGTCATGAACATTCTTACAAGGCTGAAACTTCATACACAAGGCTCCTGACCATGAGCAATCCATGTTTTTAAAAAAATGATACTTTTAAGTTATAGAAGTTTTCAAAAACATCTCTGCCAAATGAAAACACCTGATTTCGAAATCTTAGAAAATGTTGCTTTGATTTTTCAGTGACAATTTAAGTTTCTGTTGATTCCCTAATTATTCCCTTATTATTAAGTCAGCGGGACTTAAGATGTAAATTACTAACCTTCAATAGGATAAAACTTTAATGTTAATTCTTAATGCTCGTATTTGATCCACACGTCTAAGTACACAAAACTTATACCTGTTTATAATAAAACAATAAGAAATCAGTAATTTTTAAATCTAAAGGAATTTATAAACCACACTCTCAAGAATCTGTAGGTCTGGGTTGAATTCTGGGAGGCTTATGCCACCCACTCTGGGCTGGTTTAAGTGTCCCAGGCCCCATCGGCCCAATTCCACTCCAGGACGAGTTAGCTCATTTCAGTGCCAGAGCCCACCTCGGTTTTGAAGTCCTCGGGACAAATCACCTGAAGACATCACTTGTCTTTTCACTGGAATTGGATCAGAAATCATATCCTCTCTGCATCCCAAGGTTATTCAATACACATTAGGTGCCTGAGAGCAAGAACTGCCATTTACAGAACAGCCACGGACAAGGTTGGATCTAAACCCTCCCAGCAACACCGCATCATCCGCGTCATCGGTCCAGTGTCAGAGACCACGGTGGTCACCGGAGAAGCAGCTGCTCCTCACGGATGACCCTGTCCTGTCTCCAGCTCACAGATGAGAAAACTGAAGCCTCGAGACGTCCTGCCCTGGGCCCCCGGCCACGTGCGGCCAGGACGAGGACTCAGGTCTCGGTGGGACCTGTGACTCTGCACAGCACGGGCCTGCAGCGGATGCACTCAAGGAGCCCAGAGTCTGTTTAAAACACACGCTCTGTGTTTCCTTCAGCCTGAGATTCGAGCTGCCACGTACCTAGCATATAACATGAACACGACGTCCTGGCTATTTCTTACTCTCGCTTAGCAGCTAGAATGCAGGAAATAAAGCAAAAGTCACAGGTAATTAAGCAGTTCCACCTCTTTGAGGAGAGTTTATGCAAATGAGTTTAAAATAAGCATGGCCAAAACCAAGAGAGGCCTAAAAAGGTTTAGAAACCCAAACGGACTCTGAGCTGCGCTGAAGGCGATGAAGTTGAAACTACATTTAACCCGAAACTCGCTGTTCTTCCCTCTGCAACAGAGAGGCTGGTGACTCTGGACAAGATCCTTATGTCTTTAAATCCTTGGTTACTTCGCCTGTAAAATGGGGGTAAGGACAGCAGCAGTTCTGAGGTGAATGAGACTCTGCTCCGCATGCATTCAGTACATGTTCTATCTATGGCGATGCTTCTGCTGGATGAAACGCCACTGACCTTTACACCCTGAAAATTCCTGAATCCCTTCTACAAAGTCTTAGACCTCAGTGTACACCTGGATGACCCCCAGGAACCTCAAACTCACCGCGTCCAAAAGAGCCTCCCTACCGTCCACCTCAGGGAACCCCACCCTCCCCTAGTCGCTTGGCCAGGACCCGCCTGCAGCCCCGCATCACTGTCACCCCACACCAGCCACCGAGGCCTGTGATCCTGCCTCACGGATGCCCGTAGACCTACCCTCCTCTGCAGCCCCTGCCCAGCCTCGGGTCAGGTCTTCATCAACTTGCCCCGCCCCAACTTTCCTCCACGCCAGGTCTTGGAGGGCAGGGAATATTCTGTACTTATCCCCGTATCCTCAGGACATGGCAGCCAGCAGTCCTGTTCAAAGATCAAACCAAGGGGCTAACCGAGTCCCAGGATGAAGGCGTTCCTACTACAGCGTTCGCCTCTCTGTAACCCAAGCACGGGGGCGTGTGCAGGGGCAGCGTCCTCTGGCGCTGAGTCTTGTATGTTGTAGTTAATAAGCAACATTTGTCACATACAGAAGTCCTCGTCACCGCGATTTAGCGTTCTGAGGTGCTCATACTAACTTAACGGCATTTCAAACTCGGTAACTTACAATAAAATATCATAGAATATGCCAGGTTTTTGAGAAAGGGTAAAGTAATAAACACTGTTCATCTTTATAGGAAATTAGGTTTATGCCAGTCTAAGTTGCTCTTAAAACTTATATGGTAAAATACTGAGGCTGTTTCTTCGTATTCTAACTGAATATAAACGATCTAATGCCCTAAGTGCTGTAATTTGATCAGTGACCTACTGGGTTCCTTCCCAGATATCCACCATGACAACAGATAGTTCTTTTGAGAAGGAGGAAAGCCAGTAACACAAATGTCCTCACCTCCTTCTGGAAAATGAAGACACTGGAACATCTGTGATGTCGGGTTCCCATTCATCTTCAGGGTCGCAAAACACATCTTCACACTTGTTACTACAATGGCTCTAAGAAAATTAAATATATAGTTTCTAGTAATTATGGGTTAAAAATGTTTAGCAACTAAGGGAAAAATGTTTACTTTGTCGCATTTATAAAATTCGCAAAATTATAGATTATCTAGATAACGTTAAAAGTAAAAAAATCGCATTCCTGATAAAATTTTTTAAAATCACATGACACTAGGAATTATATTAAAAGAGATCTACTCATAAAAGCAACAGAAATCATTAAATAATTCAGAAATAATAAACGTGATTTAGAAAACAGAGAAAACAAAAACGATAGCGTCCTCAGGAGAAAAATAGAATAATCTGACAACATCAAGGGGACCTGAACAGACACTCCTCCACAGACGACACACAGACGGCCAGCAAACACAGGAAGGACGCTCCACACCGCCGATAATCAGAGAGATGCAAATCAAAGCTACAGTGAGCTGTCACCTCACAGCGCTCAGAATGGCCATCATCAAAAAGTCTACAAACAATAAATGCTGGAGAGGGTGTGGAGAGAAGGGAACACTCTTGCACTGCTGCTGGGAATGTAAATTGATACAGCCACTGTGGAGAACAGTATGGCGGTTCCTTAAAAAACTAAAAATAGAACTACCATACGACCCAGCAATCCCACTACTGGGCATATACCCTGAGAAAACCATAATTTTAAAAGCGTCATGTACCACAATGTTCACTGCAGCTCTTTTTACAATAGCCAGGACATGGAAGCAACCTAAGTGTCCATCGACAGATGAATGGATAAAGAAGATGTGGCACATGTATACAATGGAATATTACTCACCCAGAAAAAGAAACGAAATTGAGTTATTTGTCGTGAGGTGGATGGACCTAGAGTCTGTCATGCAGAGTGAAGTAAGTCAGAAAGAGAAAATACCGTATGCTAACACATATATATGGAATCTTAAAAAAAAAAATGGTCAGAAGAACCAAGGGGCAGGATGGGAATAAAGACGCAGACCTACTAGGGAATGGACTTGAGGACACGGGGAGGGAGAAGGGTAAACTGGGACAAAGTGAGAAAGTGGCATGGACATATATACACTACCAAATGTAAAATCGATAGCTAGTGGGAAGCAGCCGCATAGCACAGGGAGATCAGCTTGGTGCTTTGTGACCACCTAGAGGGGCGGGATAGGGGGGGTGGGAGGGAGGGAGACACAAGAGGGAAGAGATATGGGGATATATGTATATGTATAGCTGATTCACTTTGTTATAAAGCAGAAACTAACACACCATTGTAAAGCAATTATACTCCAGTAAAGATGGTAAAAACAAAAACAGAGACAAATTTGAATTAGCTTTGACACAAAATATTAATTTAATGAATCAGTATTTTTGGAAATGAATACATTAACCAATAACTATAAAATGCTTAAAGCAATATCTGGTCAACATTAACTGTGGAATAAATTATTATGAATTATTTCTAATAAAAAAGACTCAATCACTTCCTGGTTGAATATATTGATCATGATAATAATCTATATTTTAATTTAAATATTTAAAGCAATACCAATTGAAGTGCTAGCAAAATAAATATAGAGATTGATTCAAGAATAGTATAACTAAATGGAAAAATAAGTAAAGGATATTGCAACAAACGGTTGAAAGTAGGAATGTAAGGTAACTCACCCACCCATCAGATTTTAATGTATATGTCAAGGCAAGAATTATCAAATGACCTCAATACAGTTTTTTGTTTTTTTAATTACACAAGCAATTCACATTCATTGTAGAAAATCTGGAAATTATTAATACATATAAACACAAAGAAAAAAATTTTAACCACCTGCAAACCCATCATTTAGAGGTAAACTGTCAGTGCTTTTGTATGATTCCCTTCAGCCTTTCTGTATTTTCTATTGTGAATATACCTTGCATTACATTCCTGGAATTAACCCTACTTAATCATGGTATAAGTATTCTCTAAATAAAACCTTGGGTTTGACTTACTAACATTTCTTTCAGGATTTTTATAGCTGTGTTCATATTAAGATTGGTTTGTAATTCTCTTTTGAATCATCTTTTCAGTTTTTGTGGGGTTTGTTTGTTTTGATTGTAATCAGTTATTCTAGCATTGTAACTGTGACACTTTCTATTCTTTGCTACGTTCTAGAATAGTTTAAATGTTAACAGGATTTGTCTGTTTTTTGGAGGTTCAAAAGTGCTTACCTATGAAATTGACTGGGATCAGCATCTTTTTTTTTTTTATTTTTTTTTTGCAGTACGCGGGCCTCTCACTGCTGTGGCCTCTCCCACTGCGGAGCACAGGCTCTGGACGCGCAGGCCCAGCGGCCACGGCTCACGGGCCCAGCCGCTCCGCGGGATGTGGGATCTTCCCGGACCAGGGCACGAACCCGCGTTCCCTGCATCGGCAGGCGGACCCTCAACCACTGCGCCACCAGGGAAGCCCAGCATCTTTTTTTTTTTTTTCAGGCTAGTTAATTGACAAACTTTTCAATTTATTGCTTGGTTAGTCACCTATTAAATCAACTTTCATAATTTCTCTTTTTCTAGAAAAATCTTAACTTTCTAGAAAATTATTAAACTTATTAGCTTACTTATTAAACTTATTTACATAAAAATGTAATATAATCTTAAAATGCTTGAGATCTTTATTTAAATGCTATGTCCATTCCTAAAATCACATGTTCATCTTTTCAAAGAGTCGAAGCCTGAGTTTATTAATTCTAATTTGTCAATTATTCCTCTTATTTTTAATGCTTCCTTCATCTACTCTCCTTTGGTTCAGGTTTATTCTTTTCTAGATTGAGTTAACTATTTAGTTTATTTTCATTTCTCCATTACACAATTCAAGCATTAAGGCTATAATCTGGCAGAAGCCTGTAAGTTTTTACATATAATATTTTGATTTCAGAAAGGTTATAGAGATTTTAATAATATTCCAAACCTCGTAAAGTTCTTTCATTGCCGCAAGCTTAGACTCAAACTTTTCCAGACTCCAGACAGTTGAGACCCCTAGTTGCAGGTTACGAACCTGAATACAAGTGTCAGAACTACTTCCTTTATCTGATACAACATGTCTGAAAGAAAAACCAAAGAAAAAAAATGCTTCTCCTAAAACATACATAACCTAGAGTTTTCCGAATTAGAATGACTCCCATAAAAATTCAGACCACTGATTAAATCTCTCCATAGTTAAGTATTTTTGTTATACTAATAATCATGTCTAGTATATACTACATTAAAATAACTTCTTATATAATAATTTCTTAAAAGTTCTAATATTGTATATTCCTTTTAAAATGTGGAATACTTATAAATTCTCAACTCAAAAGAAAATTAGTGAATTCCTAAAACATCTAAAATTATTCTGTTTATAAAATATACAAGTATGTTCATTGCTGAAAGCCTTTTTCACTCCAGAGTGAGCTCTGAGAGGGGAACCTGGAAGTGCCCCTGGGGATTATGACACCCGCTTGCTCCTGGACAGGCATGTAGGATACCATGTCCTTAGAGAAACTAAAACAGAAAAAAAAATCACATGAAGCATGAAGCGTGACTAGTTTAAAACAACAAATTACTTTACAAATAAGATAATCACTCACCTGCCAAAAACATAATTCTTTTTTAACTTGTTGCTGATGGTATTGGCTTCCTGAATCATCACGGAGAGTTTCATGGAGCTCCAACTGGGCTGAACTAGCAGAGAGCACACGGAGAAGATTCAGAACACGTATGTGAGCACTAACACG
The DNA here is from genome assembly GCF_937001465.1 of Orcinus orca. Lineage (NCBI taxonomy): Eukaryota > Metazoa > Chordata > Mammalia > Artiodactyla > Delphinidae > Orcinus > Orcinus orca. The sequence goes on from NC_064559.1 coordinate 30,903,540, forward strand.
CCACCAGGCACAACACGTCCTGAAAAACAACTGACTTCAAACGAATGGTTTTAACGATACATCACAGAAGGTGAAGGTGACAACTCAGTAACTTTTCTTCAAGCCTCACTGGTGAAATAAAATATTCTTCATACAAAATGAGGTCTTTCACCTGTGGAGGCGTGGAAGAAAACTGAAGTTCACAGAGAGAGGATACGGGTTTTGTAAACAAGGAAATGACAAAGATGCTGCTTTTCCTTCTAATATTTTTAAAGTTTTTTTTTCTAATTTCTTTTTTCCTAACTTCTAACTTATGTAAAGTATTAGGTAAAGTATACTACAGCCTTAAATAGAACCACAGTCCTTTTTTATTTTGCCTGAAATTTAAAAAATAGATAGATAGATAAAGACAGAAACAGAGATATATTAGGACATAAAAACACTTTCAGTACATAATTCCACGTTCCTAATTCAAATTTAAGATTTTAGCATAAACATTTTCTATATTGTTCAGTCAAACTTATAACCAGCATTCCATTAAAAACATTTTTTTTGGAAGAGTGAAATTCATTGTTCATGTGGATAAAAAAAATCAAGTATTCATTGCATGGTACTGTTTTAGGACCTAAGAGGAATAAAAACATGTATTAATACAATGTTCTTATCTCTCACAACAGATGTAACGGTTTCAAGGTAATTTAAAAACAGAAGTTATGGAAAGTATATGGCACAACTACTAAGTATTCTTGCTAAAACACTGAACCCGGACGACGGTTCTTTGCAGGGTATATAGAGGCATAAGCAACAGCCTGGACATACAGTCAGCAAACCCAGAATCTGCGAAACTCTACAGGTAGAGAACCTGGCTTCTTCAATACATGAATTACAAGGGGACAGAGAGAGAGGAAGGAAGAGCCAGCTGACAGATTAAAAGAGACTTAAAAGGCGCATCTAGGGCTTCCCTGGTGGCACAGTGGTTGAGAGTCCGCCTGCCGATGCAGGGGACGCGGGTTCGTGCCCCGGTCTGGGAAGATGCCACAGGCCGCGGAGCGGCTGGGTCCGTGAGCCATGGCCGCTGAGCCTGTGCGTCCGGAGCCTGTGCTCCGCAACGGGAGAGGCCACAGCAGTGAGAGGCCCGCGTACCACAAAAAAAAAAAAAAAAAAAAGGCACATCTAGCAAACACAGGGTGTGGATGACCCCATTTGTATCCTGATTCAAACAAACCGAATGGATTTTATTATTTATTTATTTATTTATTTATTTTTTTGCGGTACGCGGGCCTCTCACTGCTGTGGCCTCTCCCATCGCGGAGCACAGTCTCCGGACGCGCAGGCTCAGCGGCCACGGCTCACGGGCCCAGCCGCTCCGCGGCATGTGGGATCCTCCCGGACCGGGGCACGAACCCGCGTCCCCTGCATCGGCAGGCGGACTTTCAACCACTGCGCCACCAGGGAAGCTCCTGGATTTTAAAAAATATGACATATTCCACAAAATTTGAATAGGGACTAGATATTTGATGTGTAAGAAATTATTATTAATATTTTTAGGTGTAATAATAATATCAGAGTTATGCTTCAAAGAGTGACAGGGAAAGAGAGAAAAGAGAGTTCTTATCTAACTTGGAGATACACAGTGAAGTATTTACAGATCAGGTGACAGGATGTCTGGGATTTGCTTCAGAATAGTCCAGGAGGGCAGGGGGATTGAGCACGGCTGGAACAAAACTGAACATGTGTGGGTCACTGTTGAAGATGGATGATAAGTATGGAAGAGTTTACTGTAGTAATCTCTCTGCTTTCATAGTTTATTTGAAACTTTCTATAATTAAAAAAAGAAAGTTTACATTAAACAGCCTGTGTTTGGGGAATTCCCTGGCAGTCCAGTGGTTAGGACACTGCGCTCTCATTGCAGGGCCTGGGTTTGATCCCTGGTCAGGAACTAAGGTGGCACAAGCCACCCGGCACAGCCAAATATATATATAAATATTTGAAAAAAATGCTGTGCTCTACACAGGAATGTAGAAACGTACAAAAAAATAACTTTCAAGTGAGAAAGAAAACGAAGTATGCAATGATTAAGCACAACTCAGATTAATAATTCTTATAAAATAAGAATTAAGGATTAGAGTAAGACATTTTAAGAAGCATACTACACATTAAAATAATACTTGGAATTCTGTTTACTATTTGCTTATATAACTAAATATTCTAAAAAGTGAATATCCTAAAAATAATCATTCATACAAATTTATCTAGATCCAGAGAAGTCAGCAACATCTAGAAAAAAAATTTTAAATACACAAAGATAATTAACATTTTACTAACTGTATGAAATAACATACATAACTTTAGAAAATACCTGCTAAAATCGTCCTATACTCACTTGTGAAAGTTTTATCCCTATTACTCTGATTTTGCTGTAGAATTTGTACTTCCTTAGCAATCCTTTGTTTCTCGGTTTCTAAAGCTTCCAGAATTCTTGCATGGCGGATCCTGTGGTCTTCTAAAGCCTAATTGATATTCATTCACGTGGAGCCGTACACGAGAACGTGCAAAGAGAGAAATTAGAAAACCAGACTGACAATGGTAATGCACTACATAATTCTCATTTCACAGCACGTGTTTTATTAAGCATAAAGGCTTTTAAAAAATGATTTATAAAGTATCCTTATAAAATGATTTTTTCCCCCACAACAAAATCATTAGGAATTTTTGATAACATAGATTAATCTTTTTCTCCCCATTGATAGGAGCATAAAAACCTTCAGAAAAAAACAAAAAAAGGAAAAAAACTACTCAAGAATTTGTTGACTAAATTAAAAAGTTAAATTAAAAATACACCTAAAAACCTCACTTGAGGGCTTCCCTGGTGGCGCAGTGGTTGAGAGTCCGCCTGCCGATGCAGGGGACATGGGTTCGTGCCCTGGTCCGGGAGGATCCCACATGCCGCGGAGCGGCTGGGCCCGTGAGCCATGGCCGCTGAGCCTGCGCATCCGGAGCCTGTGCTCCGCAACGGGAGAGGCCACAACAGTGAGAGGCCCGCATACCACAAAAAACAAAACAAAACAAAACACCTCACTTGATACAAATAAGCCTTATAACAGCCCACTAATGATAACTGTTTTCAAGATTTAAACACATCTGTTTTTCTCTTAAAACTCTCCAGGGTGGTTCACTAGCCCCTCCGTGCTCTAGAATCGGCTAATATATGTATTCTCACCATTTTATAGTACCGGTACTCTGGGGCTACTGCGAGTATCTTCCTCTACCCCCAACCCCACCATAAACTTAGGAAGGAAAGAAGGAAAACTGCCATTTGAGAGTAAAACTTGAAGATGTAAGAAGTCGCAGCAGAGACGAAAGCAGGGGCTCTCCCTTCGGGATTCAGGGCCCCCCTCCAGGGCTGGTTAGAAGGGATTCCGGCCCCACCCCAGAGGATGTGATTCGGCAGTTCTGGTCGGACCAAGATCTGCACGTCTACCAGGCGATGCTGAGGCTGCTGGTCCAGCACCTGGAGAGCCACCGTGAGCTGCCCTTGAAAGATGCCTCTGTGCTCAGAGAGATGAGGGAAGTCAGCGCCTGAGCTCCCAAGGCTGAGGTAGTTCCCTGAGGACTCACGCGGGCACACGGCCTGCTCGCTGCTCTTTCCACCCTGGCACTGGGATGTAACCGGTCCAGGAGCTGAGCCGTCCCCCCTTCTATGTACCACGCCCTAGTATCACCTCACTCCTTACATCGTTCGGCATGACTGACCACAGGGTCGCTGTGCACGCAGGGAAAGAGAACACTCGACTGGAACTCGCTGGAAACAACAGCTCTGTCCCTTTGAAAAGATCTGTGTGAGCACATCGTGAGGACAGAGGCTTTCAGGCAGGAAGCCCCTTCTCACCTGCAGACCTGGATTTGGCCATCGCCCATCAAGAGACCATAAGCTCTTTAAAAAAAAGAAAAATCCAGCCTCTCCTCAAGATAGCTCAGACTAGCTATAAAATGAAATTACCTGTTTCGTAGCCAAAGTCTCCATTTCTAACCGCTTTTTGTTGACATATATTTCCTGTTCAAAACGCTGCTTTGCCTTTTCTAGTTCCTCAATTTTGTAATTAGCCTTTTGGTTATTTATTTCCTGTATCTTCTTTCTTTGACATTCTTCTTTCTTTGACATACAATAATAAAAAATAAATAGGGCAAAGATACACAGCAATTCTTCAAAAATGATACCAAATAGGTACAAAAGTCCCTTTGTAAAAATCAGTGCACAGGAAATTGACTCACAGATAGAAAAGGTGCCCCAATGCTTCTCCACCCCAGCCAGGTTGACTAACCCAACCGAAAATAACCATCACTAGTCAAACCTTTCAGAGCGCTGCCCTCCAGATGGGCTTCTGGGAGGCAGGGCTGCCCGAGGGCTGGGGGACAGAGCCTGTCTGCTTCTCCTCCCCCAGCCCAGCAGCCTTGATCTCCCCTCTGACGCTCCCCTGGGGCCCTGCACCGGCAGAGAAAGGAAACAGTTCTGCCTCTTACCAGTTCTGCTTCCAGGACTTTTATTTTGCTTTCGTACACAGCTTTTTGAGAGGAAAGCTCTTGCTGAGCCATTTCTTTCACGATCTGGATCCCCTGCATCATTTCTTCCTTTGCTTTCAACTGCGCCTCCTTTATTTCTGCTTCAAGTCTACAAGTAGCAAAATATTCAATAGTGACAGGGTACTCTGTCAAGAATTCTTCATATGCTATAATAGTTCTTAATCATATTAAGATGTTAAATTAAACAAAAGTTCAAATCTCAAAACTTCATTTCTGACATTCTGTCAGCAGCATTCTGAAATGTTTATTAGCTCTAGAACTGTTTACACAAACAAAACATAAAAGGTTGAAAATGTGCTCATTTCTAACTTAATTACCATTGCAGATGCTCGATATTTAAGCAAATGTTTTTCTAATGCTTAAGCTATATAAAAATGTTTTAACTTACATAAAAATATAAAATATATATTTATAACATAATTATGTTACAGTGAACACTGCAGTAAATATAGTTAACATTGTAGTAAACACAAAATCTGGGCATTTTATGTTAAACTAACAATGGTTAGGGCAAAAATTATTTCATATCATTATCTTTCAATTCATGTTTAGGTCACAGATTAGGAATATATTGAAATGCCTATAAAAGCATGATACATGAGCTGATAAAGCAGAGATTGTACCATATTTTTCCAATCATCTATAATAACTTTGTAAGCAGACAGGGTGGGGGGTCCCCCAGAGAGAGAACCAGGCGGGGCTTTCTTGACAGAAGAGAAGCCATGTTTGGCCTGAGCCGTTTTGCGATCTGAGCCTGGACACAGCGCTTGCCCTTGAACAAGCCTCAGAAACCAATGATCTCGAGGGAAAAAAAGAACAACTGTTATCAGGCAAGAGAAACAACAACAGCAAAGATAAGACACCCGTTGTGAAGACTCGCAGCTCTGAGTCAATGGTGAAGGTTAGCCTGAAGCTCAGCCACCAGGTCAACGGGAACCTCAGGGATGGAGATGCTGACCATCTGTGACCCCCGTGACTTCAGTCAACTGAAGCCTGGACTCTGTCGATCCCTGCCCTGATTCTATGCTGACTTCTCCCCTGCTCGGGCCCCTTCACGAACACGCATGTACCCTTAGCTTAAAACCTCCCCAGTCTTACTGTTGGGGAAGCACGGCTTTGGGCAAGTTCCCATGTTCTCCTTACTTGATGCAAGTAATGCATCCTTCCTTCTCCTGATCTTTGGCCTGGCTGTGTCTTTTGGCTTGACACCCACCAAGAGGTGAACCCAGTTTTCAGGTAACACTTAGACATTTTGAGAAGTCAAAATATTAAATTACCTTTCACTGTATGGGGGGAAAAGGATTGGTGATTACAGAAAACTAAAAGCTTCTTTCTTCTCAACAAAACCCGACGCTTTAACAACTGTACTGCATAAAATTTCCGTACCCAATTTTACTGAATTAGAATAAGAATGTCAGGGCTTCCCTGGTGGTGCAATGGTTGAGAATCCGCCTGCCAAGGCAGGGGACACGGGTTCGAGCCCTGGTCCGGGAGGATCCCACATGCCGCGGAGCCACTAAGCCCGTGCGCCACAACTACTGAGCCTGCACTCTGGAGACCACAAGCCACAACGTCTGAGCCCGCGAGCCACAACTACTGAAGCTCGTGCACCTAGAGCCCGTGCTCCGCAACAGGAGAGGCCACCGCAGTGAGAAGCCCGCGCACCGCAGCGAAGAGAGGCCCCTGCTCCCCGCTCACCACAGCTAGAGAAAGCCTGCGCACAGCAATGAAGACCCAAGGCAGCCAAAAAAAAAAAAAAAAAAAAAAAAGAATAAGAATGTCAAAAGAAAGAGGACCTAATGGCTACCAGGGCCTGGGGGGAGGGGGTAGCCGTTGCTTAGTAGGTACAGAGGCCCAGTTGGGTGATGAGAAAGTTCTGGAGACAGAATATGGTTGAGGCTGCACAACACTGTGAATGTACTTAACACCACTGAACTGCACACTTAAAAATGGCTAAAAAGGTGAATTTTACGCTATGTATGTTGTACCACAACTTTAAAAAAAAAAAAGAGGGCAAAGCAAGCTCAGACTTTTGACAAGGTGACAAAGCAGGGTTCGTGTGGCCCACCCCGGTCATCCTTCCCACTCCCCGCCTCCATCCTCTGTGCGGATACTTCTCTCCCCGTGACCCCGCGATGCCCGTCTCACCCCCCAGCCCCCACTGCACTGCAGCCCGGGACCCGGCTCCACCGCCCTCCACCCTCCAGACCTGGGCCACAGCCACCCTTCTGCAATGTGATCCCCATCATGCCTGTCTCATGTCTCCTTAAAATTCTCTTATGACCCCATAACCTTTAAGATAAAGTCTAAATGCTTTAGCATTTTATTTCTCTGTTACTTGCCATTTATTTTACAGGGATCCTGCTGAAATCAGAACTCCTACAATATTGCCTCAGCTAAAACTGGGGCAAAAGAAGAAAAGTAAATAAGGGTCCACTCCCCAGGCTTCCCCTGGCCGACTCCCTCCCAGGGGACATCTTCTCACGAGACCTTCGCTGACCCCTGGTCGGGGCAGGAGTCACCCCAGGAGCTCCACACGGTGCAGGGCTCTGTCAGGGCACTCTGTCTGTCTGTCCGTCAGCCCCATAAGAAGACAAATTCCTCCAGCGTAGGAGCTAAGTTTGTTTGTTGAGTGAATGCACACAGAAGAGGAAAGATCACGTGGCTAGAAATCGGCACCCCAAGAGTTAACGAGTGCAGTCAGGACAACCTGATTAAGGCCCTCCATAGCCCTCTCCCGTATACTTACGGTTTCATACCAACAAAAATACTTACTGTAATCTCTGTGCCAAGAGCAAGTCATTTTTTGCAGATTCAAAGTCTCTTGGACCCTCACTCACAAGAGTATCTCTACTGGGCGGTCTTTCCCCTTTCTGGACTTCTACTGGATGATTAAATCTAAAATAATGATCGCCACCAAGAATCACCCGGTCACCCTAAAGCACACAAGAAATTTACTCCTTGAGGTGAGTCGGAACCAAAAAATGCCGTGGGACAAACCCTTATGTTCAACAATTCAATAGTCTAGTATCACTAATGATAAACATAAAAATCACGGCAGCTAACATTTATGAAATGCTTCTTACAGGCCAAGAACTGCATCTGACACTCTACACATACATCATCTCACTGATGTCTCACAACTATGCATGTTATTATCCCGATTTTAGGAATGAGGAAACTAACAGAGCACAGAGCTCAACAGTAACAGTGATAAGCGCACACTGAGCTCACTGTCTGCAGACACTGCATTAAGAACTATGCGTGAATTCTTTCACCTACTCCTCCCTTATCCCTCCTGAAAGACAGGATATATACCAAGTGGCCATACGTCTTGCTTTGCCTTCAACAGAATAGTTCATGCCTGTTCTCCTAATATAATTATTGAAATGCTCTCAAAAGTGTCCTGACATGGGTGACATGCAATCACCCCGAGCTTAATAACTTTTCAAAGGTCATATGGCAAGTGGCAGGGCCAGGGCTTCGACCCTGTCTGGCCTGATTCCAAAGCCCAGCTCTTCCCGGAACACATAATGCTGCTGCTGGCGGACAGCTCCTTGGGGGCTGGTCCACCCACCATAACAGAACTGCGGTCTCTGCGCAAAGGCAGGCAATTCGTGAAATAAGAGAACGTTAGAACCAGAAAGTCCTTCATCCCGTCACTGCTGCTCTTACAGAGGACAGAGCCGGGCTCAGAAAAACTGGACCACTTGCCCAAAGTCAAACCATTTCTCACATCTTAGCAGCAGCCAACTTACATGACGTAATACCGTGGGTTCCAAAATAAGTCTTCCATTTACATATGTCTTTGCTTCCCCAGCTGGGATGATACTCACGGTCCCATCGAAATTGTTGATGGTGCTGTGAAGACAGGATGCACATTGTTACAACTACAGGACAGACTAACAGGTAAGAAAAAGGCAATACAGATAATCCTCCTTGAGTTATTCCCTTAGTGCCAAGGTTCATATCAATTTGTGACCATAATGACTTAGAACTCTCTTATTTTCCTTCAATTAGATTTTGAAGGTTTGGTGAAAAAGCCTGGCTTCTCCAGCAATTCTATCCACCAGTGGTGGGAAAAATTTTCATCGTATGTATTTTGATTAAAACTACTTAAAAAAAATACCAACCCCTCTTCCCCAGAAATGGAAAAAAAAAAATACACAAACATTAAAGGAAAATACACTAAAATACTGACAGTGGTTTCTTTATGAATGGAAGAGTTTTAAGTATTTTTATGTTTTACTTTTCTAACTTTCTGGTTTCATTTATGAGTTTTAATAATGGAACAAACAACATTTTCCTCCCATGAAAAGAGGGGTAATACAGAGGAAGGAAAAGCATGGAGATAAAAGCACACTCCTTGGACGTCTAATTAACTGAACTCTGACGATAAGATGATACTGTTGAAAATCAACTATAAATGCTATATATCCTTTTGAGTCTTTTTATACAGAAAATAGGAAAGAAACTCCAAAATCCAATTATCTTTGGATTAACTGGACAGAAAGAAAGAGAAAACTGTAGCAAAAGCTGAGCCCCAAACAAACCCTCCAGCTCCAGACAAGGCTCCGAGATCTCCAGTTAAAGAATGACAGTTGAACTTGAGCACCTAGAGGAGAGGACTTGGGAAGAACAGCCCACCCTCCCGCCAGCCTAGTGTCCTAACCCCATAAAGGTTTAAACAAGGTCTGCTTGTTCTGACGCCTCCTCTCTCCCAGTTCTATCTGCTCTGCCATCAAAAGCCTTGGCCTTAGCATTGTGCCCCCTCCCACCCCCATCCAGCTTCAACCACCAACCCCCTGATCCACCACTCTTTTCCATAAGAACCCCACCTGGATTTGCCTTAACATCAGCTTCTCTCCTTTACCTGAATCGCTCCGTCGACATAAGACATCCTCTCCCTTATCTCCATCACTCGTCAAGGCCAGAGCCCTCTAAGCAGCTTCTCTTTAGGGCTCAAAGCTAGAGGTGAACTTTCCTTCTCTTTCTTTACTTTTAAGCGCTAAGTAGCTAAGACCCACCTAATGTTAATATAAACTGATGGGTACTGGCGCTCCTTTGTCCACTGAGCCCCACGTGCCAGGTATGTCATCAGTGAAGACAGACACGAAACCTGCTCTCGTGAAGTTCACGGTCCAGAGAGTGAGACAAACACCTATCCGTGTACTAAAAGGGGAAACACCAAGTGCCAGGCGAGTGGGGGACTTCCTGGTCCCCCTGGACTCTCAACTCTTTGGGGGCATGTTCTGTATCTTTGCTACAAGCATAAATAATTCTGGGTTTATTTGTTATAGAAAATGGTTAATTAACAGAAGAGAGAGAGGATCTGAGGATCAAGAAGCCGTGCCACGCCGGGTACAAAGACAACGCGGGCTCGAGGACCTAAGGCCGTGCAATATTGGTGAGAAAATACACTCTGTATTTTTGGAAATTTTTTGTACTGCAGATCACAAAAAAAGTCATATGTTATTTAATATATGGTACTGATAGAGTTGGTTATTCACGTGGAAAATAAATGAATTTAGATCCCTACTTCACACCAAACAAAAAATTCCATACGACTTGAGGACTTAAATGTGAAGGCAAAACTTCAAAACATTTAGAAGATAATTTAGGTGACTGTCTCTATGACCTCAGTGTAGAAATGATTTCTTAAACAAGACACAAACACTGACAACCGTAAAGGAAAAGACTGACTTATGTACTACACTAACTAAGACTCTGATCCATCCAAAGGCACCATAAGAGAGTGAAACGATGAGCCACACACTGGAGAAAACACATTTACAACACATGAAACTCACAAAAGCTGGGCCACCAAAATATATTAAAAAACTCCTAAAAATTATGGAAAAAACCCAACACAATCGAAAAATGGACAAAAGCCATGAACAGGCAGGTTACAGAAGAGCAAACAAAAATGGCCCAAGAACAGGTGAACAGGATTAGTCAAGGAAATGCAACACGCATCCCCCACGAGATGCCATCTCACATCCACCTGACAGCTAAGGGTCGGCAAGGATGCGGGGCCACAGGGACCTCAGTGCCAAGGGCGGCAGGAGTGCCGGCCATTCTGGAAAACAATCCGAAATTACCTCATAAAGGTGGCTACGCACATATGCTGCAGCCTGGCATCTCTGCTGCTAGACACGCCACTTAGGAGCGATTTTCCCAAACTTCACAATGATCACCATACAGGGAGGGTAACAGGAAGATCATCAGAGACTCACGCAGCGCAGCGGGGCGGACAGGAGGGCCTGGCCGCCCGGGTTCCCAGCGGCTGCCCCGAGGGCCCTAACTCAGGGTATGAAACTCGCCCCACAGAAGCTCTGCCCGTCTGTACCAGGAGACGCATCCAAGAGCGCCCACAGCAGTACTGGGGGAGCAAAACGTGAGACACCACCCAAGCGCCCACCAACCAAGTAGACAGGTAGACTCACACAACAGGGTACTTCACAGCGGAAAAATGAGAGAGCATCAACATGGACAAATCATGGAAACACACTGCGGAGCTACAACAGTTTACATGTACTATCACCCTAACAACACAGTATCATTCAATCATATGAATGAATTTTAAAATTTGTTCAATTCATGTGAACAAATTTTAGAATTTGTCAACCCGATCAAAAATCCTGCCATAGATGATGGATAGAAGTTTAGATCTATTGGCTGAGGGATAACTTCTGATAGAGCGATAACTTCTGATAGAGCGATACCACATCGTATCTCATATTGAGAGTAACTGACCTGCCATCCTTACAAAACATTCAGACTGCCTGTTTTTCCTGGCTAAGAGATGCATTCGAAGACTTATACCAAAGAATCAGTGTGAGTGAATGCCTCATGTGAAGGAAGCCACAGTCATCAAGATCTGGAAAAGTACTTGGCAGGAACGCACCAGTGCTCGTCGGCGATCAGCACCCCCGACAACTGGATGTCACGGCTCGAGTTTGGTTTATACTTTCCGACTGTAGTTGTTCCCTCTTTTATCATATATAACAGTATCTCCGACAGCTGAGGGTCTTCATTGAGATTGACCAGGTTTGGCACATGGTTGTCCATTTGAAATGTAATTCCTGCTTTCTAGTAGAAGTCAGAAAAAAAAAAAATTAACTTTAATCACAAGCATGAAACTGTTAGATCCACCTAAAACATTAAAGTCGCGGTATGTGGGACTCAGTTAATTAACGGTCTCTTAGACCCTCTCCTCACGACTTCCCCGTAAGTGTGACCACCATACTTCTTAGACTCCCAGGAAGACGCTGACCCTCTGTCCTGGCACCATCCTCAGCCCACTCACGGCTCAACCCAGCATCACCAGATGTGCCTGATCTCACCCACCGACGTCTACAGCAGGTCAGGTCCTGCCGCCGCGTCTCCACTGCCATCACCTTGGTTCAGACCCGTAGCACCTCCCGCCTGAACCACTGAGGCAGCCTTCTGCCCGCCCTGCCAACAGTCCCTCTTGGCTTCAGTCCTGCTTACACCCTACACCAAAGTAATTCTGAACTAATTCTCAAAATGTTGATTCCCTGGTCAAACACTTTCAATGATTTCCCACTTCCCACAGGATAAAACAAATTCCTTGGCCTGGAATTTGAGAAAGTACATCTGTATATTTACTGTCATATTTCTTTGCAAATTTTCAAATCAGTTTAGAGAGTTGAAACGATACCTGTAACTCCTTTGTTACTTGAAGTTTCCTGTTTTCAGCTTGTTCAAGTTTTTCTTTCCACATTCTTACCAAAGACAAACGAGAGTTTAAAAGAGTTAAAAATATCCAGGTTTTTAAGACTGAGAATCAAGAGATTCTGAGATGAGGAAACCACCTGGGAATACTTAAAACGTAATGGTCTGGGGATAAGCTGCTTTGTTCACAGGGAAGGCAGGGATAAAGGCAGACTCCGGTACCTCCTCAGCTCCCGTCCCCATCTCCACCCCTGCCCCCTGTCCCGACCCTTGCCCCAAGCCAGTCCAGCGATTCCAGGCAACACCCACAGCATCGAAGGCAATGACCAGAGCCCACCTTTGCATTTCTGCCATGTCTCTCTCCTGCTGATACAGCTTCATTCTCAAGGATGTTATTTCTTGCCGAAAGAGCCTATATCGCTCAGGGTCAATGTTCTGACTGTTTCTTTGAGCAGCTTTTAACTTTTCAATTTCTGCTTTCAAGTCTAAATATTTGAAGAAAGATGCATGATCAATAACATTTGATATATAGTAATTCCCACACTAGACATAACCCTCCAATCTTCTATTTTATTTGACGTTTTAAATACTAAGTAAAACAGAATACTTGCAGAAATTTTACTTTACCCACAAATCTCTACCTAACCTTTACCTGAAAAACTGCTCCCCTCTTAATGAATTTCCCTCCCTCATAAGCAGTATGGCCACGTAATGTATCGTCCAAAGAGGGACACGTCTGGGAAGGACCGGGGGCACCATTCATCACTCTGGGATGACAGCCATGAACCAGGACTGCCCCAGGCAAACCATACTCATAAAGACATGTTAGATAAAGATGACAGATTTGCCAAGCTGGAATTCAGAATACTTATTTTTAATGAAAATGGTCCCATTTGTAAACGCGAGGGGATCCAAACAGGAAAAGATGGAGCACGAGACGGCAAATCCATCCTCCTCTGGCCCACACCTCTGAGGGACCTATTCGCCTTCTGCAAGATCCCCGAGCAGATGAGCAAGAGAAGGACACTCGGCGCTGGCGAAGGGAGGCCCGTGCTGGAAACCCAGGACCAAGCAGCCTTTGGGTCAATGAACCAAGAGGAAGCAGAGGTGAGAGACAGACAACGGCGGAAAGGCTACAGGAGGAAAAGTAAAGGACATTATCGTCCCTGTGCTGCACAGGCGCACGACTCAGTCCATAGAGGGTTTCCTACGCTGGCTCCTTCCCCTTCACCCACCCCATTTCCCAGCTTTTTCTGACTTTCCCTTTCCCTACTCTCCTTCCCGCCGTCCTTCCATCCGCCTTCCTCATCAGTGTGGAACGATGGCTAGCAGCTATTACACAGATACGAGAGAAAAATCTTTAACTTCCTTAACCTGCATATTTTCATCACTGAAATGAATATTTGAGACTAAACTCTTGCAGGATAATCTTTAAGTCTGTAGGGAACTGCTGACCTCTGATCAACTTGGCGCTCACGTCCTCGTTGACCCTGGCGGCGTTGACTATCATCCGGGCCTGGGTGGCGTATCTCAGCGTGCTCAGGGTCTCCTCCACGCTGCTGGCTGCCGGGCTGACCGTGGCGATCATCGACGTTTTGGAATTTCCGCTCAGACTTTCCTTCAGCAGCCTTCAAGGAAAACAGTCACAATTAGACTGCTTCTGCAACGACCTCGTGACAACTACCTAGAGAGCACAAGGCAGACCACCGGGACACGTGACGCAGTGCTACGCTCCTCACTCAGACACCGGTTAGAATTGTTTGATATTTGTAGCTATTTTTAGATCTCTGCGCACTTTATTTCACCTCACACTTCTCATTTATTTATTTTGGCCGCGCAGCTTGTGGAATTCTAGTTCTCCGACCAGGGATTGAACCCAGGCCCTCGGCAGTGAGAGCACAGAGCCCTAACCACTGGATTGCCAGGGAAAGTCCCTCGTCTCACACTTTTTATGTTGTTCTGTGAAGCGATAGTCTGTGCAAAGATTTTAAAATATGGTTAACTCTCCAATATTTAGTAAAATCCCTCTCCCCCTACTAGACTGCGAGCTGCTTTAGGGGCGGGACCGTGTGTCTGGTCACCCTTGCATTTCCAGGGTCACCAGAGCCCTTCAAAGCAGCTGCTCAGAAGTGCAGAAAATGGTGGGTGAACATATAAACACAAATTTTGTTTTCTATTATATGCAAAAGCCTTGTTTTAGAAGGAAAAAGATCATGAGACTAAAAGCTCTGTATTTATGAATGCAGAGTGAATTATTCCTAACTTTCAAAAGTTATTCTTAATTTTCAAAAGGCATTAAAAAAATCACATTGTTCCCTTACAGGTTTTGAGGTGGCAATTATAATATAATAAGTCAAATATAACGGTACACTGCTGTCAACAGTGATGCAGTCCGTATCAGAATTGGATATTAAATCAATACAGATGTATTCTGAATGTAATATATCTGAAGTTAAATACATGTTCATTAATGAAAATACTTTTTGAACACTTACATACCAGCCAGTGTGTGCTAAACTTCACTTCACACACATAGTAATGTGTTTGGTGATACCATATATGCTCAAACATCAGGCACTAATAATAGTTCATTCATCATTTAACCCTCATTACAACCCTAAAAGACAGATATTGATATTATCCCCATTTTACAGATGAGGACACAGGCTGGAAGACTATTAACTGATTTGCCCAAAGTCACACAGTTTGTAGGAAGCACAGCTGAGATCAAGTCCAGGTAGCCTGGCTCTGGAATCCGTACCGCTCACCACTGCTCTGTCCCAGAGTCACATGAAGTCAGTCTATGCCCTTTTCCCCCACAGTACTCACTCTATTTTGTACAATTCCTTATACTCCAAAAGCTACTTGCCATGTGAGGACAGACTCGCGGTAAGGAATGAATGTTCTCTTCCCGCTGGCCTGCTCGGAGAGCGCGGATATGACCTTTCCCAGGGTCAGCAGGGACTTGTTAATACTCACGCCTTCCTGGGGACAAGATCAAACATTTTAATTGAAAGGAACTGTCCAGCAATAAATGTATTTCACAAAATATATTTCTTCATTCATATAATTACTGAGGAAATATTTTCTTCCATAAACTACCAACTTTTTTCAGACTCAAAATTTACTAATTGACTCTGAGAAGCAATCATAACCAGGAACTACGGGCTCCTCTTTAAGTCTCAGCAACACAGTCTATAAAGTGCAGGGACAGAGAGGTTATTCTTGGTTAAGATAACATACTTAGGGACATCCCTGGTGGCGCGGTGGTTAGGAATACCGCCTGCCAGTGCAGGGAACATGGGTCCAAGCCCTGGTCCGGGAAGATCCCACATGCTGCAGAACAACTGAGTCCGTGTGCCACAACTACTGAGCCTGCACTCTAGAGCCCACGAGCCACAACTACTGAGCCTGCACTCTAGAGCCCACGAGCCACAACTACTGAGGCTGTGTGCCCCAACTACTGAGCCTGTGCTCTAGAGCCTGTGCTCTGCAACAAGAGAAGCCACCGCAATGAGAAGCCCGCACACCGCAACGAAGAGTGGCCCCCGCTCGCCGCAACTAGAGAAAGCCCACGCGCAGCAACAAAGACCCAACGCAGCCATAAATAAATAAATAAATTTATAAAAAAAAAAAAAAGATCACGTGCTTAGCCAGTAATCTCCTAAAAAAAGTGGCTAGGACTGAGCTCCCCAGAGTGAGGGCTCACCCTTACCTTCAGCCGCTCCCCGCTCGTCTGGGTCTCGGAACAGCGCTCACTGCCCGCCAGGTCCACCAGGTTTATGCGGCTCCGAATTCTGTGATCCAGCTCTTCCCCTTCCACAAATTCTGTCTGGGACAAAAGGACATTAAAATAACACATGGGCTTCCCTGATGGCGCAGTGGTTGAGAGTCCGCCTGCCGATGCAGGGGACACGGGTTTGTGCCCCGGTCCAGGAAGATCCCACGTGCTGTGGAGCGGCTGTGCCTGTGAGCCATAGCCGCTGAGCCTGCGCGTCTGGAGCCTGTGCTCCGCAACTGGAGAGGCCACAACAGTGAGAGGCCCGCATACAGCAAAAAAAAAAAAAAAAAAAAAAAACGGTAAAATAACACATCATAAGTTCTTTTACGACTTGCCATCAATATAAGTCTGCAAAACGGAAAGTCTGACAAGATTACAAACCACTCCCTTATTTTTGAAGCTATCCCTTCTTGAATCTGTGACGATTTGTAAGAACATACTGAGCAGTGCTCAGACTATACAAAATAAAAGGAATGACTTTAAAGGGCTAAACCCATAACTACGCAATTATATTAAGGAAACGGCCACAGATAGAAAAAAGGCTTAATATACAAAGGTGTTGTTCATCCCAGCCCTGAAGTAGCAAAGCATTTAAAAGCAACATAAATGTCCAACAGCAGAGAAAAATTTGAGGAATTTTAACAGTCAAAGGAAAATTATGTAGCTGTGAATAATAATGTTTTGCAAGTAATTTTAATAGTATAAAATTGTTGCAGATTTTGTAAATTTGTTTATATGAGACTGTAAAACAACTGAAAGATTATATACCAAACTCTTTAGAGGGGTTTCATTTGAGCAGTGGAACCCTACAGCTGAATTATTTAAAATCTTTTACTTTCTGATATGTTTTTTCAAATACTGTACAATTATCATGTATTGTTGATAATATATTATCACGTATTGATATGACAATATCAATATCATAAGTTAATAATCACGTTACTGATTTTTAAAACAGTGAGAAAAACATACTCCTGTATATGCCACTCAGCGTTACTGTGTATATGTCCTAAAATCCAATTATGTTGTATATTTATATGATTGGACTTTTACCTTTGATTTAAAGAAGTAAGAGACAGGCATGGATATATATACACTACCAAACGTAAAATAGATAGCTAATGGGAGGCAGCCGCATAGCACAGGGAGATCAGCTCGGTGCTTTGTGACCACCTAGAGGGGTGGGATAGGGAGTGTGGGAGGGAGATGCAAGAGGGAGGGGATATAGGGATATATGTATGCATATGGCTGATTCACTTTGTTATAAAGCAGAAACTAACACACCACTGTAAAGCAATTATACTCCAATAAAGATGATAAAACTAAAAAAATAAAGGAGAAAATAAGGAAAACATGAAACTTGAATGTAGTGACTATCTTACCTAAGAAATGAGTCAACAACACAGTACCTTGGTCTGGGTCATCACCAGGGTGAACACTGAGTGCGAGCGGGAGCTTTTGTCATTCATGCCAGTGGCCGCAGTTGCCTTCCTCTTATTTCCCAGTTCCAGCCAAATCTAGTGAGAAAGGAGAGAAGGAGGTCAGGCCTGCAGACAGGGGCTCACCGGAGCAAAGTAACGAACAGCAAAGTAGAGTGAGCACATATATACACACATTTATAATCAGCTTATAAAATAAAAATATTAATACATGCTTATTTAAGAATTTGCATTCCCATTGTCTATTTTTTTTTCTGTCATAGAAATTGGAATGAGGAAATAATACCTTTAACAGGCTATTTCTATAGCTCTAAACTGACATGATGATCGATTTAAATTTTTCGTTTATAAGAGTAATTCTTTTGCTTAAAGTCTACACAAACAAAATCAGTTCCTTATAAATTAACCTTTTATTTATGCAAACAGCAATATTTATGACTGATCTATCTAGTAGAGAGAAGATCAATTACAATGGACCTTACCTGGATATCAGAGTAAGAGCTGACAACATTCCTATTTCACAAAAGCAAAGGACAAAGTCAGTTTTACTCATGATCACACTCCTGTCCTTATAAAACATCAGCCACCTTTCAACCACATAATTACTCCACGAATACCACGGTGGAATAATCCATAGGTATTACTATACTGATTCTTACAGAATCTTTCATTTTCTCCATGGTAAAAGGGAGGTAATAAAATAATGTTTTCATTTTAACAAATTTTAAGAAGTATGATTTTTCTTAATATAATGAGGCACCTTATAGCATCTTAACATTGTACTATCCAAGTCTAAATCATGAGACCAAAAGATAAACTTTAACCCATATGTATAGGCAAAGGCATAGGTATAGGTACCTGTATATGTGGGTGTGGTTAGGCGTAGGTAGAGGTACAGGTATATGTATAGGTACACATATATATGGGTGTGGTAGTGCGGGTGTGTATGGGTTTCAGCACTGTCCCAGATTTACTAAATGGAGCTGAATTTTTTCTAGCCACTTTTCTTTTCCTTTAAGAAAGCATTTGGGACTTCCCTGGTGGCGCAATGGTTAAGAATCCGCCTGCCAATGCAGGGGACACGGGTTCGAGCCCTGGTCCGGGAAGATCCCACATGCCGCGGAGCAACTAAGCCCGTGCGCCACAACTACTGAGTCCACATGCCGCAACTTCTGAAGCCCACGTGCCACAACTACTGAAGCCTGCTGCTCCTAGGGCCCGTGCTCCGCAACAAGAGAGGCCACCGCAATGAGAAGCCCGCGCACCGCAACGAAGAGTAGCCCCCGCTTGCCGCAACTAGAGAAAGCCCGCGCTCAGCAACGAAGACCCAACACAGCCAAAAACAAGTAAAACAAATTTATAAAAAAAAAAAAAAAAATATATATATATATATATATATATACACACACACATATAAAAAGAGAGCATTTGGAGTTGAAAACCAAATAAATGACTCTCAGCATATTTCTAACTCTAAACATTGAGCTCAGCACCTTCTCGCCTCCACAGCTTAAAGTAACAGATAAAAAAAGTGGCTCGAGAGGGAAGGCTTAACTTAATGGGTTAGCAGGGGAAAGGGAGGAAAGACAAATATTTCCTACACAGTATAATTAATGCTCCACGCAAGGCACTTCACAGGTGCCATGAGAGATATAAACAAACATAACAACAAGCAGCTAACACTCTATTTGGAAAGAGGAACATTTAACTGGATAATATTAAGGGGAGAAAACTAAGTAGTGACGCAGCGTTTCACGGCTGGGGAGGCCGCCAAGAGCACAGCGGTCACGGGCCCTGGCTGCACACACTCACGTGGACAGGCCCTCGACGTAGGGGCCGGAGGCCGGGTGCTCCCGCACTCTCAGCTGTGGGCAAACATGAGGCACGTTAACAGCAAGGCAAATACTTCATATAAAAGAGAATTTCAAATGACCTTCTTTTTCTATATTTCGAGTCTACAGTAAAGAGATTTGTCTCTATCCGGAAATAAATATAAAGGTCCTCACAGAAACACATCTGTAAGGCACTAGGAAACTGCCTCAAGACCACAAACTGTTCACATCTGCACAGTATCTGACAACATACCATACCATCAAATATCTTACTAGTTTTTTATTCCTAAGTCCTGCTGTAGCTATTGTTTATATGCTTTTAAATAGCTTTCTAAAATACGTGCAATAAATTTCAGACAGTTAACATTTTTTTCCGTTTTACATTATACATTTTAAACTTTGTGAGCAGAAATTTAAGAACACGTAGAAGTCAGAGAAGGAAACGTCAAGTTTTGTGTGAGTCTCTTGATGCTGCCAAAAGCAGACTGCATGACCTTGAGCGAGTCAAGTGACCTCTTCAGATGTTAGCTTCTCGCTCTCCACAGCCCTTTCCAAAGTCAGAAGTTTTTAATTCTAATAGCGGTTGTTTAAAAAGTTTACGCCTTTGTGAAACTTTCTACTTCACAGAAAATATGAGCTATAAGATATCAATTTGCTAAATAATCGAGTGAAATACATACTCTACAATAACAATACAGTTTTTTAAACTTTTATTCTTTTTTGGCTTTGCAGACTTTTAGGAATTTGGTATTTGACATAAGTGGTCCAACTAAATCTTAGAATGTTTTATCTTTAACTTCTACACAATACTTGCTTAAGTAAAATGAGGTTACAGTTCATAACTAGTTTAATGTCCACTAACAATAATGTTCAGCTTATTTAGTAAATAGCAACGTAGTTAGACTAGATCTCAAGCATTTGCTATCATATGCATTTTAGTAATTAAGCTATATATCATCTTGAGAACCAATATAATTATATGCATCAATAAAAACAGAAATTAAAAACAAGTAAGTTTTTAAATCTTACTGTTTGCTTTCTCTGCCCATTTTCACCTTTACAAACCAGAAGGTCGTGAATTTTTTCATTATATACTTCAAAGAAGCTCATTTCAAGGTGATAGCTGACCTAGCAGGAACAGAAACACAGCATACAATTTATTTGAAAAGTTCTTGCACTTTTTACAAATCATATCTGATAACAGTCTAGTAACCAGAATATATAAAGAACTCTTACAATTCAACAACAGAAAGACAAACAACCAATTAAAAAATAGGCAAAGGACTGAACAGACATTTCTGCAAAAAAGATACACAAATAGTCAACAAGCACATGGAAAGGTGTCCAACATCACAAGTCAGTAGGGAAATGCAAATCAAAGCCATGGTAAGAAACCACTTCACACCCACTAGGATGGCTGTAATCAAGGAAACGGAAAACAACAAATGCTGATGAGCATGTGGAGAAATCAGAACCCTCCAGTGTTGCTGGTGGGAGTGTTAAATGGTGCAAATGTCGTGGAAAACAGTGGGCAGTTCCTCAAAAGGTTAAGCACAGAATTACTGTATAACCCAGCAGTTTCACTCCTATCTACCCAAAAGAATTACAAATAAATTCAAATTAAAAATTACTCAAATAGGGATTTCCCTGGTGGTCCAGTGGTTAAAAATCCGCCTTCCAATGCAGGGGACATGGGTTCGATCCCTGATCGGGGAACTAAGATCCCACTTAGTTGCCTCGGGGCAACTAAGCAAACACCGCAACTACTGAGCCTGCGCGCTCTGCAGCCCACACGCCACACCGAGAGAGAAGCCCGTGCGCACAACAGAGAGTCCACACACCGCAAGGAAAGATCCTGCGTTCCGCAACTAAGACCCGACATAGCCAAATAAATTAATATTTTTTTAAATTACTCAAATAAAAATTGTACACAACTGTACAACTGTGTATTGTAATAGCAACAGTATTACAAAAGCCAAAAGATGGAAACAGCCTAAATGCCCATCAACTGATAAGGAAGACGTGGCGCATATATGCAATGGCATATTACTCAGCCATAAAAAGGAATGAAGTGTCAATACATGCTGTAACACCGATGAACCTCATGCTGCATGATATTCCACTTACAGAAAACATCCAGAATAGGTAAAGCCACAGAGACAGAAAGTAGGGGCTGAGGGGAGGGAAATGGGTTATAACTACTTAATGGTACATGGATGGTCTCTGAGGATGATGAAAATTTTTTTAGACCCAGATAGAGGTGGTGGTTGCAGAACATTATAAATGTACTAAATGCCACTGAGTTTTATATTTTAAGATGGTCAATTTTATGTTATGTGAATTTTATCTTAATATAGGAAAATTTCAACAACAAAAGTCCTTGCATTTCTTACTAACTTCTAGGAAATTCACCTAATTCAATTCACCTTAGTATGTGCATGGCTTTGGACTATATGAGAAGGATATACAGAAGTATATGGCAAGGTTCTCGCCCACGAGTTTCCATCTCAGAGAAACATAACATACCCTCCAACAGATAAGACAGCAATAGAAAATTAAGAACCAAAATGAGAAATCATGACCATAGATAAAACGGCCAATCAGAAAGGGGAGATGCGGGTGCCAGAGAGGCTGGGGAAGGAGGAGAAAAGGATGTGAGGCATGAGAAACGCAGCGAGCTGGACCCTGTGGGCGAACACTTGATCTGCTAAGTGCGGATCTTAAATCAGATTGTGATTCCGGATTGCGGCAAAAAACAATCACCAGACTCAGTAGAGCTGAGCTTCTCCTCCTTTTGACTCTGAAAGACAAGGTATAAAAGCCAAAAAGGGAAAATTTGCTTCCATGTAGCTTTTCTGAGTTAGGGCATATTTCCTTGTTAGCGAAATAAATTTCATCTACAGGCCCAAAGTGAGTCAGCAAACACCCAGCGCTAACGAAACTAGAAGCTTCAAGGGAGATCAAAGAGATGTAGGTTCAATTCGCCAAATATTTATTAGGCCTACCAGGCACACAGCACTCTTCTAGGTGCCGTGGGAGAACCTGAGGTGAACTGGACAGGCTTCATCCTCAGAGAACTCACAGTCTAATTGGAGATGCAACACAGCACTTGAGTAACACAGACAGAAGGATACAGTTAGCGTCCCGGGAGAGGAACAAAGCACTTCCGGGTAGAGATCAGGTACAGGTGAACCCATGCAATTACAGGTTATTTACAAGGGCTGTGGATACAGGTATTGGGGCTCAGAATTCAACAAACATGCATTAATGTCTATTATATATAAAACAGTGTACTGTGTTATGGGGCTTCCAGGGGGCCTTGGAGAGGAACATGCTGTGGGAGGGGAGCTGCGAAAGGTGCAGAGGTCACGTCGCAGAGGATCATGCTTTGTCTGCTCCTTCGAGGCGCCTGGCATCTGTGGCTATACCCACCTCCGAGACCCCCACCCGCATGCTGTTATCTTCTACCATCCTGAATAATCCCAAACTGAGAAAACCACAGTCACTTCGCTGGGCTCTCTATGTGGCGGGCACTGTTCAAAACCTTTCACACAGAGCACATTTCACACAGCAAACCTAGGAGGACGTCCTCCTCGTCCCCAGGCTCTGTGCTGAGGCACTCAGAGAAGTTAAGCACATTGCTCGAGGTCACACTTCCAGCATGGAAGTGTGGAACCTGGATTCCAGCTCAAGCCATCTCCAAAGTCCACGCTCTGAACCGTTTCATGTGTTCCGCTCACTGACAAAGTCGCTCCCCACAACTGGAGGCCCCCAGACCCGTGATCACTCCAAGACCCCTCGCCTTCGCCTGCTCTCCCTCCCTGGCTTCCACCACCTCTAAACAAAACAGATGCTAAACAGAGGGGCCTAACCCACGGGCCACGCCTCCTCTAAGGACCCCGTGCCCCCAGCTTACCTGTTCCCACAGCCGCCGCCCTCATCCTAACCTAGTATTTACTTCACTTCATTTAGCATCTCAGTGACTGTACTCGACTGTGTACTGGCCCGTTTCTCCATCACACTCTCTTCACTACAGGCACCGGGCCTTTCCACTCCGTGCTCCCAAGTACAGCACAACATTTTCCCAAGTCCCCTTATCATAAGAATCACTAGAGGAAAAGTATGAAAATTAGAAATTCCCAGGCTACCCTCTACACCAGCTGAACCAGAACCTCCAGAAGCTTTTCAGCAAGTCCACCCTCACACATTCCTAGGCGCTCTTATCCTCAAGCGAGTTTCGGAAAAACTGGTCTAACGGGCTGCCCGGCAAACAGCTGGCCGCACTAGGACCAGGTGAGGGGGCGTGGGCACCCGGCACGGGGGCAGTGCGGGGCACGAGCGAGGCTGTGACCTCCACTCCGGGCTGAATCTGCACGTCACTCCCCTCTCTCCTACTGTCGCCGTCCTAATGCTGATGCCTGCCGTCCTTAGGGAAGGCCGGGCCGCCGCCCCACTGCAGACACGCACGACGGGGCGTAACTACCGCCACGTGCACCCCACACCCATGGAGGTGATTGGGCAGAGAAGGCGGAAGAGAGGACCCTGCATCCCTGTCCAGCAGGAGGAACCGCCTCTGAGTCTGGAGCCCCCGTCCCCCAAACCACTGTCCGAAAGGAGAGCGACCAGAAGTTACAACATCTTCTGCTGAGCAGTTCCTCAGCGGCCACGACTCCGACTTTAACTGGTTTGACCGTTTTCTAGTCTAGTAAGAAGGCTTACGGATACTATGAGAACATACCTCCTGGGTTTGTTTTTTGGCTATTTCGGCAAAAAGACCTTCACAGAATCTTGGAATTATTCCTGGTTCTTCACTAAATCCCATCATCCTGGAAAATACATTATGAATAGGGAGGAAGTAAAACTAATTAGATTTTTAAGTTCTTTGGGGAGAAATTAAACCTCAATTTCCTCTTCTGTAAAATGGGAATAAATAAGAACTATCTAATTCAGAGCCTTTAGCACAGGGCCTGGAATACAGTAAAAAATAAGTGCTAGCTACTATTAAAATTTGAGTATTTCCTTCTAGGACAGGTATTATTACCATACCGTTGATCAGATGACTTGCTTGTAATTCTCACAATACTTCCAATTAACCTCTCTGGGCTTCAGTTTACACAAGAAAGAGTTTATAGTAAAATGGGGCCAACGAAACAATATCTCACACATAAACAGAAACCCAGAGACAAAGTAACTTGCCCAGGTTTGCAGAACTAGTATGTAAAACGGTGAGATTTGCGCCCAGGCCTGTGCAGTTGAAAAACTATATTCTTTCTATTAAACGATGCTGCTTCGCACAAAAAATGTAAACATTTCTAGATAATCGGACTTATGATACAACTTACGTATAGGACTTTCCAGAGCCAGTCTGACCATAAGCAAAGAGACAGGTGTTGAAGCCTTCGAAGGCCTGTTCCAGGAGCGGGGCTGCTAGTGCCTCGTACACGGCCGTCTGGCTCGCGAAGCGGGGATGACACTCATCAACGGACCAAAAGGAAAGGTCGTAAACAAAACTGTACACCTGTCTCATGCTGGGATGTTCCACAGCTATTTCTTCCCCGTTCAGGAAGACCACCTGGGATGTTTCTTCACTCTTCTCTCTTTAAAAAGAAGCACAGAGAAAAATATCGTTACTATAATTATTCTGAGTACTATTCCCACAGAATGTAATAAGGACCTCAAACTAGTTAAATACAACATTACTCCAGACTAGCACACGTAATGATAGTGGGTTTCCAAAATCTATTTCCTGCAGCTCCAGTGCCACTGCTCAAAGGGAAAATGGAGTTCCAGATTGCTTGTCTGGAAAAATGCCCCCTACTTTTACAGGATTTTCCATCTTTTTCCTTTTTCTCTTAAGCTCTCCCTTTTCTCATCCTGCCTACTATAATCTACCTGTCTCAGCAGTTCAAACCTGGAAACTTGTTTGAATATATTATAAAGAAATTTTGGAGGTACAAATCTATATAAAGCTGGTAAGAAACACAATTTCAACAAACTCAGTTAGATACAAGTCTGAACCATAAGCGTCTTTGGGCTACCAGTTACGTTTCTATGAATCCAAAGGTCCCTCCTCCTTTAAATTATCTCTTTGGGTCCATCTTTCTTCCATCTAAGACTTAGTAGGAAATCTTTCACTGGCTCCAGAGCTGCAGAAAAACAGTATCAGTCCTTGTCTGGCCCCAGGTCTCTCCTTCTGCCCCCAACTCTGCTTTCGATCAGAAACTACTGCGGAAACCACCTCCCTCATCCTCCCCCGCGGGCCTGCTACAGGTGCGCCTGCTGGGTCTGGAATCAGCACGTGGTCCCTCGCTCCATCCTCTCCAGGGCAGCCACCCATCCCGGGCTTGTCCCTTCTGCCCCTCTTCCCCGCACAGTCTTGAGGCTCTTTGGTACTGAGTTCTCTCCCCTTATCACTGACCCCACATTTTCAGCTAAAAGGCCCACAGCCCTCTGGAACTTGCCTTAACTGCTGACCATTTAGGTTCAAACCAGAGGTCCGTCTGCACTGCTGGGTCACCATACCCTCCTCTAACTCACTTAGGTCCACAAAAGAGTTAAAAACTACTGACTCTGTGAAGTCTTCACAGTCATCTCTCCAAGAATGTAAAGATAACCAGATGCCACATTCACACTGGGCGGGTCGTCTTTTTCAGCACAACCCGCAATCTGTGAGTGTCTCACCCACAAGCACTTTTGGGGAGAGATTTTTTTTGCCATCAAAATCAAATCTAGGGCTCCCCTGGTGGCGCAGTGGTTGAGAATCTGCCTGCCAATGTAGGGGACATGGGTTCGAGCCCTGGTCTGGGAAGATCCCACATGCCGCGGAGCAACTAAGCCCGTGAGGCACAACTACTGAGCCTGCACGTCTAGAGCCTGTGCTCCACAACAAGAGAAGCCACTACAATGAGAAGCCCGCACACCGCGATGAAGAGTAGCCCCCGCTTGCCACAACTAGAGAAAGCCCGCGCACAGAAACGAAAACCCAACACAGCCAAAAATAAATAAATAAATTTATTTTTTAAAAAAATCTAATCTAATAAATGAGCGTATAACCACCACATAGCAGAGATGATGAGGGGGTGACCACCACTCTGGAAAGGGTTTTGGAAGGACCTCTTTGGGGAACGAGTGACCTGCTGTGGCTCTTTTCAAGGGAAAGGTAGAGATCCCACCGTACATTACAGATCTGAAAGCAGACTGCGTTAGACTGAAGTCATTCAGACTTTTAAAAAGCAGTATAGCCAGAGAAACTTACGTCTGCAAAATACGGTGATTTCGATTCTTTAATTTTACAGCCAATCATCAAAAATAATCCACATACTACAACTGAACCGAGAAGTTCTATCTATATAAAAGAATCACCAGCCAGTTTGAAAATGCATGAACACACTGACTTCCCAAAGGCAGAGAGGAACTGGACACGCCCCACGCCACCAGCCTGGCCTTAGAGAGAAAGGGGAACGTACCGCGTGCTGAAAGGCCTGACTCTGACTGCCACCGTCACTTGACTGTTTTCCACTCTTAGGGGGTCTGTTTCTGTAGAGGTTCTCCGAAGTGCAGTTTCTTCTTCAACAAGGAATATATTTTCTCGTGACCGTTCCCTTTTATTTGCGAGAAGAGAACTTTTCAGCCTTTGTTTAACTTGAAGGGTAGGCATCCTGTTTTTCAGAACTGACGCAGCTGGGCTCTTAAACTGAGGAACGCCACGCTTTGGTGTCGATCTGTGCTCTGTAACACACTTCGAAGGTGTTCTTTTCTCTAAGCTTTCAAATTTAGGTGCAAGTTTCGCACCATCCTTCCCAGCACTTCTGTGGTGTAAGCTTCCTGTTCCTGACACTCTGATATCCAACTTGCTCTGAATAGGTTTTGTTGCCAAGCGTCCTGATCTAACAGCTTCAGTCTGACTCTGGGAACCAGCGGGTGGTCTATCAGTTAGGGACTTAAGGGCAACACTTTCGTCTGCCCCACCAACAGCGGAAAGCGTTTCTTTGTATTTTCCACCAGCCTTCACTTCAGGGTCTTTTGGGTCTGCAGCTAAAGGTACAGAAGGTGTGACAAGAAAGTTTCTATCATTATTTACAGTCTTTGCATTTATACTAGTTTCTGGTGAAGCACAGTTGTTTTCTCCTTTACCTCCCACATTCTGCGCTGCTTTCCACTTTTCCACAGAATCTGGCTTAGCCCGACGTTTTAACGCAAGACATGTTTCTGCTGTTTTCGCAGTTGTGTCTCCCAACTCACCAAGCAGAGAGGATTCTTTGCTCCTTGCCACTCTCCTCTGAAGTGTTAACCTACCCACAGGGTTAGGGGGAAGGGGTGTATCTTCCGTTTTTTTACAGGCAGAGATAACATAAGTGCTATTTATGTCTCTGGTTTTACTTGCGGATATCAATAACGGATCATCATTTTCACATTCCGACATATCCGACTTTGAATGCTGCTTCAGCCTGCTACCATGGGGGAGAACAGGCAGCAATGAACTCTTTGGGGAAGAAGGGATACCAAGGATATTGCTGTCATTTCTACTCTGTGCAGTGTAAACTGACATTGTGGCAACAAGTTATTTTTAGAAAGGATGTTGCTGAAGAAACTTTAAGCTCTTCTTCGGACGTTCATTTAACTTCCGGCCATTCCTTCTGCATCAGTTTCCAAAACTATCTGCTAAAATTAAATAAATAAAATTTAGATGGCACAGACTACGAATAGGCCGTAAAAACATGAGAAGCTTCCATGGTGAAAGTAACTGCTCAGAGCAATACATCAGAGTGGGTCATGATCTCCAGCTCAGATATTGTTCCCATGCAGCTTCAGACAAACCTCCGACCTCAAAGAGCTTACAGTCATTACTTACAATCATTACTCAGCTGAGCTCCCATGAGGTGCCAGGCCCTCTGACGGATACTATGGATTTTCAAAGGCAAGACCCCTGCTTTCATTTCCTTAGTCTAGAAGGAATGCACAGATAACACTTCTATCAGGCCAAATGTACCAGGTGACTTTAAAGATGTAAAAAGCACATGTCGGGGGCTTCCCTGGTGGTCCAGTGGTTAAGACTTCGTACTTCCACTGCAGGGGGCACGGGTTCGATCCCTGGTCAGGGAACAAAGATCCCGCATGCTGTGTGGCACAGCCAAAAAAAGAAAAAAAAAGCACATGTCAAAGACATAAGAATGGCCAACAAGCACATAAAAAGATGCTCAACATCACTAATCACTAGGGAAAAGCAAATCAAAACTATAATGAGATGCCACATCACTAGCTCATTAGAATGGCTACTATCAAAAAAAACAAGTGTTGACAAGGATGTGAAGAAACTGGTACCCTTGTGTACTGCTGATGCAAAATGGTACAGCCACTATGGAAAACAGTATGGACAGTCCTCAAAAAACTGAAATTACCACATGACCTAGCAATTCCACTTCTGGGTATAGACCCAAAAGAAATGAAAGCAGGGTCTCGAAGAGATATCCTTATGCTCATGTTCATAGCAGCATTATCCACAATAGCTAAAATGGGGAAGCAACCCAAGTGTCCACTGACCAATGAACGGCTTACCAAAATGTGGTATATTCATACGATGAAATATTATTCATCTTTTAAAAGTAAGGACATTCTGCAACATGCTACAATATGGATGAACCTCGAGGACGTTATGCTAAGTGAAATAAGCCAGTCACAAAAAGACAAAGAACACATGACATCACTTATATCAAGTACATACAGTAGTTAAAACCACAGACAGAAAGCTGCCTGGGGGATCTGCGGGACGGGAGAACAGAGAGTTAGTGTTTAACAGGTATAGAGCTTCAGATTTACGAGATGACCAGAGTTATGGGTATGGATGGTAGTGACGACCACTCAACGATATGAATATATTTAAGGATGTACACTTAAAAACGGTTAAGATGGTAAATGTTAGAAAAGAGAACATGTCAGCAAAGGTTTTTTTTTTAAGTACCCCCAGCTTGGGGAGCAGGGAGGGGGACTAACGGGGACACTCCAGCACCAAAGTTAAAGACCGGAGTGAAGCACTTCTACATCAGCTGAATGCACGTTACATGCAGGAATGCCTCAGAGAGATGAGTTTGAGAGGTGTCACAGACAGATTATTCCCAAATAAGTAGCAGAAACAATAAAAATAAGTGCTGTAAATTAATTGCTTGTGCTGAGAAAAATTATGCAAGATTAGTTAAGTAGACAGCCTGCCCTCTAGCAGCTAGACAACAAAGTAGACAGGAGTGTATTTAACTATGTGTCAACAGTAGCGATCCAGCATTCATGTTTAAGAGAAAAGAGAACTGCAGTAACAACTAAGAGGTCTGGCTTCTAGTCAACGCTGAATCAAACTGGTTATATTGATGTAAACAAGTCTTTACATTTGCATGCCTGATTCGAACTTGTAAAATGACACCTGATCATTGACACATATTTCATTGTGAAAGTAAATAAAGGAAACCTCATTTAAAATAGAACTGGGGGATCTAAAGAGCAGCTCTCACGCTTTACCCCTTGCCATGTTTTACAGACTCTACAGGAAGAAGCTACTTCACATCCCAGAGCAAAGAGGAAGAAAGGTTTCCTCGTCGCCTATAGCAACCGCCCAGCCAATGAGAAGATGCGCAGCTCAGCCACTAGGAGGTGATCACCACCCCGACTGTCGTTCAATTCCCTCCTTTTCTTCACACAGGCAGACCTGTCTTAGGCGCTTTGCTGCCCCATACAGATACTGCGCTTTTTACAAACTAAAGGTTTGTGGCAACCCTGCATCAGCAAGTCAGAGCCATTTTCCCAGCTGCATCGGCTCACCTCATGTCTGCGTCACGTTTTGGTAATTCTCACAATATTTCCAACTTTTTCATTAGCCCCCTACTTGTTATGGTGATGTGTGATCAGCGGTCTTTGATGTTACTACTAGGACGCACTGAAGGCTCTGATGATAGTTAGCATTTTTACCATTAAAGTGTTTTAAATGAAGGTATAC
Organism: Orcinus orca; assembly: GCF_937001465.1. NCBI lineage: Eukaryota > Metazoa > Chordata > Mammalia > Artiodactyla > Delphinidae > Orcinus > Orcinus orca. The sequence goes on from NC_064559.1 coordinate 30,933,831, forward strand.
ACATTGTTTTTTTAGACACAATACTATTGCACACTTCATAGGCTACAGTATAGCACAAACATAACTTTTATATGAAACAAGACATCCCTGTGACTCCATGGGTGGTCTCACGGAGCCCACACTACCTGGGAGGTGCCGGGACAGACAAGCCCCGTTCCTCTGCTCTGGACTGGTCCACCCTTTCTGCTCCAGCGAGCTCGCCCTGAGCTGCAGTTCTCTGCTGCTCCCACACGGACTCTTCCTGCTAATCCAGCAACTGGCTGCTGTATTTTTAAAGTCGACCCCAGAGATTACGGCTCTGAAGGAACAAAATAACAGAGGTTCACTTTCAAGTAAGCCTTTGAAAGTTCTAAATCACTAACAATCATTACCGGAAACTTCACCAGGACCTAAGCATCTCCCATCACCTTTTAACTAAAAGCAGGGAATCTTCCTGTTACGGAAGCAAATACAAAGGCAAGAAGAGATTGAGGACCTTCAACCGCAGCTGAAAACCCGCTGCTACTTACACGGAACGAGATGGCTCTTTGTTTTTTTTTGGGGGGGGGGGATCGCTGTGAGACCGGAGGGAAGAGGGGCCCAGACCCCGGGACCGGTTCTCAGCGGTCACGCCGGGACCGAGACAGCGACGCGCCCCGAAGGCGGCCCCGGCGGGGGCAGCGGCGCGAAGGGCGAGGCCCGGTCCCGCCCCTGTCCCTCCTGGGGACCCCCCGCCCCGTCCCCCTGGAGGACCCCTGCCCCGCCCCGCCCCGCCCGGACTCCTGAGCCGCTCGGCCGCCCCCCGCCGCCGCCCGCACCGACGCGCCGCCCCCAGGCCGCAACACCTACCTCGCGTACCCCACCTAGCAGGCCCCAGGCCTTCCCGCGCCGCTCACGCCTCCGCCGCCGGCCAGTGGTTTGAACGCGCGCCCCGCCCTCTGATTGGCTGCCGGGCGCCGCGCAAGCACGTCCTCCCGGAAGCGCGCGCCCGTAGCGCGGATCCGAGCTCGCATCTCCTAGGCAACGGGCCCGCCCTCCGGGCTGCGCGCACTGAGCTGGGCGCGGCCATAGCCGCGCAGGGGGTGCGGACTCTGGGCGGCCGGGGTGCTCGCCCTCGGGTGGGCTAGGACTAGGAAGCGGGCAGCAGCGCGCTTGTCCAACCTCGGTGCACAGTGAGTACGGTCCGTCCGCCTCACAGCAGGACTTCTCGGTGCAGAAATGGCTGTTTGCCCCCAAGTGAACCAGAATCATTCACACTTTTCTAGGATTTCCTGTGCAAAGACTGGTGATGGGAAGTGCGCTAAATGCCTTACATGGAATTTTTTCAGTTAATCCTGTATATCTTACGAGGTAAATACTAATATGATTCCCCAGTTTACAGATGAGGGACTGAGGTTTAGAGTTAAACTTGTAAAAAATCAGACAAGTAGCAGGCGGTGTAACTAGAATTCCAAAGCCCACGTCGTGAGATATAACTTACTTTCTATAAATATTACAATAAGATTTTTTTTTTTTTTTTTTTTTTTGCGGTACGTGGGCCTCTCACTGTTGTGGCCTCTCCCGTTGCGGAGCACAGGCTCCGGACGCGCAGGCTCAGCGGCCATGGCTCACGGGCCCAGCTGCTCCGCGGCATGTGGAATCCTCCCGGACCGGGGCACGAACCCGCGTCCCCTGCATCGGCAGGCGGACTCTCAACCACTGCGCCACCAGGGAAGCCCTACAACAAGATTTTGAAGCATGAAAAAACAATAAAAATACATGCTGAAAAGTAACCAGATCTGTGAGAGGGACTCTAGTCCAGCAAACATTATAAAGCAACTATATTTTTTAAACAGCAAAAAGTGCAGATAATGGAAATGTATTCAGTAGGCTAGAGAAACAGAAATGGACTCCAACTATAAAGAAAAATTGAGTGGATGATAAAGTACTCATTCTAAAGCTCACTTTAAAAATCATGCTAAAAAATGCTAAAATTTATTAAAATTAAGTTATAGAGCAGCTATCAAAAAAAGAATATTGTATTTATCAGATATATGGGAAATGATCAAGTCTAGAAGCAAAAGAAGATATGGCAAAGGAAGACTGACAAATACATTAAAACTTTAAACTTAAGTATCGTTCAAAATAACAAAAATAAAATGTAGTAAACTAGAAAAATACATTAAGTGTGACAAGATGTAAAGATCTCTTTCAATGTTATAAGGCAAATAAGTTTATAAATAGAATAAGAAAATAAATAAAATGTAAAAATTGGCAAAGGGACTTCATGCAATAAAGAATTCATATACACACAAAAATCATTCAGATAAAAATAGAATGTAAAACCCAGCCATTAAATGCAAGTGTGAAAAAAAAAAGAGGTACAAGTAAAAAAAATGTTTTTTAATTTTGGTGCTAGTGATTTTGCATCAGAATTAAAAGTACACATTTCTAGTGACAGCAACTGGTAAGCTTCCTGAGGGCAAGGACCACACCCATTCACAGTGTATCCCTACTGCTCAGTGTAAGGCCTAATATATAAAAGACGCTTAATAAATGTTTGTTGAGTAAATATCAAAGAAAGCGATATGATAATGTATTGGAAGAACCGTAAAGAGATTCATATTCTTTGACCTAGTTACTGCACTACAAAACTTTATTCTTAGAAAATATCTCAGTGGCATCCTAAAAGTTTGTAGGCCCCAAGCTGGAAAAGCTCTCAATGGCCAACCATGAGAGAATGCTTTAAATGGTTAAAAATGAAGAAAAAAAATAATAAATTCTATTACAACAATTAAGTGTCATTAAAGTTACAATTACGAATTAACTAGAAGCAGACAGTGTGTGGCCTAAAGACCAGACACCGCCCCAGACTGTGAGCCCAAGATGGAGAGGGGCCTCGTCTGTGTCACCCTGTCTCCCCAGTGCCTGGCACAGAGAACCTTCACAGGTCGCTAGCCACACTTCCCTTTTCTTCTTGCTCTGTACGAAGCTCCCGATTCAATTCCAGCCACAGGGATAATACTCCACAGAATCAAGGGCCACCTGTGAGCCACCTCCGGGTTACACAAGAGGGATTTGGGTCTTTTATATATTCCACTGACACGGTGCTTCTCTCTTCAGATCCTGCCCACAGCTGACCAGCAGGCAAAGTCACTTCTGGGGGCCTCAGCTTCCTCATCTGGGAATTGCAGATGTTAATGCCACCTACCCTAAAGAGTTGTCATGAGGATTAAATTAGATAGTGCATGCAAAGTGCTTAGCATCGAGCCGGGCACAGGATTACGCTCCCTAAATGTAAGCTACTAAATTGAATCGCCTAAAACCACTCTCCAAAACGCCGCAGGGCCCTGGCCAGTGTTGACCAACCGCGATCGTACATTTACAGGCTCTCTGTAATGACACATCTTACTTTATGAAGGCTGAGGATTACGATTTAATCCCTAGAAATAACCACAAGGTGAAACAGCGAGTCCTTTTGTACTGGACTCACTGGAGTCTATTAAAAATCAGGAGAAAGCAGTGACAAATGGTCTCCAAGGGGAAGCAGAACTAATCTCCATTCTGCTTTAATATGATGAAAATTTTTTAGAACTTCGGATCATCTATGCTTTTTGATGGAAGACAAGAAAAAGGAATCAATACACCTGAAACTAACATGATATTGCAAATCCACTAAACTTCAACTTAAAAAAATAAAAATAAAATACTATTGAACTAAAAAAAAAAGGAATGTAGAAAGTTCAGATTCAGTCACACAAGATTCCAGGGCGAGCATCCTGAAGGAATCTCATTTCTCCGCAAATGCAATGAAGTGAAATGAAATCTCGGGGCCTCTAGTCCTGGCCTGCTGCCTGACTTTGAGGACGTGCAGCCCTTCCAACAGCCACACTGACAGTGGTGGTGTCAGAGCTCTGCCCTCCAGTTCAGGCAGAGGGAATGCTTCCTTACTGGTGACACAGCAGCTGTTTAAAATGCCCTATAGTTCAAACCTGTTTTCAGATTTGACTCATTAAAATAACACCTACTTTGGGAATCTAAAGTTATACAATCTGCTTGCCACTCAGCTTACTTTACCTCACTGACCCTTGGCTTCTTGACCTGTAAAATGAGGGGATATCGTCAACAATAGCTAGAAAAATCAAACTAGATAATGCACGCGAAACCATCTGAAACATGCGACACGTTACTGCATGTAAATTTTAATTGATACATGTTTTTTGTTTTTGTTTTTGTTTTTGCGGTACACGGGCCTCTCACTGTTGTGGCCTCTCCCCTTGCGGAGCACAGGCTTCGGATGCGCAGGCTCAGCGGCCATGGCTCACAGGCCCAGCCGCTCCGCGGCATGTGGGATCTTCCCAGACCGGGGCACGAACCCGTGTCGCCTGCATCAGCAGGCAGACTCTCAACCACTGCACCACTAGGGAAGCCCCCTGATATATGTTTTGACTGTATATAGTTAACTGAGATATTTGTGAGAATTAAAATAGATAATGTGGGGAATTCCCTGGTGGTCCAGTGGTTAGGACCCGGCGCTTTCACTGCCGTGGGCCCAGGTTCGATCCCTGGTCAGAGAACTAAGATCCCACAAGCCACGAGGCCAAAAAGAAAAAAAAGATAATGTGTATGAAAATTGCACACACATTGCATGGAACAAAAGGCCTCCATAAACGGGAACTAAGAAGCAGCTGTGGCTTTCGTCATCTAAGGTAGCTCTACTGGTAATATTTTTGTCTTAGTTTGTGACCTCATATGCCATCAGCTGCAAACGTTTCTTCATTTCAGCCCTTGTTTAGGTCTTGGCCTCAGAGAAACAGGTGTCCTTCCTGCTGCTTAGGGCCGGTGCCACACCTGTATCTTGGACGCAGCTTCCACATCTCCCCAGGGACCTCCCTGCAGCACATCCCCAACTTCCCTCTACCTTCAGCATCTCTCTCATAAGAAAAAGAAATTTTTTGAAGATACCCCCAGCCCTCCTTTTGGAGGCCTCTGGCTGCTGTTCTATCTCTTCACGTCTAGGTTACCTTACAGGGGGGTGAGTAGGTGTTGAGCAGGGGGGATCCGCACATTGGGTTCATGTGATGGAGGCCGCATTGGTCAGGGCTGCCACGAGCTTCAACACTGAACAGGGCTCTGCTCTGCAAAACAAGTGCAGACACATCATCACCAAGGTCACCAGCCTCACTGGCACCTCTAATAAAAGTCAACCTGCAGAGCACATGCAACTTGAGCTCTGTGCAGCATTTAGATGACTGGTCACTGCTCCCCTTTGAATCACTCTTCTGTTTTCTGAACTCTCTCTCCTTAGCTTCAGAGTCTCCTGCACCTCCCTCTCAGCCTCATTTCACTGCTCTTTCCTCTAGTGAAATGGGAAGCTAAAGAACAAAACAGAAGAACTGGTTTGAGGGTAGGAATCGGTGTATTTTCTGGGAAAGTTGAGATTGAAGTGCCAATGTAGGTGTCCAGTTGGATAAATGCAAGTGACGGCTGGAGCTCCGGCAGCTATTTTGGGCCATGAGGACAAAGGCCACACCCTAGGGATGGAGTAGGACTTTTTGGAAGGAGCCTGGATCCCTGATGACAGGGAGCTCTATGTCAAACCCTGGACTGCCTACTTCCTGACTCCTTTTACACAGACAGAAATAACCTTTTTGTTTTAAAAGCTACTTATTTGGGCTTCCTGTTTTTGCAGCCTCATGCTAACTAATGCAACTCCCATTACCTACAAAATAAAATTCAAACATAACTTTAAAAGCCCAATGATTTGGTCCTTGCTCAACCTTCTACTTCATCTCTTACCATCGCCCTTCACCCCTAATCTCTGGTACTTTATTCTCAGCCATTCAAACCACACGTCATTCTCTGACTACTCCTCTGTGTCTTTGCATGAGCTTCTTAGTGTCAGGGAGCAGGTGCCCTCCCTGAATCTGAGCCTCTGCAGAGATTCCCATCCAGGAAAGATAGTTTTCTAGAAGTTCCACAACGTGAACCAGGCTGACAACAGACAAACTCTTTTTTTTTTTTTTTTTCCAGACAAACTCTTAACTTGAGCAAAACCTGTTCCAAAAAATCCATGGTTATTCTGAAAATGAAAGGAAGTATTTTTTTAATCCACCAGAGGGAGACAAACCAAAAGAAAACATGTAGAAAGTGTTCAGAAGTAAAGCAAGCACATCTGAAGCCTTCTATTATGTTAAGATTTAAAGAAAAATGATTAACTCATGCTAATTAATGGTCTCTTAGGATACAGATCTATTACAATTTACCCAATTTCATAATTTTTAAATTATTAAAATGAGGATTATTTTCTGGGTGTGTAGGTGTTTGTAACTGGCTGCATTTTGGGGTCCATAACCAAACAGGACTATGGGGATTAATTTTAAAGCCCAGATGGGAAGTGGAGGAGAAGTGATCAGAGCTGAGCTCCGTCGAGGCTCAGTGGAGGGAACTGAGGCGGGGTCTCCGTGTGTAGTTTCCTCACCTGTGAAACTCAATGACTGGATTAAATTATCCAGTAAACCAGCAATTCCTGAGTCTCTTCTTTATGTAAGATGCGTACATTATCTCATTTAATTTCCATAACCCTGTAAGGCAGGTACTATTATTGTGATTATTGCTGTTTTACAGATGAGGTAAACTGAGTTTCCAAGTTGTTAAATAACTTGCCTGATCTTATTAGCCTATTAAGTCACAGAGCCAAGTTCAGAACTCAGGAAATGGGGCGCCATTGCTGGTGTCCCGCATCACTACCCTGACCTGTTGTTTTTACTAAGATTGTTCCCAATTCTCACATTTCTGTGGCACTGTGGTAAGCACAAGAGTTAAACAAACGTAAGGGTAGTTTTAAATCTGTCATATTTTCTATTTTCTCTCTAAATTCTAGTGCATGTTAGAGCAACAGTCTTGGAAGCAGGCATATAGCAGGCTTGTATGTTTTGATGAAGCTGATGAAAACCTTTATGATCAGTTTCATAAGCTAAATACATTTAGCAACACTGCCAGGAATTTTAAAAGAAACAATGACATTAAGTGAGTAATCCTTTTTTTTTTAATACGAAAAGAACTCAGGGATTAGTCCCACCGCTCTTTTCTCTTTGAATCCTGCTGGTTTCATTCCAGAGAAGATTAGGAAAATTTAGAACCGTTGTCAACCCCAAAGGCTACCGGGTAACCTATTTCTACATAAAGGGAGCTCTGGGGCTCACTTAGGAAGAACATTTTTTTTTTTAAAACAGGCCAAGTTTGACCTTCGATCAGGTGTCTTCTCCCCTCTGTGCTTTGCCAACATGGCCCAAAGCCATTTCTGACATCCTGTTAAAAATGATGCTGACTTTTCTAAGTAGAATTGGAGCTATTTTTCCAAAGCGGAGAATGAAAGATTTTGTGCCACTTAACTTTCAACAAGTTTAAAAAGATGACCTCAGGAAGGATGTTGAATGTGTATAAATCACTCAGTGGTCCATCTTAAGCCCAAAATAGTTTAGAATCACATAGCTTTTATTGTTAAATTGTAATACTAGGAGTATCTAGAATTATCTAAATTGATACAAATTTAGCTGTTTTTATAACCCCTTTTCAGTGTGTGTTCATATAAATGAGTTTTCTCATTTAAAAAACAGCATAAAAAAGGTTGTGTTGAGTGACTGCTTCTCTTATCTGTGGTTTTCAAAGGGCAGCTGTCAAATAAGAGGCCACCTGGATGGCAAGAATTATACATCATGCCAGGCTTTTCAGTGGGAGAAAAGGCGGGCTTGTCAGTCTCACAGCTTCATGAATCATTCCATACCCGTCCACATGCCTTTACCCGTTTACAGAAGGCTTCATTTTTTTTTCTTTGGTTTAAACCACAGTCTGTTCTCTGACTCACTCAGGAAAAAAAGAAATCCGCCATCAGAAAGAGTTCTGCATTTTTTTTTTTTTTTTCGGATCTAATGGTCTGGGGCTCAACAGAGAGTGTAGTGTTCTGTTTGGATTAATGTTTCTCAGTTTCCTGCAGCACAGAGATGAATAATGATGGTATTTTCTGTCCTCTGTGATAACAGTGTTTCCCCCAAGCCATGGTGAAGGTTTGTGTGCACTTTATGGGTTTAATTCATATGAAATGATATGAAATGATGCTCACAGAATTAGTCTTCTCCACTGTGTCCTTTATTTCTCCCAGCTGCATGTCTTCAATATTATTCATTAAATTTCTGTACCGCAACTGTTCATTGGCCCCAAACGTCCACTCCAATTGACAACAATCAGGTCTGAGCAGTTTGAGATCATTTTCCTGAAAAAAGAAAGTGAAAACAAACTTCTGGCTGATCGGTTTGCGCCCAGTCTCCTGAATTTAACAAGGGGGAGTGCAAACTGCAGCCCTAGGGATCTGTTCCACTGTTTGAAAGTCTAAAGGAGGGCTGTCCAATATGTCAGCCACGTGAGAACTTTAAATCCCGTAGTAGCCATATGAAGAAAAGGAAGGGAAAAGGTTAGTTCATTTTAATAATATATTTTATGTAACCCAACATATCAGAAATATCATTTCAATACATAATCAACATAAATTCATTAAACTGAGGTATAGTTGGTTTACAATATTATATACATTTCAGGTGTACAACATAGTGATTCAGTTTTTAACGATCACTCTCCATTTATTGCTGCTGTAAAATATTGGCTACACCTCCTGTGCTGTCCAATACATCCTTGTAGCTTATTTATTTTATACATAGTAGTTTGACCTCTTAATCCACTACCTCCATCTTGCCCCTGCCCCTTCCCTCTCTCCACTGGTAATCACTCGTTTGTTCTCTATATCTGTGGGGTCTGTTTCTTTTTTGTTATATTCACTAGTTTGTTGTATTTTTTAGATTCCACCTATAAGTGATATCCTACACTATTTGTCTTTCTCTGTCTGACTTAGTATAAAGCCCTCCAAGTCCATTCATGTTGCTGCAAATGGCAAAATTTCATTCTTTTTCATGGTTGAGTAATATTCCATTGTTTGTATATATGTATATGTACCACATCTTCCTTATCCATTCATCTGTCCATGGATAACATAAAAATGATTAATAAGAGATTTTATGTTTTTTATTCAGAACCCAAGTGTGTACCTTACACTTCCAGGACCAACCGCATTTTAAGTGCCTAAGAGCCATAATATTGGACAGTGCAGGTGTAGGGGCTCTCTCTCACTCTCTCTCTCTCTCTCTCTCTCTCTCTCTCTCTCTCTTTCTTTCTCATTGCATATAGGAATAACAGAGCAGGGTCTTAGGATGTGGGTTCAAAATGTATTTCGTCAATCACAGGGTAATGGCATTCTAGCTGGACAAAGGGAACAGAGTTCCACAGCTCCGATCTCGGGCTGCACACTCCGTGGTCTCTCACCTCATCTGTCTGGGCTTTTGTTGGTCCTGCTGCCAGCCGGTCTGTAGTCTGAGGCTGTTTCAGATTTCATGAATTTGTATCCATAGCTTGTTCATAGCTATTAGGTACCTGACTCTGCTCAATTAATGCTAATTTCAAAATCATTCCATTTCCTTTTTCTTGGTTCAAATCCCCAGCTGTCTCCCTGCAATTGATTTAGAAGCTCTGCTGCAAAAACACACAACAGAGAGAAGAACCAAGTCAGCAAGAGTCAGGACAAAATCATGAAAAGAATTGGGGGAACCCCTCTCAGAAACTCGCGACACCTGAGTGTAAAGGTTCTGTGCTCAGCTCAGGAGAGGGTGAAAATGCAGGTTCCTGAGCTGCAGGCCAGCCTTCCCTCTCGTTTCTCCTGTTCCCCCTTTAACACAAGACTCTGCCTTGTGTTAAGCCCTTTTCTGAGTAGCTGCAAGCCCAGGGTTGCCCCCCAGATTCTAAATGAGGCGTGAGAGGTGCCTTTATGGAGAGCCCCCAGTGCCTCGACTGCTCTGGAAGGAAAGCCCGTTGGCAACTAGACTGTGGATGATATATTTTACCCTCGGGCTCTTTCCTCATTATTTTCAGCAGTTCTCCCCGTTAAGGCTCCATTTAAATGTATTATGGATTCTGCTTGAATGGCTGACCTTCCAGCTTTGTGAGACTGAATTTCATTAGCCTCGTTTCTGCCCGTTTCCCTAAACTGTTTGAATCTTTAGTAATCTGGCCCATTCCTGGAATGTGGCAACGGATACTCCTTCCTCGCTGGCTCAGCTGTAAACTCACCTTCTTACCTGAGGACACCATGAACTCAATTCTCCCTTTGTGGGACAGGTACCCAGCACGGGGTCATCAGGATGGCACAGGGCCCTGCCTTGCCAGGGTGGTGGGCGCCAGTCTGTGTGGGCGCCTGGTCTGGACCCTCCGGGCTGTGCTTCTCTCTCTCCCCGCCCTGCACCTTGGAGGTGGAAGGAGGGGAGATGGATTCCACATTCATAGACGGAGTTTTCTCTCAATGCCAGGCTCCCTGCCCTGCTGCCACCCTCGCCTCCAGCTACAGTTTCATTTCTGCTTCCATTTCTAGGAGGGGAGAGGTTTTTCCTTGAGAAATAAACTAGGCGGTGGAGGGGGGTTCCCTTTCTCTGCACTGTCCCCCCCAACTCCCTGCAGGTGCCCCCTCTACCCCACCCCGGCTTTATTGATCCGTCAGCACAGATTTTGACCCAGTGGGGCTGCCTGCCAGTCTGGGGGCCCTGGGCTGATTCTCTGTTCCACTCAGTGTCCTGCACTCAGCTTTAACCACCTCCCGTCCCACCCAAACCTGTTCCGTGTTTAACCACAGCAGCCAGGTCTGCTACTTACAAACACACAAACTCCACACTTCCCCTCCACCTCCAAATCTGAAAGAATTAAAAGGAAATTTAGTAACCATTTACCCGTAAATAAATATGAAATCTGTGCATGATTTTATTTATTTTTTTGAACACTATGTTTTTTTAATTCAAGTATAGTTAACTTACAACACCATATTATCAATAATTTCAGGTGTACAACATAGTGATTCGATATTTTATAGATTATACTCCATATAAAGTTACTATAGGGCTTCCCTGGTGGCGCAGTGGTTGAGAATCTGCCTGCCAATGCAGGGGACACGGGTTCGAGCCCTGGTCTGGGAAGATACCACATGCCGCGGAGCAACTAGGCCCGTGAGCCACAACTACTGAGCCTGCGTGTCTGGAGCCTGTGCTCCGCAACAAGAGAGGCCGCGACAGTGAGAGGCCCGCGCACCGCGATGAAGAGTGGCCCCCGCTCGCCGCAACTAGAGAAAGCCCTAGCACAGAAACGAAGACCCAACACGGCCAAAAATAAATAAATAAAATAAATAAATAAATATTTTTTTAAAAGTTACTATAAAATATTGGCTATATTCCATTTGCTGTACATTACTTCCTTGTAACTTACTTATTTTATATCTAGTAGTTTGTATTCTTTTTTTAAATTTTTTTATTGGAGTAGAGTTGATTTACAATGTTGTGTTACTTTCTGCTGTACAGCAAAGTGAAGCAGTTATACATATACGTATATCCACTATTTTTCAGATTCTTTTCCCATACTGTGCTTTTTTTTTTTTAATTTTTTTTTTTTGCCTGCACAGCATGGCATGTGGGATCTTAGTTCCCCCACCAGGGATTGAACCGGTGCCCCCTGCAGTGGAATTGTGGAGTCTTAACCACTGGACCACCAGAGAAGCCATGTGCATTATATTAAAAGGACATATAGTGAAAATCTCCCAGCTCTCTCCTCATAGGCTACACATTTCCCTTCTTACTATTCTTCCAAAGGTACTTTCCATGCGTGTGTGTGCGCGCGCACACACACACATATGTAAGATGCTACTTTCAATTACAAATTTTCTGCATCTTTTATATTTTTGCATTCATAAAAGTCATAAACTACTCTAATTGTGCGAAACATCTCAGAAATCGTAACAATTGTTTACAAACGTCTTAATTTCCTCCCCACAAAGCCCCACATTCAATTAAATGCACTCAGTTGCCTAGCTCAAATCATAGCAACTTTGTCAGTTCTAAAATGCTGCCCTGGTTTCAGAATTCACTTTCTTATTATTTCCTGATTCCAAGCATTTACAGTTGTCTGTAATCCCAATGAAAATATCACCAGGATTCAAGGGAAAAAATGCGAAAACATTCCCTCCCTCATTAAGTTGCCCTTCCGTTAGCAGATTCTTGGCCTTCCTTTATTTGTGCTGGGAGACAGAGCAACGCCAGTGACACATCAGTTCCTGGCGGCCAGCTGCTAATTGTAGCTGCCGGGATGTGTCCCCGTTTCATCTCCAGGCTGTGATGTTCAGTGCTGCCCCAGTGCAGAACAGCTGGTTCGGGCTGGGACCAGTGGGGAGAATGCTGTACCGTACACTCAGGCGGAGGAGCGATCCGGACTCCGGCCAGAAGGACTCAGGTTCGCTATCACTGTCAAAAGCGTGCCGAAGTTTTCTGAGCAAGGAAAACATCAGAGAAGTAGTGAAATTATCCTCTAAAAATATTCTCCTGCTCTGGATTGGAGAGATCCTGAGTGACAGGGGTCCTAGAATTAACAAGCCAGTTTGGAAGCAGCTAGTAGAATTTGAGTTGAGGTGATGGAGTCCTGGGCTTCCGTAGCAGCGTAAGAATCTGGACATTTTGAACGAAAACCAGAACGACTCGGTGACTAAGCTGATAACGTAGGCTAGGGAGAGAAATGGGCTGATGATGACTCCCTGATCTTTCTTTTTAATTGAAGTATCATTGATTTACAATGTTGTGTTAATTTCTGTTGTACAGCAAAGTGACTCAGTTACATATATACATTCTTTTTTATATTCTTTTCCAATACGGTTTATCCCAGGATATTGAATATAGTTCCATATGCTATACAGTAGGACCTGTTGTCCATCCATTCTGTATGTAATCGTTTGCATCTGCTAACCCCAAACTCCCGGTCCGTCCCTCCCCCACCCCTGCCCCCTTGGCAACCACAAGTCTGTTCTCTATGGATGGCTCCCTGATCTTGAGCATAGGAAGCAGCTGCGCCACAGGCAACAGGGAAATTGGAAAGAGGGAAACTGGCTTTTTGCAAGGAAGCTGGTCAGTTTGGCTCTAGACGGGTCCAATTTGAGCCAAAGGCTCAGTGGAGAATTGAAGATCTGTAACTAGGGCACAAATAAAAGGATAGGATTGCAGATTATATATATACATATATGTATGCTATTTTTTATTTATTTATTTTGCGGTACGCAGGCCTCTCACTGTTGTGGCCTCTCCTGTTGCAGAGCACAGACTCCAGACGCGCAGGCTCAGCGGCCATGGCTCACGGGCCCAGACGCTCCGCGGCATGTGGGATCTTCCCGGACCGGGGCACGAACCCGTGTCCCCTGCATCGGCAGGCGGACTCCCAACCACTGTGCCACCAGGGAAGCCCTGTATGCTTTTCTTATGGAATATAGTGTTTCAGACACATCAGATGTAGACCAAATAATAATGAATTTCCACGCCCCCAGCACTGGCTTCAATAATGATCAATTCCAAACGAGTTTCCTCCAGACTCCTCCACCCTCTGTGATTCTGAAGCATATTCCAGACAGGGAGAGGTTTAAAAGCAGGAAGCACAGAACATGTAGGTTTGGGAAGACCTCAGAGAAGTTTAAAGCAATCCTTTTCTCATCTTACAGGTGAGAAAAGCTAAAGATTAGAGATAGAATTAATTTCCTCTAATGAAAAAAATTTGCAAAAGCTTTGCCAAGTTTTCATCTTTCTGAGATGAAGTGAGAAAAAGAAGGATATGCAAACTTTTTGGAAAGCTAAAATTCAAAATTTAAAATCACTGTTTGTAAACATTTTACAAATGACTGTCAACACACCCAAAAAGTAAACATTTGTCTTATACTGACTTTATTTGTAATTCTGTCCAATAACACCACATGTGCCGTTATAAAATTGGTCCTCCCACCCACAGCAGAACAAGAGAAGTGTGTTTCCTTAATTATCATTAGTTGGTTTTCACACTGTGGCCCTAGTGCCTCTGGGGTCACTCTGAGTGCGCCTGGGAGACACCGAAAGAGTCCTATCTGCCCGGAGTCGTTTTACAAGTGGCTTCCAGGAAAGTCACCTTGAATGACCTGTCACCTCTGGATACCTACCTAGTTTATGGAGCGAAATTTGTGTTGACTGTGTTAAGCAGAAAATATAACAAGGCAAGAAGGCCTGTGCTGATATTAATTCCAAAGAAGGGCACACCCCGAATAATACTCAACCTGCCAACAGAAAATAGTATTGTTTTTTGTTGTTGTGTTTTTTTGTTTTGTTTTTTTTGGCGGTACGCGGGTCTCTCACTGCTGTGGCCTCTCCCGTTGCGGAGCACAGGCTATGCACGCGCACGCTCAGCGGGCGTGGCTCACGGGCCCAGCCGCTCCGCGGCATGTGGGATCTTCCCGGACCGGGACGCGAACCCGCGTCCCCTGCATCGGCAGGCGGACTCTCAACCACTGCACCACCAGGGAAGCCCCAATAGTATTGTTTTATCAGAAAATATGACAGTTCGTGGAGCCAACTTAGATTTATTAAATTCATCAGTGTGAGTCACAGTTTAAGTATGTGGCAATGTTCTTCATAAAGATGTTATGAAACCACACACACACACAAACTTGGGCTTTTGGAAAAAAAATTCTGATTTAACAATGTGCTTGGTATTAGAAATATGAATAGAATGCCATTGAAAGTATCTTATAAAGTGGCACTGCATACTGCAGAGTCTAAAAGCCGCTTAATTTCATTAAGGTGTTTGACATACAAAAGATGTCTGCTTCCATCTGGCAATAAAGCAATTAAAGAGTGAATTCTGTACCACTGTCACGTAACACAATTAGCAGAAGAGCAAAACAAATGTCTGAGAGCATACATGACTAGTTATTTCAGCTAATTAAAATTTCAGACTGTATAGTAATTCGTCACAAACATCTATTACTTAAAATTTTATCATATGGCTCATCGGTGTAAGGTTGCCATCTCTCCCTTCTTGGGAAGAAGTGGCTCTCATTCAGAGAGTATGTCCTTCCTTCTTGTTCTAGATCTCACGTTCTTTCTTTCATGAAATGAGAGAAGGTAGCTTTTTAAAAAAAATAACATCTTTAATTGGGAAAAAAATATTAGCAACACTGGGACCAATGAAAACAAGTTTTAATTTCTGGTCTGTAAATTATTGATATATTAAGGGAGGAAACCACTGCCTTGCAGCCACCTGTCCCCAACAGGAGGGGAGATGGGGGAGGTGGAAGGTGTTGCCAAGATCTCAAGGAGTGAGAGGCTGAGATATGGAGAAGCAGGAAGGACCAGAAATAGGAATGGGGGGATGGTGGGGGACAAGGAGGGAGGGCAGGGCACTGGTGCCTTCCCTCTTCCCTCTACCCGCCGCCGCCGCCGCCGCGCTCTGCACAGCACTGATGTCTGGTCCGCATAACAAGCCTGTGAGTCAGGGCTCCCTCCCCACCGCTGTCTCCTCCACCTGCTGCCTTGAGAAGTGAGTCTCCAAGACCGTGGTGCACATGCCCCACGCAATACAAAACCCGGAACGGAGAGCACGCGGCACGCGTGGCTGGAAGAAGGTGAACAGAGACACAGGATCGTGTGCCCAGCGGTGGGAGCAGAAGCCAGGGTGCCCGCGCGTTAAGCTGACCAGGGAGGTGATGTTACAGCCTAACAGTACTTGTTTTTGCTTAAATACGTTCCCCTGCAAATGCTGATTTGCAAAGCTTTCTTGCGTTTCTGGTCATACTGCTTTTATCTATAAACACGTCCGAGTCTCCTGAAAAGCTGCCCTTTCTTTGGTGAATATTACCAACATGTCGACAGCACCTGGTGTGTGTGCAGACTCGTGCTCACTGCACCTCTGACAGCGCCCTGGGCCTTAAGGGTTGCCGCAGCCTGGTCCCTTGAAATACCGCTCAACAGTGGGCAGACAGAAATGGGGCAAGAGAGAGTCCTGAGGTTTCGCGCACTCTGGGGAGACTCTGACCCCACTGTTCCCATTGGGTGGTGACCACAAACGCTAGGGTTTAGTTACCTGCATTGGTCCCTCACCCCCGGGGAGGATGCTGAGGGTACAATGCTTGTTTAAGTGTCAACATTTAAGTAACATACCTTCTAACTAACCCAGCTAAATCAATACTAATGGTTTTTAAAGAACTGGAAAGTATTGCTGCATCAAAGCAAAATGTCCATCCTTCCTCCCAGTGTTTAAAATCATCAGCTGAGAGGTTTGGAAGCCTGAGCCCAGACGGGCCAGCATCTGCATGTGTTTCTCAGGCCGACCCTGGAGGCCACGTGTTTAAGCCGGTGACACCAAAAGATGGAAGAACTCAGACCCAGAGGACAGCTGCCAGTCCTGCCATAAGTGAGAAACACATCTTGGTTTTGTTAAATTCCCCAGACTTTAAAGTTGGTTTATTATGCAGTCTGTAAGCTCTGAGGGCAGGCACAATGTCCACTTGTGTCCTGAGCACTGAACAAACGTCCAGAACATAGTGTGAGCTCAGGAAAGATGTGTGGAGTACACTAATACATTTTTTACATTTCTTTTTTAAATAAGTCAACTGAATTAGCAAAGTGGCGTTAACATAAAACTATATATTGCAATGCAACATTCACATAACTCGACATTATTTGATGAGCAGCCCACATCAGATGTAAAATAAATTTACGTTTATCTAGCCAAAAGGGAAACGGAGAGAGAAAATAGATATTTAACATTTCTTTCAAAAGGGGCACTGACCATTTCTTCCATTTTTTATCATTTACTTTTCTGCTAATATTCATTGATTCAACAATAATCCAGGTGCCAATGTGCATGCAGCACAGTGGATATAAAACAGAAGAATCACCATCTGAGTCAGGATGTGTGGGTTTCTGGTTCTGATGATAGTTACAAGGAATCTTTATTGGAAAAAAAAAAAAAAAGGACTTTTTCCAGAGAGAAGAAATTTTTACTTCATTTAGTAATTCACTTTCTGTTGTTATTTTTAATTTATGAAAATTAAAAAGGAAAATAAATACAATATTGCTGTATAAATTTGATAGTCTATTAAAACTTTTTACATCATGTTAACTTTTTGTTTCATGTGCATGTCACATTCATCAAACCATACAGGAATAATGTACAGAAATTTCACTGACAATATGCAATAAAAATTATTCAGCGTGGTATCACAAATCATTTTTGAGAATTACTTTTATCATGTTTTCTGATAATGTCCATAAGATTAGCCCCCGTAACCAGATCATTCTGCGTCTGTTTATCCTTCTGCTGCTCCTTTCTCCTCTGGTCGTGAAGGTAAGGGGAATTTAACAACTGCGGGGGGAGAAGGGACCCTGTGGGTTTCACTCGTTTTGCAATATCCCAGAAGAGTCTTTTTGAGTTGTTATTGATGAAAGTAATCGCTGTTCCATTCTGACCTAATCTCCCCACTCTTCCAACCTGAA
Source organism: Orcinus orca (assembly GCF_937001465.1). Taxonomy (NCBI): domain Eukaryota; kingdom Metazoa; phylum Chordata; class Mammalia; order Artiodactyla; family Delphinidae; genus Orcinus; species Orcinus orca. Next base: position 30,951,209 of record NC_064559.1, read on the forward strand.
ATGAAATGCAAAGGACGTTTTCAAAATGTTCACATAGAATCTTAATGTCTCTTGAAAGAAAACGAAGACTAGTATTTACAGAAGCTTCACTGAGATGAACATTTGTTCAAGAGCATTTTTTGAGTTGTTCACCTCAATATACTTGTGAGATCAATTTAGTGGGCTGCCACTAGCACAGTGTTAAGGAAACAACCCAAATAGAAAATAAAAATAAGAAAAGTGAGGATTGTTTGTGAAACTTGTGTTTCAGTTATGCGCGTGTGTGCATGTTTGTATGTACGTGTAGGGGGTAAGGAGGCAAAGATATTTCTTATTGTGAGTGGGTTAAGGTAGAAACTTTTTGAAAGCTATTGCATTAAGAGCAAAAGGACTGTATCTCCTTTATAATACTTAAGTGCCTTGAAATGTGAGACTGAAGCAAGTCCATTTTTGCATAAAGTTATTTCTCATTTTGACAGAGTTAAACAGACACAAATTTGTGGAGACCCGTGAGAAGGAACAAAACGTGTCTCCAAATATACTGAGAAACTCTTCAGAAGGGAGGGAAATACACAATCATGGTCAATTTCTGCTCCTTAATTGAAAAGTAGAACTTAAAGTATACTCAGATTATCTGAATGATAAAATGAATAGATAGTTCCCGCCAATAGACAGAACGTTCTTAACGCTGTAAAAGAAGAAACTTCTAAAAAAGCTGGAAGGGGTGGCCTGCAGAGAATGAGACTGGGGAGAAATAAGGGGGAGATGCTGTTTTTCAGTATCAGCTTTTGTTTTTACCTGACTTATTTACCTTACTGAGTTGTTTCAATAAAACTAAAAATTAATACCTGCAACTCACAGAATGGGAGAAAATATCTGCAAATCATGTTTCTGATAAGGGTCTCTAGAACATATAAAGAACTTTTACAACTCAAAAGGACAACCCAATTTAAAAGCAAAGGATTTAAGCAGACATTCCTCCAAAGGTATACAAGTGGCCAATGAGTACACGAAATGATGTGCGACATCATTAGTCATTAGGGAAAGGCAAATCCAAAACACTTCATATCCATGAACCTGGCTATAATAAAAAAAAGAATGTAAATGTCGATGAGAATATGGAGAAAATGGAACACTTATACTTTGCTGGTGGGAATGTAAAACATGAGGCTACATGGGAAAACAGTCTGGTGGTTCCCCAAGATGTTCAACACGGACCCAGCAATTCCATTCCTACGTTTATGTCCAACAGAAATGAAAACACATGTCCACACAAAAACATGGCCTTGGGCGTTCACAGCATTATTCACAGTAGCCACAGAGTGGAAACAACCTAAATGTGTAGCAACCAAAGAATGCATGGACAGATATGGCGTATCCTTACAATGGGATATTATCTGTCAATAACATACTGCAACGCGTGGGCCTTGAGCACATTATGCTGGGTGAAAGAGGCCAGCCACAAAGCCCGCTTACTGCATGACCCCATTTACATGAGACGCCCAGGAGACACACATCTACCGAGTACAGTTGCGGCTGCCTGAGAATGAGGGTGGGTGCGCGTGATGAGGAACTGGGGCGACTGCGGAGGGGCAAGGGGTTTCTTTTGGGGGCGATGAAAATTTTCTAAACTCAATTATACGGATGGCTGCACCACTCTATGAATATACTAAAAACCAATGAACTGTACACTTTAAATTGGCAAATTGTATAGCATGTGGATTACATCCGAGATGTAACTTATACTAGATATGTTAGACTGAGATAAAAAGCAGTTAAAAATTTACTACAACGGTCTCCAAATTCTAAAAGATAGCTAGGAAGTTCCCTGGCGGTCCAGTGGTTAGGACCCGGAGCTTTCACTGCTGTGGGCCTGGGTTCAATCCCTGGTCGGGGAACTAAGATCCCACAAAGCCATGCAGCCCGGTCAAAGACAGCTAATGTTAACAATACAAATTATTTCTCCAGAAGCTTACCACCCCTGAAATTAAAAATCGGACACGTGGGAATACTGACTATAATTTTAAATACCCGTATCATTTAACCCAGCAGTTCTGCCACTAGGAATTTCTCTTACAGATGCACTTGCAGGAGAGGCCCAGGGAGCTGTGTATACAGGTGTTCACTGCAGCATTAATAACAAAACACTGGAAACATCTGATTGTCCAGCAATGAAGGACTTGTTAAATAAATTACAGGACCTCCATATAATACATTCCCATGCAGCCACGAAAATAGAACGAGCCAGATTCAACAAGTAAAAACATTTAAAGAGCTTAGAACAGTGCCTGGCATTAGGCTAAGCACTCAGTACATATTAACACTTATTAAATGGCAGCCAGTGTGTGTGCTGATAAGGAAAACTGTCTAAGGTCTCTTTAATAAAGAAAGAAGGCACAGACAGACGAATGCATAAAGAAGATGTGGTATAAATACACAACGGAATACTACTCAGCCATAAAAAAGAATGAAGTAATGCCATTTGCAGCAACATGGATGGACCTAGAGAGATTATCATACTAAGTAAGTCAGACAGAGAAAGACAAATGTCATCTGATGTCACTCGTATGTGGAATCTAAAACAAAACAAAACAAAAAAATACAAATGAATTTATTTCCAAAACAGAGAGACTCACAGACATAGAAAACAAACTTATGGTTACTAAAGGGGAAAGGGGGAGTGGGATGAGGGATAAATTAGGAGTTTGGGATTAACAGATACTCACTACTATATATAAAATAAATAAAAAACAAGGACCTACTATATAGCACACAGAACTCTAATCAATATTAGGTAATAACCTGTAAGGGAAAACAATCTGAAGAATATATTATTTATACACACACACACACACACACACACACACACACACATATAGAGCTGAATCGCTGTGCTGTAGACCTAAACTAACATGATATTGTTAATCAACTATACTTCAATAAAATAAATATATTTCCTCGTTAAAAAAAAAAAAAAGAAAGAAGGCACAGAATAGAGGGTATAATATGGTCCCATTTATGTGGAAGGTGTGACAGGGCATGCACATCACATCTGTATATATGCACACACGCATGCATTTACCGTTTCTGCAGTGTTAACTGGGGGAACCACTCAAAGGTAGGAGGGCTTCCTTGAAAAGACTTACCTTTCACTTTATATCTTTCGTTATTTGCGTGCTTTGTTATCGTGTGTATGTGTACTTTGATGATTGAAACAAACAAAAAACACCCAAATACAGAACTAGAAAAGCAGAAGGACCTGTGGCCCCTCTGAGGAGAGGCACGCAGCTCTGCACCTGTCAGCATCCCCGAGGCACGCTGCCTGTATTACAGTGGGTGCAGCGTGATAACTGCCAGCCACAGGGCTGGCCTGGGGAGAGCAAGAGACGGGTACATAGGTATAACCAGCGTGTTCCATGTAACAAGCAAAGAAGCTTCTTAAGTATTTTAATACTCTAGACAGATTTCTGGCCGAAATTATTATTTTTTTCTTTTTACTTAATTTATTTTTGGCTGTGTCGGGTCTTCGTTGCTGCATGCAGGCTTTCTCTAGTTGCAGCGAGGGGGGCTACTCTTCGTTGAGGTGTACAGGCTTCTCATTGCGGTGTCTTCTCTTGTTGCAGAGCACGGGCTCAGTAGTTGTGGCTCGCGGGGTTAGTTGCTTCGCAGCACGTGGGATCTTCCCAGACCAGGGCTCTAACCCGAGTCCCCTGCACCGGCAGGCGGATTCTTAACCACTGCGCCACCAGGGAAGTCCCATCCAGCCAAAATCATTAAATTGAAAGTTTGGGGCTTCCCTGGTGGCGCAGTGGTTGAGAGTCCGCCTGCCGATGCAGGGGACACGGGTTCGTGCCCCGGTCCAGGAAGATCCCACATGCCGCGGAGCGGCTGGGCCCGTGAGCCATGGCCGCTGAGCCTGCGCGTCTGGAGCCTGTGCTCTGCAACAGGAGAGGCCACAGCAGTGAGAGGCCCGCATACCGCAAAAAAAAAAAAAAAAAAAAAAAAATTGAAAGTTCGGAAGAAAAGTTTAGTTACGTGAACAGTCAGCTCCTGTGGAATAGTCAAATCCCTGAGGCATGGGTAAATGAGGTGGTACCAAAAAAAAAAAAAAGAAAGAAAGAAAGAAAGGAAAAAAGAGAGAGAGCGAGAAGGAGGGAGAGAGAGAGCAGACTGCTAGATTATTAAGTCTTATGAAAAATAAAGCAACAACTCAGTAAGGGCGCTACAGGCATTTCAGTGGGCAACTTCAGTAAATGTGACATTCAGAGGTGATTCTAAGAACATCAGAGAAAGGCTTTACTTGAAGAGTCTGTAAGTGATGCCGGAGAAGGAAGACAGGTAGCGGTCAGTGAGATAACGTGGCGCTCAGAGAGGCTTTATTTCTGAGAGAAAGAAGAGCTGCTGTTATCTCTGGCAGCAAAGGAAAGGAACCAAACTCTGAAAGGTGAAAGTCTAGAGCGAATAAGGGTATGAAGAGGAGATGAAGACATGATTCCTAAAAAAACAAACACTTCAGCAGATCGACTTTATTCTGGCCAGATGCAGCAACTTAAAACAACCTTTTTACACAAAGCCCTCTTTTTCTGCTTATAAAAGCCATTTAATATACTCACTGAAGAAAACAAAAAATAGAAAGAAAATTAAACTACACCAAAAGCTAATCACTTAAATTTTTTAAATAAATGTTTTAGTTTTTTATTTCCAACTGATTTTTAATGCATTCTACGCATCCATATAGTTGTGAAAAACATAATTTAGTTTATATATTTTAAAAGCAAAAATACATGCAGTTTTACGCCCTGCTTTCTTTTAACTTACCATTATAACGACAATGCCTTGCATAAGAAAATTCATGAGCAGAACGGTGGTAACATATAAAATCTACCTGATGCACGTACTCATCCATGCTGGGAGGCATGTCGAAATTGACAACCAGCTTGACGCTGACCAAGTCCAGGCCTCTTCCTAGGACCCCCGTGCTCACCACAACTTCATAGTCTCCTTCAAGTAAACCCTTTCCAAAACAGCAACAAAATTCATTATTGAGGATTTTTCTTGAGTGGTTTTCTGTCGTTCAGATTATCCTTTCTTTTCTCAACACTTTCTTCAACACTGGTGTTGCAATACCTTCGCAGTAAGTATAGGTCTTAGTACATCTGAGAGACATATGTAGCTTAAAGGCCTTCCGACCCCAACCCCCAATTTTTTCCAATAATTTATTCAGGCAAACCTTTTCCAAAGGTGAACTACTCTATGCCTCAGTCCAAAGTGACCTGATTTCAGAAATGGCGGATTCTGAATGATTAATCTATTTAGTAGACAGTCCCTAGGGGACAAGCTTATTGCTCCCAAAACACAGAAGCCTGAGCGAGAGAAACAATTAACTTCACACCGCTGCGTGCCTGAAGTTCTCAGGGTCATTAAAAAAAAGGTCTGCTTTAAAAAGCAGCAGATAATATGGTATCTCTTGAAAATGAGGCAAAACAGATTTACAGGAAAGAGAAGACAACAGAACGCTGGGTGTCACCTTCAGTATGTTTTTCCTTTCCGGCTGTGACTTTTCCGAGTGCACAGAGGTGCTTTTCAGACCTGTGATTTTCTGAACGGCCTCGCTCAACAGATCTGCTCCTAGTTTGCAGTCCACAAATACTAACACTGGAGGCTTAAAGAGTTTCTTATCCTGAAACATTAAAAACACATATTTAAAATTATTGCTATAACATAATTTACAATGGGACGTTTTTCTGAGAGCTTTAGTATAAGCTAGTTATCAACAGGTTTACCAACACTGCTAAGAAGGAAAAAAGGCACATTCTATTAAAATGAGTGTTTTCTTTAAAATATGCACAAACAGAAGGCAAACAGTGTACGTCCTTCACGCTTCTGCATCACCTCATGAAAACTGCAGAAATGATTTTAAGTGCAATTTAAAATTTCCAAAATTGTTCGTAAGTCAAAATAAACCATATTTAACGTAATACTGTATTTTTAACAACTACGCTTGTACATACCACCCACTTAACAAATTTCTGCTTAAACCAGTTACTGTTAAAAAAATTCTATTTCTCAAGGACAGAACAGCCAAGAAAGAACTTGTCTTTACCTTATATATAAAACTACTAAAAATTTTTGAAACAAAAAAAATATTCTTCGGGAATAACCTTGATATTTAAATATCTTTCTATAATAATGCGAAAAAAACCAACCTCGCGTCTATACTGCATGTTTTCACAAATAAAAATTTACTTGAACCCTAAAGAATTCTGAAGTAAGCAAAGCAATTTATTATTAAACATCTACAGCAGGTTCCCCTGAAGCTGCATCTAAAAAGCACTCTCTCAAGAACTGTGCAGACTGCTTCTCTGGTGGCCCAGTGGTTAAGAATCCTCCTGCCAAGGCAGGGGACACGGGTTCGAGCCCTGGTCTGGGAAGATCCCACATGCCGCGGAGCAACTAAACCCATGCGCCACAACTACTGAGCCTGCGCTCTAAAGCCTGCGAGCCACAACTACTGAGTCTGTGTGCCACAACTACTGAAGCCCGCTCACCTAGAGCCCGTGCTCCAACAAGAGAAGCCACTGCAATGAGACGCTTGCGCACTGCGACAAAGAGTAGCCCCCGCTCGCCACAACTAGAGAAAGCTTGCGCACAGCAATGAAGACCCAACACAGCCAAAAATAAATAAATAAAATAATAAATAAATTTATTAAAAAAAAAAAAAAAGAACTGTGGAGACTTCCCTGGCGGTCCAGTGGTTAGGACTTCATGCTTTCACTGCAGAAGGCCCGGGTTCAATCCCTGTTCGGGGAACTAAGATGCCACAAGCCATGTGGCCAAAAAAAAAGCAAAAAAACAAAAAACCGTGAAAAAATGCAAGTGCAGTCTACAAAGCAGGGCCGGCCGCTTTACCACTCACGCTCAAGATTTCAAACAGTTTCTTCTTTTTGGCTGGTTCTTCCACCCATAACACAATCTGGCGCACGTTGGAGCAGGGCAGGTTCTCCTCCCCAGTGATGATTCTCACGGGGTCGCGCAGAAGCTGGCTTGCGAGCTGCTCTATGCTGGCTGGAATCGTGGCCGAAGCCAAAAGGGTCTGACAGTCACGAGGCACATTTTCCAAAACGTCAAGCACTTGCTGTTGAAAGCCCATCTTTAACATGGTATCAGCCTAAACAAAATCATTGTAAAGTTAGTCCTACACGAAAACCCAGGGCCACCCCAGAAAGAAACCGGATACAATTAAGAACGTAAAAAACTTAAAACTCTTTACACGGAAAAATACACCACAATGTCAAAAGCCAAAGGATTAACTGGGAAAAAAATATATTTATATAAAACTACATATTGTGTAACTACGTTTATAATGATATACAAAGATTTTTGTTATGGCATTAGTAATAGTGGCCAAAAACCCCCCACCATATACAGCCTAAATATCCAACAGGAGGAGACTTGGTAAGTAAATTATGGTAGACCCATACCATTCAACACGGTGCTAGCATGAAAAATGACCAGAGAGCTCTTTATCCTTGCTAGGAGAAAAGAAGCAAAATAGAGAACACTATGTATAACAGGAGACCATTTGTGTATATACTCAGGAAAGTTAATTGCTAACTCTGGAGAGAAGACCTGTGAGCTGGGGGGGGGGGGACAGTTTTATTCTTCATTTTATAGCTTTTCGCAAAGTTTGATCTTTTTTTTGGCCACACCATGCAGCATGTGGGATCCCAGTTCCCCAGCCAGGGACTGAACCTGCATTAGAAGCATAGGAACTGGGCGATCGCCCATAGGAGGATCCTGCATTAGAAGCCCAGAGTTTTAACCAACCCTGGACCGCCAGGGAACTTCTTGAATTTTTTTTTTTTTTTTTACCATGAACATATATTTATAATAAAATATGATTTTAAATAAACAAAAAAAATTTAATTAGGGGGTTTTCACTTCTGTATATACCTCTGCATTGCTGGTTTCTAAAAACAATGAGGGACTTCCCTGGTGGTCCAGTGGTTAAGAATCCGCCTTCCAACACAGGGAACGAGGTTTCAATCCCTGGTCTGGGAACTAAGATCCCAAATGCCGTGGGGGCCCGCGTGCCGCAACTACTGAGCCCGTGAGCCGCAACTACAGAGCCCACGTGTTCTGGAGCCCGCACACCACAACTACAGAGCCCACACGCTCTGGAGCCTGTGTGCCACAACTAGAGAGAACCCTGTGCGCTACAACGAAAGATCCCGCGTGCCGCAACTAAGACCCAACACAGCCAAAAATAAATAAACGTTAAAAAAAAATAAAAACAGGGGCTTCCCTGGTGGCGCAGTGGTTGAGAGTCCGCCTGCCGATGCAGGGGACATGGGTTCGTGCCCGGGTCCGGGAAGATCTCACATGCCGCGGAGCGGCTGGGCCTGTGAGCTGTGGCCGCTGAGCCTGCGCGTCCGGAGCTTGTGCTCCACGACGGGAGAGGCCACAACAGTGAGAGGCCCGCGCACCACAAAAAAAAAAAAATAAAGAAAAAAAATAACAAAAGTTAAGGCTATCTTGATTTTCAAATATAATCTGGGTGTCTATAATTTTGGAAAATAAGACATTGAATTGTTTTAGTGTCCACTAATGTGCTGTCAGTTAGACTGAAGCTTGATCACTTGTTTTAATATTATTCACTCTATGACATTTAAAAAATATGAAATTATCATGATGGTCTGGGTTTGATCCTGGCTCTACCTATGACCTCAAGCAAGTTAATGAACAGCTTTAAGCCTTAGTTTTTCCCTTTATAAATGGAAATGATAATAGTAACTACCTCCTGGGGCTGTGATGAGAATTAAAGAGATAAAGTATATAAAGTACCAGCAAGGTCCTTCTCAGTGTTTCAACTAGCAGACAGAGAGAACACACACCCACAGTGTGTCTGCAAACATCCCCACGTGCCTCAGTAATCCCACTAAGCCCCATTCATCTCAGTAGATGGCCTTGCTTCTCCTGGTTCAGAAAAAATAAGACCATGAGAAATAAATTCCTTCAGTTTCTCTTCTCACCCAAACTTCCTGGAAGAGTCCTCCAGCCCTGCGGTCTCTCTCCCCAGCCTCCCCGCCCTCCCCCCACTGTCCGGTCCAGGGCTCACCTCCCGCCCCTCACCGGCTCCTTCAGGTCTTCAATCACTCCCCAGGTGCCACATTCAACAGCCATTTTTAAGTCTTTGTCTAACTCTTTTTAAGATGCAATTATTATTATTATTTTATTTAAAGAGTATACTGCTTTCTTTTTTTAAAAAAGTATTTATTTATTTATGGCTGTGTTGGGTCTTCGTTTCTGTGCCAGGGCTTTCTCTAGTTGTGGCAAGCAGGGGCCACTCTTCATCGCGATGCGCGGGCCTCTCACTATGGCGGCCTCTTGTTGCGGAGCACAGGCTCCAGATGTGCAGGCTCAGTAGTTGTGGCTCACGGGCCTAGTTGCTCCGCGGCATGTGGGATCTTCCCAGACCAGGGCTCGAACCCGTGCCCCCTGCATTGGCAGGCAGATTCTCAACCACTGCGCCACCAGGGAAGCCCTATTATTAGTTTTAAATACTAGAAGTAATAACGTGCTCACTGTAGAAAACTTGGTAAACAAAACAAAGTAGAGAAAACCAAACTCGCCCATCATCCCACTATCCAGACACCAGCACTGCCTCACTTACTATCCATGTCCTAACTGTGTCTGGAAACCCTCCCCCCGCTCCCTACAGCCACCATCCTGGCTCAAGCCCTCCCCCCTCCCTCCTGGGAACCAGCCTTCTTGCTCAAAGGCTATTCTCCACGTGGAGAATATGAGTCTGAGTATAATACACTCAGGCTTAAAATCCTTTAAAGGTTCCCAGTGTCTACAGAATAATGCCTGAATTCTCAAGGCCAGGAGAAAATGAAAAAGAAATACAATGACTATGGTTATTTATGGTTATTTCAATGGGAATATGGGTGTTTTTCCTCCTGTTTCTAACTTCTCTTTAATGTACGTGGATTACTCATAGAATACAGTTGTTATTCAAACTGCAGAATGGGCCATGAAGAGCATTTTTTAAAACCACAAAATAGGACAGAATAAAACATATGAGAATAGAGAAATCACAGGTCACAAGGGTAAGTATTGTTTCATGAAAGTTCTGTTTCATTTACACACACACGCACACACACACACACACACACACACACACACCCCTACCTAAACAATATTCCTGACTGGTTCCCATCTAAACTGTACTTTTTGAAAGCCATTATCAATCAGACCTTGGGAAAATCTTACTCTTTCTACACCTCAGTTTCCATTTATAAACCTATTTCCTACCTACCTTAGAGGGATGTTAACACATTAAAATGTGGGGGAACATGTACTTTAAAAAACCTCTTAGAATTAAAAGCACTACTTAAATTTAAGGTGATTCAAACAGTAGAGCCACTCACAATGAACACAAGGCTACTCTGAAAATCTCAGAGTCCCCGGGGGGAGACGGCACTTGGATACAGAGTAAGCATTAATAAGGTAAGAGGTGAACATAGGTGTCCCCTAATTAAACAGCAAAACTGGCCTAATTTTCTGGGGACTGTTCTTGGTGTCACCTGCATTTCTTCACTGCTCGTGATGTCCTTAATCCCAGACAATCTGACTTCCATCTCTGCCACCAAAACTTCACTCCTGAGGGTCCCCAGGCTAAACATTCACTCCACTCCGCAAACCTTAACTCGTAGCCAACAGTGGCTGACAGTCCCCATTCGACGGGCATTTACTGGACGCTGGGCACCTTTCAAGGGAGCATGGTGGGAGGTGGGCACCATCGCGACCCCGCTTTACAGATGTGGAAACTGAGGCACATGACACAGTGCCCTACGATGTGGTGGAGCTGGGGTGTGGACTGGGGACCACTGGCTCCAAACCTATGTCATGAACACCAAGCTCAATGCTGTGTGCTCGACGGTGAGGACACGGAAGGAGACCCTACCTTTCCAGAATTGATGGTCCAGAAGGGAAACTTACTATGTTCGTATCCTCGAAACATGATACAGTTAAATGACAGCACGGCACATCCTGACCAGCACTTCCTCAAGCCCTGGTCTTCCTTCCCTCCCTGGCTCTCCTTTTTCAGACAATTTCTGTACGTCAATGAGCCGGTGGGCTACGTCCCAGGCTCCCTCCGTCTCAACCCATGCTCTCTCTCCAGGAAGCTCAACAAGTTCCAGGGCTCTGAGCACCACAGACACGTCAAAGATGCCCCAAACCTCACTCGGGGCCATAACCGCCTCCCTGGACTCAAGTGGTGGAGACTCACTGCCCACTCCGTGGCCCCTGCTGGACCTCAAGGCCCCTGGAATTTAACATGTTCAAAACAGACCGTCTCTCCCACTGCCAGACCCAGTCCTGCTCCAGCAGCATCTCGGGAGACGGCACCGTCCGGCACCTCTGTTTCGTCTCTCATCATCACCACCCCACCTCCGATCCATCAGCAGCCCCGCAGACTCCGCGGACGTCCGTGCGGACCCCTGACTCCCGCCTCGGCCGACCAGAACCCGCTCACCTCAGGCAATGAGACAGATGCCCGAGGACGTGTCACAGGTGCTCCTCCTTGGCCCAAGCCTCCCGAGACCTCCCATCACTCCAGGAGGGCGCCCGCCCGGGCCCGGCCTCCCCCTTGCCCCTCCTGCAAGCCCGTCTCCCTCCCCGGACCTGCCCCACTCACCACTTGTCCTCACCTGTCCCCCTGTGGCCGGCGGCCCTTCTCCCGCTTGGAGTCCTTCCTCCAGACGGATCTCCGCGTGGCAGCTGCTGCTCTTCAGCCCCCCAGAGGCCCCTCCCACCTGAGGGGCCCCCTCTCCTCGGGCACCTCTGTCCCATCACCTTGTGTACACGCCTGCGTCACAGCTCACCTCGCTTTCCATCACATCCTCACAACCAAGAACAAAGGCTAGCACAGGAAAAGCCCTAATGGATTTGATAGATAAGCATTCATTATTCTCAGCACTGTACGTCAGCAGGTAGGACGGTCCGTGTGCCCCAAGCCTCCCTAAAGGGAAGCAGTGCCAACATTCCCGGACTCCACCCCAGACCCACGGAACCAGAGCATCCAAGCACGAGCTCTGGTTCTCCATCTCAGCCACCGGGGAAACGGCAAACAGTGCGCCTGGTCGCGGGGTGGAGCAGGGAACACACTGCAGAAGGACGGTCTGCGCACGGGTCCCCGGAGCAGAGACGAGGGGGCCTGAGGTCTGCAGGGCGGCTCCAGAGGGAAGGTTCTGAGTCATGGACACGGAACGAAGGAAGAGCAGGCGGAGGGGGTGGGAGAGAATCCTCGGGACACGGGGGACGCAGAGGGTGGCAGCAGATTTTCCTAATCTTAAAGGACTGTCAGACTTCCGGCCTGACCATTCCTGTGTCCGGCCCCCTCCCCCCGCCCCCGAACAGTGGCCCCTCTCCCCAGGGACATCATTTGTTCCCGGTTCCCTCTGGGCTCTCAGACCACGTCTCTGTTCACTGACTTGTCTTCAGCTGCAGAAGGCAGAGCCTCAGCCCACTGCTCGTCTCTCTCAACTTCCTCCTTAGAGAAGCCAGCACGTCCCGCGGACTCTCACGCATGGGTCTGGTGCCTGCCCCTTCATCCAGCACCAACTCGAGTGTGCCTGCCAGGCCCCAGCCCGTTCCCGTGGGCCCGAAGTCAAGGCGCACCCCACCCACCCTCGTCCTCCCGCGTGTCCGGTCATCACACGACCCGTAAGTGATTCCCTGTGACCCTCAGGCGAACCCCGACGCCTGCCTCCAGCCCATCTCCGACCCTCCCCCCTCGTCTGGGCTGCTGGCTGGCTTTCTTCCTCCTCCTCTAATTCCCCAGCATGGGCAGCAGACCTCGTCAACCACCACTTCCCACGTGGCACACCCGCCCGTCTCTCCCGCCGGCCCCGCACACGTGCACTGCCCGACCCGACAGAGTCTGCTCGCCTTGGTCTCTTCACCTGGGACACTGGATGCATCCTCTACTCTTCTAAATCCTTTTCCCTCTTCCGAGGCCCAGGTCAAGTCCCGTGACCTCTGAGAAGCCAACGCGCCGACCCTCTCATTTCTCCTCCTGAACCCTGAGCACATACGCGGTCCTACTGACAGCTTGCATCGGGGGAGGGCAAACCTCGGCTCTCGGGACGAATTCAGACCTTCGCCTGCTCTTGTAAACAGGGCACCTTGTAGGCTTGGCGGGTGTTTACAGCTTCTTTGTGACGCCACCCATCTCACCCAGGGCTCGTCCCCTGCACCCAAAGAGCACCTCTGTGCTGACTTCAGTTTCAGCATGTGACCGATTATGCTGTTGACCGGCTCCTCTCCCCTGACCACACAGGAGCCACGTCCCCAGTCACCGAGGAGCTGGGCATCGGTGCACTTCTGCAGGACAGCACTCCTCGGGCACCATCACCTTGAGCGCAGCCCTGGGGTGCCCCGGACACCTTGTTAATGTAAGAGAACGAAAATGCTCTGAAGAGAGGGGGGCATGAATAAATTCTCTACAAGGGTCATCCTCTGGCTCATGAGACGGGGAGGGGAAACCTAAGGACATGGGCTTATCCACAGGGGAAACCCAGCCACACGTTCAGGGTGGCAGTAAGGACGAGAATCCAATGCAACACATCAGGTCCCCCAAAGGCCGGGCCAGGAAAACGCTGACTTAGCAGCACTTTCTAAAGGACTGGATCTTATTTTACATTTATACGGGACTTTTCAGTGCGAGACATTTTCACAACCACTACTCTGCCTTGCCACGACTCTGGAAAATGAAATGACTTGCCCAAGGTCTCACAGCAGGCGCAGTACAGGCTCAAAGCCCCGTCTTCTGGGTCTTGGCTGTGTTGTGGCCAAGGCTGTCCCGAGGCTACTCCCTGGTGCCACAGACGCAGGCCAGGTTGCTGTCACTGGTCAGTACTGATCACTGCTGGGTAAGCCCAAGGCTCTGCCCCGTCACAGCCAGCAGGACGAGCATGCAGGCAGGACAGCCGTGCCCCCCACCCTGTCCCGCTGGTACGTGCTGGATTACCATCAAATAATAACACATTCACTTCTTATTAAGCAAGCCCAAAGTACAAAAATGCCTATTTGCTATATGCAACACAGAAACCACAACCACAGACACCTGCGTCCACATAGAAAAAAGTAAAGAACCTCCTCCAACTAAGCATCATTAGCTACTTCCAAAATTCCCACTGAGTTACTGGCCACTGATTTCTTTCTTTTTTCTGTAGACAAATGACACCCAGCATGTTTAAAAAACTTAACACTTGAGAATACAGTATGCCTGTTAAGTTTACATTTTCAATCAATTAGGACAAGACAGTGGTGGTTTAATTTCAGTTTAGCTGCAGTGCTACACAAGAACCAGCTTAAGAACCACTATTGCCAACTAAAAAAAAATCCCTGAATTGTTTTCCTTTGGGAGAGAAAATGCCTGAAAATATACAATGCAATTATATAACTATAATGCGCTTTTCACAGATTATATAAAACTCTGTTTTTAAACACCACTACTTACTTCATCCACTACTACAATTTTTATACCGCCAAGTTCTACAGCGCTCTGCTTTATTATATCCAGAAGTCGCCCAGGAGTTGCTATGATGACCTGAACGAAAGAGAAAAGGCAAATTAGAAAGTTCGATCGCATTCATTCACTCACGTATTCCTTCATTCTACACTTACTGAGTGGCCAATGCATGCCAGACTCTGGTGTAAGTACTCGGAACTCGATGATGAGTAAGTCAGACTTGGTCTCTGCTCTCGTGAAAGTCATGACACTAAGGAAGAAACAGAGCCAACACGTGCTCACGAGAATCACGACAGGGTGTTGTCAATGGAGGGATGTACTCAGTGCTGCTAAAACACAAGCCAACACCCACGGGAGTAGTGGGAGTGAGCACGACCAGCAGGTCCAGGGAGAGGGAAGGGCATCGTGACCGGTGAGCTCGGAGGCGGGAGGCTGGCGTGGGTGGAGTGGGGAGAAGGCAGCTGAGGCCTGAGAACCTGGCAGGGCCCACGCTGGGAGGGCCTTACGAGCACGCTCACCGCTATCTGGCTCCGTGAACAAGTGCAAACCCCTTGCCCTCTCTGGGCCTGCTATTTCACTTTTAAATTACGAGGCTGGGTACAATGAACTCTAAGGTCACTCAAGGGTCTTAACAGTTTTATCATATGTTAGCTGAAGTTGTGGTTAAAAGTAGGGGCTTAGTGAAACTTCAGCAGGAATCGTGGCTCCAGCATTTAATAATGGTGTGAGTCTCTGTTCTCCCGTCGTAAGATGGAAATGCTGAAAACTATCATGAGGATTATATGAGACAGTGTCGGGATAACTCCGGTGGAGTTACAAATGACCTCCTATGTTCAGCTGTACCCACTTTTCCAGTCCACACCCGCACAGTGGTAACATCGCCGCGGATGATCAAAGGTCTGTATCCCCAGAACACAGGGTTTGGCGTGGGTACTTCAGACATCCACAGATATCAAGTCAATTTTAATTACTTTGACTTGAGTTCACTCCTTCTCTTCCGTTTTCCCCTCTGATGGTTTGGAAGTTATCAACTTTTTTCATTCTTCGAGTGCTTCGCCTTGAATGTCAACAAATCTATAACTTAATATAAAGTTAACCGGCACTTTTAGCTTGTGCTTGAAAGATCCAGGGCGCTGCTTTATGGCGATCGCATCTCGCCTGCCCTTACACGCTGTGGGATGGTATTCACCCCATTATTTTGAAACCATGGCTTGTTCCTGTTCGCTTGGCCTGTGTCTGTTTAGCTTCGCCCACACGCTTACTGCCGACTTTGCACCAGCTTCCCTTCCACCCCCCACCTTCCTCTCTGGAATCTTCTTTATCTGCAGAAGGGCTTCCTCCAGAAGTTCCTTTAGATGGTCCACTGGCAATACACTCTCTCGGTTTTGTTTATCTGAGTAGGTCTTCATCTTGTCCTTACTCTTGAAATATAGCTCTGCCGAGCACACAGACGCTTCAGCTGCTTTTCCTCCCAGAGGGTAGGTGTCTGTGAGTCCTGGCCCGGGCGGCAGGGGGTGCGGCAGCCGGGCGAGGAGGGGTGAGGCCGTGTAGGGCAGAGTCCAGGGAGGAAGGCATCGCTGTGACGGAGGGACACTGGTGACATGCCGGGGGATGGGGCAGATAAATAACTACATAAAGGATAAGGGACGGCAGGTTTCTCATCGTCAGAGTTACCAACGTGGAAACAGAAAACGTAAAAGGAACCTTGTGATGAATGAGAACTGGAAATATCAACATGAACTCATGGTCTCGGATAGGCTGAGGTCCCAGAAGCAATGACAGTTCAACAGCAAGGAGCCCAGGTAGAGCCCAGGTCTCGGTTTCTGAAGACTATTCTCCACACCAAAGGAGCCAGGGCTCCGTGGAGAGAGTTCCAGGGCCGAGGCCAGGAAAGAACGAGGTAAGGACAGAACATCTTCTTTAGATGGAAAGTAAGAAAGTAGTCAAAGAATGACAAGGATATGATAAAAGGACACAGAAACCGACTGGAAGGTGCTTCCACTGGTCAAACAGATAATACCCCTGTAAAAAAAACAGGGAGCCATGAGTCCGTACTGATACATAAAAGTAAGTAAGTGGAAAGTTTGGGGAAGCTCAATAAATTTACAACCTGAAAGTACTCCCCTTAAAATACTTATTCAACACAAAGGGTACAAACAAACTCTACAGTTTTAACTTGGCAGATAAAAGCACCAGTCAAAGGACAAATTGAAACTGTGTGCCACCTAAAAGGACATAATGGAAAGAAAAGCATCTCTTCTGTGATGTCCTGTTAAAGAACTAAACTCAAGAGCCACAACTTGAATCTAGTCAGTTCAGGGCTGTTCTTCCAAGTAAGCGGCTTGTAATCCTTAAAAAGTGCCAAGACCCTGAGAAACAAGGAAAGATCGGTTCCAAACTGAAGACACCGAGAGAGACATGACGGCTACAAGCAACGGAAGACTCTGAGCTTGACGGAAAAAAGCTGATGGGACAACTAGCAAAACCTGAGTGGGGTCGGAAGCGTGACACCAATGTTAACGCATCCCAACAGACCAGCGTGAACTTCCTGGGTCTATGACTGGACTGTGATGATGAAGGACAATGTCCTTGTTTGTAGGAATCACGCTCTACAGTGTATCAGCCACGATCCTGAGGTGAGGCCCACCTTTCGGAGAGTCATCTTCTCAGCCGTGAAAGAGGGGGTACGCCACCCCACCTCCCAGAGCAAACGCAATGATTAAAGGTGGTAATGGCCCTGAGAACATCCAACAGCGTTGGGAAAACAAAAGACACCTCCCTAACCTGTGCTCCTGGCCTTCCCCACAGAAAGGCTCACGTGGCAAGACTTTAAAGGCCACCTAAAATCACACTCTGAAGTTCCTCAGGGGGCGAAAACCCTTAGTTCCTGCATTGCTTAGGTCCTCTGCAAAGGCGTTCGGTCCAGGGAGCCCACCTGAACGCGCTGGCGCAAGCGATGGAGCTGCGGGGGGGCGGGCAGGCCCCCCACCAGGAGCGCGGTCCTCATGTGGGGCAGGCCGCTCATCAGTTCCTTGGCCTGGTGCTCTATCTGGATGGCCAGCTCCCGCGTGGGCGTGAGGATGAGCGCAGATGGCATCTTGCTCTGCAAAGATGTGAAACACCAGCAGTGAGCTCTGCTGCTGTGGATGCAAGCCTCAAGGCAGCCCCAGGAGCACTTTTCTTTGAAAGTGGTCCCATCAGCCCACCGGCCTTCTGCTCAACTGCAGAATTCTCCTCCAAAACCAGCATAAATTGCACCCATTTCTCACATAACACAGACAGACAATGAAAGACCCCACCATCAGGACCAGGGAGAGGCGTCTGCCTCAATCAAGGCGGGAAGACTGAAGCTTGGCTTCCCATCGACTGGCCTGTGCGACCTCCAGCCAGCCTCCTCGGAAGAGAAACCTGCTGGCTGCCCTGAAGATCTGGGTGAAGCCTGGCATCTTACCCTCGACTTCCCCTCGGCGCTCTTGTAGATTCACTTCTTTCTTTGTCAGGAGACCTTACTTATACAAACATTCTATTTTGGTCTTCTAGTGAGTTTCGTCTATATTTTGAAAATCTAGTCTTTTATTTTTTTCTCACATTATCTTCTACTACGCTTTAGCGTTCCAAAATTTCCTCTATCTCTTCTCCCTTCGCCTACATTTCTCACTCCTTTCCCCCCTTGCCATCCTCCAAACCTCACAAACTCCCTAGTACTTGGCAAATAATTACTCAAAACGTCTGTTAAACTAATTATGTGCAGGAGTGCTTATAAACCAATGAGTAAGGCAAGGTGGTATCATTTTAAGATGAAACGCAGGTCACGCTTAGCGGTATATTTTGAAACTCTACAATAGTGTTCTGACTTTGATATCAGGTTTTTCAAAACACAAAATCGAAGCAGGCTAGATTGACACAAAAATCACAGCTCACCTGGTCAGCAGGATTTTCGCCCCAAACCCAAAGCCTGTTCCTTGAATAGAAAATGTGTTAAAAAGACAACACTTTGTAAGGAAAGCAATTTTTTAGACCTTCAATGAAGAGACTGGTTCAATATAATAAAATTTAGTTCCAGTGACTAAAGATCGAAGTACTTGGTTTCAGTTTGCAATTTTAACGTAGTTGAGGATGACGCTTGGTAAACACCTTGACTGTTCTTGAGGCTCATACAGGTGAACTCTACCTTACCTGAAACAGAGCTCGCATGATGACGGGAAGCAGGAAGGCGGCCGTCTTCCCAGAGCCAGTGTCCGCGCTGGCCAGCACGTCTCGGCCCAGAAGCCCCAGGGGGACCATCTGCATCTGGATGGGGGTGGGGATCTCGTAGCCAGAGGTCTTCAGGTTGAGGTTTAAGGCCTCAGGGAAGCCGCAATGCTCAAAGTCAATGATGGGCCTGGGGACGCCTGGCCCTTGAACCACGATTCCCAGCTGCTGTCTGAGGTTTTCAATCTGGTCCTCCCGAAGGTTCGAGATGAAGGCGTGCTCAGTGTAGACATACGAAGCAGGATGTGGAGCCGCTGGCTCAGAACCCGCTTTCTGTGGACCGCCCGGAGCTAACAGCGCCTCCGCTCCGCGCACCTGCAGAAGGTGTTTTGCTTTACACTCCAGGCTACACACGTCTTCATCCGTCTCATTGCAGATGTACTCTCCGTAGCGCCCGCATACCACGCACACCGGCTCCCCGGGCTCGGCCTGGCGCTGCGTTTTGGAGAAGGACTTCACTGGCTCTTCGAGGAGATCGCTGTCCTGCGCCTGTTGCCCGGGTCCAGCCAGACCCCCCTCAGGCACCTGGCTGGCAGGCCCGGGGAGAGAGCACGGCTGGGCACCGTGATGCGCCGCTAGTGCAGCTTCTTTGGTACCCGAGGCATCATCGGCTGGACCATCCCCGCCCGCACCCAGCTGGGGGTCTTCTGCTTCTGGTTTGACTTTCTTGGCTGCACAACTTCTATCATCATCGTTAGCATTCCGCCTGACTTTCAGGGATCTTGGAACGAACATCCTTCAATATTCTGTGGAAGAAATTATACACTGAGATTTATTTTACCCTCAATAAAGTCACAGATAAAGAACCCTAAGTTCATCACGTCCCCAGGTTTTGCTTCAAAAGGACAAAGAAGGCGACGCTCCCATCAAGCTTCCCTTCCGCCCCCGCCCGAGTCCGCCGGGTGAGGACAGTTCTGTTTGCATACACTGCACACGGCTTCACACCACTGACCTCCGTCTGTGGACTGACTTGCACTTTGACATACCAGACATCACAGAAATTCTGGGGTAAACCCTTCTGTTATACGTTCACAAACGAAAACACAAAAAGAAAAAGGTCTACTTCACAACTGGAGTCTTTAAAAGGAAGCCACAAGATCACTAGTAATACGTGTGCAGCAGTTACTAGGTTCCAAGGTCAGAGCTGAGCGCGAAGTACACACGCGTGTTCTCTTACGTGGGGTCAGTTCTCACGGGGGACTGAGCACCTGGAGGCTGAGGGACTTGAAGCTCACACCTTCTCAGCGTGTGCAAGCCTCCAACCACAGCGCTTCCCATTTACAACCAAACAGGTTTTTGCAAAATGACAGCGTTTGGTAAACAGGTTTAACCTAACTTGGGGGCTGCCAAATATGCTAAGAAACATTTTTCTCAAAACAAAAATTCTTAGGATACATTGCCAGATCCCATTTTTCCAGAAAAATTCCAACGAAATTACAAGTGAAGGTCTAGGGTTACCACCTCAAGTCCCCGAAAAGGTCAAGGGGGTGGGGGTGGGGGGCGGCTGCACTCGAGAGGGAGGAGCTCGAAACGCAGGTCCCCGCGACGGAACAGAGGCGGAGCTGGCGGGGCTGCAGACGCGTTGCTCCTGTTCGCGCCAACGCCCCTCCCCTCCCCCTGGGCGTCGTCCCTCCCCCCGACGTCAACCCCCTCGTGCGTCGTCCGCTCCACCGCGGCTCCGCACGCAGAGGCGCGTGACGTCACGGCGCTGCCAAGGCCCGGGCGGAGCGCGCTGGGCACGAGGCCGGAGGTGGGGGCGGTGACAGGGAGTGGGGGAGGGGACTGCGTAAGGGCCCGTCCCGCCGCCGCGGCTCGGCGCCCGGGTCCCGCACGAGAGGAGTAGGACGGGAGGCAGGCCCGAGCCGTGGGGCCGGGGGCACGCTCACCCGCGCGGACTGCGGCCGCGTCCGCTCCCTCTCGGGTGCAGCTCCCCCTTGAGGCGCTGGGCCGGGCTTCCGGCCGATGAGCCCGGCCACGCGGCCACCCTGCCGCTGGGGAACCGTGCGGAGCGCAGATTCCACTTCTCCGGCTTTTGGGATGCGCCGCTGCGCGCGGGGAAGGCGGGGCCCGACGGAGAGGCCGGAAGGGAGGGGGCGGGGGCGGGCAGTTCCGCGCGTTTTCCACGCCCCTTTCCCGGCTTCCGGCTGGTTGTAAATCCCGGAGACTGGTTGAAGCGGGCGGGTTCCGTGGGGAGGAGCGGATGTGGGGATCCTCCTGGAAAAATTCGCGTAATCTAGTGGGCGGGGCTGGAGGAAAAGAGTCAAGGCGCCGGGAAAGGGGTGGGGGCGGGGACGGGGGTGGGAGTGGGGGGGTCGGCAAGCTTGGAGGCGGGGGCGGGGGGGTGTTGCGGGCAGTGGGTGGGGCCCCGTGGGCCTCGAACCCTGATCTGCTTCTAGCCGGCGAATAACTGGAATTAACGGAGCAGGTTTAGTGTGCACGTGAGATACTCTGGACCTTTCCACCCGCCCCACCCGACTGCGGGGATAGTCACACAGTCACGTGCCGGGTGGGTCCCGGGGGTCGCACTTCGCTGGAGCTGGTCCCCGAGCCGCTGGCAGTGAAGTGACGGGGAAAGCGCGGGACCGGAAGGAGGGACGCGGGGCTCCAGGACTTCCAGCGCTTTCAGGCTAATACTGGATGCACACGAAATCACATGTTGAGCAAATATGTAAGTTTTAAAGCACACTGAGAAAACGGAAGCCTGTGACTCCACATTATCCACGTGGAGCATGTATACGGGCGCTTCCCGGGTTCTACCCCTTGCTTCTTCCCTCGACCACCCCTGTCCTGAACTTTGTCTCTCCTTGACATTCTTAGTCGTTTGATTATAGGTGGAGGCATTCCCAAAGGATATATTGTTTGACTTTTCTCTTTTTGAGCTTTATACAAATGATACACAGTCTTGTGGGATTTGCTTTTATCGTTGAACGTTTCTTTGATTCACCCAAGCTGTTAAGTGTAAGCAAGCTGTAGAACATTTATTTTCACTGCTGTAACATTGCGTTTCTGTGAAGTCGTTTATGTCCAGTTGTTTATCCATTTTTCTGTGGACACTTGTCTCCAGTATTTTGTTATTGTTGGAGGCAAACCGACCGTGAAGCTAATGAAATTGGAGTTTCAGGGCCCCTCCCATGGGTCTCTCCCATCGACCCGAAAGAGGAGCCTTGCCAGTGTGTTCCCATGGTCATATGTTTGTAAAATCTACAGAAGGAAAACATTTAAACCACGATGGAAGAGGGCCACTTTCTCTTTACG
Source organism: Orcinus orca (assembly GCF_937001465.1). NCBI lineage: Eukaryota > Metazoa > Chordata > Mammalia > Artiodactyla > Delphinidae > Orcinus > Orcinus orca. The sequence continues at coordinate 30,973,236 of NC_064559.1, forward strand.
TTCCTGCGCCCCCTCCTTCAGCCCTTTTCAGCTTGGGTGATACACGGCTGCAGGCATTTGGGGTTGAGCCAAGGTGGGTTGCATCAGGGATGCGTTTGAGTTCAGTGGAGAGTATGTGTGAGGTTTGCAGTCTTCAATGTCAGGCTCTTGCTTTTCGCCCCAGGGTAGGAAGGTGCATGAACAGATGGTCATATCAGAATAGGAATGTCCCACAACATCCAGCACCTGACCTATGTGTGTGTTGGGGCAGAAACCTAGTTTGAAATGTAGGGAGCTGGAAGCTAATCTGAAAAAACTCAGATGTGTAAAATTGTAAGTGGAGGATCCAGTTCTGACCTGGAAGTTCTCTCCTGTCAGGAACGTAGTCATGCTTCTATGTTTATAAATGCACTTTACATGTTTCCTTTAATGATGAGAATCACACAAAGTAAAATTTGTCAGATTCTCTGAGTTTGTAGGCCATAACCCTATAACAGAACTACAGTGAGTCTGTCTGGATGTGAAGACACATGTTTTCTACATCCCAAATATTAATAATAAAAAATGTTCAGTAAACTATGTTAGAAGAAGGGCAGTCTTCTCATTTTCTCTATGGAAAGTGATGTTGTGGAAATCATTGTCATATAAAGAGGGGATTAAGCCTATGCAGCCAAAAGAATGAAGGAAAAGGGTATAGAGGTGTGTGAGACAGTTAATTTTAAAATTAGTATGGTACTTTCCTGGGTTTTGTCACATTTGGAATTTGTTGTGATTTTTCTCCAATTACATAAGCTCATGCCTGACAAAACCTGAGCCTGCCTGGGTGATACTCACAAGGCTGGCAAGGGCCTTCCTGTGCACAGCTCTTGCCCTCGTCTCAGTTGAACCCAGGAGTAACAGGACTGGATCAGAGGGATGGGGTATACAGCTTTACACGATGTTGCCAAAATGTTTTCAAAGTGCTGGTACCAATCTATACTGCCACCAGCACGGATCAGCCCTTTCCTGTTATTCCACATTCTTTCCAATCATTGTTTTGGTCAAACTTCTTAATTTTTGCTAGTCTACTGAGAGTAAATTGGTACAAGATTATGGTCTTAATTTGCATTCTCTAATTACTGATAATGTCGAACATTTTTTCATGTGCTGATTGTTCATTCATGTTTCTTTTCCTCTTCTAAGCATTTTTATTTTAAAAAAACATTCTGGATACCAATCTTCTGTCAATTGTATGTGTTGCAAATATTTTCTCCCTGTTTATAGCGTGTGTTTTCAAATATTTTTTTAAAATTTTGACTTCTGATTTTGAAAAAACAATATCAAACTTACAGAAAAGTTTCAGGACTAATACAATGAACTCCTGTATACCCTTCACATAGATTCACAGTTTGCTGTATTTGTGTGTGAGAGAGACAAGATATAAATTATTTTTGCTGAACCATTTGAGAGTAAGTTGCAGCATGCACCTCTGAAAACAATGATGTTTCCTTATGTTGGCACAGAACAATTTTCAAATGTAGGTAATTTAGCACTGATATGATACGTCTAATATACAGTCCACATTGAAATTTCATCAGTTGTTCCAATAATGTCATTTAGACCAGGGGTCCCCAACCCCCGGGCCACACAGAAGGAGGTGAGCGGTGGGTGAGCGAGCGAAGCAGCATCTGCGCTCTCCATGGCTGACATTACCGCCTGAACCATATCTCTCCACTACCCCCCTCCAACCCCTGTACATGGAAAAATTGTCTTGCACGAAACCGGTCCCTGCTGCCAAAAAGGTTGGGGACCAATGATTTAGAGCAATCCTCCGCACCCCCAGGCCAGGGTCCAGTCCAAGATCTTTTCACTTTCTTTATTTCTATACTATCTTTAGATAAATATTAAGTTTAGCGTAGTTAAATATGTCTATCCTTTCCTTTGTAATTAGCAAACTTTGATGTCTTAAAAAAATCCTGGTCTTGCCAGGGGTTGAGGGGAGGGAGGGATGGATGGGCAAAGCGCAGGGAATATTTAGGGCAGTGAAACTATTCTGTGTGACACTGTCAATGGGGTACACATGTCATTATACCTTTGTCCAAACCTGTGGAATGTACAACAAGTGGAGTGAACCCTAATGTGAACCGTGGACTCTGGGTGATGGTGATGCATGTCTGTAGGTTCGTTGAAGCAAACGTGCCATCTGGTGGGGGGGGTGCGTTGATAATGGCGGGGCTGGGCCTGTGTAGGGGCAGCAGGTAGACGGGGCATCTCTGTACCTTCTCAGTTTTGCTGTGAACCTAAAGCTGCTCTAGAAAATAAAGTCTATCAAATAGAAAAAAATATCCTTGTCCACCCTGCTATCTGAAAGGTATTTCTTCGAATTGGGGGGAAATTTTTAAAGTTTTGCCTTCTACATTTAAATCATTAATCCATAGGGAATTGGGTTTTGTCTGGTATGAAGTAGGGATCCATTTCCTTTCCTTTCCTGTTTTCCAGATAGCCAGCCAATTGTGCAAACACCCTATATTGACTAGAATCCTTTCTCCAGTGACCTGTGGTTACCATCTCTGGTCATATATCAAGGCCCCAAAGTCTGTTTCTGGACTCACTATTCTCTTCCTAGTTTTCTGTCCCTGTGCCAGTACCCTTCTGCCTGAATTACTATAGCTTTATACATTTTGCTGTCTGGTTGAGCAGGTTTGTTCAGGATTGGCTTGGCTATTCTTGGCCCTTTTTTCTTGCATATACATTTTAGGATCCACTTGTCAATTTCCACAAAAAAGTCTTGATGTGATTATGATTGGAAATGCATTAATTCTGTAGGTCAATTTGGGGGGAGAATTGAAATTCCTATAGTAAGATTTTGCTATATATCTCTAGTTATTTAGGTTTTCTTTAACGATTTCTATAGAATTTCTAATTTTCTGTAGAGATACTTGCTCATCTTTGGTCAGATTTATTCTAGATTCATTACAGTTTATGTTACTATCATAAATGTGTCTTAAACTTATGTTTTTGTTTTTAATAAGATTTTTTGGTGACTTTTTTTTTATTTATTTTTTTGGCTGCATTGGGTCTTTGTTGCTGCGTGTGGGCTTTCTCTAGTTGTGACGAGTGGAGGCTACTCTTAGTTCTCATTGCAGTGGCTTCTCGTTGCAGAGCATGGGCTCTAGGCGTGCAGGGTTCAGTAGTAGTGGCACATGGACTCAGTAGTTGTGGCACGAAGTCCCTAGAGTGCAGGCTCAGTAGTTGTGGTGCATGGGCTTAGTTGCTCTGCAGCATGTGAGATCTTCCCGGACCAGGGATCAAACCCCTGTCCCCTGCATTGGCAGGCGGATTCTCAACCACTGCGCCACGAGGGAAGTCCTTAAACTTATGTTTTTGAATTATTTGCTGGTTTATAAAAATGAAATTGATTTTCACATATTGATATTTTAGCCACCTTGCTAAATGCTCTTCATATTTCCAATAATATGTAGATTATTTTTAGTTTTCTATTTAGAGGGTCACATCTTAAGTAATGACAGTTTTGTTTTTCCTTTCCTTTTCTTTCTCTTACCTTATCATGCTGGCTACCATCTCCAGCACAGGGTTGAATACATGTGATGATAGCAGACATTCTTGTCTAGTTCCTGGTTTTAAAATACTTTAATTCACACATTTCCTCATTAGGAATGACGTGTGTTGCAGGTTTTTCAAATACCCTTTATCGAGTTAAGGAAGTTCTGTTTCATTGTGAATTTGCTAAAAGTTTCACCATGAAAGAGTACTGGATTATATCAAATGCTTTTTTCCTCTCTTTTTTAATCTGTTGAGATCAGCAAAAGCATTTCCCCCTTATCTAGCAATATGAAGAATTATATTTATAATTTAAAGGTTTTTCAAATGTTAAACACCTTTGCATTCCTGAAATAAGCCTAATTTGTCCATAATATATTTTATATATCTAATATTTTATGTTAACATTTTGTTTAGGATTTTTAAGTTTATGTTTATAAGTAAAATTGATCTGTAATTTTCCTTTCTCACGCTATCCATGGTTTTACAGGCATCAAAGAATGAATTGGGGAATATTTCTTTTTTTTCCTCCATTATTCTGTGGAATAAATTATATAATATTGAAATGACCTGTCTGCTGAAAGTTTGGCAGAGCTCCCTATAAATTATCTGGGTGTTGAGTTTTTTTTTGTGTGGGTAGAAAGATTTTTACCTTTAGATTTATTGTTTTTCACAGTCATAGAACTATTCAGCCTTTCTTAAGGAATTCTTGGGTCAGTGTTGCTAAGTTATATGTGTTTTAATGTTCTTTTCAACTGTTTCATATTTACTTTCAGAAAGTTCTTCATTTTATCTTTTTAAAATGTATTTTATATATAATATTATGTCTCTTTTTCATTAATACTGACTTGATCTTTCTCTCATTTTTTTTCTTAATCCATCTCACCAAAAGTTTGTCTCATTGTACGTTTCCCAAGAATCAACTTTTGACCTTGTTGATCCTCTTTATTGCAAGTTTGTTTTCCGTTTCACTGCTTTATGTTTTTTCTCTCTCTACTACTGTCTTCAGATTATTCTATTTTTCAGTTAATGAGTTTAGCATATTCACCTTTAATCTTTCTATTTTTCTAATATAAGCATCTAAGGCTATAAGTTTTCCTCAAATACTGCTTTTTCTGCATCCCACAAGTTTTGATACATAGTATTTTTATTCAGTTCTCGTATATTAAAATGTCCATTGTTATTTCTTCTTTAAACCATGAGTTATTTAAGGACTTTTAATTTATTTATTTTTATTTTTGGCTGTGTTGGGTCTTCGTTTCTGTGCAAGGGCCTTCTCTAGTTGTGGCAAGCGGGGGCCACTCTTCATCGCGGTGCATGGACCTCTCACTGTCGTGGCCTCTCTTGTTGCGGAGCACAGGCTCCAGACGCGCAGGCTCAGCAGCTGTGGCTCACGGGCCTAGTCGCTCCGCGGCATGTGGGATCCCCCCAGACCAGGGCTTGAACCCGTGTTCCCTGCATTAGCAGGCGGACTCTCAACCACTGCGCCACCAGGGAAGCCCAGGACTTTTTAATTCAAAATGTATTTATGTTTTGTTCATATATATTTGTTGCATTGTGGCCAGAGAATCAAAGATCCTGGAGGCTTGCTGTATGAGCTGGTCCATGGTCGATTTTTAGAAATAGTCTAAACCAAAGAAGAATGTTGATTTCACCAGCAGGTAGATAGGTGCAGGGATGTGTATCAAATAAAGCAAGCTTGGTAGTTCAGACGTTTTACACCTTTACTAACGCTCATGTTCAGATTTGCCTATCAGTATGCCTATCTATCACCCATGAATAGATAAAATAGGTCAGTCAATCTCTTATTAAAATGGTGGATCTGTCCATTTTTCCCTGTAGTTCCAGCAATTTTAGTTTTGTGTATTTGGGGGCCATTTTATTTTAGAATCAGTGTGTACAAAGAAATGTAAGCATCAATATGTCTTAGAATCTTAGATTTGAATACATTTACCAGAGTCCAATCATAGCCCCTGCCACTCTCCGTACCCAAACAGGAGGAGTTGTGTTACCGCACATGACCAGTTGACTTATTAAGTACTTTTAGAGGCAGTGAACTTCTTACCTTACAGGGAAGCCCAGTTCTTCATTGGAGATCTCTGCTTAATTATAATTACCATTTAATTAGCCAGCATTGTGCAAAGCATTTTACAAACATTATCATGTTTAATTCTCAGTACAATCTTATAAAGTAGGTATTTTATCTGAATTGCACTAATGAAGAAACAGGTAACATTCACAAGTGTTTCTTTTTTTCTTTTTTTTTTGCGGTACGCGGGCCTCTCACTGTTGTGGCCTCTTCTGTTGCGGAGCACAGGCTCCGGACACGCAGGCTCAGCGGCCATGGCTCACGAGCCCAGCCGCTCCATGGCATGTGGGATCTTCCCGGACCGGGGCACGAACCCGTGTCCCCTGCATCGTCAGGCAGACTCTCAACCACTGCGCCACCAGGGAAGCCCCCACAAGTGCTTCTTTACGTTGGGCCTAAAACCATGTCCCCTTAACTTTCAATCAAGGGACCTGGTTCTAACCGTCGTTTCTAGCATTCCCAGCACTTTCTAACCCTTTGGAAACCTCAGAAATAGTTCAAGCTAATACGTGTTGCATAACCCTGCCCTGCCTGATGCTCATCAGTTTTCTCATAGAAGATTTGGACCCTTGTTGTATACATGCCTCTTCTTACTATGATTTTAAGAAAACTAGTCAGTCTTTTTCTTCTGTTTTTTCTTTTTCAAAAACTAGGCAATTTTTACATGTGGGGTGTTTCATTCTTAGTATAGCCTAGTGAGTTAAACTCATTTCTGCACGTGAGTTAGGCATGCTACATGAAGCCTACTATTAAACATCGAGCCCTTCATCTTTTGGTGTTAATAAGTCAACCTCAGAACCACTCAGGCCTCACATGTGGCTCTACCCCACCGTATGCTCTTTAGTAATGAGCTCAGAGTCAGATTTCCTCTTAGGTCTCACGAGAGCACAGTCTAGTTAACCTAAGCTGCGACTCCTGCTTTCTGCACAAAACGTCTTCACCGACATGGTTTTCAGATGGTCTTTTAATTGTGGGACCACGGGAAGCCTTACCCATGGTAGTTCACGTGGGGATCACAGATGGCATGATGAATGCATTGTTCTTGTGCATTATGCTTTATGGCAGGGAGGGACAGGAAACTATCCAGGGTGACTCAGTTAGACAAGAGTTGTGGAATGCGTACATCCTGCATAAGCATGCTAAGAGTTTGCCTTAGGCTTTGTCTTAGAACCGGAAATGCTGCAAGAATGTGAGCTGACCTGTATGTTATCCTCATGCGCTGTTCAGACATGTACAGAAGTAATAACGCCTATCGTTCTTTGATTCCGGGGACCTTCAGTCTCACACCTATTCATTTATAGCTACTCCTTTTTTTTTTAATTGGGGTATAGTTGATTTACAATATTGTGTTAGTTTCAGGTGTACAGCAAAGTGATTCAGTTATAAATATATATATTACTCCTTATTCCTTTAGTATGGAGGCTTGGAAACCCGTATAACTTACGTCGAGGGGAAGACAGGAAAGCACAGGTTGATAGCATTTGGCTGCCATGGATACTTCTTTCACTTGTATCATCACAATGAATCAGACCACAACTTGGGCTCAACTACTTTCTGCCGTCGGTGACTTTTCCTGATAAACACTATGGCAAAATCTTCAAGTTCTAAAAATTGATTTACTCATTCAAGGGATTTCTGGCATCTACCACATGGCGAGCGTAGGAATACAATGATGAACAAGAAAGCCATAGTCTCTGTCTTACAGTAGAGGTGAGGCGATAATTACACAGTAAGTGCTGTGACAGGGGACGTACAGAATGTCGGAGGAGTGTGTAGGATGGGAACACAAACCAGACGTGGGGGAAAAGAGAAGGCCTTCCAGAGGAAATGACACCTAAGCTGAGATCTGAAAGGCCAAAGATAAATTGGGACAATTGACACAGGAAAAAGAGGAGGAGGGAAAGGCCCAAAGTGAGAGTACGGCACATGCAAGGAACTGAAAGAAGTTAGGGATCATCTGCTTAGGCCAGGTTATGCTGCAGTAACAAGTGACCCCAAGTCTCAGTGGCACACAACAACAGCAGTGGTTTATTTCTCATTCATGCTGCAGTGTGGAGAAAAGATTGTTGGGCGTAAAACTGAGGGAGGAAGCTGAGGTAATAATTCAGGCTGGAGCAGACGGTGGCCTGAACGCAGGTAGAGGCCATGGGTATACAGAGGAGTGGACGGAATCAAGAGATGCATAAGAAGTAGAGTTACTAGCTCTCCCTGGTTGACTGGATGTGGAGGGTGAAAGAAAGGAACCATGGTTGACACTCGAGTTGCTTTATTCTAACCACAGAGCAGAGCAGGAAGATTAAAGCTTTTATAGAGATGAATTTAATACACACAATAGCGTGATAAATATTTTATTGTTAATAATTTTAGAAACGTCTTCCTACTAATCTTGAACACATCATAGAGTTAATGATCTTGGTAATCATATTATTCCTTCTGCCCAAACTCCTGGCACAGATGTATTCACAGAACTACATAGTTCTTGGCAGTGAGGCTTCTGGGATGCCAAATTAGGAGGTGTCTAGTTAAAACTAGGTGTGTGTTACAAATCTAAAACTTCATCCTAAAACTTGAACTTATGGGACTTCCCTGGCGGTCCAGTGGTTAAGACTTCGCCTTCCAATGCAGGGGGTGCGGGTTCTATCCCTGGTCAGGGAGCTAAGATCCCACATGCCCAGCGGCCAAAAAACCAAAACATAAAACAGAAGCAATAGTGTAACAAATTCAATAAAGACTTTAAAAATGGTCCACATCAAAAAAAAAAAATCTTAAAAAAACCCCTCGAACTTACAAAGTCATTGGATGGTTAGAAAAAGTAGACTGGTACTGAGCGATTGTCAGGGAGGAAGAGATTTCCCTCTACCCTTCTAGGTTCTTCTGGATGGTCTAAGAATTAAATTGACATGAAACGTTAACAGGAGAAAATCACGCAAAGTTTCATAACATGTCTTCATGGGAGAGATCCACAAAAACTGAGTAACTCCCCCAAACGGCCAAAACCCTCACCTTAAATACCGTCTTCAACTAGAGACAAAAGAGGAAGTTGCGGGTAGTGGTTTGGGACCTCAAAGGGGAGGAAGGCCATTTACATGGAGATGGAAAAGAAAATGCTTGGTGAGCGAGTTTGCTGAGCCAGCAGACACAATGGGACAGAGTGGACTCTGGTCTCCAGGCCCTGCCGACTTCCCCACCACACCGGCCCGGCCCGTATTCTTTGCAGAGATCTCTGGCAATAGCTCTATTTTGGGAACAGGCCCTCTATCGAAATTCTTTTAGGCAGCTGGGGGAAGGTCAGAGTTTCTCCCTACGTCTTTTGGCCTTGATTGTTTTCAGCTCAAAATAATCCATATCCCAAAGAGACATTTTGGGGTGGAAATTTTGGTCCCCTACACTATAAAGTCTGCATATGTAGACCTTAGCGAAGGGAGGTACATACAGTTTTCATTAGATTAAACACTGCAAAGCTGGTATACTCTGAAGACATCATACAAGAGCCATGCCCGTTGGAACACTTAGAAATCTGCCAGTGTGCGTCCATTTTCCAGAGGGAAAGATGCTGCGTGGACTGTCCCTTTCAAGATTAGGCCTGTTTCTGGGACATTATATTCTCAAGAGATCTTTTTTTTTCTTTTTTAAATATTTATTTTTTTGGCCGTGTTGAGTCTTCATTGCTGCGCACGGGCTTTCTCTAGTTGCAGCGAGCAGGGCCTACTCTTCGTCGCAGTGCGCGGGCTTCTCATTGTGGCTTCTCTTGTTGCGGAGCATGGACTCTAGGCGCGCGAGCTTCAGTAGTTTCAGCACGCAGGCTCAGTAGTTGTGGCACATGGGCTCTAGGGCGCACGGACTTAAGTACTTGCGGCATGTGGGTTCAGTAGTTGTGGCGCACAGGCTTGGTGGCTCCGCGGCATGTGGGATCTTCCCGGACCAGAGATCGAACCTGCGTCCCCTGCATTGGCAGGCAGGTTCTTAACCACTGGACCACCAGCTAAGTCCCCTCAAGAGAGCTTAAGTTTTTCCAAGGCAACTCTAAATTTCTCAGCAGTGGACATATTGAGAGCGGCAATTCAGATATTCTTTTATCTGGCAATAATATTCCTTCCTCCCAGCTTTCCCTGCCCTACTTTTCCTGCCGTGATCATTTTTCAACCACACTGGGACCACTAGTCTACTAATTTCTCTATTTTCTCCCAACATGTATGCCATCTTCTGTCTTCCTTTCCCATCGTATCCAACTTAGATTCTGTACTGTGGGGTTAACTTCAGCACATCTGCCACAAACCTTGGTGGTTTCGTTCAGTTGCTTCATTTGAAATGTTCACTTTCAGTGACAGTTTACCTAGTGCAGCAAAACAAATCAGTACTTCATATAGGAGAAGAAAATAACATTAAACTGAGATATTTAAGACAGGGGGAAGAGTTGGTTATTTGACTTTAAGTCAAGCTATCAAAAACTATTAGTTTTGAGATGTCCCTCTTTGTGTAAGTCTATGATAAACTGTGAATTTAGAATTAGTCAAGATTTCAATGAGGGACGCTTAAGCTCTTATATGTATCAAGGACTTAAAAATATTCTTACATAGCAATTCCCACTCTAGGTTTTTTCCTTATAAACTAATTACTGATACACATAAGGTATATTTTGGGTGTATTTTTTTTTTATGTCATTTGATGATAATGTTGTTGTGGTAACAGCCTAAATATTCACCAAAAGGGAATTAAATTAATATTGTATATCTGTACAATGGAATAAAAGGCAGCCATTAAAACTTATGTTGAATATTTAATGACAGAGGATGTTAGTGATTTCTTTAAAAAAAAAAGGTTAAAAACTGTATTTAGTATGATCCAATTATTTTGAAAAATATTAATAAATACCCAGAAAAAAAGAGGGAGGAGTTGTGGCAAATATTAATAGTAGACATTTAGATCAGTGGAATAAAATTGAAAGTCCAGAAATAAATCCTTACATTTATGGTCAACTGTTTTTCAATAAGGGTGCCAAGAAAATTCAATAGGGGAAAGAATAGTCTTTTCAGTAAATGGTGGTGGGACCAGATATCCACATGCAAAAAATGAAGGTGGGTCCCTGCCTCAGACTATACACAAAAATTCACTCAAAATGGATAGACTCAAATGTAAGAGCTAAGATGTTAAAATTCCTAGAAGAAAACATAGGAGTGATCTTCATGACCTTGGGTTAGGCAAAACCTTCTTAGATATGACACCAAAAGCACAAGGGACAAAAGAAAAAAATAGATCAGTTTAAAACTTTTGTGCTAGAAATGATATCAAGAAAGTGAAAAGAAGGCTCACAGATTGGGAGAAATGATTTGTAATTCATATATCTGATAAGAGGCTTATATCCAGAGTATATAAAGAGGTCTGACAACCCAACAATAAAAAGAAAAGTAACCCAATTTTTAAAAGGGCAAACAGTTTGAATAGACATTTCTCCATAGAAGATATACAAATAGCCAATAAACATAAGAAAAAAACTCTCAACATCATTATTTATTAGGGAAATACAAATCAAAACCACAAGGAGATACCACTTCACACCAACTAGGATTGTTATTTAAAAGAGAAAAATGACAGACAATAAAAAGTGTTATATGGAGAAACTGGAACCTTCCTACATTGGTGACGGGAGTGTAAAGTGGTACACAACCATTCTGGAAAGCAGTCTAGCAGTTGCTCAAAATGTTAAGCATAGAGTCACCATGTAACCCAGAAATTCTACTCCTACACTCCAAGAGACTCAAAAACAGGCGTTCAAACAAAAACTTGTACAGGAATATTCATAGCAGCATTATTCCCGACCATCAGAACCTGGAAACAATCCAATGTGCGTCATAAATGGATTTTTAAAAAGCGGCATATCCATACATTGGAATATTATTCAGCAATAAAACATTAAGTACCGATACATGCTACAATTTGCATGAATCTTGGAAACATTAAGCGAAGTGAAAGAGGTCAGTCACAAAAGACCACATATTGTGATTCCACTTATATGAAAGGTCCAGAATAAGCAAATTTACAGAGATAGGAAGCAGATCAGTGGTTGTCTAGGGCTGAGTAGGGGCCACTGTGTGGTGGGGAAAAATGGGAAGTGATGGCTAATGGGTTTCTTTTTGGGGTAATGGAATGTTCTAAAATTATATTGTGGTGATGGTTGTACAACCCAGTACACATATTTTAAAATATTTAACTATACACTTAAAATGGGTGAATTGTATGGTATGTGAATCTCAAGAAAGCTTTCTAAAGTGTTAATAGCTCTTCCTGGAAGGTGAGCTTATGCTGGTTTTTATCTTTTTGTTCATCTGTATCCCCTGCAGTGAACAAGCGTTTCTAGTCGTAAGAAAAAAGAAAGTTATTCGTTTCAATGGTTTGTCTCAGCAAGGTAACTTCTTAGAATTAAGTATAGAAGTTCTTGGGTTTAAGACCATTCTTTTTTTTTTTTTTTTTTTGCGGTACGCGGGCCTCTCACCGCTGTGGCCTCTCCCGTCGCGGAGCACAGGCTCCGGACGCGCAGGCTCAGCGGCCATGGCTCACGGGCCCAGCCGCTCCGTGGCATGTGGGATCTTCCCGGACCGGGACACGAACCCGTGCCCCCTGCATCGGCAGTCAGACTCTCAACCACTGCGCCACCAGGGAAGCCCCAAGACCATTCTTAAGTTAAATCACTGTCTTCAGAAGCAAACTGCTCCATTCTCCCAAGCCATTCCTACATCTTCTAACTGTCCTCTACTGCAGAATAGAGGAACGTTTTTGTTTTTTTTTTTCCATCAAATAATGATATCTGGTGGGTGTTTCTACTTTTCTTGTCTTGTGTGGTGATTCATTCCAGGCTGCATGCCTTTCCATTTTTGACTTTTCATTGTTTGCTGCATCCCAAGAACCTCTGCACTTTAAAAATCTTAATTTGCAATGGTAATATATTCAGTGTGGTTTCACAAATTGGGTTTAATACTTTAATCCACTTTAGCACATCCTTCCCTTACCCCATGACGGGTTAGCATTTGGTGGTAATCCCTTCACAGTGATAAATACAAGCAACAGTGTTTTGCAAAAAAAAAAAAAAAATCTTAAATTTCAATTTGACAGTATAATAATATACTGTGGGAATTAAAATGACTGTGTTAAAATAGATTATAAATAGTCTGAAAGATTATATAAAAGTATTTTAAATAATTGGAGATTTTCTCTTTATTATAGCATATGTTAATATGTTGATTAATTCTTTTTTGCAGGTGGGTGGATCAATCAGTATCAGATGATAACTGGGCTTAAGGAAAATAACTTTCAAGTCATACTTGCTTAAAAGAGATCTACTTAGTCAAAAGGCTACATTGCTTAAACAGTGAGAAAAATCCATGAATAGGTAATAATATCAAATTTTCTTCTTAGACATAGGCCATGAAATTAGAAATAACTACATTAAAAAGGGGGCGGGAGGACCAGACCACAAAATCTGCTATAATTCATAGAAAAACACTTCCGAAAGTTAAAAGCAGTATAAAATAGAAATTATTATTATTATGTGAAGCAAGAAGATATATGTTCTTAAAGAGCATGAACATAAGCCTTTGCAAGAAATTTCAAGTTGAAGGTTTTTGCTTATGTTTTTGAATTTTTATCCTTGAAGTCAGTGTTCTGAGAAACAGCCGGAGTTCTGCAGAGGCGCCTGGAAATTGGGAATGTGGGTAGCAGCCTTCAGTTTTCTACCAAGGGGTGATTTCATTTAAATACTCTGTCTGGAGCTTCAAAAAAAATGGAAAAAAGCTTGGAAACCAACGCTGGTTTTTCAGTGACCACTTATGTAAACGTTTACATCTTTGCAGTCGTGACCTGCCCCTGAATTCTAAGGTGGAAAAGGGAAAGCCCTTATATGGCGATGCAGGCAGACCCGCAGCTGGGCTAGAACCCGCTGTCAGAAGTGTTTGCTACATAACAGCCCAGATTTGTGTCAAAGAGCGGAGGATGCAGTTGTGTGTGTACCCCTTGGAGACTTCGCTTATTAAGCAAAAGACCAGAGGGTGGAGCGTCGGAGAAATGCTGTCAAGTACAAGATACACGGTTCCACTCAGGATTATTATGTAATACTTATTTTGGAGGAAAAAGAATCACACTGAGGCTTTATCAGAGCCCTTTGCTAAGATTGCCTGCCTCCTGTCTGCCTCACCTGCTGTAATTCCTTGAGGGTAGAGACCCTGAATTTTCCCCTTTTTGTCACCAACACCTTTGTAGGCCTTGGCACATCAAAAATATTTGAATGATTTACAAGGATGTAATAATCTACCAAGTTACCAACTAAACGATAAGAATTTATTTTCCAGTTTAAGGTAATTGGTGACTCTCAGAGTAGAGAGAGCTGCTAACAGGAGCTGTTTGCAGATTCTCATTGGGTAAGATAACAACCAAAGGGAGTTCCTGGCCCCTAATATTCTCCACCTTAAAGGTTCTCGTTCCTACACCTAGAGTATCTCCTTTTTATTTATTTTTAAAATTTTATTTATTTATTTATTTTTGGGTGCATTGGGTCTTCGTTGCTGTGCACGGGCTTTCTCTAGTTGTGGCGAGCAGGGGCTACTCTTCGTTGCCTCATTGGGGCTTCTCACTGTGGTGGCTTCTCTTGTTGCGGAGCACGGGCTCTAGGCATGTGGGCTTCAGTAGTTGTGGCACGAGGGCTCAGTAGTTGTGGCTCGCGGGCTCTAGAGCGCAGGCTCAGTAGTTGTGGCACACGGGCTTAGTTGCTCCGCGGCCTGCGGGGTCTTCCCGGAGCAGAGATTGAACCCATGTCCCCTGCATTGGCAGGCAGATTCTTATCCACTGCACCACTAGGGAAGTCCCAGTATCTCCCTTTTATAAGAGTGGGTCATACAAAAGCTTGTACCACAAGCTTGGTTAGCTTGTTTCTCTGAAAGGTAATAGATTTAGATAAGTGTGCCACTTGGATTATTCCTAAAAAGCATTACAAATATTTCTGGATTAGGATTCAACTTTGAGAAACGTGAAGATGCTACATTTCCTAAATCAAATAAGATTTCCCTATGAATGTGGCTGCTGCAACTTTACCTCACTTGCTTTCTGTAAATAGCCAAGTATCAATTTGTATGTCTATAATTATAATTTTCATCTTGTGAGTAAAAATATCAGTATTTAGTTTACCTTGCAATTACTTTAAAAAAAAACCATATGCTCTAATCTGAATGTTTGTGTCGTCCCAAAATTGATCTGTTGAAATCTTAACTCCCAACATGATAGTCTTAGGAGGTGAGACTTTGAGGAGATGCTTAGGTCATAAAGGTGGAGCCCTCATGAGTGGGATTAGTGTTCTCATAAAAGAGACCCCACAGAGCTTCCTCGCCCCTTCCATCGCGTGAGGACACGGTGAGAAGGCACCGTCTATGAATGAGGAACTGGACCCTCGCCAGACACCGAATTGCTGGCACAGTGTTGACCTTGGACTTCCCAGCCTCCAGAATTATGAGAAATAAATTTTGTTTACAGAATGACAGTCTGTGGTACTTCGGTAGAGCATCTGGAACAGATTAAGACACCGTAGTAGCTTAAATATGTTATACGGTAGGATGTGGAATCGATTTCCTTTTACAACGTAAAACATTGGAAAATGAATGTAATAAATCATTTTGCTGAGCCTTTCTTATGTTTATCTTTTATGTAGATAGATTTCATAATGACAAAGAAAAAAGAAGAAAAGAAGGAACCATGAGTCACCCACAGAGGACGCCAGGGAACTGTGACATAATAAGAAATATGTATTTGGTGTCTACATGGGCTTCCTGGCACAGAGCTCCTGAAACGCTTGGAATTTCTTGAGTGATCGGGTAAAATGAGGCCTCTCTGCTTATTTATAACTGGCCTCTTTCAACCACACCTGAGTTTATGTTAATGAGGTGACTTAGAAAAGACCCTAAGGATGGGACTGAGGGGAGGCTGGGTTGATTAGAGGGTCAGACCTTTCAGCCCCACCCACTGACCTCGGGGGAGGGGCGAGGGGCTGGAGATGGACTTAATCACCAATGGCCAATGATTTAATCGATGACGCCTAAGAAATGAAGCCTCCGTAAAAACCCTAAACAACAGGTTTTGGAGAGCATCTGGGCTGGTGAACACGTCAAAGTCCCGGGAGTGGTGGGCATGGATGCCCCACCCCTCCCCCAATACCTGTGCATCTTGTCCCTTTGGCTGTTCCTGAGTTGTGTCCTTTGTAATAAATGGGTGATAGTAAGTGCTTTCCTACCTTCTGTGAGCAAATGATCAAGCTGAGGTGAGGGTTGTGGGGATCTCCGATTTCTAGCTGGTTGGCCAGAAGTACAGGTACCCGGGATTTGCAACTAGCATCTCAAGTTGGGGATGGTCTTGTGGGACTGTGCCTCTAGCCCGTCTGCACTAACTTCGGGTAGTTAGTGTCAGAATTGCTTCATGGGACAGAGCATCCCACACATCTGGCCTCAGAAGTTTTGTGAGTAGAAGAAATAGTCATAGTTTTCTTTTAGGAACCAACCTATCATTCTAACAACTTATAAATAAAAAGAAAGAATCAAACACTTGTCTGGCCTTCCTGTACCAACTGTACCTGAGGGTAACCACTCGTTGATGAAATGGTTTCCCTTTGTAGAGAGATTCCAGCTAAGAAGCGAAGCAGGCCTCATAGATCCAGAAATATCACAGGGCTGCAGCCTCCAGTGAAAGAGCGGGTGTAAGCAGAGATCACCAACGGCTGCTAAAAGCATTAGGTGAAAAAAGGACAGAACTTTACAGTGTTATGAGTCAGCCTGGCAGGGCCTGAGCCCGCTGAACAATCCCAGCGTCACAGAAACAGACAGATATTCCGTGCTTCCCGATGGAAGCACGCAAAACCACTTACACGGTATTCATGCCAAAGAAATTGAACCTAAATCTGATTGAGCCTCTAGATGTATGAATTTACAGAAAATAGAAGAGACAGAGGAGGCTTTTAAACAACGTCAGTGGCATGCAATTAGCAAGATTCAGACTGTGGAAAAACTTACAGGAAAAAATGACAAATGCATTTCAAGGAAAAGAAAGGAAGTGAGCCTGACTGAAACAGAGGAGGAACCCATGGCTTAGAAGAGACATAGTAACTGAATGTAACACGTGACCCTTATTTGGCTCTTAAACAAACTGGTTGTTAAGAAAGAAAAAAATTCAAGAGCTACCCAGAAGGCTTTCTCTACTAAAGGCAGAGACAGGGTCACAAACCCCACCCACTGTCTTTGCCTTTTCTTGGCTTAAATCCTGTAATTAAAGAGGTGTGCCTTTTAGTTCACCCTTCTTGTCCAGAGCTCACACCCTTTACAAGTCAGCACATTAAACCTCATCAGTCACAGACTCTCAGACTTTGCTGAGTTCATGAGCTTGTTTCCCAAGGGCGGGCGTCAGTGAAACATCTACAGCTCGAAGGTGATGATTTTTCTAAAAGCCACCGACTTCATGAGGGTACTGAGCTCCCTGGTCTTTACACGTTTGACTCTTCAGAGTCGATTGCAAGTGATACGCTGGTCAAGGGGGTTGGAGCAGGCCTGGCGAAGATGGTGATGTTCTGATTTCTTGTGTTTTTTGTCTTTGGAATTTTTTTTTTTCTGTATGTCTTCATAGGAATGAACGAGAGTTTAGAAGACCAAATATTTCAAACCAACCAGTGAAGCCCTTTGGTGCGGTTTTGACTCCAAAGCAGCAAGACTGTCTCCTGGTCTCCCAGGGCCATACGCCACGGGGTCACTTTTCAAATTAAGGTGAAATCCAAGTGAAGGTGGAAAGGCAAGGTGTGAGGTCCTTCGACAGCATCCCTGGTAGGTAACCATCCACTCTCTATAAACGCCTCCAATGGCAGGAAATCTCAGCCACGTTTCATGAAGCTTCACTGTTGCCTCACCAGGAACCAGTCTTCCCCATTTCCCAGGACAGCACTTCGAGTCTTAGAGACAGTGTTCTCATCCCCACCCCGAGTCAGTGATTCCTACCTGGAGTCTAGGGAATGTGAGGGGACAGCCATCCTATTGGACAATATCAGCTCCTTGGAACAGCCAAGGTTAGCAGTTGGGGGCTTTTCCTTAGATGCCGTGATGCTCTGTTGAGGTTAGAAATTTATTTCAGTGGTTAGAAAGCAAGAACATACACTAAAATCTTTAAAAATGGTTTTATTTTATTTTTTGAAAGATTTTTTGGTTTTGACATGGACCATTTTTAAAGTCTTTATTGAATTTGTTACAATATTGCTTCTGTTTTATGTTTTGGTTTTCTGGCCGCAAGGCATGTGGGAGCTTAGCTCCCCCAGTGCAGGGGGTGTGGGATCGAACCCACAGCCCCTGCGTTGGAAGGCGAAGTCTTAACCACTGGACCACCAGGGAAGTCCCTAAAAGTGGTTTTAAAACCACTCTCTTAAGTTTTCTCTTCCCCAGGGTAAACATTGCTTGCTCTTTGAAATATTGGTAATACAGGTTTATATATTTTTTAAAATATAATAAATAATGAAGTATAAATTATATATAAGAAATTACATGTATATTATATTAAAATATATATGTATGTTATTAGAAAAGGGTAGCCTCACCCACACTCACTTTTAGGACAAGACCTAGCGACTGTACACATCACTTGTCGTCACATCTCATTGGCTGGAGCGTTGCCACGTGGCTGCACCTGCTGTCAGGGAGCTGGGGGAGGTAGTGTGTGTCTGGCCGGGGTAAAACTTTCCCTGCTCTGGAAGGAGGGAAGAGGCAGCGTGGGGGGCTCTTGGCATCTCTGCCACGATAACTCTAAATAGAATCTATGCGACCACATAGCATAATGACAGTGTGTCCTGGTTTTGTCACCAGGCCCAGCGGTGAGGCTGCGTAAGGGTCACGGGAGTGGAGACACACAGAATGGAGCCAGTATTCAGTTCAGGAATCATAGGATTTAGTGCACGTGGAGAGCACACAGCACAGCTTAGTAAGAGTAGGGAGAACAGAGAAGGGGTACCGACCTCGCCAAGGAGAAGTCCAGGAGGAGGCAGCTCAGCGCCAGCAGGGTCCCTGGTTGGTGATGGTTTCAGGACGTCTGTGAGTGGGACTCGCCCTCGGCTGGGACAGGGCCTCGGGCAGCGCCTGGACATTCCACAGTGTCTGGTCGGGTCCTCCAGCCAAGAGCCTTCAGTGTCCGACTCTGGGGGGTCTGCCTGGAGGTGGGCAGGTGCTGCCCCAGGGCCTCTCGTCTCCAGCAGCTACTCTGTGCCAGCGAAGGTTTCCGTGATGTTACAAGGCAAGTCCTTAAATTCATTCTCTAAGTCTGTGAGTCTCTTCCTGTTTTGTAAACAAGTTCATTTGTAGCATCTTTCTTTTTAGATTCCGCATATCGATATCGTATATTGGTCTTACTAACACAACATTGTTAATCACCTATGCTTCAATATACAATAAAAATTAAACAAACAAACAAAAAACAAAGTCCTCATCTAAAGGAACGCTCTTAGCTCACCATACGGACGCACTCACAGCCCGGCACCCGACGCTTTGGAACAACTAGCCTGGCAGTGGACGCTGGCCGTTGGGACTCCGCTTTGACTGCTGAACAAAGCTTGAATCCGAGGAGTTTCACACCAGATAAGCAGGGAGCACAGACTGCAGCGTAACCGTCCTAAACTGAGAGCTTCACTGAAATATTCAAATACAAGGAATGTGTGTGAAAGACGTTTGTTCTTGGCTGGCTAACACCCGTTCAGTCCACCTCCAGTCACAATTCCGGGTTTTGTTTGGGAATCTAGTCTTCCTCTCTGTCCATCTGGTTGAGGGGGAGTCTGGGGGTGACTTGTGACCTAGCCAAACCTCTCAGAACCCCATAGTCCCTAGACGAGCGTGACTGGGTCGGGATTGGCACGTGACTCATTCCAGCTACTAGAAAAGCAGGTTCCTTTAATTCTGCTGCCATCTTGCCATGTGGAGCATATGACAATGAAAGAACTTTTTTTTTAGCCCAGGATCCAGCCACGTTTCGCGTCTGCTCTCCACTGGGGCTCCTTAGCCACGAGATCCAGGAAATCCTCTTCTCCATCCCTGTTTTGTTTTTCTCCTTACACCAGTTTGTACTGGGTTTTCTGTAACTTGCAATAGAAAAAAAATCCTGATACATTTGAGATTATTCCTAACTCTCCTAAATGGAAAATAACACAATAAACAATTAAAATAATTAAATAAGATAATTAAAAACCAAGTAAGATATCTGACTAGTTCATCTATTCGCATGAATGAACTGTTATATAGCAGAGATATACAAAGCGTCATTGTTCTGCACTGTGCAGCCAGAATCTGAAGCCCTGGCCTGATCACAGGCTGCAAGAATTCTTTGCCACACGTTGCTCGGTAACGAATATTACTGTAGATTTAAGAGCTTGAAAATTCCGTCATTATCAACAATTCAGCCTGAAATCTTTCTGGAACGACGTGGGAATATAAATAAGTTTAAAAGGCATCAAGCCGTTCCTTCCTCTTTCTAACAGCTTCTTTTCTAGGAAGTCAAACTCTCCTTTTACACAGACCTCTTGTTCTCACCCTGTGGTTCTTAAAAGACGCCAACAATACTTCTTCTTACCACTTACACTGAATAAATAATTCAGGGTAATATAATACCCAGTGGAACTTAGAACTGATAGACTTCTTCCAAGCCCTTTAAGATGTATCTTCAAAAGAAAACACTGAAGGACGCTTTTATGGATTCCTCTATTCTTCCTAATAAGGTCAAAATAATAACAACACTCATACTTCACATTGTCTGTTTGGCAAAGGCCCGTTTGACTGACAGGGTGGTGCTGGTAACAGGCACGTGAACCCTGCAAGGCTCCTGCCTTGTGCGAGATTAAGGGACGCGCGGGCAGAGGGGAATGCAAAGGTGTTCTATCACATCTTCTCTAACGAATGACCGCATCAGAGTTACCTTAGAAACAAAGGGTTTATCTCATCTTAAAGATGGGCAGGGACTTCCTTGGTGGTATAGCAGTTAAGAATCCACCTGCCAGTGCAGGGGACATGGGTTCAATCCCTGGTCCAGGAAGATCCCACATGCCGCGGAGCAACTAAGCCCGGGCGCCACAACTACTGAGCCTGCGCTCTATAGCCCGTGAGCCACAACTACTGAGGCCACGCACCACATCTACTGAATCCCTCGTGCCTAGAGCCCATGTTCCCCAACAAGAGAAGCCACTGCGAAGAGAAGCCCTTGTACTGCAACGAAGAGTGGCCC
Source organism: Orcinus orca (assembly GCF_937001465.1). Taxonomy (NCBI): domain Eukaryota; kingdom Metazoa; phylum Chordata; class Mammalia; order Artiodactyla; family Delphinidae; genus Orcinus; species Orcinus orca. The sequence goes on from NC_064559.1 coordinate 30,994,108, forward strand.
CCGCTCACCGCAACTAGAGAAAGCCCGCGCGCAGCAACTAAGACCCAACGCAGCCAAAATAAATAAATTAATTAATTAATTTTTTTAAAAAGATGGGCAAAGGAGGGAATTCCAGTCCTTTTCAGTAACCCATGTAGTTACGTAACAAGCCTCACAAGAAGTTAATCAACTATGTTTAATCCAAATCCGTTGGGTTGAAATTCCTCTGTCCTCAGTGGAATTAGAAAGCTACTGCCTGTCATCAGTGTGAGGCCCCTTCATGTATTTGAACCCTGTATTAAAAGCTCTGTTTTGTGCTGAACATCTTCTTTATGATTTCTTTTTTAAAAACCATTTTTAAATGGAAGTAGAGTTAATTTACAATGTTATGTTGGTTTCAGGTATCCAGCAAAGTGATTCTGTTTTATATATAGATGTATATATATATTTTTTCAATTGTATATATTTTCAATTGTATATATACATAATAGTCTTTTTCAGATTCCCTTCCATTATAGGTTGTTATACGATATTGAATATGGTTCCCTGTGCTATACAGTAGGTCCTTGTTGTTTATCTATTCTATATATACATGTTAATCCCAAACTCCTAATTTCTCTCTCCCCCTGTGCTGAATATCTTTAACCTTTAACCCAGTCATTCTCAACTGGAGTGATTTTATCCCCAGGGGACATTTGGCAACGTGTGCAGCCTTTTTTGGTTGTCACAACTGAAGGGCAAATGCTACTGGCGTCTAGTGGGTAGAGGGCAGGGATGCTCTAAATACCCTACAATGCGCAGGGTGGTTCTCCACACACGCACACACACACACACACACACACACACACACGGACACACATGGACACACATGCACACAGCCCTCCAAAGAATTATCCTCCAGTGTTAATAGTACCAAGGTTGATAAACTAGTTATCTTCTTAGTATATTCTTATTTTCCAGACCTTTAGTAATCATTTGAATTTTCTTTCTGATTTTTTAAAATATTTATTTTATTTTTGGCTGCATTGGGTCTTCGTTGTTGCACCCGGGATTTCTCTAGTTGTGGCGAGCAGGGGCTACTCTTTGTTGTGGTGGCTTCTCTTGTTGCGGAGCATGGGCTCTAGGCGTGAGGGATTCAGTAGTTGTGGCGCATGGCCTCAGTAGTTGTGGCTCGTGGGCTCTAGAGCGCAGGCTCAGTAGTTGTGGCGCATGGGCTTAGTTGCTCCACGGCACGTGGGATCTTCCTGGACCAGGGCTTGAACCTGTGTCCCCTACGTTGGCACATGGATTCTTAACCACTGCACCACCAGGGAAGTCCTTAATCATTTGAATTTGCTTTGAACCTCTTCTCCAACTTACATTACCCCACTTGGATTTGGAGCTGTGACTTACACATGAGCCTGATTGTTACTGAAAACTAAGGACACTGACTTCATAATTGCTTTATAATTCCCTCCATCTGTGATACTTGTTAAAGGATAATTTAATGACATGTCCTGTATGAAGGTTATAGACACAGAACTGCTCTGGGGATATAAATGACCCACTTGAAATGCCTGTAGGCATTTGGTTGAATTACTAGGGCACCCAAAGTTCTACTCCAATAAGATCATCAGAATATCCGAACCTGATAGAAAAGAAGAGGGGCTCAGGGTGGGGGCCTGGGAGAGGAAGTCTCCCTGAGCTGTAGCCAGAGGAATAAGGGTGATAGAAACAGAAGGGGGAAGCCCCGCAAGGCTGGCGCTTACAACTCTCTATGTGAGCAACCAAAGAGAGACGTTGGATGAGGCATCCCAGCCTCAGCTACATTTTACTGCGGCCTAAGGACACGTATTTAAGATAACTTTTGGTAAGTTCTTAAACTTCTGTAACTTTTCCAACATTTGTTTACTTTTAATTCCCTATTTCTTAATAACGTGGAGCAGTGAAAACCGTTCAAATGACAAGGCTTGTTTCCGGCTTAAAAAATGGCAGGAGTAGCCCCCTTTGAGGCTAACCTTGGAGAATGGGATTTCTGGAAGAGAAACCAGACTGTTCATAGCCAAGGAGGGGAGCCATCTGGGGAAATCCTGGGATCAGCAAGAAGAAATTTGGGACAGTGAGGGGCTGATGCTGGGGTCAGAAAAAGTGCTTCGAGTCTTCAGAACGGTTGCTGGGTTCTGCTTTACATAGTGCCTCACTCATGAGAGGGTTTAATGTATGGTTTTCTGATTTTGATTAGCATTTTGCTCCTAACTACTGCTCTTAAATTCAAATTATAGCTTTCCAGAGGATAAAAAAAGGGAGAGAGAAGAAATATGCTGAGGTTTGCACAGAGATCAAATAACCGTTCCTTTCTAAAACCATAGATTCTGCCGTTTGTTCCGTTTTTATGCCAGGTCTGACATTTCTCATGCTTGATGTCTACATATAAACATTCACATTGGAGAGTCTGAACAAAAATCATTTGGTTGGCTGGAGTTCTGTAAGGAGTCTATAAAACGTTCTTGGAATTTTAGTTCCAAGTATGTTTTTATATTTAGATGACTCACAAAAACTTTATTTGCACTCTGTCTACTTAGCATGAAAGATGATCTGAATGAATGTGAAAAAATAATTAATTTCAAATTTACGCAAGGGAAAGATTGTAGCTTACTGTCTCTCACGTTCCCTCTGCTTCTAACTCCAACTGCATTCCAACTCCTGCTGGGGCCACTCAGTAGGCAAGAGGGGTGGGAATCACAGACCTGTGTGATGCCTTCTTCACTCTGGGTAGGACGGGGGTTGGGGGTCAGGGTAGGATGGAACTGATGTAAAGAACTAAAAACGATGATGTCTAGTAGACAGACCCCCTGATTGTGCCATGATAGTTGGCCTGCCAGCAGGTTGATTTCTGCCCCTTGTACATGGGTATATTCTTGTTGACCCCAAAGAGCTGGAGAAGAACCAAACTGAGGCCAGGAGAATTAAAGGAGATCAGGGAGCAAAAGGGTTTCCTTCCTGAGGACCTGTCTGCTGCCATGCCATCAGACAATCAGAGACCATTGTCCTTCCATCCTCCCTGGACCACTGATAACTTAAGCTTCTCCCAGGATTCCACAACCAGAAAGAGAAGGAGCAAATCAAACTATCAGATTAAGTCCCTTAGGAAATAGAGCCACTGGAAGAGACAGACAACAACTTGTAAGAAAAACAGTAAGAAAAAACTAATAAGAACATGAAGGAGATCTATGTGCAGCATAAAAGAGGCTCTCTAGATAAATCAAACCTTTATTTTCTGACTAAAATTTTAGTAAAATGAAGGCCATTGCTGAGACTCAAATTAGAGGCCTGGAAAATTCAATGGAATAAAATCTCAAATGACAGAGCAAAAGCACAAAGAGATAGAAATTGCATAGACAAAAGCATAAAGATAAGAGATTTGGAAGATAGACCTTGGAGGATGGATTCTAGAAGGAGGGCAAGGAGCAGGTGGAGAAGAGATAAAAATAGAAGAAAATATTTTTGCGTTGAAGAAACACCAGAGTCTGCAACTTCAAACGGCTGACTAAGTTCCAGGCATAATAACGAGAACCATATCTAGGCATATATGAGTAAAATTTTTGAACTTCAACATAAAGATAAAATCTTATGAGTTTCCAGAAAAATAAATGAGCAAACTATAAAGAAAGAGAATCAGACAGGCATGTGATTTATCTTCAGTTCTGGAGGTTAAAAGACAGTGGAGCAAACTTTGCAAAGTACTAAGAGAAAAGGATTGAAATCCAAGAATTCTATACCCAGGTGAATTATCACTTACCCATCAGTTTGAATGAAAGATACTTGTAAATATACAAGGATTCAGAGAATATATCATAGACAAACCACCAGTTGAGGAAAAAACTTGAGAAAGTGAGCAAAAATAACAAATTAATCTGAACAGAGCTTATATTGTATTAATTATCCATGATAGATAACAATTACCCCAGAACTTAGGGGCTTGAAGCAATACTAATCATCTCTCACAGTTTTTGTGGATCAAGAGTGGCTTAGCTAGGAGGCTACAAAGATGAACTCACAGTGGGGCCAGGGCTACAGTCACTTAAAGACTTACCTGGGGCTGCAGAATCTGCACCCAAGATGGGTCACTCATACGACCAGCAAGTTGGATGGCTGTTGGCCAGAGGTCTTAGTTCCTCTGCACATGGAGAAATCAAGCAACATAATTCTAAAGAACCCATGGGTCAAAGAGAAAGTCTCAATGGAAATTTTTTAAAAATATAAATAATGGAAAGTAAAAATACAACATATCAAAATATGTGTGATGCAGCTAAAGCAGTGCTGAGAGGGAAATTTATAGCATCAAACACACACATTAGAAGCAAGTAAAGGTCTTAAACCAGTCATCTAAGTGCCTACCTCAAGAAACTAAAAGGAGAGAAACAAAATAAGGCCCCAGCAAGTAGAAGGAGACTTTAAAAAAAAAGAACAAAATTTAATGAAATTGGAAATAGAAAAACATAGAAAATCAATGAAACAAAAAGCTGGTTCTTAAAAAAAAAAAAAATCACTAAAATTGATCATCTCTAGCAAGACTGACAAAAGTAAAGAGAGCTGACACAAAACAATATCAGGGATGCTACTCTAAATCCTTCAAGGAATCCCATGAACAGCTTTATGTTCATAAGTTTGACAACTTAAAAGAAATGGACAAATTTCTTAAAAACCACCAACTACCAAAATTCAATGAAGGTGAAATAGAGAAACTAAATCATTCTACAGCCATTAAAAAACTGAATTTGTAATTTAAAATTCCCTAGAAGAAATCCAGTCCCAGATGTCTTCACTGGAGAGATCATCAAACATTTAAAGAAGAATTAATACCAGTTTTACATAGTCTTTTCGAGAAAATAGAAACAGAAGGAATATTTCCTGACTCATGTGTTAGGAGGCCAGTATTACTTTGATATAAAATCCAAGACAGTAAAACAAAACAAAACCGCAGACAAGTATCTCTCTTGAACTTAGATACAAAAATTCTGACAAAATGTTAGCAAATTGATTCCAACATAGTATCTAAAACAAATTAGCCACCATGACCAAGTGGGATTTACTCTGGGTATGTAAGACTGGTTCAACATTTGAAAATCCATCAATGTAATCACTATATCAACAGACTAAAGAAGAAAAATCATAGGATCATAATGATCATATCAATTAACAAAGAAAAGGCATTTGACAAAATCCAACACCCATTTATGATTTAAAAAAAAAAAACTCTCAGCAAGATAGGAATAGAGGAATTAACTCATCTTCACAAAGAATCTACAAAATCCTATGGCTAAAATGTCACTTAATGGTGAAAGACCAAATGCTTTCTCCTTAATATTGGGAACAAGACAAGGATGTCCCCTTTTATTACTATTTTATTATTCAACGTAGTACTGGAAAGTCTAGTCGCTGCTCTAGGGCAAGAATAAAATAAAAAGCATATCATCTGGAATGGAAGAAATAAAATTATCCCCATTTGCAGATAACACGATTGTGTACATAGAAAATCAAAAATCCCAAGGAATCTGCAACAAACAAACAAACCCTAGAACTGAGTTCAGCAGGATCATAGGATAAGAGATCAACACACAAAACACAGGGTATCTCCACATACTAACAATAAACATGTGGAAAAGAAATTTAAAACACAATACCGGGCTTCCCTGGTGGCGCAGTGGTTGAGAGTCCGCCTGCCAATGCAGGGGACACGGGTTTGTGCCCCGGTCCGGTAAGATCCCACATGCCGCGGAGCGGTTGGGCCCGTGAGCCGTGGCCACTGAGCCTGCGCGTCCGGAGCCTGTGCTCCACAACGGGAGAGGCCACAACAGTGAAAGGCCCGCGTACTGAAAAAAAAAACCCCACAACACCACCATACCATTTAGAATCACCCCAAAGAAAATGAAATACTTAGGTATATATTTAACAAAACATGTAGATGATCTGTACACTGAAAATTGTAAAATGTTGATGAAATAAAAGAAGACCTAAATAAATAAAGTGACATTCTGTGTTCACGGACTGGGAGACCAAACAGTAAAGATGTCAATTCTCCCCAAATCAACCTGTAGCTTCAATGGAGTTCCTATCAAAATCCCAGCAAAGATTTTTTAAGACACAGACAAGCTTATTCTAAAATTTATATGGAACACATCCTAGAATAGCTAAACTATCTTGACAAAGAAGAAGAAAAGGGGAGGAATCACTCTACCTGATAGTAAGGCTTGTAATCTAGCTACAGTGACTAAGAGAGTGTGGATTTGGAAGAGGGAAAGACACGTAGTTCAATGGTTTAGAATAAAGAACTCAGAAATAGGGGACTTCCCTGGTGATCCAGTGGTAAAGAATCTGCCTTACAATGCAGGGGACATGGGTCTGATCCCTCGTCAGGGAACTAAGATCCCACATGCCGCGGGGAAGCTGAGCCCGCGTGCCACAGCAACTGAGCTCGTGCACCCCAACTAGAGCCCGTGTACCGCAAACTACAGAGCCCACCCACTCTGGAACCGGCGCACCACAACTAGAGAAGAGAAAACCTGCATGCCACAACTAGAGAGAAGCCTGTGTGTCACAACAAAAGATCCTGCATACCTCAATGAAGATCCCGCATGCGGTCATTCATAGTGAAAAAGATTTGAAACAAAGTGTCCACTGAGAGAGGAATGGCTGAATATGTTACATTCATTCACACTGTGAAATATTGTGCAGCCATGAAGAAGAATGCATTAGCATTCTGCCAGTCGACACAAAGGGATTTGGATGAGACGTTACTGCAAGACAAAACTAAGGTTTGAGAGCAGAGTATATAATATAATCGCATTTTTGCAAAGCAAATAATGGTTTACAATCTACATATCTATGTATAGTTATATGTCTGGAGAAAAACACAGAAAAATATGCATCATCTTGTTTGCACAAATTCCCTGGAGGAGAAGGGGGTGATCAGAGGGATGGGGGATCAGGAGAGGAGAGAAGGAGAGGATGCAGATAAATAAATAATATGGAAAGACTAAGCAAAGTGAACGTACTCTAGTATACACGGAATAAACTCTTCTATGTAAAATGGCATGTGTGAGGGAGATTATGTGTGAAGAAAGTAGAAAACATTGTTACAGACGTAGATCTACTAACTTGCAGAGAGATCTATGATAAACTGTCAGATTAACAAAATGTAAGTTGCGCTGCATGGGCTGAGGGTACTTAAAAGCAAGTTGGGATTCAGTACTGAATCTTGGAAAATCTGGAACTGTATAAAGTATGATAACAGATAAGCCCCCAACCTATCTGAATATATGTTTGTATATGTGTTAAAATACTGACGTAGGTTATCTCAGGGTAGCAGCAGTGAATGGATGGCGTTGGGGCAGAGGTAGAAAAAAGAGGAGACAATTAGCTTTGTCTTTTATATATGTTCGTTCCATGTTATTGCACTTGTTATTAGAAGTGTTCAAAACATTTTTAAAAATTAAAAAAACATAAACCCCAAGTTTTCCCACATGACGCCTCAAATGCATGCCATAATCTTTGTGGAGAGCACACATCAAAGAGGAATGTACTGAAAACTCATTTTGGAGATGGGATACAGGCATTCGTGGCTGAAAACGGATGTACTTTGAGGAACATAACTTGGGAGAGAAAATAATACCCACATTTAGGTGCATAAATATTCATTTAATCTCAGCTTGAAAGAATATTAGATAGCAACTGCTCGAAAATAAAGCATCAGAATGATTCTTAATGCGAAGCAGGAGAGGTAGATGGACTCGTGTGGCTGGACATGTGATACCGATGATGCAAAGAGACAGAACTGCAATCTTTAGGGCCTGTGAGTGCTCACTCCAGTTCAGTTCAGGCAGCCACAGCCCAACGAGCCAACAAGCCAATGGAATTATTTAGGACGGTTTGCAGAAGCTCATAGACAGACCACTAGAGTCCTAGGCAAATTGCAATGAAGAGAACTTAAATGTGTTCCCTTTCCTCGTGTCTTCCTCCTCCTTGGACTCCCACTTCCCATGTCACAGGATGTGAGAGGAGATTTTGTCTCAATATTTCAGTGAAAGCCTCAAGGCTTGGACAACGGGTGACAATGCACCCATATTTAAGAAAGAGACTAGACACATCCCTGCAGGACTAAGGAGTGACCAAACGGATCCATCAATAATCAATACCATCCCCCATTTCCAACCTTTATAACAGAAGAGATTCCTCAGTGAGATTCTTGGTAGTAAGGGAACTCAAGTGTGAGTAGAAAGTCTTGTAGTTTTGCTTCGCCTCCCACCTCCAAACCAAAAGAAGGGATCCCAGTTGACCCATTTATAGAGATTGGCGCTATCTACAAGAGGGGAGATTGGAATCTCACTTTCCAGCCGGCTGTTTTGCTACTAATGTGGGAACATAACATTTGGGGGAGAAAATGTCCCCAGGAAATTGGGTCATACAGGACGAAGGTAGGGACTAATGTCTAACTCTCCCCTGGAAAATTCATCGGGTGGGGAGCTGAGCTGGAGTTGCCCATGGTGTCAGGGCAGGAAGAAAAGGCAGCAGTGGGAACAGCCTGCTGTTCCGGAGAGCATCGTCCCATCCTGGAGCAAGGATGTGCAATGTTTCCGGTGGACAAAGTGAGTCCCATGGCGAGTAGCTGGGAAAGGATGATCTTGGAGGAGCCCCATCCAAGAGAACCATCTGCCTAGATCCCTACAGAGGGATACTCTGGGTGACCCACCAGGGGATGCATGTGATAAAGGCCAGGAACAGTGCTGTCACAGGACATCCAGTGGGACTTCCAAAGACCTCGCTACATGCTGTGTGAAAGAGCCAGCACTTGGATGCGCACCACCCATTAGGTGGCCAAATGAGAATTACAGACATCACCAGATGTGAGAAACAGACTTTGCCACTTTCCCTCTAATCCCTTACCTGCCACCGTCTCCAACCCTAAAGAAGCCAAGCGCAGTGGTGGGTAGGATATAGAGCAGGAACAGACCAGACGCCCACCCATTGCTGGCTCCCAAACCAGAGGTCTGGCCTGAGCTGAGGGCAAGAGAAGAGCTCTGACCGGATGAGGGATTGGCATGTTTATTTATATTTACTCAAAGCCCTAAGTTTCCCTGAAAACTATGGACCTTGCTCAAAAAGTCACTCAAGGGGTGAAGAAGAGAATTCCTATTTGGAGTATGTTTTCAGCAAGTGGTGATAAGTAAAATCACTTCCTAATTGCATCCAACCAAGTTCAGCCCATTCGCTACCTGTAAACTCGTATGTCCTTAGCTGGCATTCAAAGCCCTCTACCATCTGGCCCTTACGTGCTCTTCAAGTTTCTTTCTTTTAAATTTAGTTATTTTATTTGTTTATTTTTGGCTGCATCGGGTCTTCGTTGCTGCGCGCGGGCTTTCTCTAGTTGCGGTGAGCGGGGGCTACTTTTCGCTGCGGTGCGTGGGCTTCTCATTGCAGAGCACGAGCTCTAGGTGCGCGGGCTTCAGTAGTTGTGGCACATGGGCTCAGTAGTTGTGGCTCACGGGCTCTAGAGCGCAGGCTCAGTAGTTGTGGCGCACAGGCTTAGTTGCTCCGTGGCACGTGGGATCTTCCTGGACCAGGGCTCGAACCCGTGTCCCCTACCTTGGCAGGCGGATTCTTAACCACTGCGCCACCAGGGAAGCCCCCAAGTTTATTTCTTAATGACTTATTCCCTCTATTCCAACTAACATTACGCGGAAGTCCCACACCCACGCCATCTCCTGTTTTGTTGTTATGCCTTCCTTACCTCCTTTCTGCCTGTCTATGCTCCAATGTTCTTTGAAGGCTTCCTTTCAAGCCACGCCTCCTCCACAAGGTCTAACCAACCAGCCCAGGTGCTTAAGAATCACCCCTTCTTCTGAGCTCCATCTGCTGACTGGCAATAAAATAAGAGGTTCCACCCCCATAAGTACCCTTAGTCCACACCACCCAAATTTCACTTGAAAAAAGTGCTCACCGTACACCTTGCCTATTACTTTACGTTGTCATCTACGTTTACGATTATGCCCCACACCTCATTAGAAACTCCTTGAGGGCAGTGTTTACATCATGATTATGTGTTTGTCTGTTTTGGTCTTCTGTCTCCAGACTTAGCCTGCAGTAGATTCTCGGGAGTGTTTGTTGGTGGTGTTGCCGGTGCTGATAATTCAGTGCTTTCCCGCCTCCTGGGAGCTTCCTGCAAGTCCTTATTGCCCATAAATTATCTCCTGGACCGCCCAGCCCTGAAACATCCCAACACAAACCAAAACACGAGGATCGGTCATTTTACAACCACTTCCGAAAGGCCAGAATGACTAAACTGTATTTCTAATGAAGGCATTTCCCGACTGAAGGCATGAAGCGTTTCAACACAGAAGAGCCAGGAAATAGGGGAAAAGATAGCACTTCAAACCATGGGGGGCGGGGCTCCACCGGCTCACTCCCTGTTTTGCCAGCGATCTGTGGGCCAGGACTCTAAAAGGGCTTTGTGCCACTTTCTCTATTTCTGAGACGGGAACAACAATATATTTTCCTCTGCATAACCAGTAAACATATTAGTAGAACCAAATGAAATGATGTGAACTGATTTGCTCTGTAAATCTGATTATATATCATTAGCCTTTTGCAACATCATTTCTGGAGAGATACAGAAATGATCTGAAAGGATACCAGTTTCTCAAAGAAAGACTTTCACTTTTTACTGTTGTCAATTTAAAAATCAAGATGTCAGTCCTTTAGACATAAAATAGCTGGGGGGCTTCCCTGGTGGCGCAGTGGTTAATAATCCACCTGCCAGTGCAAGGGACATGGGTTCGAGCCCTGGTCTGGGAAGATCCCACATGCCGCAGAGCAACAAAGCCCATGCGCCACAACTACTGAGCCTGCGAGCCACAACTACTGAGGCTGTGAGCCACAACTACTGAAGCCCACGCGCCTAGAGCCCGTGCGCCGCGACAAGAGAAACCACCGCAATGAGAAGCCCGCGCACCGCAACGAAGAGTAGCCCCCGCTCGCCACGACTAGAGAAAGCCCGCGCGCAGCAACGAAGACCCAACACAGCCATAAATAAATAAATAAATAAAGTAAAAAAATAAATAAAATAAAATAGCTGGGCCATGAATCAGTCGTGATTCATTTCAAAGATTCAAACGATGTAAGGAGAGACTTAACCCAAAGGCTCCTCATCCTCTAAAGGCTGAAACTTGTACCTAACTCCCGTTTTCCAATTCTTTCTCTGTTAGTCACCAGGAGTCTTCTGTGCCCTATGACGGCACAGGGCAGGTTAAGTACAAAATCAGCATTTGCTCCCGATGCAGCAAGTAGCCATGCTTTGTCTCGAGAAGCTGCCGAATGAAAGATGATGAGACTATCTGGTGAGCTTTAATTGCCGAGTTAATTGTCTGGCTAATTCAGGAAAACAAGTCCAGAAATGGAATTGTCTAGATTACCTGTCATCACCTGGATCTGAATTTGCCTATTCCACAGATAAGTCAGCCCAACCTCCATCTTCCCCTCACTTGTTTAAAGTTAATTTGTAGTGTTTAAAGCAACATGTCCGACACGTGATCTTTATCCCTGGTGGTGGAAAGCCCGGGCTCTGACCTCAGCTAGTATCTCAGGAGGGACAGTTAAGAGTGAGCAGTCCTGCCTGGGACGCAGGCAAAAAGCAACGGGGGCCAGAGGCCGGGGACTGATGAAGGGGTCCCGGGAAGAAGGGGTGGAAAGCAAGGCAGGATCAATACACGTGTGATGACAAGTATTTAATTTTCCCAATGAAAGATTTCTTTGTAAAATTGGAGCATGTCTTATATTTCCAAATATGGTGATTTGGAAAAAGAAACCATCACATCCCTCAAACTTGCTTTTAATCTCATGAAACTCCAGCAATAAACCAACTCGAAAATTAATAGTTTCCTTCCTGAGTTTGGTGAATGAAAATAAGAATTCTAAACTTTTTAGATAATTGTTGAAAAAATCACCTTTACTCCTGAGCTTTGAGCCTAGTTGTTAGATATGACTACCTGAAATTAGAGAGTCCTTTCATACATTTTCAGGTTTACGTTATGATTATACTTGAGAGCAAATGGGGGCAAATGTTTGACTATGAGCACAGGGAAAGAGGTCTGCAGAGAGAAAGAGAGAAATGTGATGAACACAGGAAACCACAGAGTCCCCAAGTAAGAATGCAGAGGCTTAGTTTTCTAATTTAGTTTTCTTGTTTAGTTGTCTAATTCTTCACATTACCCCATTCTTGAGGTTCCTTGTGATAACCTAATTACTTATAATAAACCCTTTATATAGTATATTTTCAAGATGGCTTGAGTAGATTTCTATTGCCCAAAACCAAAACAGTTCTGATTAAGAAACCCTGCCATTCATTGTAGCTGAGTATTTAGAAGTTGATTTCACCCAAGCACCACTTAAAGGACTTACGACAGTTTTTATTGCTAGTGTAGATGTACGTCGGCTCTTTCAAGGTTTTTGGTAGGCAAAGTTGCACCTAAATGCAAGTACTGGAAATTGATTATTGAAAAAGTGGTTATCATTTCAAGTATCTTATTTAAAACACTTTCTATAAAATATTTAAAGCAATATGTTATTGATTTGTCATCAAAATTTCCCTCTCTGAATATTGAATAAGAGTAGTAATTCCAGGACTTACCTGGTGGTGCAGTGGTTAAGAATCCTCCTGCCAAAAAAAAAAAAAAAAAAAGAATCCTCCTGCCAATGCAGGGGACACGGGTTTGAGCCCTGGTCCAGGAAGATCCCACATGCCACACGCGGAACAACTAAGCCCGCGAGCCACAACTACTGAAGCCCTCGCTCTGCAACAAAGAGAAGCCACCGCAATGAGAAGCCTGTGCACCACAATGAAGAGTAGCCCTCGCTCGCTGCAACTAGAGAAAGCCCAAGCACAGCAACGAAGACCCAATGCAGCCAAAAATAAACAAATAAATAAATAAACTTATTTTTTTAAAAAGAGTAGTAATTTCAAAGTTCCTTTAAGAGACACTTTAGAATTTAGGCAAAACGATTTTAATTGATATTTAATTTTAAGGAATGAGTTACAGAATGCATTAAGATGATCTCCTCATCTACTTTGCTGTATATTATAGATGTTATGCAAGATGAAACCCTTCTTGGCTAACATTAGAGTAATAACAGAATGATTAACGCTTCATGTGATAGTCGACTTAGCGCATGTTCAGATTTTCATACCAAATTTATTAGGAGATATTTGACTAAATGTTTCTGATAAATTCTCTAAATTTAAATAAATATAAAAATAACCTTACATCATTTACCTTACCTCTCACTGCTTATACTGGAGTTTTTCTCAAGCCTTTTGTATGGCTCTATTTGGAGGTAGGGTCTTTAAGGAAGAATTAAGGTTAAATGAGGTCATAAGGGTGGGGCCCTGATCTGATAGAATTAGTGTTCTTATCGGGGAGCTTGGTGTGTGTGTGTGTGTGTGTGTGTGTGTGTGCGTGTGTGCGTGTGCACATGTGCACACCAAGGAAAGGCCATGTGAAGACACAGCGAGAAAACATCTGTCTGCAAGCCAGGAAGAGAGCTCTCACCACAAACTGAGTCATCTGGAGCCTTGATCATGGATTTTCAGCCTCCAGAACTAGGAGAAAATTCATTTCTGTTGTTTATGCCACCCAGTCTATGGTGTTTGTCCTGGCAGCCTGAGCAGACTAATATATACCACTAGGTACATGTGATGGAAAATTAAAGTGCTGTTTGTTGAGGAAACATAGAGGCCGAGAACAACAGAGGGCACACGATCTTCCCATCTCTCATTATCCTGCAGAGAAATGTGCTCAAGTGGGGACTTTGTGATGTGTCACAGGATCCAAAAAGAGGCCCCCCCTTTATTGTTCTACATATTTCTAGGGATGTTGGAAGGAGAGGCAAGGAACATCTATTTTACAGCAAAACAGTGGGACCTTCTTGATGGAAGAAATGGACTTATTAGGAAGAGGAAGCTGGCACTACTAGGATGTGATATCAGCCTGTCCTTCCATCGAGTTAATCTGCTGGTACTTTCTCCTTAAGCTACCAAATGTAGGAGGGAATGAGCCTCAAGGACGACCTGTTTGTCTCTCATCAATAAGCAGGAAACTTAAAATGTAAGGACACCAAAAGGGTGAAAAGGTAAGATGGGAAAAGCTATGTTAGGTAAATTCTAACAAAAGAAAGCTCCATGATTAAGCCAAAGAGCATTATCAGGGACAAAGAGAGTAACTATCAAATGATAAGAGGAAACAATTTTCCAGAAAAATATAATAACACTAAACTTGCAGGCACCTAATAACATAGCTTCAGAGTATACAAAGCCAAAGTTGTCCAAAGTACAAGGAGAAACTGAAACATGAACAAGCATATTGTTGAGGTATGAACATGCCTCTCTCAGTAATGGACATAGAAAGCAGATAAAAATTGGAAAAGATACAGATGTTTGGAAAAAACACGTATCAACCTCAATCAAATGCACATATAAAGAACCTTGCAACAAATAATTAGATAAAATCCAGTCTGTCCAAGCATGCATGGAACATATATAAAATACATCACACAGGAGCACAATAAAAATCCTAACACATATCAAATAATCAATATCTTACATAGGATGTGCTCTCGGAACACAGTGCTTTGAAATTTTTCTTAATAAAAGCACAAATAATTATCGTGTCAAGAAAGAAGTAATAATATAAACTAGACAATTCTTATAACTGAAAAATAATACACATCAGCATTTGTGGGTCAAAGACTAAGGAGTTCTTAGAGAGAAGTTTATGGCCTTAAATAGTCACATTAAAAAAGGAAAAAAAGGGCTTCCCTGGTGGCACAGTGGTTGAGAGTCCGCCTGCCGATGCAGGGGACATGGGTTCGTGCCCTGGTCCGGGAAGATCCCACATGCCGTGGAGCGGCTGGGCCCGTGAGCCATGGCTGCTGAGCCTGCGCCACAACAGTGAGAGGCCCACGTATAGGAAAAACAAACAAACAAACAAACAAAAAAACTGACTCAAGAGAAGTAGGAAGCCTGAATAGACTTTTAACCTTTAAATACATTCATTCAAAGGTTAAAATCCTTCCTACAAAAACACTATCAGGCCTGGACAGTTTCACAGGAAAGTTCAGTCAAACTGCCAACAAGGAGATAATCCTATTTTACAGAATCAATTTCAGTTACTAGAAAAAGAATGTGTACCGACAAAATTTATGAAGCTAATCTTCATAGTGTAATCTTTATGTTGTGGAAGGAATATGAAGGAAACTTAGAGATAATCTCAGTTATGCGCATAAGTGCAGAAATATATTAACGTAGCCCACACCACAAGTGATAATATTCACTTTTGATTAAAACAAAACAAAAAGCTTTTTGAATAAAAAGGAACTTCCTTAATCTGGTAAAGGTTATCTACCAAAACCCTATGCAAACATGGTACTTAGTTGTGAATTGTTAGAAGCATGACTTTTAAAGTCAAGAACAAATCAAAGGTACCTGTTATCACAACTTACATTCATCACTGTGTTAGAAGTTTAAGCCTCAGCAGTAAGAGATGAAAAAAGAACAGTGCAAAAGTTGGAAAAAAAGAAACTAAACTATAATTCCCAAATGACCAATTATCACAGTTATCATAGAAAATCCAGAGAATCGATAAATTACTAGAACTAAAAATAGAGTTTTAGAAAACCAAATTGCATTTCTACATATCATCAATATAATAGTACCCAAACCCATAAGATTCTTAGGAGTAAATCTAAACCTGTAAAACAATAATCTGAGACTAATCAAAATAAATAAAAGGAGACATATAAATGTAGAGCTATATCTTGTTTATTGGAAGATTCAATATTGTAAAAATGTCCGTTCTCTTCCAATGAATCTCTGAACTCACAGTATTTCCAACCAAAATCTCTACAGGGTTTTCGCAAATGAATTTTAAAATTTATATGAAGAGATGCTTTCAGAGAAAAAGAACAAGGTAAAAGAATATTCCCTGCCATGTAAGAAAGCTTATTATAAGTTATGACTGTGCCTATTATAATTAATGTTGGTTCAGTGATGGGCAAATAGATCAAAAACACCAAACAAAAATTTGCAAAATGAAACCATTCCTACATGGAAACTGCATATGACATTACAAATTTGTGGGGAAAGGACAAACACTTCAATAATTGGTGGCAAAACTGATCAATCATGTGGGAAAAAATAAAATAACATACCTATCGCACACTATACACAAAGGAAAAGCCTAAATAAAATAAAGACTACTCAAAAGCAAAATGAGTGAAGGGTGAAAATAGGCAAGTCACAGAAGAAATTCAATTAACATGAAACAAGAATGATCCAACTCACCTGCAATCAGAGAAATGCAAATTCTAACGAAAATGATCTTGCATTTCCATACATTGGATCAGAAAAAATGTAAACATCTGATGATGTCAAGAGCTGGCATGGATGTGGACCAGGAGAAACGCACACACTTTCTTGCAACTGAGGAGACATCTTTTTTTTTTTTAATTCATTCATTCATTTATTTATTTTTGGCTGTGTTGGGTCTGTTGCTGGGCACAGGCTTTTCTCTAGTTGCGGCGAGCGGGGGTTACTCTTGGTTGCCATACGCGGGCTTCTCATTGCGGTGGCTTCTCGTTGCAGAGCACGGGCTCTAGGCACACAGGATTCAGTAGTCGTGGCACACAGGCTCAGTAGCTGTGGCTCGTGGGCTCTAGAGCATAGGCTCAGTAGTTGTGACACATGGGCTTAGTTGGTCCGAGGCATGTGGGATCTTCCTGGACCAGGGCTCGAACCCGTGTCTCCTGCATTGGCAAGCCGATTCCTAACCACTGCCCCGCCACCAGGGAGGTCCCCTGAAACACACACTTCTGAGAGCCTTTGAGAAATACATATTTAGGTTGAAAAGGTGCATCTTTGTAACCCCCAGCAACTCTCACACACGTGCCCAAGAAAACAGGTACAAGAATATTTACTGTAACACTTTGCAACAGCAAATAATTAGAAACCACCTAAATATCCACTAATAGTAAAGTGGATCAATAAACCGTAGTATATTCATATAAAAGGATGCTATACAACAATGAAAATGAATGAACTTGAGTTGAGTGGGTCAACATGGGTAAATGTTAACATTGAAAGATGGTCTGATATCATTAACATAAAATTTAAAAGCATATGTCAGTAATGTGTTTTATTTGTTACACACTCATATGTAATAAAATTATAAAAAGAAATAAGGGAAAAAACGTTCAGTGTATAATGTATACATGGGAAGCAGAGGGTGAGGAATGAGATGGGGAAAACATACAGAAGGTTTTAACTGTACCTGTAACATTTTATTTTTAAAAACTTGGAGCAAATATAGCAAAATATTCAGATTTGACAAAGATCAATGGTCAGTACTTTCTGCTATTTTCTGTAACTTTCTGTAGTGTTCTTGAAATATTCTAAGCAAGTTTCCTGAAATATTTTAAAACAAAGTAAAACCAGTCCTGCCTGATTTATACCTTCGAATGTTGCAGTAGTTGCTGAAATACAAGTCCTATTATTCTAACATTTTGAACTTGAGTAGGAATGTCTTATGATACATTGATTTAATACTAGCATTTTCTACTTATAACACAGCAAATGAAGAAATCATTTAAAATCAAGCAGTGTTTTCCAAAATTACTTTACTAGGGTGAAAGAGTGAAGATGAAGTCATATTTAATAAAATTGGGAGAACAATGAAGCGAAACGTGAACCAGGCTTGGCGGGGAGCATAGGGATAGAGAGGAATACAGCTGAGCAACCAGGAGAGAAGGGAACCAGAGGAAAGGAAAATAAGTTTTAAATAAACAGGCCCAAGACCAAAAATAAAGGGAGCAAATTGAAAACAATACGAGTGGGTAATTTTTATTTTTAAAGTTCAGAACCTTAATTTTTTTTATTTTCATTTTTTCAATTTTAGTATTTTTTATTGAAGTAGAGTTGATTTACAATGTTGTGTTAATTTCTGCTGTACAGCAAAGTGATTCAGTTATATGTACATATACTTTTTAAAAAAATATTCTTGTCCATTATGGTTTATCATAGGATATCAAATATAGTTCCCTGTGCTCTACAGTAGGACCTTGTTATTATCCATACTATATATAATAGTTTGCACCTGCCAACCCCAAACTCCCAGTCCATCCCTCCCCAATCCCCTCCCACTTGGCAACCACAAGTCTGTTCTCTATGTCTGTGAGTCTGCTTCTGCTTTGTAGATAAGTTCATTTGTGTCATATTTTAAATTCCACATGTAAGTGATATCATATAATATTTGTCTCTCTCTCTGATTTACTTCACCTAGTATGATCATCTCTAGGTCCATCCATGTTGCTGCAAATGGCATTATTTCATTCTTTTTTGTGGCTGAGTAGTATTTCACTGTATATATGTATAGAGTGGGTAATTCGTTACGTAATTATAGAAACGATTTTAAAAGGCAGACTTAGATGCCAAATGTGATTTAATTTAACTTAGGCCATTCCTAACGCCTTCTTCAACACCCTACTTCGAAATGGGAAAACTGAGTCCCAATGAGGTAAGTCACCCTGTGGTCAAGTGCAGAGCTGGAAGAATGCACGGCCCTGAGGGCACCTGGATGCAGTGATTCTTTCTCTTCACAGCACCACCTCATGCACCTGGGTCTCCATCTGCCACGAAGGGGTGCTGGGTGAGGGTGGGGTGCGAGGGCAGTTCAAGGGACACACCCAGGCTGAGAAAAACCCAAAAAAGGCAGCAGAGGGACATAGTGAGTTAAACTTTTACACCTGTGTAGTCTTCCTCTTGTATTTTTAAGCCTTCTTTTTTTTTTTTTTTTGCGGTACGCGGGCCTCTCACTGTTGTGGCCTCTCCCGTTGCGGAGCACAGGCTCCGGACGCGCAGGCTCAGCGGCCATGGCTCACGGGCCCAGCCGCTCCGCGGCATGCGGGATCTTCCCGGACCAGGGCACGAACCCGTGTCCCCTGCATCGGCAGGCGGACTCTCAACCACTGCGCCACCAGGGAAGCCCTAAGCCTTCTTTAAAAAGGCTAAGTGGGCATGCTTCTTCTGTTTTAGGTATTTAAATTGACAAATGATATAGGGAATTAAAAATGGACAGCTGAGAATAAAAAATGTTGAGAACTGTTACATTAATCCATTCTCATACTATTTTTATTTCTGCTTTTGCGGGAGAACATTCTCTGTAACTCATTCCTTGAAATCCAGTAAAGTATCTAAAAGGAATCTTCTCTAATTAGGCCCTAAAAGAAGAGTACAACCTGCAGAGGAGAAGCTGGCCTCTGCACACCTCCAAGATGATTGTAATGATTGCCTTTTTTTAAAAAAAAATGACATATCAAATTTAAACAGTAAACTGTGGTTTTTGATGATTGATGTTGATGGTTAGGAAGTGGTTATGTGCTTTAAGACAGAATGTGAAGTTAAGGGAAAAAAGCAAACAAAAACCAAATGGGGCATGATACACTGAGCTTGAAGTGTCTTAGTTTTGCTGGATGGTAAAAGCCCATTATTAGCTAATGAAATAATCCATGTGCCAAAATAATATTTGGTCTATCAGAAGTGCAGTGCATGGGCAGATGCCAGGCACCCTTCAGTGTGTTTCTTTCCATGCCTTTGAGTTTTCCAGACAAACCCCACTAACAGCTCCAGCAGCCTCATGTTTAGCTAGTGACAGACTGGAGCGTGCAGTGTCCTGGAGACTCCTGAATGCTTCTTTGTTCCGGAGCTCTGCTGACCTGAGGGCTCCGTCCTGCCCAGCGCTTGCCATTCAAACCTCCCTTTGCAGAGATGTATAACTTGGCTGGAACACTTTATTCGTCATACAACTTTGCTTCAGGGCATTGTGGTGGTGGTAGGTTTTTTCTTTTGTTTTGTTTTGTTTTTTTTACAAATTCTGAAAACACACACACCAGGTAAGGCAAACCGAACATGTTGTGTAGACCCTGACTTTCTCCATTAGTTATGCTCTCACTTTTTATTGTAAGAAGTTTGGGGAAAGGATGCAATTAGGAAAGTGTGTGTTTCAATAAGACCTTTGATCAAAACCCAATCATGCTCTTGGCAAGCATCTTTTACATAATGTAGTTTTAGTTCCATTTGGGATTTAGAAAGAACTAAGATATTTGCCTGGAAAAAGTGGTAATTTGTTTTCTTTTAGAGAATTTCCTCTGCAGAAAAGTACCTGGGGTCCTACTGAATCAGTTGAAAAAAACACCTTGTAGTAGAGACCATGTAATGTTGTTCTAAACTACAATAATTAATAGATTTTTTTTAAAAAGAGGATGACAAAACCATTTTTATTAACTTTCATGAAACTGTGAGAAGCCACTGAAGTGTCACAGAGCTCAAGGGTTGGACAAGCCCTCTGAGGCCACTCAGTCTGTCTTTCCACCAGGCTAGACTGTCCCCTTCATTGTTCTATTCAGCATTGTTCTCTAGTCCCCTTGGAATGTCTAAAGCAACACAACACAGTCCTTGGAATTATAGTTGTTATTCCAGCATTTCATCAACTGAAGCAGTGCTGAGTGGTTTTCCTAAATTGAATGCGGCTTCTAATCTCTGTTAAGAGATTTAAAATTAAGGCAATGACCCTCCTTTCTTACGTTGGAATTCTGTTTGGGCCTGGATGTTAGGGTGGTATGCAACTTATAGATTAGCACAATTCAAACATTTACTGTATTTGGTCATTATGTTTCAGAAGAGATAGTTCTGTGTGGAGTCATACTATAATGTGGTCCTGCTACAACACATCATCATTTTGAGGTGTTATTGCTTTTTCACATACAGTTATTCTGTAAAATGACATACTATCCTTTTGGATGTTTAGTTGGAAGTGTCTGGTGGAAAACAGTTTATTGAAGGAAAGAACTTACCTCAAGACACAAAACATATTGTAGCTGATGGCCCCCAAAGAATATTTGTCAAGGGACCTATTTAAAAAAAGGAAGAGGCAGGGCTTCCCTGGTGGCGCAGTGGTTAAGAATCCACCTGCCAATGCAGGGGACACGGGTTCGAGCCCTGGTCCAAGAAGATCCCACATGCCACGGAGCACCTAAGCCCGTGCACCACAACTACTGAACCTGCACTCTAGAGCCCATGAGACACAACTAGTGAGCTCCCGTGCCACAGCTACTGAAGCCCGCGCGCCTAGAGCCCGTGCTCCACAACAAGAGAAGCCACCGCGATGAGAAACCCTCACACCGCAACGAAGACCCAACGCAGCAAAAATAAATTAATTAATAAATTAAAAAAAATACATTTGTTAAAAAAAAATGCTATAAGTGGGAATTCCCTGGCGGTCCAGTGGTTAGGACTTGGTGCTTTCACTGCCAAGGGCCGGGGTTCAATCTCTGGTCAGGGAACTAAGATCCCAGAAGCTGTGTGGTGCGACCGAAAAAAAAATGCTATAAGTAACATTAAAAGAGAAGTGATACTACCATGTATAAAATAGACAGCTAGTGGGAACCTGCTGTATAGCACAGGGAGCTCAGCTCAGTGCTCTGTGAGGACCTACACGGGTGGGATGGGGGGTGAGGGAGGGCCGCGAGGGAGGGGGTATAATTATGCATATGGCTGATTCACTTCACTGTACAGCAGAAACTAACAACATTGTAAAGCAATTATTCTCCAATAAAAAGTAAAATAAAACAAATGGTGCATCCATTTGGAATAATTTTAAAAAAAAGAAGTGATAAATTTGGGAAAATGACTATTTGAGAGACAAAGCTAATATATTTAATATATAGTATGTCTCTCACAAATCAATACAAGAAGATGAATACTGTAATAGATAAATGGGAAACTAGTCTTATAAGAGAAAAAAGGCAAATAAAATTATGAAGAAATGTTTCACATCATTAGTTAGCCATTAAAGAAATATAAATTTAAAAAACAACGTGTACTCTTACCTATCGCTGGTATGCATGAAAATTTGTACAACTTCTCCGAAGAACAGTATAGCATATATATCAAAAGGCAACAAAAATGAATGGACAATTCACATTTAAGAACTTATCCATATCTAAGAATAATCAGTGAAGTAAGCAAAGATGTATGTTCAAGGGTATTCCTTACAGCTTTATCATAAAAACAAAAATTATCGAAATAACAAAAATATCCTGTAACAGGGGTTTGGTTACAAACAAACAAAAGTAATGCATCCAAACAATGGAATTCACTATGCATTAAATTGATGTTTTAGATGAATAATTATTAATATCAAGGTATATTAATAATACTGTTATGTGAAAGAAAAAAGGTACAAATGGGATATACAATATGATCTCACTTTGGTACAAAATATATGGAAGTATATACAAAGCATATCTCTGGGTGGTGAAATTACAGGTGTTTCTTTTCTCCATTTGCTTTTCTGTATTTTCTAAATCAAAGAAATAAATGTGGATTGCTTTCACCGTGAGAAAAAATTGTGAGTTTTAAGTATAAAAAATATACTCAATTGCAATTAGAAGAAGTATTCTAAATTGTTTTTAGTATTAATGTAGGGTTCCTGAAGTTATTTGTACTGTGTTCCCTTTTCCTAATGAAAAAAGACATACTTTAAAAAGTGCTGGCCACGATTTGCGAACAGGCTGTGGTCCCGACCATTTTTTTCCCGATCCTACCCACCACGTCTCTGCTCTCATCTCTCACTTCCATCCTCACTCCCAAAAGTTAACCAGACTAGCTAAGTGGCCTGTGGAAGGTAAACAACAAAACTCACTTCAAATGAAATCAAAAGTTAGATGATGTCCAAGTATCCAACCTGCTTGAACCAGCCCCGCTCTGTGAATATTCATGTGGACAAACGAGATCGGCAGTGAGAAAATGGTTTGCTATTCGCACATGTCCAGGTGGCTCCGAGCATTTCCGATCATATTTACCTTCAAATAAAAATCTCCTGATCTTCTTTACAAATGGTTGTTATTATTCTGAATTGTGTCCACTAATATATCAAAAAATGTTTTAAAATGCAATAAGAAACAGGTTTAAGCAGATTTAAAATGGATTAGCTAACGCTCCAGAGTCTTTCTTCTGTTTTCAAGGACACCTCTTTAGTTTGGGAATCGTGGAGGACGATCTCTGCACATTTTTAACCCTCTGGGCCATTTGTTGCTTCTCCTGCCTTTTCAACTCCAGCTTTGATTTTGAAGACCCCAAGTGTTTCTCAAGGGGCAAAGATAATGTTGAGTTACCCAAGTGCCATAAGCAATATCATTTTGGATGCCACAGGCTTTTTCCTTTTCAAATGCTCAAGCCCAAGCTGTAATTTTCCTCTTCCAGTTTTATCCAGAACCTTTAAATCAACAACAGAAGAAACTAAACAGGAAGCTGCCTTTCTCTGATGTAGAAAATGGGAAGGAAGATGGGGACAGATGAGAAAACTAAATCTGGAGAAGGAAGCCACCATATTTTGTTTCTGTTCATCAAAATCACATATTCAGCATCCTCCCAGTAGCCTGGCCCAAAAGATCAAACATGGGGGGGGGGGCAGTACATTTTTCTAGCTGTCTATAGGGCATCACGAAAGGAACGACCATATTCTATCTTCAGCAACAGTTCGAAATCCATTTAGAAAGAGGTCCACAAAAGTTGAAGCATAACTCCTAACAAGAGGTTTAAAGGAAGAATTGATTTATGTTTTTAGTGACAAAAAAGAAGGAAAATTTAGCCCATATGCCATCACTTGTTCAAATACGAACATATTTGAAATGAGAGTGATAACTGTTTCCATAGCAAATATGGTAACACAAAAATAACACATCTGTGCTTTGTTTTTCTGAATGCTATTTGGAGCCAGTTTTGTTTAAGAAGCCTAGGCAGGACTAATTCACTTAGTTCGGTCGAGTAGAGCAGTGACCTCCAGACTGGGATTTCACAGAGCAGCGATGGTTCCCAAATGAATGAATAAGTGAATAAACTGGAGAGGAGAAAATACAGGGTTGTCCACTTTTCATTTCTCTAAATGATACAAAAAGCTCAACCATCGTCAATAATCATGGTTATTCCCTGAGAGAAAGGACATTTTAACAGAAAAAAATCAGGAAGGGAACAATCTCATAATAAAAAATAGTCCTTCAGAGGAAGAAAATTAGTTTATGGAAAAAATCACTACATTTTCTCACTATAGATTCTAATAAAACATAATAGACTAGGAACCAATGGAAACGACTTAGTATAGTATTGAGATTAACTTTCCATTTTTAATTCCCATATAAGCTAGTTAAGTTATATTGGTCTGTTTCACGGTCTTAGAATGTGTGTTAATGTGTATTTTTTGTTACCTGTTAATTCACTGATTCTTTCTTCTATTCAACAAATACTTGCTGTGGTCTATTATATATTAGGCACTGATGGAGGTTATGAAGCAGAATAAGATTGTCTCTTCTCTCTTTTTTTTTTTTTAAATTTTATTTTATTTATTTTTTATACAGCAGGTTCTTATTAGTTATCCATTTTATACATATTAGTGTATACATGTCAATCCCAATCTCCCAATTCATCACATCACTGCCCCACCCCGCCCCCCGCTTTCCCCCCTTGGTGTCCATACGTTTGTTCTCCACATCTGTCTCTATTTCTCCCTTGCAAACCGGTTTCATCTGTACCATTTTTCTAGATGTCACATATATGCGTTAATATACGATATTTGTTTTTCTCTTTCCAACTGACTTCACTCTCTATGACAGTCTCTAGATCCATCCACGTCTCTACAAATGACCCAATTTTGTTCCTTTTTATGACTGAGTAATATTCCATTGTATATATGTACTACATCTTCTTTATCCATTCGTCTGTCCATGGGCATTTAGGTTGCTTCCATGTCCTGGCTATTGTAAATAGTGCTGCAATGAACATTGGGGTGCATGTGTCTTTTTGAATTATGGTTTTCTCATGGTATGTGCCCAGTAATGGGATTGCTGGGTCATATGGTAATTCTATTTTTAGTTTTTTAAGGAACCTCCATACTGTTCTCCATAGTGGCTGTGTCAGTTTACATTCCCACCAACTGTGCAAGAGGGTTCCCTTCTCTCCACACCCTCTCCAGCATTTTTTGTTTGTAGGTTTTTTGATGATGGCTATTCTAACCGGTGTGAGGTGATACCTCATTGCAGTTTTGATTTGCATTTCTCTAATGATTAGTGATGTTGAGCGTCTTTTCATGTGTTAGTTGACCATCTGTGTGTCTTCTTTGGAGAAACGTCTCTTTAGGTCTTGTGCCCATTTTTTGATTGGGTTGTTTATTTTTTTAATATTGAGCTGCATGAGAAGATTGTCTCTTATGGTGCACAGAAAGAGTTATAATTCAAGACAAAACTTACCATGAGAGGGCACAGATCGATGCGGGAAGCCAAGGGTGGGGCTGTAAAGGCTTCATGGGGAAGGTGGCATTTGAGGCAGATATTGAAAGATGAGAGGATTTCCATAGCTCACGTTGGTCTGGTGGAGGGTGTTATGGACGGAGGTTAAAAAAAAAATCATCCAAACCAGTCAGCCTGGGAAAGGGTTCAATATGTCCAAGGTCTTGAGAGCAGTATGGCTCGATATGTACTAGAGAGTCCTGGGGAAATACGAACATAGCGAAGGCCATTTCGTAGGGGATCCTCAGAATCAAGGCGAATGTTTAGACCGCATCTAGGAAGCCAAGCAGAGCGAGCAAGCAGGTGTGTGCGGATGGAGAGATTCCTGACCTTGAAATCAGGAGGCGCGACTTTGAGCGTCCGCGCTGTTCTCCCCATGAAACCTTGAGGAATTCTCTTACTCTCTCTGGGCCTCCATTTTCCGGCTGTAAAATGTGATTAATACCTCGATGACGTGCTATCGTATTATTCAGTTCAATAAGCCGCAGTACGGGAAAGGCCTAGGACAGTATCAGACACATAGTCGGAAACCATGACAGTTTGCTGGTCGTGGATATTTGCTGGATCACCAAAATCCAGGTTTAGGAAGATTCTCACATTCACCTGTGGGCTCAGAAAGTGAGAAATAGTGGGAGTGGATGAGAGGGAACGGAAGTGAGAGATACTCGCATTGGCTGGGTGCAGGACTCAAGGACAACGACACGTTAGCAGCACGTGCGAGGCAGAAGCTGAGACGCGGATTAGGGAACCGCCTGGTCCAGTGGTGAGAGTTGAAGCCATAAAGACATCCCTGTGATGCCAAGAGCAGGAGTGTAGAGGAAGGAGGGGACCAAGGGCTGAGTTTTGACCATCTCCTCTGCTGGGCTCGGAAGGACAGCAGAGAGAACACGGGTCTCCCGGAGCCCACGGAACCTGAGAGAGAAGATGGCCTCGGGAACAAAGGGGCAGTTGTAAGTGCCACACGTCACAGGGGCCAAAGAAACAGGAGCACAGGAGTCACAACGGGAGCTCCTGAGGGACTTTTGTGAGCACAGTGTCAGTGGTTCCGGGGGAGCTGAAGCCACATTGCAGGAAAGAGTGAAGAGGTGAGTTTAAAATAGATTAAGTTAATATTTGGAATAGGTAAAGCTGCCTATGAATCAAAAGGTACCAAAGCATATAAAGAGAAACCTAGGTCTCTCACCTACTCCTCCAATTTCTGTTCAAATGTTCAGGAATATCCATGGAGAGTCAATGAATAGGTATTTTTGGTTTTGGTTTTCGGGATTTTTTAGTCACGAGAATTTTTTTATTGTTATTTTATGATAGTTTCACACATTTTAATATATACCTGATTCTTCATAATCTGAATTTATAGTAACATATCAGGCACGTTTTCGAAATACCAACTAAAACCTACTACTCTGCACCCCTCTTTCTACTTGACCATATGATGTCTTGGAGACCTCTCTATATGATCCCGACGTACAGCGTAATTTATTTGATCAGTCTTGACACAATGCTCTACTGGTGGATATGTGGGATGTTTCCATCAAGAACTTGATAAACAGAACAAAATCTTCATGAGTGACTAGGCGACGTTCCAGAACTCTAGACCTTGATGACTCAAGTAGCAGAACTGCTGGATTTACCCACAAACAGCTGCATCCATTCCCTCTTGCTAGACTCCTTCCAGTTTTGTTTTTGGCCAAGTCATGCAGCATGTGGGATCTTCCCCCACCAGGTATTGAACCCGTGCCCCCTTCCCTGCTGCGTTGGGAATGCGCAGTCTTAACCACTGGACCGCCAGGGAAGTCCCCTTCCAGGTTTTTTTTTTTTTTTTTTTTTTTTGCGGTACGCGGGCCTGTCACTGTTGTGGCCTCTCCCGTTGCGGAGCACAGGCTCCGGACGCGCAGGCCCAGCGGCCATGGCTCATGGGCCCAGCCGCTCCACGGCATGTGGGATCTTCCTGGACCAGGGCACGAACCCGTGTCCCCTGCATCGGCAGGCGGACTCTCTACCGCTGCGCCACCAGGGAAGCCCCCACTTCCAGTTTTTATTTGGTCCTTGCCTTCACTGGAGGACCCCATTTCTTGTCCTGTAACCTCCCCTAGCCTTTTTGCATTATCCTATCATAATGCTTTCTGGAAATAAAAAAAGTAACTTCCGCTCTAAAGATTTAAATCTTGAGTGCTAGCCAGCTGACTGATTAAACCTTCAGTTATGGGAGAGATGTCACCCTCCCATTGTGGACTGTTGGCATTGCGAGTACCTTAGAATTTGCATAACTCTACCTCCTTTGTTTTACAGAAGTGGAAATCGAAGAGCAGAGAAGTGACATGTGTTCCCCCAAATCATGTGGCCAAAGAGTAGTGGAGCCCAGTATCCTCACTACCTTTTTTTTTTTAAAATAAATTTATTTATTTATGGCTGCATTGGGTCTTTGTTGCTGCATGCAGGCTTTCTCTAGCTGCAGTGAGCGTGGGCTTCTCACTGCGGTGGCTTCTCTTGTTGCGGAGCACGGGCTCTAGGTGCGTGAGCTTCAGTAGCTGTGGCGCAGGCTTAGTTGTTCCGCAGCATGTGGGATCTTCCTGGACCAGCGCTCGAACCCGTGTCGCCTGCATTGGCCGTTGGATTCTTAACCACTGCGCCACCAGGGAAGCCCTCACTCCCTTTTTTGTTTTGTTTGGTTTTTGGCCACGCCATGCAGCTTGTGGGATCTTAGTTCCCTGACCAGGGATTGAACCCGGCCCCGGCAGTGAGAGCGCAGAGCCCTAACCACTGGATCACCAGGGAATTCCCCCAGATTGGTGTTCTTTCTGTTTCCTCCAACATCCTTACCTGTCTTCAGTGATTCTGAAAGTGGTAGAAGCATTGCCCATTACTGGAGACTCAGGTTTGAGCAGGGAATAAATAAAGGACAAATGTCTTAGGGATCTGGGAAACGGGAGGGCCGCCCCTGGGAAGCTGAGGGCCAGGCTTCACGGTTGGGTTTAGACACTGACTCACCTCCCGCCCCGCTGGGAGGTTTCGGGGATCCCAGTGTTTCAGCTGCTGCAGCTCCACACTTGGCCTCAGACCACACAGGCCTTGCTGGAGTCGTTGTGAAGGTTGATGAGGTAATCCTTGTAGAACTCTGTTAGCTCTGCGGACGAAAACCACAACCGTGTCTAGAAATGATGGAGTGCCCGCCATTCGGCCCACACTCTTCTACCCCAACTTGGTTTATCAGATGCGGCTATACTTCAGCCAGTTTAACACCTTATTGTCATCGTTTAGCTTAGCATTCTTGTCCTTTTTAAACCTACCGCAACCCTGCCGGTCATTCTTAACTTGGATGATTCAAAGGTGACTTATTCTAGTTCCTTGAGTTTCAAAATAACATAAGGTCTCCACCACCTCCTTAAGTCCTCTGTACCTTGGTTATTCCATTTGCCAAATGAGGAAAATAGGGCTGTGGTGACGGTTAAAAAAGTTTATGTATGTGGAGCAGGGCCTGATACACAGAAAGTGTCAATAAGCGTTAGCTCCTGTCAGTGTAACTAATTGAACATGGATGACAGTATGTGAATACACGCCTTCAGTTAAAGAAATAACGTGCACTTAGTGTAGTGCTTAGTGTAGTGTAGTGTTTAGTGTTCCTCTGTTTCCGAGGGGACGCAGTGAAGATTTCTGTGGGTGAAGTACCAAGGCTTTGAGCCTACGAAGATGTAATCATGACAACGGGAGGAGAGCTGGGCTGCCCAGGCCCCGAGATCTCTCAGTTTTCCCATTCAAAATTTGCTTTCTCAGCTGTCTTGTTCGACACTGCAGCCTCAGCACGCAGGTACTCAATCAATATTGGCTTATGAATGAATGAATAAATGTATGAGTCTATCCAAAGACAGAGAAATGGAGGACGGCCCCAAGGAAGGAAGTCTGGCTGACACTGTGGATTTTCCAGGAGAAAGGAGATCAACTTTTAAAACAGAGAGGATGAGGAATAGACATGTAGGAATAGTGTAACTGTGGCCTGATGGCTAGATTCCAAGCCTGGAGATAAAAAATAGAGGGATGGCTGTGCAGTTGGACAAGTTGGCCCAAAGAATCATTGGGTTTTGTTTCTGTTTTTTAATGAAGTCAGATACCTCAAGAAGGCCGCGGAGAGCGTTTCTTTTTGACAGCGGTACTCTGCAGAGATTTCCAGTTGTTAAAAGGGATCATTCGGAAGGTATCACAAAGAGCACCCTTTTAGAGTGTCTGTCTCCCTGAAAGTAAATCCTCCTCCTTTGTACTCAGGGTGTTTCTCTGTTAATAATAGCCTCCTACTATGACCCCAAGTTTCACAGCCTCCCTGAAAGTAAAAGCTACTCTTTGTGTAGGCATTTTTTTGTTTTCCATTCCTACACACACTCCTACCCAATTGGGGTCATAGTTATGCCATCACTACTAAATGCATCACCACTGAATCAAAGGACAAGCGGAACAGCTGTCTGTGCTCCCTTCTCTTCCTCATTGTGTTTATTTAGGTTGAAATTGTTTTCCGTGAGATTCAACAAGCATTCACCCAGCACCCTCTGTGAGTGAAGCACTGTGTTAGGTCACAAACACAGCATAGAGTTGGTTGGGCGTGGTTTCTGGCCTCGAGAATCTTGCATTGGTTTGCAGGTGGTCACGGTGACTGGTGAAATGCTTTGGTGTCTCTCTTCAACCTTTCCAGTATATAGGTTTCTCTTAATTTGACTTGTCACTTTAGGATTTCATTGAAGGTGAACTTGAGTGCATTCGGTTTAACAGAGTCTCTACGAAACCCCCGATTCCTCTATCCGGATGTCCCCCCTGCACTTTATGTGCACTTACATCATTGTATTGTATTTATTTATGTACATGTCAACCTCCATAATCTGGGGAGGGAACAGGCACAGGGAAAGGAACCCTGGGAGTGGAGCCAGAAGACCTGTGCTTGTTTTTGAAGCCAGCCCCAGGTATGAATCAGCCATGAAATCTTGCCCAGGCAACTTAATCCCTCAGATCCTCAGTCCTGTATCTAGAATTGGAAGATAGTAATAACGCCTATTTCACAGCATGGATGTGAGAATTAAGGTAGTTATCATATGAATGGGCTGTGTCAACTATCATTCATATGCTAGTTTTATTATCCCCTGAATGATCTAGCAAAAGGCCTGGCCCATGATAAATACTTTATTAATATTCATTCACTCATTGAAAAATGACATCAACCACCCTGTGGTGTATTATTCTTGTCTTCTTTTTGTAGCCCCTATTGTTAGTAGGTTTATCTGTAATGCCCTACTAGGTTCCGGGGGAGTATCTGTAGGGATCAAAGGGGCCTGCTTGCCAGCGGAGCTGCCCTTTTAGATAGTAGGGTCCAAAGCCCCCTCCCCACCCCCCATACTTCATATGTCCTGCTTCTATCTTAAGGGCAGGGAGTACCAGAGAAGCCCTAGTAGTTAAAGCATGGGCTTTGCAGTAAGACAGTTCTGGGTTCAAATCTTGGGTCAACCAGTTTACTAGTTGTGTGATCTGGGGTAATTTTCAAATTTTTCTGAGCTTTCCTTTTTTTGTATGTGTGTGAAATGAGGATACACAGGGTTGGACAATTAAAAGTCAATAATGTATTGAAAGGAGATAATGTGAGGAATTCTGAGTTAAATAAGCTCAACAAGAGTGAACTACAATGATATCCATCCCGAGTCCTTGTACATTAATTGAGCAAGTACTATGGGTTGGGCCCTACACGGGTGCGGGAGATAGACGCTGTCATCAGTGGGAAGACAGACAAGTCCTAGATGATTGTATGTACAGTACGTGCAAGAGCTGGGACAGAACAAGAACACGGTGCTCTGGGAACAGGAGAGCACCTGCCTGGCAGCCCTGACCGGGAGGATCAAGAGCTGTCAGGGAAGGCTTCCAGGAGGAGGTGATTCCTGTGAGAGCCTTGCGGGCCGAGTAGGAGTGAGCCAAGGGGACAGAAGGAGTACGGCCGAGCCAGGACACTGACATCTGAGAAGACGCCCCTTCGGGAAAACGGAGCAGCTCTGACAAAATGCAGCTACAAGGGTTTGTGGATGCCAGGTCATGCGGTTGGCTCCGTGCAGGAACTGACGCTTTGTTTGGAGGCGCTGATGGATGTGCCCCCTCCCGAGAGAGGACATTTAAGTGGAGAGCATGGAGTAAAGTATCCTGAAGTCGTGAAATCAACACCGGTGCGGAGCTTCCCAGATCCTCAATCGTGGTCAAGCCCCACGTGTGACTTAATCACCCCACGTTAACCTCTATACCTTTGTGGTCAACCAGTGATCACACCCATCCCCTCGGGTTACTTCGAGGACTAGATGGAATTGTTTAGGCACAAGTTGGCAGCAAAGTGTGTGTCACCGAATAAGCATTTTACTAAACATCAGTTCTCTGTGCCTCAGCACTGCGTCGCGAAAACACGAAAGCCACAGCGAGGCCCGTCTCCCCCTCCCTCCCCGCCTCTCCAGCAGGGTCAGCGGCCGCCTCACGCCGGGCCAGGACGCCAGGATGTGCACTCGGCTGACCAGCAGAGCCACCGCCGCCACCGCGCATGCTCCGCGGGCCGCCTGGACCCCCGTGGGGCGGCGGGCGGGGCGGGCCGCGCGAGGACGCATGCGCAGACCCGCGCCGCCGCTCGGTCCAGTGCGGCAGCTGGAAAACCGCAGCTGCGGCGGCGGAGGCGGCTACAGCGCGGGCGGCCGCAGGGGAAGCGCGGGGCAGGGCTGGCCGGGCGGGGCCCGAGCTCCGGGCTGACGGCGTCCGCAAGGCGGAGGGCGCGGGGCGGCAGCGCGGCGGCGGCGGCGGCGGGGAGCGGGCGCCAGGAGGGACGGCTGTCGGCGCCCGCGCCGCAGGGACTTTGACGTTCTCCGCGGCGGCTCCGGCTGCGCCGGGTGGGGGCCAATCGAGTTCCCCGGCCGCGTCTCCGGCGAGTCCCAGCGGCCCCGCGCTCCGGCAGGCGGGCGCCCCGAGGGCAGGGCCGCGAGCGGAGGGCGGCGCTGCGGGCGGCGCGATGGCGGGACGGCCCCCGCGACGTGACCGCTGAGGACGCCCCCGCCGCGCCCGGGCCCGGCCGCGCCGAGACAAAGGGGAGGCGCCCGCACGCGCGCTCGCGGGAGGCTCGCGGGACGGCCGGACGCGGCGCCGCCTCATCCCGGGCCGGGCGCGCGGGGCTGATGCTCTGAGCGGCCCGGATCCCGGCCCGGACCCAGACCCCGACCCCCACCCCCCAGCGCCTACCCCGCGGCCGGCAGCACCATGTGAAGGGCGGGCCGGCGCCCCGAGCGCGTGAAGATGGGGGATGCTGCGGACCCCCGGGACGGGAGGAGGACGTTCATTGTTCCAGCCATCAAGCCCTTCGACCACTATGACTTCTCCAGGGCCAAAATCGCCTGCAATCTGGCCTGGCTGGTGGCCAAGGCCTTCGGGACAGGTACGTGGTGCCCGGCCCCCATCCCTCCATCCCTCCGTCCCCGCAAGCTGCGCGCGTCCCCGTTTTGTTTCCCATCCTCTGGTCCCCTTCGCGCGTGTCTCCGCGCACAGGCTCGGGGACGCGATGGGAGAAGAAAGGAGGGGGGATAACGCAGGTTTGCTCTTCAATCAGGAGCCCTTGATTTGGGCAGGTGGGATGCAGCCAGATTTCTTTTATTGGATAGCAAAAGTGGGTGGATTTTTTTTTCCCCCTCCCAGTGACCAATTTTGTCATGTTTTTACATGGGGTGGTTTTAATTTGTGGTATTTTCCTCATTGTGCTGCATTCATTTCCCCCACAGTCATAGTTGTGATTACACCACCGAGAAATCTGAGTTGGTTTCGTTATTATTGGAAGGAGGTGGATGGCACACAGACTACATTGATTTTGACATTTGTAACCATGGCTGCGATTCAGGATCCGTGGACTGTACCGTGGCCTCTGTCGGAGCGCAGTATTAATTTTTGTCGTCATTTTTGAAGCCCGTGTCCTCCCGTACACGTTTCAGGCTCTATTAAACCAGCTATTTAATATTTAGCTTGCTGAGTGTCACGTCCTATTTTTACTTCGTGTTCAGACACATTCCTTTTCCCAAACATTTTGGCTTCATAAATTAAGAAAAACAACAACTCCCTACTGTGGGATTTTTTTTTTTTTTAATAGAAGAGTTTTTTGAGGGCATGTGCTGTTGACACAAATTGTATAGGACAGTAGGCGTCAGACACTCCCACCTTTACCCAGTCCTTGCAAAATGACAGGAAAAGGGCCTCCTGTTGTAATTCCTTAGCTGTTGCTTTAGGAGCCCATGTTGTGGAGCTCTGGAAGCATTACCTTCTCATGTGGAGATGCTCCTGGAAGGTAATTTAATCTGATAACTTTGAGTTATTTTGTAAGATTTCTGTAGCCTAGTTCATAAAGATTGGATGTGTAAAATATTTATTGAGAAGTTTCTTAGTATTTACAGACGTTTCTCCGGATGTTAAATACAGGGGGTTTTTTGTTTTGTTTTTTTTGAGGGGAAGAGGATGGCTTATTTCCAACTTTAGGACCGTGAAAATTTGTGGGTAAATGTTTTAATTCATTCTTACTGTTTAAACATACACAGCTGGATACATACATAGGTGACTATCAGGGCTGCATATTTAGTTAACTAGCAAATGAATCTCAGTGTTTAGAAAACTATTTGAATTAGTTTTGAGGGAAACTTCACGTTACAGTGATTTTGTGCTTATGACAGCTTCTGTTTTATTTGAATTATCATGCTTTGATATTGAAGTAGAAAGATGTTAAAGGTTTTATTTATTTATTTTTGGCTGCGTTGGGTCTTCGTTGCTGCGTGCGGGGTTTTCTCTAGTTGCGGCGAGCAGGGGCTACTCTTCGTTGCGGTGCGTGGGCTTCTCATTGCGGTGGCTTCTCTTTGTTGCGGAGCATGGGCTCTAGGTGCACGGGCTTCAGTAGTTGTGGCAAGTGGGCTCAGTAGTTGTGGCAAGTGGGCTCAGTAGTTGTGGCAAGTGGGCTCAGTAGTTGTGGTGTGTGGGCTTAGTTGCTCCGCAGCATGTGGGATCTTCCTGGACCAGGGCTCAAACCCGTGTCCCCTGCATTGGCAGGCGGATTCTTAACCACTGCGCCACCAGGGAAGTCCTGATGTTAAAGGTTTTAAAACTAGCATCAGGAGTAAATATAATAAAAAATTTATTTTGAAATAATTTAGATTTTAAAGATTTCTTTGGAACTAAATGTGTAGAGTAACACCTCGGAGGAAACACAAAGTGTTAGTATATTTTTGTTTTCTGGCACCACTGATATCGGTGGTGAAAATAATTGATGTATTTTGGTTTTAACTTAAGCAGCATACTGAAGCTAATATCCATTTAGAAGAGAAATGAAAGCTATTTAAGTTTTGGGTTTTTTTTTTTTAAAGATTTTGTTTTGATGTGGACCATTTTTTAAAGTCTTTATTGAATTTGTTACAATATTGCTTCTGTTTTATGTTTTTGGTTTTTTGGCTGGGAGGCATGTGGGATCTCAGCTCCCCGACCAGGGATCGAACCCGCACCCCCTGCATTGGAAGGCGAAGTCTTAACCAGTGGACTGCCAGGGAAGTCCCTATTTAAGTATTTAGAAAAGATGGAAAGAGTAAAATTGATATAGTGACCTCTGTGGAAAAGCAGTGTGTACAAAATGGAAGGCAGAGGGAATAGCAAAAATATTTTCTTTCCTTCTGAAACTGAGAGGAAACTTGTAGTATAGATGTCACAACGTTGCCCTGGATTCACAAGGGTTCCTAACCAGAAAACGGCCTACTCTCTGGATGCCTGTCAGGCAAGTTTACTAGATCCTGGACCACTTGAGAAACAAGTGTTGAACACACTTGGCGAAGAAGAGAAGAGGAAGAAACAGAGTGTCAGTGGAATGTGTGTTGTGCCTGGGCACTGCGCTAGATGCTTTGCATTATGTTGTATGTTCGGGACTTACAGCAGCTCTGTGATGTAGGTAGCGTACTCCCCATTTAAAAAAGAGAGGACGGCAGTGCAGAGAGAGGTTAAACAACCTCCCCACGGTCACAGTTTTAGTACGGGCAGACGTGAGCTTTGATTGGATTGTCTGCCTAAAGGGTATGGCGTTGGTGAGGGCAGGCATGCCTCTTGTATGCCCGATACCTCAAACACATTGCTTCGTTTATTCCCACAGCATCCCTCTAGAAAGATGTTGTCCTCATTTTGCAGGTGAGGGAAGAAGCTCAGATGAATTTGCTCAAGGTTAAACATCTGGCGAGCGGTGGATCCTGCGGGCCAGTGCAGGTCTTTCTGACTCTTAAGTCTGCGCTGTTTACCCTGCTCTGCAGAGTAAGCCTCTCATCTGCCAGTGTGCAGAATGGGCATACAGCACGCGTCAGAAATCTTATTGATTTATTTTCTTTAAAGGATGGGCAGATCTTAACACACTCTCAGATGGCTTAGATGAACGTTGTTGGTACTTGCAGTTGTCTTGGCAACAGTTAGAGTGGATGAAAGTCATATTCAAAATGGAATGAAAATCAAGCTCAGAAGACCTTAAGAGTCACTTAGTAACGAGAAATTATATTATTAAGAATGTTATCTTTGTGCATTTTGTTTATTCTTTAATCAACAGTATTTGAAAGTATAAATTTACATGGAGTGAGTTGAAAAAATGTCGTGTTTCATTTCTTTCGATGTAAATTTTGTGCATTTGCTGCAGACACTGTTATATGGCAGATGATAGTAGACAACATATTTCAGAGGTATTGCTGGTGGTGTTCAGCTAATCATTCAAAACATTAGCCCAAATTTAAGTTATGATTTACTAAAATCGCTTCTTTAATGATGCCATGTCCGGTCCTCAGTCACCAATTTAGTCTTTTTCTGTGAGAAAGTTTCTAACTTTTGACATATTAAAAAGAAGTCAATTTTAAACCCTATGTTGGAAAATTCATTTAAAATGATAGCTAGAAATCAATTTTGGGCACAGAACGAAGTTACTGAACTATAAAAAGTAAATTAAGCGCTAGCATTGTAGTACCTAGAAAGCAAATAGAGTATTTACTTAATTTGAAGTCTTCTATCAGAGCTTGGAATCATATTCTTTTTCTTTACACTAAAAATATTCCACATAGCTCAAATCTTCATAGTTTATTTTGTGGAAGAATGCAGGTACGGTTTTGATCAAATGAAGAATAAGTTTGTTTAGGTGAATTTTAATCTGTAAACCAAATAGATACTTTAAGCAAATTGCGGAAGAGGGGGAAGTTAAACTGTGCTGTGTCTACTGTGTTTGAACAGCTTAACCCATCTAGCAGTGATATTACTGAGTTTGCTCTAAGTGCTTTGGGGAAAATGGTGGGTGCAAACCCTTTTATGACCTTCTTCCTTACTAAATGCTTGCATTTGGAGGCAACTCTGTGAGGCTTGCAGGATCTCAGTTCCCCAGTCAGGGATTGAACCCAGGCCATGGCAGTGAGAGCACTGAGTCCTAACCCCTGGACTGCCAGGGAATTCCCAGCATTTGGAGTTCGTGACATGGAGCTTAAGGCCCAATTCCTAGTGTCACTTTATCATTTCAACTTTATCAACTATCATTCTCCCTTTCATACAGTGTAGTTTGATACAAACTACAAAACATATAGCAGAATATAAAATCATCTGCTGTTTTAAATACCCCTTATTTCATTTCTTTATATATCCCAACACGTTTTCTCAAAATCCCGTCTCACACCTGACTCTCATGCACGTGTGAAAGATGTGCTGTCAGCGGACAGCACTCTGGTTAAGAGAGACTGATTGCAGAGAGGCCTGTTTGGGAAGTTCTTGTAGGAGTCTGGGCAAGAGATGGTGAGAGCTTGAAGCAGCCGCGCGGAAATGCTGCTAATATTTATTGAGTACTTACTGTGTGTCGGTCACTCTCCATGTATCATCTCATTTTAATCCTCATGACGGCCTTGAGAGGTGGAAACTGTCCATCACTCCAGTGTTACTGATGAGGGAATGAGGCCCAGAGGGTTAGGGACTCACGCAAAGCCACCCAGCTTATGGTGCTGTGTTCTGAACCTGATTTCAGGCCTCCCACTTTACCATGTGCTGTTTGGGGAGAAGTCAAATTAATGGAAAAGAGGCAAAAGATAGAAAAAACATTGCAAAGGTATAATCCCTAGTGTTTCTAAATGACTGAATTCGGGGTGCATAGGGGGAGGATGAGGCCCCCTGAGGTGGCGAGGAGAATGAGGTTACTTGAGCTTTTGAGATCTGGTGACTGGGAAGGGTGAGTCCAGTGCCGTTGGCAGAGATGGCGAGCAGCAAGTTAAATGGCAAGTCGGCTTTGTTCTGGGGAACCTTAAGCTTGATGTGTTGGCCAGATACCTTATCTGAGAAATCTAGTAAGGTAGGTAGCTGTAAATGTGGGTAGGGAGTATGATTGACCAGGTGAGGCTACACAATAGCAATTTGGGAATCTTCTGCGTATAAAGTGTGATTGAAATCAGAAGGAGATGACACCATAGAGCGATAGAAAAGATTTGAGACAATCTAGGGTGGTGAACACTTAGAATAGTTTTGGGAGGAGGCTGAGGAAAAGAAGGTGGAATTAGAGCAGAGAGTTAGGAAGAGAATTAAGAAAGTGTAAAGATACTGAGGCCCTGGAAGGAGAAAGTTTCCAGGCGGGTGGTCTTATTAACAGTGTCAAAGGCTACAGGTATTTAAACCATGCCTGAGTGGCAAATACGGGTGGCAGGTGGAGCACGTGGTCTGTGCGCCGGCACAGAGCTCCGAACCCGAGTACCATTAGTGCAACAACATAGACCAGTAGGAGTGGAGGAGGTTTATGTGATGAGTAGTGGGAGATGCAGCTTGAAAGGTAAATTGGGATTGTTTGAAGGACCACGTTAGGGAATTTGGTATTTGTTTAGTAGATAAATAAATTATCCTAAGCACGTTGGATTTTTGAAAAAGCTACTATGATTTATTGAGCACATACTTTGTGTTAAGTACAGTTTTGAACATTTTATATGCCTTATTTTAATTCTGAGAACAACCCTATTAAGTAGATACTATTTTATTTCTTCGTCTGCCACTCTAAGGTAGGGTTTCCCACTGCAGAACTTCTGGCTGGCTCCTTCCTTGTTGAGGGGGCCGTCCTATGCATTGTAGGATTTCACCAGCATCCTGGCCTCTACCCACTAGGTGACAGTGGTATTCCCCACTCCTACCTCTTCCCCAGTTGTAACACCCAGCAATGTCTCCAGACATTGCCGGTGTCTCCTGGGGCCAATACGACGCCAGCTTAAGAATCACTGCTATGAAGACTGTGAGATACACCTTCAATTTAAAAAGGTTTTTTGGACATTGAAGTACAAATTTGTTACAACATGTCCTGATTTCACAGATATTCAAATGGAAAATAAGAATTTAGGAAATATGACAGTCTGCCCTTTTTATAAAAGAGGAAATGGGTTTAGAGGGGTTAAATAACTTGCCCTTGATCATCCAGCTTGTAGATGGTGGAACAAAAATTAGAGTCAAAACCTTTATGATACTAAAGTTTGTATTTTGACCTCTGTATTATACCTCTGTGCCTAGAGTTCATTACAGTTCTGTAGTATAATACTGGAAGTGAAGGCGCAAAGAAAGCGTGAAAACCGTTCAAAAGTAAGTCTTAAATTTTTTGTTTTTTGTGGAATTTAAAAGTATATTTAATTTTTCTTCAGCAAACCTGTTTGTATTTGATTAGTTAGTACAGAAATAGGAAACATATTTAGCATTGGTCTGTCATTTCAGGGTCGTCCCCACCCCCCA
Source organism: Orcinus orca (assembly GCF_937001465.1). Classification (NCBI taxonomy): domain Eukaryota; kingdom Metazoa; phylum Chordata; class Mammalia; order Artiodactyla; family Delphinidae; genus Orcinus; species Orcinus orca. Next base: position 31,033,276 of record NC_064559.1, read on the forward strand.
CCCCAGTGGATCTAGTTTTTTAGGTACTAGTTCATGGACCTTTTCTATTGGTAAATTACAAATAATGATCTTTAAATTAATATTACACATTTGTTAGTAGTCACAGCGTGGTGCTTCTGCTGAGATAATAATTGTATTCACTGATCACATTTAGCACTTCCTTCCTGTGCCTTGCAGGGTCTCTCCTTTTCTTTTTAAACACGGATTCTGCATCAACGTAACATTCTGGGTTAAAGGGCGACACCCCAACACTGTAGTGTCTTTCCAGCTCTCCTTCTACCACCTGCTCCCTTTTGGGGGGCCTTTTTCCTAAAGTCTTTGTCTCAGTTCCCCTGCTTGCCAAATAGTCATGATAATAAACATTTGTTTTGCCTTCTTTAGAAGAAAAAGTGTATACATTGAAACATGAATTGATCCATCTCACACTTAGGCTACTTTTGGATATTCTGTTTCCCATTGTGGAATGGGATTGTATTTCTTTAATAATTTCAAAGAATTCTTTTTATTCAAAATACTTTTTTCAGGAATGAAATTGGGTCATTTGTAGAGACGTGGATGGATCTAGAGACTGTCATACAGAGTGAAGTCAGTCAGAAAGCGAAAAACAAATATCGTATATTAACGCATATACGTGACATCTAGAAAAATGGTACAGATGAACCGGTTTGCAGGGCAGAAGTTGAGACACAGATGTGGAGAGCAAACGTATGGACACCAAGGGGGAAAAGCCGCAGTGGGGGCGGGGGTGGTGGTGGTGGGATCAATTGGGCGATTGGGATTGACATGTAGACACTGATGTGTATAAAACCGATGACTAATAAGAACCTGCTGTATACAAAAATAAATAAAATAAAATTCAAAAATTAAAAAAAAATAAACTTTTTCAACTATGAACTGGGAAAAATAAAACAGAGGCTGGGACTCCAGCACTAGAGAGAAAACCGAAGTCCCTCTGTAACCGTCACGGTCACACCCTGAGTGTTAGGCCTAGTCGTGTTTATGAAGCACCTGAAAATGGTTTTTTGAGATAAAGAAATAGAATTTCAGTTCACTGAAAAAGTGTTCGTCTCCTTACTCCATATTTAACAAATATAGGTTCCTGGGAACATGTGTGTATGATCTTGAAAAGTTATTTTGAATCTACCCCCGCTCCCACTCCCAGCCCTCTCCTTCAAACCATTTTGTCTCTAAATGGGAGTTACAAGGAAATTTTAAGTACTTTACGCTCTTGGAATAAAAAATATTTGAAATGTTTGAAATACTTTAAAAGACATTTGTCCTCAGCAAAGGAACGTTTCAAAGTAGATGGTTTCATTTTTGTCTGCTGGCATTTTACTGCTACTTTCAAGATTCTCTTTCAACTGTCTTCTTGTTTTCCATTCTTTTTGTTTTATGACATTCATATGACGAGGGTGCTGGCTTGTAAATTTTTCTCTAATTTACGCGTTTTGTAGAATTTTGTATTGTAACAGATTTTGAAACAGCAGAAATAACCTTTCTTCTTTTTTAGCTACCTCCATTTTTTTTTTAACACAGACTTTAGAGGTCTTGATTATAAGTTCTTGAAATTTTACTTTTGACACTTAATAGTTTTTGAAGAGGTGAGACAGGCACCGATTCAAAAGTCCAGAGGTGTAAAGGGCTAGGTCTAGTGGAAAATCTCCTTCCCTCCTGGACCCTGAGCCACTCAGTTTGTGTTTTAAACTTGGTAATGTCGTTGGAAGACTGTTTCTCAAAAGATCTCTGGGAGTGCACTTACAAATGGTTGAAATGGTGATTTTAATGTTACGTGTATTTGTCCACAACAAGGAAAAAGATCTCTTGGATACAGAGCAGGAAATGCATTGGAGGGAGACGGAGGGTTGTGAAGGGGGAACAGTTAGTAAGTTGTTACCGTCCAGGTGAGAGGTGGCAGCGGCTTGAAGGTGGATGGATACGGAAGGAAGTGGATGCGCGTCAAAGGTAAGACCTGGTGGTTGGTTGGACACGGCGAAGGAAAGATGATATTGTGGGGCGTGTGAAGACTGATTTTCCTTACGGGGGAACAGAACAGTGGGAGAGGGCCAGGTTGTGTGTGCGAAGGAAAGAGGGCGGGACAGAGCAGCGCCGAGACGGTGGGGTGCGCGTTGGGCCCTTGAAGTGTCCCGCTCAGGTGGGGCTCAGAAGATCTCGGGGATGAGAGGCGAGGTGGTGATGGAGACACACAGGGTGGGTAGGTGCCAGTCACCCCGTGGGAGAGTGTGGGGAGGCCCCCAAGACAGGAGAGCCGCAGAGAGTGACCAGAGGGGAAGCGAGGAAGCGGGACAGGAGGCCCAGCCTGGGGGGTGAAGGCGCGGCCGGAGGCACCTCGGGATTTCGCAGCTCGGCAGAAGGTGTGGAGCGGAAGCGGGGGAGCGAAGCGGGCGGGGCGGCCGGGGCGTGTTCGCTGCGGCATGGAAAGCGCACCTGGGTCGGCGGACGGCAGCGGTGTGAGGGGGGGGAAGCCCTCCTCCCGCGCCCCGCCCTCTCTCACGTCCTTTCCCACGGCACCCAGGGCTCCTCAGAGAAACTTCTCTGCCCTTCTCCCGCCTCCTCCTTCCTCTTCAAGCAGACAAAGCCATGTGACGATGGCACGTCCCAAACAGCTACGATGACAGCGAGCTCCCTGTACCCCGCGTCTGACCTCCGCGGCCGCGGCTCACCCCCGACCCAGCCACCGGCTATTTAAAGCAAGTCCCCGACATCGTGTCATTGCATCTGTAAACATACTAGTGTCTCCGGCAACCAGGGGCTCCCTTTTTATTTTTTTTAATTTATTTATTGTTTAAGATTTTTTGATGTGGACCATTTTTAAGGTCTTTATTGAGTTTGTTACGGTGTTGCTTCAGTTTGATGTTTTGGTTTTTGTTTTGGCCCGGAGGCATGTGGGATCCTAGCTCCCCAGCCAGGAATCGAACCGCACCCCGTGCCTCGGAAGGTGAAGTCTTAACCACTGGACCGCCGGGGAAGTCCCCAGGCGCTCCCTTTTTAAACTTTGCCGTGGTGCTGCCAGCATCACACCGCTCCACGTCACCAGTCATCTTTCTGTTTTCACTTTTCTGTTTTACAGTTCATTTGTTCCAGTCAGTATCTAAATAGGGGCCAGCCTTTGCAATTTGGTATGTCTAAGTTTTTTAAATATATCGGCTCCCCCTCCATCTAATTTTGTTTTCCTTACAGTTTACTTACTGGAGAAACCATAGTATTTGTCCTGTCGTTTCCCACGGCCTGGATCGCCATGAGATTGTTTAACAGGTTTCTTTTTGTCTCCTGTATTTCTTATACATTGACAGCTAAATATAGAGAATTGTACAGATTCAAGTTTGATTTTTTTTTTTTTTTTTGCATACTCCATAGGTTTGTGTACTTCCACCAGGAGGCACTTAATGTCTCGTTATTTCTCTTTGTGTCACGGCTTCTTTGTTTGTTAGTGGGAATTCTCTTCCCTGTATTAAATGTCTGCGTGCCCTGGGGGAGAAGTTTCCACAGCGAACTGCCGGGCAGCCACCCTGGAGGTCACAGAGCAGGAATATTCACAGACAAACTCAGAGAGCTTCAATCACAGGGATTGTTCAATCGGTTTACAGTGAGAAGTGAGGGCAAAGAAAGGTGGGGTGAATTAACACACCCTCCCCGAATCCTGCAGCACACCACACCTCGTTCTTTGTGCTCCATCAGCCTTGCCCACAGATGGTACGGTTGCAACAACCAGCGCTGAGGTTTGAACAAGGAGGCCCACAGTGACACAAGGCCGCACACTTGCTCCATCAGAGACGCAGAGGACATGCATGCCTGCCGCAGCTGTGGCTTGTCGGGAAGCCTGATGAATAGGCTTGGGTCCTGTGCGCCTTGGGCAGAGCACACGCAGGCCAGAATGTGTGTCACTGATGGGTGGCCCAGTTAAGCACTCATGAATTTTAAGTGTTCATGTATATTTAGTGTTCATTGCCTATTGTTTGTTTAGCCTCATGTATATTTAATATATCATGAATATTTATTGCCTGGTGTATCTTGTGTATCATGAATAGTTAGCACGTTGGGACCTCATGAATATTAGGTATCTTCTGGTTTTTCCATTCCTTACTATGTTTAACATACATATGCTGCTAACCACTTAACCTCTATTTGGTAAATTCTTTGAGTTCTGTCCGTGATTAACAACTTTTTGCTTACTAGTACTTATCTATACTTCAAATATCTTAAAAGGTTTCACATATATTTTACAAACTTAAGCATCTTTTATAACAGAATTGGATAGCCTCGGAAGTAAAAGTGCATTTTCTGAGGTACAGGAAAGGCAGGATAACTGTTCTGTTCTTTCCCTTTATTGGACCAAACTGAATGGATCACTGGCCCCCGAGAATCTGGAAGGGAGGAAAGAACAGGGAGGAAGAGCATGTGAACAGTGGTGACGAGAATGTGCAAAGGCTTTGCGGGGGGAGGGAGCGTGCGTGGTTCCAGGAACTGAATGGGCCGCCAGGGGCAGGGCCATGTCCTTCCTGTAGGTCAGAGGAAGGCTTTGAGTCCTTAAAGAAGCAGAGGTCATCGAAAACCCTGAGGTCTGACAGGGTGTGTGACCTGCTCAAGTTTGCCCACGGGAAGTAAGCAGATTCTAGCTACAGTAGAGAATGGTTTGGAGTGGGGACAGGTGTGAGCATTGCAAAGACAAGTTGAGGAGTAATGCAGTAGTGCAGATGCAAAGTTCCGAGAGCCAGGACCAGGAGGTGGGAGTTGAGATTGCGAGAAGGGGAGGGTTGGGCTGGGTTTGGTGATGGATTTGGTCTGGGGCTTGAGGGACGACGCCTAGATGCCGCTGTACTTCTGTGACGCAGGGAACACCGGGAATGATTACGCTTGGGGAGAAGATTGATTTGGGGCACTTTGAGGTTTCATGACTCTCTTCAGCGTAATTTCAAATGCATAAGAATAGTACAAGGAATTCCTGCATACCCTTTCCCCAGGGTTACCAGTTGTTAACCTTTTGTCCCATTTTCTCCCTTCCCCTTCCCCCACACAAATCCGTGTGTGTCTGTATACACACACACACACACACACACACACACACACACACACGTAATGTTTTCTGAGCTGTCTGGGAAAGAATTAGAGACATTGTACCCTCTACCCCTAAATACTTCAGGCTGTCTCCTGATGAGAGATGAACGATAAGCCTCAGGTAATCTCAGTAAAATTATAAGAATAAGGAAATTTAACTTGGACCCCGTATTATCTAATGCACATCCCCTATTCAGATTTGCCATCGTCTTTATGTCCTGTGTTGCTGCTTTTTTCCCCCATTCCGAGATGCAGTCCAGGATCGGGCATCACATTTAGTAGACTTGTCTCCGTCGGCTCCTTAACCTGGAACGGCGTCTCAGTCTGTCTCTGTCTTCCATGATACGGACATGGTGAAGCCTCAGCGCCCCAGCTGCCTGCTGAGCTGGGTGGCAGCCCGGTGCCCCTGGCACAAGCAGGCAGTTCCCTGCAGGCTCCACCTGGGCCACCTCCTGCCTCGTGGTCCTCTGCCCTCTCTGGAACGCTGGGCCCTCATTCCGCCCCTGGGCTCCATGACTGGGACGACGATGAGATTCTGGTGTGGCTGCGGGCAGTGTCCCAACAAGAAAACCTAGACAGTCTGAAGGAACAGTACACAGACCCCTGCCCCAGACAAGAAGTGATGGAGACCCAGTAACCGGAGACGTTTCCCGACCCCCGCCCCGCTCCTGTCCCCTAGTGCCACCCCGTCTTCTTTGGCTTTCTTCCTTCTTGTCCTTTGACCACCTACTCTCTACTCTCCCTCCTTCCCTCCCTGCTCGCCTCCAGCTGACCCGCCCTCGCACCCCCTCATCCCTGCCACCTCCATCACCTGTCTCTCCAGCAGCAGGTGTGCTTCGTTGCCCCTGCCTGGCCGCATCCCTGCGTCCCTCAGGAGGCTTGGGCAGGGATGCCCGGGAGGCACCAGAGATGAACCGCTGGGCAGCCAGGCAGCCGCAGAGGAGAAGTATCTAGACAGAGCGCAGTCTCCTTACCCTCTGTTGCTCCCAGGATCAGACCGCTTGACATCCTCCCTCATGCACCGAGATGCTGGGGAGGGGGGGTCAGGAAGTAGGAAATCCAGGTTCTCAGTACCCCCGAAATGTCCGAGCCTGCAGTGTTGATTTGCTCCCTTTATTAAAATGTATTTTTATCTTATGAAAACAGTAGGCCAGTTATTTTATAGAACATCCCTCATTTGGATCTAACGTGTCTTCTTGATGGATTCAAGTTATACAAACCTGGCGGGACGACCACAGAAGAGGTGCTGTGTTTTCAGTGTGGGTTGTGTCGTGGCACGCGATGTACGTTCAGTTGGTGGTGCAGACTTTGATCACTCGCTTCAGGTGGTATCTGCCACTTCTCTCCGCTATAAAGTTATTATTTTCCATCTTTAATTAAGAAGCAATTTGTGGGGAGATAATTTGAAATACCCTGTTCATCAAACCCACCAATTTAGCATCCAAAATGATTCTTGCTTGAATCAGTTGTTATCCCATTTATTTTATCCCATTTTTAGTTGGTATTCCACTACAAAGAAGAGTTTTCCCTTCTTTTTCTTTCACATACTTATTCATTTATTTGTTTCCATCAGGGTGGACATTCTTGTTTTATTCCGTGGGTTCTAAGCTTTTATTGTCATTATTTATTTTGATGTTCAGATTGTCTCAGGTTTGGTCAGTGGGATCTCCTTCTGAATCCTGTGAACTTTTGACATGGTCCCATCATTTGTTAGCTTTTGCACACGCGCACACACACACACGTTCTTAGCTGATCTTGCAGTTTTCCTGCTCCAGCCCGGGCGGAAACAGCCATTTCTGGAGGAGTCCTGGTTCGTTTTAATGGGAGGTGTATTAGAAACGGAGATATAGGTGCGAGGCTTATTGCCGCTGGGATTTAGCAGACAGAGCTAGGAAACACGCACGTGCAGATGTGACTCTCTCTGTCACAGATACATGCCAACCACCATGTGTCCACACTGACACTTCCCATCTCAGTCCAGCCCCACAGAGCTTGCTCGGACCCCCCCCCCCCCCCCGCCCTTTCCATGTTTCTGAGAAACCAGGCTGTGGTTTGGGGTTTGTGAAGGGTTGTGAGGACCTGGAGCTCAGGAGAGGTCCCTGCGTCTCAAAGTATCCCGCTCTCCTCGAGGCTGCATTGTAGTGGGAGGGGGTAGAAATAGGCTAACCTAAATATTATGGGATAGTAGTCATTGAAACAGGATGACTGCGTGGGGTCAGGGAAGGTGTATCTGGGAGATGACCACTGACTGAGCTCCCGATGGGAAGGGCCGACCGCGGGAGGAGGGTGAGGGGCCAGGGAGTAGCTGGTGCCCAGGCCCCGAGGGACAGACGTGGCACCCTGTAGCGTCTGCGGTGTGGTGGGCCCAGAGGTGGAGGAACTTGAAGTCAGGAGCGACCATGGCTGCACACCTGTGCAGGCTGGGGAGCCCGAACTCAGGACAGGCAGTTCCTGCACTCACGGTCCCGGGTCAGGGAAGACACAGCTCTTAAATCCAAAGCCCGTTTTCCCCACTCTGTCATGCTGCCTCCTGCTGGTAGTGAATGTAGGTTAACTGGAAAAGGTTTGGTTTTGAGAGGGATACTATTGCAGAAGTAAAGAGTGGCCTAGGGGAAAACTGTCAGGTTTTTCAAAGCAGGTACATGGAGTAAATTAGGATTACTAGTACAGAATCTGGGAGTTGAGGGGAAATTTGAAATCTGGGAGTCCCTTTAGGACAAGACTGATGACTAAAATTAAAAAAAAATAATAACATTTTCATTCATCAAATATTTATTTCATGCTCGCCATGATCAGGCACTAATATGCTACGGTTTGTATTATGGGGAATAATTATGGTCCTTGCCCTCTGGTCATGTAGGAGGTACTCTTTTTTTTTTAAATTAATCTTTATTGGAGTATAGTTGCTTTACAACGTTGTGTTAGTTTCTACTCTACAGCAAAGTGAATCAGCTATAGTATATATATACCCCTCTTTTTTTTTTTTATATTAGTGTTTATTTTTGTTGACAGTTTTGCTTTATTTATTTATTTATTTATGGCTGGGTTGGGTCTTCGATTCTGTGCGAGGGCTTTCTGTAGTTGTGGCAAGCGGGGGCCACTCTTCATCGCGGTGCGCGGGCCTCTCACTGTCGCGGCCTCTCTTGTTGCGGAGCACAGGCTCCAGACGCGCAGGCTCAGTAATTGTGGCTCACGGGCCTAGTTGCTCCGCGGCATGTGGGATCCTCCCAGACCAGGGCTCGAACCCGTATCCCCTGCATTGGCAGGCAGATGCTCAACCACTGCGCCACCAGGGAAGCCCTCCCCTCTTTTTTGGATTTCTGTGAGGTACTCATTTTAATACATCCTTGTCAACTGTGGGTTTAAAAATTACTTGCCATTTTGATAGGCAAAGTCTCATTGTAACTTTCTTTGATTACCGGTACTATGATTTTTTAAGAAAATGTTAACTGACCATTTTTGTGTCTTTTGGTTAATTTAGAGTTCCAGGTGTAGGGCTTATTTTTACTTGGAGTTTTTGAAACTCACAAATTCTGTCTTAGTAATTGCCTTAGACATAATTTTTAGATTTGGAAAATAAGGCAGTGTTCCCATGGTTGAATGCTGATATTTCTGAATTGCATTCCCCTTACACCCTGACCATTTACTGTTTTAAGGAAATCTGTGTCATTTGCTGGTGCATGGATGCAACTAGTACTAACTCAGCTTTATAGAAAAGTGCCTTGGGCAAGACTGTTTCTGTGCCCTCTGCCTGTGCCCAAGCATTTCAGGTGATTGTTAATTTCAAAGCTTAGCTCCAGTCAGGATTTATAATAACATGAGTAAGGTAGGTTCTTGCTTAAGTCCTGGTGCACAAGAAAAACTTGTCTCTTATCCTTTGCAATTCTGGGAGTTTCCTTTTCTTGAAGTATTAATTTCTTACCTTCTTGTACTCTGGAGGTGAGGGGCAGGGTGAAACCTCTTATCTTTGATTTTGCCTGTTTATTTTCTAATATGTGGTTTCAGGTCATTTGTTTTAAAAATGTGATACAAGTCCAAACTGTTTTCTAAAAAATGATAGTCTTGTACTGTTGGCAAAATGATAGACATTTTCGAAGTCTTCTTTTAAGCATATTTAGTTCTTGAAGACTTGTTCTTAAAAGTGACCTACTTTATAATACTCAATATGCAGTTTTGCATTCTTTTGGGGTGGAATAATCTGTTTTTGTCATATTCTTGAAACATTCTTTGACTTGCTGGATTCCTTCCCTTTTCCTTGCATTGAGATCTTTTTGAAACTTACATTTTCTTCACTTAGATTTGTGGGTTCGTCATAATAAAATGAAAATAGCCCCTAAGCTGTATGTTTTCCACCTTCCAGCCTGTTGATCTTGGCAAACCATTGTTATTTTTGAATCTGTTTAGCTACAAGGTTTAGAGCTAAGACTCTGCACTTATCAGCTATGTGTCCTTGGGCAAGGTAACCTTTCTTGAGTTCCTTATCTGTAAAATAGGGACAAGAGGGTTGTTAGTATTGAACGACAGAATGCATGTTTGTGACAGTGCCCGCACATAAAGGCCCTTTTTAAGTATTATACATTCCTGATATTTTTCTGTGTATTGTCTGATTTGACAGTTCCACCAAGTTGTAATAAAGATCGTGTGTGAGAATGGATGTAAAAGCTGTAAATAAATGTAAGCGGATGTATAGGTGCGGTGAAGTTTGCAACCCTGATGATGAGCAGTCACTTTTCTTTGCACAGCAGATGTTTAGGTACCAAGTCACCGCATTAGTCACTTTTTATTGTTATAGGGGAAAAAAATCTATTATGTATACATTTTATAATAATTGTCTTCAAATCCAATAATTTCCCTTTAAATTTGCTCTACGAGTAGCTTCCATTTAGCTCCTGTGATACGAGAGAATTTAAGTGAGTGCCAGCACCGTGTTCTGTAGATTACAGCGGAGCTCATGTGTCACGCTGAGGCAGCTGCTAAGTTTAAGGCTGGCTCACTACTGGTTAATGCAGCTATGAAGGAAGGAAAGTGTTTTCAATTATTAAATGAGGATGATATTTTTAGATGTCTCCAAAATCCCAAATTGGTACATCTACTCTTGACCTCTTTCCAGAGTCCTGTATTCCCAGCTGCTTTTTGGCTATATCCACTTGGGTATTTTTGCTATTGTTTCAAACTCAGCATATGTAAAACTAAGTTTATGATCTTGCTTCTGGAGTTGATGCTTCCTCTGATTTTCTTTTCTCTTTTTTTTTTTAATTTTTTTCATTTTAAATTTATTTATTTATTTTTGGCTGCGTTGGGTCTTCGTTGCTGCGCGCGGGCTTTCTCTAGTTGCCGCGAGCGGGGGCTACTCTTCGTTGCGGTGCGCGGGCTTCTCACTGCGGTGACTCTTGTTGTGGAGCACGGGCTCTAGGTGTGCGGGCTTCAGTAGTTGTGGCACAGAGGCTCAGTAGTTGTGGTGCACGGGTGTATTTGCTCCGCGGCATGTGGGATCTTCGCAGACCGGGGCTCGAACCCGTGTTCCCTGCATTGGCAGGCAGATTCTTATCCACTGCGCCACCAGGGAAGCCCCTTGATCATTTATTGCTTACTGTTGTCTCCAGTTTCTGAATTGCTGAACTTTACCTGTCTGTCTCGATTATTTGTAGACTACTGGCTCCTTGAGGGTAAGGATTATTTCTAAATCCTTGAATTCCCCAGAACCATACTCATATAGAAAGTGAACGTGCAATCATTATGATACTATTATTTGATGAAAATGTTTTTCTAAATGATAGGACCTGTCAAGAACTTGAAGGTAAAATTGCTACGGAGTATATTAATACTCGCGAGTACACCTTTTGGAAGGCTGACGTGGCTGAGCGCTGTGGCGTCGTCGGGCTCACGCTGAAGCTGCCTGTTCAGGAGGCTCCTCAAAGCCGCAATGGGCGGCGGGTGGCCCCGAGCCCTCATGCTCCGGAGGAGGCAGGCGGGGGCCTGGCTGGTGTCGGGCCAGAGCTGCCAGGTTCTGTGACTGTGGCTCTACGCCAGCTTCCTGCTCAGATGCCCGCCTTTCCTCGCGGGGGACGACGCCCGTCCTTGCCTGGCGTTCTTCCCGGGCGATGGCCTGGCCGCCAGAGAGAAGCTCAGAGACCGTCCCCATCGCCCAGCTGCCCTGTATGTCTCCCTCGAAGGGAGCAGCTGGGTGCCCAGGAAGGCTTTTTGGGGTTGGGGTGGGGTCGGTGGGAAGGCGGAGGAAACAGGGCTTGCTGGCGTTCGGGACCTGTAAGGGTGGTTCTCCGAGAACCGCAGCTGTAGCTGCCCCTCAGCAGCCTCCGCGGGCCAGCAGGAAGGAGAGGCCAGAGGCGGCGGGAGGCGGAGGGACGGCGCGCAGTGGGCGCGTCCTGCTTGGCAGCCGGCGAGCCGGGCAGCTTTGGGCAAAGGATTTTCTACTCCCAGGCGTCGAGGCCTAGCGGTGCCCGGAAGCAGCTGTTATCGTGAGCGCTTGAATGTGAGCGGATCCGCTGGAATGGGCTCTTCGGAGCCTTGTAGCTCGCTCTCTGTGTTCCAGCGTGCACGTGGGAATACTTTCCGCAGACTGCCCGGACTCAGAAGACGTCTCTCCCTGATGGCTTGGTAGAGTTGCTTTTTAGAATATTCTCGGAACCGTATCTTCCGTAAAGGAAAATTCTCTCTCTTGCTCGTTCCAGATTACCTGCCAAGGTCGACTAAATCATCTTTTCAGCTAAAGGGTTATTGTTATTTTTAGAAGGAATCTTAACTTTTAAGACATGAATGATTATTAGATAAACTGTGTTTCTTTTATAAAAACCTTGTAAGAAATTGTTTCCCCTTAATCTTTGTAGAAAATGTGCCAGAGGAGCTTCGAGAGCCATTTTACACAGATCAGTACGACCAGGAACACATCAAGCCGCCTGTTGTGAATCTGCTTCTCTCGGCTGAACTGTACTGTCGCGCTGGTAGCCTCATTCTCAAGAGCGACGCTGCCAAACCCCTTTTGGGCCATGACGCTGTCATCCAGGCTTTAGCACAGAAGGGTCTGTATGTCACTGACCAAGAAAAGTTGGTAACAGAACGAGATCTCCACAAGAAGCCCATACAGATGGTGAGTCTATACACCCAAGATTATTTTGCTTCAAGTGTGTACGTTTGTGACTTGTATTATAATGCAGAGGGACATAGGTTTTACAATTGCATTGGCATGTCTGCCTAGAGTTTAAAAAATACCTTTTTTCTCACAAGCCTCATTTTCAGATTAAGGAAGATTTTTTAAAATTGAAGTATAGTTGATTTACAGTGTTGTGTTTCAGGTGTATAGCAAAGTGAACAAATTAAGGAAGATTTTAATAAACTGTTTTGGAATGTTTGGTGCTATTATAATGCCTGGGAGAAACAATTACATAATTTCCAACTAAAGTAAAGTGATTTCTGTTTTGGTTTAAAAACTTTTTTCCATCATAGAGACTCGAAGAGATGTAAAGTGCATCCTTTTATTCTCATTAGGAAAGAGATGGGATTTGTAAGTGTTCATTTACATGCTTGAATGACCTCTTGGTAAATGTCTGTATATCAGATACTTTAGTTTATTTAACAACGTGAATGCGTTCTTGTGGAAAACACACAATGAAGCGCTCTGCGCTGGCTGGGGACTAGCAGGCAGGCCTCTCTCATGATAGTCTGTGGAGACACACAGACGCTCAGGTGTATCGTATGCCGCTTCAATCTGCGGTACCGCTGTAGCTCAGGTTGACAAACCGCTGGGCATCGTCAAGAATGGCATTAGAACAGCGGCTTCTCACGTTTAATTAAATCATGCTCTTGTATGAGACATTCCTTACTTCGGAGGAAGGAGAGAAACATACGAGAAGAAGATATGAAGTTTTGAAATTGAAGAATTTCGAAGAATGAACGAAAATTAGTTTCCCGAATATAGTGCTGAAAGAGATGATTGACCCGCTTTTGCTTTCTGCCTATTTTCCTTCTTAAAAAAAAACAGTTACTTTCAAGAAATGGAGAATAATGTCTCAAGAAAAACTTAATGAATTTAGTAATAGATTTATAATAGAATTATTAAGGAAAACTAAGAGTGTTTATTATCAGATGTGAGATTTTCACCTCTCACTGACGGCTTCAGGTCCACCTTGCGGGTTCCCCCTATCGTTGTGCACCTGTCTCTGTGCTCAGGTGTCCCCACAGGCGCTCACCGCCACCTCTCTGCAGTCACTGCGCTAGTGGGATGCTCCTGCTCTGATTATTTTTGCTTCCATCGTTCAGGCCAAATGGATGGTTATAAAGCACGTCCGCAACGTTGAGTCTGTGTCTGTGTTTGCTCAGTACCCGTTCTTTCAGGTACCAAAGATACACGTCACATGACCTCGTCCTTCTAGCCTTAGAGGAGGTTATCCATTTTAGATCTTCTTTAATAAGAGTGAAACAAACCTGCCACATTTTCTTCATTATTTTTCCTAGTGCAGCTTGTGTGTGTGAAGATACAGTCTGGTAGACGACTAATCGCATTCCTGTCAGGTTTCTTTCACTCTGTATCGATCCTGCTATTAAATCTGACTCCAGTAGCTGAGATTTGAGGAACGTGATGTAAATGATACGGCCTCTGGTCCTCTGGGTCTGGCTTCTGTCTGTGGGCATCAGGCACTCATGCTTGACTACATCACCTTCACCCTTGCGGTGTCACACCTACTGATCTGTGTTTTAATTGTATACTTTCAGTTTTTCTTACAGTTTGATTTAAAGTTTTCCAGTTGCTGTGAAATTTTGGCTGATGATGCCGTACTCTAACTACTTTTCTAAGACCCATGTGAGAAAATTTCTCAGAGTACTAGTAAAAGCTTTGTTTCCTGAGAAACTGTTTGGTCTGGTTTTACAGTAGTAAGAATCAGTTTCCTGCCTTGTCCTGCTTTTTGAGAAGTATAATGAAAACTGGTATGTTTACCTGTACTGAATATATTGACCCCCACCACACTTCCCACCTCTAAATTATCTTGGTGTGTTTGAGATCTTTTATTTCTGTATGCTGCCTCACAGCCTTTTGGGGGAAAGAAATGTGTGGTGGTAGCAGAAATATCATTCTAAGGCAAGTTTGACTAACCAGATTTTATTAACTTGGGGTGGGTGGGGATTGAAAGCAATGCATTTTTTAAAAAATGACAACACCCATTGCAGAGCACATGCTTTCTATCACAGTGCTTTTAAAGACAGATTTTGAGAGTATAGCCTTTAAAATGTTTTCTTCTGTATTTATATCCATGGGCAAGTGTTTTCAGGCATTACGTTTCAAAGCCAGTTAATAGTTATGACGTATTAAAGTTTATTCATAACTATTAACTGAATTATCTGTCAGAGCGCTAGAAGGGGTTGTAGAGTCGTGGTCTGCCTGATGGCTGTCACACATATGTGAGTAAAGGACAGATTGTGAACCAGGCACAGTTGCAGGGCTGGAAGCACAGGCTCTGAGAGCTGACGCTACCACGTGAGTCAGCGTTAAACGTACGGCGAGCTGTGTGCATTAAAACCACAGGGGAGCGCCTTCCACCAGAAGTGTGTTCTGACCCAGATCGGGTTAGCTGTCAGGTTATCTGTCAGCACAAATACTGGTGTGTAGGATGGCTTGAGAGTCGAGGGACTTGTGCAGCAAATGGAGCCAGATGTTAAGAATGATAGCTTTCGAACTTTCCTGCACAGCGAAATGAAGTTGCGTGTGGACTGTGTTCGATATCATCACGTTGGGCTGGGGGATTTGATCCATGTCATAAAATCTTAAATTCATAGAACTTTAGAGCCATAAAGAGCATTAGAGATCAGAAACCAGTGTGTAGTAGAAGACTTCCCAAACAGGAGGAGCCTGGGGAACACGAGTCTGTGGGAACTTTGAACACAGACCCCCTGGCCCCCAAGGCAGAGCTGCTAGCATAGAGCCTTTGGAAGAGGGGTCAGTACATGTATTTCCAAACAAGTGTTCAAGGTGATTTGTATGATAAGAATGGGATCTGGGAAATCTGATCTAATCCAGAGTCATTTCAAATATGTAAAATTTAGCATTTAGAGAGGTTGAGTGACTTGCCTAGGGCAGCACTGTTATTTAGTAGCAGAAGTAGAATTAGAATCTGAATGAGCTAAAACTGTGGCTTTCTAATTTAGACTGCTGTAATTGGAAGCGAATTTGAGTACTTTAATATTTGGGCTCATGCTGTCTAAACCGTAGACTGCTTATGAATCAAACTCTTGGTTGTAAATCAGCTTTCCAGCCATGTTTGTATATGTAGGAAATAAGAGTTGATATTTATAAAACTCCACAAAGTGAATGTATATAGTATGTGTGATATGAAACAAGGAGATTGATTTTCATATTTGATTTATAAAATTCCATTTATTATTTAATCAGATCTTGTTTTGGAACAATCATCCTCATATAACAAAAATTTTATTTTGAAGTGCTTTCTTTTAATGAGTAGCAAAAAGATTTAATACTCTGCTTAATTAATGGAAATTAAAGTGGGCTGATAAATCATTTGATAAGTAAGGCATAAAATGTTCTCTCAGTGAACTGTCAGGATTGTTATAAGGGATGTTTTTGGATATTCAGAAAACGTAAGCTAAAAAGTTAGTACGTATCCCTGCTCCTGTCCATTACACTGCTTTGTAGTAGTGGCAGGCCAGTGAAGCTGTGTTTAGAACACAGAAAGATGACTGAAATATTTGTTTACCCTCAAGAAGGACATTCCTGTAGGTGAAGAAAGAAGTGTTCCTTTATTTTGTTACGTTTTGTGGTCTGTGCATTCACCTGACCGCTGACACCTCCACTTGAATGACGTGGAACTTAGAATCCAGTGAGGAAGAAGATTGGAAAAAATGCTAATTAGCATGAAACAAGTGCGCTAAGTATGAGTTTAAGCAATAGGCGTTGGGAACGTACAGACGGGCGTGATGATTTCTGCCGGGGAGGATGAGGAAAGGCTTCAGAGGATGAATGATTAATGGGCTTCCAGAGGTTGGCAAAAGGGGTGGGTGACAGAGGTGACTGCCCTGAAGGAATTCTTGACCCAAGTTGGAACTGAAAGCATATATGTCACTACTTACAGTGTTGCCTGTGTGGAGGCATAAATGTGAGATGAGGCTGAAAGATAGGGTGGGCTTCCTAGATGGTGAGGAGGCTCTGAGCCGAAGTTGAGGGTCTGTAGCTCTTTTTGTGGTTACAGGATCATGGGGTAAGTTTTCATACTGTTTTTCTGGGGTTTTTGTCGGTGGTGGTGGTGGTAGTGGTGGTTTGTTGACTTTTTTTTTCCAGCCTGCGTCAAGCAAGCAAAACATGGCAAAACACTGGGAAGCACTTTGTGTGCTGATTTGCTTATATCCATCTGTATACGTGTTCCCGTACCATCCCACCTGGAAGCCCTGTTGGTTTAGCTTACTCTGTGCCCGGCAGCGTGCCTCCACGTTTCATCCCCCGTCTCACATAATTTAAATCTTACAACAGTCCTTAGAGGAGAGTGTATGGTCCCCGCTGTACGGATGAGGAAGCTGAGGCTTTGAGAACGCGGCCTCGGCCTCGGAGCCAGCGCAGGGAGGGGCAGAGGCGGGATCCAGGCCAGCTCTGCTGCGGCTGGCTGTAGTTTCGCCTGGGTATGGGAAGTCCTGGGAGGTGGGCCGACGGGAGCGGGTGGGAGGAGAGAGGGGCTGTAGGCAGGAGGGAGCAGGGCCGTGTGCCTCTGGAAGCCTGCGCAGCCCTCTGCCCCGGCTTCTGCTCCTGTAGCCTTGTGTGAAGGGCTGCGGACGGTGGGCGGGTGAAGCAGTTGTGATCAGGTCTTCCTGGGGGGTGGTTTAAGACTGTGCGTGGTGATCCCCCGGTTACCACCGATTCTGCTGGGCACATGGAAAGTGCGGAACGGACGAGCCGAGCTGGGGGAGCGTCGTGCAGTCCTCCTTCCTCCTGTTTTCCTTCCCTGCCTCCCTGCCAACTGCCGGCACACTGGGCCGGTCAGCAGCTGCTGTTGGGATTTCCTTGGCACCTCTGTCGCTGGAACTCGGGGTCCTGTACCCATGTAGAAGCTTTAAAAAATCTTTTCCCCACGTAAGAAGGTTAAAAATTGCACTTTAGAGGAAAAGGATTATATACATGTAACATTATAGTAGTGGTTGAGAAGGTACTTATTTCTAGTCACCGTTGTATAATAGAGCCTTACAAACTTATGAGCAGAGCTTGTCTGTGAAAAATTATTTTAAATTCTCATAGCTGTTGTTGAGCAGGGTTCTTTCTTCACGCATAGTGCCGGGTCTTTCTGTTTCCCATGGGTCATGTACCTAGTTTGGGCTCCATTAGTATTTCGAGGTAGCATATACGCCTCAGTTACAGAGTCACAGCATCTCTTGGTATCTTACAGCCGTGTTTCTTGTGTCTGAGTTTATCTGTAACAGTTATTTAGAACTCCAAGTTACCTTCTCATAGAAATAACTCGACGACTGGTGCTTATTTCACCAGATGATCTCACAGTAACCTTTATATTTATAATAAAACTGAAGTCAGTCAGGCCGTTTATTAATTTATTCAGTTCAGTTACGGAGCTTCTGTCGTGTACTCTGTATTACCTGCTGTGATGAAACAGAGTCCCTGTCCTTCAGTGGCTCACTTTCTACTGGAGATTATAGAAACCTAAGCACACTGTAGTACGTACGTTTCAGGAGTTCAGAGGCACCAAACTCAGTCCTAATCTTAGTCTGAGTCTTGATGGCTCTGAAGGGGTTGCCAGGTGGGCACAGAAGCGCCTGTTGTAGATGGTGCGTGAGTGCCAAGGGTGTGAGAGCCGTGTGCACCGTCACAGCTTTAGCCCAGGATACGTGTCGGGGCCGATGAGAACCGAGGCCAGACCGTTGGATGGGGGCAGGGCACGGATGAGCTTCTGTGTCCCCCAAGTGTCACTTCATCCTGGAAGTGATGGGGCTTTAAACCAGGGAGGAGGGCATCAGACTTGTGTTACAGTCACTCTGCCATGGGAGAGACACCGCTGGAGGCCGTGGAATTTCAGCAGAAGCGTTTTTGAGGTGGAATTGAGATGATTTTTTTTTTTAATCTGTGTCCCTATCCCTCACCCTTCCCCCCTGGTAACCATAAGTTCCTTCTCTAAGTCTGTGAGCCTGTTTCTGTTTTGTAAATAAGGTCATTTGTATCATTTTTTTTTAGATTCCACATGTAAGTGATATCATATGGTATTTGTCTTTCTCTGTCTGACTGACTTCACTTAGTGTGATAATCTTCAGGTCCATCCCTGTTGCTGCAAATGGCATTATTTCATTCTTGTTAATGGCTGAGTAATATTCCATTGTATATATGTGCCACATATTCTTTATCCATTTCTCTGTTGATAGACACTTAGGTTGCTTCCATGTCTTGGCTATTGTAAACAGTGCTGCAGTGAACACTGGGGTGCATGTATCCTTTTGAACCAAGTTTTTCTCCAGATATATGCCCAGTAGTGGGATTGCTGGGTCATATGGTACTTCTATTTTTAGTTTTATAAGGAACCTCCATACTGTTCTCCATAGTGGCTGTATCAATTTACATTCCCATCAACAATGTAGGAGGGTTCCCTTTTCTCCACATCCTCTCCAGCATTTACTGTTTGTAGATTTTTTTGATGATGGCCATTCTGACCTGTGTGAAGTGATACCTCACTGTAGTTTAAATATGCGTTTCTCTAATAATTAGTGATGTTAAGCATCTTTTCATGTGCCTCTTGGCCATCTGTATGTCTTCTCTGGAGAAATGTCTCTTTAGGTCCTCTGCCCATCTTTTGATTGGATATTTGTTTTTTTGGGTATTGAGCTGTGTGAGTTGTTTGAAAATTTCAGAGACTAATCCCTTGTCGGTTGCATTCTTTGCAAATATTTTCTCCTATTCTGTGGGTTGTCTTTTTGCTTTGTTTATGGTTTTCTTTGCTGTGCTAAAGCTTTTGAGTTTAATTGGGTCCCATTTGTTTATTTTTACTTCCATTACTCTGGGAGATGGCTCGAAAAATATATTGCTGCGATTTATGTCAGAGAGTGTTTGGCCTATGTTTCCCTCTAAGAGTTTTATGGTATCAGGTCTTACGTTTAGGTATTTAATCCATTTTGAGTTTATTTTTGTGTGTGGTGTTAAAGAGTGTTCTAATTTCATTTTTTGACATGTAGCTGTTCAGTTTTCCCAGTACTGTTTATTGAAGAGACTCTCTTTCCTCCATTTAATAGTCTTGCCTCAAACCTCTACAATTTGTTGTAGATTAATTGACCATAAGTGTATGGGTTTATCTCTGGGCTTTCTGTCCTGTTCCATTGATCTGTATGTTGGTTTTTGTGCCAGTACCACACTGTTTTGATGACTGTAGCTTTGTAATGTAGTCCGAAGTCAAGTCCTCAGTTGGGAAATGAAGAAGAGAACCTAGGATAAGGACTGGCCAAAAGATTTTAGCCCTTAGATCAACTCCAAGTAATTAATTGTTGGCTAACTGCTAGAAGCTGGGAAAACCAGCTCTCTGGTTTCGCTTCGTTCTGGGAGCCTCAGGCTCTAGATTTTAGCTCCCCATCCTCTGTTGCTTCTGGTGGTTTTGAATGCTGATACTTTTACCTAATAGGTTAAAAAAACAAAATAAGTAAAGGGACAGCCTTTTAGTTTAAAAATCTTGAGCTGATGGTCTTACGTCTTATTTTTGGTCAGAAAGATAAAGGTTACTCTGAGTCCCGTCTTCAGCTTCTCTTTTCTTCTTAGCACCTGTTGAAAAACATAGGGATGTATGTAAGTGAAAGTGCGTCTTTGTTGTACTAAGGAATGGAGTAAGATTGATATGCATTTTGTTAGAAATGTCTGGTTTTTTAGTTTGCTATGTTACATTTATGTTTTTACCAAGAAGATGGATGGGAATTCACTTCTTTAATGTACTTACTGAGCTCCCACTGTGTACTCTAGGTTAGGCGTTGGTGATGAAGTCTATGGTCTCTGCCCTAAAGATGCTCCTGGAGACCTGAGGTGAGGAGTCACATGGATTGAAGGATCTGTAGTGTGAAAACGGGATAGGACCGAAGGCGGAAGGTTGTGGGGATGAAGCCAGGTGTGAGGAGAGTTGAATATACTTTACAGATGTTAATTATCCATGCAATATGTGATACAGGTGTTAGTATCACTGTTCTATAGATGAGGAAACTGATACTCCAAAAGGTGAGTTGACTTGCCCAAGGCCAGACAGGTGAGAAATGCTGATGCTCGGGCTTAGCTTGTATCTGCTGACTCCCAAGCCCACGCTCATCCCGTTTATACATATGGCCTTCCAAAAACCCTAACACACACACAAAAAAACCCCTACTATTTCTGTAGTGCTTAACAGTTTATAAAGCATTTACACTTTTTTTTTTTTGGTAACAACTAGAAAAAGTAAATAGGGCAGTTATTACCATCTCTTTTTATAACAAGTAAGGAAACTTTATGGATGGATGTTGTGAGTAACTACTTGTTCAGTTCCGACTGGAACAGGTGTGCAAAGAGGCAGTGAACAGATGGTGATTGTGTAGCCAGTTGGTGACAGAACAGTGACAGGCTCGGGCCTCCCTGACTCCTGACCCAGTGCTTGTTCTGCACATACGCTGTGCTGCCACCCTTGTTCCTGTCCTTGTGGATTTTATTCTGCATGGATTCTGGGGAGACCGGCAGAGAATGTCATCGTGAAGCAGGATGTGACACAGTGAGAGGGTGTGCAGCAGACACACAGAATGGTGAGAGGAAAGGGTTAGGAACCCCAAGAGCAGGGGAGGGCGGCGGGAAGGGGAGTTGTTCTGGTCGCCCAAGCGAGGGGCTGTCTTAGTCTCCTCAGGCTGCTATAACAGAATCCCACAGACTCTGTGGTTTATGAACAAGCGAAGTTTATCCCCCCCAGTTCTGGAGGCTGGGAAGGCCAAGGTCAAGGAGTCAGCATGGTCGGGTTTTGGTGAAGGCCTCTTCTGGGTTGTAGGCTGCCAGTTTCCTGCTGTGACCTCACGTGGGGGAACAGGCAGGGAGCTCTCCGGAGCCTCTCTTACAAGGGCACGAATCCTGTTCACAAGGACCCCACCTCAGGACCTGACCACCTCCCAGAGGCCCCGCCTCCTCGTACCATCACCTGGGGCTTTAGGGTTCAGCATAGGAGTTTTGGGGGAACACAGACATTCAGATCACAGCAGGTACTCTTCTTACATAGGGACGTCTCATTTAGTGACAGCTGACGTATGAAGATGCAGACTTTTAAAAATACAGTGATTCACTTTGCAAAATAATTTTTAAATTTTAAAAATGCTTTACATCAGGATTTATTTTCACAACATTGCTTTGGAAAAATACGCCTTTTAATAACCCAAGTTTCTAAGAATATGTGAAATGAAAAATATCGTCCATATTATAATGTTCAATGTAATGTTCATTATTTTAAAAGACTTGCTCTTACATATAGTGCACAGTCTTCTTTATCTGTTGAAAACATATTTTATATTTCTCATTTTTCCCCAGCTTTATTGATAAAATTTGCATATATTTAAGGTATATAATTTAATGTTTTAATATACACATACACTATGTATACTGATCATATCGAACCAAATATTATGCCTAGTACATAGTGCTTAAACATGAAATGTTAATTTCTGGCCATAAAAATCAGATGTTTTAGACAAATTGGGATGGTGGAGAGTTTGTTTCCCCAGAGACCATGTCTGCACTCCCTCCCTGCTGTCGCTGGTTTATCCAGGAGTTAGGCTGCCTGATGTAGGAGGGCTGATTGCATTGTGCTGGGAGAAACTCACAGCACTGTGGTGGAAGGCGAGGCCGAGCTTGCAGGCGCCCTGCCAAGGCCCCGGAGCCCTTCGGTTTCTGTCCTTCCTGAGCCCACTGGTCCAGCGCTCCCAGAGTCTGTGCACTGCTTCAATGTCCCCATCAGTAAGTCCCAGTTGTTGTTTAAATTAGCATAATTAGTTCCACAGACTCTGTTGCCTGCCATTGAAAGAAACATAGCTAACCATTAAATAAAGAAGCCACTCATTTCCCTTTATTTCCAGGTGAGGACAGACTTAACTGTAAAAGTAAAAGTTTTAGAGCGAAGAGACCATCACAACCATCTGGCCTGGACTTTTGAAATTCTCTTGACTAAGACTCACAGTTAGAAATACGTTCTGCCTCAGGACCCACGCCTGGTCTAGCTAGGTAAACGCATGTGACAGTTATCCTTGTAACTTGATTTTTTTCCTGTTCTATTTGGAAAAAATGTGGACTGCAATTGACTGAACCTACTTCACGTGTGACCGTGAGTGGGGCATAAACCCACGTTTAAAATTGCTTGTTTAGTTAAGTTTTTTTTTTTTTATAGAGAAAAAATGGTGAAATGACAGTCTTGGTACTGAAAACTAAATAACCATACTCATGTTTTTCTTAAAAATGTATTCTAATATACAAGTTACCAACGTGTATCTGTTTTAATGAAAAGAACTGTGGGAATAGAGTTTGTATGTGGACTTGCCTCCTTACGATTTATGTTACCTAGGGACTTCCCTGGCAGTCCAGGGGTTAGGACTCAGCGTTTTCACTACCTTGGGCCCAGATTCAATCCCTGGTCTGGGAACTAAGATCCCACAAGCCACACAGTGAGGCAAAAAATATCTATATCTATCTATATCTATCTTATCTAATTTCTATGGTATACTGCTGCCAGATTAATTTTCCTGAAATAACACTTTGATATCTGTCTTATTTTCCAATTAAAATTTTTTAATCATTTTATTTGACTTGAAATGCAGTATACATTACAGATTCAGATGCGTATTCTTTTGAAAAAATTTGACTTTCGGAGCTAGTGTCTAAAGTGTGGTGTAACCAATTACTTCAAACTTTGTCTGTAAAATAGATAATTCACTTGTAAGTAATGAAAGTTTTATTCTTTCTGTTTGTAATCTCATCTCCATAACATATTCAAAGTAGCAAAAGCTAAGATACTTAGGAAGTTGTCTGATATTACAGACCTGCCAGCAGTACTTTTTGATGATTATTGAAGGTGAAGTAAACGTATATTAACTAGGACTTTTCGTCTTTTAAGAAGGGAAGAAAGATAACTATCTATTCATTGTAGGTTACTAAACTTACATAGGTAGTACTGTAGAGGATGATTTTTCTTTATTTATATGATATATACAGCATTAGTGTATATAATTGGAGCACCAAGATTGAGCTGTTTTAGCAGGTTTGGTGTAGAATGCGGATTTTTCTAATCTGCACGCTTACGGTCCAGTGCTGTCTAGCGGTGCACGGTCCCAGCAGTGGTTCGCAGCCACCGACACCCCAGTCTGTGTCGAACAGATTGATCCCCCATCCCCATCCCCATGATACCGACCCATTTTTGTGGCTTGGTAGAGTGTAGTAGTTTAGCAGATTGTTTTTAATTAATGTCAGTGATGAGCTTTAAAGGAGGAAAATAGATGATTATTTAAAAACTTTACCAAAAAAAAAAAAACTTTACAGACTGTTCCATTTGAATGCTTGCCTGTGTTTAGACACCTGGATAAATGAGCTTCTGTAATGGGGGAAAAAAAATCTTTGTAATACTCGGTTTCTTCTGAGCTCACACTGTTCTGTGGTTGAAAAGAGGGTTTTAATGAGCTGTGTTACAAAGTGAGCTGTGTTACAAAGCCGTCCCTGGGGCCAGTCTTTTCAGGAAGTTCTTATATACTTTCAGGGATCTAAGAATGCTAATTATTGTTCTCCTGAAGCTAAAATATTTAGTTTGTGGTAAACAGTCCAGCTAGTAAACAGATTAAAAAGGTAACTTTAGAGAGTGATGAGGAAGGACTGTGAAGCATATAAAAGCGGGATGATGTGACAGAGCGATCGGGGGAATCGTGTGCAGGTCCATCATGGATAGAATGGTTGGGGCAGCCTTGTGTGCGAGAACGAGCAGAGGTGTCCATGAGGGTTCAGTTAGGCCGAGACAAGGGGGAGAGCATCGCTGACAGAGGGCGCCTCAAAATAAATTAGCTTCACGTCTGGATGATAAAGTTCCTACTAAGAGTTTCCTGGACGAAACATGTTCAGGAACTTGAATTTTTAGGGCCACATTTATTTGACTTGTAATTTGTACAGTATGAACTACTTGATGCATTCAGTAATCCTGGTTGAGAATTACTGTAGGTCTAGGCGATAGGAGACAGAGATGAGAAGACCAAGCCTTGCTTGCACAGAGCTAATATTTGAGTAGCAAAGATGAGCGATGAAAAGCTAAACAAATTGTAATAATTGCAGATGGTAGTAAACGCTCTGAAGAAAATAAATCAAAAAGAAAGAGGTGGAGGGAGTGAAGAATGCTGTTTTCATAGGCGGTGGTCAGGGAAGGCTTGTCTGGAGAGTTGACATTTGAACTGAGACCTAAATACCAGAAAGAAGCAGCATGTGTGACATCTGGGAAAAGAACAATCCAGGGAAAAGGGACAGCAAGCTAAAGGCCTGGATGTGTGTTTCAGGAACTGAAAGGCCACTGAGGTTGGTCATGAGCAAGATGATGAGTGATGTTCAGCATCTTTTCATGATGCCTGTTGGCCGACCGTATGTCTTCTTTGGAAAAATGTCTATTCAGGTCCTCTGCCCATTTAAAAAAAAAAATTTTTTTTTTGGTTGCTTTCTTTTGGTCTTTTTTTTTTTTTTGGCTTTGTTTTGTTTTTGATTTGAGTTGTAGGAGTTCTTTGTATATTTTGGGTATTAGCCCCTTAACATTTGCAAATACCTTCTCCCATTCAGTAGGTGGCCTTTTTGTTTTGTTGACAGTGTCCTTCACTGTGCAAAAGCTTTTAAGTTTGATGAGGTCCCATTGATTTATTTTTGCTTTTCTTTCCCTTGCCTGAGAAGGCAGATCCAGAAAAAGATCGCTAAGACCATTGTCAAAGAGTCTTCTGCCTGTATTTTCTTCTAGGAGTTCAGGTCTTACGTTTAGGTCTTTAAATGATTTTGAGGTTTATTTTTGTGTATGATGTGAGAACATGTTCTGATTTTATTCTTTTACATGTAGCTGTCCAGTTTTCCCAGCACCACTCATTGAAGAGACTGTCTTTCCTCCTCTGTATTTCTTGCCTCCTTTGTTGTAGATTAATTGACCATAGGTGTGTGGGTTTATTTCTGGGCTCGTTATTCTGTACCATTGATTGATATG
This sequence comes from Orcinus orca, assembly GCF_937001465.1. Taxonomy (NCBI): domain Eukaryota; kingdom Metazoa; phylum Chordata; class Mammalia; order Artiodactyla; family Delphinidae; genus Orcinus; species Orcinus orca. Next base: position 31,058,544 of record NC_064559.1, read on the forward strand.
TCTGTTTTTGTGCCAGTACCGTACTGTTTTGATGACAGTATAGTATAGTCTGAAGTCAAGGATCGTGACACCTCCAGTTTTGTTCTTTTTTCTCACAATTGCTTTGGCTGGAGTCCATTTCTTATCAATATTTTCCTTTCCTGGGTATGGACTAAAGGGAAGGATGTGAGGGCTTAGAAGAGAGAATGTATTTCCTTTTCCTTAAGCCAATTTTATGATTAAAAGGGTTTAGATTTTTGTTGTTGTTGTTTGTCTGGATGATAAAGCTACTTCAGAAAAACACTTAAAACTAATTGGAAAAGCAATGGTGGAAAATCTTGGATAATAATCTGGAAGGAAATAGAATATTGTATTTATCTCCATTTCTTTCTTACAGTGTTTTTTTTTATTGAGATACAATTGACATAGAACATTGTATTAGTTTTAGGTGTACAGCATATATGTTTATATTGCTGGATTGCAGTAGGTTCCGTTTTATCCCTACTCTGAAGCCTTTTGGGTTTCTGTTTGGGAGATGAGGATGGAGAGATAGTACTGATCCTACACACAACAAACGGCTTTATCTGCTAAAGCTTTTTTCTTTTTCTTTCTTTCTTTTTTTTTTTTTTTAACTCTATAAGAAGCCGTTTTTTTTTTTTTTTTTTTGCGGTACGCGGGCCTCTCACTGTTGTGGCCTCTCCCGTTGTGGAGCACAGGATCCGGACGCGCAGGCCCAGCAGCCATGGCTCACGGGCCCAGCCACTCCGTGGCATGTGGGATCTTCCCGGACCGGGGCACGAACCCGCGTCCCCTGCATCGGCAGGCGGACTCCCAACCACTGCGCCACCAGGGAAGCCCAAGAAGCCGTTTTTTTAGAAAGAGTGAATCACAGAGTTCAGCTTATTTTTGTATGCTGGAGCCAAAATGAAATTCCTCAGATAAAGTTCTAAATAGGGAAAAATCGTTTACTACTTCGCAGTTCTCCATCCAGCCGACAGGGAGTGCGCTTTTTGTGCCGAATCAGCTCCACAAAATCAGGGCTGTGTTGATCATGTTGTGTTCCCAGCTCCTGGCCCAGAGAAGATGCTGCCTCAGTGAAGGAAGAAGAGATGTTAGTGAATATTTAAATTAAGAATTAAATCTATTTTGAAAGAGAAGTCATTCAGAATTACAACCGAGAGAGTGGTAGAGATGTGGTTTTTGTTTTTGTTTGCCTACAGATTTGAAAAGCGTGAGCTCTGATTATTCATGACACGACACGCATGTTTACTGAGCTTCCACATGAGGTCTTCTGGGGGAGGGAGGCCCTGAGAATCTAATTAAGTGATGAGATCGTTGGCTTTCTACTTTACCATTTTAATATAGTAAGCGCCTGTCTGCTTTCAGATAATCAGCTGATGAGCATGTGTTGACTTCCCTCTCCACCTCTGCTTTCTGTATCCAGCTGTGCCGTTTAAAACTTCACAATTCAGACCGCCTGGGGGGGTGGGATAGGGAGAGGTGGGAGGGAGACGCAAGAGGGAACAGATATGGGAACATAGGTATATGTATAACTGATTCACTTTGTTATAAAGCAGAAACTAACACACCATTGTAAAGCAATTATACTCCAATAAAGATGTAAAAAAACAAAACAAAACAAAAAAACTTCACAATTCATATTCATATATCAAATCACCAGGATGTACATTTTAAATATCTTAACAATTTTATGTCAGTAAAGCTGAAATTTTTTTTAAAATTCACATTAATTAATTCTGTTTATAACACAGAATTAATTAATGCATTTTTACCAGTTTGTTTTCATGAAGTGAAGTATGCCTGAGATATAAGTAGGTCTATTAATACCAAGGATATAGTTTAGAAACTAAATCCAGTTACAGTAGATTTTAGGTTGCTCAGATTCTTTCATTATAGAGTTACGTGGTATTTCTCTAGAAATAGTTTAATTATAAAGTAACTTCAGAGTTTTATTGCATTTGGCCAGAGCCAGTTTTTGGTAAGAGCAGATTAAATCCAAGGAGCGGTTGACCCCTAGCTTCTGCCTAGTTGCTTAGCCCAAGGTGATAAACGAAGCCAATGAGAGTCTCTGCTTCAGAAATCTGAACAAACCATGGAAGGAATTTGCTTGTTAGCAGATGGAGAAACTAAGCAGAGAGTCCTGAGGAGGGAGAGTTAGGGCTGGGAAGGCATGGCAGACAGTGGAGTTAGGGGCAGGGAGAGCGCCTGGAAAGGGTCATAACCATCTTTCCATATTGATGAGTATAGACCCATGCCATCATTTTTCAAGACTGTACAATACTCTGTGGTGTGAAAAGACCATAATTTATTATTTTTATTTTTTTAAAATTTTATTTATTTATTTATGGCTGTGTTGGGTCCTCGTCTCTGTGCACGGGCTTTCTCCAGCTGCGGCGAGCGGGGGCCACTCTTCATCGCGGTGCGCGGGCCTCTCACTGTTGTGGCCTCTCTTGTTGCGGAGCACAGGCTCCAGATGCACAGGCTCAGTAGCTGTGGCTCATGGGCCCAGTCGCTCCGCGGCATGTGGGATCCTCCCAGACCAGGGCTCGAACCCGTGTCCCCCGCATCGGCAGGCGGACTCTCAACCACTGTGCCACCAGGGAAGCCCAAAGACCATAATTTATTTGCCCAGTTCCTTGATGGATGTTTAGAACCTCCCCGCACTGAAAGGTTTGTAAGTGTAACAGTGACGTGATCAGAGTTCCATGTTTAAAACATAGAAATAAGAGACTGTGTCACTAAGACTGAGCAGGCTGAGTGCATATCGTAGTGACCTTTCCTGAGGTAGGGAAACGGGGAGAGGAGGAATTGCAGTGCGGGGAATGGCCAGTGAAGAGATGCCTGTTGAGGTGTGTGCTGAAAATAGAGGTTTGGGAATCACCGGGGTAGTCCTGGATAGCTGAAGCCATGGGATCGCGATGACCGGGGAGGGCATGTTTTAGAGGAAAGGGAGAAGGTTAGGGATGGAACTGTTAGAAGCAACCAATATTTAAGTAATGCACAGAAGACACTGTGGAGAACAGACAAAGGTGTGGGATGAAGAATTGAACATTTCTGGATAGTATCAGGAGTCTTCTTGTTCTGATGACATCTATTTTTCTTAATGATTTTTATCCTCATTTTGCTCGGTAATTATTCTTTTCGTCTTATATCCCAGACTGGGAAAATATTTTAACCTGTCTGTTCAATAGGTAGAACATCATGATATATTAAGAGTGATCTCATAGATTTTTCTAAAGTAGTTTTGAAAAAAAACCTTAAAAGTTTCCTTTAAAAAAAATGATGAGGCATATAGGTTCAGAAATGCTTTGGGTATTTTGACATTTTATTAATTGCAGTATGGTGCACTGGTACCACTTGTTTATATTCAGCTTTTCCTTCCCATCTTTGGCAGAATTGATGCCACACCGCTAGTTTCCATATAGCTATAAGAACGTTACTGAAGAAAGCCTGAAAATACAAGGAAAACTGATTTTTTTCTATCTTTCTTTTGTTAGCATTGTTATTGATAAATAATAGCATTATTTCTTGACTTTTTTAGTGATCTAAACTAGAATTTAGATTTGAATAATGTCAGTACTTAATGGGTCATTAAAAATTAATGTTTTAAAGGAGTTATGTTTGTTATGGTCTACCAAAATTATAGTCGTGTCTTTTTTTTTTTTTTTTTTTGGTACACGGGCCTCTCACTGCTGTGGCCTCTCCCGTTGCGGAGCACAGGCTCCGGACGCGCAGGCTCAGCGGCCATGGCTCACAGGCTCAGCCGCTCCGCGGCATGTGGGATCCTCCCGGACCGGGGCACAAACCCGTGTCCCCTGCATTGGCAGGCGGACTCTCAACCACTGCGCCACCAGGGAAGCCCTATAGTCGCGTCATTTTATGTGGACAGTAAGGTATTGTATTACCAGCTCAGAGGGTTAACAAAAAAAACTTGATAGTCTTTTGATCTCTTTACACATTTCTTCACCTTAGAATGAACATAGGGGAGATTTGACAGTTTTATCGTAGGTAGGAGCATTTCTTGAGAGTTACGTCACCAGATTAGTTTGGGGGTCTCGTGCTGACAGCATCTGTTCTAAGTGCACTGGCTCCTATACATATTTAAACTCTTTCATGTAAGCACTCGTTTTCCTGCCAGTTACCTAGTGAGGTACCTCCCAGATCTACAGCTCTTTACCTCTGGCCAGTATCTATGTGTAGAGGCCGTGATGCCGGCCTCGGTGAAGTTAGGTGTCTTAGTTCCGCCGCTGTGGCATGTTTGTCTCGGCACTGCTTGCCAACAGGCCTTCATCTGGAAGGAAGTGGTGACCTCTACCTGGTGGCTTGGAGGAAAGGTGTTCCTACTTCTTCCTTTGCTGTTTGAGTTTCTGCCATAGCTGTGTCCAAATCTTGTGACATTTTGCCCACTGTTATTCAACTTTAACTTGTCTTTGTAGTTTCTAAAAACCTGGGCGGTAACCTTCCACGTCGCCAGGGAGAGACATCATGACCTTCCTTGTTCTCTTCCCCGTAGACAGTGCTTGGCAGGTGAGTCCTGACTGCATGGTGGGCAGACCAGGGAACAGCTATGATTGTGTCAGACCTCGTGTGGTTCACTTTCTTTTTTTCTCTGGTAAAGCTAGCACTGTCAGGTGCAGTCTTCATACGTACCCAGCTGAAAGAAATCTGCTGACCAACTTCCTTTCGGGTAATTTTTTGAGTGTTAACTGGAGCTTTTACTGATGGTTATTTTTATATGATGAAGCATATTTCGGTGTATTTTATGCAACTTGTTTTCGATTTTGAGATTTGAGGCAGTTTTTGGCTCGGCATATCCATATGCCTGGAAAACTTTCAAATCTGGAAAGCTATAAAACACAAACATACTTTGAAGTACACCATATGTGGCTGGTTCAGCTCTACTAGGAATGTCACATTGGTTAGCAAATGAAAGAACATAGCTGTCATTCTGCGTTGTTGGCATGAGGTGGCAGCAGTTATGTTGAGTGGTGGTGGACGAGCCTGAGCTGCCATATATAAACGGTCATAAAAATAAAACTTGCCCAGGTCACTATGGTTAGGACGTTTGAAAAACACAGACGTTCTGTACTTAAATCGTGATGTGTTGGATATAATCATCTACTTTCGTGGGTTTTCCGTAAAGCAGCGCACGCTTTGCTGTCCCCGTGGTGGCTGTCTTTTCCTGCTTCCACTGTCTGGTGGCTCATTGCAGCCCCACTCTTAGTGGGCCAGGCACACTCCTAATTTCATTCCTTAAAGTATCGATCCATGTAGCATTTGTTTGGGGGAACATAAAAATAAATGATTACGGGGCCTTCCCTGGTGGCGCAGTGGTTGAGAGTCCGCCTGCCGATGCAGGGGACACGGGTTCGTGCCCCGGTCCGGGAAGATCCCACGTGCTGCGGAGCGGCTGGGCCCGTGAGCCATGGCCGCTGAGCCTGCGCGTCCGGAGCCTGTGCTCCGCAACGGGAGAGGCCACAGCAGTGAGAGGCCCGCGTACCGCAAAAAAATAATAATAATAATAAAAAATAAATGATTATGATGAAGTTTGAAGATTATCTTTAGGTAATAAATTATTCTGCAGGCTAATCCCATAGTCATACACTGACTAATACCTGAAGTAATAAAACGCTACAAATCATTGTGTCACATAACAACTTCTAGAGTACTTTGATGTACTTTGGTCTCATTTGACGCCTTGTGGGGTGAGAAATTATGTATTATCCACATTTAACAGATGAAGAAGAGGAATCTCAATGAAGTCTGAGTGACTTTCAGGTCAGAGCTTTCTTTTTAAAAATCAGCTTTGTTGAGGCATCATTTAAATAAAGGGTACCTATTTAAAGTAAATAGTTTGAGTTTTGACAAATGTATACACTCATGTAAATACTACTCCAGTTAAAATATAAAATGTTTTTATTGGCTCCCAAAATCCCTTCGTGCCTCTTTGCTGTCAGATCCCTGTCTGCATCCCATGCTAGATCTCCATCAGTCTCCTTCCTGTCCCTGTAGGTGAGTTTTGCCTGTTCTAGAATTTCATACAGATGAAAGCATAATGTATGAACTTTTATTTTTTTAATTTATTTTTTTTTAGAAATGTAGAATTTACTTATATTCACCGTAAAACGGTGTCACATTTTGTACATGGTTACCGGAAGAGAAATAACACTTGGATGACACTATATTGCTATCAACATTGCTTATGCTGCAGAGTCGGGAAACACTTACTTTCCCCTTTAAAAAAATTTAAAGCTCAGTTTCCAAAAGGTAGTTTTACCACTTATTTTCCTGTTCAAGAAACTGGGAAAATTCTGCAATAAAGGACGAAGGGGTGGAAGGGGAGGAACAGTGCTTCCTTCCCTCCTGCCCCCGCTGAAGACACTCAGTGGGATTCGCAGTTGTCAAAGGCTCCTATTTGAAATGTGTTTGGTTACAAGATCAAACAAATCAGTAGATGGGAGAGGCCTTAAGTATAGATCTTTAGCATACAAACAAGGAAGACTAAAAACATTATCACCTATTGCTGGCTAACATTCGCAAGTTGCCTACGTACAAACGTGCACACACAGTAACGTGGACTCATTTTCTTTGGTAAAGCTCACCAAATAGAAGGTCTCTTCTAGCACGCTAGTAAAAAATATTTAATTTCCTTTCAACTTTCAGATCAAGTGGCCACAAATCTGTCCTTTCTCCTAAATACTGTCCTCCATTTTTCTTTTCAACCTGGTAGTAGAACAAAACCATAACAGTAACTCGAGTGATGTGAAATCCATGTTTAAGTGATAGAAGGAAATGGGAGGAGGGGGCGTGAGAAAGCTAATCACGAACACAGCTCGGGGTATTTTCTTGAGAATTACTGTATCAACGAGTTCCAAACACAACTGAGTTCCACAGATGTTTTAGAAGTACTTTTTCCGGTGCAAATATTTCATTCAATTCACAGTGACACAGTCGTTTTACAAAAGGCAGAACATGTTGAAACTCAGTAAACTACTTAACAGCTCATGAGGCTAATGCTGTAACAACAACAAAAGCCAAAAAGGGCACCGTGGATTCTGCCTCTGGCATAAAGAGGTAGAGACAGTCATCCAGTAGAAAAGATTAACAATAAAAAAACAAAAACGGTAAAACAAAACAGTGCACCCCCCCCCCAAAAAAAAAAGCTCCACCACATTTCATTTCCGAGGGGTAGTTCTGGAAAGCCTGGGTGGCGTTCCGTCTGCTTCCGTGTTGAGATACCCGTTGCCCACAGTCATCTTGCTGTACTTCTTCTGTGGCTCTTCCTTAGAGACGTCCTTCACCTAGGCTCTCTTCAGCCCTCCTTGTACAGCAATAGCAGACTTAACCCTATTAGCAAACTGGGCTGCATCTTCTCCTTTCTCTCTGGTCACGGGGGGCGCGTACCGCACAGCACAGACAATGGCCCAGCTAGTCATCACTCAAAGCACGTAGCTCACCGTGTTGTATTTACTGCTGTTCCAAAATGCATCACCAAACTAAAACTAAGGATCATACTTAATTGCAACAGGATGTATGGTTCCTCCAGTTTTAAAGCTTCCCTTTTTAAATATCATGACTGAAGTATTGTTGATACAAGTTCCTTCAGGAAAGATGAGTATGGGTAATTTTTTCTTATCAGCAATATGTTCTTTTAGTCTGTTGGTAACCAGGTGTCAGGCCTTCATTTCTGAGCGTTCGGACCAGACATGTGGACAAGCCTTGACCATAGCTCTGAATAATTCCCATCCACCATGCATGCACCTGGCCAACCGTAGCATAGCATCCATCCATTGTCAAGATAAAACATCTACAGGCAGGTATGGTTGCAACACAAATGCCTCCCTTCTGGGGTCTGTACTGCGTGTTATGATAGCGAGTAGTACAGGGAGGGCATGAACATAGATCCGGCAGTGGACCAGTTCACTCAGCCGGTTTTTGAGGCTGCTTCCTGACAGCTGTCCAACCAGGGTACTTGCTGTAAACCAACAAACTGATCCTAGTGAAGGCCAAGGTAATTCTCAGAGGCAGTAGGACACAGTAGCGCACTGTGACGCCCAGCACCACACCATGGTGAGCCACGGACGGATGTCTGGAACTTTACGTTGGTCCTTGTGAGGAGATTCCATGACACTAGCTCCTCTGAGGAGAACCGCTGGGTCACTTCATCTTCCATTGTGGCCTCCAATACCTTCTTGGAGAAATAAAACACGTCAGACAGCTCCAAGTCCCTTCCTCGCAGACCGGACAGCCCATTTTCCACGGGTGACTCATCTCTGGAAGCTGAGTTTTTAAGAACTGACTCCTTTGAGGCTCCTTTTTCCATCTGTAACGTGGTCCACTCTCAAGTTTTCACCAGGGTCTTCACGTTGAGCTCGGAGATGCCCAGAGACACCCCAGAGGCCGAAGCTCCTAGCATCAGAGTCAGCCCCACACCATCCATGGTTCGGCGCACCCAGAAGGGGTCCCCGGAGGAGGTCTGAGGGTGACGGCTGTCCCTGTGCCCGGCTCCGAGGAGTCAGTGCCGCCACCTCCCAGCACTTACCGCTGCAGGGAAAAACGAACTTCTGAAATTGGATGCTTTCGCTCATACTTTGTTGATTCGGTCACGTTGTTATGTGTCGTCAGTTCCTTTTTGTTGCCTAGTATCATTCCATTTGATGAAAACCACAGTATTCATTCACCTGTTGGTGTACATTGATGCTTACAGGGTTTGACCTATTACAAATAAAGTGGCTGTGAACATTTGTGTACATTTTTGTGAGGACATATATTTTCATTTCCCTTGGGTAAATACCTAGGAGTTGAATTGGTGGGCCATATGTAAGCACGTGTTTAACTTTTAAGTAGCTGTCCAGCAGTTTCCCAAAGTGGCTGTATTTTTTTTTTTTTTTTTGCGGTACGCGGGCCTCTCACTGTTGTGGCCTCTCCCGTTGCGGAGCACAGGCTCCGGACGCGCACGCTCAGTGGCCATGGCTCACGGGCCCAGCCGCTCCGTGGCACGTGGAATCTTCCCAGACCGGGGCACGAACCTGTGTCCCCTGCATCGGCAGGCGGACTCTCAACCGCTGCACCACCAGGGAAGCCCAAGTGGCTGTATTTTTAATTTTGCCACCAGCAGTGTATGAGGATTTCAGTTGCTCCACATCCTTGTCAACACTTCTGGTGTTGTTTTTTTAATTTTAGCCATTCTAGTGTGAATCAGTATCTCCGTATGGTTTTAATTTCCGTTTTCTTGATGACTAATGTAGTTTAGTGTTTTTTATATGCTTATTGGTCATTCATACGTTGTCTTTTGTGTGTTAAATCTTTTTCTCATTTTCTTATTGGGCTTTTTATTTTCTTACTCTAAGAATTCTTTTATATTCTGACTACAAGTCCTTTGTCCATTATATGTATTACCAATATTTTCTTCTAGTCTGTGGTTTACCTTTTCATTTTCTTAATAATGTCTTTCCAGAAATTTTCTTGAAGACCAATTTATAATTTTTCTCTTTTATGGTTAGTGCTTTTATGTCCTAAGAAGTCTTTGCCTATGTCATGGTTGTAAAAGAGTTTTTTCTCTGTTTTTTCTTCGAGAATTTTATAGTTTTAGCTTTTACGTTTAGTTCTGTGACTCATTTTGGATTGTTATTATTTTGTATAATGGGAGGGAAGCGTCACGGTTTATTTATTTATTTAACCAGAATATTTAGTTGTTCCATAACCATTTGTTGAAGACCGTCCTTTCCCCACTGACTGACTTTGACACATGTGTCTGTTAGGCCAGTACCACTCAGTCTTGATCACAGTAGTTTTACAATAAGTCTTAAATCTGGCAGTGTCAGTCATTGAACTTTGTTGTTCTTTGTCAAAATTGTTTTAGTTATCCTAGGTTCTTTGTATTTCCACATAAATTTGAGAGTCATTTGTCAATTTCTACAAAAAAGCTTAGATTTAGCTTAGATATCGATTGGAATTGTGTTGAATCTATACATCATTTTAGGAAGAATTGATACTTTAGCACTATTGACTCCTCCTGAGTGAACATGCTATCTTTTCCCAATTTACTTAGGTCTTCTTTAATTTATTTCAGCAGTGTTTGTAGTTTTTAGTGTACGAGTTCTACACATATTTTGTGAAATTTCACTTTATTTCATATTTTTTATTTTGATTATAAACGGAATTTTAAAAAATTAATTTCCAACTGTTCATTGCTAATACGGAGGCATACAGTTGAATTTTGAACATTGATTTTTGTATGTTGCAACCTTGCATTTGTTCCTGGTAGGCTTTTTGTGGAGTAGTCAGAATTCCCTACATGCACGATCCTGTTGTTCATGAATAAACAGATTTACTTCTTCCTTTCCAGTATGTTTGCCTTCTTTTTCCTTCTCTCATTGAACTGCCTGAGATTTCCAGACAATGTTAAATAAAAGTGGTGAGACCAGACATCCTTGCCTTATTCTTGGTCTTAAGGAGAGTGTATTTGGTTCTCATTGTTAAGCATGATGTTATCTGTAGGAATTTTGAATATCTGTAGGATGTTCTTTATCAAGTTTAGGAGGTTCTCTTCTATTCCTGGCTTGCTGAGAATTCTGTGTATGTGTGTGTTTTAAATCATGAATAGGTGCTGTATTTTGTCAAATGCTTTTTTTGCCTCTGTTGATATGATCATATGGCTTCCTCATTTATTCTGTTAACATGTGAATTACATTGATTGATTCTCAAATATTATACCAGTCTTGAATTCCTGGAGTTAAATTCATTTGGTCATGATGTATTATCTGTTTTATATATTGGTAGATTTCATTTGTTAATATTTTCTCAAGGGTATTTGCAGCCATTTGTATGAAAGATATTTTTCTTCTAATTTCTTTGTCTGGTTTCAGAATCAGAGTAATACTGACCTTACATGTTGAGTTGCAAAATGTTCTTTCCTCTTCTGTTTCCTGAAGGACTTCGTCTAAGATTGGCATTGTTTCTTCCTTAAATGTTTGATAGAATTCACCAGTGAACCATCAGGGCTTGATGTTTTCTTTGCGGGAAAGTTTTAAAATTACAGCTTCATTAAAAAAATAGGTTTAGGTGGGTGGTGAATGCTATAAATGCTGTAAATTATATATTTTTTTGTTTTTTGTTTCTTATGTCAGTTTTGGTTATTTTGTGTCTTTTCAAGGACTTTGTTCATTTCATCTAAATTTGTCAAATTTACTAGCACTAGGTTGTTCATAATATTCCCTTATTATCCTTTTAATATCTGTAGAACCTGTAGTGATGCCCCCTTTTTCTTTTCTGATATTATTAATTTGTGTAGAGGTTTATCAAGTCTATTAATCTTTTCCAAGAACCAGCTTTCATTTCTTTTTTTTTTTTTTTTTTGCGGTACGCGGGCCTCTCACTGTTGGGGCCTCTCCCGTTGCGGAGCACAGGCTCCGGACGCGCAGGCTCAGCGGCCATGGCTCACGGGCCCAGCCGCTCTGCGGCATGTGGGCTCTTCCCGGACCAGGGCATGAACCCGTGTCCCCTGCATCAGCAGGCGGACTCTCAACCACTGCGCCACCAGGGAAGCCCTCATTTTTTTTTTTCTTTTTTTCTTTTTTACTGTTTCATTAATTTCTGCTCTTAGTTTTATTATTTCCTTTCTCCTCCTTATTTTGATTTAATTTGCTCCTCTTTTTTAGCTTTTTAAGGATGGAATCATAGGTAATTGATTTAAAAGTATTCTTTTCTGTTAAAAACACTGAAAGCCATAAGTTGCCCTCTAAGCTCTGCTTTAGCTGCAACCTGCAAATTTTGACATGGAGTCAAAAACCAGTGAATGTTGTTCATTACCATTCAGTTCAAAATATTTTCTGAATTCCCTGGTGATTTCTTCTTTGCCTTATAGAAATTCAGATGATTTAATTTCCAAGTACCTAGATGGTTTCCAGATACCTTGTTTTTATTATTGATTTCTAATTTACATCTGTTGTGGTTAGAGAACATATTTTGTATGATTTCAGTCCTTTTAAATATGTTGAGGCTGTTTTATGCCTCAGCATTTGAATCTGTCTTGGTGAGTGTTTATGTGTACTTGAAAAGAACTGTTCTTTGGTATCGTGTTCTGTAAACATCAGGTCATTTTGCTTGATGCTTTTCAAGTCTTCCATACCCCTTCTGATTTTATGTTCAGTTATTCTACTGATTCTTGAAAAAGAAGTATTAAAAACTTCAACTAATTTTGGATTTCTCTGTTTCTCTTTTTAATTCTGTTTTTCTTCATATATTAACATTTTGGCTTCTTTCAAGATTTCCCCTTTTTTCAGAAGTTTGACTATGAGATGCCTATGTGCATTTTTCTTTATAGATATTCTGCAAAGGGCTCACTTAAATTTTTGGTTCTATGGGTTGAAATCTTTCATTAATAATGGAAAAATCTTGGAGTTTGTTTTGGTTATATGACCAGTTTATTTATCTATTTATCTGTTTATCATAAACTATATAAAACATAGAACTTACCATTTTACAGAGTACAGTTCAGTGGCATTAAGTACAGTGTTGTGCAGTCATCGCCATTACTTAGCTCCAGAACCTTCCACCGCACACCTGAAAGCCTAAGCCCATCAACAGTTCCTCCCAAACCTCCCCACTCCATTGCCACAGCCCACAGCAACCGTTAGTCTCCTTTCTGTCTCTGTGGATTTGTTCATTCTGGACATTTTATGTAAATGGACTCATACAATATGTGGCCTCCTTTTGGTTGGCTCCTTTACTTGGCATAATACTTTCAAGGTTCTTCTATGCACATAGCCATACTTCATTCCTTTTTATTGCCAACAAGCATTCTATTGTAGGGGTAGAACACGTTCTGTTTATCCATTCATAAATTGATGGACATTTAGGTTGTTTCTCCTTTTGGGTTACTATGAACAGTGCTGCTGTGAGTATTCATCTGCACGTTCTTGTTGGGATACCTGTTTACAGTTCTCTAGGGTGTGTCATGAGAGGACGGGTTCTCCCAGTCAGCGCTACACTGTGTGTTTCTTGCATGCTCATTCGTCGGCAGGCTCTTCTCTTTTGATCACCTAATGTGTGTTAATACAGAGCTACACCATCGGAATACGTAGAGTCCAGCAGGAGGGACAGACAGGGAAGCAACTGCTTCATGGGACCTGCTGCTGCTCTAGGTGCTGGGGAACCTCCCAGAGACGCACCTAAGCCTAATATAGTCAGAGGTGGGGAGCAGTGATCAGGGAAACCTTTCTGGGTGATGCCATGTGTAGTCCAAGACCTAAAGAAATGAGTAGAAATTAGCTTAGATTTTTTTCTCATGAGTTAAAAATAGTCAACTGAAGATTACATACAAAAGCACAAGAACTAAGATGTGCATTTTATTCACTGCCCGACATATCCTTGTGAGATCTTTAAGGCTTGGCATTTTTCTGTGTGTACAGGTGCACACGTGCGTGTGCTCGTCTGTTTTGGGCTGAGCACGCTTGGTAGGAAGTGGATAACCCTGTGTGTACAGGTATCTCTGAGCCCACCGCCTCCTGTCGCCGCTTGGAGAGCCTGACATGCCACTGAGAGCTGGAGCGGTCTGTTACATTTCTAGACTTTTTCCTGTGCTGTCCATCGAAGACGTGTTCTGGGGCGGCTACCACCTGTAGTTATTATTTCCTTAAACACCTTCACAGACATTTACCTTTCGTATAAGCTGGTTAGGTCAAGAATTCAGTTAATACTGACCAAAAATAAACTGCTTCTTACTTTAACTGTGCCATTACAACCTTCTTTTTAAGAGTGCAAACTTTAGTTAGAGCTTTAAATGTTCATAAGAAAGGTCAGTTAAACTGGGAAAGTTCAGCCACCTATGATGTTGACTAATTTAGTACTTCAGCGTAATCTATTTAGCAGGCCCCTAAAAGTGTACGTGAGATAGTTTCTGTTGGATGTTCAATGTGTAGCTCAAGCTGATGTGTTTACATTTATAGAAGTGTTAACAGTCATAATCTCCAGTAATCAGTGTCTCAAGAGCTTTATTGGGACTCAGCAATAAAAAGGAACAACCGATCGATAAACATAGCAGCTTGTATGAATCTCCACAGAATACGCTGAGTAAAGAATGCCCATCCCCAAAGCTTCATGGTGTATGATGGCATCCACGTAACATTCCTGAAAGGACAAAATTGTAAAAACAGAGAACAGATCAGTGTTGCCAGGGCCTAAGGAGAGGGAGGGGCAGGAGGGAGGTAGATGTGGCTGTAAGAGGCCAACAGGAGGGACCCTTGGGATGGACAGCTTCTGCAGTTTAGTTGTGTCAATGCAGTCTCCTGGGTGTGACATTGCGCTGTGCTTTTACGAGATGTTACCGTTGGGGGAAACCAGGTAAAGGGTACGTGGCGACTCTGTGTTACTTCTGACAATTGCATGTGAACCTGTAATTATTTCAAAATAAAAAGCTTGATTTAAAAAAAGTGTATGAAGGATGGACGTTTAAGATTGAAAGGAAATGCTACAGTTTGGAGCAGAAATGGCTTGTGCCCTTTGGCAAACGCGTCTCTGCTGATGAGGCAGAGTGGTGGTGCTGGAGCCCTTTGTCGCTAGAGCAGGACAGGCTCGGGTGGCAGCAAATAGCTGTCTGCCTTTGGACTGGTTCTGAAGCTCTCTGCAGTCCAGTTTCTTGTCTATGTAAGGAACGACACTGTTGTCTACCTTCCACAGTTGTGAGGATGAATTAGAGTAGGCCGGGGAAGCGTCTAATGTAGTACTTGACCTGTGATAAGAGGTCAGTAAATTTTAGCAATTGTGCTCGGTTTCTGTTGCCCTATTTCTCTTCCTCGGTCTTTTGTAAACTGAATATTAGTATGTTAATTAATTCAAAATAATATATTTACATATGTCTTGTTATAAAAATGGTTACTTAATGTGTGGTAAAGCAAAATAGTAACTAAAAGAAATAAAATTTATCTTCACTTTAGATCCTAAAATTTCTTAGGAGTGGCGCTGTTTCTGGAAGGGGTGCTGCAGAGAAGCCTGCCTCACCTGGATGGCACTGATGCCAGGACAGTTTTCCGACCTCTTTGCTCTGTGTACTGACCAATCGTTTAGGGAGCTTATATGTAACCTCAGTTGAAGGCCTTTTATTCTTTAAGCCTTTTTCTTGATTTTATATGTATTTTCTTTTTGGCTTATCGAAAACTCCTGTTTCTGTATCTAATTGTAGCAACAGGACTGGCAAGTATCGCTTAATTAGAACTTCATTAAGGCCGTACATTCTCCTATACCCATCTGATGACTTGTTTAATGGACAGATACACATGTGGAATGCATTCCTTGTGTGGTATGGTTTGGGGAGAAAGCCACCAACAGTTACCTAGGACTTAAAAAGGTAAACAGAAACAGCTTATTCTGTGCATGTATCAGCAGCTCCTGTTTTAGCTAGACAGCATTTAAAGCTTGCTCTGTAAACGTAATTTTGTGGGATAAGAATATCAATACAAGATTCAGAGTAAAATCTTTTTCTTTTTTTGGCGTTACACGGACCTCTCACTGTTGGGGCCCCTCCCATTGTGGAGCACAGGCTCCGGATGCGCAGGCTCAGCGGCCATGGCTCACGGGCCCAGCCGCTCCGCGGCATGTGGGATCTTCCTGGACCGGGGCACGAACCCGCGTCCCCTGCATGGGCAGGCGGACTCTCAACCAGTGCGCCACCAGGGAAGCCCAAGTAAGATCTTTTGACATGAACGCTATGACATGAATAGGTGATGTGTTATACTCTTGATTAAATCTTATCATGTCCCATTACTGGTGATTCTAGTTTGACCACTTTTCCCTTTGTAACCGGGGGCATTATGTGGAGTGATACTTTGACATTTGTTGCATATTGTGTTTCCCAGTGATACACCACCTAGCGGTTTTAGCATCTCTGGGTGATCTGTGCCTGAATGAATTACTGCAGTGGTGGTTGCAATATGGTGATTTAAAAATTCTCTTATTCCTTTTGTATTTCTTACCTGGCATTGTTCTGTGAAGAAGAGCTTTCTCATCCTCCTTTCTCCTTTAGTGATCATCACTGTGGACTCATGGATTAATTTTGGTTTTGATTACTTGTGTTATGATTCATTCTTGTTAATCTTTTTTGTATTCATGTGGGCCCATATTTGGCCAATGGGACGCCCCGCTAGGCTGACTCCTGTATCCTTTTAACAGCTCCGCAGCAGTCTTTGAATACTTTTTTCTTTCTGACCCAACTAGCTATTCCAGGCTCACTTTGTGCTTTTCCTGTCTCTGACTTGGAATCAGCCATTCTCTAAAGAGCCTTGGGTTTATTTTAATGTGGAGATGGGCACAGGTATATTTATCGTGTTACTGCTTCTAGGCTAGGAGAGACGTACACGTAGGATCATGAGCTCTTAGGGCAGCCTCCAATCCAAAACTGCCACCACAGCCTTCTCTCCTTTTCATTCTTCAGCGGGGCATCTGCCTTGGGCCCTTTCCCAAGGGCAGCCCCGCGAGTGCAGTCTTGGCTGGGGACAGCTGCACTGCTTCCCGGGTCCACCTCTGCTGGCTGAGATCCACGTCCATCTGTGTCATCATGTCATCGTCCACCAGCCAGCCTCTAATTAGAAAGCACGCAGCACGTCCACACTCGCTTCTGTGCAGTTTCCCCTGCGTGCTGGGGCAGCTTCCAGCCCGGTGGAAGCCGGGCTCTCCAGGTTACCTCCTGGTCACAGAGGTGCCTACCCCAGCCCTGTTCTTGACGTAAACCGTGTTGTTGTCAGGGCACGAAATGCCCGTACTGTTGTTGTCAGCCCACTTTGCAGTTGAGGGTAGTGAAGCATAAGGAAATTGCGGGCTTTGCCCAGGGTTACGTAGGAGGCGTAGAGTCAAGGCTGCACGCAGGCACTCTGCTTGCTCATCACCTGCGCTCCTGGACCGTAGGTTCATGTAGAGAAGCAGTGAAAGAGGAGACCCTGGAAGAGGGCCCCGGGAAGCCCCTGACGGCGCTGGGTTGTGGAGTGACGTCACTGTCAGTCTGTCGTGCTGAGGGCCTTTGGGGGCAGGACTCCTGTCAGGATGCTATTCTGGGGCCCCTCTGACGTTTGGGGCCAGGAAATTTGTGATTTTTGATGATGAGCCAGATTCAGAACCACTGCTGTAAACCATTTCCTGTGTTTACCGTATTTATTTGCTACTAATGTTCAGTCCCTGTCTGCGTCCGCCCGGTGCAGCCTCAGGTAAACATCCTTAACTTGCCAGTTGAGGTTAAATATAGTCCAGAGGAAGTGATGGAGCTGCTCAGGAGACATCATTTCTTTCATTGGCCTGGGGCTTGCATTTTGATAGACATTTGGGCTGCACTGTTTCTTGCATGTGTTCCTTTTGTAATAAAGCTGATATCAGTTTGGTTCAACATTATCTCGGAAACAGTTCTCCATTGGGTGTGTGATTATCAGATTCACCAAGTGCAAATGACAGAATGTAAGCCAGATGCTCGTGCCGCCCTTATGGACACAGATTAAAGAGAACTCTCGACTGCTTTATTGTGTGTCCTACGGTATGTTTTCAATTTAGGCAGAGTTAAATGGCAGCTAAATAAGTATCACTGTGCTAACAGTTCCATGCTGGTAATCGTACTTTTTACCTTTCTCTCTTTACCCCATTCACATGTCTAACCAGATGCGTCCAAATAAAATCGATGTATCACTTTTGTGTGGTCACAAGCAAATGTCATTCATGTTAAGAGTTTGAACCTCACGGACATCACCTCCCTTGCCAAGGCGCCCAGTTCCACCGTTCCGTCTGGTGTAGCAGAACAACGCTGGCCCACTTTGGTCCTGAGTGTGTTTACTACAGGTTGAATACAGCATCATTATGACTGGAACAGCCATGCCTGGATCCTCCTGTAGGTTACAGCTAAACTCTTTGCTGTCTGAGTGATAGTCTGCCTCAGTGATAGTCTGCCTCTGTTTTTTTTTTTTTTTTGGCCGCCTCTCATGGCACGTGGGATCTCAGTTCCCCGACCAGGGATCGAAGCCATGCTCCCTGCAGTGGAAGCGTGGAGTCTTAACCACTGGACCGCAAGGGAAGTCCTGCCTTTGTCTTTAAGGCCAGTGCTTTTTGCTCCTTGGCCCAGCCTACTTTTTTTTTTTCTTTTTTTTTTTACATTTGTAGCAAGTATTACTATCAAATCAAATTACTCCACTCATTGGGCCAAAGACCCTTGTGATGTTAGCAAAAAACTTGCCCCTCCTGTAGCACACTACCTACACTTGTGAGTCCAGCCTACTTTTGATAGCCTGAATTTTTGATACGCTAAGATTTTCTTATCATATAAGGGGACCAACATTATGATTGGAAATAAATTGTTTTTCTGGAAAATTTCTATTCTCATACCAACTATAGAAATCTATCGCTAAGATCCTAGCTACTAAAATAATGAACGGTATCTAAGAAAGATCGTAAATAATAATCTTCTAAAGTAAACTATACCTTTTATCCAGATTAGTTGCAGCCTTAAGAAAGTGAACATAAAAAAAAAAAAGAAAGTGAACATAAATATCTGTGGGAGGAAAATAGAATTCACTCAGCATATTTATTTATTTTTCTTTTTGTCATCAATTCATGTATAGATGTTTCCTGCTTAACGTTATGTAGGAAACAAACTTATGGTAGTAAGCAAATGTTAATTTATTTTTTAATAATATCTAAAATACTTCACTGTCCAGAAAAATGTGTCCCTTCACCTTGAAGTCCTTCTGAAGATACTTTGCAAACACACGGATATAGCTAACTGCCTAACTTAGACCTAAACGGTCATTTTTGAGGTGTTTGCACTGGAAAAGGGTCAGCAGAGCATCATAAATCAATCTCATCTTTCGGGGGGGGTAACGACTTGAGGTGTAATCGGCACACCATACAGTTCATGCATTCTAAGCGTACAGTGCAATGGTTTTGGTATATTCAGAGTTGTGTAAGCATTGCCACAATCCATTTTAGAAAACAACATTGTTTACCGGGTTCACGCATGTTGTGGCCTATGTCAGGCTTTGTTCCGTTTTATTGCCGAATTATATTCCATTCAGAATATCATGGCGGTATCGTTTTTGCTTATCCAGTCATCAGGTGATGGACGTTTGGCTTGTTTCCACCTTTCTGGCTCTTACAAATAATGCCACTCTGAATATTTGCGTACAGATTTTGTGTGGACACGTTTTCCTTTCTCTTGGGTATAATGAACCTAAAAGCAGAGCTGCTGGGGCAGACTCTGAGAAACTGCCAGACTCTTGCACAGTGGCTGCACTGTTTACATTCCCGCCCGCGGGGCACAAGGGCTCCCATTTCCCCACATCCTTGCCAGTGGTTGTCATTATCTGACTTTTTTAATTATAGCCTTCCTGGTGGGAAGTGGTATCTCAGTAGGGCTTTAAGTGCTGTTTTCCTTGTATCTCCGTGTAAATGAAGGATAAATGAAAATTTTGGTGCACTTGTTTATATAAATAAATGATGTGTAAAACATTATTTTCTGAATCGGAATTAACTTTGACAAACTATAGCGTGATATGTATATGCCGTTGTGTGCCATTTTAGCAGAATAATTCCAATTCTTCCTGTTCGTGTCCATCTGTTAAGTCCGTTCCCTCCCGTGTCCCTCTAAGAGGGCTCGGACACGGTTGGTGCACTGGCCACTGCGCCACAGGCCTGAGTTCAGTTTCGGAAATATTTTCTTAGTCCTGCGTCTGATAAAAGAATAAAAAAGCCATGAAATAGTAGAACTTGGATGTTATTAATCTGTGAGGCTCATTAACAGCCTTCTTACCTACAACACTTCGATGCTCTTCTTTATTTAATAGCCTTAACCTTCATTTCTGATACCTAAATGTAAATCATTTTTGTCTAGACTCCACTGGTCGGAGATAACAAAAATGTAACCTGTAACCCAGATCTAGAAGCTAGTAGAGGCCTCAGTGAGTTCCCGGGCCTCCTTGTCCTTGCCTTTTTCACTAAAATGCAGGGAACCTTCCTGCTTTCCTTCCTCACTAGCCTTTCTGCTGCTGCTCCTGGGTGGCGGGCTCTGCACTGCCACCGCGGCGCCCAGCCCTGGGGTCTGCAGGCTGCTGCTGGGCCATGCGAGCTCCGCACCTCCTGGCTCTGTAACCTCGGACAGGTGGCTCCGTTCTCTCATCTGTAAAACAGGTTTAATAAGAGTGCATCTCACAGCGCTGTGTTATCAAGTGAGTTGACACAAATGCGGGAAACATTGCCTGGAGCATAACACTCAGTGCTAGCTGCCGTTATTGTTATTCTGACCTCAATGCTTTGGGTAAACAATTAAATGCATGTATTTTATTTAGAGACATAAATCGTCCCAAATGGATTGATTGTAGCCTACAGCTTATCTTTCACTGTCGATGCTTTCTAGATTCATTATGTATGTAGTTTCTGTTATATATAATTCCTAAATTTACTTCTACCTCATAAAGTTAAGGGGTAAAAAAAAATCATAATAAAAATTTGAAGGTTCTTAGTTTAAAAGTGGGTGAACGTCTTATGGAAATATCTGTAAACACTGTAGTGGAATTTTTTTAAGTCTGTTTTTAAATTTAGGAAGTGAAGTAATCAGTGAGATGAGCTTTGTTCTGAAAATGTATTACTAATTATACTTAGCGTTTACTATCCTAAGTTTTGAAGTAAACTATAGATTTTTAATGTATTTTTTGCATATTATAACAAGGTCATTTCTAAGTAAGTTTTATTTTTATTCATTCCTTTTCCTTCCTGTTTTTTATATATATATATTATATGTATATTCAAGGTGTATATGTACATACGCTTACGTCTGCCCATTTATATGTATATATTTATTTTGAGCATTGCTATAGTATGGCATTGTTTCTTCTACTCAACATTGTACCGTGCACATTTTCCCCTATTGTTAAATAGCTTAGGATGGCATAAATTGCTCATTGTGGTGGTAACATTGCTTCCTTTCTTGTTATATACAATTCTGTAACGGTCAGTTTCATTCCTACAGCTCCGTTTTCTCCCTTAAATTGTATCTGTAGAATAAATTGCCAAGAGAAAGAGTCTTAGTGAAGAGGAGGTGAATGGTTTTACAGCTCCTGAGATGTTTTCCCACATTTTTGTTCAAAAGAGTTATGCTTTGTAATGCTGTAAATACTGATTACTGAGACTTTGCCCGCAAAACCTTGTGCTGGGAACAAAGATGAGAAAGACGGGACCCCGCTCCCTAGGGCTCGAGTGAATAGAGAGAGGACGCAGAAATCACCTGAGTGGAAGGGCGCGCTGCGGTTGATCCCGTGTCCACTCTGAGTCTGAAAAGGAATTGGGGTCTCTCTCTGGACAGTAGCCGCCTGAAAAAGAGGGAGAATGTGAAAATATGACTTGAGGTTCAAATAATGATGCTGATTTTTCTTTCTTGCATATGATGTCTGTTTACCATTTCCAGAACATATTTCTTGCCTAACTATTGGTACGTGACTTAGCTTCTGCCAACCGCACGACGCAGTAGGAGGAGCACATGGGTTTGGACGAACTATTTAATTTCTGGAGCTTCAGCTTCCTCACATTAAAAACATAAACGATGCTCCCTTCAGAGCTTTAAGGGTTATAACAAATGTATATTATCTCCAGCCTCACTTCCGCAAAGATTGGAACTGGAAGAGCTCGTATGTTAATAAAGCCCTCAGCACAGCACCGCTTCAGACAGAGCACCTGCCTTCCTGTAAACACCGCTAAGCTTTCAGTACGCTGGTCCACCACCTCCAAGTCAGAACCCACTTCCTCAGCCTCCAGAGTCGAGCTAGCTCTTCGCCCTTTACGAGCAGTAGGCCAGCTCCTTTCCTTCCTTCAGCCCGTGCTCGCTGTCAGTTACCGTGTGAGGTGTAGGAGTGCGAAGATGCTCAGACAGTGCCCTTGCCCTTGGGGTCTCGCTGTCTCACCAGCGAGATGGTGCCTGTCCTGCAGCAAGACAGTCTGTGATCCTCAGCCAGCTTCTCGTTAGCCTCATCCGGGGAGCTTCTTACAGATACTGTTTTCCGTGCCCTGCTTCAGATAATGAAGTCAGAATTCAGTGCACATGTCACTAAACCTTTTGTGCTCATCGTTTCACAATATCTGTATGTCCAGTCTTCAACTCACACAGCGCAGCATTTCAGTTACATCGCAATAAAACTCAAAGAAGAAAAGGATTTCATGCAAGTATAAATAGTACACTCACTCTGTAGGAAGAATGATCCATCTTGATTGGAAAGGGGGTCGGAAAGAGGGTGACAGTCAGACCAACAACAGGACTTAGTCTGCAGTGTGAGGTGGCGACAGCAGGTGAGGGCATGGGAGCTTGAAGCCTGGCGACAGGTTTGGGGAGCAGCAAACGCTCTTCTGAGGCTGTTCTAAATGGAATGTAGATTGGGGGAAGGAAATGCGGGTTGTAAAACTGGATGGATGGGGAGGGGCCTTAGACTTTATTATACAGAAGACGAGGTAGACTTCAGGGGAGCGTGATATGATGACGTCTCTGATATGATGACGTCTCTGATGTGGAAAAATAACTAGTCCCTAGTTGATAACGTCTTCAAAAATAAATTCCACGTGGATTTAAAGTATCAATAACAGAAAAGGTAGAGGATACTATTTCTATATTCTTGGGGGTGTGCGGGGGGAGCCTCTTGTAAACTTGGGAGAAATTCCAAAGTCGTGAAGGAGAACGTTAAGATTGACAGGTTTTACCGAGTAAATACTTAGAACTTCTCTGAAGCATGATACATTCCGAATAAAGTTGAAAGTCCAAAGACAGGCTAGGAAAAAGTATTTGCTACCTGAATGGTCCAGAGCTAATGTACCTAATAAATAATGAGCCCTTACAAATCAAGAAATAAAGAAAGGTGAGTATACCTAAGAGAAAAGTAGGCCAAAGACATGAGCAAGCAGTTTTCCAAGGAAAAAATACAAATAATTGCCCAACGTACAAAAGATGCCCGTCCTCAATCAGAGCAATGCAAAGCCTGAACAAGAGTGGGGTTTTTAACCTTCAGACCGATACAGATGATAAAAAGGGAATGATGTCTAATGTTGGCAAACAGCGTGGGGAAACAAGCACCCTTGCTAACGTTCTTGGGGGATGTGAAAGTTGCTACAGCCTTTCTAGAGAGCAGATAAGTGATTATTCATCAAAACTTAGCATGCGGTTGCTCTCGGGCCCAGTAGCCCCACGGTGGAGAATCGTCCCTGGAGACACACAAGGTTGTAGCGTTGTTTGTGACGCCAAAGAATAGGAAGCAGTGTAAATTCTTACCAAAATTACATTTTTGGTAAGAATACGTACCAAACTGTAGACGCTGCTTGGGAAACAGGAGGGGGAGAGGGTACTTTCGACTTTAGATACTTTGTAATGTTGGGAAATGTTAAGAAACACCCCCCTCCCCCCATATAACGTTTCTGTTTGAAACCACCCCTCCCAAAAAGCAGCCACAAAGGAAAGACTAGAAGTCCTGTGCCGGATGCAGAGCGTGAGGAAGAAGTTGGAGCCACAGGAAACTCAGGATTTTTGCCTTGTTCGGGGGAATGGGAGCGGAGCCACCAGACCAGGAGGGTAGCCTTGAGAGACAGCTTACAAGTAGCATGTGTACATTTCTACCACGTGGAGGAGAGGGGTGAGGAGAGCACTTACTCAGAGACTGCTCTGAAGTTTGAAGTTGCGTTGCTGAGCCGATGACCGCGACATTTTCGAAGGCAGGACAAGAGCAAAAGGAGCGTGCTCTGAGCAGGAGATAGCGAGTGTCTTGAGCATAGATCCTCAGGAAGTATCTGAGTGATGGATGACTTGGGTTCCGTCAGCTCACCTCTGGCCTGGACCACTTGTGCTTTCTCATCAAGGCTCGTCTTCCATAGCCTTGAGTTCTGCTCCTGTTCGTAAGGAAATATTATTAATGTGTAAACATATAGAAGCAGCAGTTTCTGACGGTTGTTCTCGGTTTCTGTTTCCAGAGCGCTCACCTGGCCATGATGGACACCCTCATGATGGCTTACACCGTGGAGATGGTCAGTGTGGAGAAGGTGGCCGCGTGTGCTCAGCAGTACTCGGCTTTCTTCCAAGCCACAGATCTGCCCTATGACATTGAGGATGCCGTCATGTACTGGATAAATAAGGTAGGGATATGCTGAGGATGCCGTCATGTACTGGATAAATAAGGTAGGGATATGCTCCCTCGGGTAAAAAAAAAAGTCTCAGAACCAGAAAACATCACACATCCTCACTCTGCTGCACACTGAATGTTTGTGTCCCCCTGCCCCCCAGTTCATGTGTTGAAGTCATAAGCCCCAATGTGGTGGTGTCAGGAGGTGGCTAGGTCGTGAGGGCCTGGCCCTCATGCGTGGGACCTGTGCCACTGTCTTTATCAAGAGACCCCAGAGAGCTCCCTCGCCGCTTCTGCCGTGTGACAAAGCGGACTCACCAGACACAGTCTGCTGGTGCCTTGATCTCGGACTTCCCAGCCTCCAGAACTCTGAGAAATACATTTCTGTTGCTCACAGACCACCCAGTCTGTGGTATTTTTGTTGTAGCAGCCTGAACGGACTAAGACAGGTTCCATTACTCTTTTTGTTTGAAATCAAAGTGAAAACGAAAGTTGTGTGATCTTACTTGAAATTTCCCATTCCCTTTAGACTTAAAAATATATACTGTTAAAATGATGGAAATAGATTTTATGTATTCCACAATATCTGTAGTTACATTTAATGATTAATCTAGTTCATATTAGATTATTAGAAAATTCAGAGCCCTCCAAGTAGGGAACTAACTATACGCTGCAAGCGCTCAGTAAGTGTTTTTTACATCCAGGAATGAAATAAGTTTCTCATTTCCAACGAGATGATTTTTAGGTTTGCTTGGCTGACTTGCATAAGACTATATAGATTGTAGATTCCTCCTCTTGGAAATTTTTATAGAGCTGTGATTACTTATTTGTGCTCTGAAGATGCTTCAATTGTCGATTTGTCGCTCCCTTTACCAATTTGAGTAGTTAATTCCTCTTGATTCTCTTTCGTTTACAACTGTAACCCCAGAGAAATCAGACCTTATCTGTGAGCAAGACAGACCTGAATGGATTGAAAAGCAGTTGCATCTTCAGGTGTCCTCCGCTGAGTGCTTGCATGGGGCTTGTAACAAGAAGCTAAGTGTCAAGACTCCTGCACCTGCCATCGCGGTCTGTAGTATCAGCGTCAGTGTCAAAGGCCCGTGTGGCACTCTGCCCTCCACTCGTTAGCTGTAGGGATCACGGTCCTATCCTGGACCCACTCATCGTCAGAAACCACGTGGCCTTCACGACCCACCGCAGACCTTCCGTTCTTGATTAACTCTTTTCCCTCACTCTCACACCCCCACTATTAAAAACGTTCACCTTTGGCTTCCCTGGTGGCGCAGTGGTTGACAGTCTGCCTGCCGACGCAGGGGACGCGGGTTCGTGACTCGGTCTGGGAGGATCCCACATGCCGCTGAGCGGCTGGGCCCGTGAGCCATGGCCGCTGAGCCTGCGCGTCCGGAGCCTGTGCTCCGCAACGGGAGAGGCCACGGCAGTGAGAGGCCCGCGTACCGCAAAAAACAAAAAACAAACAAACAAAAAAGAATCTCCTGGGAGCTTGTAGGTCTGGGCTGGTGGAGTCTGCGTTTCTGAGAAGCTCCTGGTAATGTCCCAGCGCTGTCTGTGGGCCACACTCACGCTCCTCCGCCAGCCGACTCCCTCCCTGTCAGGTCATCCTCTAAGAGTAAGGCTGGTCTGCTGTCTCCCATCTTGATAAACAAAGCTTCCGCATCCACCTCAGACCCCGTTTCTCTGTTCACGGAACCTCTCCGTCCCCTCCCCCACTCCCACCCTGAAGTCGCTGCTGAGGCCGCTGCAGGCTCCCGTTTGGACAAATCCAGTGGCTGCTTTTCTGTCCGCGACTCGAATTCACACGTGAGCCTTGTGAAGCCCCGGGACCGCCGGGCGTTCCCCAAGCCCGAGCGCCACGCCACCGCCCTGCCGGGGTCCCAGCAGTTGTCCCCTCCCCGGGCTCCGGGGCCCCTTCCTGCTAGCACAGTGCAGGCCAGCCAAGGATCTGTGGCAGTTTCCGTGTGGGTTGGGGTCCCCTCCATGAACGAGTCCTTCCGGCCAGGCTGCTCCTCCTTGGTACCCAGCCACGCCGGTGACTGACCCCTTTGCTCCTCAAGCCACCGAGGCTGCAGCTCCCTGCTTGAGTCCAGCCACTCAGCCTCGCGTGGGTTGAGGGCAGAGCCACGCAGGCCGACCGCACTCGGCGCGCTCCTCCTTCAGCGGCTCTCCCTCCCGGCCCTGCCGTCGTGTCCAGAGCTCTCCTCGGTGTCCCTGGGAAGCTCCGGGTGACACCTGCTGCCTCAGCAGGACCAGAGCCAGGACCCCCAGGGTGTTGCTTTCAGGCCACTCGGATCATGCTGAGTTCACATCTTACACTGAAAATGTCAAGTGGACCAGTGCCGACAAAGTACCCCCCAGCCCGACCCAGGTCAGGACCTTCATCCCAGCTGCGGGGCTCACCTCTGGCCCTTTGGACGCGATGCTTCCCGTTCCTGGGTGGCCCATTGCCCAGCCTTCTGTGCAGCTCGGTGCCTCTGCACTATCATTTCTCAGCTTGGATGGCGCTCTCCTTCGCAGCCTGTCCAAAGTAGGCACCTGGCAAGTCTTATTTTCTACTGTGATGCTCTGTTTCCTTTATAGCACTTTTCCGAGTTTAATCCTTTGAACAAACTAGAATAATCGATGTGAGGACAGGCACTGTGCCCATCTTTCTTTTTTTAGTGGTAAGTGCCTGGACTAGTGCCGTGTTTGGCAAAGCGGTGGTGTTTAATACATCGAAGAGGGAGTTTAAGCCACAGAATCAGGCTCGGCGCTGTAGAACTTCCGGAGTCTACGGAAAATAAGGAGATCACCTGATTCGGAACGTCCAACACCTTTAGGCAGCCGTGTCCTCTTCAGTTTTCAGGTCATGATTGGAACCAGTTGATTGAACCTGCACCTCAGAGTAGCTCAGAGTGGCTTTTTCTCGCTGGTTCCACCGGCCCCGGCGTCGGCGTCTGTTCTCTGGGTGTGACGTCACCTTCCGCTCTCCTTCTGGCTCTTATTTTGCCTCATCCTGACCTAGTTGCCTTTTCTTCTGGATAATACAAGTATAAAAAAAAAAAAAGCTACCATAGAAAAATGGGAATTACATGGCTAGAATAGTTATCAGCATTGTTGACTGTAAATGAGCTTAAACTTAAAAAAAGCAAGATCACAGAGGACAAGATTGCAATGGCTAAGTCAGGCAGGGTACACGAGAGTTGTGAATACAGGCGCCTTCTGTTACTCGGCCCTACCTCTCTCTAGTTCCATCTGTAGCCCCCCTTGGGTTCCAGCCTTCCTGTTCTCTTTCACTCTCTCGAACACACGAGGCTTTCCCACCACAGGGCCTTTGCTTGTCTTTCATCCTCCTCTCTGTGTCGTGGCTGCCGCTTCAGAGCCCGCCTCTGGGACAGTGTTCCGGCCAAGATAGGTCTCCCCACTCCTGTGATTTTCTACTCACCTCTTTGTTGATTTGTACCACTCCTTACAGATTGCTTTTGTGGGGGGGAGTTTTTCACCCTTTTTTCCTTTTTTGTTCCGTCTCCCTTGTTCCGTGAGGACGGGGACTAGACTGTATTTGTGCACCATTGTGTCCCTATAGCCTCTTAATATAACGTCCGGAGTTCAGTAAGTCGCTGTTGACTGTGTGGACGAGTAAGTGAAGGAATAGTGGTTCAGAATGTTCACATGTGACCAGTTTGCTTTGTGGAGAGAATCAGATAAGGACTATTTAAAAAATCATGAAGATATTTCCAAACTGACAGATCAGTTACAACTACCTGATATTGAATTTGAAAGTGTTTCTTTTTTAACTTAAAAAAGAAAGAAAGAAAGAAAAGAAAATGCTAAGAAAAAGGACCAAACCAAAAACCCAGAAAAAGTTATAAACTTTCCCAAGTTTGGGCCCTGTCAACCCCTCCCCCCCATAATTGGTAAATCCATCAAAATGCTTCAAGATGCATGGACGTTGTGACGCCTTGTAACACATGTTGCCGGGACAGAACATTTTAGTTATTTTGGCAGCGTGTCACATTCAGCGGTAGCCCTTCCTGTTACAGACTCCTGGACGTGTTTGATAAAATGCAGTTGGAAAGGTTTATGCTACAGAGCTGAGCATCAGAGACAGAAAAGGAAACTGTCGGGTGCCAGAAACAAAGTGGGGCTGCAGGCTTTGGTGGCCTCTCAGGGGCCGTGGAGCCTCTGCCGGGGCTCAAGAGTCACTGGATGCCAGAGGAGGCCCGTGGGTTTTGCCGGTTATGGGAAGTTGGAACCGTGACCTCTGTGGAGACCCACCAAGAGCTCGCGCCCTCAGTGGAAACGAGCACACCAGCCGCGATGTCTTTGCTCTTAAGTGCCACCTGGAGGTGGGCCTTGTCGGTGTTAGTGTCATCAGTAATGCAGGGGTTCCAGCTCTGCCACGGGGCTACTTCCACGCATGGTTTTACGATGGCTGCGGTGATTCCAGAGGTCGTACACGTGCAGTCATAACGGTGTCCAGCAAAGATGAGAGTAGGGTCTTCTGGGCGCTGCTATCAGCAAAGGAACCTTCCCCCAGAAGGTCTCCCCCAGGAGGGTGGTTCTCAGGCCCACACCTAAACCACCCCCTGGCGAGAAGATGCGGCCTGTCGGGTCGTCTTGGGCTGACTTTGCATCTCCCTCCAGGTCTGGGGAGGAGGCCTCCTGGACTGAGCGTGGGGTAGGGGGCGACAGATGACCAGAAAGCCCAGTGCCAGGCCAGTGGTATCTTCCTGGCACCTGGCAGACCAGCAGAGGTAAAGTTGCTCTGAAGGTCACTTCTACACCCAAACCGTGGGAGTCCCCAGCAGTGGGGGAGGGACACTCTTCTCGCAGATGCAAAAGTACCAACAACAAGCGTTTAGGAAATGATGAAGATGCCGTCACGTACACGGGAGAGTCAGCAAACCTGACAAACAAGGCCCACACGCCAGAGCTGCAGAGAGCAGAGCAGTCTGAAAAGACAAAAATAAATGCTTGAGTGGCTGAAAATAAAACACGGAATAAAGGCCATAGGAAAGAATAAGGCAGCGTGGAGGGTATATTGGAAAAAGAATAAAATATAACTTTAGAAATTGAAAGTTTTAGTCGTTGAAATAAAAAGATTAAACAGAAGATTAGACATAGTTGAAGAGGGGAGTTAATTAACGAGAAGAAATTACCCAGAATCAGCCCAGAGAGATGAGATGGGATAGATGACATTGAGGTTAACAGACTTGCCTAGAGGCCTGATTGGAATTCCAAAAGGAGTTAACAGGGAGTGGGTAGGCTGGGGAGAGAATAATTGAAGAGACAATGGATGAAAATGTTTTACAATAGATGAAAGGCATAGACGTTCAAATTCAGGAACCATCGTGAGTTTGAAGCAGGAGAAATTAAAATAAATCCACGCCTACATATATAGCAATGAAACTGCAGAATCCACAGATAAAAGACAGTCTCTCTCAAAGGAACGCGATAGTAGACATCTCAGCAGTAATAGTTGAGCCAGAAGACAGTGCAGCAAAATCATCAAAGTGCCGAAGAAAAATAACGATGAACCTAGAGTTCTGTACTTTGGCCCAGGACTAAAGTTGTGATCGAGATTTGTTCAGACAGAGATGGTTTATCATTCAGACCTTTGCAGAAAGAAGTACTGAAAGGTTGTACTTCAGGAAGAAAGAAGGGGAACCTAGAGGAAGAGGTGGGGCGTAGGAAGCAATGATAAAAAGGGGGGTTGGTGTGCACATGGGTAAATCTAAGCAAGTGTTATTAAAAAATCATCATCGTGCCTAATTCTGAGGCCCTTAAAAAGGAAGAACTATGTTGCTAGGTTAAAGTAACATGAGGGGTGAGAGGAGGTGATTTGAATTAAAGCCTTTCTAAGGTTTTTGTATTATTCAGGAGGAAGGAAAAAGTATTGACTGACTTTAGACTTACATCAAGGCAAGGATACACAGGACTATTTTGTATTTTTAAATGAAAAAAATTAAATAAAAGCTAGTGTCCATTTTTAAATTAATGGATATTTAAAAATGCATGTGACGTTTTAGCACATTTATTTTTAATTCATATGCCAGCGCCGGCTGTTCGTTGTATGTTCTCTAGTTCACTGGTCCTCAGCGCTCGTTCCAGCGGTGAACTGCCTCCAAGTCGTGATGGGCTCTCTGATACACACACATCTTTAACTTTTATCCGTGAGTTGCGCAAAGAATGTCATGACTCAACTTTAGTGCTAGAACTTTCTAAGCAGCATCTGGGAACTGGCTTAAGAATTACTAAGCTAATTATCTCACTTATCTGTCTTGTGTACCCAGGTAGGTTAAATAACTTGAAGTGACCAGGTCTTGTACTTTCCGTGTAGTTTCCCTATTAGAAAGTTAATGAATTATCAACATGTAAAATCTTCTTATAATCATGAGTTTGGTATTTTGGATGATTTATGCCATTACATCAACTTGAAGTATTTTGAGTAGGATTTGTTAAAGCCCTTACAGACGTGTAACTATCTGGAATTACATTGGGGGTGTATTGTTTCTAAGTAATGGCGGTAGTTTCTATTTATGGGGTCTGTGCTCTGTATTATGCACTTTACTTGGTACATTTTATACATTATCTCTTTTATTCTCTGTATTAGTTGTTTTGCTGTAATAATTACCACAAACTTAACTGCTTAAAACTTCTGGTAGCTCAGTTATTTACTCACTTATTATAATCATCTCAGGATTACCAGTTTCTGTGGGTCAGGATCCAGACCTTGCTCACCTGTATGCTCCATCTTCAGGGTCTGTCACAAGGTTGGGTCAAGGTGTTGCCCAGGCCTGGGGTCTTATTGGAAAGTTTGGGTGTGGAGGGTCCACTCCAAGCCCACATGGTTGTTGGCAGGGCTTAGGTCCAGCAGTTGGACGGAGAGCCTCGGTTCCTCACTGGCTGCTGGCCGGAGGCTGCCCCCAGCTCCTTACCATGCAGGCCTCTCTGTAGGGCAGCTCGAGGGATGGCTGCGTGCTTCCTCAAAGCCAGCAGGAGAGAGTGGGGCTTAGCGTGCGAGACGTAAGCGCCAAAGTGGTATCCCATCCCCTTAGCTGTATTCTGTTGGGTAGGAGCAAATTATAGGCCCTGCCCACACTCAGGGGGATCATTGGGGACCGTCTTAGAGCCATCGTCTCCAAACCTCTTGTGAAGTAGGTTTTATTCCAGCTGGCAACGAAGGCTCAGCTAAGGTCGTGGCTTGTGAGTGGGGGTCTTGAGTCAGAGCCGGGTCGCTTCTGCTTCTGCTGTCTCTTCGGAAGAGTGTTTTACACTGCCAGGTCGGTGCCCTGAGCTCTTAGAGCACGGCAGCCTACTTGGCAGTACAGCCCAAGATGAATCTGTGTGTTGGTTAAATTCCTTCTGACGCCTCGGAGTGTATCGTAACTGTTAGTTAAATTTATCATAAATTCAAATTCTTCAGTCTTTTTTTCTTTGGCACTGAACTGAATTTTAAGCAGCAGAAGAGGTTAGAAAATTATTGATTTAGTTTAGAGTTACAGTGGTTGATAATACCATTCAGAGTTTCCAGAATGCCATTATTAATTAACTTGAACATTTGCTTATTATTACTGGACTGACCTTAAAATCAGTGATTCAGAATCCAAACTTGTCTAAACTATTCTGAAGAAATACTTTTGCACTAGACAGAGTGTCTCTTAATCATGAATTATGGGCTGTTTGAACAATCTGATAGATAAGTCAGGGAAGATAACTGAAGAAGATAACTTCTTCTCCCTAAGAAGTTCCCATATGCAAAATTTTTTCATGTATTTTAACTGTGGCCTTATGGCCACATGAAAACCTACTCATGATCCAGGGACATGCCTATGAGATCACAGCCTAAGAATTTGATTCAGGGCTTCCCTGGTGGCGCAGTGGTTAAGAATCCGCCTGCCAATGCAGGGGACACGGGTTCGAGCCCTGGTCCGGCTCAGAGATCCCACATGCCGCGGAGCCACTGAGACTACGCGCCACAGCTACTGAGCCAGTGCTCTAGAGCCCCCAAGCCACAACTACTGAGCCCACGTGCCACAACTCCCGAAGGCTGGGCGCTTAGAGCCCGTGCTCTGCAACAAGAGAAGCCATTGCAATGAGAAGCCTGCTCACCGCAATGAAGAGTAGCCCCTGCTCGCCACAACTAGAGAAAGCCCACGTGCAGCAACGAAGACCCAACGCAGCCAAAAATAAATAAATAAATAAATTTATTTTAAAGAAAAGAATAAAACACAAGGAAGACATTTAAAAAAAAAAAAGAGTTTGATTCCGAGTGTTTTTGAGGAAAATAATTTTCACTTAGCAGTCCTAAAAGAGATTGTAAACTTTTTACTGAAAAAAGTTTTATTGTTTCCCAAGCATTAAAACAGAAGTTATCAAGTACCTTTTTTGCCCCCTAGCACTCCAGCTAGTACCTGACATGTACTAGGTACTCAACAAGTATTTGGTAAAGTCATGAATTTTAGAATTTCAAACAGAACACCTGTAAAATACTTTTTTCTGGTTGGGAAAATAGAATTCTGTTCATTTGCGTGGTACTGGTATTTGACATCAGAGATCCGAACACAGGCATTTTAAGGTACATGTTATTTTACTGTTATATTTGACTATAAATTCAAATTCATGTTTTTATATTTTAAGGTAAATGAACATTTGAAAGACATAATGGAACAAACACAGAAATTGAAAGACCACCACACAGTGGAAGCTTCAGGAGGCCAAAAGGTACATGTTCTTAAGAAAAAAAGGCGCCTTTGTGAGACCCTGTGTTCATATGTGTGTGCTGTTTGGGGAAGCGTTAAGAGTGTGTTCGTCAAATTAGTTTTTGGTGATCTTAACTGTACCGTAGAAAGCCTTTCCATAAATACCAAGTAAGTAGCAGTGCAAAATGAAGGTTAATTGGATGACGGTGTTTAGGAAAATTTGTTAATGACTAGAGCTCAGCTTTGGCAAAAAATAATGCGTTTGTCTTTGTTTGATAAAATATATGAAACAGGAAAACATTTTTCAATATATCAGCCTTATAATGACTTGTAGTAAGACCAGCCTCTAAAATTACATTCCAGGAATTATAAGTTGTACATATGGTTATTTTGTGAAGGAAGAAGAAACATTAACACGGATTAATTCTTTAAACTTCTTGAACAGGCTTTTAGAGTTTTTTTCTCCAAACACTTGTGTGTTTGTGTTTGTTATATACTAAGACCTAAAGTATATTTCCTACATCTTTTAAAATATATTATAATGAGAGCCCTTTAAACATGTTGTCTAGCATTTGAATTGAGGTATAAGAAGTTATCTTATGCAGAGACTTTATTTTCCATCTGGGTTATTTTAAGTCTCTTCATTATTATACAGCACTTCTGTTCATTTTGGGCGAATGCTGCTAGTTACTGATACTCTGTAAGAGAGGAGACCGGAGGAGGGAAAGGGAAAAAGCTGGTTTGTGCATCACCAGCTGCGCCAGGCAAGTTGTGCGGAGACCACCTACACTTCTGTCTCAATCTGGTGCTTGGGGTCACAGTGGTTTCCCTGGGCTTGGTTCTTGTCTTTGTTGACCACCTTCCCCAGTGGAGATCTGCACCCGCTTCCCTGCTTCCCCCAGCTCTGCCCCCGCCTTGTCCCTTGAGTCCCCCAGCCCTTTCCAGTTTCCCCCCTTGCTCTTTCCTTCCCTTTAGTAGTAGAAATCCTTGCCCTAGAGATGGATTTAATCCTGCCCCCCACACCCCCCATTTTGCTCCTGGCTCTAATCAGGAATAAGGTTCAGCATCATCCTGCGTTACAGGATTTCCATGGAAACCTCGTTTATTATATATATGATTTAATTCTGTAGTTTTGCATACACATTATGAACTAAATGGGGATTTTATATGCTGACATAGGATCCAGTAAACCTTGTTTCTATGGGAAAAAATGCTATTTGTGTTCCAAACAACTGCAGATTAAGTGACCTTTAAGAAAAGCAAACTATGGTATCCAGACACTACTGGATCACGTCACTCTGACTTTTTCACAGCACTTGGCCCATGGAATTGTACATACTGACCTCACAGCCAGTATTTGCTGAGTGAGTGAGTGAGTAAATGAATGAATGAGTGTGCTTCACTTAAATATTTGGGTCAGTACACATTTTTACTTGAGCACAAGCATAGCATTTATACCTTCATTTTCATTTTTTTCCTCTTTTATTATTTGTTTTCATTTACTTTTTTATTGAAGTCTAGTTGATTTACAAAATGTTGTGTCAATTTCTGCTGTCCAGCAGAGTGACTCAGTTATACACATATATACATTCTTATTCATACTCTTTTCCATACGGTTTATCCCAGGCTATTGAATATAGTTCCCTGTGCTGTACAGTACGACCTTGTTGTTCACCCGTCCTATATGCAATAGTTTGTATCTGCTAATCACAAACTCCCACTCCATCCCTCCCCCATCTCCCCTCCCCCTTGGCAACCACAAGTCTATTCTCTATGTCTGTGAGTCTCTTTCTGTTTCGTAGATAAGTTCATCTGTGCCATGTTTTAGATTCAATACCTTCATTTTCAAATGAATTTTGTCCTTTTTCTCATTGTGAAAATCTTTGTGAAGGTAAGTGTTCATTTCACATAGTCTGTGAAGTACAGGGGTCCTCATGAAGAGCACACTGCCAAGCACGGAGTAGGTGATGGAGCCTTGCTCTGTTACCCAACAGTGGGATTTTGGGCGTTTGAACTATTTGCTTTGGCTAGAAATATAATCATTTTATTCTTGATTTACATTCTTGTAAAAACAAAATTCTTCCTTATCAACTTTCACATTTATGTATATATTTAAACATTTTTAAAATTCAGAGATGGTACCGTAACTTTTTTTTCTCCAAGCAATATTTTATAAAGATGATTTGGTCTGAAGAAACTTACTAGTTAGATATCCTAGTACCGTGATTTTAATCTTTGCCTAAGAGTACTATAAAAATGAGATTTCTTCAGCAGCTTTATAGATCAGTAGTCTTGTGCATTTGGATACAAGACCCTACAAAGATTTGGATTGGTATGGATTTAATATAACTTGTTAAGAACATTTATTTTGAAATATTTCTGATTTAACAAAAAGTTGCAAGAATAGTTCAAAGAACCCTTATATGTCCTTTACCCAGATTCATCAGTGTAACATTTTGTGTGCTCTGTGCATTACATGTTGCACACACAGACATATATATGTGTACATTTTTCTGAAACATTTGAAAGAAGGTTGCATGTATCATACCCCTTCACCCCTAAATATTTCAATGTATATTTCCTAGGAAGAAAGCTATTCATTTACACGACCACAGGATAGGTAACAATGTCAATAAAGTGCTTTGATCAGACTTACAGCCTCTGTTCTAGTTTTGTCAGTCATCCCAATTGAACTTTATATATTTTTCTAGTCCAGGATCTAGTCCAGGGTCAGGTAAGGTATTTAGCTGTTGTTATCTCTCATCTTCTTTAAACTGGAACAGTCCTCAGCTTTTCTTTTTCATTCGTGACCTTGACATTTTTTAAGAATACAGGTCATTTTCATAGAATATCCCTCAATTTCAGTTCTTCTGATAGTTCCTCATCGTTAGATTAAGTTGTGCTTTTTTTAGCCTAGAATACTATGTAAAGTGTGTCCTTTTCCCAGTATTGTATCCAGAGGCGTGTGATATCCATTTGCCCCTACTAGGTGATACTAATTTTGATCAGTTGGTTCAGATGTTGTTTGGGTTTTTTGACTGCATGATGATTATTTTTCCTTTCGTAATAAGTAGTTGGAGAGGAGGGTACCTTGAGACTGTAAATATTCTGTTCCTCTTCAGTGTTTCCCCACCTCCTAGACTTAGCATTTATTGACGGTACCTACTTCAGTTACTTTTTACTATGGTGGTTACAAAATGGCAATTCTCTAACTTTATCATTTCTTCTACGTTTATTAGTTAGGGTTCTATTATAAGCAAATGTGACCTCATCTATTTATCAATCTACCTATCCTCTCTTTATTATCTGTATGAACTGATAGATTCTTATTTTATTTAATGGGTTATAATCTGTTTCTGTCCATCATTATTCACTTGTTCATTGATTCGTTCATTCCCAGTTTTATTGAGATCTAATTGACATACAGCCCTGTGTAAATTTGGGGTGTGCGCCATAACGATTTGACTCACAGACATGGTGACCGCAGTAGATGTAGTGAACATTCATCCTCTCGTATAGATACAGCATAAAGGAATAGAAAAACCTATCTGTTCCTTGTGATGAGAACCCTTGGGATTTACCCCCTTAGCGGCTTTCCTATATAACATGCAGCAGTGTTGACAGCACGCTGCACATCACATCCCTAGTACTTATTATCTTGTAACTGTTTGTGCCTTTTGACCACCTTCACCTAATTTCGTGTGTATTTATTTTGGAAATCAACTTTGTTGTGGAATAATTTTAGATTTACAGAGAAGTTCCAAAGATAGTACAGCTTCATCCAGTTTCCCGCGATGTTAACATCTTATGTAATCGTGGCCTCTTTGGCAACACCAAGAAAATAGCATTGGGGCATTCTCATTGACTAAACTACAGACTTTATGTACATTACACCAGTTTGTGTCCTGACCAGTGTCCCTGAATTGGGGTTTGTCTCCTGTGTCCTGTGATGAGGTTGGGCCTGTGGGCCTTTTGAGAAGAACACCACAGAAGTGGCTTCACATCTCATCACGCCACATCAGGGAGCACGTGGCATGAACACGATTTGTCACGGATGGTGTCCACCTTGACCACTTGCTGAAAGTGGTCTCCTTCACTGTAAAGTTTCTGTTTCCCCCTCTGATGCTCTTTTCTTTGGAAGTGGGTCACTAAATCCACCCCGTGTTCCAGGAGAGGGAAGTTAAGCTCCCTCCCTGAAGGGAAGAGTATATACACCATCTGGAATTCTGTAGGTGAGATTCGTACTTTCTCCATTTATTTATGTCCTTCAGCCGTTTATTTGTATCAATGTGGATGGGTGTGTATGTGCTCTGTACTTGGTGTTGCAATCCAGTCTGTGTTAATTTGTATTGTTATGGGCTCCAGTGTGTGTTGTATAGTTTGGGTTACAATCCAGTCTGTGGTATTGACTTGTTCCGTTTTTCCAGCTGCAGCCACGGGGAGCTCTTTCAGAGTTGTCTGAATTAGTAAAAAGGTCAAGTATTGAATATTTTGCAAGAAATGCAGACTCATTTGAACCACGAGAGACTCCTTTGCTTATCTTCTGTCTTGTATAATCCATAGTAGTTTCTTGTTATCGTCAGTTTCTGTGTTATGGATTCTTCTAGTCTCAGAAACGAGAGAACTCCTGTTTTTGAAATTCCTGTCATTCACTGGGAATCCTGACGCGTTCCCGGGGGCTTCCTGCTCTCTGGTCCTGCTCGTGCACTTTTTATGGCTATTATGACTGCAGCTGCCAAAAACTTTTGGTTAAACGAGAGATGCAAATACATGCAAAAAAATTATTAGGGTTATTCTTCCCGATGCAATAAGAAAAAATTATTGGAAATATTATCTCTTTGTGGGAAGCTGGTATTTTTCTGATTCTTGAGATGACATTTTTCTGATCTTTGAAGTTCTTGAAAATACCTCATTTATATTATTTTTCCGAATAATGTTATTTGTGCTATTAATTTCTGTAGGAAAAACTTTCTGCATAGAAGTTGAATATGAATTTTAACTCAGACCCCATTTAGTTTGGTTCACTTCAACAAATATTTATTTAGGGCTGCCAGAAAACTGTGCTAGGAAATACCAAGATAAACAGTTACAAATTATGAAATTGTGGGCTTATTGTATATTCATCTTCTTAAAGACATAAAATTATGTTCTTTGGAACACCCCTAGATAGTAAAATTAATAACATTTACATTCTCTTTGTGTTGGTAGCTACTTGCCTTAGAGACTCTATAAAAATACTAACTGGTGAGAATTGCCAACTGGTTTTTTATCCCGCATTAATTGAAAGAAATTCTTTATGTCATTAAAAGAAATGATCATTGTGTTCAATTCTACATTGTTATTTGCTTTTATTCATGCACTTATGAAACAGTCTTTCTTCTTTTCCTTCTGGGAAGAAGTCTACCTTATCAGACTTGGCCTCCTAATGTCTAAGAATTTTAATGATTGCAAGTCCAGCCCTAGAATCTCTCTACTCCCTCTTGTGATATAAATTTAGTTTCTAACGTGATGTGTGATCCCAGAACTGGGAGGTAAAATTCTTTGCTGCCGAAGTACACAGCATGTCCTGGGTACCCTAAAAACGCACATCCATGTTGGGAGAGGAGAGAGGGGAGGGAAGGTGGTGGTCTTTATCGTTAGGAACCTCCATAGTTTAAGCTAAATTGTAAAGTATTAACATTTAAAAAATGTTTTGAGAACTATAAACTTGGAACTCCACTAACAGAAACTTTACTATAACTTGTTAATTTTAAAAACTTCTGATGAATTTTCCCTTTACCTTTTGCTTCCCCTTTCTTCCTGCTGCTTCCTCTGAAGTCTCCTTCCAAATGGTTTTGGAAATTGGTTCCAGTAAGTTTGCACAGCTTCTTCAACTTGCTCTCCAGAAGTGTAATTGTAGAATGGTATCGTTTATGTCTTGCCGATATGGTCATTACGTATAATTCTGTTAGTCACAAGTAGAGATTGGATTTTAAGGTGTTTTTGATCATAATGTAAAACAGAAAGATTTTTTAAATCTAGTCAAATTTTGGATTAGAAGCTTTAAAAATAATTTAAAGTGTAAGCTAGTCTGTCAGTATTCACAGACCATCAGTAACTAGGTAACAAAAAAAGTATGGATATAGATTTGCATTAGTTTTAATAATGTTAGTAAAAGTGAATATGAATTGCACATGTAAATTATTTGTATTGTAAAGTCATCTTTTTGAAAGGATCATTTCCTTTTGGCCTGAACTGTAGAGGATACTTTTTGTGTAATAAAGAAGTGACAGGTTCTGTGTCCCTCCCAGCACTGGACCTGAGCTAGATTCAATTCTGGTTTGACTTGAAGAGTTGATCTTTCACGGTGACATCTGGGGGTTAGACCACTTAAGTATTTCACACCCTCAGAAACAGAAATGTAACTTAGAAGTGCACCATAATGTTGAAAGATAGAAAGTATGTCCCTTTTAAATGCCAGATTTCTCCATTTGTAGAAAGAGCAGTAAGTTTGTGAGGCATAGAGCATGTTCAAGTATAAAAGACTCTGTAACCTTTGTGAACTGCAGATGAACTTTCAGGGAGTATTAAAAGTTGGTTTACCTGATGCCTCTCCTAGGATATAATCTTCAGGAAGATGTTTCGGCATGCCACGTATAAACCTCTGATTGGTCTAAGCCGTGGGCCTCTGTGGCTGCAGCCTTATGAAGCTCTGTACGTGTGTGTCTGTGTGTGCCTTGTGCAGGGTGCGGTATAACACAGCACACAGTTCAGTTCTTTGTTCCATGACGCTGGGCACTCAGCTCAGTCCAGTTCAGACCGTGGGCCGAAAACAAGGGTAGACCTGGAGATCTGGGAAGTTTGGCCCTGAGCCCAGCCCATGTAGGGGATTCCCAAGAGGTGACTCTTTTGTTTCTAGCCGGCCCAAGAGGACCTGGAAGGGTGCTTACTACCAAGTGTGAGGGGCAGCGTAAGGCCGGAAGAGGCCACTGGCTGATTTCTTTCTCTCTCCCCCTTCCTCCCCTCCTCTCTCCTCTTTTTTCATGGCTGATTTTTAAACCGTCTGCCAGCAGCAACATGAGGACGTTTTCTAAGGATTATGTAAAAGTCAGTAATCAATTAAAGAATTTATGTAGTGTATCTGTGTGATTTTTTTTTTCTGAATATAGGTAGTCTATGAGTTTGGAACATACCATTAAACACAGATGTCTAGTCCCCACTGATTCATAAGAACAAGCTCCTCTGAAAATCTTCGGAGGAAGAGATGTTCCATGAACCTTGCTCTTGAGTAGCCAGTGACAGGGAAATAGGGATAAATGTCTCCTTGAACGTGTGTGCTCTTCTGAGGGATATCATTTAGAGGAAATCTGACCTCACCACCAAATAGTAAATTTTCTCTTTCAGCAAATTATAATATTTTTCTGTTATTCTCACGAAAGTATTATATTTCATAATTGTATTTTAATTATGAAATATAATCAGGTTAGATGGAGTTAGAAGAAAAATTAGTTTTGATTACTTAAAAAAAAACTGTATTTAAATATCAGTAACCACTATAATTGTAAAGTTTGCTAAGAAAGTACTTCAGTGTGCACCTTCATTAAGCCTTCAGCATTACTTTTCTTGGCCTGAGGAGAGCTAATAGCTAGTAGCAGCTGACCGCTGGCGATTACCCGCTGTGTGCCCGTGTGTGCATCGCACTTTCTGTCCATCATCTTCTGTAGTCCTTCGTGCTGCTGTGAAGTAGGTACTGTGATTGTCCCCAGTTCACAGATGGGGAAAGCGAGAAATGAGCACTGAAGTACCTTGTCCAAGATCACAGAGCTAAGAAGTGGCAGAACCAGGACTTGAGCCTAGGTGGTCTGGCTTAAGAGCTCGTTCTCGTGACCTCTGAGTTCTACAGCACGTCTCATGTCTAGAGAACCGCCTTACACGTTTGTATCCACTCACGCCAGCCAGTCTTTAGAAAACAAGAATTTCATCTGTTTTTCTGCGAGGGAGCAGAAACCCTCGTACTTGCTCTGTTATTGGTTAATGCGACCTCAACCAGGAGGGTGTTTTTCAGTTGCAAAGTCGTTACACTTCATTTGCATCGTCTCAGCATTCAGATGAGGAGCCAGAATATCTTCATGGTATTGAATATTATTCCAGTTCCTAAAGTGATGTTTCTTCTCGCCACATTTCCTTTAAGAATGGTTTCACATTCTTCTGCCCGCTCTCCCAACTCTGATGCCTCTCCTCGTTCTTTCAGCGCGAGTCTCACTCTTTCCATGTGAGAACGTGTGGTCTGAGTGAAGTCTACCCTTAAAGTGAAAGAATTTCATCATCTGCAAAAGAGCAGAACTGATGATTTGGATAACAAGTGTTCAAAATCCATTTTGTGATGCTTTCACGTGTAAATTAGGCTAAGTGAATTTCACGTAAATGAGCGCTGTAATGTTACGTTAAGTACTTGGCTTCAGAACCAAAGTGCTGTTGGTAAAGTGAGGTCTAGGTAATGTTTAGAAAAGAAGGATGTTGGTGAGTAGTTCTCATTTCTCTTGACTTATATTTTATTACTGATACATTGGAATCTACAATACTGTCTTTTTCCTGTATGTTGCTTAGTACTTACTCATTTTCACCTCTTTTTTTTTTTTTTTTTAAATGTAGGCTCGTTACAGGAAAGAGCAGACATTGCTTAAGCAACTGCCTTGCATTCCGTTGGTAGAAAATTTGTTGAAAGACGGCTCGGATGGCTGTGCGTTAGCTGCCCTTATTCATTTTTACTGTCCTGGTGTCGTCAGATTAGAAGGTAAGTGTTCCACTGAAATGTCTCGAAACTGCGGATAGATGGTAAGAAATATTTAAGACAGTAAATTTAATAAGTAATGACGGCTTCTTTTAAGAAGAACATTTATGTATAATTCTAGGAAGTGGTTGAGCGAAGGAGTGCTTGGTCTCTAAGCCTCTGTGTAGTGATCACTGCCGTTACATGTGTGGGTCAGACAGATTCTACGTAGTTGTGTATCTGTATTAAGGTATGAACAAAATGAACATGAAATGTACATTATCAGAATTAACCCTGGCTCTTTTCCTGTTTGAAGATATTTGCTTGAAAGAGACCATGTCATTGGCTGATAGCCTCTATAATCTGCAGCTGATTCAAGAATTTTGCCAAGAATATTTGAACCAGTGTTGCCATTTCGCCCTGGAAGACATGCTGTACGCCGCTTCCTCCATAAAGGTATTTCAACCATCCTCTTCCCCTTTGTTTGTTCAAGTTTGCTGAAAAAACATGTAACCAGGTACATAAACAGTATAGCTGCTTTAAGCTTACGAAATTAACTGTAATTTCAGGCAAAAGAACTCTTGAAAAAATCGTTTTTGTTTGATTTTTCTGCTGATTTTATTTTATTTCTTATTTCTTAAAAACCTACACTGTTAGCTACAGGTTTCTTTTGTAGTGCAAAGCTAAACTTAATGTCATAGTACAGAATTAAACCATTGTTCTGATGTTGTTAGTAGAACAGCGGACGAGCCAGTAAGCGTTTCTGGGTCCTGGAGGGCTGCTGCCGCTTGTGGGGAGCGTGCAGGAGGTGTGGCCGCTCGGGACACTCAGCAGGACTGTGGACTCTGTCTGGGAAGAAGGGGCCCTCAGGTCCCAGAACTTGAGGCAAAGCCTTGGGAAAGGAAGAGGGAAGGAAATATTACAGTTACCTGGAAATGAACCTTTTAGGAAGTCATCGCATTTACTAGCCATACACTTGTCCCTTGCTTCAGGACATCACATGACCTCTTAGCTTCGGGGCCGTTGCTTAGTGCCTTTCTTTCAAGAAATGTTTATTGAGCACCTCATAGTGTTCTAGGTGGTTGGGATAACTCAGCAGACAACACAAAGACACATCCCACACACACCCCCCCACCCCCGTCCTTTCAGGGCGTTCTTTCTAGTGGTGAAGACAGACGCGTGTCTGACGCGTGTCTAAGGCGTGATGGCTTCTGAGCTACAGGTTCCAGAACTTCATGGTGGGAACGCTGCCCTTCTTGTTACCGGCAGCTGCAGCTGCAGAATTCCTTCAGGGCTCTCGTACACCTGCCTGAAGTTAACACTTCTGTTTAAAGGCTTTAGGGGTAAATGATCTTACAATCGATTTGTTTGACGTCCGAGAGGGACAGCTTTATGTCAGTCCTAAATGTACCTGCGATGCCCACCTTCATAGAAGCTGCCAAAGGACCCCTCCCAGCGCAATGCTAGTGCCTCGTGATGCTTTAAATTCTTGTTCTCCGGTCTCTCTCTTTTTCCTGTACCCGTTTCTCGGTTACCGCGAGGCAGATTGACGGAGCCAGGGGCAACGGCGTTTCCAGAATAAGCCACTGCCCCTGTTGACCAGAATAGCGCTCACTCCCCACTGTCCAGCACATCACAAGAAAAACCTGGACTGATTTTGAATGTTTACACTTTGCCGTTTTTACCAAAATGGAAGTTAGGAGATATTTTCATATTTATCTTAATACTTTTTCTGGCGCTTCCTATTAAAAATTTCAAATACTTTTACTGAGATCTCAAAGAAAAAAAATGACCTCGTTAAATACATTGAATTGTAAGGTTACATTTGCTTAAGTTGTATACCTTGGACTTCCAATAGATAACACATATCCCTGATGTTTAGATCAACTTAGTCTGGGCGTGATCCGGATACAAAGACATTTTCTTCAGTCGGGCACTTTAAAACTAGATACTTATCTGCAGAGAAGGCTTTGGTCACTTTCTATGTTCTCTGCTAAATTATCAGAACCACAGTTTTGACCTCAAATGAGTATTTTAAGGCTCTAAGCCCGCAAGAGGTTGCTCGGTCCATGGTGCTGGCCGCCTTGTCATTTGTTGACTTGAGTAACAGCTGTTTGTGGGGAGTAGGGAGTGAGCCCTCTTTTCCCCTCGTGGCGGACTTGTAAACCGGTGTGCTCTTTTTAGAGGGCAGATGGGCGTTGTCTAACCACATTCAAAGTGCACAGAAGGACGTATAAGGATTGTTCGTGGTGGTGAGGAGTTGGCAGCAGTTCACCTTGGGAGGGCCACACTTGAAACGTCTTGTAAAGCAGCTGTTTGAAGGAGGCAGGGGTATCTTACGGATGCGGAAAGCTCGCTAGGAGTTACTAAGGGAAGCGTGCGGGGAGCACGCCTTATGTGCGGCATGATGCAATTTACATATGTTTTAAAAATCCTTTTTCTGTTTGTATGCACATCTGCACACATACAGAGGCGTGGGAAGAGGTCTGTAGAGAGATAAACACGGAACTGTTAACAGTGGTTTCTTCTGACTGCAGTATTAGGATTTGAGGGAGAGGAGTTAAAGCATACTTTTACTTTTTATTCTATGTTCCGTATGTTTGTATTCTTTGATATCATTTACAGTGTTTAAGAACGTTAATGTACAGCTGCATGACTGTCTTAACTGAAAGAAGGAAAGAAGAGCTCTTAAATGAAATTAATCTGGTACCATTCCAGGAACACAGTGACAGATTTATTGCTGTTTAATCATCGTAAATTCAGAAAGACATTCTCTTCATAAACTAGTTACTGGGAAAATTATTTCTTGCTATGCTGACATCTAGTGGCCAGACACATTACAATTATGTTATTAGGACAGTTATCTTACCAAGGTGCTTAAAATAAATTTTTTCCATAATTGACATATAACATCGTATAAGTTTAAGGTGTACAGCGTGTTGATTTGATTCACTTATATACAGCAGAATGATGATCACCATAGTATCAGTCAGCACCCGCATCACGTCACATAATTACCATTTTTGTTGTGAACATTTAAGATCTACTCTTTCAGCAATATATACAATGTATATAATACAGTTATCATTAACTATAATTATTTGATCCCCAGAACGTATTCATTTTATAATTGGGAGTTTGCACCCTTGACCAGTACTCCCGCATTTCCCCTACCCCAGTCCCTGGGAACCACCACTCTGTTCTCTGTTTCTGTGGGTCTGGCTTTTTCAGATTTCC
The DNA here is from genome assembly GCF_937001465.1 of Orcinus orca. Classification (NCBI taxonomy): domain Eukaryota; kingdom Metazoa; phylum Chordata; class Mammalia; order Artiodactyla; family Delphinidae; genus Orcinus; species Orcinus orca. Next base: position 31,103,342 of record NC_064559.1, read on the forward strand.
CGTACAAGTGATGCCGTACAGTGTCTGTGTTTATTTCACTTCACACAGTGCCCTCGAGATCCGTCTGTGTGGTTGCAAATGGCAGACCTCCCTTGTTTCTCGTGGCTGCACGTACACCACATCTTCATCCATTCATCTGCTGGTGGACACTCGGGTCGTTTCCATGTCTTGGCTGCAGTGAACATGGAAGTGCAGATATCTCTTCCAAGAGATCTGTTTTCATTTTCTTTGCTTATGTACCCAGATAGGATTGCTGGATCATATGGTGGTTCTATTTTTAATTTTTTGAAGAGCCTGCATGCCTTTTACCATAGTGGCTGCACCATTTTACATCCCCACCAACAATGCACAAGGGTTCCCTTTTCTCCACACCCTCATCAGCGCTTCTTATCGCTTATCTTTTTGACGATGGCCATTCTGACAGGTGTGAGCTGGTATCTCCTTGTGGTTTTGATTTGCGTTTCCCTGATGATTAGTGATGTTGAGCTCCAGGGTCCTTAAGATAGTAATTAATTTCCTATCAACAGACAATTACGGGGTACTTAAACAGTGTTTTTCCAAAAGATATACATAGCTTTCAGTGAACTGTACTAGAAGAGCTGGAACCTAGCACCAGTGCTTTAGATATAATTTTATACTTTGGTTTTAGAAAGTATACTATGAGATAAGTATAAAGAAAAACTATAAATCACAGTCATCGTACTACCCAGAGATATTGCGTATCAACATTTCGATGCTTTGCCAGTGACTGGCCTTTCTTATAATATGCTTATTCATTCATTTCTATGTTCATTCAATACATATTTATTGGACATCTATTATGTACCAGGCACTGTCTTAAACACTGAAGATGTAGTGGTGAGCACAGCTTTGTCCTTTTGACCATATAGTCTGATGCGTAAGATGAGGAACCCTGGAGACTATGGTATTAGATGAAGCTGGGGAAACTGAAAAGGGACCCCATCAGGTACCCGCTTGTAAACTATAGTCAGTCTCCCAAGGGCAAGGGTGAGCGGGGGAAGGGGCGTTGCATTTTGAAAAATTTGGCTTCATAAGCCGAAGAAGAAATGACCGTGTGCTGACCAAGAGGCGGAAACAGTTTGAGTGAGGGTAGTGACGATGCAGGTGGAGAGAAGTGGGTGGATTCCAGGGCTGTTGAGGCGCAGAACCTGCAGGCCTCGGCGGTGAATCGGGTATGAGGGGAGAAAGAGGCCGGTGTCGCGGTGACTCCCAGGTTTGCTTTGTGCGCCGGGAAGGTGGCTGCCATTCAGGGAAATAAGGGTGGGATCTGATCAGACTTGTGGGGAAGACGACTGGCACAGTGAGAGAAACAGAAAGTGCATGTGCAAGTGCAGTTGTGCCTTTGGGGGCCGTTCGATAGCTGGTGGCTGTGGGCGGCAGTTTTCAGACATCAGGGGTATCGAATGCTGCTGAGGGCTTGGGGGCAACGAAGACGAAAAAAATCTGTTTCATTTAGTGACACAGACATTGGTGACCTGAGCAAATGCTGGCTCAGAGCGAGGGCGCCTGAGTGCCAGACTGGAGTGGATTAGGGAGAGGAGGGCTGAGAGCAGGTTGTGGGAGAAGCCGGTGTTACAGAAGTCCGAAGCGATGAGCAGGCCACGTGGGCGCATGCCGGAGGGTGAAGGATCGCGTGCCGGTTTCGGCTGCGTTCAGTGGCAGAGGTTTGAGCACGTGTAAAACCAAGCAGGAAGGACTCAGCTGAGGAGAAGAATAAACACACAGGAGAAAGGAGTATAACTGAGAATGGAAAGCTTCTGAGAAGGTAACCCACAGCACAGCCTTAGGGATTATAAGCTTTATCATTTCTTTAAAAAAAAATCACAGATTTTGATGGGTGGATGCTATTTCGAGCTGTGTTTCAATAGGTAACTCCCTGTCATTGCTTTCTGGTCGGGCGTTACCTGCTTTCTCTCCTAACTTCTTGCCTCTCGCACAGAGCAACTACCTGGTGTTCATGGCGGAGCTCTTCTGGTGGTTTGAGGTCGTGAAGCCCTCCTTCGTCCAGCCCCGCGATGCTCGTCCGCAAGGAGGTGATCAATGTTCCCGTAAACAAGCAGGATGGAGCGTTCAGATAGCCTCACCTGGTTATTCTTTTACAGGGAAGCCTGTTGCTGTGTCCTAGGCTAGCCTTGATAAATTCTCTCTCAACGTTTAAAGCCACTAAATTCTCCGTGACAGACATGGTGTAGGGGAGGCAAAGGGGGTGGCGAGAATAGCCCTGCGTTCCACGGCTTATGCTGTGGAACTTGTAGCTTTAACTGTTTCCCACTTTCCTCTCTTTGCATCTTTTACCCCCATCCCTAGCTTTTTGTTCCCTGCCAGAGTCTGAGTTTTTAACATTGTTGCCCAGAAGCCACTCAAATTATGGCTTGGCTTTAAACTGTAATTTGAGCTTGCCCTTAAACCATATAGGGGCTTGTTATATTTATTCTTAACCCTAGTAGGTTTTGTGATTGTTACGGTACCACGATCTATTGATTGCTCATAATAAGGACACTGGTAAGAAATAAAGGGGTAAGTTACTGTAAAGATCTCTGGAAATGAAGAAAAAAAAATCTCTCTGTATTTTCTCTAAAGCAGAACAAATTTTCCATCAGCTTCCATTATAAGACCAGAGTTTAATTTCTGTAGGGGAAAATCAATTCCACATGATAAGTGTGGGCCCACTAGAGAACTTGCCCCCGTCATAACTCTGGGTTCTTCCTGCTGCCAGCGGTCTGCCCAGCACGAAGTGGGATTACTGTGCCTCCCAGCTAGCTAGCTGCTTTCCTTGGTGCCCCATTTTTGTATTTTCCCTTATTTCTCCCCATCCCCACCCCTTCCCTCAAAAAATATTAAAGAAGAGCAAGAGATCAAGAAGGAGGGAAAACTGCGTACTCAGGCGGCAGTGGGTAAGGGACGTGGGAGGGCGATACCAGTCTGGTGAGTAGAAGGAGCTGCCTTCAGTCGGCTGGCCCACTGCATCCCATGCCAAATTCTGTAAAACATGCAGGAAATGAGTGTTTATTTAACCTGTTGTGCTTCCGAGCTGCTTAGGGCAGAGCTGTCGTGTAACAAGGCAGACCTAGAGAGCAGCTGAGGCCCTTCCCGAAGGCCATTGCGTAAAGCCAGGTGTCTTCAGTAGTTACCCCAAACGATACTGTACAGCTTTTCACCATTAGCATGGAGTTTTCATGTACGTCGCTTTGTGTGATCTCATCTGTGAAGCCCACTATTCAATATATTCAACAGCTGTTACATTAGGCCTCCAAAGCAAAAAATAAATGAGCGTTATTTACAAAAATGTAAACTATACCAGTGGTTTTAATTACTAACCAATGAAATTCTGTCTCTAATTGATTACCAAAATACCAACTATTTCATAGATGTAAAAGTGACCATGTGTAACTGAAGTTCTGTGAAAGCTTTTAGCAAAATTAGACACTCGTTTATTTTTGTTTTAAATACGTTTATTTATCTTATATTAAGCCTTTTTTTTTCCCAATTAGCCTTAATCAAGTGGATTTTTTTAAATTCATTTATTTATTTTTGGCTGCGTTGGGTCTTTGTTGCTGCGCGTGGGCTTTCTCTAGTTGTGGCGAGCGGGGGCTACTCTTTTTTGCGGTGCGCGGGCTTCTTATTGCGGCGGCTTCTCTTGCTTCAGAGCACAGGCTCTAGGGCGCGTGGGCTTCAGTAGTTGTGGCACGTGGGCTCAGTAGTTGTGGCTTGCGGGCTCTAGAGCACAGGCTCAGTAGTTGTGGTGCACGGGCTTAGTTGCTCCTTGGTGTGTGGGATCTTCCCAGACCAGGGCTGAAACCTGTGTCCCCTGCATTGGCAGGCGGATTCTTAACCGCTGTACCACCAGGGAAGCCCCAGTCAAGTGGATTTTTTAAGCCAGAACACTTCCAAGAACAGTTTAAAGAAAATCTGTCCTTTTGAAAATTATTTAAGGAGAAAATTAAATATGCTAAGATTTCTCTATAAGTAATAAGGAAAATTGTGGTTAAACTTAAACATTTATTTGTGGCTCATAATTCCTGAAGCAGTGTTGGAAACATGCTAACTATGTAATTCTGAGGGTTTTTTTCCTTTCCTGTAGCTGAACCTGTGGACGATCTGCCCTCAGATCCTGTCTTAACTGCTGCCCAGAGAAACGCCTTGGACAGCTCTGACTTCACCCCAAGGTAGAGTCCAGAACATCGATTCCATTCACTCAGGAAATCAAAATCTTATTACATTAGAGTTTTTAAAGTTTCAGTTGGACTTTGAACTAAGTACGTTTCAATTAACTTACCCTATTAAAGCCTGTTTTAACATCACCGTAATTGAAATTTTACACTGAAATGAATGTTTCATAAATAGGCTTTTACGAATCGCACTGAAAGGTGGGAAGGTCCAAGTAATCGGCCTAAAACTAAACTTTTGCTGCATAACTTGTTTATAATTGAGATTATATGACGCTTAAACGACAGGTAGCTCTTAGGCCAGGGGGAGATTTTTTAATTTTCCATTTTTTAATAATTTTTTAATCTTTGAGGCAGTTTTCCCTACTGTTTTGTTTCCTGGTTACTGTAGCTATTCATAGAGCACAGTGGAATATTTATTGTCCTGTTGAATCTTTATCTCATGCTTTAGTTCTTAGTATCAGGAACTGAACTGGAAACAAAGTAAACATTTAATAGCCGGGTAATCCTGACTTCTGACCCAAGTATGTGATAGAGACATTAATTTGTTTAAAACTGTCTTTCAGCAGATCCTATAAGCACTTTTAATGCGTATTTACTAGAACCTAAAATGTGTATTGACTTTGGGCTCCCTAACTTACCTGATTTTTATTTTAAGTTTAAAACGGATGTATTTTGGGATTTTTTTTTTTTTTTTAAGAAATTCAAGCAGATCTATTAAAAATACATTTTAAAAATTATGAGTAAGAAATTGAATCTTTCTGCATGAAATATGAACTTGTACTGAAGTTGTCACCCCCTCCTCACATCTAAGAAGTTTCTCTCTCCACTGTGTGCTAATGAGCACGGACAGAACCCTTACATTACTCTTACTGCCTTCGGTAGGGCTTCTTAGCGCTGTGAACTTCTCATCTCGCTAAGTATTTCCTTCAGATTAAGAAGGCATTTTCCTTCCCTTACCCTCTGATTGACTCCTATAAATTTTCTTACTTCCACTAAGTTTTCTATTTCGTAACCACCCCTGAGATTTACCACAAAGGGGTTAGGTTAGAGTGTGGCTGATCCAGGAGCGTCTCTGTTTTATCCCGTCGGAAACTTCTTTGTCCACGCTACTTCCTCAGTGCTTTCCTGGGTCGGTTGGATAGTGGCATTTCCTTCCCTGAAAATTTAGAAAACACTCAGTATTCTGGGTCGTAACTCTGGTACTGTTAAATCTTTAAAACCTCTGAAACTTTCCAGTTAAAGACTAGGTTATTCCATGATTATTATTTCTAGGAACTTGAGTGGACGACCTTCCACCTTTCTGACACTGGGAAATGCCTTAAGATTCTCTGGAAGACTCATTCCTTCTCTGTCTCTCAGATATCTGAGTGGCTACCTTTTTCCTTTCTCCCAGCAGAATAACTTCCTATAACCAGATGGATGTCTGAATCCTTTTCCTTGAAGAGTCATTGTGTAATCCTTTCATTTCTATGAGTTTCCATATGGTCCATTTGTAGTTCTCCCATTGTAGAACTTTTGGGGAAGGATTCAAGGATTTCTGCTCTTCCTGGGAATAATGCAGCCACATTTACAAATGTTATCGCACCTGAATGGTGACCTTACGAGGAAAAAAAGCCAAAGGAAGAAGACAGCAAAGCCAGACATTGGTAGCAGCTACTGCACACGCTTGGCTACTAACCTGTACGGGAATCACCCCACATCAAAATCCTCTGTGCAGGCGTGAAGTAAGGCAACTGTAGGAAGGTACCATGGTTTAGCCATTTCTTGGGGAAGAAGAAAAGAGTGAACCTATTTTAATAACTGAACTTGCATCTCTTCAGGATTATGCTCCTGTTGTAGATGTAGGAAGGGTAGAGGTTGCGGAAAGGCTACTGGAGTGGGGATGAGAGAGACGGACGAGACAGGGAGCAGCGTGGGGTCCTCTCCCCGGGTTTCCCAGGAAACGACCCAGGACGCCAGTGAGAGGAAACTGATGTGCGGGGCAGGGGCGGGGGCTGTGGGAGCTAAGGGACAGCGAAGGTGTGCACGTGCTCCGGGCGTTGTTGCTTCTGGAAAGCTCATGAATTAAGCTTTCATTAAACAATAAGAACGCAGCATTGTGGCTTACCTTTGTATCCTTTAGCTGCTTGTCCACCTTCGCAGTTTGCATTAGCCGAGAGGTAGTGTGGTCGCAGAGAGCTGCAGAGGTCACGGCGTCCTGCTCCCAGCTTAGGCTCAGTCCATTGGGGTCGGGATGCTTAGTTTCACCTGCTCCAAGGTAGGCCGTGGTGGACTGAAAACGCAGAAAAAGAAAAACTAAATTGTGGCCAAATGTCAGAAACTGAGAAGTAGACTGTGTGATCCGCTGCATTAACTGGAACAGGGTGGAGTTAAATCAAAAGAAATGTAAGTGTTAAAGACGTGCAGACTGCCCGCGAGCAGGGGGTGCCAGGCTCTTTCACAGGGATTCATCATTCCTGTACTTTTAGAGATTGAGATTCGACCAGAATACTGCAAGTTGACGACTTTACTTTCTTTAATTCTCAGTCTTTCTATTTGTAAAATGAAAATAATGTGCCGTATCTTGTCTCATAAGGACATTGAGCTGTACATGAAAGTAGTGTTTCAAGCTCTTGGGCTAAAAGACATAAAATACATAGAGATACATATAATCACCGCCATTCTTTGGTTTAAACACTATATTATGTTTCCTTATTATTTTTTTTTTCACTTAGGATGGAGAGTCGGAAGTGACAGTGTTGTTTCCGACCTCAGCTGTTGTATCTAAAATTTATATGCAAGAGCTGGACACTTTATGACATTTGATTGACGTGTATTTTACGTTGCAGTGGGGAAGGAGCTGCGCTTACACACTCTCGTCCTCATTTGCCTTCTAGACACTCACGTCCCCAAGCTCATCCTTCAGCCTCAGGTAATGTATTTGAAAAAGCCTAGGAAAATGCCATTTAAGTGGTTAACTAGCAAATGATTGAGAATAAATGTAAATAAAAGTATCCAGTTCTTTTTTCTAAAAAGTGTTACATATGACACACTAAAAGGGCTGCTTCTCTATGCTTGCTTTTAACAAAACGATCTTTATTTCTCCACATGTACTTACCTTACGTGAAATCTGTTAAATTATTGTAAGTTAAATTTTTTTTACATGATTTCAATGACTTTTACTTTTATGCATTTGAAGGAGGAATAAGAAGGTCTTCATCTATGTCCTATGTTGACGGCTTCATAGGGACATGGCCCAAGGAGAAAAGGTACACAGAGACTTATTTTTAGTGTACTCACGTTCTCAAGAACTGCTCATCCCCCGCCCCCACCCCCTTGTTAGCCAGATTGCAATTTAATTAGTACCTGCATTTGAAAAGGGCAACGTGGGCCGATGATAGAGTGACCAAAGGGGCCAAATGTGACGGGTGGCCCGACAGCCTTACCCTCGCCTTGAGCACAATGTGATTATGAGAAATGGGAAAGAAAGGAAGCATAATTTCAAATAACTGTTGCTGTTCAGTGATATCAGATTGTTTCCTTTCTGGGATTATTTAAAGATTTTCTCTTTAATTTTTTTTTAGATCATCAGTGCATGGCGTTTCATTTGATATTTCTTTTGATAAAGAAAATAGTATACAGAGATCCGCTCCAAACCAAGGAATCACTCGTTCTATTAGTAATGAAGGACTTACTCTGAACAACAGTCGTGTATCCAAGAACATTAGGAAAAATCTGTCCTTCAAGCCAGTAAATGGGGAGGAGGGAGCAGGAAGCATTGAAGAAGAACTTCAGGTGGGCTCTCACGGCCACCTGACGGCCTACGTGCCCCTAAACACAAACGAAGTAGGTTCTAAGCAGAGCATGGCTCACAGGCTTCCGAATGGAGCTCTGCAGAGCAGGGTGCTCCTCGATGAGTTCGGCAGTCAGGTCGGGACCCCCAGCATCGAGGAGGCGTTACAGATAATCCACGACACCGAGCAGCCTGCCCACACCCCGCGGCCGGACCAGCTTGCCAACGGCTTCTTCCTCCACAGCCAGGACGTGGGCGTCCTGAACTGCAGCGTCCCGCGCAGCCAGTCCAGTCCCGAGAGCATGGCGGACACGAAAGGCGCCTCGAGCCCCGTCACTGACAACACGGAGGTGGACACGGGGATCCACGTCCCTTCAGAGGACATTCCGGAAACTATGGATGAAGACTCTTCCCTGAGAGACTACACCGTGAGTCTGGACTCTGACGTGGACGACACATCCAAATTCCTCCAGGACTACAACCCCAGAGAGGCCTTGAGCCCCTGTCCCAGCACCGTCAGCACCAAGTCCCAGCCCGGTAGCAGCGCCTCCTCCAGTTCCGGCGTGAAGATGACCAGCTTTGCCGAACAGAAATTCAGGAAGCTGAATCACACCGACGGAAAAAGCAGCGGCAGCAGTTCTCAGAAGACCACGCCGGAGGGCTCGGAGCTCAACATCCCTCACGTGGTGGCCTGGGCACAGACCCCAGAGGACACGGGCCTTCCGCACGGCCGGGACACCACGCAGCTGCTGGCCTCCGAGGTGGTGCATCTCAGGATGAAGCTGGAGGAGAAACGGCGGGCCATCGAGGCCCAGAAGAAGAAGATGGAGGCCGCGTTCACCAAGCAGAGGCAGAAGATGGGGCGAACGGCCTTTCTCACCGTGGTGAAAAGGAAAGGGGACGGCCCCTCCCTGCCCCGGGAGGAGGCGGCTGGCGCGGAAGACGGGAAAGTGTACGCGGAGCGGCCGCCGGAGAAGGAGCCACAGAAGGCGAACGGGCCGAGGAGCGGGTCCCCGGCGGACCCCAAGGAGGGCACGGAGAGCCCCGTGGGCAGGTGGCCGCCGTCCCCGAGCGCGCCCGGCGACCCCGAGGGGCCGTGGAGCCCGGCCGGCCCCGCGGAGGAGCCGCCGCAGGACGGCGAGCTGCTGGAGCACACGCGCTCCATCGAGAGGCTCAACGCCTCCCTGCTCGTCCTGCAGCGGGAGATGCAGCGCCTGGCGCTGCAGCAGGAGCTGCTGATGCACATGCGCGAGCAGCAGGCCTGGGTCATCTCCCCACCCCCGCCCTCTCCACACCGGCCGGCCCGCGCAGGGAAGCCCCACCGGCCGCCGGCCGAAGCCCCCCGCCCTGCCCACCCGTCTCCGCAGCCCAATGCCAGGAAGAGCGCCTCCTTCTCCGTCAAAACTCAGAGAACTCCCAGGCCAAATGAATTGAAACTCACGCCCTTGCACCGAACGCTGACGCCCCCTCGCTCTGTGGACAGCCTCCCTCGGCTCAGGAGGTTCTCCCCGAGTCAGGTCCCCATTCAGACCAGGTCCTTCGTGTGCTTGGGGGGCGGCGGAGAGCCGGAAGCGAAGGAGTCCGGACGCAAGGAGGGAGCGGAGGACGAGGAGGGGGAGGAGGAGGGGGAGGGGTCCACGGGCCCTCGGGAGCAGCACGGGCACATCCCGGAGGACGAGGAGGCGCAGGCTCCGCCCCCTGCGGCTCCCGAGGGCCTGGCGCGGCCCGCCACGGAGACCGCGTGGCCCACCCGGAGCGAGGACCGCGTGAGTCAGCCTGCAGAGCCTCCTTGCAGACCTGCCTTCCCACCTGCTGCTCCTAAAAGTGCTAATCTGATTGAAGTCTCCCTCTCAGATTTGAAAGCCCCTGAAAAGGCTGATGTATCTGTTGAAAAATATGACGGAGAAAGTGATAAAGAAGCAGTTGATGACGACCAGAAAGTATGCTGTGGATTCTTCTTCAAGGTAAAGCTGACCCGCGTGGCCCAGGCCTCTCTGCTGGTGGGTGTTTTCAGTTGGCGCGCTTGCTGCTTTGGCAGCCGCCCTTCTCGTTACAGGTCTGCCATTAATCCTAAAATGTATTCTGGCCCACCCCTTGCAGACTGCAGTTCTGTTCGGGCACATTGGTTTCTAGAACAGTCCTCCTTTCATCACATCGTGGTACATGTTTAGACGTGCTGTTTTTGTCCCTCTGACTCTCTCGCTTTCACCAAAGCCTTTTGAAAACCAAGTGATTCACACTCTTCCAAAAGATGTTCAGTGGCCACTTTGTAAAAAGCTCATAACTTGGCATTGCATGTAAGTCTGTTTTCTTAATACTGACCATCTTCCCTTGTATGTATTGTTTTTTAAAAAATCTTTTGAAAACTGACCAGACAGACTCGTGCAAGGTGAAACAGTTGTCATTGAAATAGCTTCTCTAGAAGCATTGGCGAAGGTGTAGCATATGACCCCTAATCTCAGGATCGGTGTTGGATGTGACATGTGTTTAAACAATACTACAGCCAACTAACACAAATACTGAGCAGTATCACCTCGTGATGGTAAGATCTTGAAATTTATCATAGATATTAGAACCAGAAAAGCCTAATATTATTTAAAAATGTTTCTCCTGTCATCCCTTTTTTCATCTTTACATTTTTCCAAATTCCCTATAGGGAATAATACAGGGTGCTTTATAATCAGAAACATGTATATGTGTGCTACTCATGTTTCTCTTTTTAGTTAAGGGACTAAAGTAAATAGTTTGTGATCCTGAATAGCTCCACAATTGGGAATATAGATAGAAAGACAGCACTCAGTGGCAACAGTTTATAATTTCGGGTTTTAAATGAAACGTACAGCAGTCCTATCGGGGTCAAAACCCGCGAATACTGAAGTGGTTACAATTGCTAGTTTTACTTAGGATCATTAAATATTGGAACCTGGTAACTTACTTTGAAGTTGGTCATAGAGAGATGGCCCTCTCGGCCCTTTTTAATGTTTAGAAATTTGAATGTGAGTTGTGTTTTGTCTCTTAACCGTGTAGAACTACTATTTTTTTTTAATAGGCTGCTACTGTAGACAGTAATAGATGTGTTTAATTTTAGAGACCTTGCTACCTCTGCTCCTGCAGAGAAAGGAGAACAGAGGGGCATCCTTGGGTGTAAAACGTACAGTCCATCTCTACCCTCGTTTCCTCACTTCAGTTTTCACTGCCCAGTACTCCCCCCTCGGACCATGGTCATAGCTCATTCACGGGGCTCCCTGCCTCTGTCATGGTCCCATTCGTCACACTGCCACTTGGTAGCATAACTCGACAGAGTCTCTTAGAGTTGCCTGTTGGATAAATTTAAACCCCTCAGCATGTATTCAGGGGCCTTTCACAGACTGATCCAAGCCTGTTGGTCCACCCTCTCCCCCCATAACTCTGTTTGGGATGTTTTGTAAGACTAACTTCAGGCCTCATCTGTTTGCTGCAGCCTGTCATGATTCCTTGGGTAGATGTGAATATGTTCTCCTCCTTGTATCCTAAACATCCTCATGGTAATGCTGCTGACCCAGAATTTCCAACTACCTTGTGATTTGCTTCTGTTACGATTTCTCTTAGACTGTGAACTCCTAGAGACACTGCATCTCCTTATCCCCAGAGCATAGTAAAGTGCCTGGCAAATTGCAGTGTGTGTAGTTTGTTTGACACAGACGTGTGAATGTTTGGACTGACTGTTTGAATGGTATCTTCTGACTTTCTCCATTCAGAGTTCATCTCTCTCTGGGTTTCTGTGCAAAGCACCTTGTTTGTACCTCTTCCCCGTGGGATCTAGAAGCTCCTTAACCTAAGGTGCCCTATCTTTTTCATATTTTAGTATCTGTAATGTCTGACACTATGTTGTGAATGTATTAGACACGCAGGAAACACTTGTTGAATTAATAAGCAAGGCATCGTTACGACAGGGAACCACTTCTACAGCTGGTTACTTTCCTGACTTCTGAGCTCCCTGAGCATTTAGGTAGAAGCTGGGGCAGGCTCAGGACACCTACAGGTCATGAACTAGCTCTGGGGTTAGGGGTATAAGTATGCTCGTCTTCTCTTCAAAGGAAAAACCTGTGGTATAGTTCAGAACCCAGCAAGCAAACTGTCAGGACCTCAACTTTTTAAAAAAAATCATGCAGCAATAGCTTCATTTATGTAATACAGCTTTGGGTAGCTAATTTTTTTGATGCTTTTACTTGAGTTTTCTATATTAAGCATGTATTTAAATACAATTTAAATGCAGTTTTAAAAATTGTGGGGAAACTCTCCACTCTATCAGTTATTTATCAGGGCCCAAAAAAACTTTGTCTTTTTTTTCCCTTTTTATGTTGTTCTTTGCTAACTTCCTAAGTTTTGAAAACGTGTAATCAAAGAAGTTTGTGTCCTCCGTTACTTGATAAAAGTATTACCACTTTAATTCATTTCTCCCCTCATAATTTTGGAACATGTGCATCTATGGTGCGGTTGGAGAGAGCTTCACTAGACAGTTTGGATTTTCAGTTATTAAGAGTGACCCCTCCATGTGGCCACAAGCATTGAACATGAGGATATTGGTGCCTCAGATGTTTCCTCTTTCTCAATGACATTCACTCTTAGGATGATCAAAAAGCAGAAAATGATATGGCAATGAAACGGGCAGCTTTGTTGGAGAAACGATTAAGAAGGGAGAAAGAGACCCAGCTGCGGAAGCAACAGCTGGAAGCTGAGATGGAGCACAAGAAAGAGGAGACCAGGTGGGGGCCGCTGCGCGGGGTCCATGGGAGGTGGTGTCCCCCTGACTCTTGTTAACGGTGTTTAGGGACCTTTGCAGAATATAGAGACGACGCTGATTTGGGGTGCTTTTTAGAAGTTATTTTCCCTAAGTGTTACTTGGTTGCATATTTTTATCCTGAGTGTGAGGCATCTTAAAGTTCTCCAGAAACATTAATTGAAAGTAATTTTCCTGGGTTTTACACACACACACACACACACACACACACACACACGCATTTTTTAAGTACTTACTTATTAATGGTATATTTAAGTGACCTAAATGATCTCAAGTACATTTTAATTGAACCAGTTTCCCAGGGGCTGAATCATTCTTCCTTCTCACGTAAGCGCACACCTGACAGTGTTGTGCACAAAGAAATGTACCCGCTTGTTTCCTAGGCGTAAAACCGAGGAAGAACGTCAGAAGAAGGAAGATGAGCGAGCCCGCCGGGAGTTCATCCGGCAGGAGTACCTGAGGCGCAAGCAGCTGAAGCTCATGGAAGACATGGACACGGTCATCAAACCTCGGCCTCAGGGAGCAAAGCAGAAAAAGCAGCGGCCGAAGTCTATCCACAGAGACCACATTGAATCCCCCAAAACACCCATAAAAGGTCCTCCAGGTAACACGTGCATTGTGAGGAGTCTGTTCATAGCCACAGCAGCCCGGGCAGTCACGCTGGTAGGGGGTGCTCGGGGCTGAACTGCACACTCCCTGTGTGCAGAACCAGAACGAGCAGAGGATGCTTCCGGTGACTTGAGTGTATTATGTGTGCATGCATATGGCCAACAGAGCAAACGCAGGGGCTGAACATCCAGCTTAAACACTAACCTGGCAGGGAGCTCGCCCTCAGACGTCAGCTCCCTGGATCATTAACTGCCCTTTCTGTACTGGTAAATTGAAGGATAAGCATTGTGTGCCAGGAATGTGTACAGAACATGTCAGTATAACCAGGCACATAAGATCAGGAGTTCATGAGTCCCTCCTTTAAGATATAAATGGTCAAAAATCCAAATTTATAATTTCTGGAGTTGAGATAATATTTTTTTCTAAATTCAACATGCATACTCTTATTTTTTTAATGTTTACTTTATTAAAACTAAATGCCATGGAAAATTTTAGAGAATTCCTAGAGTAATTCTAAAACTGAAGGAAAATAACATAACATTGACTGTTTAAAGAGACCTCTAATGCTCACAGACATAGAAAACAAACTTATGGTTACCAAAGGGGAAAAGGGGCGGGGTGGGTGAGATAAATTAGGAGTTTGGGATTAACAGGTACACACTACTATATATAAAATAGAGAACCAACAAGGACCTACTGTACAGCACAGGGAACTATATTCAGTATCTTGTAATAGACTTATAATGGAAAAGAATCTGAAAAAGAATGTGTATATATATATATTATATATAAGTGAATCACTTTGCTATACACCAGAAACTAACACAACATTGTAAATTAACTATACTTCAATTCAAAAAATAAAGAGAACTCTACCTTTTCTAGTCAGTGAAAATTTTTGATACCCAGTATTGGCTGAAATTAATAAATTAATTTTCTACCTGGTAATTAGATACTCCTAAATATATTTTATTCTTCTTGTTAATTTCTTTGTTAATTTTTCTTATTGTTAGCTTTTTCTTTATAATCACTGTATCATATCTCATATTACCACGTTGCTTCTGGAATAAATCCTAACAGCAATTAATTTTGTCATTATTTCTTTTTTTTTCCTTCCAGCCTTATTGAGATATAATTAGCATACAGCACTGTATAAGTTTAAGATGTACAGTATAATGATCTGACTTACATACATCATGAAATGATGACCACAGTAAATTTACTGAACATCCATCATCTCATCTCGTATAGATACAACATTAAAGGAAAAGAAAAACATGTTTGTTCCTTGTGATGAGAACTCCTAGGATTTACTCTTAGCAGTTTTCGTGTCATATATCACACAGCAGTGTTAGATAAATTATAAACCGTAGTCGTCTTGCTGTACATCACATCCCCAGGACTGTTTGTCTTATAACTGGAAGTTGTACCTTTCCACCACCTTCTTCCAGTTCCCCCTCCTTCCCCCCACCTCTGGTAACCACAAATCTGATCTCTTTATCTATGAGTTGGTTTGTTTGTTGAAGTATAATTGACCTACAACACTGTGTTAGTTCCTGTTACACAACATAGTGATTCATTTGATGTTTCCATACGTTTCAAAATGATCACCAGGGTTAGTCTAGTTACCACCTGTCACTGTACAAAGATGTTACACAGTTATTGACTATGTTCCCCACCCTGTACATTTCATCCCCGTGACTCCTTTATCTTCCAACTGGAAGTTTGTACCTCTTAATTCCTCACTTATTTCATTATTTCTCAAAAGTAGTTCCTTGCTCATTTTGAATAAATTGTGCGTACATGCATGCAAGCGTATTATGCATCTAAAAAGGAAAAGAAACTGCGTGAGCTCCGTTTTCATATGCTGGTGTTGCCTAATGAGCAGACTCTTTTCCAGTTGTTCCTTTTGAATTTCTAATCTTGTTTTTATTCAGGATCACAAATTTATCGTGTCTTTTCAGTCTCTAGCCTTTCTTTGGCGTCACTGAACACAGGCGACAGCGAGAGTGTGCATTCAGGCAGGAGGACCCCGAGGTAAGTTGCAGCGTAAGCGTTTTCATAGAAAACGTTACTTTGTATTTCCCAGTGAACGGACCATAGTCACAAATGTTTATAAGTGTTGCTCGCTAGGAGAGTTTGGGTTTCTGTTAAAAGAAATTTATATGTAAAGAGGTCTGTTCATCTTTCAGTTTTTTATCTTTCAGAATTTTAGAATTATGACACCAATAAGACATTAACCGTAATTGTACATCAGTCGTTGCCACTACGATTGTGATATAATCATGGTAAAAACAGAAAGTACCTCGTCGGTATAGTGCCGGCCTCTAGTTTTCTTCCCCTTTAGAATAATTCCAAAGTAAGGAATTATTGCTCGTGACTTAGGAGAGATCTCTTTTGTACGCTGTCTCTTTCTTCTCTAGGATATATGTACCTTAGAAGCTACAAATCAATATTTCATTATTTTATACTATAACACCCATATACAGAAAAGAGCGTTTCTAGGGACAGTCATCAGCTCTGAGCTCTGATCTTTGTATTACCACCCTACTGCGTTAATTGCCGATTGTCATGTGGACAAACCATTCATTCTGTCATTCAGCAGACACCTAGGGAGTGCCTGCGGAGTTCTCAGCACTTGGATGTATAGCTGTGAATGAGACGAAGTTATCACCGTCCTCTTGTTTTAAAGCCTCTGGGTTGAGTTTGTTTGGTGCTCACGTATACCCTTCGGAACCCCAAATGTTTTTCTCTATCTGAGGCATTAAAATGTTATTTATTATTTAGATCCGAGTCTGTAGAAGGCTTCTTGTCTCCAAGCCGTTGTGGCAGTAGAAATGGCGAAAAGGACTGGGAGAACGCTTCGACCACTTCTTCTGTGGCTTCTGGAACAGAGTACACAGGTCAGTGCCTGTGCATTTTTAGGGAAACAGTTTAACATGGGACTGAGACTAGCTGCAGGCTGTGCTAAGAAAGGTTCACTGACTTGCCTCTCGGTCTAAACACGGAAGACTGATCCGAAACAGTGAACGCAGGTGGTCACTTTCAGGTAAGTCGGTTTCAGTGATATGGTTTGTCCCAGAAGAATTAAGGTAAGTTTCTAAAAGGTAGTAGCACCACTTAACACCTCGTTCCTCTACTTCTCCCTTAAAAATGCAGGCCGTTTCTGTGTTGTAGTTTGGGTTTGAAGAAGTTTTAGAGAGGGTCCCTCAGCAGTGCATCGGTCCTGAGTACTGGGAACAGCTAGAGTCCACCAAGCCCCTGCTCTAACGCTGGGATTTCAGTATCTGGAACGGTGCGTCTTGAAAAACTGTTGAGAGGCTCTAGAAGACGTGGGAATGCATTGGGTCTAGGAGGGCACCCAGCCTTGCACGTCCCCGTCAGGCCCGCCTCCAGCCTCTGTTTGCAGAGGTGTTATTGAAGGAAAAGCTCATGGAATGGAAAGTAGGTAAGAACCAAAGAAAAGAAGCAGGAGAGGAAATGTGAGCGCCCTGGAGAGGTAGGTGGGAGGACAGGAGAAGTGCGGAGGAGCAGAGACCGCCCGCGTCCCGCCTGCATCCGTGTGGCCCTGGAAGCGGCCCCCAAAGGCCCAGGGAGGCAAAGCTGGCTGACTTGGTGTGAGCTTTCCCTCCCTGTTCTGTGGCTTCTAAGACAGCCCCCTTCAGCAGCGTGTCAGCCTTTAAGGCCAGCTTAATGGCCGTGTTGCAGCACCGCTGGGAGCCCAGAGCTGCAGGCCTGTGGCACGCACCTGACCAGCTCAGACCAGCTCACGGGCTGACTGTTAAAATTCCAGGAATTATGCGGCTGCAGAACAATTGCTGGCCCTGAGTCAGCCATGGTAGGAGTAGTTTACTCTAGAAATAGGTAAAGATCAGGGCTCATGTTTTTTCTTTGCCAAAGAACCAGTTTCTCGGCACACTACCGAGGGCCTTTCGGGGCAGAGCTGAGTTAGTGTGAGGGGGAGGGAGCCTGCCAACACACGGCCCTTCACGAGCGCGAATGTCCCAGCAAAGTGGCAGAAAGGGTTTCTGTGCTTTACAGACACCGTTGTGAAAAAAAAATGCTAAGAAAAAACCCCAGAGGTGGGGAAGAAGAAAAAGATGAAGCTTTTTCTTGTCTTTTAAAAGCTAAAGTTACTTGCGGTCCCATTGTGCGTCAAGCTCACCAATAACCTTACCAAACCCGAGAAAGAGGTGAAACGGGCAGTGTGACGATCACAGCAAGGCCCGCGAAGGCCCCCAGGGGTGTCCCTGCGGATGCAGCAGTGCTCTGACCTGCTCTGACCTGCTCTGACCGCTGCAGGGCAGCCAGAGGCCCTCCGGCACAGAATGTGGTTTTCCATTACAGAGTTGAATCAGTGTAGGGACAGCCGCATCTTTAAACACAGTCGTATTTCTGACGTAGGAATGCTGTTTTTGTTTTATTACTGTTATTAAATTCTGCCACAGGACCAAAGCTCTTCAAAGAACCCAGTGCAAAGTCCAATAAGCACATAATACAAAATGCTTTAGCGCATTGCTGTTTGGCTGGAAAAGTAAATGAAGGTCAGAAGAAAAAGATACTGGAGGTAAGCATGTCTGCATGAAAATTAGACTTGGCAAAATTGTAAAACTGTCGGAGTCTTCTCTTTCAGTTCAGGAGGAAATGCTCTTCAGGGGACTCCTAGAATTTCAACAGCATATGAAAGATCTGTTAACTATGTTCTCATTGTTAGACTGAGTTTACTTTCAAACGGCATTCTGGAAGACCGCAGATTTTATTAAGGACTAGGCATAGATTTAAGATGATAATATAAAATTATATTTTCTTGCCCAGAGTCACTCATTCACGTTTCATAAATGTAGATAACGTGATCTGCCTTTTTTAAAACGAAGCTCTGTTGCGAAGGAGATCGCCAGTGCCTGGTTGTTAGTGGTAGAGACAGTTTGACTGAGACCGAGAGTTAGCAGACCCTGCAGCCCTTTTAAGTCCCTCCGGGATTACAATTCCGGCACAGCCAACAGGACCTCAGCGGTAAGGTCTCTGCACACATCTCAACCCCTTGTGCTGGACGTGGATTGCATGCCTCATTTTGGCTACTAAGAACTTATATTTTAAATTACATGTCATATAAAAAACTGGCCAAGAAATGTAACACAGTTATGTAAATTATATTCAGCAAAATGTTTAAGGGCTTTTATCTTTGTTTCTTATCCTAAAGGAGATGGAGAAGTCAGATGCCAACAACTTCCTAATCTTGTTCCGGGATTCAGGCTGCCAGTTCAGGTCTTTGTATACTTACTGCCCAGAGACTGAAGAGATTAATAAGCTGACTGGGATAGGCCCTAAATCTATCACTAAAAAGATGATCGAGGGCCTTTACAAATATAATTCTGACAGGAAACAGTTCAGCCACATCCCCGCTAAAACTTTATCTGCCAGTGTTGATGCCATTACCATTCACAGCCATTTATGGCAGACCAAGAGACCAGTGACGCCCAAGAAACTTTTGCCCACTAAAGCATAGGAACCGGGAAATACTCGCTTCGGAACATTCATGCTAAATTTGCACTTCATCTTTCCTGCCTATAGAAAACCTTTCTAATTGCCAACAGACTTTTATTAATTGAAACTGGACATCCAGCTCTGTTGTCATGACAACTGGAATGTAGACCGCAGTGTTTGGAGTGCAGGAGGACCCACACGGGTGATAGGCCAGGCGGTGACGCGCTGTCCAGCTCACAGGTGGAGGTTCGCCTGCTCGGTATTCGATACATCGAAGCACTGAGTTCTCATATGGACACTAGTTGAAATACGGCTAAGATTACGAATTGTGTGTTTTGTTTGTTGCTTTTTTTTAAAGAACTTTTTAACGTACATGCCTGTCTTCAGATGGTTTATTTTGCTGTTTTTCTCTGCTGGGGGTTTGTTCCAAGATACCTTTGTATTTTGTTTCACGTGGAGATCATGCGAGTAGGAAATAGGCCTTCAGAGGTAACTTGCGTCTTTTTTAGGATGCCGAGAGAAACACTAGTGTTTAGTTTTACAGCAACCCTCATGTTTTAATGGTGTTAGAGCATTTGCGAGAATTATTCTGCTGAGTATTTACAATTCCATATTTATTATTCACTCAAGTATTAATGTTTCTCTATTAAATAAGAGGAGAAGTTGTGAAGAGCTGCTATAGGTTCACTTAAACCACATGAGCTTAACCAAGAAGATGTTATAAGAAGTTGCTGATTAAATCAGTGCTGTTTTTACACCACTTCTGGCCAACTCAGAATAATTTGGATTGTTCTTTTAACAAAAAGGCTTTCTATCTCTCTGAAAGTATGTCACTTTATAAGCTGGCGGAAGTGAGGGACACTTGGAGAATAGTCTCGGAATCTGAGGATGTAAGACTTCCTGCCATGAGTTCTCAAGAGGTCTTTACATTATATTTATAACTGATATAAAAAATTATATTTAGAATTTTTAAACATGTACAAAGGGCTACGTTTTAATTTTAAAATAGCTTCACATTCTTTTGCTTACGTTGAGTTTTTCTTCTTCTTTATCCTTTTCAAGTGGTTCAGCTTAGATTAAGTACACACTTGAAATCTTCTCTATGTGGTCTTTGTTCCTTTAACAGTGTATACCAGAGGGTTAGTTGGGGAAAAACTTCATTCTCAGGAAAAGACTTGAATGATTCTGTGACCCTGTTATGTTTCAGTGTTGTGACAACCGTGTAAACTTAGAGGGAAAGACAGTATTGTAGCATATATGAGATGTGTAGTCTGTTTTCTTTCACGGGAAGTAGAGACTAAAATTTATACATTTCTCTAATTGAGTGGTTTAGAGAAATAACTAATATCTCATATGATGTATTTACTTATTTTTTAAAAAGAGTAGGAATGAGATGTCCCTGAACTGTACTTTTCTATTATTATAAGGCCTTTAGGCATCAGTGCATCTGGGTTGTCAACATTTTCTCAAATGCTGTCAATATTTTACTGTAATTTATGTCCTTATATTTATGTATATTTGTTAAAACTGTAAAAAAAAAAATTCACAGATTTTTTTCCAGTACCTGTGCAAGATATATGTGTAGCTCAGAACTATTTGTGATCTACTGTTTGCATGTAAGAGACCAGGATATATGTAACTCTTATATTTTAAGTGTAGACATACTGTGTATATAATATATGAAGATTTAAACTGGGGGACTGCACATGTTACCTTTCAGACAACCGTTTCTATCACAATGAGAAGGAAATGATTGTCAAATACATGTTTAGATTGACTGGTTTTAAAAAAAAAACAAGTAAGTGAATCTAATCAAAATGTGGTAAATTATAGAGACAAAAGGAGAATTAATAAGCGTTCTACATTACTAAATTTGTTCTTTTCAATCAATTAAATTTCCTTTATCAAAGCAATCTTCTTGGTGACATTACTTGGCCATTAAATTTTTTTAAATTGGCTGCCAGACAATGGAGGAACTGACTATGTAAAACCGGACAGGACCACCCTTTATTCTCAAATTTGTGTGTGTCCGACAATGTCCACAGTGTCTAAAGGTAGAATGTGAATGTTGCCACAGAAGTTCCTTGCTCTCAGTATGTTTTACTTTCTTCGTGCGGAAAGAATATGGATATATTTAAGTCTGCAGATCTTTTTTAAATTATGTTTTGAAAATTATACACATGAAAATTACGCTATTTCATAAAGTCTGGAGATATCCGTCAACCTTATTGAAACACATTGGTGCTTCTCATCATTGGAGGGTCACGTTATTAGGACAATTACTCAGTTACGTTTGCCAAACAAACCCGTAACGGTTACCAGTGCGGCCTGTCAGATTCTGCCACGTGACACAGCCTTGGAAAGCTTTTCATTCCTCTCGGCTTTTCCCTTTTGCTTTCGAACGACTGTTAACCGTTTTTATTTGGCTGTTTTTAAAGCCGAATTCAGCTTTTTAACTGTGGTTTCATGGGCACTTCGGGCGGTGCAGTGTCTGGTGTGCTTACTGTGCGCCCCGGAGCATCGCTTACAGGTTTTTTTACGATGCTGTGCTGTAAAGGACTGTCCTATTTGCTACTTCCTGGTACCGTGTAGTTTTTCCCCTTTCATTTGAATAAAAGCATGGCACCAAATGACCTTTTCTGTTTCTTGAATAAAATACGGGTTTTGGGGGTAATATTTGAACTTGGGCAAACTCATCATATTGTTTCTCCTATCTCTTCACCTCTGTTTAAATTGAACAGTTGAGATATTCATAAGAGGCCACTAACACTAGATGTTGTTTGAACCCTGACTTAGGCAGTGCTGAAAGTCTGTTGCCTTCCGTGCTCGGCTCAGACGGTCTGTGTGGTGGTGTGTAAGTGTTTGTGCTCGTCCTACACTAATTTTGTCCGTGTTGCTTCACTTTCTTCTGGTGAGTTAGTAATCGTGTCAGAACTAACCCTCTGTACCTTTGGAACTGAACGGCTGCTGGGGCGACCCCCTCACCGCCTACCCTGCCGTCTCTGGCAGCGGTGGGAAGCCAGGTCTTGGCCATTATTCTCTAAGTTTCACTTTGATTTTGCTGATTCTCCTCGTTCAGAGCAGAGCAGTTAAAAAAAAAGAAAGATCTAACAACCGGTTAACAACAACAGAAATCCTTCCCGCATAATTCCACACCTGAAGAAACGTCTGCGGTTGCCAAGCCCGAGTGCGTCCTCCGCCTTTGGTCCTTTGACAGGACACTCGGGCCTCAGCACAGAGTTGCGCTTCCATTTTCAAAACTGAAAGTATTTAACCGTGAGACTCAGACGACACTAGAGAAGCGTGCGCAAACCGTGGTGCCCGGGAGTGCGCCCCCTGGCCTGGCTCATTGGGAGTCCTTAGGGCAGAGGAAGGTAGCCTGGTGGATAGGAACAGGCGCCTTTATTTCGTAACCTGTCCACGCGGAGAGATAACAGCAAAGGGAGCACGGCTGTGAGGCTCTGACCTAGGAATCGGGCGTGAGTTTGAAGCTCTGCCCTCCCTCAGAATTACGGGTGCTTAAAAAGTAGACCTGCGTCTCCTTAAAATGGCAGTTTTGCTTCTCAGAGACACATGAGAAATTAACTGTTTGTGTCATTTGGGGGGTACGTCAGCTGCTCTTCACGTCGGGGCTCTAGAACCTCGTCTCGGTGGCCCGCTCTCTGCACCTCCGGGTTCCCTTCCACGTGCCCCGACAAGAGTGAGTTCCTATTTATGTCGGAAAGAAAGAAGAAAAGGATTTTTTTACTTTCCATTGAAGAGGGTAAAGGCAACTGAGTTAACAAAAACGTATGTTAAGGCCCGCGAAGGGTTTTTGTGGGGTTTTTTTACCATATGAAGCGAAGCCACTGTGGAACCTCAGCTCCTGATGCCTTTTATTCTGCTTCACCCCAGTCTGTGGCTTGAGGTGGTTGAATGCTCGCCCTCCTTCAGGAGCATCTGCTGGGGTGCGAAGACCGCAGGCTGAAGACACGCAGGGGGGCGCGTGTCGCTGACAGTTACGCTCGGCTGCGGTGGTCCGTTCTTCGGGGTGTGCACGTCGATGTGAGAAAGGAAACGCGGCTCTCAGCCCCGACCAAGCAGAAACCGTCCCCTTTCACATCGCCTGAGGACTTAAAGGGTCCTCTGATTGGCTCTCCGTGGAGACGCGAGCATTGACATCTCCATTTTACAGACGAGGGTGCCGAGGCCTTGGAAGGTTAGTGACTCTGTCAGGGACACAAAGCTAAGAAGTGGCGGCGTCCCAGCCGGCGTGTCAGCCTGGGGATTTCAGGTCCCCTCCCCGCCCGGGCCACACGGGGCAGCCTTTCCCGCTGCCGTAGGTGCTGTGGCCTGAAAAGACAACGGAGTCTGACGGTTGCAAAAGGCGGTCACACATTCACCGGCGGTGGGAAACAGCGCTTAGGGTTGAGGTGGGCTTCCCTCTGGTGCCCAGTTCTCTAAACATCAGCAGCTCTAAACAGCAGCAGCAGCTAAAACCAGCCGGGTGTGTTCCCGTGGCCTTGAATACCTGGATTCACAAGGATGGGAAGACGGAGCGATCGCGAGCGTACTGGAGATAAACGAAGCCTGCCAACAGGTTGACTACACGTATTGAGGAAAGAGTCGTCAGGTGCGAGGGTCACCACGGTAGGGTCGCTTCCATCAGGGAGCTCGACTGCCTGCAGGCAGACGCACTCAGGCCTTGAAAACAGCTGGTAGAGTCTCTGCTGTGATGGGGGCAAGCGAGTCCTTTTCTCCTTAACGGCAGCAAGTTCAGTCTCATGAAAGCCGGTTTTGTAAGGAACATAAGACGGTCCTACAGTATTAGCTGGTAGGACGCACGTGCAACGTGGTCTCAGACCTGAATTTTGAGTCGCCGTAAGGGCCTACTTTTACGACCACGGCCCTTCAGCAAGGTAGCGGCTTGTAAACTGCACCCTCTTGACTTGGAGCCAGAGGCAGCCACTGTGTTGCCCGTCCCACGTCCCATGTCCCACAGGGTGTGAAGGTGGCGGAGCGCGGGGCCCCGGGGGAGCACACA
Organism: Orcinus orca; assembly: GCF_937001465.1. Classification (NCBI taxonomy): domain Eukaryota; kingdom Metazoa; phylum Chordata; class Mammalia; order Artiodactyla; family Delphinidae; genus Orcinus; species Orcinus orca. The sequence continues at coordinate 31,127,200 of NC_064559.1, forward strand.
GCTGTGTCTGCGGACACTGGAAGTCTGTGCTTACATCCCTGACCCTGCGATCCGTGTGTAAACATAACAGTGCTGAGTCAGTGTTCGCCAGGTGAGTCAGTGGAGGCCCAGAATTGAAAATCAGACCCAGACCTAGTCTGGTCCCTGCTGGGCCACCCCTGCTTTCCTACTAAAGATATTTCTGCCTTCAAAATAAGAACCCCACGTTGGCTTTCCCGCTCTGACCCCTCCGGTTCACACAGCATTCCCTGGGACCCGGGGGCAGCTCGAAATTCCAAACTGCCGGGTCATCACGACGGTGACCTTCTGACCTTCTCTCTGGGCCCCCATCTTCCCCCCACGAGTTATGGGCCTGTCTCAGAGCTCCGCTCTCCCCGACACCCACCCCAGGCCCTGCTCACCCCCTGCCCTCCTTTGGGGCCTCCAGCCCCTCAGGGTCCCGGCCCCCCACGCCCTGCCCGCCGCCACCATGCGTCTGACCTGTCCCCTGGAAGTTCACGGCCATCCCCAGCTCAACCTGCTCAGGAACCAAACAGCAAACCTCCCAGTGGAACCAACTCCCTCCTGGCAGCCTCCAGCCACCAAGGCCGAAACCTTCAAGAGCATCCTTTCCTCCTTCCCCCGTGCAGCACGGAAGGCACCCAGGCCCGGACCCCCGTCACGTGTCCCATCCTCGCCTCCCTCCGCCCCCAGTCTCCTGTCGGGCGGCTCTCGCAGGTGAGCCTCGGGTCCCGATGCATCTCGAGTGTCTCCCCCCCCAACCCCGGGGCCGCCTCGCCTGGGCCCGGACCTCGCCTCGGGAGCCCTCCCCAGCCAGCCGGGTCACTGTCATGGCAACCGGCAGAGAGATCCCCAGTAGACACCGCGGAAATAAGACAGTCTGACGTTCCGAGGTAAGTCATCAAGGTACTCGTAGAAAAGGTCAAACTGTAAGGACGGTCTTGGGCTTATCTTAACAACTCCTCTGTGTCTGTCGAGCTGCGGGGAGGATGGTGCTGGGGTGACTGTGACCCCTCGGCGCTGGGGCCACTCAGGACATCACCCCGCTTATCACGTTGCCCCCGACGCAGTCCTCTTCTCTGCGAGGCCGCCCCGCTGCCCGCACCCGGGACAGGATGCTGCGGGCTGCCTCGAGTCATGCTGATTCATGTGGTAGAATTCATCCTCTCCAGTAACCGTGAGAGCGGTTCTCAGGGAAGCAGGGCGTCATTTTCTTCTTGTCTTTTGTTACCTGACAGGTGGGGCATCCACCCCGTGGTAGGAGGGGCAGGACGGGGTGGGAAGGGCAGGGTCAAGGGCAGGATGGGGTGGGAAGGGCAGGGTCGGGCAGGATGGGGTGGGAAGGGCAGGGTCAGGGGCAGGATGGGGTGGGAAGGGCAGGGTCGGGCAGGATGGGGTGGGAAGGGCAGGGCCAGGGGCAGGACGGGGTGGGAAGGGCAGGGCCAGGGGCAGGATCGGGTGGGAAGGGCAGGGCCAGGGGCAGGATGGGGTGGGAAGGGCAGGGTCACAGAACCAAGAGAGCCGCCCCCCAACCCCCACCCCGCTCCAGTTCCTACTGAAATGACTAGAAATGTGCACCCACTTTCCCACTCCAGCTTTCAGTGAAATCACTGGAAAGTAATGGTAGGTCCTAGCGCGCAGCCTGTGTGGGCTGAGTAATGGCTACCGAGAGCTGTGACTTCCTTTCCAAACACGTTCTGGGGGCCTGGTCCTGCCGAGGGACTTCCCTGCCGCCCATCTGTCAGGTTCCTGCCGCCTTGTGTGCGCCCCGGCCGTGGAGGGGATGGAGTCTCCCTTTCCTTGAAAGCCACCCTCCGCCCCCGACCCCCACCCCCACCCCCGACCCGCAGGCTGGCAGTGAGGTTGCAGCCCTGAGGCGCTTTCACTCTGAGTCACCTCGGCGCACCTGGGGTACACTGGTGCCCCTTCCCAACCACCCAGGTTTATTTCCTGAGAGTTTCTGAAACAGTCGAGCATGTGACACACTGCTCGGCCGGCAGCCAGGGTGGGGCCCCTCGGCTGGGCAGGCTGCAGGGCAGGGGCAGGACCGCCGCCTTCCTTCCCTGGACACCCCTCCCTGCCCTGCACACGCACACAGGCACACATGCTCGGATGCACACACGCGCATGCACAATGCACACACAGGTACACACACGGGCCGTTAACCCGTCGACCGCAGAACTGGCAAAATGCCACCTGTCTGCCTCAGCCCTGTCAGCATCTGCAGCAGAAGCCCCCTCACCCCGTGGAGTTCACCACCCATGAGCCCAGGCCCAGGGACCTGTGGTGGTCAGGTCTACAAGCCCCCAGATGGGGATGATCCCTTGGTAGTTCCCCAGAGCAATTCCAAATCATTACCCACCACCCACTGTGTGCACAGAAAGCAAAGAGGGGATGGGCTGGGGGAAGCTGAGCCTGGCAGCTCCGGGTGGGGGGGAGCCCTTGACCCCCCTGCTCAGACCCTGCTGGAGGGGGGCCTTCCCCAGGGCTCTCTGATGTGATCCTCACCCGCTCAGGGAGACCCTCTCCCGCCCGCTCTAAGACACAGGAACTGGAGCCCAGCTGCACACAACTGTCAAGTTATAAAACTGACGTGGGAGCCAAACTCAGGTCAGTAACAACCTGACCCGTTTGTTCACTGGCCAGAAGCAGACACTCGGACACAGCGTGTGAGGTGTGTACACAATGAACTTGACATCACAACACAGCAGGGTTTTTAAAAATATTTTTAATTTAGTGGTGTTGGGGAATTTCGACAGAAATCTAAAAAGAGTGACTACACTCTAGGTGGATTAAAAAAGATACAAAATTTTAACAAGAATAGAATTGAATGTTTTTAGATCATCAAAGAGAAGATAACATTCTAAACTCTGAAACTGCTAAAAGCACCAAATGACTATGGAACTGTAAAACAAAAAATTAAAAATCGCTAAGAAAAAGGTCTGGAAAAATATTTAAACCAAATGGGACAGTGGTTTATCCTAAATAAAATAGTCCATACACATTAATAAGAAATACAAAAGATTATAATAGATAAATGTCTGAAAGATGTAATTAGGCAGTTCACATAAGAGGAATTACATCTAGAAAGATTTTCAGTCTTATTGTTTTCAAAGAAATGTAGATTTAAATGAGGTACCATTTGACCTCATTACCTATTAAAGTGGAAAAATATATTTTACGGATGAATGTCTCTAACGAGATTGCACTGAACCCGTACCCTCCTACAATGCCAGGTGATTACTGATCACTGCAAGCATTTGGATCAAGCCAGGAAAATGCTTATAGCCTTTGACCTTCACGAGGGCATTTATACCCTGAAAACAGTGAAAGGAGAAAAAAGCTGTGCGTGCAGTTACGCGTTACAAATCTCTATAACAGCAAAAAATTACTGCAAACACCTAAATGTCCAAAATTAAGGGATTAGAAAATTCAGCAACACAGAAAAATGTGAATTTGCATGAATTGAGAAAAGCAGACTATAGAACAGGGCACATTCTGATGACATACATGCCTCTGAAACAGTTGTGTAAAATCTGTGTACGTGGAGAACATCTGAAATGGAATGTTGACAAAACAGAAAACCCAAGAATAATGGGATTACAGACGAATTCTCCACTTCTGAAAATGTCTTTCACTGGTAGGAAAGAAATTCACCACGTCATGCTTCACGAGGGCTGGGACGCCTTTTCTTATTCCACGTTCTGCGACGTGAGTGTGGTTTTTATGATGAAAAAGGCGAGATAATTTTCAAAATTTTTCCAAAAGAGTTAAGATGATTATTTGTACAGAAAAATTAACATTGAGGGGGGAAAGTGGTAAGGGCTTAAATATACAGCCCATAAAGGGCCAGAAATAAAAATACTCCTGGAAGCCATCTAGTTCAAAGCATTGGATATTTACTTACTAAGTATCTCCTCTGATCTCAGGCTTGTACCAGTCGCGGTGATGGCGAGCGTCCCTCACCCCAGCAGCTGATAATCCCACGGGCAGGGTGAGGCTGGCCCAGGTGACCAGGCCACCCGGGCTCCAGCCGTCCAGAGGGAGGAGGGCCCGTCGGCCTAGGAAGGCCCCCGGGTAGGATGGAGAGAGGGAGGACCATTTCCTCTCTGCTGTGTTGACACCCATCAGCAGTGGCCTGGATTCTCAGCTGACCGCGATGAGTTTCCACTAATGGACTGTTTCTAACCCTGAGGGGGGTCCCCTGAAGAGGGGAGGAGAGACCAGTGTCATGGAGTTGGCCTTAGTCACTGAAGCCAGGCTGGACACGTGGCAGGCCAGGCCCAGAGCAGCGCCCCCAGCTCTGGCCCGAGCTGCTTCCTGCCACCAAGAGACATGCGGAAAGGCCCAACGCCCAGGCCCTGGCAGAGAAAATCCGCCATGTGCTCGGGACCACAAGACCACAGCCCAGGAAACAAGAACCTCTGTGTTTTTAATAAACAGCCCACTCTGCCTCCCCTCCACCCCCTGCCTCCATGACCCTCTTGGTCTCTTTGCCCTATTCTCTTCCACCTGGCGGTTTCCGGCCGTTCATCTTGAGCTTTCAGATTTACGCCCCTTCTATGCCCCAGGCTGAGAGGCGCCCGGCAGGTCTGGGACTGTCCCTGACTGTCCCGGGCTCCTGCAAGGCAGCACCACCTCGGCTGGCCTTCTGGGGAAGGAGGCTGTGGCCCCCAGGCCCCCCAGGACGAGAGCGTCCCTCAGCAGCAAGCACGTGATCAAACATCAGAAAAATTGCTCCACATGTCCCGTGGCCCCTCAGGTGTCCACGCTGTACGTGGGTCTTGAGGAGAAACCCAGGCTTGGGGGCTGGGATGCCGTGGAGGGCTGGGCCAGAGCCTTCCATTCCCCAGCCTCTTCCCTTGCCTGCTTCTCCCGTCTTGTAACTGGCCCAGGAGAGAAATTCCTGACCGGAACGGCGTGGACACGCGCGCCCACCCCTCCTTAGGCTTTGCCACCCCTGGGGATCTCCATGGACCAGAGGGGCCACAGCTAGGGTGACCTCATGTCCCAGTTTGCGCAGAACGGGCCAGGTTGATCGTGATAATGCTTCTTTCACTCTCAGAAGTGCCTGCTGTGGGTCAAGAATTATTCCATCAGGGCTTCCCTGGTGGCGCAGTGGTTCAGAGTCCGCCTGCCGATGCAGGGGACGCGGGTTCGTGCCCCGGTCCGGGAAGATCCCACATGCCGCGGAGCGGCTGGGCCCGTGAGCCATGGCCGCTGAGCCTGCGCATCCGGAGCCTGTGCTCCGCAGCGGGAGAGGCCACAACGGTGAGAGGCCCGCGTACCGCAAAAACAAAAAACAAAAACCAACAAAAAAAGAATTATTCCATCACCCCACCTCAAATCAACATGAAACGGAATGCACACACAAGCCGCCCCGTGGCCCCGACCTCAGTGGATGGGCAGTGCCCCTGGCGTTCCCCACTGGCCGTCCAGGCCCAGCCGACTCCTCTGCGCCGAGGTCCTCGGTGCCGCAATTCTCTTGAACAGATCCTCTCCTTTCTGTCCCCTCGTCCAGTTCCCTATGTCCGACCCTGCCTCTCCCCAACACAAACAATGACAACAGCCCACGGTGGGGTCCCCCGGCTGGAGCTTCTCCCCATCCAGTCCACAGTTCTGCACTGACCTGTGCAAAGCAGATGGGGGGACTGCCCTCCTCAACATGTCCGGGGGCTCCTACTGGTGACATCCAAGTCCCCTGTTGCCTCTGCTGCATCCCCTCCTAACACCCTCCTCCCACCTGGGCTCTGCTGCTCGAAGAATTCACCTTTCAGCTCCTTTCTGGAACTGACCTCAGGTGCCGGGAAAGGTTTCTGACTCTTCCCATCAGAGGCAGCTGCTCCCTCCCGTCTGAGCTCCAGGGGGACTTTGCTAACATTCACTCCAGGCCATCTGACCTCTAGCACGCTGGCCACTGCATGTCCTGTGCATGAATCTGTCTCCCTTGCCTCCTATTCAGACACCCTCCAAGGTCAAGAACGGCATCTCTGTGACGCCCAAACAGGGCCTTGCGCACAGAGGAGCTCGCTGTAACGGGACGGTACGCTATAAAACGGATAGATAATCCACCTCAAATTTTTAACGCCAGATGGCCCAACAGTTCATTCATTCCTGGTGACGATGGGGCGGGGGCTCTGGGGGGACACGCACACTGTCACATCAGTTGCTACACAGCAGCTCATGGGAGGAAGTCTGCTAAGAAGAGTTGGGACCTAACTGGAGTCGTCCAGCATCCCCGCGCACCCTTCCCCGTTCCCTCCCTGGCCCCACCGCCTCCTTCAAGGCCAGGCTTCACGCCCACCCTTCTCCGTGTATCCTTCCCCACCTCTCTCAGTGCACGAGGGATCTCGCCCGCCTTCTAAGATCCTGACTCCTGATTTAGGACGACTAATCTGCCGAGTCAGGTGCCGTCTCGTGTCATCTTTCGTACTGAACTTACATCTGTGTCTGGCTTAACAGGTAGGTTTTGCCGATGCAGGAAGGTGGGGAAGAGCTGGGATTTGGATTCCAGGCTCTGCTCCTTTCATCTGGACAGTCTGACCCTCCCTCTTCAGGGCCAAACCCTCCCTTGTGGCTCCCTGGGAACCTGAGTTGGTCAGAAAAGCCACCCTTTGGGCTAAGGCACGCGGCCCAGCATCTCAGGGAGCTAACACCATTTGAGGGCCTGGTGGCCAGTCCCTGATAGTAGGTAGGCCCCCCAAGGGCAGGCTCCCCGCAACATGCCCGCTGTGCACAGATGGCAGAACCCCTCTTTCCTAGAAGGCAGGGGAACCGCGGCGGGAGGCTCCTCCCCAGATAAAATACTCACCCCTGGCCCTGTCTCCTCCCAGAGACAGACAGCAGCGGGGAGCGGGGGAAGCGGGGATGAGGACCGCCTGGGGCTCTGGGCGCCTCTTCAACCGGCCACCAGACCCCTGAGATGGTTGCCGAGCGACTTACGGAGAGGGACAGGCTAGGCTCCCAAGGGAGGCAGGGCCGTGTCCCAGCCCTGGGGACTTTTCCTCCTAGGACCCAGCTGGGAAGCCCCGCCGCCCCCGCCTCCGCCTCCGCCTCCGCCCCCGCCCCAAATCGTCGGCCACTGTCTCCGCCCCAGGAGCCTGCCCCTCCCCCTCCCCTCCCCCTCCCCTCCCCCTTCCCCTCCCCTCTTCCTCCCCCCTCCCCGCCCCCTCCCCCCTCCTCCCCCACCCCTTCCTGCCCACCCAGTCGCCTCGGCCCCGGGTGGGTGACAGGAAGGGAGGTGCTGGGCACCGGCCGTGAAAAGCCACCTTCCCTCTCGACGCCGCGTCCGCCCGGGTCTCGCCAGCCATGCGCCCCACCGAGCCCTGGAGCCCCAGCCCGGGGACGGCGTCCTGGGACTACTCAGGGTCGGGCGCCCCGGAGGAGCTGGAGCTGGAGGAGGAGCTGTGCGCGGCCCGGGACCTGCCCTACGGCTACGCCTACATCCCCGCGCTCTACCTGGCGGCCTTCGCCGTGGGCCTGCCGGGCAACGCCTTCGTGCTGTGGCTGCTGGTCGGGCGGCGCGGCCCGCGGCGGCTCGTGGACACCTTCGTGCAGCACCTGGCGGCCGCCGACCTGGGCTTCGTGCTCACGCTGCCGCTGTGGGCCGCGGCGGCGGCGCGGGGTGGCCTCTGGCCCTTCGGCGAGGGCCTGTGCAAACTCAGCAGCTTCGCCATGGCCGGCACGCGCTGCGCGGGCGCCCTGCTGCTCGCCGGCCTCAGCGTGGACCGCTACCTGGCCGTGGGCCGCCCGCTGGCCGCGCGCGCCCGCCGCACCCGTCGCTGCGCGCTGGCCGCGTGCGGGGCCGTGTGGGCCACGGCGCTGGCGGCCGGCCTGCCCTCGCTGGCCTTCCGCCGCCTGCGGCCGCTCCCCGGGGGCCACGGCAGCCAGTGCGCCGAGGAGCCGTCCGACGCCTTCCAGGGCCTGAGCCTGCTGTCGCTGCTGCTGACCCTGGCGCTGCCCCTGGCCGTCACCGTCGTCTGCTACTGCCTCGTGTCGCGCCGCCTGCGCGGGCCGGCGCACCTGAGCCGCGCCCGGAACCGCTCGCTGCGCATCATCTTCGCCGTCGAGGGCGCCTTCGTGGGCTCCTGGCTGCCCTTCTGCGCGCTGCGCGCCGTCTTCCACCTGGCGAGCCTGCGCGCGCTGCCGCTGCCCTGCCGCCTGCTGCTGGCGCTGCGCTGGGGCCTCTCCGTCGCCACCTGCCTGGCCTTCGTCAACAGCTGCGCCAACCCGCTCATCTACCTGGTGCTCGACCGCTCGTTCCGCGCGCAGCTGCGGCGGCGCGGGGCCTGCTGGCGCTCGGCGCGCTCGGCGCGCGCGGCGCGCGGGGGCAGCTCGGCGTCCTCGCTCTCCCAGGACTACGGCTCTCCGTTCCGGAGCCCGGCCCGCCGAGCCCAGACGACGAACGCCTCCTCGGCCGTGGGCCCATAGCTGGCCAGCCCGGAGGAGCGCGCGACAGCGGCGCGCGGAGAGGGGCGGGAGGCATAGCGAGGTGGGCCGCCCCCAACCCCCTACCTGCCTTCCCCGGACCTGCCTTCCCGAGCGCGGAGAGCGGCTCCGCCGGCACCGCCTAGACCCCGCGGGTCTGGTTCACCAGCTTTCCCAAAACCTCAGCGTTTCGAACTCCCCCCACGCCAGGCGGCTGAGACCAGGTCTTCTCCCGCTCGGCCCCGCGGGCACCTGGGCTCTTTGTCTCCAGCCCAAGAAAGGTCCCGCAAGATGGAGCCCACAGCAGCCCGGACACCGCAGGGTCCGCCGAGTAGGGGAAAGGGAAGTGGGCCTCCCTTCTCTGCCCCGTGGATAGCAACACTGGCCAGAGCCCCCCAAAAGCCACTCTTGTCTTGGGCTCTGTTACATTTGGTCCCTACAATCGCCATTGCCGTCTGAGAAATACCTCCTCCAAGCCAGACCCTCTGGCCCCTCACTTTCCAAAAGATCCTACAGACTATGAAACCGACAGCCCTTTATACTCAGCGGTCTTGGGGCAGAGTTTGCTGAATCATTAGTCACCATCAGTTCAGATCTTCATTTTCAAAGCTTGCCAAAGCGTGGGAACCAGTCCTGCTATCGGCTCACCCAGCCATTCCTCCTGAGTTTCCCCAGAAGCCCGGGCCTGCCCCAGTTCCGTATCTTCTCCCCTCTCCCAACAAGCGGCAGGACTCACCCTGGAAGTTATCCTGGACCTTCCCTCTGGACAGAGGGTTCCGGCATCTCTCATCAGGTGTTTGGATTCTCTCTCCCCCAGCCCGGACACCAGGCCCTTCAGTGTGAGTTCCCCTTTCTCAATAAACACTCTCGCTGCCCTCGCCCGACAACTGTGTCGGTCTTTACTTGAGCAGAGGCGGATGGAACACTGGGTCACACAAAACTCAACCCAGGAGTTGAGGTTGACCTCAAAGTGATCGGAATTTGGGGTGAAGGTCAGGGACCGAGAGAGCTGATCCCACCGTGGGCACAGCAGTCCCACGGGAGGGCGGCATAGCTTTTAATTCTCATTATTTTAAAGGATGCTTCACATTTTGAAGGTTTCAAAGAGAGAAGAGAAAAAAAAAATAAAAGATTTAAGGTCATCTGGCAGCCAGGTGCCACTTCAAAGAGGAAATGTGTCATTGTGATTCTCAGATCAGCACAGGGCTTTTTCTCCTACCCCTTTTGAGACCATCCAGTACAAATGTTGAGGGTGTCCATTTTCTGACTCTGTGACATCGTTTGAGGTTTCTGGAGGGGTTGAAATTTCAGTGTTTCTACTTTTAAGAGGATTTGGCCTGAAGAAGTGTCGGTCGCTGCGGAAAGGAGCTCAGAATTTCTCTCTGAGGGCCCCCCTCTCCGCCAGACCCCCGGGCAGGCGTGGAGTCCAGTCTTTGGGGCTGATGGGTTAGAGCAGTTCAAACCCGCCTGTCAGCGGCCCTGGGAGGTCAAGCTGGGAAGAAGCACACCTGGGTGCGTCCTCCCCACGCACCCGAGGGAGGCAGGCCTTGCAGCCTGTGGGGTCGCCGGGCCGGCAGGACCGAGTCCAGACACTTTAACCTCGGTACATCGGGGCTGCCCCCATCCTCACCTCATCGCCCTCCGAGGCAAGAGGTGACCGTTTCATATGATGGGACCTCAACTTACAGCAGAAGGGCTTTACTGGGCTGTTCGGATGGAGCCCCTACCTGGACCCCTGTCACCTTGCTTCTCCCGACTTGCTGATGAACTGAGTTCCCTGAAGACAGACAGACAGACAGAAAACGTCTCCATCTCCCCCCAGCACAGCAGTTATCAAAGCTCAGCATTTCCCTCCCGCTGCTGGGAGATTGGAAAATGCTGATAAGTGAAAAGAAAAAAGGGGTAACAGAGTTGCTTGTGTTAAATAAACACCCACACACTTCAAGGCTGGAGGATATAAAATAATTGTTAGCCTTGGTGTTGTCGAAGCAAAACATTAGGAACCACAGGGTCCTTTGGGTAAAAACCACCTTCTGTGCTTTTCCCTCTCTAGCTCCAGTTAAGCGCCATAGGCGTCTCTCTTCTCAACTAGTGGGAAGCCGTCCCGTTTCTCTCTGTTTGTGTTGTCTCTCCCTTGAGAATGCGAGCTCCATAAGCCAAGGGAGTATGTCTGTTTGGTTTGAGGCTGTGTCCCCAGTGTCTGGTGGGGAAGGGGACACGCATGAACCCCCCGTGGAGGGAACGGTCATCGGGACCCCGTCGTCATCCGAAATGATAAGAAATAACGCGAAGCGTAAAAGCGGGGTTGTTGCATGGTATTACGATCTAGGCACACAGGAAAGGGCTGTAGGGGTGAGGGAGTGGTAGCCCCTTCCCCTCCATGTCTCTGTCATGAAATTTTCTGCAAGCTTCTTTTAAGGTCAGCGAACAAAGAGCAGTCGCAGTGCCCCGGTGCTGGAGCTGAAGACAGAGCCGGTCCTGACCTGGCTCAGTCCCGGCGGGGGCCTTCCTTGGGCATCTCTGCCAGCTCCCTCCAGCCTCTGGTTCTTCATCTGAAGGATGGAGATGGTTCTAGTTTACTCAGGCGCCTCACAGATCGAGGGAAATCACGTTCTTTTCTTTAAACTATTTTGTATTGGAGTATAGCCGATTAACGACCTTGTGATAGTTTCAGGTGCACATACATGAGAAATCACAGGAGCCCAACCCTCAGGATTAGCTGCGTCCAGGCCCGGCTGCCCTTGCCCCTCCCCTTCCGAGGGTGCCCCCTCCCCTTGCCCGAGGGTTTTTTTTTTTTTTTTTTTTTTTTTTTGCGGTACGAGGGCCTCTCACTGTTGTGGCCTCTCCTGTCGCGGAGCACAGGCTCCGGACGCGCAGGCTCAGCGGCCATGGCTCACGGGCCCAGCCGCTCCGCGGCATGTGGGATCTTCCCGGACCAGGGCACGAAGCCGCGTCCCCTGCATCGGCAGGCGGACTCTCAACCACTGCGCCACCAGGGAAGCCCTCTCTGGGTTTTTTAAAGGTCAACGTTTGGGCAAAGGCTGGGCACCTCGGCCTGTGTGACTCTGATTTGAACTTGTGACTAATTCTGGGCTTTCTTGGGCCCTTTCTCAGGGCACCGTGCTGTCACCCAGGCCCCTGGGTGAGTGATCTGGGGAGTTCATGGGAATGGCAGAGTGGGTGAAGCCACGCTTGGTGAGATGACTCAGCCCCACCGTCGCTCTGGACATGGTGAGGACATCTCGTTTGTCAGAGCCCATGGGGTCTAAATGCTTCTCTGCCTTGGCTGGGTGGCCGGCAGGAAGCTCCTCACCACCCCGCCCCCATCAAGACCCCCACTCAGTCCAGTGGGGCAAAGGATGGAAAGACCCGGGAGCCAAAGGGCAGGGATGCTGGGCTCGCGGGAGGGAAGGAGGAAGCGGGGAGGTGAATTGTCACCAGAGTGTCTCTGCGCGTGCCATTGCATCTCTCATGAGAGTGGGCGCTGTGTGCGACCCCTAAGTACGTCCATCGCAGGCCTGCAGAGCTGGAGGCCCGTTTTGCTCATTCCAAGTCGGGGACAGGGAGGGCCAGACCCGGAAACTCACCTGCTTAAGGTAACGGCGACCACTTGCATCTCTGCAGCACAGCACGCGTTTGTAAAAGGCACATAGACGTGCTTTCCTTGGCCCTCATGACCCTGGGGCAGGCAGGAATGATCCATTCATTTTATTGATGGTGGGGCTGGGCTTGGAAGCAGCCTGGTCGGGGTCGCAGACCAGCAACAGGGCAGCTTAAGCCTCTGTCTCTCCCTCCCGACTTCTCTGGACCCTGTCACCCCCTCCCGTGTGACACCCAGCTCACGCCCAGGGATGCCCAGGCCCAGGCTCTCTCTTACAAATTATTAAGTCCCCCCCCCCGCCCCGCCGATTGTTTAAGTAATGCAGGTTCTTTGTTTTTTTTAAAAAAGGAAATTACAGGAAAATATAAAGGAAAAATATGGAAAACATCCATTATTCCACCTTGAAGATACCTTCTTTTTCTGTGTATATAATAATAAACATGTACATTGTTTCCCAGCTAAATTGGGGTCTTCCCTGGCGGTCCAATGGTTAAGACTCTGCACTTCCACTGCAGGGGGCATGGGTTCAATCCCTGGTCAGGGAACTAAGATCCTGCCTGCCATGTGGCCAAAAATAAATGAGTAAGTAAATAAAGTAAATCAAATGAAAATAAATAAATAAACCAGTAAATTGGGGTCAATCTGTATGAGACCAAAAACTGAGTCTATTGTGTTTCCAAGTGTGTACCCAGTGCCTGGCACAAACTTGGCATTCAGTAACAGTTTGTTGAATATATGTTATGTACTTTATTTTGTGGCATGCTTCCTTCACTTGCAAAATGCTGTATTTTATCAGGTCGTTAAATATTATTCTAGGGCTTCCCTTGTGGCGCAGTGGTTGAGAGTCTGCCTGCCGCCTGCCGATGCAGGGGACACGGGTTCGTGCCCCGGTCCGGGAAGATCCCACATGCCGCTGAGCAGCTGGGCCCCATGAGCCATGGCCGCTGAGTCTGCACGTCCGGAGCCTGTGCTCCGCAACGGGAGAGGCCACAGCAGTGAGAGGCCCATGTACCACAAAAAAAAAAAAAATATATATATATATATATATATTATTCTAAACATCTTTTTAAGGTTACATTACATCATTATATGAAATGTAACCGCATTTATTTAACCAAGCCCCTAAACTTTTTTTCAAGTTTTCATTCTTATACGTAATTCTGTGATGAACATCCTTGGACAAAAATCTTTATATTCACTTCTGATTCTTTGTTCAGGACAAATTCCTAGAAGTGAAATTATTCATCAGAGATTATGAACATTTTAAGACTTCGGTACACTGTGCCAAAAATGTTGAAAAATTTACATTCTCTCTGGAGGTATGCGGGTGCCCGTTCACCACACCCTGAACAAACACCAGGCGTTATTATCGTAAAAAAAATTTGCCAATTTGGTATCTGCCCAAGTTTAAAAGAATACAATATTACCATCTTATTATGTTATTTCAAATACCTTTTTTATACAACATATGATTACAATATCACTCTGAAGTAGGTGTTAAAATAATGGCTAATATTTATTGAGCACATACTATATGAGAGGTGCTGACCTAAGGGTTTGTTTTTTTTTTTTTTTTTTTGCGGTACGCGGGCCTCTCACTGTTGTGGCCCCTCCCGCTGCGGAGCACAGGCTCCGGACGCGCAGGCTCAGCGGCCATGACTCACGGGCCCAGCCGCTCCGCGGCACGCGGGATCCTCCCGGACCGGGGCACGAACCCGCGTCCCCTGCATCGGCAGGCGGACTCTCAAGCACTGCGCCACCAGGGAAGCCCTGCCCTAGGGGTTTTATATCTACTATCTTGTTAATGCTCACAGCAACTTTATGGCCTGTATATCATTCTCCCTGTTCACCAGATGAAACAATCGAGCCTTGGAGAGCTCCTGCAACTTGCCTTAAAGACTTGTGTTATTACTCCCACTGTATAGACGGGAACTCAAACACCAAGTTGTGTTGACTTGCCGAGGTCACGCCCAGGGCAGGACTTAAGCCCGTATCCTGGTGCCCAGCTCAAGCCATCCTCCACCTCTTCTAGTTTGCTGGTGCCCCGCTTACCCTGTTTCTCACCGATTAGCCCTAAACCAAAGGGTGGCCTGGGGTGAAGGCCACCGGCACTGGCCCTGCTTCTGCTCTCAGAAGATCCGGGTGTGACGCTTAACCTCGTGTCAGCCTGACTGGGCCACCGGGCGCCTGGGTGCTCGGTCAGATATTATTCTGGGTGTTTGGGGATGAGATTAACATTTGAATCAGACACTGAGTGGAGCGGATGGCCCTCATCACAGGGGCGGCCTCATGCCTCCGCTCAAGGCCTGACTAGGGCACAGCGGCAGAGTCAGAGAGAACCCACCCTCCCCCGACCCGCTGAGCTGGGACATCAGGCTTCTCCTCCCTGCGGACCCAGACTGGCACTGGGACCCCTCACATCGGCTCTCCGGGGCCTCCAGCTTGCCTAGTGCAGATCTGGGACCTCTCAACCTCCATAACCACGGGGGCCAGTTTCTTTGTTTTGTTGTGTTTTTTTTGGGGGGGGGGTGGCCGTGATGAGCATGCGGGATCTTAGTTGCTTGACCAGGGGTCAAACCTGTGCCCCCTGCATTGGGAGCACGGAGTCTTAACCACCGGCCTGCCAGGGAAGGCTGGGCCAATTTCTTACAATAAACGTCTTTATATATATTCTGTTTCTCTGAAGAACCCAATCTAATACAACCAGGGTCCCCTCAGGAGATGGAGTTTGGGCATCCGATTAAGAGGGGGAAGGGGGCTCTTCCCAGGCGTGCTGGGCTCGGGGTCGGGATTGGGAGAGGCAGTGCTAAAGCCCCCCCCACCCCAGGGCTGCCTGGGTAACCCCACAGGCGGGTGGAAGGTGCTGGGCTTTGCCGGGGAGAAGCCTCAGGCACCGGCCCGCGAAGCAGCTGAAAGTGCAGCATCTGGGAGGCTGTGGTTTGCCCAGGAAGAGGCGCCAGACGAGGGGTGATTCATCTAGCTCGTCCTGCTCTGAAAACGACCGTCTTCGGGTGTGCACACTCCCCGTTTCCCCTGCCACACAGATACCCTAAAACAAGCAGCTCACGCCCGGGCTGTCCCTACCCCAGATCCCGTGCCCGCAAAGTCACAGCACCGGGGAGGGTCACAGGTTCGCCCAATTCTTTCTATCTTTTCAAACGAAGTTTCGGTTTTTATATAAGCTACTGCCTCAAACCTTCTCAGGTCTCATTTTCTAAAACTGTGATCACTATAAAGAGAGACAAGGCCCCATTCAGAGTAGACTAGCTCAGGATCCTGCAGCCTAACTGTACTCATTTTCATTTTCTGACCTTCTCTCCCCAGCCCTTCTCCTGTCATGGTCCCAGGTCACGTTACTGCAATCACAAGGTGCTCTGCTTTTTTTCCCCGGAAGGTATTAGCAGCATTTTTCTTGGCCACCACGTAGATGTCACAGTGGTCCTTCTGAAGGCTCCATCCGGGGCCAGGCTGCGTGTAACTAGCGGGGCCTCCGCTGTCAGACAGTTGAGACGCCAGCACCCCTTCTCTGGTCAGTGTGTGCGGTGATCACCTCCTCCTCCTGGTACAGGGCTGGTTTGTACGTGGGTCCCAAACCCCCTGCCACCCGGCCCTCCTCGGGGCTCCCGGCCCTCGGGCCCCGTGTGACCCATCGCCTCTGGAGACCGCCTCACCTTCCCCAGGAGCAGCGGCTTCGGGAACAAAGCACCTTGAAAAGTAGCACAACTATGTAACCAGGTTTTTGTCAGAATTACCATGATTATTTTAGACGCTAGGCGCTGACTGTGAACCACGCCAGCAGCTCTCAGCTTCTTCCTCCCCGTCTTCATCCTGTTACTCACCTCAAAATCCTCCTCCTAAAATGGGAATCACGCTTCTTAGCACAAAGGGAATGTGAAAAAGTTAGATGTGTTAATATGTGAAAAGTGCTCGGGACTACCTGACACATATTTAAAAAGCATCGTACGTTTGCTATAATTATTGGGAGTAAAAAACCCGAGAAAGACATTCGTTAAATAGAATTGAGTCATACCATCGTTTTGGATTTCTCTTCTCAAAATCACTGATTCAATTCATTTTCATTTTGAGTTTACTATGTGCCAGTCAGTGTGCAAGACCACAGGACTACAGAAATTAAAAAGAGTCTCGGCTCGCCTCCAGGACAACCCCGGTAAATTGAGTCTCCAGCCGCGACACGAAAAAGGTGGGGATGGTAGCCTCACGGGCATCAAAGAAGGAAATAAAGCCATGTGGACCTTTAATTTGGGTAAAGCTTTATTTCTCTTTTCCTAGTTCTCTTTTCTTGAAACTGAAAATCACACACAGCATTCCGTCTTGTGACTGAGCCACTTGTTGTACCTCACTGATTTCCAGGGTATCAGTTAATCCCAGGGACCCTTCAGTGAAAGCCTTCAAGTTGGCCGAGGACATTTGGTCCCTCCGGCCGGGGAATGTCCTGCAGAGGCCAGAGCGTTCCCTGCAGTGAGAGGGGCTGAGAGCCTCACCCACGGTCACCACTCTGCTGAGGTGCTGTATCCAGTGCTGGACAGTCGGGCAGCTGCGGGCAAGACCCCAGCACTGGGGCTCCCCAGCATGTGGTATAAATAGGGAGGTTATTGTAAAATCTAATAAACCAGCGTGGACGTCTTCTGGGGGTTTTCTTGTGTCACAATCTGAGTTGGGAAAATGGATCACGAGGAAGGAAATTGCTCACATCATATGGAATTTATTGCTTTTTAAGAGAAAAAATATTTTAATTAAACATAGAAAATCTCCTTCGGCAGCCTCAGTACAATAACTGACTCAGGCCACAGTGATGGGTGTTTGTTAGAGAAAAAGATACTCAAACCACTCGGTGGGAGCTGATGGGGGCTGGACGTGTCACCTCACAGATTATCTCCTAGTGACAAGGGGAAAACACAGTCTGATGGGGGAGGATCGCTGTCACCCGGAACCCCCATGTCAGCTCCACATCATTGCTGTAAGAGAGGCGACCAGAGGCTACCTGCCTCTGGGAGAGGAGGGGGACGGAGCATCGGACACCGTCTGTGAGCTGTTCTCACCCAACACACAAGCCAGGATCCCGGTCTAAGGCTTTGCCGATACCTTCCAGGTCGCAGGAAATGTGGGGTTAGGAGCAAGTTGAACGCAGCAGACGAAACACAGAATGTAGGCCATTTCACGAGGCGACTAACCTGATTTCAAAAAGTCACTGACATGATTAAAAAACAATCAGGGTGGGGAGGGGACCCACACAAGATTAAAAGAGCAGAATGCAACGTGTAGGCCTTACTGGATCCAGATAGAAAGACTGACTTTAGAAGACAGTGTTGGGACAACTGAAGGACTCTGAATGGATTTGGTGTTAGGTGTACTACTAAGGAGTTATTGTGAAAATGGCCACATGTTTATACAAGAAAAAGGTGCGGTTTTTTTTTTTTTTTTTTTTTCTGAGATGCATTCTGAAACATTTAGAAGTGATAGGTTACCAGGCCTGGGATTTTTCTTTAAAATATTTCACTAAAGAAAAAATAAACTATGGAAATACAGGGAAATGTTGATAATTACTAAGTTTAGGTGATGATAAATGGGAACTCACTATACTAGGCTCTGCTTCTACTAATGTTGGAAAGTCTTCATATCAAGTTTTACACTATTTTCATTACAGAAATTGCACATACACAGAGAATGCATTTTCACAACAAAAAGCTCACGCAGAAATGGTAAAGCTTACGTCCCTCTGTCCTCTCACCTCCCCCCACCGCCCTGTTACCCTGTGGGTGCATATTAATCGCTTCTCAATTTCTTACCTATTCCTGCTGGAAATCCCAGCTCTCAACAGTGCGTAAGAAGATGGAAATCACCCACTTTCCAGCCTCCAAGACAACAGTGAAGTTTTGACATTCCTTGAACAAACCGGGTGGCATCTCCCCCCGATTCCAGCCTGGGACCTTCTGCCCGTCCCGTCACAAGTGCCCAGCCGGCCTGAGCTCCTCCTGGGGCCTCTCGGCCACTCCATGGAACGCACCCACCCCCTACAGAGTAATCAGAGCACCTAGAACACTTTGGTGAGTGCATTTATGAACAAATCAATAGAAATGCATTGACCTAAGTCACCAGGTCACAGAGGGTGAGGGCAGGAGTAACTGGAACCAGAGCTCTGAGGGAGGTGCCGAAAGGTCCCACGCAGCGGCGTTCATGGACCATTTCAACAGCATCTGACCTCAGTTTAAACCAACTTCCCTTCAACACACTGCCTTCCCTTCCATTCTCATCACTGAGGAGCTTAAGAGACGCCAAAGGTGTGAGGCACTAGCTTGTTTTCAGTTAACCGGTGCCAAGGCCGCAGGCCCGGCGGCCTGGTCACAGGAGGAGGTGCGCCTTCTGCAGCCTGAAGCAGCTAAACCACAGGAAGTGGAACTTGGTCACCGGTAACAGGTTTGGAACATGAAAGATGCAATTATCGTGCAGAAATATTATTATTTTTTCCTGAGAATTGAGTGCGAGAAAGATGAAAAACTTTTTTTTTTTTAAGATGAGGAATGTCGAAAAAGCATCTTTCAACAAGTCACTGCCTTTCTGAGAGCTTACTCTGTGCAGAGGACATTCTATCCGCGCATTCACTATGATAGGACATTCACTAGCCTCATCACGGCCACACGCGTGATCCCATCCCCACCATTTTACAGAGGAAGAAACCCAGGCTGTTTGACTCCAAACCCCACGTGTTTTAACATCTCTCCTAAATGATGACCCTGAGCCACTCTGCACGCTCGCACCTGCCAGGTAAAGTGATGCAAGGGCCCGGGGGGTGGGGGGGTTCCGGCGCTATTTCAGAGGCACCTCCAGCCCGGGCCTTTGAAAAGGGCAGGGGTTACTGGAGTATTGGCGATAATCCAGCCCTGGGCAGGGCACACCCCCCCCCCCCCAGCTGCACGGTTCTCAGCCTTTTCCGGGGGCAGCACCATGGGGTCCCGCGGCGGGGCTGCTCCCGGGGCCTGGGATTCTCCAGCACACCCACCCACCCAGGGGCCACATGGGTGGGGGCCAGGAGGGCAGTGACTTGCCACCTGACAAGCAGACACGCTTTCCCGCTGGGGAGCTTGGGGCGGAGCCGCCCTCTGGACCCGCCCTCAGGACCCGGGTGTCTTCTGGTCTAGATGCTGGTCTCTGCCACGGTGGAAAAAGCTCCCCAAATGCCTGTCTCCCCTTGTTCTGGTATCTAGCCTTATCTCTGCAGTTGTATTATGTTCAACACCATTCACTGCCTTTTCTTAAGTTCCCAGTTCTCTTTGCGTCTCCAGAAAGGAAAGGGGGTCCGGCCAGGGAGGCCAGGGCGGTGGGGCAGGCTGGACACGTGGCCCCACGGCGGACGCAGTGGAAGCGGGGCCAGGGGGCTCGCGGGCGGGAAGCGAGGTAGAGACCCTGCTGGATTAGAGCCCCAGGCCCCGGCTGGCTCTCCATCCCTGTCCCCCCGCCGTCGCACGGAGACCGGAGGCTCCGCCGGGAACTGTCGCCCCCTGGTGGTCGCGGCGGGGGGAGCAGGGCCGGGGAGAGGGTGGCGCCTCGGGGATCCTGGTCCAGGCAGTGCGCAGGCCGGGATGGAGGCGTTGGAGATGACGCAGAGAAGGAAGAGAGAAGGCACAGGAAAAATGAAAGAGGAGAGAGAGGGCAGGCGGGGAGGGTGCGGGGCGGGACCCTAAACTCGAGAGAAACCAGCGAGAGCCGCCGGCCTGGAGGATGCTGGCCTCTTGGGCAGTGGGTCCTTTCCCGCCCTGAGCCTGAGCCCCAGGCAGCAGAGCTGCCCTGCACTGCAAGCAGCTCTGACTCCTGTCTGGCCCCAGTGTCGGGGTTCCCTTCCCTTGAGAAGAAGTGGGATGAAGTCCCCTGGCTTGGCCCCAAAGTCAGTTGTCTGAGTTTCGCAGAGCTACTCACCAGCCTGCGGCCGTCCGGACAAGTTCTAGCTTCTGGCAACCGAGACAGAGGCCTGGGGCAGTGCCTCCCCTGCACCTGCCCCCGCCGCGAGCTGCAGGATGCGGTCAGGAGAGGAAGCAGGGCCTCGGCTCCGAGTCATCCTGGAGTCTCCAGAGAGCTTCTGGCCGAGGGCACCGACAGGGCACCGTCTGGGCCACAGAGCAGGGGGAGGGGTGGGCAAGGGGAGCCGCATCCTCTCCGCTGGGCCTGAGGCCCCAGGGGACGAGTCAGCAGGACCAGGGCAGCTCCCACTGGGCAGGGAGAGGTATGGGTGAGCCCCCTCCACTGGGGCAGGGGTGTGAGTGGGTGGGTTCAGGGTGCAGACGGGCCGCCGCCCAGCCACCAAAAGCCCCTCTGATGGCTGATGGAGGCGTGCCCTTGCCCCCTTCAGCCAAAGTGCACAGGAGGGAAGGCTGATCCGGGCTTGGTGGGCTTTCCCAAACTGCACCCACCCCTCCCCTCCACGGTCTGGGCCGGTCAGTCCCCAGTGAGGGCCCGGCTTCTGTTTCCAAGCCCAGCATCTTCCAGTGTTCCGGGCCTCCTGTCCAAACCAGTTTCCGACTCGGGCTCCTAGAGGTGGCGGGTCCCGGAGCAGCACCTTGCCCCACAGCCCAACGCACGTAGACACGGTTTGCTTGACCCCTGTGAAATTTTTTTTTACCTATACTTTTTTTAAAAATTTATTTTAAATTCATTTATTTTTGGCTATGTTGGGTCTTCGTTGCTGCGCGCAGGCTATCTCTAGTTGCGGTGAGCAGGGGCTACTTTTCGTTGTGGTACGCGGGCTTCTCATTGCGGTGGCTTCCCTTGTCGCGAGCACGGGCTCTAGGCGTGACGGCTTCAGTAGTTGTGGCACGTGGGCTCAGTAGCTGTGGCTTGCGGGCTCTAGAGCGCAGGCTCAGTAGTTGTGGCACAGGCTTAGTTGCTCCGCGGCATGTGGGATCTTCCCGGACCAGGTATCGAACCCGTGTCCCCTGTATTGGAGGGCGGATTCTTAACCACTGCGCCACCAGGGAAGCCCAGACGCTTCTGAATTTTTAACAAGAAAATCGAAGGTGTACCCATCTGATTTCACATAGAAAATGTGGATTTCCAGCTTTGTCTTTGAAACAGACGCCTTTTTCTTATGACCACGTTTGCAGCGATGGCCCCTTGAGACAGAGCCTGAGTGTTTGAACTTTGCCTCCAGGAAGCCCTCCACAGTTGCCCCACCCCTGCCACACACACCAAGGCCGGGTAAGAGCTGTGGTGACCAGCACTCGGCCCTGACACGCTTCCTCCCTTCACCGTGTCTGCCTGGTCCCTTTGCGTGTCTGCAGTTTTTCGGCCACAGGTTAGGGCTATGGAATCAGAAAGGTCTACCTCGCAAAAGCACGTCAGTCCCTTACTGGCTGTGTGCTTTTAACACAGCTTGAGCTCCTCGGGGCCTCAGTTTCCTTACCTGTAAATGAAGGGAACAGCGTTGCTGCAAATCTCAATCTACAAGCGCAGGCTTGCAAGACACATATGTTACTTAATTTATTTTAAATCAGTTTGATTCTGTCCTGGGCCTGCTGGGATGGCAAAAAATTGCATTTTCTCATGCAGTATCCTTTAAGGCTTAAAGGAGGCCAGAAGGCAGGGGGAAGGCAGCCATCCTAGTGGCTCTGGCCCCCGGGGGGTCTCTTGTCGCCAGGGCTCCTGCTCCCTGGACGCGTGCAGTGGAAGAATCTGCCGAGGCCAGAAATCTGGGGCCCCGCATCCCGACCCCCATCTCTACTGAGGTCTCATCACCTCCCGAGGCACCTCAGGGTCCTCGCTGCACAGGGCGTCTTCTTTCCCGTTCCCAGTCTATCTCCCCTCTGTGTCCGGGCCCTCAAAGCCACATCCCTACCCTTGCACCTCGGGCCCCCTGGCATTGTCTCAGTGGGCCCAGAGCTGAGGCCTTCAGGAAGCCACTGCCTCCCAGCAAGAGAAAAGGCAGGGGTGACTGGGAGGGGGAGGGGCTACCAATCAACATTTCAACAAATTATTCCATCGCGTGAGTAATAATAATAATGCTTACCTTTGGAGGTGCTTTACGACCTGTCCACCCCTTAAGTGCTCCCAGAATTTCCTCCCCCCGCCCCCATCCTTTCTCGTCCTGCACACCCTTCCCGGGTGATCTCACCCGGTCCCGGAGCTGCAGCTCTGCTGCGGCTCCCAAGCCCTCCCTGCAGCCTGGCTGCTCTCAGGACATTATCACCCGTGTCCTAAAATGAACACACGTTACCCTGAACTCAAGCAGACACGGGAACCCCCGGCTCATCCCTTTCCTCTCTGCCAAGCCTTTAGTCAGTCACTTACAGAGTCAGACTAGGTCCCAAATAGCTCTTGACTCCCCCCGTCCCCCCAGTTCCACAGAGTGAATTCACCCCTTGTCTGAATGCCATCTCTCCACGGTTCCCCTGTTTTGCAACTCTCCCCGCACCAATTACTCACACACCAAAGTGACGGGAACGTGAGTCTGCCCAGCTTGTCCTCGGGCGGACTGTCTTCTGTAGTGTGATGGTTAAGTTTATGTGTCAACTTGGCTAGGCCACGGTACCCAGCTGTTTGGTCAAACATTATTCCAGATGTTTCTGCGAAAGTATTTTTTTTTTAGATGAGATTAACATTGAAATAAACAGTAGACTCTGAGTGAAGCAGATGACCTGCCATAATGTCGGTGGGCCGCATCCACTCAGGTGAAGGCCTGAATAGCAAAAAGACGGACTTTAATAAAGAGGGAGTTTGGCAAGCAGACGGCCTCTGGGCTCGGACTGCAACTCCCCCCAGTCTCCAGACTGCCAGCCCCACCCTGCAGGTTGTGGACCTGTCAGCCTTTGGAATAGGAATGTGGACCAATTCCTCTCTCTTTGTGTGTACACACACACACACACACACACACACACACACACACACACACACACACGGGAGATCCCCTATTGGTTCTGTTTCCTGGGAGCTCTTCCTCAATTTCAAGATAAAAATCTGAAATCCTTAGTCAGCCCACATGACTCTTCAGCCAACTTAGCTCACCTAGCGCCTCAGTACAAATTGGAAAAAGCCACCGCCTCTGGGGAGATGCGGCTCTGGCCAAGGCCCACGGCTTGGTGGGTGGAGCCTGGGTGAGCGTTCCCTCTTAGTTTGGTGCACAACCTGGACAACCGCACGGGGCGGCCTTGCTTCCTGCCGGCCCACTGCCTGCGGCTCCAGTCTTCTAGTCCCTTGCCCCTCCTGGCCCCACACCCCAAGTGCCCTCAGCGCCTAGACCCTCCTGAGCTCCGTTGCCATTTTGCTTCTGCGCATCCCATCGCTGCTGCCGTGGGCTCCTCCTCGCGCCCCGACCCCCAGTTTCCCTGGCATGGCCTCCTCGGGCAGGCTGTGCCGTCCTCCGCTCGGTCAGCCCCGCCGCCCCCCCGCCTAGGTGCTGCCGGCCTTCTTTCTCTGACCCTCTTGCCAAGGGATTGCTCGGCTAGCTTGGGGATCCCCGAAGCCCTTTAACTTTGATCCGCCGGGACGGGCACTAGTAGGTGCTCAGCGTGTTCCCTGAATCAGTGGGTGAGTGAATGAATGACGGGCGGGGCGCCGGCTCGCGGTACGCTGCAGGAGGCGACCCCTCGGAGCGCGCACCTCCCTCTCCCGGCGGGGCCGCCAGCGGCGGGAGGGGGCCCGGCCGGGGCCGCAGGGGGGCCGGGGGTCGGCGGGGCCGCGGCAATGGGGGGCCGGGGGGCGGGGAGCGCCCTTGGGGGTGGGCGCGGCACCCCCTCGGCTCAGCCCGGGTCTCCAGGCGCGGAAGCCGCCGGGCCGGCCGGAGCGCGCGGAGGGAAGGCGGCCCGGGTCCGGGAGGAGCCTCCCCCGCCGGGCCGCGGGAACTGGCTGCGCGGGGGGGTCCCGCCGCGCGCGCGTCCGGAAGCGGGAAGAGGGGGCCGGCCTCGCCCCGCGCCCGGGTCCCCGCGGGACGCCCACCCCCGCGGGCACCTCCCCGCCCCGACGCGCGGCCCCGCCCCGGCTCCCGGATCGGACTCCCGGGTCCCTTCCTGCGTCTTTCCCCTCTTTCCTCTGGGCCTTGGTACGCCCCAGGGGACAGATGTCTTGGGATCTTTAACATTTGGGATGCTGCAAATGCCGAAGTTAAATGAAATACCTCCGGGGAGGGGAGGCCGGGAGGAGTCGCGGGGGGAGGAGAGCTGGCCTGGACGAGCAGGTCCCGAGGCTGCGAGGCGCGCGCGGGGGGCGCGGGGGCAGGCGGGCGGCGAGGGATCTCCATGGGACAGGTAAGGGGGAGCGCCGGGGCGCGACGCGGGAGCCGGGGGGATCGAGCCCCTAACCCACAGTCTTCCGCCTTAGAGGAGGGGGCCCTGCGGGGAATGGGGGGAATTTGCCGGGGGGTGGGAATTCCGAGTTCCTACCGAAAATGCATGTTTCCGTCTCCTCGACCTTTCTCCTCCGACCTTCCCCACGCCTGTGGATCCCCTGGCAGGTTCCGGGAAGGCAGACAAAAGGAGCCGAGTCTCGGGCCGCCCGGACGCGGAGGGCGCGGTGGGGGAGGGGAGCAGGGTGGACCGGACAAAGGGGCTTTTTGAGGAGAGCCTAGAGGTCTGATTCCAGGGCGCATTCCAGGCCGTCGTGGAGTCCCCTGTCCCAGCCCGCTCCACCATCGCTCGCTGGAGGCGAGCACCTTTCCCACTGGGAAGGGAGGAGAGGGGAAAGAAAACAGTTTGAGGAACCATCTCCCGCCCCCCTCGCCTGGAGGGTCCCGGGATATTTCCCTCCTTTCTCTTTTCACTGTTTTGGCTCGAGCAGCCGACCATTGGCTCCTTAATTGTTTAAGTGAAATTGTAGGAGCGCCTGAGACTCTTCTTTGCTGGGTGCTGGTTGGGGCGTCAGGTCGGGCCCTTGCTCTGACTTCCGATCTCATGTATCACAGGAAACTTAAAGGAGGAACTTAAAAAAAATAATGGAGAGTGGATGGATGCAGGAGGTGCAAGAGTTTTCTGATTCAGGACTTTTCCTTAGGAGATGAAAACCCTAAAGAGATGCAATTTTTTCCCTTCTTTCAAAGATCAGATTCCAAGTGTGTGGGGAAACCCCACTTCCTCACCAATGATGCTGTGGGGTTGGGGTTTGGGGC
Source organism: Orcinus orca (assembly GCF_937001465.1). Taxonomy (NCBI): domain Eukaryota; kingdom Metazoa; phylum Chordata; class Mammalia; order Artiodactyla; family Delphinidae; genus Orcinus; species Orcinus orca. The sequence continues at coordinate 31,152,333 of NC_064559.1, forward strand.
ACTGGCTGGGAGCAGGGCGCTGAACCCCACGTTCTCAGCAGGCCTCTGGAATGCCCACTCTGGATACTTTGAATTGAAGGGCATGGCAGCCAGGGAGATCCATGGCCTTGGGCGTCTTGGGAGAGTTGGTTGGCTGGTCCCACTCCAAGCCTCAGATCCTGCTGGGCTGGGAAATGCTGCGTGTGAATTTGAGGGAGCGAGGGGCCTTGGAGGATTCCAGAGGATCAACGCGGAGACTGGTCGGTCCTCTGTCCTTCTCTCCCTGAGCTCAGAGATGGGGGTGGTTACCTGAGGGCGGGATTCTTAGCTGGGTCTGTGGGCACCCAAGCATCTGTGGATAGCGTTCAGAGGGCCGTGTACTCGGATGGGAAGGGTTTATTTTTCACTAACCTTTACTGAAATTTAGCATTGCCTTGTAACCATTGGTAGTGCCTGTGATTTGCCATTAATAGACACCACAGAGGGTTTCATATCACGGTGCAGTTGTGATCGCTGTCTTGAAACCTGGTTTACCGTCGGTCATGAAACATCGTTACCATCGGCATTGCTACGGAGCTGCCCACTACTAGATCCTGTTCAATGTTAATAAAGAAACATATATAGATTACTATGTTGTACTGTTTTTAGAACTGTATTTAATATAATCCATTATCTTAGTGATTCTCTGCATCTTAGTGTATGCATTAAAAAATATGCTATGAGTTGATTCTAGAAACTTCCATCACTCCCTCCCCCCCGGAGCTGGGGGATGGGCAAGGTGGAGGCTGGGTGGAGGCAGCTTCAGAGTCAACTCCTCTGTTTGTTGTGCGAAGACTGTGACAAACCTGTGGGGGGGGAAGGGAAGGGCTGCGGGCTCTTTGGGAGACCCAGAGGAGGCCCCCCAGCACAGGGGGGCTGTCCCCTGTTGGGGCCCCTCTGCCTAGGTAAAGAAGGCGGTGGCCAGCCTGGAGGGCTCAGGGCTCACATTGTTTGGACAGAGGGTGTGCACAGGAATGTGAGGGGAGATGGGTGTGTGTGCAGGGGGAGTGGGGAGACTGCCTGTGTTGGTGACACAGCTCCACAGAAGGTGGTTGGGGGGTGACTTCCTCTGTCATCCCTGCCCTGGGGGCTGGGACAGGGGCTGGGGAGGTGTTCTTTGGGGCTGGAGAGGTGGTCTTGAAGCTCGGGATGTGGTCTAGGGGCTGGGGATTAGGTCTTTGGGGCTGGGGTGGTGGTTTTCCAGCTGGGGACGTGGTCTTGGGGCTGGCTAGGTGGTCTTTGGGGCTGCGGAGGTGGTATTTGGGGCTGGGGAGTTGTTTTTTGGGGCTGGGGAGGTGGTCTTGGGGTTGGGGGGTTGGTCTTTGTGACTGGGGAGTTGGTCTTTGGGGCTGGGGAGGTGGTAGTGGCGCTGGGGGTTTGGTTTTTGGGGCTGGGGAGATGGTCTTTAGGGCTGGGGAGGTGGTCTTTGGGGCTGTGGAGGTGGTCTCTGGGGCTGTGGAGGTGGTCTCTGGGGCTGGGGAGGTGGTTTTGGGGCTGGGGAGGTGGTCATGGGGCTGGGGAGATGGTCTTGGGGCTGGGGAGGTGGTCATGGGGCTGGGGAGATGGTCTCGGGGCTGGGGAGGTGGTCTTGGGGCTGGGGAGATGGTCTCGGGGCTCGGGGGTTGGTCTTTGGGACTGGGGGTTGGTCTTTGGGGCTGGGGAGGTGGTCTTTTGGATGGGGAGGTGGTCTTTGGTGTTGGGAAGGTGATCTTTGCAGCTGGGGAGGTTGTCTAGGGGCAGGGGAGGTGAACTAGGGGCTGGGGAGGTGGTCTAGGGGCTGGGGAAGTGGTCTTGAGGCTGGAGTGGTGGTCTTGGGGCTGTGGAGGTGGTCTGTGGGCTGGGGAGGTGGTCAAGGGGCTGAGGAGGTGGTCTTGGGGCTGGGAGTGGGTCTAGGGGCTGGGGAGGTGGTCTTTGGGGCTGTGGAGGTGGTCTCTGGGGCTGGGGAGGTGGTCTTGGGGCTGGGGAGGTGTTCTTTGGGGCTGGGACATGTTCTTTGGGGCTGGAGAGGTGGTCTTGGGGCTCGGGATGTGGTCTAGGGGCTGGGGAGTTGGTCTTTGGAGCTGGGGTGTGGTCTTCTGGCTGGGGACATGGTCTTGGGCTGGCTAGGTGGACTTTGGGGGTGGTGGTCTAGGGGCTGGGGAGGTGGCCTAGAGTCTGGGGAGGTGGTCTTTGGGGCTCGGGAGGTGGTCTTGGGGATGGGGAGGTGGTCTAGGTGTGGGGAGTTGGTGTAGGGGCTCGGGAGGTTGTCTTCGAGCTGGGGATTTGTCTAGGGGCTGGGGAGGTGGTCTGCGGGCTGGGAGGTAGTCTTGTGGCTGGGGAAATGGTCTAGGGGCTGGGGCAGTGGTCCTGGGGCTGGGGAGGTGATCTTTGGGACTGGTGAGGTGGTATTCTGGCTGGGGAGGTGGTCTTTTGGTTGGAGAGGTGGTCTAGGGGCTGTGGAGGTGGGCTAGGGGCTGTGGAGGTGGGCTAGGGGCAGGGGAGGTGGTCTAGGGGCTGGGGAGGTGGTCTAAGGGCAGGGGAGGTGGTCTAGGGGCTGGGGAGGTGGGCTAGGGGCTGGGGAGGTGGGCTAGGGGCAGGGGAGGTGGGCTAGGGGCTGGGGAGGTGGGCTAGGGGCAGGGAGGTGGTCTAGGGGCTGGGGAGGTGGGCTAGGGGCTGGGGAGGTGGTCTTTGGGGCTGGGGTGGTGGTCTAGGGGCTGGGGTGGTGGTCTAGGGGCTGGGGGCGGGGTCTTGGGGCTGGCTAGGTGGTTTTTGAGGCTCGGGATGTGGTCTAGGGGCTGGGGAGGTGGACTAGGGGCTGGGGAGGTGGTCTTTGCCGCTGGGGAGGTGGTCTAGGGGCTCGGGAGGTGGTCTAGGGGCTGGGGAGTTGGTCTTTGGGGCTGGGAAGGTTGTCTTCCGCTTGGGGCTGTGGTCTTGGGGCTGTGGACGTTTTCTTTGGGGCTGGGGAGTTGGTCTTTGGGGCTGGGGAAGTGGTCCTGGGGCTGAGGGGTGGTCTTTGGGGCTGTGGAGGTGGTCTTTGGTGCTGGGTAGGTGGTGTAGGGGCAGGGGAGGTGGTCTTTAGGGGTGGGTCTAAGGGCTGGGGAGGTGTTCTAGGAGCTTGGGAGGTGTTCTAGGGGCTGGGGAGGTGGTTTTTTGGGCTGGGGAGGAGGTCTTTGTGGCTGGGGAGGTGGTGTAGGGGTTGGGGACGTGGTCTTTGGGGCTGGGAAGGTGGGCTAGGGGCTGGTGAGGTGGCCCAGTGGCTGGGGAGGTGGTCTAGGGGCTGTGGATGAGGTCTTTGGGGCTGGGGAAGTGGTCTTTGGGGCTGGGGAGGTGGTCTTGGGGCTGGGGAGGTGGTCTTTGGGGCTGGGGAGGTGGTCTAGGCACTGAGGAGGTGGTCTTGAAGCTGGGGAGGTGGTCTTTGGCGATGGGGAGGTCGACTAGGGACTGAGGAGGTGGTCTTTGGGGCTGGGGAGGTGGTCGTTGGGGCTGGGGAGGTGGTCTTTGGGGCAGGGGAGGTGGACTAAGGGCTGAGTATGTGGTCTTGGGGCTTGGGAGGTGGTCTAGGGGGTGGGGAGGTAGTTGTTGGGGCTGGGGAGGTGACCTTTGGGGCTGGGGTTGTGGTCTTTGGGGCTGGGGAGGTGGTCGTTGGGTCTGGGGAGGTGGTCTTTGGGTCTGGGGAGGTGGTTTAGGGGCTAGGGAGAGAGTCTAGGGGCTGGGGAGGTGGTCTTTGGGGCTGGAGAGGTGGTCTAGGGGCTGGGGAGGTAGTATATAGGGCTGGGGAGGTGGTCGCGGGGCTAGGGACATGGTCTAGGGCCTGGGGAGATGCTCTTGTGGCTGGGGAGGTGGTCTAGGGCCTGGAGAGGTGGTCTTGTGGCTGGGGTGGTGGTCTTTGGGGCTGGAGTGGTGCTATAGGGACTGGAGAGGTGGTCTAGGGGCTGGGGAGGTGGTCTAGGGGCTGGGAAGGTAGTCTTTGGCGCTAGGTATTTGGTCTTGGGGATGGGGAGGTGGTCTAGGGGTTCGGGAGGTGGTCTTGGAGCTGGGATTGGTCTAGGGGATGGGGAGGTTGTCTACGGGCTCGAGAGGTGGTCTTGGGGCTGGGAAGGTGGTCTTGGGGCTGGGGAGGTCGTCTTGGTGTTGGGGGAGTGGAGCTATTGGAGACTCGTGAGTGCTGGGATCCCAAGGTGAGGGGCGTGGTGAGAAAAGCAGGTGGCGTTAAGCCTTGAGGGGTCTCCTTCGTGTGCAGCGCTGTCTGTCTTCTTGCCTCCTGTGATGGGTCACAGTGTCTTTGGCCCTTGCTTCCACCAATGAAATAGAGTGAATTCCAAACTGTTGGTTTTCCTTGAAGGTCAGTGGCGGGGAGACCCAGAGGCTCATTTCTTGTAGGGAACAAGTTCCATTTTGGTCTCTGGCCCCCGGTGGTTGGGGACTGAGCTTAGACCCCGGGGTCCCAGTGGCCCTCCTGTGGACTAGGGAGAGGACTGGGGTCCAGGTCAATGCGCCATGGGCCCTGTGGAGGGATGGTTGTAAAGATAAACAGGGAGGTGGCGGCCATGATGATTCTGGAGGGAAATGTCTGTGATCAGAACAGCCTGGCCTGCTGTGGGACCCCAGAGCCGCCCCGCGTGGAGTTCCGGGGTCACGGCCCGGCCCGGAGTTTCTAATCTCATCTGGCCTTGGCCCCGCTTCAGGGTCTGGGGAGCAGGGACCCTCCTTGTCAGCATGTAGGTTTCTCGCCGGTGGTCCCCACGCGCCGGGGTCTTCGCCTGCTCTGGGCGCTGCGCGGAGCCGGAATCTGGGGGGGCGGGCGGCTCAGCACAGGGCAGGGGGGCCCTTGAGGCCGCGAAGGCCTGATCCCTGCTGCCTTCTTCTGGGGTTCCTCCGTGGGGAGCCCCTTTCTCCCGCCTGTGCGGCCCCCGGAAGTGCAGAGGCCCGGGCTGCCTGTGGGGCAGGCTTTGCTCTGGGAAGGGCTTGCTCACCGCTCCTCCCTCTGACTCAGGTTGGAACAAGTAACCTGGCTCCCCTGGCCGGGCAGCCTGGGAGGGACACAGGCGGGACCAGGGGAGGGACAGCCACCGGCCATCGGCGTGGGGAGCGGAAGTGGGCCAGAGAGCACGGGGCGGCCTGGGACACCCTGAGGAGACATGCCAGGCCCCTCGGTCCCCTGACTTGGGACCAGGGGGCATTTCCCGGACTCCTGGACTGAGCTGGAAGCAGGTGAGGGTGGGGCAGCTGGAGCGGGTCTTTGGGGCGAGGGCAAGCCGGCCTAGGGGTGGGGGGCCCAGCAGTGGCCGTCAGCCACAGGGCACAGGGGTGATGGGGGTGCTGGTGGGCTCGGATGGGGACCCGGCACTGTAGTTCCCAGGCCTCAGTTTCCACGGGAGCGGGGAAGGCTGGGACGAGAGAGTCCCAGGGCCTCCCTTTGGGGCCACATTTGTGACGGGAGAGGGTCCCAGTGGCTCAGCCCGAGGGCAAGTGCACGGCGCTCCCCTTCCTCCCCTGTTGTCCTCCTCTGACTTTTCCTGGGGGTTTGCGTTCGTTTGCTTGTTCTCCGTTCTTTTTCTCTGTTCGGGGTGGCCGGATGGGGCTTGCCACCTGGGGCTGCGGGTCTGGAGGGCAGGGAGGGTTCCCATGTGGAGAGGCGGGGATATTCCCAGAACTGCCTGTATCTGAAAGGCATGCCTTCAACACCCACGGGAGCCTGCGGGCCCTGGGACAGGGTCCCCGAAGCCGGAGGGCCGCCCCCGGGGAGGCAGATGAGTGGGCCGCACACGTGTGGGTCCTTCCTGCTCAACCTGGCGCTCTCCAGATTCAGTATGGGGACTGGCCAGGGCCCCGGGTACCGTCCAATTGTCACCGTGCCTGTGAGGACGGGAGGCCCAGCCAGGTGAGGTGAGGTGAGCTCCCCTAAGATCACATAGGTGATGGCAGGATCCAGGCTGGAATCTGGGGCTTCCAACCTCCGGTCCGTGCTCTCTGCCCTACTTGGAGCAGGCCTGCCCCCGACCCTGGCCAGAGGGAGGAAGGGGCCGAGGGGGCCGTTCTGCCGGGCCACCCCTCGGTCCCGGCAATTCCTGCTCGCTCTGCAACAGGCAACAGCATGAGAAGCAGGGCTGAGTTGTCAGAGCTTCCCAAGGCGACTTCTTAATGGTTAATAATTAATTAGTAAGTGTGAGTAATGGATGGCTTCCCTCCCACATCACCCCCTCCCTCGTCCAAGCAGACGTGCTAGGACGGCCTTGCTTCCTTGCTCTGACAGGGCCCTGCCCCTGGCTGCTGGGGAGGCCCACAGGCTGCCCAGGGCTCTGCAGCGGGCGGCGGGGGAGCTGCCTGCCGTCTGTCCCGCTCCATCTCCAGGAGGGATGAGGGTTTGGGAGGGTGAACCGGGCAGAGCTAACTCACGCCCAGTACCCTGGTCTCGGTTCCCAGAACGTGTGGCCAGGCTCTCTCCTTGGCATCTTCGCAAAGGCCCCATATAAACTTTAAAAAAAAAAAAAATCCTCCCCTCCACTCTCTAGACTTCCTTGGAGAACTGAAACTCCAAAGTGCAGGTACCTATTGTTTTCAGGGCGAGGTTTTTAACAGGCCCAAGGTGCTCTGATAGGCTGTGCTGTTTCTGTAGGTCTGTAAAGCTGTCCATGGGCAGAGAGGTGCTCCTGGGGCCTGGCCGTCAGCGGTCCCTCCTCCAGGGGCCTGGCTGCGGGCTCAGCTTGTCTCCCACTGGCTGAGGAGCCCCCCTGCCCAGCAGTGATGCCCTGAGGAGAAGCAGGAGAAGCTCCAGACAGAGACTCCAGAGGACTTCTGCACTGTTGCTCAATGGCTGACTCAGGGAGCAGGTGGCTGGGCTTCCAGGCCGCCTGCCCGGGCCCCGCCCGCGCTCCCCACCCTGGCTCCAGCCAGCCGCCGCCAGGCCCCGGCCAGCTGGGACCCTGAGCAGGGGTGCAGACTTGGCGAGGAGAGAGGGGGCGCCAGCGGGTGCGGCCGGGGTGACTGCTGCCGGCAGACACACACCTGGAACTCTACCTGAGCTGCATACGTGCGCCCGGCCCGGGCAAGCAGAGTGGCCGTGGTCTCCTTCCCATCTTGGGGCAGCTTCGGCTCTGGTCACCCCTCCAGCCCCGGCAGCACGCGCCCAACACACATGCACGTGCGCGCTGCCTCGCTCCCGGCTGTGGGGTGTGAGGTCCGGGCCCCCTCCCCTTCGAGGGGCCTCCCAGGCATAGCTGGTGGCCCGGGAGTTGGCTCACGGCTTTGGGCACCTGCCCTCGGGTGGACCGCCTGGTGTAGACAGACAGCAGGCAGCCTGGGCTGTGGGCCTCGGGACAGGGCCTGGCTGAGTGCCCGGTGCCCTCACCCACGGGGGCAGCGGGATGGGTCTCGGGCTGAGGACCGTCAGCCGTGCCTCCCTCCTGGCACCGACGTTTCCCCTCCCTCCTCTCCTTCCCTTCCTCCTTGACTTGTCCTCCCACCTTTTTCTTGTTCCCTCCGTTCCATCCTCTCTCTTTGCTCCTGTCCTCATGGGCTTTCTCCCCAGTGTCGTGGTCCCTGTGGCCACCACTGCTGTCACCCCTTGGGCTCGGAGGCCTCTCTGGGAAGGAGGCGGCAGGGGCCCAGGCTGGGCCCAGGGCAGGTGCGCTGGAGAGGCCCACAGAGCCTTCTGTCCGCAGCGCCCCTAGCACTGACACCCCCATCCCAGACTCACTCCCCCGGAAGCATGGGCCTCACGCCACATCTCCCACCCTCACCCACCTGACTCAACAGCTCTGTTTGGAGGCAAGGGGGTTTACGTGTATCATTTTTTGTTCTTTTAAAAGCTGGGGAAACTCCAGGCCACCTGCACATCCTGGCCCAGGCTGGGAAGGGTGTCGGCCCCTCCTCCTCTGTGCCCCCTCCTCCCAGAAGTCCACCATGGAGAGCAAGGATGAGGTCAGCGACACCGACAGCGGCATCATCCTGCAGTCTGGTGAGGGCTTTGGGCGCCCCCGACTCCACCAACTCCTCGAGTCCCAGGCTCCAGGCCCGGCCAGGCTGAGGGGCCCAAGGCGGGGGCGGCGGGGAGGCCACTGTGCGGGGAAGGGGGGTGCAGACCCTGGAAGGGCTGAGAGTTTTCCTCCCTGGGTGGGAGTGGGGGCTCTGGCCTGGAGTGCCAATCCTATCTGAACAGCTACCTGCCGTGTTCAGCTCTGGCCCCATGATTCCTAAGAAGCTGAAAACTCTTACCTGGTTCGCGGGAAGGGGCCGTGGCTCAGGCTGGCCACAGCCGATGGGCCCAGTCGGGTCTGGTTTGGACAGAGAGAGAAGATGCGCGTGCAGTGTGTGTAAGTGTGTGTGTGTGTATGTGTGTGAGAGTGTGTGTATGTGTGTGAGTGTATGTGCGTGCGTGTATGTGTGTCTATATGTGTGTGTATGTGTATGTGTGTGTATATGTGTGTGTGAGTATGAGTGTGTGTATGTATGTGTGTATATGTGTGTTTGTGTGTATATGTGTGCATGTGTGTGAGTGTATGTATGTGTGTGTATGTGGGCATGTGTGTGTATGTATGTGTGTGTATATGCGTGTATGCGTGTGTGTATATGTGTGTGTGTGTGTGTGTGTGTATGCATGTGTATGTGTGTGTGAGAGAGGGGTGGGGGAGCAGACAAGGAAGAAGGCACCTGCCACGGGTGGCGGCTGGGAAGGGAAGGGCGGGAAGGAACGGGCTCTGACCACAGCCTGGCCCTCACCGCACACGGCCGAGGGGCCGCCCGTCCCTCCGAGCCGTAACGGTGCCGTCGGGCCGCCGGGGTACACGCCGCCTTTTGGGTGTGACACGGCCTGCTGTGGCGGCCAGCCCGCAGCCTGGGCAGGCGAGGCCGCCTGAGCGCGCGTGTGCGCCGTCAGCCCCGGGGGCGTCCCGCGGCGCCCGGGACAGGCTCCCCTGAGCGCGCGCCCCTGCCCCGCCGCAGGCCCCGACAGCCCGGTGGCCCCCGCGAAGGAGCTGACCCACGCGGTGCGCAAGCAGCAGAGGGCCCTGGAGGCGCGGCTGGAGGCCTGCCTGGAGGAGCTGAGGAGGATCTGCCTGCGGGAAGCGGTGAGGCTGGGCCCCCGCCGGGCACAAGCGCGGGCTTAACCCCGGGGGCTGGAGCCGCGTGCGGGGCTGTCGGTGCCGAGGAGTGGGAGGCCCGGCCCTGAGAAAGTTCTGGGGGTCCGACGGGGCACTGGATGGCACAGCGAGGGGACAGCTCTCCCCGCAGGGCCCAGGCATATGGCCGGGCAGAGGAGGGGCTGCAGGGGACCATAGCCAGGCCAGGGCAGATCCCCGGATGAGGGACAGCCCTGGACGCCGGGACGCACGGAGATGGGCAGAGGCCTCTGGGGAAGGGCGGCACAGGTCACCCAGGGCCCGCCGGACGGGCTGTTCCTGCTCGGCCAAGGGCTGGGTGCGTGGAGAGCGGCTTGGCACGAACTTGCTTCCCCGCAGGAGCTGACGGGCATCTTGCCTGCAGAGTACCCCTTCAGACCGGGGGAGAAGGCCCCCAAGGTCCGCCGCAGGATCGGAGCCGCTTACAAACTGGACGAGTGGGCCTTGCACAGAGAGGTGAGGTGCTGCAGGGCGCCGTCCCTGCTCCCCGAGGCTGGCGGCTGTGGTCCCCAGGCCTTGCTTCCCCTCCGCAGGGGTCTCTGCTCTAGCATCACACAGCTCAGGCCGCTTGGCTCTGCGTGGACGAGGGGCACCCGCCAACGTGTAGCCCACGTGGCCTCAGGGAAGCCGTGCCAGTGCCGGGAGGGCTGGGACCTCAAGGGAGAACATGGGGTTCAGTCCCCTGAGGGCAGAAGGCCAGCCAAGAGCGCAGCCGGCCCGGAGAGGCAGTGGACTGTGTGGACGGGTCGCTCTGGCTCCTGGGGCCATCCTCCCCTTTCTCAGCACGGGAGGAGGGCCGTGGGGTGGCTTGGACCCTCGGGTCCCTCCCCGTGGTGTGACGGGTGGCTCGTCTGCCTGGCCCTTTGGGGTGGGAGGGAAGCGTCCACCTCAGTCCCTCCCCGCCTGGCTCGGGGACAGGCTGCTGGGTGGGTCCTGGGCCAGCTGCTCGGAGGCCTGGGCCCTGGACACCGCTGTCTGCTGGGGGTCTGGGCTGTTCCGGTGTCGCTCACTGCGTCCTCCCCCAGGACCCACTGAGCAGCCTGGAGAGGGAGCTGGCCCTGCAGCTGCAGATCGCCGAGGCCGCGCGGCGCCTGTGCCGGGAGGGGAACGTGGGCCGCCAGGCGCGCCGGCAGCGGAAGCACGCAGTGCAGCAGGAAGAGAAGAAGCTGCGGGACCTGCAGCGCTGCCTGGGGGAGTGGCAGCGAGGCAACGGGGCCCCTCCCGCCCCGGCCCCAGGCCCAGGTGAGCAGCGGCCGGTCCCAGACCCATCCGGCCGGTCCCAGACCCATCCGGCCGGTCCCAGACCCATCCGTCCCGTCGTCGGGGGAAACCTGCTTCCCCGGTCCACCCCACCCCATCCTGACCCGTGGCAACCCCACAAGCCTCAGCCCAGTCATCGCCCTCCCCTGAGACCCTCCCCATTTCCTTAGAAAACAACCCACTCCTCCCTCGGAATCCACGCCCTGCAGGAGGCCTCCTGGACAGGGGGCACCCCCAGGCTGACCTCAGCTTATCTCGAGGGCTTGTCCAGCCCTCCGATCCCAGGCCTACAGGGCAGGTGGTCCCGTGAGCACGGCCGAGGGCCCACATTCTGTGCATATCTGCTCGCTGCACTGCTGCAGGGCCCATGGCTGCCGGCGGATGCTCTGGTGGAAGTGCACACCCACCGTCCCTGAAGTACCTAGAACCGCCCAGTCAGGACTGGGGCCCCCGCGCTCTGTTCTCTAGTTACTGTGCCTCTTAGTCTAGTCCCTGAGCCCGGGGGCCAGCGCCCGCTGACTGTGCGGCACCTAGCGAGTCGTCCAGGCCCAGGCGTCAGTGGACATCACGCGTCCAGGCCGGTTCCTCTTCCAGCAAGTGGTTCTGGGCCCTCGCGTGTGGCTTTTTCTTTCTCCTGACCCGAGCCCAACCTGTCAGGTCAGTCCTTGGAGGCCTCCCTTCCGTTCCGGCGCCAGGGCATTGGGCTCGCCCTCCCCCAGGCCTCTCCTGGCTCCCAGGCCTCCCGTGCGTGTGAGGGAGCTGGCACAGGGAGTTGGGCCCTGGGCTGAACCGGATCTGGGGCCTCCACCTGGGCTCCCCAGCTCCCACCCCTGCCCCTCAGGTCAGCTTTGTGCCAAGGCCGCCTCCTGCCCCGGCTGGGCACGTGGCCTCTAATTTAGGGTGAGTCCAGACGCCTCCCAGGTCCCCCCCAGCAGCCAGGAGGGGAGGACGAGGGAGGAGATGCCTCCACGCGACAGCTGACCCAGTAACCCCGGGCGACGGGGAGACCCAGGCAGGACGGCCGACCGGCTCTGGTGGAGAGGGGCCTCCATCCTCCCTCTTCCTGACAGGGCCCAGGATGCGAGCTCCCCTTGAAAGGCAGCTGCTGACTTGGGCACGGAAGCCCCTGAGGGCTCGTTGCCGTCCTGGTGGCAGGGGCCCGGGAGGCTGTGCCCCGTCTGTGTGTCCCAGCCCCTCCTGTGTCCTGTCTGGCCTCACACCGCCCTGTGGGCTCCTCTGACCACAGGCCTGCGGTGTGGGGTGGTGGACGGTGTAGGGCTGTGGCTCTGCTCCTATCATTGCGACGATGAGGCTGCTTGTTGGGAGTGGGGAGCAGGCCAGGACACGCCTGGGGCTGGGCCAGCCACCCGCGGGAGGGGGCCCTTAGTCCAGGGGAAACAGAGCTGTGGGGAAGGGGCTTGGCCACGTGACTGCTTCCACCCTCCTGATCAGAGAGGCAGCTCTGCTCTCCACCTGCAGCCCTGGCCTGACCAGGCCGAGGTCCTGGGTCTAGTGTCCTATGTCAATGAGGCCGAGGTCCTGTGTCTAGGGTCCTGTGTCGACGAGGCCTGAGGTCCTGGGTCTAGTGTGCTGTGGTGATGAGGCCTGAGGTCCTGGGTCTAGTGTTCTGTGGTGATGAGGCCTGAGGTCCTGGGTCTAGTGTCCTGTGTCGACGAGGCCTGAGGTCCTGGATCTAGTGTCCTGTGTTGATGAGGCCTGAGGTCCTGGGTCTAGTGTGCTGTGTCGACGAGGCCTGAGGTCCTGGGTCTAGTGTCCTGTGTTGATGAGGCCTGAGGTCCTGGGTCTAGTGTGCTGTGTCGACGAGGCCTGAGGTCCTGGGTCTAGTGTCCTGTGTTGATGAGGCCTGAGGTCCTGGGTCTAGTGTCCTGTGTCGATGAGGCCTGAGGTCCTGGGTCTAGTGTGCTGTGGTGATGAGGCCCGAGGTCCTGTGTCTACTGTCCTGTGTCGATGAGGCCTGAGGTCCTGGGTCTAGTGTGCTGTGGTGATGAGGCCCGAGGTCCTGGGTCTAGTGTCCTGTGTTGATGAGGCCCGAGGTCCTGGGTCTAGTGTCCTGTGTCGATGAGGCCCGAGGTCCTGGGTCTAACGTCCTGTGTCGACGAGGCCTGAGGTCCTGGGTCTAGTGTCCTGTGTCGATGAGGCCTGAGGTCCTGGGTCTAGTGTCCTGTGTTGATGAGGCCTGAGGTCCTGGGTCTAACGTCCTGTGTCGATGAGGCCTGAGGTCCTGGGTCTAGTGTCCTGTGTCGACGAGGCCTGAGGTCCTGGGTCTAGTGTCCTGTGTCGATGAGGCCTGAGGTCCTGGATCTAGTGTCCTGTGTTGATGAGGCCTGAGGTCCTGGTTGCAATGTCTTCTCCTGGGAGCCCAGGAGGAGGTGGTTCTAGACAGGTAGTTCCTGCTCTTGGCCATCTGCCCAGCTGGGCTCTCCCTGAAAGCAGGAAGTAGAGAGGGATTAATAGTTAACTAGCAATAAAGATGTATGAAAAAATAATTAGTAGCTGAAAGGTGTTTTGAATTAAAGAGGAAAAAAAAACAGCAAACAAACTAACCCAAAAAAAGTTAGAAAAATCCACCCACCCTCTCGGTCTCCGCAGGAAGGTTACTCAATTTGGAACCTAATTCTACCAGGTGGCAGCCATTAGCTTGTCCCCTGCGGGTGGCGCGAGCGGTCAGCTGCGGGGCGAATCGACCACAGGGAGCCTGATGAGAAAGGCCCCCCAGCACCGAGCTGACGTAACAGGTGCTCAGGACGCTTTTGTTGATTAGCGGCGCCCGTGCTGGCAACGCCGGTAGGAGCTCTTCCATGATGAAACGTTCCAGATCTGTGCTGTCCAATATGGCAGCACTCACTGCATGGGACTGTTGAACACTTGGACTGTGACCCGTGCGGCTGAGAAACTAAAATTTTAATTTAATTTAAAATAGCCCATGCAGCCAGTGGCTGCTGCACGGGACGGTGCAGGCTTTGAGGATGCCCAGCGTTTGCATGGCCTCTGCCTGGGGTGTCCGCCTGCCGCTGTGGGGCTGTGGGGCAGCGTGGCCAAGACAGCAAGCAGCCCCCATGAACCACCTGTGATTCAGCCGCCGGGGCTGATGGCTGTCTTCCCAGACCATATATTCAAACCCCAAACACGTGACTATACCCAGCCCCCGACCCCGGCATCCCTGGACCGTGACAGTAACAGTCCCACAATTTCTTCAAGTTGACATTTGTGAAACATAAACATCTCGGTTCCCCAGGTTTTTGTTAAAGATCAGAGGCTGGGAACCAGCATTAGGTAAGAGCACGTCTCCCCAGTTGAACCTTAAAGCACGGGCTGCTCCGTGGGCAGCCGCCCCTGCATGTTTACAGACTGCTCTGTGTAAAGGTTCTGTCTCATTTAAATTGAGGAGCAAACGTTGACAAACTTCTGTAGAGGTCCAGGGAGTAAATGTTTTAGGCTCGTGGGCCATGTGGCCTCCGTCATTACTACTCAGCATGGCCATCGTATCATGAAAGCAGCCAGACGTTACGTAAACAAACCCACAGTCGTGTTTCAATACAACTTTATTTATAAAACCAGCCAGAAAAAAAAAATTGTTTTTAAGGGACTTCGCTGGTGGTCCAGCGGTTAAGACTCTGTGCTTCCACTGCAGGGGGCACGGGTCAGGGAACTAAGATCCCGCATGCCTCGCGGTGTGGCCAAAAAAAATCCAGTTAACTGGATTTGTCCCACAGGCCTGCCACCAGCCAATCCCTGTTATAGAGGATTTTCAGATGGCTGGAAACGGAATCTACTTTTCTTAGAATTTTCTGGTTAATGACCTCTGCATGAAAGGCCAGCTAACAGGAGAGCCCATAAATGGTGGTGGTGAAGGACCAGACTCTGGTCAGACGGTCTGGGTGGGAATCTGACTCAACCACCTTCCGGCGGTTTGACCTAAGCTATGTTATCAGCTCCTCCAAGCCTCTGTGTCCTGAGCTGCTACGGGGAGATGGTCATCTCACCGTACACGGTTGTTATGAGGCTCACGTGAATTCACGTATATAAGGCGCTTAGAAAAGCCGAAGAGAAATAATTAGCTATTGTCAGTTTGCCCTCACCCGTGTTCTCCAATGTAGTTGAAAATGCTTTGCGAGTTCCCTCCGGGTCATGTTAGGTTAGACCGAGTATCTGAAGTTTCAGTGTTTTAGGGACAATGGTAAATTTGAGTCCTCTGTCTTCCTGGGTCCAGACTGCTGCTGCCCATGCAGAAGGACCGTCCTCCATGTCCTTAGGCGGCTGTCCTGTCACCAGGGAAGGACCTTCCTGACCCAGACGGCCACTCTCACTTGAACTGTGAGAGCCCACGACCCCATAGCTGCAATTCCCACTCTCGCTGGTAATGCAGGGGTTCTCAGATTTGCAGGTGCTTGAGTTGAGCTGTATTTATGGTATCAGAAGACTATACAACAGTTAGCAAAAATCTCTTTACCCCGGGGGCCTTCCAAAATGACTCTCTGACTTCCCTCCACTGCCTGGAAACCCCGCCAGAGGAAGGCCTGGCTTTTGTTTTTTTTTTTTTAATAGATGGGGAAACGGAGGCCCAGAGCGTTGAAATGGCTTATTCGAGGTTACAAAGCTAATGGCAGAGCCAGGATTAAAATGGAGTTTCCTGTCTCCTCACTCCTATTTACTGACTTTTATTTTCTCCTTCCAAGTGATAAATTCACACCTAGCACAGAACTGAACACGTGGTTGGTATCTCCCGATAAGGGATGCTATCAGGAAGGGGGCGGGGCAGCTGCTCAGCACTGCTGATGCCCCAGCTCTGCGGGGGGATTTCTTCACCTCCTCCTCTCTCCTTTGACCTCCCCAGAGCACGGCGCCTCAGATGACTCCCTGTTGGACGGGCTGCTCCGTGAGGAAGGTGAGAGGGCAGTTTAGGGGCTGTTGTGAGCGCTGGGCTCCTCCGCGAGAACTCGGGGCTTGGGCGGCGTTGGCTGTGACTTCTCAGTGAGCTAAAGGAGGCGGGAGCCGGGCTGGGCTCAGCGTCCGTTCCACCTGTGCGCCCTGTGCGTGGGTGAGCGGGGGGATGTGCTGACGCTTTGCCGGTCCAGGTGCTCGGTCATCGTGACCGGGAGGGGAAGGGGAATCCAGCAGAGCCCTGGGCCCCGGGCCTCCCTGCCTTTGCCTGGGACTTAGCCTTTACGTCAATACGCACCCGTCAGAGCCTCAGCCATCGGGCCACGGTCATTGCCCTTTGTGAAAACAGGGTAGCACTGAGGGAGGAAACACAAGGCCGTAGATTGAGAACCCTGGTGACAAACCCTAATGATGCTGAGGGGTCAAGGTGGGCCAAGAGGGTGGTGAGGTCCTGCCCAGGGGAGGGCCCAGGCCAGTAAGGAAACAGCACACGTGGGCACAGCGTGAGAGGAAGAATAGGGAAACAGGAGGTTAGCTGCAGATACGGCATCAGGAATAAAGGTTAGAAAGGGGAGTCATGTGAGCCAAGAGAGTCAATCTGGGGAGGCTTCCTGTAGGAGGCAGGTATAAGATGGAGCTGTAAGGAGTAAGTCTGAAAGGAGAATAAGGTGTTTAGAAGCATCTGGGCCCAGAGCCATGGCCTGGCACTGCCAGACTGGCAGCCACGGGAGGGCGGGCCAGGCACAGGCCACGGAGGTTCTGGTTGGGCTGGTTCCCCCACCACTGCCCTCCCGGGCTTCCTTTACCTGCAGAGGCATCTCAAGTGCCAAAACCTCCCCCAGAGTCCCCAGATGCGCCTTCCCGGCCTCTCCCGCCCCAAACCCTCGAGGGGCTGCAGCCAGCAGGCCTTGACACGGGGGGCCTGGAGCGGGCCCCCATCCAGAACAGCCCCTGGAAGGAGACGAGCCTGGACCACCCCTACGAGAAGCCCAGGAAGTCCTCCGAGCCCGGAAGCGAGTCCAGGTCAGGCGGGGGGAAGGGAGGGCCAGGAGCAGGTGGGATCTGGGGGGGGGGGCACAGTGCAGGAGACCCCGATCCTGCGTGTGATGGTGGGAGGCATGAGTCCATCCCTCCGCACACCGGAGCCCCTGGATGGAGGCATTCCTGCTGCTGACCTGTCTCCAATCCCTCCAATCTCCAGCAGCCCGGCCAGCACCCCGCAGGATGGGCCCAGCGAGTCTAGTCCTGCCTCCTGCTACGTGGTCCCCGTCCGCAACGTTGCTGGGCAGCGGCAGGGCCGCATCAGTGCCCCGGCCACCCCTGAGATGCAGGGCAGGAGGGGCCAGTCACAGCCCCTGAGGTAAGAGACAGGCCACCCCAGTGATGCAGGGGGCGAGACCCACAATTGAGAATTTACCTTTGGAGGGTGGTGGCTTCCAGGATTATGTGGGACACCCGTGGGTGACACATGGCTTGTGCAGTGGCTTCTCCTTGGGATGTTTTCTTAAGCACCGCTCAATAGAGGCTGCACCCCAACCAGCAAAGCCAAGGGCGAGTCCCTCGTGAAGCAAGGTGTTTTCTTCCAAAGACTCCGGTTTTGTCTCTTTGCACAACCAGATTCCACTTTTCTCCCCGTCTCTGCAGACTCTCCTGCGAGAGCAGGAGTGTGCCTTAGAAGATACTTTTGCAGTTGTCTGTGATTGTTTTATTATTAGTCTCTTGACGATGGACGGGTCACGTTCTCAACGGACGTACAGTTGATTCTCATTACTTGGGTAGTTATGTCCTGTGAAGTGCAAAGCTGACCCGCTGCTCCCGGGGACACACAGGGTTACAGCTTCTGGTCACAACGTGTCTGTCAACTGATCCATACGTAACCTTGTTTTATGGGGTTTCTGTTTAAAGACACCTTATCTAATACGTACCATCAACTCATTAACATTGAACTCAGGGCCAACAGCCCTAGATCTCACGCCTGAACGAAGCTCATATAACATGTTATTTTCTCCGTAAATCACATCCCAGCTTCCTTGAGCTCAGGACACCAGACGGTCCTGCAGCATCAACTTTGGGGCCATTTTAAATACTGAAATCACCAACAAAACGCACAAAAATACGAAAAGCATGATACTAAATAGACTGTGGGAATCGTATGAGAGCTGAACCCAGAACTCAGAGCCTCGGCTGGGAAAGCCTGCTGGGCCCTGCGTGTGTCCACACGTGACCACAAAAGCGCCGGGAGTGTTGATTTTGAGGCTATAAATCAATTTGAGCAGTCGGTGAATTTGCAAATACAGAACCCATGAATAATGAGAATCCACTCAATGCTCCTTTCCAAGTTCCCTGCTGTTTGGTGCTCGTTTTCAGTGACCGAGTTACGACAGGCAGTGTCGGCCACACCGTCCTACAGCCCAGGGCACCCTCAGGACGTTGCTGGGTTCTTCCGTCAGGTTAACTTTGCTTCTGGGCAGCGCTGGGCTGGAGGCCAGAAATGCATCTTATAGTTTACATACTGGGGGGCCTTTTTACACACAGGGCCTTTGTGCAGATTAGTGAAAGGCGCCCCGCTGGACGGACAGGCCTGCTCCCGGGGTGCTGGCAGAGGGAGGCTGGATTCCAGCCCCGCTGGCTGTCCGGAGCTAGTGCCCTGGAGAGGGCCACCTGCATGCGGCCACCCTGTCCTAGCCGGCTGGGGCTGCCATATAGAGCAGCGCAACTGGACACAAACCACCGCCTCCAGACTGGGAGGCGGCAAGTCCAGGGTGCAGATGCCCCAGGGCGGTTTCTCCTGAGGCCTCTGCCCTTGGCTGTAGAGGGGCCCGCCCTCTCCTCTCTTCACTGGTAGTCCCTCGGGATGGGCCACACACCAGCTTCACGCCTTCACCTCGGACGCTTGATGGTGTCCGCCCGTTCAGATTGTGTGGTTGAAATGCCACTGGACGCCTCGCACCTGAGATGGCTGAGAACAGGAGGCAGCTGTGGGTGGCCTCCGTGACCCAAACCCCAGCGTGCAGTGGAGCAGTGGTGTGGGGTGCAGGAGGGGCGTGTAGGGCGAGCCGGGCCAGGAGGCTGTGGGCACGTGGGGAGGCGTGGCCGAGGCCGCGCACGCGCGATGCCTTCCCCGCCGCCCAGGCAGGGCTGGCTCAGAGCCCCGTCTTCTCTCCGTAGGACCGACCCCTTCCGCGCGGGCCCCGACGGCAGGGGTCGCAGCGCCCTCCCGCGCCGCCGCCCCACTTACTACACGGTGACTGCACCCGCTCCCGTGCCGTGCCCCGCCTGCCACTCGTGCTCCGAGGACAGCGGTTCCGACGCCTCCAGCCTGTCGCACCCGACGCCGCCCGGCAGCAGCAGCCCCGACATCTCCTTCCTGCGGCCACTGTCCCCGCCCGCGCCGCCCCGCCCGCGCGTGCCCCGCGGCCCCCGACTCCGGCCTCCCCCCGCCTGCCTGAGGGCCGCGCGCTACCTGGTGCTGGCTGAGGGCCGCCCGCCGCCCGGCCAGTGGGTCGAGTGGGGCCCGGGCCGCGGCGAGGACGCGGCCGCCCCGCGCTGGCAGCGCCCACCGCCCGCCCACGGCCGCGTGGTCCGGACGCCCTCTTTGCGCGACAGCCCCGCGGGCCGCGGGCTCAGCAAGGCGGCCGTGTCCGAGGAGCTCAAGTCGTGGCACGAGCGGGCCCGGCTCCGGAGCTCACGCCCCCACTCGCTGGACCGCCAGGGGGCTTTCCGCGTGCGCAGCCTACCGCCTGGCGCCGAGAGCTTCGCGCGCACACAGGTACGCGCGCGGGTCCGGCCCGCGCGGGTCCGGCCCTCCCAGGTCCCGCGATCCGGCGCTGGGGCGCAGGCGCACAGCCTGCGGTCCGGTGGCCGGGCAGCTTTCAGCTCGGAGGAATAGGCCCCAGAGCATTTCCTCGCGGCTCTGGAAGGCCCGCAGGAAGACTCCCCTGGCGGCCTCCTGAGTTCGCCTGTACGTTTAGCTCTAGAGCGCGTGTCCACGTGCGCCAGTGGAGGTGACCCTCCCAGACACCTAAGACCTTTTTTCCTAATGGCTCCACCGATGATCTACAAAACAGGCCTCTATTTATAACCGTAAGGCCAATCCCCATCACCCCCCAGTCTCCCGACTTGAGTGCCCAGGACGGAGGGAGAGTCTGGCAGTGTGTATGCAGGGGCCATAACCTGTGACTGCCTGTCAGCCAGCTACTGCGCCCCACTCCCCTCCCGCCGCCCAGCTGAGAAGCAGGGTGACTGATGGCTAAGGGCGCAGGCCCCGGTTCAAGTCTCAGCCCTGCCGGCACTGGGCAGGTTTATTAACTCCCCTGATCCTCCGTCACTCTCTCTGTAAAATGGGAGTCTTAAAGGACCCATCACAGAGGGGCAGTAAGAACTTGAAATGACTTAATATGTGTGAAATGATTAGAGCAATGCATAGTAAGTACTAATACGTGGTGTTATTATCACCTGGGGCCCCCCGAGGTCAGGGACCGAGTTGGTGGGCAGCATATAGGTGGAGCACCCCGACGTGAGGTAGCATGGCCACTCTTGATTTCTGTGCCCAGTTTTTTCTTTCTGGAAGAGGGGGACCGTGCATGAGCTTTTTTTTCCAGCTGCGTGGCATGTGGGATCTTAGTTTCCCGACCAGGGATCAGACCCATGCCCCCTGCACTGGGAGCGCTGAGTCTTAACCACTGGACTGCCAGGGGAGTGCTGAGTGAGCCTTTCTTTATTGCTCCCTGGGAAGGAGGGCTCTGCAGGGGGTGTGCTCCAGAAGCCCCCGACAGGCTGCTGCTTTGAGACCCAAGATTCTGGCCGGGCCCAGCTGCACCTCCCTCCCCCGCCCCCAGTCCTCTGGGCTGCAGCTGGCATCCTGGGCCTGGCAGCACCCTGGCCGCAGTCCCAGGCCGCACCCTCCAGCTGACGTGCCTTTCCATGCCTGCGAGCTTGGACCTGTCCTTGGCCCGGGCCCAGCCCATCCCAACCTGCCAGACGGGGAGGGTGATGAGAAGTGAGCTGGGGGGGATGGGGTGGGGGGGGAGCAAAGGTCAGGGTGCCTGTCACACCCCAAAGAAAGCTGGAGTGGACATGGACGAGGGCACAGAGAGCCTGCCGCGGAGGCAAGGGCTGAGTGGCTGGGCCGGTGCTGCCACTGGTCAGCGTCCTTAGGGGACAAGGATGGTGTGGCCGGGCTTGCTGTCCTGCTGTCTCTACCTGCTTTGCTCACCCACCTCTCCTTCCCCCCTGGCCCTGGCAGGTGCCCACCGTGTGTGTGCTCCGGAGATCACCTGAGGGGGCCCCCGTGCAAGTGTTTGTACCTGAGAATGGAGAGATCATCAGCCAGGTGTGACCCTGGGCTCCGGACACCGTGGCCGGCAGGCCGAAGAGACTGCTTCCCAGCGGGGCTGGGGCTGCGACCGCCCACCCTTGAAGCCCTCTTCGGCTCTCCTCCCCCATCGCAGGTCGATGACCTGGAGCTGAGACTTTTTTTTTTTACCAGTTTTTGTTCAGAAGCTCTGGCCTATGGATTTATATTTGTGGTTTGTCCCCAAGATCCCTGTAATATGACAGTGCTTTATTCCCCAGAGACAGGCCTACTGGACTCGAGGCCTTGCCTCTGACTAACAGCACCTGTCTCCGTGTGCAAGACGTGTGGTAGGGGACGCATCCCCAGAGAACAGCCCCTGGCCCTCCTGCCCCACTGCCGCTGGGGGCTGCACCTCCCTCCCGCATTTCCCAGCTCTCAGGCTGTAGGGGTGCCCGGGCTGGGGGCGAGTCGTCCCCTCTGTGATGTGCTCTGTGATGCACGCACCGAGCTAGGTTAAAGGTCAGCGTGTCCTGGCGGAGTCTTGTCTTCCTGGGCTCTGCTCTTTTCCTGACCCCGTGACTTCCTTGTAGGGGCCCCTGTCACTGCGTGCGCCCTTGTCCTGAGGCTCCCAGCGTCGACCCAGACCCAGGAGCCTTGGGCTGGAGGCCTCTCCAGATTGGAGCATCCGTAGGCCCTGGCCGGGAGCCGACCACCTTCTCTGGGCCTCTTGAGGGCTTGCAGGCCACCGCCCGCTCCCACCCACCCCCGCCACCGCCCCACTTCCTCTGATGTCTTTTCATCGTCGTCATCCTAAAAACCAGCGCTTTACATGTGCTTCTGGAAGGGCGCCCCCTGTGGCGCGTTCCCAGGGCCGGGGGTGTCATTGCTCCTTCCCGCACTCGGCTGTGCTGCCCTGAGACCGGATTTCCTTGAAGGAGGGCAAGTCCTTGTTTTTACAGACATGGGGACACCCGCCTTGCAGGGTATTAATGAGTCATCCTAGTGCTGAGACTTGAGGCCCGGAAGCTGGCCGTGCTAAGACCGTCCGTGGTCCCGGGCTCTCATCTTTGGGCCTTTGCTGCCGGGTCAGATCCCCAAATAGGGGTCCTGCTCCCAGGAGAGAGCCGCTGAGCTGAGGCTGGGAGGTTTGGAGGCACCAAGCACTGACCTTGCCCACATGGCCTCCTCTGTCTGTAGGACGGGGGCTACACAGACAGCGAGGCTCTAAGAACTTTGAGGCCTGGCCCGGATGAGGCACAGTTCTCCCGCTGCCTGGGGCAGGGCGGCCCGGCCCAGGGGTCGGAAGGAGGGAGGGGCCTGAGGGGAAGCCTGCATCCCTGTGCTCCCGGCCTGCAGCATCCTGGCTCTGGGAGCACCTGCCCCGTCGTGTTGACTTTGGGCGCTGTTCCGTGGCGGTGGGTGTCTGAGCGCGTTGCCCTTGAGCGCAGCCTCTGCCCCCTGCCGCCCCGGGTCCTCACGGAGCGCGCCCTCCACGCCCGCGAGTCCTTCGCGTTGACTTACTGGTCCTGTGTGATGCCTGGTGCGCCTGGGAAGTGGCTGTGTCCTCGGCGGTGGGGTTTCCGTGCCAGTTACTCCAATAAAGTCTGTCTTTGTGAGGCGGAGCTGGTGAGGAAGGTTCTTTTGTGCTGAATTCCGTGAGCAGAGGATCTGGCCAGGTCCCTGGGGGGCAGGGGGTGGGGTGGGGGGGAAGCTCTCTGCGTCCCCGGGGCAGGATGGAAGCAGGAGTTGAAGCTCCTTGGTCCCCCTACGCCCGGGGCCCGAGGAGCTGGGCTCTGGGGGTCCCTCCCCGAGAAGGACCTGGGGCCACGGCAGCCCCTGGGGGTTCCGAGACTGTGCTCAGTGATGGGAGGGGCTGAGCCTCCTCAGAGCCGTTCTGGGGGGAGAAACAGCCCCTCTTCTCCAAAGCTGGATGAGGTCGGGGGCGTGGGGGTTGGACTGCCCAGGTCACAACGGGGCGGGGAGGGCAGCTCGCATCGGCTACCTCCATGCCTGCCCTGCAGGGGCCGCTCTGGAACCCAGCGCAGCGCCCCCTGGAGCCTCGATGCCCAGGATGGGCGTGGGCCCCAGAGCTGAGGCACCAAGTGTCAGGTGAGGCGTCCCTTCCGCCGGCCCTCGCGGCGGCCCCGGGGCAGGGCGTGAGGCTGGGCAGATGCCCGTGGATGGGCTGGCCTCACTGTGCCCTCTGCCCTCCCTGGGCTCCAGGGACTGCGGCTTTGGGGGCCGGGGCGCTCCATTCTGGGGTGGGCTCCGAGGGGACACAGCCCAGGGTCTCTGGAAAAGTGTGAGCATCCCAATCTCAGACCTGAACCTCTTCCACCAAACTGAGTCGTGGACCACGGCCCAGATTTTGTGGATTCTGTGTTTTAGACCATTATAAGGAGTGAGGCCCAGGGAAAGCATGACCAGTGTCCCCAGGGTGCATGCCGAGGGGGAAGCTCCCCGGCAAAGGGAGCAACCAAGTCCAGCGAGCAGGACGGGGCGGCAGGAGGAGATGGGCCCCTGGAGGGTCCTCTGGGGGCAGGGGCAGTGGGCACCCCGGCTGGGGACCCAGTGTCCAGCGTGGGAGACGCGGCCAGGCAGCACTTCCCTCCTGCTCCCAGGCAGGACCTGGGCAGACATCTGGGGGCTGTTTAGCCCCCCAACCGCAGGGCAGAATGGGATTATGAATTGGGCAAGGGGTCGGGGGCTTCAGGATTTCAGCAGCGAGCCTCCCAAGGCAGAGGGATGGGAGGCCACCTCTGAGTCTGAAGCATCCACATGCAGAGAGGTGGGGAGGAAGCAGGGCCCTTCAGAGGGTCCCCACTTCCCAGGGGGAGGGAGCGGGGAGCCGGCAGTGGGACCGGAGGGGGCACCGCTCAGCCAGTTGCCTTTGCTTTTCCGCAGCCGCCCTGGCTGCCGCCCCCAGTGTGCAGATGGACTCACCTCCCAACAAGGTCACCTTTTCACCATTGGCTGACCGCGTCTCTTGGAACCCTAACTTAGCAGGTGAGTCAGCCCAGGAAGGGGCTCTGTCTCAGCTCCCAGCGGCTCAGAGGTGATGGTGCTTGGTTGCCCAGCCCTCGCTGGGGACTCACTGATCGGCACGAGTCTGCCCACTCCTGGCCGCCCAGTCGCAGCTCTGGTCTCTGCGTGCCTGTCCCTTTTGAGACCTGCCTCCCTGAGGGGCCTGGAGCTGGATGGGGGCCAGGACATTGTCTGGGGCTCTTGACCATTCAGGAGAGCCACGGCAAACCTCTAGACCCACCGGTGTGTCAGCAAGTCCCGAATCCCACCCCTGAATTCCCAACTCTTAAATCCAGCTGCCCGGTGACATTTCCACTTTGATGCCTCGTAGGTGTCCCAGCTGCGCTCCCTCCGGACTCTGCTGCCAGCCCTAGACCCGCCCCACCCACTAGTGCAGTCCCTCAGGCTCCACATCTGCGCTTCTGTGTTCTCTCACACCCAGCTCACTGCTCTCCCTTCTTGGTCCTGCCTTCCACAGAGATACAGAGTCTGAGCGCTTTCTCCTATGTGCCCTGGTCCCAGCCCCCATCACCCCTCCCCTGGGTTATTACCGTGCACCCCCTGCCACACTCCACACCATCCCTCTAGTCTCAACTAGTCTCAACCCAACGGCCAGGGTGATTCTGTTGAACACAGCAGACCACCTGCCACTGTTTTACCGGGAACCTACCCAGGGCTCCATCCCTTACAGAGCAAAAGCCAGAGTCCCTACAGCCATCCTTACAGTGGCCTCGCGAGGCCCTCCTGACCTGTGCCCTGACCGCTCTGCGTTCGTGGCTGGCCACTCTCCCCGCTCCCCCAACTCCAGGCTCCAGGCCTCCGGGCTGTTGCAGGAACATATCAGGCGTGGTCCTGCCCCAGGGCCTTTGTGAGGGCTGCTCTTCTGGCCTAGAAAGTTCTTTCCCCAGGTATCTGTAGGGCTTGCTCCTCACGGCCTCCAGGGCCACTCAGGTTCAGTCAGTGAGATTTTCTCTGACCTCCTGCATGTACACACACATACATATATATGTGTATACGCATACACACAAAAGCGTACGAGCAGACGCGGAAGTAATTCCTTCACAAGGACACGAAACAATGTCCCGTGAAGGGACCTGTTGATATGTCCACGCTACGTCCGTAAGCTCTGCCTGAAAGAGCACATTTCACGTAAAAGGTGCTCAGTGAAATATGTGAAGAAGAAAGCACTTATTGATTTCCTACCGCGGGCCAGAGGCCATTCTAAATTTTTTACGTGAACGAATTAATTTAACCATCATAACAGTGATAGACACTGTGATTATCATCCCCGAGTTAAAGGAGAATTTAATTTGCTCAAGATTTCTCCTTTATTTATCATTATCCTGTGTTCATTATTTATGATTATCATTTATTATTTATCATTATCATGCTGTCGTTCATTTAATCCTCACAACAGTGACAGGGGCGGTCATCCTCTCCACTGTACAGACGGGGAAGCGAGCTGAGGGACTTTAACTCGGGAAGGTCGCAGGGCGCGTAAAGCACAGGGAGGGCCCTGATTTCGGGCACTTGAAACGTAGCGGCTGTGCTGTGCCTTTAACCCCACCTGCACACCCAGGGTGCTCTGCGGCAAGGCGGTGAGACATGGCCTGACCTCAGGCTTAGTGGCTGGTGTTGCTTCAGGTCCCAGGGCTGCCACCGCCTCCGTCCTCTTGCTTCATCCGCTCCCGACGGCCGTGGGTGGCCGGCCTATTCTTAGCCTCACCCCCTCCCCCGGTCTCTGTGTCCACACCTGGGTACCTGCTCAGAGAGGCTCGCCCGAGGGTTACACCAGCCCGGTCGTCAGGGGAGATGCTGAGGCTGATTTGCGGTTTCCAGTCCCCTCCCGTTCAGGGATTTCTATCTGCGGCCCCTGGGGGTGACTTAAAGGACTCTCTCTTTCCACTGCTGTCCTATCCTGGCCGTACCTGATGCAGAAAATCTCTTAACCAAGTCCCCACGTGGTTGCCTTTCCACGGAGGCTCCTGGGGTCCACTCTCGGCCACAGGCCTGGAGAAGCTAGTCCTTGGAGCTGGGGCACCCACGCTGGCCCCCGACGGCTGCGGAGCCCTCTTGGCCGAGGGTGGGGGAGGGGGTTTCTGCTTTCCTGTTGCACCGGGGAATCGGCCGGGCCTCCTCCCAGCTGCGGGACTGCGCCAGTCGGAAAGGGAAGCCTGCGAGCGTATTCTGGAATCTCTGGGACAAGAACGGGTGGTAAGGAAATTCTCTGGAGCTTTTTGAGAGCTGCGGAGGAAAGTAGGAAAACACGAGGGCTCACGCTTCCTTGGGTTTTGGATATTAGCCCTGGCTTGGAAGCTGCCTGACTTGGCCTCTTAGGCGGCCAGGCCACCGGACAGGTGCCGGGCAAAAGTATCTGCCTCGTGGGCCCCCGTCCCCGGACGCCTATGGAGGGGCCGGGCCACGGTGAACGCCAGGGCAGGGCCTGTGCCCGGCGTGGGGCAGGGTCTGGGGGCGGGCGGCAGGGGGGCCGCGGGCAGAGGTTTGAGTGTCCCTCCATCCTAGTTCGACGTCGACACGCTGAAGTTCCTGAGCCGGGGCTGGCGTCCCTCTCTGAGAGGAATTCTCCTTTCCTCCTAGCCCTTCCAGACATTAATCCTTGAAGAATCCACGGAGGCCTTGGTCAGCACCGTGCGTCCGCAAGCCATGCTCTGCATGGCGGCCCTGAGGTTCCCCAGGCCGTTCCCTCCCCCGAGCCGCAGGGTCCCTGCTGCGGGAGCACTGGGGCTGTGAGGAGGGCAAGGCTTGGGGACCTGAGCTCTGGGCTGTGGGTGGCAGGGCCCATGACCACCACCTGGCCTCCCAGCCTCCTGGGGTGGGATGCCCCCAGCTTTCACTGTTAGAAAGCTGTTAGGACATCCGTGTGGGGAAGGCTCCCCAAGAAGCCGGGGCCCCCTTCCCTGGCAGGGAAGCGTGTGGGGCTCAGGTCCCACTGTTTCCCGTGCCTCAGAAAGAGGGCAGAGCAGAGTCTCCCCCGGGGCCCTCGACACTAACCTGTCCTCCAAAGCCCTCCCGTGGCTCCTTCCCTCCCCTCCCCTCCAGCCAGGTGAACCCGCCGCGCCACCTGTCCCAGAAGCTGGACCTGGCCAAGGCCGGCCTCTCCAGCATCATCCCCCTGCCGCCCATCACGCCCAGTCTGGACTGCAAGGACAGTGCTAGTCTCTACATCCAGGTACCCACCTTGGCCCATCTGCCGGGGCTGGTCTGCCCCCGAGGAGCCCACCCACCCACCGTCCTCTTCTCTCCAGGCCTCCCTCCCCATCTCCCCGGGGTTGGTTCCTGCTCGCACGCAGCCCACGTCCTCCTCTCACGAGGGCTACGTTTCTCTAGTTCCATGACAGCCCCAGTCTCAGGAGGAGAGTCTGGCGATAAACCCACAGATTCTGTGGAATTACTGACCAATAGACTTGGCCAAATCTTCCCGAGAATTTTCAGTTTTAAAGCTGGAAGTTTCCTTGATCGAAAACATTAGAGAACGAATTGCTGACGGTGAGGGCCCCGTGGGGCTGTATTTGTTGGCAAGAACTGCCCAGTGCCCACTGCTGCTCTCTGGCCTGCCAGGGGAGCAGGTCCGGGCTTCAGTGAGGTCAAGAAAGGCCAGCGCCTGGGAAGCTGGGAGTGTGGCGGCAGAGCTGGCCGGGCTCCCTTCCCCGTGGGGAGGGGTCTGAGGGGGATGGAATGCCCCAGGGAGCTGTCCATCCTCTGACACCCCACGTGCCCCACTTGCCAGACCATCCAGGCCTTAGATGATATGTTACAGGCTCTTGTGCTGGAGCGTCTGGAGCCCAGCATGGTCACCCTGCAGAGCTTCCTGGAGGTGAGTGTCCACAGCAGTCAGGGACATTGAAGTCCTGGGTTAAATCTGGTGTGTTGGGGGGAGCAAAGGAACATTAGGACAGTCTGGGGGCCGCTCCAGGCAAAGGCCATCGGTCCTCAAACCTCCGCAGGTGTGACTGTCACCCGGAGACAGGTTCCTGTGTCTCCCTCTGTCTTCATAGAGTCTCCCAGATATTCTCAGTTATGATAAATTGTCCCCCGTAGGGGTGAGTGTGAATTTGAGAAATAGCCCAGAGTCACTTGAAACCAACTTTCATGAGCAAGACGGGAATTAATTAGGATAATATAATTTTGGATATAATATTAGGTGTGACCAAAGATAAGGAGACAAGATTGCCCAGATATCTAATTTTTAAAATTAATTAATTAATTTTGGCTGCACTGGGTCTTTGTTGCAGCACCCGAGCTTCTCTAGTTGCGGCACGTGGGCTCAGCAGTTGCGGTGCACAGGTTTAGTGGCGGCACGTGGGATCTAGTTTCCCGACCAGGGATCGAACCTGGGCCCCCTGCATGGGAGTGCGGAGTCTTACCCACTGGACCACCAGGGAAGTCCCTGCCCATATATCTTACTAAAGAACTTTGATGAGGGCCGTATCTAGAGAAGAACTGTGTCCACATTGGGACATCATTCTTTTGGAACGTATCATTTCTTGTATTTTTTTTCATTTTTAATGATGTTTATTGTTTTCTTTCTAATTTTACAAGCAAAGCATGTTCATTGCAGAAAACTAGAAATACGTGAACTCTGCTGCCCGCTGAGGCCTCCCTCCTGTCGTTTCTTTGGCCTACATACTGCAGCAGGAGGCTCCTGCTTGCCTTTAAGGGGGTCGGGGATGTGGACTCAGGACTAAGAAGGGAGGGACTTCCTTGGTGGCGCAGTGGTTGAGAATCTGCCTGCAAAGGCAGGGGACACGGGTTCGAGCCCTGGTACGGGAAGATCCCACATGCCGCGGAGCAAGGAAGCCCGTGCACCACAACTACTGAGCCCACGCGCCTAGAGCCCGTGCTCCGCAACAAGAGAAGCCACCGCAATAAGCCCGCGCACCGCAATGAAGAGTGGTCCCCGCTCACTAAAAAGACTAAGAAGGGAGGGGGCGGTGCTCCCACGTGTGTGGATGGAGTCTCCTCGCTCTCCTTCCAGATCATCCTGCCTTGCTTGGTACAGTCGGAGAAAGTGCACGAACAGTCCCGGGCCTTGGGGGCCATTTCCCGGCTGCTGAGGCTTACCTGCAATTTCCCTGAGCTGTCGGTGAGCACCTGGGGCGGCGGAAGGCTGACCCCTGCCTCTGTGCACATGGGACACCCGACTGGGGCTCTGCAGGGGGCCCTGGAGGGTGGTCAGAGCGCCTTTTTCTCCCCCCTACCCCGCGCCTGTAAGCTCCAATCAGGCACACACATCTCAGCCCTGGTGGGGGACCTTGGCCTAGAGAGCCGGGCTGGGTCCACAGCTCCCGTTGGCTACCGTGTCCCAGGGGTCTGGCTGGTCCACTCCCCTGCGTGCTGACTTGGAAGGTCTCCTTTGCCAGTACAGTGCGGAGCTGGTGGGTGGGCACCCACAGCAGATGTTGAGTGATATGGGCGGGGAGGGGATGGTGGCCCCCGGGGGTGGGGGTAGGAGCCCCCTGTGGACGGCTGGGCGCACCCAGTGTCCTCTTCCTGCAGCACATGGCAGAGTTCTCGATGAGCGGGCAGCTCATGGGCACCCTAGGCCTCTTCTGCATGAACCCCAACCAGGAGATCAGCATGGGGGCCTTAGAGGCCCTGCTCTACCTGTTCAAAATCTCGTGCTTCATAGAGGTAAGTGTTATGAGCCTGGATTGCCTTGTGGCCGTGGCCGTGGGACCCTCTGGTTCGTAGGAGTGACAAGGACGACCGTGGAGACCCCATGTGGTGCTGGGGGCATCAAAGGGCCTGCCTCTCTCACAGCTGCAATGCTGTAAATGTGCTTTATCTAGATGAACCCCAAGTGCAGTGCTGATGCAATGCCGTCTTTTCAGAGGTTCCAGGAGAGTCTTGGGAGAACAGCGAGCTAGGCTTGCAGCCACCTATGAGATCAACTTGAATCCTCAGTGTTTCTCAGCTGTCCCACTGCCACCGTGAGGTGTGAAGCTGGGAAAAGGAGGCTCCTTTCTCACGGAACAAACGTGGGCGTCCCTGATCTAGGCTTTCTCTGCCCCTGGAAAACCAAAGATACAGACCACCACACACACTTACAGAGGTGCCACAGGAATTTGCAAGTCTCCCCCAAAGGGAGTTTCAGGAACTTGACGTTTTGTGAGTGAATAGGGTGTATTTCCTGGCTGCTTAGCAGCGGGTAGAGGGGGGAACATGGTACAGGAGCAGCAGCTGCTAGAGGACCAGGCACCTCACCGCCACACTCCCCCTCCACCCACTGGCCTGGCACTAGGGACCAGGGAACCCTCCTTGTTCTGTTGGGCAAACGTCATCCCACCTATAAACCCTCTTGATCTCTGACGTTTGCAGGGGAGAGGGCAGGGCGTGTTCCTTTTTCCCTGTTAAGGCCCTGCCCCGAACTGTTGGTTTTGGGTCGGAGATATGAAACACGAGACAGAGGACATCCTGAAGGATCTGCAGAAGCATTTCCGAGCGGAATGGTTTGCCAACATACAGGATCTCACAATGGTAACCCTCGGCCTCCACCGAGTATGGGATGCCCAGACGGGGAGCCTTGGCAGGGGAGGAAGAGGCCTGGGGCGCAGAGGGGTAATCCCCAGTGCGGGGACGGGCCCCCAAAGTTCACGGAATGCTGGAGGGGAACGCACCGGGGGCGGGGCTGAAGGAGGCTCCCGTCTCTGACCTTGGAGGGCAGCACTTAGAGGCTCGGGGTGACCCGACGCCTGCACCGGGCTTTTCTGCAGCCCCGGCTCCCCGGCTGGCCACCAGCGCACAGTGGAAAGCTGTGGGTGTGACACTTCCTTTCCCAGGAGTGCCCCCGTGGTTCCTGGCCCCAGGCATCACTAGCCTTCTCTCCAAGCCGCTCTCTGCCCTTTGCCACTGACCAGAGACGGGCTCCCAAGGCGGGGAGGCCCCCATTGGAGGCAGCACGGCGTCCAGAACAGAGAGGGCCCGGAACCGGTCCGTGTTCTGCAGTGGATGGCCTGGCTCTGAGCCCGGG
The DNA here is from genome assembly GCF_937001465.1 of Orcinus orca. NCBI lineage: Eukaryota > Metazoa > Chordata > Mammalia > Artiodactyla > Delphinidae > Orcinus > Orcinus orca. Next base: position 31,182,919 of record NC_064559.1, read on the forward strand.
AGCCTGGGCGCGTGAACTGCAGCTGAGAAGTGCTGATATTGGCTTGCACACACCCGGCTCATTTGCCCGGCAAGGCTCTGACGGGCGCGTGAGGATGCGCTGAACCAGCAGCTGAGCTGGGACGTTATCTTTGTGGAGGGTGTGGGGGGGGGTCCCTCCCAGGGAACTCAGCTTGGACATTTCTGGCAGAGCCGACCCTGATGGGGAAATCTCTTCTCTGAGAAACTGTTTTGGGCGCTGGGTGGGTCTCCGTACAGTAACATAGCGACTGGGAAAATCATTACCACCCTGATTTTTCAACTTCTCATTGGTAGGAGAAAGGGTGCAGGTACAGCCAAAGGACGGCCTGGCTTTCCTCCCACCCTGGGTCCCTCGGAGTTCACTGAGTCCCGTGCCCGCAGGGCTGACCTCACCGCCGTCCGTCTCCTCTCTCCATGCCCCTCGGGGTCTCCTCCTTGCCCTGCCCTGTAACACCTTGCACTGAGCCTCCCCGTCTCTCCAGATTGCCCGGTCCGCCCTCTGCCTTACGGCCACCTCGATGGGCTGGTCAAAGCCCAAAGCGATATTTGCCGAGAAAGACGTCTGGACCATCCTCAGAGCCCTGGTAAGTCGCGGCTCCCGCGGCGCCTGCTCCTGGGCAGGGAGGCCGGGGCACCCAGCCGTGTGGGTCTTTTTCCTGCGGCTTCCGGGTTTGCAGTGGTGCGGTGATGAGATGCCCACTGGCCGTCCACTCTGCGCCCAGCACCTACATGTGGCTCCTGCCCCACCCCGCTCCCATTGCTTCCTGTCTGAGTTGGGGAACTAGGCACACAGGTGGATCATTCTGGAATAGTCGAGTAAAGGCTGAAAGAGAGGAATGTACTTCGTAATGCAAGGTGGGGGCGCGCTCAGCCCAGTCTGGGGGTTGAAGGAAGGCTTCCTGCAGAGCTGTCCTCTGGGGGCAGTGGGGAGTGGAGGGCGAGGTAACACTGCCGCAAAGGGCTGGGCTCAGGGGTGCAGGTGAGGTGCTGCCCTACAGGGGGCGTGGAGCAGGGCTCTCACTCTGTCCCCGGGGCCTGGGCCACCTCATCTGATAGGACTTGATAATGGGAAATGAGGGCGGGAGAGCCCAGCGTGTGGGGAGCTACAAGTGGCTTGGAACCATTAAAGCAGGAGCAGAAAACTCAAATGCCTCCGGGCCACACAGGTAACGTCAAGCAGAGAAGCAGGCCAGGTGGGTCTGGAGGGCTGAGAGTCGTGGTGCAGCTCCGGCCCTGCTTCTCGGCCTCGACAGAGCACGCGTTCGACAACAGCCCCTTACTATCCTGAAGTGAAATGTGTGGGTAATATCACCGCCTCTACAGACTCCCAAAGTAAAGAGATATGAAACCCTAGCTCCAGAGGAGAAATGAAAGTACTTTTTCATAGAATGTAACATAACATGACGTGATAACATGGCAGGATGTGACCGTGATATAAGCGTGGCCGCGCCCGGCCCAGCGCCTCTAGGAGATGTGACATGGGGTCTCCTGCCCGCGGATGGACCGGCTACAAAGGCAGGTCGTGTGTTGGGGGCGCAAATAGTGACCCAACAAGTGTTGCCGCTGGTGATGTGACTTCCAAAGTGATGGACGATTTTTGGCGAAGTTCTGAAAATGTGAAGTACAGTCTTGCTTTGATCTATATTGTAGCTGCGTCCCTAGAAAATCCAGTGTATATCTGAACCATAAAAAGTACTCTGTGTTTCTATAAAAGACAGAGTCAAGTTCTGGGCACAGACGATTAGAAATAAGGTTTTGATTGCACAGGTATCAGTAGGACATGAGGAACTGTGTCCTTCCCCTCATCCTCTCAACAGTTCCATCCATCCCTCTGCGGACGGCACAGTCCCCACCTGAGAAGGCTGAGACCCCCTGATTGCATCTATGAGAAAACGTGGGCTCAGGGTCGCTACATCTTCCACTTCGCTATAGGAAGTGGAAATCCTGATTTTAGGTGCAATTTCCCACGTTTATATTGGCAACTAATTTAGAAGGTTTGAAACAGTGTGCGGAGCAGACGGAAACATCTGCGGGCTGGCTTGGCTCCTGGCTGCCGGGGTGCCGTCCTGGCACAGGACCACAGGGCAGGAAGCAGGAGGCTGGGTCGTATGGTTTGGTGGAGGTTGGGACACAAGAGCAGGACTTGACGCTGTAGGAAACGGGGAGCCATCGAAGCACTAAGCAAGGGGGTCACGTGGTCGAATGGCCGCGCAGTTTTGACAGACCGCCTGGTGGCAGGTCGGAGGATAAGTTCCCGGGACAGGACTGGGTCTGGGCCGGGGGCCAGGGAGAGGTGATGGGGTCATGGAGACGAAGACATGGGGGGTTAGCCAGTCTTGGAGGCTGATTTGACGTGGAGCGTGCAGGTAAGGGTGGATTCCTGGGCTCCTAACAGGTGAGTGCTGGCGTCGGAGGCTGAGGGGAGAATCCAGAGGTAGGACCAGGTGTGGAGGGGACGCCAGTAGCTCGACTCGTACACGTGGAGTCAGTAAGGCTTGTGGGGTCCATCCCACTGGACGTCAGACGCGGGTCACTGACGCAGGGAGAGCGGGCTGGGCCGTGGGCAGGGACGTGCACTGGAACGGCAGGTGGAAGCTGCAGCCCTGCCTGGACTCGCACAGCGGGACAGGCACGCAGTCAGCATCGGGATTCCGGGACCCAGCGAGAGTCTAGGAAAGAGAATCCGGCAGAGGAGTGGAAGAGGGACGAGAAGAGAGGAGCGTCACGGTCACCCAAGAGGAGAAGCTTCGGGAAATGATGGTGACCATAGCATGAGTGTAGGAAGAGAGACGCTGGGGCGGCCCGTTGGATTTGGACCACAGGGGCTGCTGTGACCTTTGCAGGCGCAGGGTCAGTGGGGGGCGTGGTGGAGGGAGGGGCCCAGGGACGTCCTGCTTGTGACCGGGTGTGTGCACCCCCAGGAGGAGCTCTTGCTTACACTCTACAAGCTGTCCTGCCCCTTGCTGCACAGCACCGTCCCCCTGCCCACGAGCCCCCGTCCCCCAGGCCCAGGCCCTCCTGCCCAGCACCGCTGTGTCTGTGTTGCAGCCCTGAAGCACATGCAGGAAGACCCCGACCCCGCGGTCAGCTGCCTGGCCGCGCAGACCTCCTACGTCCTGGAAGCCAAGGAGAAGATGAAGATCCCCAGCGCCCAGCTCCTGCTTCTGTTGCAGGAGGCCGAGAAAGGCCCGTTTCTGAGCTGCGTCCAGGGCCGACAAGACGGTGGCCGCGGTGACTGCGGCTGGGCTTCTGAGCCCTGCTCTAGACGTGCGGGTGCGTCCCTGCAAAGCCTCTATGATAAAGGGAGAGGGACCACTGCTGACCTAGTGGCTAGGATTCCGGGCTCTCCCTGCCATGGCCGGGGTTCAATCCCTGGTTGGGGAACTGAGATCCCATAAGCCGTGCAGCAGGTCAAAAACCAAAAATTTTTTTTAAATTAAAAATAAAAGGAGAAAGAGGGAACGTCCGAGCAGGAGGTGTTTCCTCGTCTTTCCCCTGGAGCCCATTCCCGCCCGGGGTAGAGTTGCCTTCTCGGCGGCAGCGAACCTCTGGGTCCAGGCCCCTCCCAGCCCCGCCCCCACTCAGCCAGGGCCCTGAGGCCAGAGTGCGGAACCTCAGCTTGAACTGCGAACTGGGAGGAAAGCGGTGCTGGGATGCGGGGGCTGTGGGCAGGGCTCCTGGCCGTAGGCAGTGCACGCTGGCTGGTTTACGCCGCTTATTGAAGGGCATCAGTCAGCTCCCGGGGGGTCAGCGTTCGGATACTGCGCTCCAGGCACCAGGCAGCTCCGCGCAGCACCACGGAGCACCACTGTGGCGGTCCCGTGGCTCAGCACACCTCGGCCCAGGTGACAGCGCTCAGGCCTGGGCATGGAAAACTTGGCCGCTGTCCCTCCTGCCACGCCGACGGGTCAGCGGGGTGAGCGCCTACCATATCCCACTGCCCCTGCTGGAACTGGCCCTGCCGGGGGCCGTCCCACCATCCCGGGGCGGCTCTCCGTCCACGCAGGGCCACCGGCTGTTCCCATCGCCACCACCCCGCCCCGCCTTGGAGCTGGGGTGTCACCTGTTACCCCCAACCTCAGTCAGCCGGGCCCTGGGCAGAGCTCTGGGTACAGGGACAGTGACCCCATGTCCTACAGAGCAGGGGCCCCACGGCCCAAACTCTGGCCACAGCGAGGCGGACGCCCAGCCTGGCTCTGTCTCTGGCCCTGCAGCGTCTGGCCTCTGTCACCCGCGCCCCAGACCCCGGGGACGTGTGGAGCTCCCGCTCGGTGGCCGCATCTCCACCTTCCACGCCTCCCTCTCAGCAGTGGCCATGCTCCCCGGGTTATCTGGGCCCGGGGAGCGGCGGGAGTCACTGCCACGCTTGCAAACAGACCTCAGAGGCAGCGTTGAAGCTCGTGCTAACCCGGCAATGGCCAGAAGCCTCTTCCACCCACCGCCTTTGTCACCAGCTGGCACTAGGGGCCTTTCCGGCCGCACCTGTTATAGGTGGCGGTGCTCGGGGAAAGTCACAAGACTCAGTATACACTCACGGTCCCTGCCTCGCCCTCCAGAGCGCGATCCTGCTTTGCTACAAGCAATGACAAAGGATGGATTGTATTATAACCTATCAGCAGGTCAAGTGCATTGGTATAGGACCTGCTTCAGAGACAATCATGCTCCTTGCCTTGGTCAAGCCAAGTTAAGGGACTCAATGGGCAGAGACCAGCCCAGGAAATGGATTCTAGGGCCTTCTTGTCCTGGGATGATCTTGGCCACATCTGTCGGCTTCTGGGCCTCAGTTCCTTTCACCTGTAAACTGAGAGGTTTGGAAAAAACTATCTTTTAAGATGCCACCCAGCCCTGGCAATGAATGGCTCGTGTCAGATTCCAAGAAGTGCAAATTTCTTGCCTGGGAAAGCCGCCTGGGAACTTATATCCTAAACAGAATTTCTCTTCTTCATCCTCGTTTGTTTTCCAAGTTTTCTATAATAAACAGTTATTGGACTTCCGCGGCGGTCCGGTGGTTAAGACTCTGCCTTCCAGGGCAGGGGGCATGGGTTCGATCCCTGGTCGGGGAACTAAGGTCCCACATGCCGTGGGGTGTGGCCAAAAATTTTTTAAAAAGAGGCCATAATAAGCAGTTATTACTCATAATCTGGAGAGAAAAATCCCACATTAAAAGAATAAAAAGCAATGTCCCTTAACTCACTATTCCTGCTTCCCCACCCCTAAGTGCCTTGGCTTCTTCAAGACTTGAATTTGGAAAAACCACCTTTTGTGGCCAAAGTCTGGGGGCGGAGGGGGAGTCCGCTGGGTGCAGTCAGCTCCGGGTCCTCCGTCTTCTGGTTTCACCCCTCCCCGCTGGTATGCAGCTGGCGATGCCCCGTTGTCACTTCCCGCAGTTGACAGTAGGCTCTGTCCCGAAGGGCAGAATCCTATGTGAAAGATGGCCTGTGGGGAGCAAGGGTGGGGTGAGACCGGGTGGGAGGCGGCGTGGGTGGAGCTCGGTCAACCAGCCAAAAACAACCGGACTCCGGAGCCACCGCTGCTCCCCGGGGCTGGGAGGCTCCCGTGCCCGCCGCGGGGCTGGGGGGATGCATCTCCGTCACTGGCTCAGGGTCCCCCGACTTACCAAGCCCCTTCCTTGTGAGGACCAGGACCCTCTGGGGAGGAACCTTCCTCCGCCCACGGCGACCCCCTCGGCACCATCACCTGTCACCAGCCGTGGGTCCGGATCAGCAGCAGGGCCCGTGCGGGCTGAGGAAGCAGCTTGCTTTGGTATTTGGAAAACAAAGCAAAGAGAGACCCAATTGTCTTCTTAATACAGACCTCAGAAAGGAAAGCTTCCGAGTGGTTGGGGGAGGGAAGAAGGTGCAGACTGGCCCCCGAGGTGGTGGTGCAGGGGTGGGGGGGGCGGGGGGTGGGGGGGGATGTGTGGTTTTCAAAAGGAAAAGGCAGGTTTAGATAGTTGCTGACAGCTCATCACTCCACCCGCCAGGATGGCTGTTCTTTCTTCATTCACTCCCACTCTCCCTCTTTAAATGTTTGCTCAGCATCTGTGGCCACAAGGCGCTGAGAGAATACAGAAAGAAACAAGATGAAGTCAGGACTGACCTCCCCAAAAAGAGGGTACATTTTATGGTATGGGAATTACATCTCAATAAAACTGTTATGAAAAAGTTTTGATAGAGCTAAACCTGACGAAGCAGAGATTTGCACACACAGCTAGTGCAGAGCATCGGGACTATGGACCCTGAAGTGCATACACTCCTAAGTTATATGAGCATCACCGATGCCTGGAAAACCGTAGTAACGAACAGGATCTAGTGAGTTACAAGCACGAGAGCAGCTCCGTTTTACAGCAACAACTCTGTGTCTTCCGGGGTGAAGACCACATTACAGGGTTGCTCAGCGTCTCACAGACGTTTTTATGTTAAAAATGGGGCTTTTATGTTCAAAAGAATGGGACGTCTAGGCAGAGCACAGAGGATTTTTAAGGCAGTGGGAAAAAGAAAAGGGAATACGAGTTTTTAAGACTGAGAAGCCGTGATCTGGAAGCAAACGTCACGCCTTCGGTGGAGCCGTTGGCACGTGTGACCGTTTGTGTTTCTGTCCCCTCCTCCTAAGCTACGAGGAACAGAACCGCATCTGGGGGGCAACCCGCACGGCGCCTCCCGCCCGATGGAGCGAGAGGAACGGGTGTCAACCATGACTGCCCTTAGCAGCTAGGATGCCCGGCAAGCCGCTTCCTCTGAGATGTTTCTCATTTCAGAAAATGCAAACGCCGCCTGTCACACAGGTAGTGAAAACCCGATGGATGACGCCTGGAACAGTGTCTGGAATGGAGCAGGCGCTCAGGAAACACCGGTGCCCTTGCCTCCAGCTGCACACCTGTCCCAGGAGGGGACACAGGGCCTGGCCCAGATGCCTAGCCCCGCCCGCCACCAGCCCCTTCCCCCAACCCCTGCCCCAGGGAGGACCACCAGCCCAACATCCGTAGCCCTCAGGGTCACACCACACACCATAGACAAGGGTCATTCGCGTTTTATTTATGACAGCTTCTTAGAACACTCACATCTGGTCCGGGAACAGAAATGTACAGCATGAGGTTTAAATAACTTTCATACACTATGTACAGTCATCGGCAGACGTACAAAACATATATACACCTGTGCTACCACCCAGCGGAGGAGCTGAACCAAACGCAACCCTGCGCCCGGGCAGGGGATAGCTAGAAAAGAGCTGGTGGGCAGGGCAGGGCTTCACGGCAGGGGTCTTCTCTGACCCTCGGCTCTTCCCGGAACTGCCCCTGCTTCCCTGCAAGGCCCTCGGGACAGGAGTTCAAAGGGCTGAACTGGGGTGTGGTGCAGCTGGGAGCTCCTCTGATCACTGGGGGAGGGGGAGTAGAACAAAGATGTCTTAGAAGAATCAGAACTTTCCCTGTCAACTCTATCTTTGCACATCAGAGGGTTGGGAAGGGTTTGGGAGCCAAAAGAGGAGGGATTGTGGGGGGTGGCAGCCAAGCCCTGGCTGCTTGGGGTGCAAAGGGACAGAGGCGCTGGGTTTGGGCCACTTGGCGGGAAGGAGCTCAGCACTCTGGCAGGGCAGGCCCTGGCCACACAACACGGTGGTGAGCACACCGGGCGACGTGGGGATGAACGACCAGGGGGTGTGCCGGCACCCAGCCCAGACCGCTTCAGAGGACGCCCGGGAGCCAGGCCCCGCAACGGTGGGAGAGGCCAGGACTCCCTGACCGTACAGCAGCCCTGCCCGCGTCTCCGCCACCCCGGGTGGCGTGAGCAGGTCCTGGCGACAGTCCTCCCTCCGGTGGTTTGTGCTTTAAACTCCCTCTGCCCGAGCCACCCAGCCCCTGGCGGGCAGCAGGGCCGGACCATGCCTGGACCCACAGATGGCCTCCCACGGGGTGGAAGGCGGCACCCGGACCGCCTCAAAGGCTCGGGCGTGCTGGCCTCTCTCAGCCTTCCCCTCTCCTTGGCAAGCTCGAGTCAACTCCAGGTGCCTCGGAGGAGCCAGCCCTGCAGATGGAAGTGAACGCTGGCCTGGTTAACGTTGAGCAGAGGCCTGGCCCAGGACCGCGCTGAGAAGGCCGTGGGCAGTGGCCGGAAGACGGTCCCGTCAGGGGCGCTTGCCAGCCAGCTTTGAGAGCTTTCCCGGGGCTCAGCCCCGGGACAGGATACGGGTCAGTAGGGCTGGGATGGACCTGGGATCGAGCATTCAACAATTCGGGATGTCGGGGAAAAAGGGCGCCACTCCGGGGCCCCCAGCCCTGCAAGCCTTTGGGTGGGCACAGCAGGGCGGAAGTAGTAGGATGCGTCCCGGAATCAGGACAGGCTGCGGGCCGAGCCCTGTCGGAGCGAGGGCAGCCCCTGAAGCGGGCGTCCTCGGTCTCCCGCTGGGCAGAGCCTCCTGGGAGGAGCCTCCCGGCCGGGTTTGCCCAGGCCGCCTGCCACCAGCCCTGGCTTGTGCTCAAATCACAACCATTTTGTGCTTCCACATTGAGGATGCTTGTGCATCGAGGGGCGCTGGGGGCCCCCCAACCATGTACCCAGCCCATCCCCGAAGGAGCGGGCAGACTTCAGTGCTCTGGAGCACAGCTGGGAGAGGCTCCCGAGACCTCAAGTTCAGAGTCAGTGCTTCCCGCCAGGACAGCAGAGCCAGCCTGCCGTGAGGTAGCTGACCCACGAGAAGCAGCAGGAAACGGGCAGGGCCTCTGAGCACCTCTCGCGGGCCCAAGGGCCCGTCTGTGCAAGGACAGGCCTGCGGCCGCTGCCCGCTGGCCCCAGGCCGAGGCCTCCAGCCTTGTGTTTCTACAGCTTGTAAACAGTCACGCAGATTCTTCCTTACAGGAGGCAAGGGTGAAGCTTTCTGTTGAGGTGGGGGGAGGGCCGGGGCCCGAGAGGAGAATTGCACCCACTTCTGAGTGGCCGAGGGGGCTCCCGGCACCCCCGCGATGGCCCAGCAGGAGGGATTTCCAGTCCTGAAGACACTGTCCCGGCTCTGGGCGTGTCCCTGCTGCACGTCTGCTCCCCCATCGTCGACCCCAAGTCCAGCAGGGGGCCCTCACAGCAGGACGGCTTTCTGAGCTGGGGGGCAGCTCGGAGCAGTGGGGACAGGGCGAGTTCTGCCCTGGCCACGTGGGGAGGGGCACCGAGGGGAGAGCACAGGGCCACCTCCGGAAGATCCAAAAGTCACTGCGTCTTCTGAACAGAGCTGGGACTCCCGGCCCTCAGACTGAGTGAGGCCAGGAAGCGCAAGACCAGTTAAGCGTCAGAGAAAGTGTGTAAAAAGAAAAAGAATGCGGATTGAACAACATCCCGGGAGCGGGGAGTCCACAGCCCCCAGGAAAGGAGAAACTCAGTGGAGTCCATCCTCACCGCTGGCCCTACAGGGAGAGACCCTGGCCCGTGCCAGTTAAGGCTTGAACGCAAGTCTCCTGAATAACCAGGGAAAGACGCCAGGGGCTCTGCCTGGCCGGGGGGAGATGCAGGGGGGCTGGGGAGGGGCCAGGCCGGGCGTGCCGTCCAAGCCCCTTCATGGTGGACAGTCTTCCGAGCTGCTTCCTACGTGGCCCACCCGGGGTTCTGGGAGTGGGGACAGCGGGCAGGAGACCCCGCGGGTGAGAAGACACATGTGGCTCTGCGGGCATGGCTGGTGTAAGGCTGCCCGGGGCGGGTGCCAGGCCCCGGCGTAGGAAGGCACTGACGCGCCAAGCGGCCGGAGGCGGGGGCACTAGAGCGGCCCCCCGGGTGAGGTCGGGGACGGGCCCAGGCTGCAGAGTCAAAGGGGAGCCGCCCTCCTCTGCAAAGCAAATGGAGGGCGGGGGGCGGATCCCCTCCGGGACTGCTGGCCCCTAAGAGCTGAAGGAACAAGCTTGTGGGAAGAAACTTCAAGTCAGTTTCCAGGAGGCAACAGCAAAAATAAAACTAAAAAATAAATTAAATAACTGAAGGACGCTGACCATCTCCCCAAAGGAATCTTTCTAGCAGCTCCACCGTGGCCCCAGCAGAAAGGGACCCAAAGAATTGCTGGGGTCCACGGGGAGTGGCCACTGGTGGCCGAGGGGCTAAGGTCAGCTGCAGGGCCAGCTGCCTGCACCTGGTTTCCATGGTTACCTGAGGGCTATCTTTCTGGGCTCAGAGGCAGGTGCAGTGGCTGGGCCAGAGAATGTAGGGGAGGCCTGCTGGCCGGAGGGGCACGGAGAGGGCTGCCCCACCTCCCAGACAGGCCCCCCGGGCCAAGGCTGGAGGAAGGGCGCGGCCAGCTCGGCAAGAGAACACGGGACAGGTGGGGGGGTGGGGGCAGGCTGCAGGGAGAGAAATGAGGGGAATTTGGCTTCACAGCTTAATTAGCTCCCCGACCTCCCTGTCCCCAAGAGGCGGGGCAGGGAGGGGGCAGTGTCCTGTGGGAAGGTCAGGGAGAGGAAGGCGGGCAGGAGGCCCACAGCCTCTGTCCCCCGGGCGCCGCCCCGCTGGGCCGAGGGTCAGGCTGTCCTCTGAGCTCACTCCTAGTGGGGGCCGCTGGGTACCAGGCGCCGGGCACTCCAGAACTTCACTGTCAGGTCACTGGGCGGAGCAAGAGAGGGCTGGTCAATTCCTGAAGAGGCCACGGCGGGCCACCCTTGAACGAAGCACAGGCCACATCCCCCAACTTGCCAGGCGGGGCTGGGACCCAGGGGCAAGCGTTGCTTGGGCCGAGGGCGGCTGCAGGGGTGGAGGGGAGCTGGGCAGAGGGAGGGGCCTGTGGTCACCAAGGCCCCACAGGATTCTGAGCACGGCTGCTCTCGTTGTTGCTATTTTGTTTTCTTGTCCGGGCCTGAATGCTCCCCCTCTGCTCTCTGCCCCCTGGCACCCCTCTCCTGGGGGTCTGCCCCCCGTCCATGCTCGGAAAGAAGAGGGGCAGGCGGGGCAATCTCGGGGCAGGCAGGATACGGGGGGAGAGAAGGGAGAGGAGTAAAATAATCTCGTACCGTTAAGAAGCAGCTCAGATCGAAGTGGAGAAAGAGGGGAAAGGAAAGAGGGGGAGGATGGGGGTGGAGAGAGGAGAGCGGAGGGGCGCGGAGGTCAGGGCAGGGTGGTGGCTCGGCCCTTTATGGCCAGGACTCGGCGCGGAAGGCAGGGGGTGAGTCCAGGGACGTAATTCCACAACTTTACCCGGCAGTCACTGTGGGGGGAGAGGCAGGGGGAGGCGGGAAGGGGGAGGCGGAGACAGGGAACGTGGTCGGAACAAGAAGGAAAAAGAAGAGGCCGTCTGAGCAGCTGCCCCTGGGACAGAGGGCCTGGGCGTCCCTGGATGGGACCAGAGCTGGGGCTGAGGGAGGCGGGCTGCTCTGTGGTCTGAGATACCTGCACAGGGGTCCAGGCTGCGGTGTCAGGGGCAGGAAGGGCTGGGACACGGGGGGTGGTCCCAGCCTGGGGCCCAGCACCCCCCGTGGGCGCTCCGTGAAGGCGGGCTCAGGCCAGGGGCGCCGCGGGGTCTGCTCCATGCCCTGGCCGCGGGGACAGCGCCCGGGACAGGGTGGAGAACAGGAGCAGAGCTCTCTGCCCGGCACCCACCTGGAGGCGCTGAAGATGTGCCTGGCGTTGGTGCACATGGCATTGATGGGGCTGTCGTGGCCCTTGATCTCGCCAATGGGCGTGAAGTTGTCGACGTTCCAGACCTTGATGACACCTGCGCGGCAGGCGCTCAGCAGCATGGGGCGGCCCGGGACGAAGGCCAGGGCGCACACCCAGTCCTTGTGCGCCGTGGGGATTTGCTGCGGGAGGAGCGAGCCGTGAGGGCGAGAAGCGGGGAGCCCTGCCCCAGGCTCTAGAGGTGAGTCCCTCATTCCTGCTCCCATGCTCCACCCTGAGACCCTGCACTGGTACAGAGACCTTTAGCCCTCAGAGGGGTCGGAAGAGAAGGAAGGGGGAGACTGGTCAGACCAGGGGCTGAGAGCAGACCCTTCCTGAGAGCTGCTGCCTGAAGGCAGATGGTGGAGGCAGGAGAGGGTGCCGGCCGGTGGGGGGGCACAGGAGGGAGAGGGTGCCGGCCGGGGGAGGGGCCCTGGGGGGAAGAGGGTGTCGGCCGGGGGGGCAATGGGGGGAAGAAGAGGGTGTAGACCAGGGGGGGCACTGGGGGGAAGAGGGTGCCGGCCGGGGGGGTAAACACAGGTGGGGAAGAGGCTGCAGAACTGGCAGGCTTGGGGGGCTCTGGGCCGGGACACAGGGCCCCCAAGCCCTGCCCGGGGACCGCCTCTCCGCAGCCCACTGCACCTGCATGAGCTCCTGCTGCGCCAGGTCCCACTTCTTGACGCCGTTGTCCCGGGAGCCGCTGAACAGGACGTCCCCCTGGATGGCCAGACACTCGATGCCGTCGTAGTGCGGGGGCTCGAAGTTGTGGGTGGGGCCGACGGTGCCCGTCACACACTCGCCCAGCTGGAACATCTGCGGAGGAGGGGCGGGAGGGAGGCTGTGGGGGGGGCTTCCCGGGGGACAGGAACTGGGGGCAGGGAGGCTGACTCAAGGTGGGTTTGGGGTGTGAGCCTCCTACTGAATTTTTTAATAAATAAATATAACAGTACTTGTACTTTAAATAAAACCATTCATCATAACCCCACCAACCTCTCTCCCTTTTTATCCACTGCTTCCCAGTCTCCGACCCTGTACCTACGTTTGCAATGACACAACCAGGGAGCAAACAGCACCAGGGCTGACTTGTGCTCTTTGTGGGGTTTTTTCATATTTATCGTGTACTCAGTTGTGCTGCATCCCGTCCTGTGGGTTTTCCCTAATTTTCTTGCCTGTTGTTCTACCCGTAGACACTTAGGTTCTTTCTGACTTTTCAGCACATGTACAAGATCACGCGTCAGTCTTGGCCTCCTGCACAGACCTTGCTCCTTGGGGGTGATTTTGCAGCATAAATCCCCAGGGGTCTCATTATTTCCCATGAGTCCCAAGGCAGTGGAGGGAGAGGGCCAAGGTAAGGAGAGTAGGAGGAGAACAGAGCCGCCACCGAGCCCGGCCTCAAGGTCAAGGTCAAGGTCAAGGACTTCTCCGTACCTTAACGTAGTGGTCCTTGGAGCCGGTCACCACCAGGTCGTGCTGGCTGGCGGTCTGGGCGACCGTCAGGCACATCACAGGGCCGATGTGGCCAGTCAGCTTGCCGACGGGCTGGAACCTGTAGGGGAGGAGAGGCCCAGCCGGGGGTGCGGGGGTTGGATCGGGGGGACCCTGGGTGGGGTTGGGGGTCTACCCTGGGGTGATACGCCGGCCAGGGGACTATCCCCCCTCAGAGCAAGATGGAGACCCAGGCACGAGCCGCCTGCAGCCCGGGGCCGCCCCGGGGGTCCCCCGCCCCTGCCCGGGCCCCTCCCCGACCTGTTGAGCTCCCAGATGCGGACGGCGTTGCCTGAAGCGGCATACAGCATGCTGCCCGAGGGGCTGAGGGCAATCTGGTTGATCTGGTGCTCTCCCTGAGCGCTGGTGATGGTGCGGGTGGACGCAGCCGCACAGGCGTCCCCTGAGACCACCTGGCCTGAGGACCTGCCCGTGAGGAAGAGAGGCAGGGTCAGAGGTAAGGGCTGGGCTGTCCCTCGCTGGTCTCCTGGGCTGGGTCCTGGCTCCTGCCCCGCCACCAGTGCGAGCCGGGCGAGACGACTTACGTGAGGGTCCGGACGCACTTGGCCGAGTCTCGGATGTCCCACACCTTGATGTAGGAGGTGGACACGGAGAACACGAGCCCAGAGAGGCTGCAGTACTTGATGGAGACCACGTTGCTGGGGTGACCCTTCAGAGCTGCGATCTCCTGCCCCGTCACCAAGTTCCACATCTTACAGCTGCGGTCTGCGAGAGAGCGGGCGTTAGCGGGGGACGGCCATCACGGCCGGGGCCCGGGGAACTCCCGTCCCCACAGCCACCGGGGCCGCCAAGGCCAGGGGAGGTGATCCAGGGTTGCCCAGCGGATGGGCTCCGGGTCCGGGGGTGGAAACGTGCTCCCGCCTGCTCCCGTGGCGCACGGACGAGCCCGGCACTTCCCACCAGGGCTTCTCGGGCAAACGCCCACCAGTGCCAGGTTCATGGAGCATCGCCGGGGCTGGAGTAAAGCTCCCGTGCCTGCCAATCGCCGACCAAATTAACGAACGATGGCAAGCAAGTCTCGGGGGAAAACTTGGAACCAATGAACCTCACCTCGATTCACAACCCTCTCCCTCCTGCCACGCAGGTGGGTGTATACACACTTCCCACTGTTCTATTAGCTACCTCCTGCACAGCTGCTCTTCCTGCCGGAAAGTAACGTTTTCTGACTGTCGCTGGGATTAAGGGATCGTAGGAAGTGCGCAGCCCTAAGTGCTGGGCTCGGGGAGGGGCTGAGATGAGCAAAGGCGGGGCACCTGACACGCTTCCTGGAGTTCCGGAGGCAGGTCTGGAAGGAGGTACTGGATGGAGACCCCAGAGCCAGCTAGGAGGGGAGGCCCGGGGTGGGGAGCCCTGAGCCCCGGCAGGAGACCCCACCTCCTCAACCTGGCGGCTGTGATCCCGTCTCCTGGGCAGCCCGCTCTGGCAAAGGGAGCGGGAGGGCGGGAGGCCCTGACCCCACCTGGCTGGTCCGGGTTCCGCCCACCTTTGGACCCTGTGAAGAGCAGCTCATCCGTGGCGTCCAGGCAGAGGATGGGCTTGGTGTGGCCCTCGGCCATGGAGACGCACTGCAGCGGGGCCGTCCGCGCGCCCCTGGCTCCTCCGACCGGGGTGATGATGCCCCTTCCCGGGAGAGAGGGAGAGAGGCGCCCGTCAGCCCGGGACCGCGGCCAGGCTGAGCGAGGCTCCCGGGTGAGGGACAGGCGCAGGGGCACTCGGGCTGTGGCAGGGGCTCCAGCCACAGCCCCCCAGGTCCGAGAGCCGCGCAGACAGGGGCCTGTGGTGCAGCCTCTCAGTTGCCATCCTGAGCACTTCTGGGGAGCAAGCCCGGCCGGGCACGGCCAGGGGCCAGGACACGGGGGAGTCTCCTCCGTCGCCTGCCTGACCCAGAACCCAAGACACACACGCCCCCAGGCCCCAGCCGGGCGGGGCAGAGGCCCCAGAGCTGGATAGGCTCCTCCGGCACCTCGGCGTCCACAGGGAGGGTGGAGGAGTGCGGAGAGGGAGGGCGCCCAGGCCGTCACGCCGGGCCAGAGACGCGCGCATGCAGGCGTGCACGTCACCTCCACCTGGGCCCCTTTGGACCAGTGTGGTCAGATCCGTGACTGTCATCTGCAAAGGGCTAAGTCCCTCTGGGGAGCCCTGCTCAGCTCTGTGGGAATAAAGTGCAGGCCCCTGTGGGGAGCGGAGCTGGCATGGCCCCCTCCTCCCCACAAACACTCAGAGATGAAGGACGCCTGTCCTGAGCGGACCTGAGGACTTCGCTACACACCAGCCTCCTGGAGGGCCTGAGGAGGAGGATTTTTTTCCCACTGAGGGTCTCTAGGAACGAGCCCCTGGCCAAGCCACGTGCACGTCTGAAACATGGCCTGTTCTTTCCAAAGACAGCGCCGCCCCTGTGGCCGAGAGCGTCTGACGTGACCAATGTCCCGCCCTGCCCGCAGCTGCTCCACCGGCACCCCCACGGACGGCGGCTGGACAGGCCCAGCTGTCCCCAGTGTCGCAGGCACACGAACAGCCCTGCCCCCCAGCTCCCCGCTTCTGACGCTGGCTTGGGCCCAGGGGAAGGAGCCAGAGAAGGAGCCCAGGACAGCAGTGGGAAGACCCCAAGTTACAAGGATAACCCTCCGCCCATGGGAGGGGCCAGGGGGTGAGGGGGTGGGTGGCAGCCTTGCAGCCAGGGGCGTCACCCCCGGGGGCAGGAACAGTGAGTGGCGGTTGCCCCGGAAGAGCAGAGGGAGCCCTCAGCCCAGGGTGGCCCTTTCCCACCAGGTCCTGGGACTTGCCCCTTGTTATGGGCAGCAGGAGGGGTGCGCGCGCGCGTGTGTGCGTGTGCGCGCACCTGCGCGCGTGTGCGTGTGCACGGGGCTGGCTGAGGGGAGAAAGGTCTGGTACTCGGGCCAGGAGTCGTGGGCAGGGCCACTTCTCTTTCAGAGCCAAGGTCGGTGAGGGAGCCCCCGACACAGCTGAGTAAAAGCCGGGACGCTGAGCCTGCGCGACCCTCCAGCAGCCTTCCTCCAGGGCTCCGGCCCCCCAGGCTCCCGTGCCCGCCCCTCCCACCCGGTGACAAGCCACCAGAAGCCATGCCCTCCAGAGCCCCCAGCTCCAGCCTGGCGCAGTCAGAGGCCACGAAGCACCCACGAGAGAGGAACCAGGGGTGAGAAGGGCGGGAGGGGGTCTGGGGCAGCCACGGAGAGGAGGGGCCGCATGCTGAGGCCAGGGTGCGGGGAAGGGGGACAGAAAGGGAGCAGCGAGCCATTCTGTGTACCTCAGGACCTCCGACAAAGAGGAGTCGCTGTCATCAGACCTGGGGGCAGAAAATTAGCTGGATTAGGGGGAGAGAGGGACACACACGAGGGAGCAGAGGCGGCAGCAGCACGGGGAGGTCAGAGGGTGGTTATTCTCTGCAGGGGGAGCGGAGAGAGGAGAGGAAGGAGGGCCTGAGGGCAGCGGAGAGGAGGTGGGGCAGGCCGGGGAGCTTGGGGCGGGGATGGGGGTGCGGAGGGGCAGAGGGGACACGGGCCTTGCTGGTCCCAGGATCTCGGCTGCCTCACTGCACAAGCTGGGGGCCCCCTGCCCCCTGCCCCCTGAGCGACGCTGCGCCTCCTCCCACCCCTCCCAGGAGCAGGCCTCTCCCAGCAGAGCTTCAGAGACCTGCTGATCCCCAAGCACGGGCCCCACGGGCCGCTGGACGGTGCCCGGCAGCTGCCTCTGCACACACATGGGCCCGACACCCGGGCCGCCGGGCAGGACCGGGGTCTGGAAGCCCCCGGGGCTGGGATGCCAGGGTCCCACCCAGAGCTGCTGAGAGGGACCTGTCAAGGTGTGAAGGGCCCCTGGCCGGCATGGGGGTCCCCTGGCTGGTGTGAAGGGCCCCTGGCTGGCATGGGAGCACCCTGGCTGGCATGGGGGCACCCTGGCTGGGGTGAAGGGCCCCTGGCTGGCATGGGGGCACCCTGGCTGGCATGGGGGTCCCCTGGCTGGTGTGAAGGGCCCCTGGCTAGCGTGGGGGTCCCCTGGCTGGCGTGGGCTGGGCTCGGTGCTGTCTTCCCGCAAGGGGGGCCACGGCAGGTTTGGGGCAGGAGCGATGTTTTGCCTCTGTGAGGAGAGGTGATGCAGGCAAAAGAGTAGCACTTTGTAGCCTGGGCTCCGCCAAAGGACAGAGGAGCTGTTGGAGCCGAGAGGAGCCCTCCGGGGGCTGCAGAAGGTTGGGTGTCGGGGGTGCCCAGCAGTGTGGGGGGCCCGGAGGGGAGCACAGGAGGGCGGGGCCTCTCCCTTCGCCACCGCGGAGGCCCACAGGTCAGAGATCCCAGGTTTGGGCCCAACTCGGCTGCTTTCTAGGAGTCCCGGGGCCTCTGAGCCTCATCTCCTCTTTGTCCTCGCGGCTGGTTTATGTACTTCGGGCGGAATCACGTGTGTGCAAGCCTGGGGCGGCGCCGGGGGGCGGTGCCCACCGCACTGGGAGGTGAGTGTCCAGCGAGAGCGCTCAGTAGGGGTGAGCTGACCCCACCATGTGACAGAAACGGGGTCTCCTTCTGCAGGGACCCTCCACAAGGGCGCTGGGGCGTGGCCTGAACATTAGCGGGGGCGGGGGTGTGTGCGTGACTGAAGCGAAGGGAGGGGCTTCAGAGAAGAATCAGAATCAGCAGAGAAGGCAGGGGCAGCTCTGGGTAGGCCCTCGGGGTGCCCGACTGCCTGGGCCTGGCCCCGTGGCTTCCTTCGTGCCCTCTCCTGTGGTCCCCACACGCTCAGGGGACGGGAGGGGTCCACGGGCAGCACAGAAAGGGCAGAGGTGCCGGGAGAAGGGCCAGCGCAGCACACCTAGCGTCTCCCCGCTGCCGGCCTGCCTGCGGCCAGGACCCGCCCGCAGCCTCCCTGTCCCCTCTGTGCCCCCCGCCCCCTGGCGCCCGGCTCTTACTTGTCCAGCGCCGACCCCTGGCTCTGGTTACTGGTGAGACGAGAGAAGACGTTTCGGTCGTTCCGGGGCCGAGTGGGAGGGGACGAGGGGGGCGTGAACCCCACGTCTGTGGACCTGGCAGGTGAGCAGGACAGAGCGGCAGCCGTCAGTCACCGCGCCTCTGCCCACGGGCATGCGCACGCGGCGTCGCCTGCACCACCTTCCGTCTGGTTGTGCGGCCGGCAGGGCAGGGGGTCCTACGGCCCAGCTCCTGCTCGGCCCCCAGGGGTTGGTCCTCGTGATCCGTGGGTTCCGCATTTGGGAATTAATTCACCTGCTCGCCAAAGCCTATCTGTCAGCCCCAAACAACACCCGCAGGGTTCCTGGTCATCTGCAGGCATGAGGACCCAAGTGCACATCTTCCCAGCTGAGGTCAAAAGAGGTGGCCCTACCTCCCTCACAGTGTACACAGCGCCCTTTCCAGTCTATTTATGCCATGATTTTCAAATGTTTGTGCTTTTGGTTGGTGAGTTCAGTGTTTAAAATGGCCCCGAAGATGGTGCTGCAGGGCCACCTGGTGTCCTGAGCTCAAGGAAGCTGGGACGTGGTTTACAGAGAAGATACGTGTTAGATGAGCTTCGTTCAGGCGTGAGCTCTAGGGCTGTTGGCCCTGAGTTCAATATTAATGAGTCAACGGTACATATTGGATTAGGTGTCTTTAAACAGAAACTCACATGACGGGTTAGTGAAAACGCCGGGACCAGAGGCTCCCAGGAGCCCAGCCCTGTATTTCCCGGGAACAACAGCTCAGGATTCGCTAGGTCGTGTTCACGGTGACTTGACAACACAACTGCCACAAACAGCGCGACCTGATCTCCAGGGAAGAGTCCAAGGCCTCGTGACGCCACCCCTTCCAGCACCCACGGCCCTGCTCTTTGGAGGGTGGTCCTCAGGCTCGGCCCATCCTCCCTCCCCTTGGAGGGTCATCACGAGACCAGCCTACATTCCCCCCAATTGCAACTCAGTGTGTTCTCTCTGTCACGGGGGGGCGGGACGGTCTGTGGGGCCCCGGGTGCACAGATGCCCTTGCAACTCCTCCCACCAAAGGCCCATCTGCAGCCACGGGCATGGGCGGCTAGACCGGAGGGAGGGACAGGCGCATGACCCCTCCCGACAAGGCAGGTGCATGAGGTCACCCTGAGCCCCTGCCCTTCTACTACTTCGCTGTGTGACCTGGGGAGGCCACCGAACATCTCTGGAAATTAAGGTGACCCTGAGAGGCACCGGGATACCCGAAGAAGCCCGTGGGGCCCCGTGAGTGAGTGGCTGGCCGGCTGGGGACTGTCCTCGGTCCTGCATCCCTTCCCAGGACTGTCCTTACTCACCTACACTCCGCCCACAGGACAAGACCTTGAAAGGGGCTGAGGCCTTCCAAGGACCCCTAGCCGTGAACGGGGCTGAAGCCCACTGGTCCCGTGACCAGGCCAGGCCACCGCAAATCCGCCCACGCTGAGCTCACGGCAGGCGGCAGTTTTTAGCAGCGGCCTTGGCCACCAGCTCAGGTGCTTATGGAGAGACTGTTTCCTGAGCCGCAGCTGACAAAGTGAGGGGGGGCCGAGCGGGGCCGGATGAAAGTGTGCAGGACGGTGTACAGTGGGCCTCCCAGCGATTCCTGCCCCCACGGTCTAGAACGTGTCCTCACCTGATGGGCTGCCCTCGGTCATATGACTTCCTTCGGGTCAGAGGGGACGTCTCCGCTCCT
Source organism: Orcinus orca (assembly GCF_937001465.1). Lineage (NCBI taxonomy): Eukaryota > Metazoa > Chordata > Mammalia > Artiodactyla > Delphinidae > Orcinus > Orcinus orca. Next base: position 31,202,716 of record NC_064559.1, read on the forward strand.
CGAGACTGCCGGGGGCTGGAATGCAGGGCCCAGTGAGGCCCGGGCCCACCTCCCGGGCCCACCCACGCCCCCACCACTCAGCTCCCTCCTTACAAAGTGCTCCCTCTGCTGGGCAGGCTGATGGTCCGAGAGACCTTGTCCCGGTAGTAGGGATCTCGGATGGAGAAGCCCACTCCGTCCTCTTTGATCTCCACGAGGGAGGCCAGGGACTTGGTGATGTTCTTGGTGGACACCTCCAGCGGGGGTCCCAGGCACTCGGCAGACACGGCCTTCATCTGGGCGGACAGCTTAGGCTCACCCTGAGACAGGAAGGGCTGGGTGGACCCACTGCCCAAACACGATGGCATAGAACGGGGAGCTGGGGGAACTCCAGCGGGGAGATGCGCCGCCGGCCTGAGGCAGAGGAAGTGATGGAAGGGCCCCGGCAGACACGACCCAGGCACGTCTCCCGAGGCTTCTGGAGAAGCCAGACCGACAGGAAATGCCTCTGCTGCCCTTCTTTAGACTTCGCAAACAGAATGGCAGGCTGACCTCTGCTGCTCACCAGCTAATCAGTTACTCAGAGGCTGTGCACAGGCCGCCGCTCCCAGTCTGCAGGGCTCTCCCTTCTCTCTTTACTCAGTCCTGTTTCGTGGTTCCGTCTAGTCTAGGAGCTGCTCCCTCAGTGTCAGACAGACTCCCTCCCTGCTGAGTCAGCAATCCGCACGCACAGTAACTAGACATCCAGGGTGGGTCTCTGACTCACATCAGGAGGCAGAGTCTTGGTGGGGAAGTGGGTGAGTTCTGACAGCGAGGCCTCGGGCTACGATGATGTCATTCCACCCACTTCAAAAGGAATGGGCTGTAACGGGTCACACATCCGGGCACCCCGACCCTTTCCAGGTCAGACCCTTCTGGGCCACCGCATCCCAGATGGAGGCAATACTGGGTTGGGGCTGAGGGTAGGGGTAGAGCCCCAGGAAGGTGGGGATCAGGCTGCGGGGAGCCCCCCGCCCCCGGCCGCCTTCTGGTGGGGCTCACCTTGAACTTGAAGTCGTCATGGCTGGTGGAGCCTTTCATGGTGAATGACTGGGAGAAGCTAAGGAAAAAGCAGAGGAGGGCCAGGATGCCGACAGCTGATGTCCCGGCTCCCTGGGACTTAGGTTCATGGGTCCCAAAGAGCCCCCAAGCCCAGGCTCAGCCCTCGACCCCCCGGCAACCCCCCAACCCAGCCCCAGGCACACGCTTGCTCCCAACCTGGAAACTCACCTCCCCTCCGAGAACTCAGACACCTCCTCATCTGTGCTGGCGTAGCCGTTCTCTGCCAGGGAGGAGGGAACCGAGGGGTGAGGCCCCACCGAGCCCTCCCCCTCCCTCCCACCCCTCACCCTCTGGGATCGGACTGCGGCCTCCGGGGAGCCTGGGGGAGGGAGGGTCTCTGAGGCGGGAGGCAGGGAGCCCCGGGGGTCCCTGGGGGCCCCGAGGCCTGCCCCCCGCCCTGTACCCTGCTGCACGTTGTGGATGAGGGCCTGCAGCTCGGGATGGGCCTCGGCCTTCTCGCGCAGGGCGTCAAGCAGCAGGTGGTTCTGGGAGGGGCCCGCGATGTCTGTCTGCCTCAGCCGTCCCTCCAGCAGCCGGATCTGGGCCTCCTTCTGGGCCACCTGCAGCCCCTGAGGGCAGGGAGCGAGGAGGCCTGGGGTTACCCCTCCCGGCCTGGGGCTGGGGGGGCCCCCGTCACTGCCCTCCCAGGATCTGCTCCCAACCAGACGCCTCCCCGCTAGCTCCCAGGCCCCAGCCTGTGCCCATCGCAGACCTGTGATGCACCCCCCAGCCCCCCTAATTTCCCCCGCATCCACGCTGGGGGGCACACTCCCCGTCATGGGCAGAATCGTGTCCCCAGAACGCATGGGTAGGTGCTGTAACCTCCAGGACCTCAGAATGGGACTGTGTTTGGAGACGGGGTCTTCAGGAGAGCATGACGTTAAAATGAAGTCTCGAGAGGGGGCCCTAACCCCTGTGACCGGTGTCCTTATAAGAGGAGGAAATCAGGACACAGACACACACAGAGGGAGGACCTCAGGAAGGGCGAAGCTGAGTCTACAGGCCCAGGAGCGAGGCTCAGAGGGACCCGCCCCGCCTACACCTCGATCTCTGACCCCAGCCTCCAGGACCGGGGGCAGCAGACGTCTGCTGTTTAGGCCCCCTGTCCGCGGTGCTGGCCGCCGCAGCCCCGGCGGAGGAACACGCTCCCAAGTGGCGAAGCAGAGCTGCGAGAGCTCCCTGGGCGGGCGAGGGGTCAAGGAGGCCAGGCCCCTCTGCCCCTTCCCCGAGCTGCCCCGCAGGCACAGACCCCAGGGGAAGGAAGTCCCCACGGCCAGCGCTCTGTCAGGCAGAGGGGACAGGGGACCGACACAGGCCAAGGGATGCCTTCTGTTCCTGCACGATGCCACTGACCCCACTCCTGGGCGGAGCATGTCTGTTTGTTCCTGTTGCCCCACCGGAAGCGCGTGCGCGCACACACACACACACGCTGCCCCCTCCACCTCCGCGGGCTCAGGCCCGGCCCTACTCTGGACGGGCTCGCACCAGATGCCAGGGTCGCCCCCGCTGGAGGCCCTGCTGTGTGCCAGGTGCCACGCCAAGCCTCTGGCCCCGTCATCTCGTTAAAGCCGCGCGCGCAGCAAGCCGTCAGCCCGCTTTGCAGCCTCGGTGCTCGCCGGCGCCTGTGAGGGACGCTGCCGGGCGCCCGCCCGGCCGGGAGCTGTATGCTTCGCCTCAAGGGCGGGTCCTGGGGCTGCCCGCCGCCGGCCTACCTTGTCGATGGACGCCTTGAGGAAGTTGTCTAGCAGGAGGCGGGCTTCGGCCAGGGAGCAGGAGCTGATGACCACCGACGTGTCTGTGGAGTCCAGCTCCTCCTGGACCGGGAGGTGGAGGGCCCACGTCACCAGGGCTGCCGCCCCCGGGCCCCAGCGCCCTCCCGCTGCCCCGCCCACAGGCACCTTGGTCTCCTCCAGCTGCACAATGGTGGCCTGGCAGTCGCCGATGCTGTCGTTGATGTAGTCGATGTTGGCCGCCAGCACCTCGATCTCCTCTGCCAGCTCCTGCAGACCCTTCTCCTCCTCCGGGCTCTCGGCCTGCAGCCGCTCCCGCTTCCTCCTCAAGGCCTCCTGCAGGAGGGACAGCTCCTCCCTTTTCTGGGGGGAGGGAGGAGGCCTCAGGCTGCTGCCCAGGCCGGCGGCCCTGCCCGCAGGGAGGAGGGACGGGGGGTGGGGGGAGCTGGGGGGCACCTTGATGAGCCGCTCCATGTCAGCCTCCAGGTTGGCGATGGCCATCCTCTGCATGACGATGTCGACGATCCTCCGCTCCAGCGACTGCCACTTGAGCCTGGCGGCCTTGCTGAAGCTCTGGCCGGCCCCCTTCTTCTGGAACTTCTTTCTGGGGGGGCAGAGGCAAAGGGGCGGGGGCAGGACCACCCTCAGCCCCTGCAGCCGACGGTCGAGGGGACCCTGGCGCTTGCCTCCCCCAGGGGCTCCCGGTCGCCTCACCTGGCAGGGCGGGCGCCAGACACGGTGGGCATGGGGTGGTTCTCCAAGAAGTGGCTGATCTTGTGGTCCCACTGGCGCACGATGGTGGAGACGGAGCGCGCCCCCGACTCGGCCTCGGACGAGGTGGTGCTGGCCGACACCTCGGCGCCCGAGTCCAGCACGGGTGACTTCGGTCCCACTCGGCCTGCCACCCGCTCAGACATGGGCTTGGCCAGACGCCTCAGTGCAGAAACCTGGGGGCCCAGAGGAGCAGGACCCAGTGGACAGGGTGCCCCCAGCCTGCGGAAAGGCCCAGGTTGGGGCACGGGGCAAGGAGAATACAGGGCCGCTCCGTCCTGGCCTGGGTTTGGGACTGAGAAAGGTCCAAAGGGTCTCCAACGTGAAATGGACACAAAAGAGGCTCCCTGTCCTTTTGAAAAGTTAACCACTGCGGCAGGCATCTGGACCAGAGCCTGCAGCCCACCCCCCCAGCCTCAGCACTCTAGCTGAGAAAAGCCCTCCCACGGGGGCCACCCCAAGTCAGCACGTGGCCAGAGGGAGCCGGGGCCACAGGGGGGTGCTCTCAGGACAGGGGGGCAGGGCAGGGGCTGTGGGGGAGGGGCCATGCTCACCTCCTGGGTTTTCCTCCTCAGGACCATTTCCTGCTGCCGCTTCTGGGACTCCAGAGCTCGGATCTGAAACTGTGGGTGAGAAGACAGGGTGGGGTCTACACCCGGGCCCTAAGCCCGTTCCACCCGGGCTGGCCCTGGAGGTGAGCGCCTTGTGCAGCTAAAACTCGCCGGTAAAGGGGACCCAGCATTTGGGTCTCTTTCTCCACAAGGACACGTCTCTCGGCCTCTTCTCCCCACCATGGGCGAGGAGGCTGGAGCAGAGGGCTGGAAGCTGTTGGTGACCTGGGCAGGGTCCTACCCGGCGGTGGGCTCGAGGCCTGGCTCGGAAGCCCACAAGGACTGGGCTGGGCTCCTGCGGCCGTCCTGCCCTCCCGCGTAGGGCTGCGCCTCTCCTCAAAGCACCACCGTCACCGCTTAGGCCCGCGTGGCCAGAAGGGGCGGCCAGGCATGCGGGGGGCCGGGGGCCCGGGGAACCTCGAGGTGCCCTCACCTCCTGCCGCCGCTGCTCCTTCTTGAGCTGTGCGATCTCCCGGTTCCTCTTGGTCTCCGCCAGCCGCCGACGGTGTTGCTCTTCCCGCATCTGCTTCATCAGGGCCACCTGGGACGGGGCGGGGGGTTGGGGGGGGTTGAGGGGAGGCCCGAGGCCTGCGTGGAGGGGCTGGCTTGGAGGATGCCAGGCCGGGGTGGAAGCCACCAGGTGGCAGTGCCTCAGGGGGTCTGGCCCCACGTTGTCCACAGGAGTCGAAGGTGTCCCACCACCTGGGCAACCTACCGAAGGGAGCGGCCTTACTGCCGGCCCAGCCGTGCAGATGGGACCACTCTGCAGGGTCCAGCCACGGCCCCCAGTGCTCTGCTCACAGCCCCTGGTGGTCCTCACGCAGAGCCGCTGCCAGTGCCCAGACATTCTGGGACCAGCCTAAGTTGCTAGAGGCAAGTGGTCCTGCCTGGACGGAGCAGCGTTCTCTCCCCCACCCGCAGCTGAGCTGCCGACGGGGCGCGTTCCCAGGCCAGGTTCTCACGGTGACAGCGATAAAAACCAGCATCATTTACTGAGCCCACACTACATGCCCAGCCCCGTCCTCATGATGATCAAACACGACAAGCATTATCACTCCTATTTTATAAATAAGAAAGGAGCCTCAGAGAGACAAAATGACTTAAAGTCAGAAAAGCAGTAAGGGGTGGCCGGACTCCCGGCCCAGGTCGCTTTGCTTCAAAATCCAGCTCTTGCCATGGCCGTGGGGATGGTACCAGGCAAGGTCAGAGCAGAGCCGGCGACCAAGCACAGAGCCTGGAGCCGAGCTCTCGGAGGGCCGGCCAAAGGCTCAGAGAGCATCATCTGGGAGGCCAGAGGGGACCCGGCACAATGGGGAGCCGTGCGCTGGGTCCTTGGAGCACCCACCCCCCTGGCCCCAGAGCACAGAGTGCAAAGTGCACAGGGGTCAGACTCCTTCCATGGGACGGCGCCATGAGAATCAGGTGCGGGCTGTCCCTCCTCTGCCACCGAGGCCTCAGACACACCACGAATGTCACCAGCCTGCGCTGAGGACAGTTAAGAGAGGAAATGGCCCGGGAGGGAGGCTGGAAGGACTGCGCTGGCTTCTGCCTCAGAAGGCAGGCTGTGTCGGGGGAAGCTACAGAGACGAGGAGGGCTCCCTGCTGCTGGGCCTTTGGGGGTCCAGGACAAATGCTCCCCCAAAGGGCTGGGGCTGACAAGAGAAGCCAAGCCTGGGCTGGAAGCGGACCCAAGCCCCGCCCACAGGGAGCCGCATGCACACTGGGACGGCGGCCCTCATGGAGCCGGGGCCAGAGCCTTCCCGGGGAGGAACGTGTCTTTCCGGACAAAGGTCCATCTGTCCAACTCTGCCTGTGTGGCCAAGTCCCAGGGAGGTCACCACAGGGGTGGTGGTCTCAGAACGGGTGGGAACGTTTCAGGCAGCACAGCACAGCACCTGAGGCCAGCACTGCTCTGGGTGTCTCCTCTCCTTAGGACACCTCTGTAAACCGCAGGGCCTGCCCCTGAACCGTGGTGGCAGGGTCTTGGGCACTGGCTCTCGCGGCATCTGGTTAGAATCCTTGACGGCTGCCCTCGGTGCTCCTGACAGGAGCCCTGGGCCCCTGCTGGGCACCCTGGGACAGCCCAAGGGTGCTCTTTTCAGCCTCTTTCCTAGGCTCACAAGAGCACAGTCAGCTGGGCAGAGCGGGGCCCCCGGCTGAAGGGCTGAGCAAGCTGAGATTGAAACCCGGGAACACGCAGGGACCCTCTGTCCCTCACACAGATCCTGGGCATTATTACATAATTTTTTCAGGCTTCAGAGCCATAGAAAGCTCCTCCTTCATACGGATCTACAGCAGAGTCACCTCCCGCTAAGATGACGGCCCGCTGGCACCAGCCAGGACCGCCTCGAGAGGAGTTAGTCAGGGAGCCTCCAGGGAGACAGAGTTAGGACGCAGGCAGAGCCCCCAGAACGCTCCAGGAGCTGCAGAGTGTGCAGTGCAGCCTCCAAATGGGGACAACCGAGGCCCTGGTCCCTCCCTCCTACCACCAGAGGGCGCCCGCTGACCCAAGTCCCCCTCTTCCTCCTGCAGCCCGGATCAGCATCTGCTGGTGGAGGTCCCAGGGGCAAACCAGCTCCCTGGGGCCAGTGCAGGACGGACAGTCTGAGCAGAGCGAGACTGCCCCTTCTCCACCCTGGACAGGCTGATGGGCCCTGGATGTGTGGCCCAGGCGTGGCTGGGGACAGAGCCTGCCTAGGGGAGGTGGCTAGCCTGATGGCTGAGGGTCCACCTGTCAGAATCTGCATCATCACAGCATCATCTCTCTCCGCTGCACACCGGTCAACGCCAGCCCAGTCGGGCGGTGAGGACGCAGTTACTATGGCACCGGGTGGTCCCCTCTGTGGGACCTGTTCCCAAGGCCAGCTGTCTGCAGCTCACTGGGGTCCTGTCCCAGGGCCTGGCACAAGGCTGCGGGGAGCTGGGGCACATGGGGGGCTGGGGCCAGGGCAGGAACGCGGACCAGGCAGCCAAGGGGACAGAGGACGTAAAGGCAGCACGGATCTTCGGGCCCGGGAGGGAATGAGGACCCAGCCGGACGGGGAGGCACTAGAGACAGGAGCCAGACTTGAGCGCCCCGGACGATGGCAACTGGAAAAGGGTGGCGGCAGAGAACTGAGTCTGAATCCCAGCGCTGCCCCAGGAGGCGGGAGTCACTCTCCGAGGAAGTGGCAGTGACACCTGAGCTGCTTTCTCCAGCTCCACCTCGGGACCCAATGCGGTCGTGGTGCTGGGGGACTGGCGGAGAGTCACATCCAATCATCACTACATAATTATTATTATTATGAGTATAGGCAGATGTGGCACAGGTGGGAGGCCTCACGTGCACTGCGTGAGGGGCGGGGTCCCTGGGGACCCTCTCCTGCCCCTCCGGGGGTAAAGGTGCTTTCACCCTGGACAACGCACTAAGAGGACTGGGTCCAGGACCAGGATGGGGCTGAAACAGGCAATATCGTGTGTCAAGACAAGCAGCCACGCTGACAGCAATGATTATTTTTAACATGGTAAGTGGGTCTGAAACTACACCCCTGCCCCCCAGCCCCCTTTTGACGCCTTCATCTCCGCCCCGCCCCCACTCACCCAGCCCCGCCTCTACCTAGGCTTTCTTCATCTCGGCCCCGCCCATGCTCCCACCTTGGCCACGCCCCACTCCCACCTTGGCCACGCCCCACTCCCACCTTGGCCACGCCCCAGCCCCAGCCCCCCGCCCCGGACCCCACCTTGGCCTTCTTCATCTCGGCCACCTCGGCCTGCAGCTTCTTGAGCTCCCTCTCGTAGCGAGACTGGTTCTTGAGCAGCCGCGCGTGCTCCTTCTGCGCAGCCTGCAGCTTCTGCAGGTCCCGGTTCATCTCCCGCAGCCTCTTCTCATAGTCCGCCTTGATCTTGTTGGCCTTCTCCTCCGTGTAGCACTCCATGGTACCTGCGTGCAGCGGGGCAGGGTCTGCGCAGGGCCCTGGGCCCCAGTGCCCGGGCAGCCTGGGCTCCAGTGCCGGCGCGTGACGTGAGCGAGTCACACCCTCCTCCGCCCGTTCCTTCGTGTGAACTAGACACCCAAGGGCATTCTAGGGACCTCGAAGGGGTGATTTCATCCTGAGATCTCTGAGCCCCTGCCCGTCAGCTTGCCATGAGGGGCCTGAGGACCACTCCCGCTGGCTCGGTTCTGACCCGTGATTGGAGGAAAGGGCCGGGACCAGTGGGACGGGGAAGAGTTAGCAAGAGAAGACAGAGTGAGTGGGCTCGGGGAGAAGGAGCGACCTGGTTCTCCACCCTTGACCTTTCCTACCTGAACTGCCAACGTCTAAGGGACATGGCAAACTAGCAGGTGCAAACCCACCTCCTCGACCTCCACCCCCTCACCCAGCAGTCCTCCCCATCTCAGTATCTCATAATGTCCTTCCAGAAGCTCCCTCCCTGGAGGCATCTTTGGCTCCCTTCTCTTAATCCCCCACCAACCAATCAACAAAGGCTTTCATTTCCACCTTCAAAATGGATCCGGAATACGACCACTTCTCGCTTCCTCCTGTCCAAACCATCTCTCACCAGGACCTTTATAGGAGTTTCCTAACTGGTCTCAAGCTTCCACTTTTGCTTCCCTGCACAGCAGCCAAAGCGACCTTGCCAGAATGCTTTCAAAATTTACATCACAGGGCTTCCCTGGTGGCGCAGTGGTTGAGAGTCCGCCTGCCGATGCAGGGGACGCGGGTTCGTGCCCCGGTCCGGGAAGATCCCACATGCCGCGGAGCGGCTGGGCCCGTGAGCCATGGCCGCTGAGCCTGCACGTCCGGAGCCTGTGCTCCGCAACGGGAGAGGCCACAACAGTGAGAGGCCCGCGTACCGCAAAAAAAAAAAAAAAAAAATTACATCACACCCCTTAAAACCCCACACTTCCCATGTTCCTCAGAGAATGAGACAAAAATCCTTAAAATGACTGACACACCTGGTCCGACATTTCTCCTCTGATCTCCTTGACTCTAGTGTCCCCTCTCACCGTGCTCCAGCCATCGGGGCCCTCGTCATGCCACCAACACGCCCGGTGCACGCCTGCCTCGGGGGCTTGGTATCTTCTGTTCCCTCTGCCTGCAATGCTCTTCTCCTCACTCATTCTCTCCAGCACTGTCTCACCTCCTTCAAGTCTTTGCTCAGATGCCAGCTTCTCAGCAAAGTCTCCCACGACCATCCTTCTCAACACGCCCACCCCCTCCCCAGCACACCTTGCCCCCTTCCCTGCTGCATTCTTGCATGACACTTATCACCCCCTGACATGCTATAGGATCTGCCACTTATCTTATTTACGTCTGTCTCTCCCCACTAGAACGTGCGTTCCAAAATCTCTAGCATCTAGAACAAGGACCCTCTGCAAGACGCACTCAATGCATGTTTGCTGAGTAAGTGAACGAACGAGTGGATGAGTGCGTGAGTCACGGGATGAAGGGGCTGAGAGCCATGTGAGGAAGATAACATTGTGAGAAGCAGACTTGTAAATGCGATCAAAGGAGACACCCAAGGAGCAAATTCAGGAAGAAAGGCTGAGGGAGTTCACCTTCATGGGCCTGGAGACAGGATTCTAATACTTAAGGCGATGGTAAAAATAATAGAAATGATAAACTGGGAACGTAGCAAAGGGACCAGAGTTGGACACAAGGACTTTCTGACTGTGGGTCTAAGTGCACACAGTCCAAGGTCAGAATGCCCCGCCCAGAGGCCAAGGTAACCCGGTGGTGCCCTTCTGACGGGGAGGGGCCCGGGGAGGGTGTGTGTGGCGGGTACGGGGCGGGGCTTCGCGGGGGCGGGGCTTCGTGGGGCGGGGCCTCACTGAGGTTCTGCAGCACGCGGTCCCGCTCCAGCTGCGTGTCCCGGATCTTGTTCTGCAACAGGATCAGCTTCTCCTCGTACTGGTGCTTGAGCGTCTGGAGCCGCCGCTGGCTGTTCTCCAGCTCGTCAATCAGCTTCTGCTTGATTTCGATCTCGCACGTCAGGTCGGCCAGGTCAGCCTGGTAGTTCACCTCTGTGGGGGCAGAGACAGGCTGGATCGGGGGCCGGGGGCCAGGGGCGTGGTGGAGGGGACGGGCCTTCCCCTGGCCAGCCGTGACCACTCAGTGACCAGTGGCGAGAGGAAGTGACACATCCCATGGTGGGAAGGTGCTGCCAGGTGGCAACACCCTTAAAGAGCTGCCCGGGAAGTGCGGGCCTGGGCCAGGGAGCTGGGGGGTGGGGGGACCAGGCGTCCCACCCACATCTGCTGTGCCCCAGAGGCTGATGCCCACTCGCCGTGGACGACCTGGGAGCCAGCAGGACTCTGGGTCGGAGCAGAGCTGAGGGACACACGTCCCGTTTAGAGGAGTGGGCTGCAGACCAGCCAGACCTAGGTCCAAGGCCCAGCTCTGCATCTCCCACACGGGGAGGCCACCAACCCTCGTGAGCTTGCTCTTCAGTGGTGACAAAGGGAGGAGACCTAACACCTCCGTCCAGGGCGGTTGTGAGGATGCAGAGGCCAGGCCCGTGAAGGGTAGAGCTCACCTCAGTGCCCGGCACCCGCGGGCGCTCAGTGAGAGTTTGCTGCTGCCATCGCGTCCCTGTTGTTTCTGCTACTACTGGTTTCACGTCTCAGTTCGGCCGAGACACCCGCTGCCGCATCAGTTTCTCTGCGCCTGCGTGGCAGGCAGCCCCGCCCCGGGCAGCCCCACCCAGGAGCACGCACGCACGCACGCACGCACGCACCCTTGTCCTCGGGGTCGGAGTCCGAGTCCACCAGGCTCTCCTCGCTGCCCGAGTCCTCGTCCTCACGGCCGCTCTCCTCCGGCTCCTCGTCCTCCTGGGCACCAGGCGCCGTCAGAAGGGTGGGGAGTGCGGGGTGCGCGGTGCTGGCGGGGCTTCCCACCCACGCCTCCCAACAGCCCGGGCAGAGCCCCTCTATGGAAGCCTCCCGCCCCCATCCCCCAGCTGGGAAGAGGGGTTGAAGGATGGATGTCACATGGTGACCAGTCAGATACCGCGAGGCATAAGGAGCCCCTCCCCGGCGCAAGGACGTCATGGCGACCCGCACCCCGGCAGGGACATGGGGGCGGCCCGAGGTGGGCAGGGGACCCTCACCTCCTCGGCCTCATTGTCATCGGTCTCCTCGCTGTTCTCCTGTTGGAGTTTTGCCCTCTTTTTGAAGGCTTCCTTCTCTGGGCTGCCCAGGAGTGAAGGGTGGACCGGTTAGGGTACTGACCTGCCTTCAGTGTGTGGGTGGGGCGGGGGGATGGGGGGGCAAGAGCGCCTCGTCTCTAGGGCCTTGTATGGGGCTGGGCTCCGGTTCTGCAGGGATCCACTGCTCTTCCCTGGCCCCCAGCTCAGAAGGAACCCTGGGGGGACTCCACCCTCCCTCTCCTCGGGGAAAGTCCAGCGTCAGAGGAAGGTGGGAGGCTTCTGCCCACAAATGAGACCGGCCCACTGAGTCCCCAGGTCACCCGGGGTACGCACAGCCCCTGCTGGACACAGGGTCCTGGGGGGAGCCTCCCCTCACCTCTTTCTCCGCTGCCTGACCTCCTTCTTCTTGAGCCTCTCCAGGTCCTGCTTGGCTCGGCGGATGACCTCAGCGGCATCCTCCATGGAGCCGGTCGGGACGACCGGGGACGCGCCCAGGGAGTAGGGACCCCGGGTCGAGGCCCGAGAGAGGCTGCGACGCAGGGACTCGTTCATGGCCTCGCTCTCCAGGAGCTTGGTCCTGCGGAAGGGAGGGTGGGGGGCGGGTGAGCGGCACTGCCTCGGCCCCAGGGCGCCCAGGTGCGCAGGGGCTCACTCACCGCAGGTCCTCAATCTCCCGGATGTAGTTCTGGATCAGAGCACCGATGGCCTCGCTGCCGTCTCCTGAGGGGGTGGCAGGGAGGAAGAACGTGAAGATAATAAGTACAGCAAGGACCTTAGCTCCAAGCTGGTGGTCTTATATCACTGTCTTCTCCAACAGGGCCTTTTTCAAGGAGGAATCTATCAAAGAGGGACTTGTCTGTGGGCGCAGAGACACACAGGCGCAGCTGCTAACGGCGAGACTGGAAACAGGCAAATATCCATCAATAGAGGCTGTTATGATAAATTATTCGTTGCCATCACATATGGAACACTGTGCAGCTGAAGAGCATTAAGTAGGCTTGTATGTTTTTAATACGGAAAGATCCCAGGACTTCCCCGGTGGCGCAGTGGTTAAGAATCCGCCTGCCAATGCAGGGTACATGGGTTCGATCCCTGGTCCGAGGAGATCCCACATGCCGCAGAGCAATGAAGCCCGTGCACCACAACTACGGAGCCTGCACTCTAGAGCCCGCGAGCCACAACTGCTGAGCCCGCGTGCCACAACTACTGAAGCCCGTGCGCCTAGAGCCCATGCTCCACAAGAGAAGCCACCGCGATGAGAAGCCCACACACCGTAACGAAGCCTAGCCCCCGCTCGCCGCAACTAGAGAAAGCCCGCGCGCAGCAACGAAGACCCAACGCAGCCAAAAATAATAATTTTTAAAAATATACAGAAAGATCCCTACGGCGTAATGCTAAGTGGAAAGGGAGTCACAGGACAGTACATATGATCACATTTTCAGAGAAAGAAGACGCCGCCCTGCACGCCCCACGTCCCGGGCTGGGTGGGGGGCGGAGGGCCCAGCCCGCCCGCGCCGGAGCCAGCCTGGTGCTCCTGACTCACCAGCCTTGGCCAGGAGCAGGTTGGCCTCCTGGCTCATGAGCTGTGTGACACGGCTGTTGATGGCATCGATGGCCTCCTGCATGGCCTTGACCCGCAGGCGCAGGGCCCCGTTCTCCTTCTGCAGCATCGCGTTCTCCCGGAACAGGTCACTGTAGCCCTCGGCGCCATCCTCCCCGATCACCCTCTTGCCCTGGGAGGAGGGGCGGGGCGAGGGGTCAGGGGCGGGGGGGGGGTGATGATACTCTTCCCCGCCACCCCCGCCCCGGCCCCTCCCTCGGCGAGGCGGCCCTGCCAACCTCCCAGCGCTCAGAAACCTGCCGTGGCCCCAGTGACAACAAAAAGTCCACATTTTGTGACCAGCCACTGCAGGCCACTGTGTTCTCACTCCACCTCCCTCTCTACTGCTCACCTTCCCGCCTCCCCAGACACGAACCCGAGGGTGGGAACCCGAAGGGCCCCGGTGGGTGGCACGAAGGAGGACGGCAGTCTGGGTGTGAGACTACAGGGAGGGGTGGAGATTGGAGCACAGAGTCGCCCTCAGTCTAAAAGGCGCAGCCACTTGGGCCACTCCAGCCAGCTCAGCGCCAGATCATTACATCTTCAGATTTTTAAAGGAAAACGGAAACTCCCTGATTTTCAGAAAGCATGACAACTACGTTGCATTCTTTTAAAGCAAAGAGCGAGTCAAACCAAAACCCACTTGTGTGCTAGGTTCGGGCCAGGGGCCACAGCTGGTGACTTTTGCCTTAGTCGCACAGAATGGGACGCACCCCCGAAGGCACTCGTTTTTCCTGTCTCTGTTCCTTTGCACGTGGCTTGCTGGCATCCTAGGACACCTGCTCCACTTCCTTTTGCTGGTGTCTCATTCATTCCTCAAGATCCACATAAAAGGTCCCCTCCTCCATGAGGCCCTCCCTGACCACCTGAGCAAGGAGGGCCAACCCTCTCCTGCAGCATCCCCCAGGCACGCTGGACCACTTACGTGGTCCCCATCAACTCTCCTCACTCTGTGCCGCAGCCTAGAGTCTTACCTGGTCCAACACGGCATATTCAGCAGACGGGAAACCCCAGCAGAGCGTCTGCCCTACACATGAGATCTATGCAAGCAGGGGTGTGCTCTCCCTTCTCTTATATTCTAAGCCCTGAGGGCTCCAACTTCGTATGCGCAGGTCACCCACCAGGTGAGCCTGGCACTGGGCGCCGCGGCTGGCACATGGCGATGCCCAGGGCGCGGGGAGGCCGGGTTGGGGGGGGGGGCCCGCTCACCGCCTTGTACTCCATCAGCTCCATCTGCAGGCGCGCAATCTCGGCCCGCAGCGCACTGATCTGCTGGCTGGTCTTGTCCTGGTTCACCACCACCTTGTTCTTGATGTTGCGGGCTCGGTTGGCGTATTTGAGCGTGTTGAGCGTCTCCATGAAGTCCCGGTCAGAGGGGCTCACGCAGGCGATCATGATGGTCTGGCTGGGGAGCATGGGGGAGTGGTGTGGGGAGTGAGGGACGAGGACATGGCCGGCCCAGGAGCATCACTTCAGAGCAGATCCCGCTCCCGCCTGGAAGCCCTAAGGACCTGGGCAGAACCTGGGACGTGGGGATCCGGACTACCTAGCCCAGGTTTCCACTCCAACAGCGGTGACCACAGCAAGGGAGGCCGTGATGTGTCATCGCCGAAATCATGGCCCTGTGTGTGTCCTTAGCGCCCCCGTCTATTTTCCCCTTTGGGCTCTAGCACCTCCTTTAGGACTATCCCTCCCTGCTGCGCAGATGAGAAAGCTGGGTCCGACCGTAGTGGCCGACGGGCACCTCGAGGCCTGCGGCCCACAGGGGCGGGAGGGCCCCCTGTCCACTGGGCCTTCTGCCTCCAACCCTCCCACCAGTGTGCCCCTGTGCCTTCACCCCTGCCCCTCCCTGGGGTGGCGGGCAGGTACCTGTTCCCGCCCAGCGAGTCCTGGAGGAGCCGGGTGAGCTTGGAGTCCCTGTAGGGCACGTGCACCACTTTCTTGCTCTGGTCCCCCAAGGCGCTGATCACGTTGCCCAAGGCCAGCTGCGGGAGACCACAGGCGGCACTGGCTCGAGAGCACCCAGGGAGGGAGGGGGGTGGGACCAGCGGCTCGCTGACCCCAGCAGCCCTCAGGCTCCCTGAGGGTTTAAAGGCAGATGTGTGATGGTTGGTGACGTCAGGCGGTCGGGGACAGGGGGAGGGGGAAGGTCCAGAGGCCCAACAGCAGTGACACACGGGGCTCCGGCCAGTAGCCAGCCCGAGGGGGGCCTGGGGAGGGTCTGAGGCTGAGCCATGCTGGCTGCCGCGTGCCTACCAGGCCGCAGTTGATCGAGATGCCCTCCTTGGCCCGCTCGCCTGTGGCCCCCGTCCGCTTCAGCCGCTCTGAGCCGGCCAGGTCCACAAAGTGAAACTTGGCGGTGAGCGTCTCATACTCGCCGGAGGGAGCGGTGCCGTCGGGAAGCCCGGTCACGGCCTCGTTCACCTGCAGGGAAGCGGGCGTGTGACTCCCAGCCCCCGCCCGCCTTGGGCTCCTCTGCTCTCAGCCCCTGCCCTCGGGATTCGGGGTGCAGCGTGGCTGGGGGGCTCACACACACAGCGCATCTGACTGCGTGCATGTGCCGGTTCTCCCCGCCCGAGAAAAAGAAAGGTCCGCAAGCCGGCAGGCTCCGTCGCCACCCCGCCCTCCGACACACCGCCGCGGGCTCCTCACCAGGTCGGGCCGGGTGCACAGGCGCATCTGGCACACGTGGATGGTGAAGATGGCGTGGGAGCGGGAGCTCTGCACGTTCATCTGGGTGCTGGCCGTGGTGCGCGACAGGGCGCCCTGCTTCAGGCACTGGATCAGCTGGGGAGTGCGGACGTGAGGACCAGCTGGCTGCAAAGCCCGGCCCCCGGCCCCCAGCCCCCAGCCCCCAGCACCCGGGCGGCTCCTCAGATGCTCACCTCCTCCTGGGAGCTGACGAGGCGGGCGGTGACGCCCGTGGTGTAGATGCCGCCGTTGGCGTCCTCGTGGATCTTGATGTTGGACCTGCGGTGGCGGGCGTCAGGGTCGCGGGCGCTGTCGAAGAGGTCGAGGATCTCCTCGTTGTAGAGCTGTGCGGGCGGAAGACAGCCGCTGGGTGCAGGTGGGTGCGGAGGGGCCCCGGGGGCTCTCTCTCGTGTCACAGGCCAGCTCTGCTTTGCAGGTGTGGAAACCAGGCTCTGGGAGGCGACCTGGCCACCCCCGGTCCTCTCTGGGCTCTGGCTCCGGGATCTTTCCCCTGGACAGTGTAGGGCAGCTGGGCCCCGGGGAGAGCTATCCTGAGAGCCCTTCCACTCCCCAAGGAAGTGGCACCCAGCGCTCAGCCCTGGTGGGGGGCTAAGGACCTGATGGGGACGAGGGGACTCGAGTCCTCACGTGGACGAACAGCATGTGACCGTGGTTGGGGCAGAGCCTGGGATGTTACAGGGCAGGAAAGGGGGGTGGGGGTGTGGCTCCAGGAGGGAGGGGGGTGGAACTCAGTGGAGAGCTGAGCAGCGCCCTGTCCTATCCCTATGGTCCCTGGGGGCTGAGGAACGCGGGATGGAGAGCAGTCTGGGGACGCCACCACGGGAGGAGGCCTGGCCAGGAGCAGCACCCCATTTCAGAGGGTCTCAGGCTTGCACACTCTTGTGTTTGGAGTTGCTGGCAGGGAGAGTTTCACCTGCTGGCGTTTGCACCATGCAGGGGGCTGGGGCTGGAGAGCAGGAGGGATGGGGCAGCTGGTCAGTGGCCAACAGAATCCCGAGGGAGGAAGGGGCAGGCCACAGCCCTCGGACATCCGAGGCTTTGATGGCCTTAAAGGGACAGAAATACCCCACAGGAAGGGGAAGAGGAAACGGCAGGGACCGGTGCAGACGTGGGGGCCTTGGTGTCTGTCTGTCTGCTGGGACAGACGCATGGCATCATTTAACCCCTTGTGGGTCACCCTTTGGCATGGGTTTTCTAGGTACTGAACTGCTCTTTGGGGCTGAGCCCAGGGTGGCCCCACGCCCAGCCAACGTCCCAGGGCCGGGGGTCCGTGGGCTGGCGCTGCCCGGTCCAGGTGCGCTAGAGCAGGAGCCTGGGGACACCCCTCCTCACGGGAAGTACCCAGGCCCGCCGGCCTTCCTGGAGACGCTTCTGAGAGGCCCCTTGGCAGGCCAGAGGCCCCCTCCCCACCCCCAAAGCCCCCAGCTGCCACGGTCCCTGGGCTCGGCACCCGGACATCCTCCCAGGGAGAGGCAGGGCCAGACGCCAGAAAGGCCCCTCAGGAGGACCTTCCTGCTCTGGGGTTAGAAAAGGCTCAGAGGGTCAGGAAGGACCTCAACCAGAAAGGGACAGGGCAGGCCGCTCTGAGGCTGGGGAGGGCCCAGCAGAGGCCAGAAGGGGCGAGAACTAGAGTCTCACCGTGTGCTGGGCAGGTGCTTCCTCATCATCCCCTGAAACCCCTAGGAAGTAGGTGTCGTCACCCCCATTTTGCAGAGTGGTGAAACGACTCGCCCAAGGGCACACATCTGGTACGTGTCGGAGCTGTAATCAGTCAGGGTTTGAAGAGATCCTACAGGTTCTCACTGACTCAAGCTCCGTCTGAGGCAGGAAGCCCCTTCAGTGTCCCACCAGGTGGCCCCCCGGCTCTGGCGGGGATACTTCCACAGCAGGAACCTCCATCACATGCAGATGCCTCCCCGGCTCCCCAGGCTCTTCCTGCGGCCCTGGCAGGGAGCCCAGCTTCCAGGCCTTGCTGCCCCCGTCTCCCTCCAGCCCACCCACGAGGCCACGGTACCTCCAGGAACTGGGCGCTGACTTTGAACTCGGGCCCGGCCACCCCCTGCTCCTGTGCCCGCCGCTTGCGCTCGGCGATGCCCCCGAAGAGGTGCGCGATGGCCCTCGGGATGATGCCCTGCTCCTCCTCCGCCATCGCCACGTCGAAACCGGTGCCCATAGTATACGTCTTCCCGGCCCCCGTCTGCGTGGGCAAAGATGGAAGGAGGGTGGCACCCAGCACCCTGGGGGCACCAGCGAGCCCCGGATCCCGGCTGCGTCCCCCTCATTTACCTCCCAGCCTGGGTCCCTGCCCGGCCTGGTCCCAAAGCCGCAGCCAGCAACGCAGCAGCACCCTCGGACCACAAAACCGCAGCTGCGTCTCAGCTGCTCTGAGCGCGGCTCTGTCTCCCATCAGACAGGGAGCCCGGGGCAGCAGTGGCTGTGGGTGGGAGGAGGCAGCTTACCTGCCCGTAGGCCAGCACCGTGGCATTGTAGCCCTCGAAGCAGCCCTCCACGAGCCTGCTCACGCAGGTAGAGTAAATCTGCTCCTGCCAGGTGTCCAGGTCGAACACAAAGTCATAGGTGAAGGCCTTGTCCTTCCCCAGGAGGACCTGCGGCTCCCCCGGGGTGACCGACGTGCAGATGTGGCAGCCCTCAATCTTCTCTTTTGACAGCTGGGGCCGGATCCTGCCCGGGGTGGGGGGAGTCCTGGGTCAGACCCAGCTTCGGGGGGACTGCAGCCACCGTCCTCCCCGTCCTGCCACCAAGCCTCCACCCCCCCAGGCCCCTCCTGCCCCACAAGCGGGAGGAGAAGGAAGGAAACCTAGGATGAGGGCAGCTTTGTAATACTACGCTAACAATAACGGCAAGAGTAACGTCAACGCCCCCCGAAGCAGCAGCTGCTAACATTTTGTGAGCACTCTGTGTATCCAACCTACGTTCAAGGTATTTTACCTAAATGAATTCATGTATTCGTTACCGTAAACCGGCGAGGGATGTATGATTTGCCTGATTTTACAGAGGAGAAAACAGAGGCTGGGAGAGTTTAAATGACTTGCCCAAGGTTGTGTAACGGACCGTGACAGGTCTGACTGACATGAAAGCACACGCTCCCGACTGGAGCGCGTGAGTCTGTCCCACGGAGCGGGGGAGAGAAGGCAGCTGGCCCCCTTCTGGGGAGGCAAAGCCCAAGACCAGGCAGGGGAAGGAAGGGCGAGGCCTGGCTGCTCCCCCGGGGGCTACGTTCCACAGGAGACCTGCGTCTCTGCCCAGGCCTGCGGGGGCTGCAGGGATCCCGCAGCTCAGGACCCGCCCCCGTCTACCGGATGCCGGAGGAACAGTCACAGGCACAAGCTCTTTCCTCTCAGGGGGCCAAGGGCGCCAGACCAGGCACAGCCCTGCGGAGCAGGTCCAGGCAAAAGTTGGAGAAAGGCAGGGACCTCCAGCAGGGGCACCAGCCACAGAAGGGGCCACATCCCGGACCCTGGGGGCTCCCCACTAAAGAGGAAGGCAAGCAGCATCAGGGCTAAGGGGGGGGTGCGCAGCCTTGGACAGGGCCGTCTCCATGCGCCGCCCCTTCCCCTTTTCCAAGCAGCCACTGCCGGAGGAGGTCCCCATGGCAACCAAGTGTGAGTCAGTGAGCATGCGTGTGTCGGGATTGGCGGGGAGCGCCTCCTGATGCCTAAAGTAAGGCGGGGGGTAGGCTCCGCGCTCATGGGCTCACAAAGCCAGCCCCTCTGCCGGCCTCTCACAATGAGCTACTTGTCAGCATCCCTCTCCCTAAGCCAACATTTACCAAGAGAAGAAAAGAGTGCGAGGGCCAGGCCGGCAGGCGTCCAGGACCTCGGGGCGCCTCGCTGCAGAGGCGGGCCCTCCAAGCCGCCATCCTGTCCCTGTCCCCGGCTGTCCAGCCCCCGAGGCCCCTCAGAGCTGCAGGCCAGGTGAGGTGCTCACCTGGGCCTGCTACCTGCACTTTGCTGCGAGGGGGTTAAAGAGGCCGGGGGAGCAGGTGGTTAGAACCCCAGGTCCAGTTCACTCCCATGGTTGGTGGCCTTCCTTCAGCAGCCTTTCCCCTGAGGTGTGGACAGGTCCTCACACCATGGAGGCTGCCAGGTCCGGACGTCCAAGGAGGCTACCACCCCCTCCCCTCGTCCAGCTGTTCCGGGCCAGGCTGAAGTGAGAATCTAGCTTCTCAGTCTCCCCCAGACTGGTTTCTGGCTGGGAAGGGAGCTGTGGATTCCACCCATCCTTTCTGCACCTGCAGACCAGAAACCTGACCTGCCAGTAAGACGCCCAGGCTGCAGCGCTCCCACCTGGACTGCCGGTGGTGGCGGCCGACACGCACGACCACACCGAGGGGGACGCTGTGGTCCCCACTGTGGACGAGGAAATAGATGGCGCCTGGCCAGTCGCAGGCAGCAGGGGCAGCAGGGTCTGAGGCCGGGTGGTGCGTGCTCTGCTGCTTCGACGCTCCCGTGCTTCATGTGGCTGAGGGGCAGGACCCAGCATGCCAGGCAGTGACCTCAGAGGGGACCGGGCCTCAGGTGGGAAATCAGGAGCTCGGGCCCGGGGGGCCCAGGGTGTCCAGGGCTCCCAGGGGGACCAGGGGCCTGGCGGGGGGCAGCCTCTGAGGCCCCTCCAGCTCCCACAGATGCCCTCCCTGCCACATGGGCTGCTTGCGATGGGATTTCTGGATCCAGTTCAAACACCATTTAATTACCACAGGCAGATGGCAATGCTGGTGATTGGAGGAAATTGAATCAGGGTCCCGGGAGCCAGTGGGAGCAGGGGAGGGGAGCAGCAGCCCTGCCGGGCAGAGTCCGTTGACAAGGGGCCAGCTTCTGCCCCACCCACCAGTCCCCAGACCAAGAGGGCCGGAAGAGCAGCCTAGGGGACAGGGCGTAGAGGAGGGACCCCAGGTGCCGCGGGGTCAGCCAGCATTCACCCTGGGACCCTCCAGAGCCTGGCACATCCTGGTGTGGGGTGCTCTGCAGTCAGAGAGCCAGCCCCATTCTACGCACCAGTGTGCTTGGCAGGTATGACGGGTGAGTACTGCTACGCAGAGAATGGGGTACCAGCTGGGGGACAGAGGACACGGGCCCAGGATGAGTCACTAGTTACCAAAGCCACTGACCTGGATGAGGAGGGGAGTGTGTTAGTCCCAGGAATGGGCCTTGAATGAGTAAGCGGAGATGGCGGCAGAGAGAATGAAGATTGCATAGGTGCCTTCCACGTGCAGGTGCTGGGCCAGGCACTGGCCACAGACCACCTCACTTAAGGGAGGTGATGAGCTAGGGATTTCAACGCCCATTGTCCAGAGAGGAACGTCGAGGCTTGAAGCAGTTGAGTCACACACAGTAAATACAGGGAAGCTGGGAGTCTGAAGCCTGCGGCTTCTCCACTTGTCCAGCTGCCTCCTGCCCGGGAAACTCAATGTCTAGGTGGATATATAAACTCCCTCCACGCATCACCATTAGGGGCAGGAGGCAGCCGGGGGGAGTCCTACCACAGCCTCACACATGCGCCAGGCTGGGCTCCGGCACCCAGCCTTCAAGGCACAGTCCAGCGGGGGCGGGCATCCTGGGGCGCCTGCCCACCACACCCTGCCCAGTGGAGAATCTGAACCCAGGCCCTGCAGGCAGGAGATAAAGACGGTCCCTGGACAAGCCCCTGCCCCATCCTCCTGTGGTCCAGGAGCCCCCGCTTCCTCCTGTGTCATCTGGACGACCTCTTCCCAGCTTTAACTTTCTAGGAACTCCATCGCCCTCCCCTCCAGCAGCTCCTGTCCCGGCCCCGCCTGGGGTGAGGTCACTACTGTGGGCTGCCCTGAGAGCTAGTGGCCCTCCGCCAGCATCACCGCCCCAGATGAGGGGAAGGAGGCTGCTTCCGTCTATGCAGGGTGGCAGGATGGCAGGATGACACCACTCCCAGCCCTGTTCCTCCCTTGGGGCGCGGGCGGGAGGTCAGGGGTGGGAACCAGGTTCCAGGGTCTTGCCAGTAAACCATGGACGCTGGGTGCTGTGGACCAGATGCAGGGCCGCGGTGAGGTGAGTGAGGTATTCGCCTCAAGTGCAAAATTTAAGGGAACATGAAAAAAACTCAGTAATCAATATAGATCATGATTTAATGCAAAGTTTGGAAACTCAAGTTGGCAAACCATGCTGCCTGTTTTTGTCAAAGTTTTGTGGACCCAACGTCCAGTATCATTTCTGTCCAGAGACCCCCCTGAATGTCACCCATGGGCACCTCACCCCAAGCCCCATCCCCCCCAAACCTCCCCATCCCTTCTCCAGGGGCGGATGGCCCCACTAAGAAAGGCCCGGAATCTCCCAGAACAGAGCCCGGTCTATTCGCCACTCGGCAACCCGCAGAGAGGGCGGTGGGAGGGGGCGGGGGCGGGGGCGGGGGCGCGGAGAAAGGGGCGGCGCTAGCTCTTCGGAGGCGGGATCTGGCCCAGGGTCCTCGGTGCGCAACGGGGCGGGTCTGGGGTGCTGTGGCTGGTGATTTTAGTATCTGTCCACACACGCTGGCGCAGAGGGACTGCGGGCGCTCGTGGCCGCCCCCTCACAGGCTGATGCTCCAGGCGGAGGACAGAGGCCGCCAGCCCGAGCCCAGGCCTGCGGCAGCCGCTGAGCTCAGCGGTCCCTGGGCTCTTCGGGGAGCCGGCACAGGGCGGAAGGGGCGGACAGGAGAGACAGGCAGGCCCGGGAGATGCTGATACCTCCCAGGAGGAAAAGTCCCTCCCTCAAAGGGTAGCCGGCCGGAGCCCCACACCCCACCCAGTCCTCGGCGACATCACACAAAGCCGGCCAATCATCGGCCAGGGCTCCGCCCAGTAACCTTGGGCTGGGGGAGGGGCGGTGGGTGTAGCTCAGCTTCTCAGGTGAAATCCGTCCTGCCCGATCAGCTGCCTCCGGTCCCTCCTCTGATCCCTCATTGACCTGCCCCCAAATCTGTGCCCAGAATTCCTAGGGATGCGGCCCCCAGGCTCTTTCCCCTCGAAGAAGTCTTACTTTTCTCTAAGAGGTAACAGGCCGTGATATTAAAATAACTAACCAAGAACTGTTCCAGAATCCTAGAAGATTCTTCCAGCTGTGGTGTATGGTCTGATTCCTGACACCCTTTTTTGCTGGGACCTGGAACCCCATTACATCTCTGCTGACTCAATTCCCCAGTAGGTAATAACCCCGCACTTAGGGAGTAAGATGCCTCTTTGCTGGTCGCTGTACCTGCCACACTTTGCACACGTTCTAAGGGGGGTATCCCGCCCGCCCCAATTTACAAATGAGGGCTCAGAGAGAATTAACGCAGCTCAAGGTCACACAGCTAATTAGTAACAACGTCTTCTAGGAAGACCACCTTTCCTGGCTGTGGGCCTGAAGATTCAGTGCAGAAGGAGGGAGAACCAGCCCGCATGCAGCTGCCCACCCGTGAGTAATGTCACTCTGGGGGCTTCCAGGCTGGGAGACACCCTCTCAGGCCTCACCTTGAAGTCTCTGAGAACCACAGACCCGGCATAGAATCTCCCCTCAGATGGCCACGGTCACCCATGTGACTAGTTAGTCCCTTTGGAAAAAGCCCCAGGGATATAAGCCTATCTGCTCTTTTCTCCTTCAGGAGCCCCTAACACCTTTCTGGAACCCTGAATAGGAGCCCCTGGGCAAGTGGGTCAGCACAGGGAGGCCCAGAGAAGTAAGGACACCCAGCGCCCCGTCTTGGGGTGTGCTGCTCCCAAGGTGGCCCAGATTTCACGGCCTCCCCTCCTCAGGCCAGCCCACAGTCGGCGTGCATGGCTTCATCTGGAGCTGGGCTGTCATGGCCTCCGTCGTGTGTGTGTGTGTGGGGGGGGCAGGGGACACCGAGAGGAGCCCCAGGACCTCCTGTCTGCCTGGGATACCAGATCACTCAGCCATGCCATGACCTGCCAGGGATCACCTCGTCCCCATCAGTGACACAGCCAGACCAAAGGGGAAATCAGCTACAGCGGGAGGGATTCAGATAAGCTGGCAGAAGGAACTTCCCGCCTGCAAAGGCTGTGGAGCCCTGGGAAGGGGAGCCTGGAAGAATGTGCAGCCTTCCTCCTGTGGAATCATGGTCACTGATACCACCCGAGCCTCATCTGATAAGGACAGTGCCTAATATCTTTTGAGAACCTATGCGTGGAGCTCCTTTACATGCATGAACACATGTCATGTGTAAAGACCCATCTTTACTGAGGCCCAGAAAGGAGAATCTGAACAAGCCCGAAGTCACACACTCCTAATGGTGGAGGTGAAATTCAAACCGAGCCTGACTGTGCCCAGTCTGGCCTCACCCTCTAAGCAGCCCTGGCGCGGAGAGAGGTGGGCTGGAGAAAGATGATCCTGCTGCCAGCTGCCAGCAGGGCTGAGAGCTGTCTGCTGGGGAAGCATTTTCCCATTCCGTAGTGAAGAAAGCCAAGGCCTGGGCAGGGGAGGCAGGGGGCCGAGGACGCAGAAGGCTGCTTCCCTGCGTGAGCACGGCGCCCACCTCCCTCCGCGGCAGAAAGAGGACACCCGCACCCACTTTATCAGGCGTCCTCTCCTCTCCCTCCTCCTCCCTCCGTGGCAGCCTGCCAGCTCCGGGAAGGCGGCTGGAAGCAAAATCCCTGCTCTCTCTGGGGAGTCTGCCTCCCAGACACCCGCGGGGCTTTAGCCGACTTAGCGCAGAGAAGGCGTTTTCCCGTGGGGGCCAGTCCTCTCTGAAGCAGGGTGGCAGGTCCAGCCTGGGGTGCTGGCCCTTTCAGCTGCAGGGGTGCAGTGTGGGGAGGCCCGGGACAGCCAGAGGGCCCTGGTGTCCCCCCACCGGCCCTTCTCCTGGCCTCCCAGACCCTCCCCAGCCCAGCCTTCCTGAGGCTGCCGCAGGGAAAAGACTGGCTCTGAACCCCCAAACAAGAAGGCTTTGTGCGGCGGGGTCAAAGGGCATGGGTTTAAAGGGCTCAGCCTGGTGAAAGGGGTCTGTCAGCCCCCTCTGCCTACTTCTGCCCTCACACATCTTCCCGGGAGCACAGGGAGTGGTGCAGACACTCAGAGGGAACCTACAGGAAACCTGGGGCTCCGCACACCGACCCTACTCCCTCCTGAGGATGCCCTTAACCTCTCTCTCTCTCTCTCTCTCTCTCTCTCTGTTCATCCCAGGGTTCTGGCCACTGACTTCTGAGGAATGCCCAGACAGGCCGTCCAATGGGGGAGGGCGCAGGGAGTCTTATCCACACCCCCCCCAGGGCATCGGGATCTCAGCTGGGCCCAGGCACCCCTAGAACAGCCGAAGCCGGCCCGGGGGAGGAAGCAGGCGGGCGGAGGGGCTGGGAGGGCAGGAGCTGGAGCGAGGAGGGGCCGAGGGCGGCCAGACCCGATCTGGACCTTCACAGGCCCCTGCCTGCTGTTGGCCACACGAGCCTGCAGGCCTGTGAGCCTATGAGCGGCAGCTCAGGGCCTGGCCAGAGGGCGTTCCCAGCTCAGGGAAGCCCGCTCAGCTGTGCTCCGGCATCCCAGGGCATCTGGCAGGGGTTTCCCATGACCTCCCAGGAGACGCGGCAGAGCCCAGAGCTGTGCCGGCATCTGCATCTGGTGGGGGACAGCTCAGTGGGGACTGGGCCCTGGGGACACTCCCCTGCTGAGGAATGCACAGCAACAGGCGCCTGGCCTGAGCCTCTCCCCACCCCGCTGGCCCTGGTCCCCAGCCGCCCTGCCAGGCTCTCCTGGGGGCACCTTAACTCCAGCCTCAGGAAGGACCAGTCCGGCCTAGAGGAAGGACTGGTGGCCTCTGCCACCACTCTGATGGCGGGCTTCCACCGAGGATGGCAGAGGGGTAGGGGCTCAGGCATCCGGGGGTCTGGGGATGGGAAACCGTGGCCCTCCATCCCTTCCACCCGCAGGCAGCCAAGGGGAGAGAGGGAGTGCTCCAGAGGACAGGACGCTGCAGCCAACAGTGCTGCCACGGGCTGTGGGCTCCGTGGCCCCTGCCACTGAGCTCCACTGCCCCATCCCCCTGGGACAGAGAATTAGCCCCCGGGGTCAAGGCCGAGCATCCCCGCCCCAGCAGGAAGCCCGGCAGCCTCTCAGGGCCCCGCCTCCCCTAAGGAGCTGCTGGGCTAGAGGTTAAAGGAGAGAGACAGGAGCCCACGGACACTTGGGGTGGGGATGGGTGTACACTTGGCTGTCCTGGAACTTCCCTAGAGGGCGGCGAGGTGGCACTCAGGCAGGAAAACAAACTCCAGGGGCAGCTGCGTGAATCTCAGGAAAGGGGAGAAGGGTGGCTCCCACCCAGTGGTGGGGGGGAGGAACTCCCCCAAACTAGGAGCACGTGGGGACAGGCAGCCCACAAAGAAGGCCCAGCCGGCCTCACCCGCCACATCTGCGCAGCCCTGTGTGCCTCCCCGAGTACCTTCCCGCGTTCGCGGTCACGGCCATGACGTGCGGAAAGGGCTGGAGGAAACGGAGGCACAGAGGTGCCCAGAAAGAGCGAATCAGCAGCCGGATGACGAGGCCACGTGGAGCAGGGTGAGGAGCACGTGCTTGGAAGCAAGGGTGCCCCGGGTCCAAATCCAGACGCCTCCATTTACGGCTGTGAGCCTGTGCCCATGTCTCCACCATGCGCATGACATCCGCCACCTCGCGGGCTTCCGTGGGACAACGCAGGCGTGACACCTGGCGCTCAGTGAGCGTGCAGGAAATGACAGCGCCCAGCCCCGCCCTCCCTGCTCAGTCCTTCCATCACAGCGAGCTTCCTGCAATCAATCATCAATCAATCAATCCAAGGGCTGGAGGTGAATTCCTCTTTTTACCTAACAGTCACTGTGGCTTAACCTAGAGAGACACCGCTTAGATACGCTTTAAGGGCTTTTTTTTTTTTTTTTTTTGCGGTACGCGGGCGTCTCACTGTTGTGGCCTCTCCCGTTGCGGAGCGCAGGCTCCGGACGCGCAGGCTCAGCGGCCATGGCTCACGGGCCCAGCCGCTCTGCGGCATGTGGGATCCTCCCGGACCGGGGCACGAACCCCTGTCCCCGGCATCGGCAGGCGGACTCTCAACCACTGCGCCACCAGGGAAGCCCAAAGGCTTATTTTTAAAACATTTCATTCGCACTTCGCTTCTCAAGAGTCACCCTTTAAGGACCGGCCACCTTCTACTGCATCCAAACCGCTCCTCTTCACAAATGGCCAAACCAGCACAAAGTGCTGACCCCATTCTACAGTGGGTAAAACTGAGGCCCAGAAGGAGAAACAGAAATGGGGCCCCACGACCCAGCCAGTAACCGACTTCGTGGGCCCCAGCCCTGCCCTCTGCCCGCACAGCTGTAGGAATAAGGGTGCCAGGAACATGTCACCTCTGCCACTTCCTCAGCCCCTGCCCCCACCCCCCTTATGAGGTCTTCAAAGGCTGAGAGCCAATCAGGCAGGCTGGCTGGGGCGGGGTGGGGGGCACGCTTCCGGGGCCTGCGGTTACTACACTGCACTTCCTGGTGATGACATAAGCCCTATTTCTGCAGCAGAAGCCCGCCACCAGGACTCTCAGGTCTCCACTGGCCACAGGAGGCCCTGCCTGGGCCTCAGTTTCCCAGGTCTGTGAACTGGACAGGAGGGGCCACAGGCGGCACTGGTTGGCCCTGACTGGCCTTGGACTCTGCCAGAGTGGGGGCAGGGGCCGGGGAAGGGGGGTTTCTGAGGCACGGCGTCCCCACCCTCACTCAGTTTTTTCTGTCTTCAGTGTCTTTGTCCCAAACCACCGATTCTCTTGATTCAAAATTTAGACGGACACTGAGACTTCAGAGGAGCCTGGATCCAGGGGAATAACTGCAGCTACAGAACCCGAGCGAGAGAGCAGGGTGCCACCTGACTGTCCCGGGGCCCCTGGCTGGTGCGCCCCATGCCCTTTCCAGCCCCTGCCTGACCCTGCAGTGTCCAGGGATGGATGTGGAACCGGCAGAGCCCCCATCCCCACCCTAGCAGACTAAGGAAGGAAGCTTAAGGAAACCAGGCAAAGATAAGGGGGAAGGGGGTTAGGCCACCCTGAGGGCTCCCCGAGGGCTGGGGGCTCAGAGCTGGGGGCTTGAAAGGGTCTTAAATAAATGCACCACGTGACTTGGCTTCCTTCCCCAATCTCAACTTTGCCAACTGGCATTTCTTAACAGCCACCCCTTCCCCTTCTCCCCCCACTGGTCAGGCCTATATTTCTGCAGCCTGGGGCAGGTCAGCTCTCCCCAGGGTCCCCCCCAAACCCCGGCCCCAGGTAGAAGCAGGGCCCTAGGCCAGCCTCGGAGCTGAGAGAGTCCTTATCGTACGAGGGGATTTATGGATAAACGTATCACGGGGCAGGCTGGAGGGGCTGGCCTGGGAGTCTCGGTGCAGAGCTCAGGGGCAGATGGGCCAGACTCCAGGGTGGCCTGGGGTGGGGCTTTGGGGTCTGCTCACACGCACACCTTCTCCCCTTATCCCACAGCCCCAGGTCCTGAAAGTCGCCTCCTCTGGCTCTGCACCCCCTTGGCCTTCCCGATGGCTCCGCAGACAAGCCAGCTTTGATCCTCATCCGGAGAGATTATAGGGCCAAGAGCCCTGGGCCTAGCACTTCTTACCTAGTCTAGCAGCTCCCGGACCTCCACCCTTACACATACACACAACACCCGCCACCCACCCCGCCACCGCCCAGACCAAGTCTGTCTCTTTCCCGGCCTTCCTGTCTTAAGAGTTGGACCCAGGGCTTGCCATTAGTTATTCTCAGTTAGATATAAGAAAGGGTTTCCAAAAAGACAGCTCAGCGCGTGCTGGGCTAGGCTCTTGGCAATTCCAAATCCCTGGGGCTTCCCAGCAATGCTCTACGCTACTCCAGCCCACCACCCAGTCCTTTAAGTGGGACAAGCGATTGCCGAGGGTGGGGATGGGGGGTTGAAGGGGACCCCAAAGCCCGGAGAATTCTCCCCTACAGCCCCCCAGTGGCACCATCTGCTCCCCGTCCCAGCCCCAGCCCAAGCCAGGTCCTGTCCTCAGCTTTGTGATTAGAAACTGGGCTCTGTCCAGGCATTGTCTGCCCTCCACGGCCAGCTGCGCACGGAGGTCTGGCGTGTGCCTGGCTGGGCGCTTGGGCTGGGGTGGGAGGGGAGGAGTGGGTGGGGCCTTCACCTTCCAGGAGGGCCTGCAAGCCCAGCTCTTCTGATGCTCAAATCTCCCCACCCCTCCAACCAGATCAGCAACAGAGGCAAGGAGTAGGGGCGTCCGGCTCCCCCCAAGGCCATCTCCATGGAAGCAGAGATGACGCCTGTCACTGGCAGAAGCTGGAGCAGTGGGCAGGCACAGTGCCCTCTGGGCGGGAAGGGTCCCGGGAACTTCTGGCGGTGGTGGGAAAGGAACACCAGCTCTTCCTCACTCTGCACAAGGTGCCAAGGCCATGGGCTTTCCCACGTCTTACGCTGCCCCAGTCTAGCCTGGGGGCCCTGCTGGGAGGCGGGGGGCTTTGTTCGGCTCTCTCGGGTAAGATGGAATCTAAAGGAAAGCCCCCTGGGAGGGGCACCCCCAGTGCCCTCCTTCGCAGGCCCGGTTCAGTTTCCTTTTATGATGCGCCCAGACTCTCCCACTCTGCTGCAGCTGTCTTATTTACGTTTCCCACTCCCACACTCCCACCCACACCGTGCCCTCGCCCTCGCCCCTCCAGGGGATCCTGCCGCACAGTCAGCCACGCAGCAGCCCGGCCCCGCCCAGCCAGCCCACCGGGCACCTTTGGGGCTCCTCTTTGTCTCAGGCTGTCCGGAGCCAACAAGTCTGTGCCCAATGATGCTCTGAGTGCAGCGGGGGACGTGGGGGGAGGGCACCTCGGTCTCCCTCCCTCAACCCCAGAGCTGTGGTCAGCAGTCCCCGGACCCTCTCCGGGCTGCGGAGGGCTGGCCAGGTGGCTGGTGTGTGTGTGGAGGGGGTGGTGGCACCTGCCCTGGGGTGTTTTCCATAGTCATCTCCGAGTGACTGCCCTGGAATCCTGGAATCTGGGTCATCTACAACCCAGGGAAACCAGAGACCTGCTCAGACCCACCCTAGACCCGGTCTCAGACTCCCACCCCCATCACACAGGGCTGAATGATGTCCTCCACCATCCCTTCATTGGTGATCAGTCCCAGACTGGCATTCTCCCACCATCAGACCCCCTCAAAGAGAAAAGCCCAAATCAAAAACGGAGGGGTGACATGGCGTGAAGTGTTCCCACCCAACACAAAGCCCCGCACCTCCAGGTGCCCTGTCCTCTGCCCACCTCACTTCTGCCTCTATGTCCCTTCAAGTCCCAGGTAAGTCCATGCGGCCCTGCCCCGCTCAGTTCTGTCTGAAGGCCTGAAGATGGGCATCAGCGTCACAGCATCCTGCCCTCTCAGAGGCAGAACCTCGGAGACACCCCATCCTCCCTTCCCAGCCCCAGCCCCTCTTGGGACAGGGCCGGCAGGGTTCTCTCCAAAGCGGCAGACTCCCCAAGGAGGGCCAAGGCCCCATCCCAGCCCTTCCATTCGTGCAGCACTCGATCTTTGTCTGCGGAACCGGCCCGGGGGCGACGTGCTGCCTCCCCAGCTGGACCATGAGCGCAGGACCAGCCGGCTAGGGTGGATGCAGGGAAATTTCCCCCCATCCACTGTGCCCGCATGAGACAGCAGCCCGTGGGGAGGCGAAGAGGAAACACACAGACGCTCCGGCCTGGGCCAGGGCTGGGTGTGAAATACCGGATTTCCTTGTTTATTCGATTTTCTGATCATTAAGGGCTCCCAAGAGGGGCCCGAAATTACCACCCAAACAAAGCCACCTCCAGCCGCCCGCGGGGCCGCCGATCCCTGCGGGGGCCGGGCCAGCACGCGGCGCCCCCCAGCCTGGCCAGCCGACCTCCGCGGACGCCGACTGCGGGTCGAGCGGCTCCCCGGGACCCCCGGACCCCCGCCCCGCGCCCACGCGAGACAAAGCCGAGTCCTCCGCGCACGCGCCCCGCTGCCCGTCCTACCTGACGGCCACCTTGACGCAGCAGTCCCCCTGGCCCGCCATGGTGCTTCGGCGCCGGGTCCCGAGTCGATCAGGGGCGGGGGCTTGGGGGCCAATGCCCCGGGCGGCGGCTGCGGCTGCGGCTGCGTCTGCGGCTGCTAGAGGCGAGGGCGCGGGCGCTGCGGACGGAGGCTGCGGCGGCTGGAGGTGACATGCTCGCGGGCGGCCGGCGGAGGGCTCACACGCGGCCGGCGGAGGACCCCCGGGGCCGGGCCCGCGCGCCCCCTCGAGCCATCGGGCGGCGGCGCGGAGCCAGCTGACAGCCCGGGCGCGACCCGCTCCCCACGACGCGGCTCCCGCGCGCGCACCTCCAGCCCGCAGCGCCTCCCGCCGCCGCACGAACAAAGGGGGCGGGGGCCGGCCCGGCGGAGGCTCCGCCCCCGAACCGGTCCCGGCTCCGCCCCTAGCTCCGCCCCCGAGGCTGATGCACCAATCGAAAGCCCGAGCCGGCAGCAGGGGCGGGGCGGAAGCCTTTAAAGGAACCCCTCGCCTCATGTCCACGCGTTTGCTGGGGGCCTGGCCGGGTGGCCTGGGGGGCGCGGAGGGACGCGGGCCGAGGAGCTGACCGCGCCGGAGCCTCGGACCCCGGAGCCGCAGACCCTCAGCCTCGGTGGGACCCCAGCCCATTAATGCGGAAGCCGGTACGCAGAGAGGGGAACTACCGAGGTTACACAGGAGTTAAGTGGCTAAGCCAGGGTAGGAACCCGGGTCTCTGGGCCCAGCGCTTCTCTGCAAAGGGTCCCACAGCGCCTGGCGGTTTGTATTCTGAAAGCGCCCGGAAAGCCTCCCTTCTGCATTTATTCCAGTGAATTTGCCAGCCTTTATTGAGGGGGATTCTTGCTAGTGTCTAACTAAAATTCCCTCCACCTCCACCCTGCACCCTTCCCTACAACTTTAGATGAACCCTAAAGTTCATCTTTGGGTTGATCCCCGGCCAGACGGCCCCTCCCTTCTGTGAGACCACGGAGGCTCCAGTGACCTTTGTGACCCACAGATGACCCCTCTCCCCGCCTGGCTCACACTCTGCTTGTTGTGGCCGTGGGGGCAGAGAGTCAATGTGGGAGGCCCGAGCTGCCCCAGGGAGACTGGGAACAAAGCGGGCACTCAGCTCCGTGCACCTGGGTAGAGGTTGTGCGGAGGTGAGTGGGAAGGGGATGTGGAGGGCAGCTGCCTTCGCTTGGGTATAAAGGACAAGGGGAGCCCTGGGAAGTTGAAACACGGGGCAGTGATGGCGGTGGCCAGTGCCGTGGGAAGTCACAGTGGCCTTTCCAGGCCCTCTGCCCTCCATCTGAGCCCGACCCCATCTCCCTGCCCCCAGCTTCCAACATTGGGGCCATTCACGGGGCCCCTCACCAGCTGCCCTCCCCGCCCCCCCCCCCCGCCCACTTCAACCAGCTCCCTCCCTGGAAAGCGCCCAAGAGGAGGACCCAGCTGCAGCTCCAGATGTGGAAGGAGCGCTCTAGGGGGGCGGGGGGGCGGCAGGGGAGGAAGGGGAGTCTGACTCCAAGCCTCTTGCATCACCCACAGATGATGAAACCATGCCAGAGATTTTGGAGAGGGTATGGCCTAGGGGCTGAGGATGCAGCTTCGGTGCCATCTACCTTTCTTTCCCTCCCCCACCCAACCCACAGATAACTGCTCCATCCGTAGCCCAGATCCCAGTTTGGTTTGACCTAGTATGGTCAAACCAAAAAATAAAGATAATTTCTAGGGCACATTTCAAGAGCAAATCAGCGCCCCCGACTCCCTACCCAGTGCTGATGGAAGAGAGCAGCGCCCGCCAGCAGTGCCCCAGGGTGGAGGAGGGGCAGGGGATTGGGGAGCCCGGGGGGCTCCTGCACCTTCCACTAGCATTGGAACCTAGAGGAAGATCTTTCTGGGGCCAGCAGGTAGGTTCTCCGGCCAGAGCAGGAGGCCAGCAGAGTGCTGAGTGAGATCCTGCACATTCTCTTCCAACCAAGATAAGGTGGGGAGGAGACTGACAGTTAGGGACCAGCTACACAAACGAGGTACTTTACATGCGCGTTCTCATTTCACGCTCATCACCTTGTGAGCTAGGCTTTATTCTTTTGCAGTTTTGCCGACAGGGACACTGCGCCTCACCCAGCGTATAAGCAACAGACCCAGGATTTGACCTCATGTGTCGGGTTCCAGGCTGCCAGATCACCTCCGAGCAGCTGCGCAGGGAGCACAGCTCCCCAGCTTGTGTTCCAGGCTTGTGCTCTCGGATGACAACGTTGCATTTTTTTTTTTTTTTTTTTTGACAACGTTGCATTTTGCAAAGCTGCTCTCCTGCCCACCAGACTCTGGGCTTCTCCGGGGCCCGACTCTGGTTTCCTGCCTCCAGAGGTCCTCTCTGACTTCCGAGAGTAGGTGACCTTCTGACTCACAGTTTCACTGCTGGGAAATGGCGCCAGACCGCTGTCTCCCCAGCCCCCCACCCCCCCCATCCCTCCAGGTCACAGGGTGTCGAGCCAGGAGGAGCAGGGAGGCACATGGGATGGAAAGTCAGGCCTCCTAGAGGTCAGGGCCTCAGGGAGGCTCCCTCCTGGGCCACCAGGGAGCAGCAGGGCAGCTAGATGTCCAGACTCCTGGAGCTGCTGTCCCGAGGCGAGAAGGTCAGATGGGGATCCAAGGGGTAGTAAGGAGGCCTAAACCACAGACTGGGCAGATTTAGTTACAGGGCCAGGGGAAGCCCAGGAGGGCGCCCGCCCTCTTAGTGGGTATCCAGCCTCAGCACAGCCCTGCTTCCTCCTCAGGTGTGTTCTCAGCCCACCCCCTCCTCCCGCTGCCCCTCTTTCCTCCCCTCCTTCCCAAACCCTGAGGCTTCTCCGCATCAGCTGCCTGCATGCGTTATCTCCCCCCCTCCTACATGCGCGCGCGCACACAAACACACACACACACACACACACACACACACACACACACACACACACGCTACCCTGTGTTTGGCCCCATCCTCCCCCCTACTGGACTGCAGTTTGAGCCTCAGCTCTTGTCCCGAGCCGAGGCCCTCCCCCAGGCATCTTGGACCTCCGTCATCTCTCCTGACGGGAGCGGTGGGCGTCTGGGCAGATGGGACCCTGGGGAGTTGTGAGGGGAGCTCCGCGGCAGGAGGCTCCCGGGCTACTGCAGCGACAATACTCCGGCAGCACCTGGGGGCAGCCATCTGGCCCAGATCTCTCAGGTCGGCCTGGTTCTCAACCCTACAGTAACAAATCAGAACACCTACGAGATACCCTTAAGCCCTAGAAAGCTCCCCGACGGCAGCCTTTACTTCAGTCCCGTTCTGTGGTTCTTCTTTAGCATTAGCACCAGGCACTGGCATTTGGAGGAAGTATCTGAGCGTCGACCGGGAGTTCTGGGCGTGCAGGATACAGAGCTCCCGGCCTCCAGCTGCAGCCCCCAGGCTTGCCCAGCTGGGTTCCTGGGAGATCAGGCCTTAGCCCACCCTGCTGGCAGGCGGCCCAGCCGGGGACAGAGCCCAGAGTCCTGCTTGCCAGCAGGAGCTCCGAACCCCAGAGAGGGCCTACTGGGGTGCAGACGTGGGGACCTCTGCTCAGCGAGGGCACAGCCTGACTTCCCCTGTTATGGAAGGAGACAGACTTAGCCATAGAGGAAACCAGAATTTGTTATAAATAGCAAGAAAGAGAGAACTGCTGTGGATTCCAAATACCCAACAGTCTCTTTAAAAAACAACAACACACTGCTTTTGGTTTCAGATGTTGATGACGGTTTAACACACCACGTAACCTCAAATACCGGGTCTTCGTCCATTGCTCTCTGCAGTGCTTTCTAATACAGTGTTAGAGCCCAAGGCGGGAGCAGGTGTGGGCAGCCTCAATGTCCCAGAATCGTAGAGTCCCTAAGGTCATCTAGCTCAACAGCTAGTTCCTCATCTTCAGGTGAGGAAACTGAGGCCCAGAGAGGTGAAGAAACCTGTCCAGAGTCACACAGTAAGCCTCTGAGCT
Source organism: Orcinus orca (assembly GCF_937001465.1). Lineage (NCBI taxonomy): Eukaryota > Metazoa > Chordata > Mammalia > Artiodactyla > Delphinidae > Orcinus > Orcinus orca. Next base: position 31,237,330 of record NC_064559.1, read on the forward strand.
GGCACCAAAAGCCCCAGAGGGGGCACTTTCCACCACAGCGTGATAGGACCCGAAGGCCGAACGCCCGAGCCTGGGCTGTGTGAGCTCATGACTTGTGTAAAAGTAAAGTCTGCACAAAACAGCAGAAGACAGCCTGGAAGCCGGAGTCACAGAGATGTGGGCTCAGGTCCAGCTCTGCCGCTTGAAGCGGGGTGACCTGGGCAAGTTCCCTAACCTCAAAACGAGGACGCCCACACGCCCCTCATCGTGGTCTATCATGAGGTCAAAACGGGGTAACCTGGGTGGACCACCCAGCACGAGGCCCTGCACAGCAGAGAAATGAAGTTCCTTCATTTCCCGTAGAATCTCCGTCCCTTCTTTCATGTGCCCCTGTCCTCTGACTGGACAGACGGCGAATTTGTCATAAAGACTGACAGGAAGTCAGAGATGAGTGCGGGTGAGTCTGGGAGCAGGGGGTGTGGCGGTGAGGTCTGCCCACCCGACGGGGTCCTTGTTGATCTGGGAGGAGGAGAGTTTCCGGCCTCTGCAGGCTGCTGGGTGGAGGGGCCCCGGTAGCGGGGTACGTGTCTGCAGAGGTGGGAGACCCCTGAAGAGCATGGATGCCCCTGGGCTCAGCCTCCCTGGGGGCCACCTGGAGGAGCATCTGAATTTCATTCTACTCGCCCCAGGGCTACCCTGTGCCGAGGGTGTTACGTGTGTTTTTTTATAATCCTCACAACAGTCTGTGAGGCAAATACTGTCATTGTTCTCAGTTTGCAGAAGAGGAAATGGGCTCACAGGTCACTTGGCTAGTGTCGTGGTCATTAATGCCTCCACCAAATATTTCCGGCCCTCTGCCTGTGGCATAGGCCAGGCCGCATGCCCTCATTCTGGTGTTAGCCGTGGCCCTGGGACGTCCTTTGACCAATGAAATGTGACCAGAGCTCACACGTATTACTTGTAGGTGGAAGCTTTCTGCGCCCCGGCACAGCACACAAGTTGATGTTGTGCAGAGCGTACGCGAGGCGTGAACTTTCATTGGGTTGAGCCACTGAGATCACGAGCTTGTGTGTTACCTTGGCAAAGCCCACCCTACCCGAACTGACGTCCTTAGTGAGGCGCAGAGCCAGAATTCTGGTCTGGAAAGATGCCTGAGGGCCCAGAGCCTCCCAGGACTCTAGCTGCCCGCCTCGGACTCACAGACGCCCCTTTGGGCTTCTGGTCTCCGCGCCGCACGGAGCCTTGTGGGCAGGTAGAAGCGGGTAGCAGCCTCTCTGCTCCACCTGTCTCCGCCCCCCGTGATGTTTGCAGATTGCTGGCTCCTGGGGACTCACCGAAGGAGCGTGGTTTCCCATCCACCTCTGGCCGCCGGCTGTGCTGAGCGTCCCTCAGCGGTCCTCGGGAACCACTAAGAAAAGCAATTAGAAAAACCCCAGGGCCTTTCAGTGCCACTGCCCATTGCCTGCCGAGGAACGGTCGTGGAGGTGGGTGTCGGGACACACCTGTGCTAACCCCCAGCTCAAAGCCTGGCCCTGCTCAAGTCACCCTTTCCCTCAGCCCTCACTGAAATAGGGCTGCCGCAAAGGGTTGGGTAACTGCCCAGAGACCCCAGACAGATCCAACTTCTCAGAGGCAACGTACCAACAGCTGCCATTTCTGAGTGTGGCGCTTGGTGCCGTGCAGAGCGCTTCAGGTCTGGGCTGTCCTGTACGGCTCCCGGCTCCCCGAGGAGCTGGGAGCAGCTCTCGTCCCTGTAGAACGAAGGACACCGAGAGGTGCCCAGGGTCGCACCACAAGTGGCAGAGCGGGGTTCAAACCCAAGCAAGGGTTTCCTGCTTCCTCCTGAGTCGGATCCCTGTGGAGGAAAATGGTGGTGGGGCCCCGGCAGCTGCAGAGCTGCCACCTGCTGCAAAGACCCGGATGTGGGTGTCCTAGCAGCTTTTTGTGGCGCTGAACTGGGATGAAAGGGTAAATGTGGAGTATCGCACGACGGACACTACTCAGCAATGAAAGGGACAGGACCATCGGTACATGATAGGGCGCGGATGAACCGCAGAATAACTGTGCTGAGTGGCGGACGCCAGCCCCAAAAGAGCCCGTGCCTTGTACGTCCACGGAGGTGAAAATCTAGAAAATGCAACCTGAGCCATCGAGTGGCCCAGAGGGTGCCTGACTGGGGGAGGGTCTCGAACAGAGTCGGGAGGAGCAGAGGAGGGGTCACCAACAGGCACCCAGAAATCATGGGGGGGTGGGTGGACATAGCTATTATCCTGGTGGCGCTGGCAGCTCCACGGGGGTAGACGTTTTTCAGAAACAATCCAGGTGTACTTTATGTCCAGTTTATTATAAGTTAATTATCGCTCAACAAACTGATTTTAAAAGAGGTCATTTGCTCTAACCTCATTGCTCACACAGAGGTGCAGGGCGGCTGGTGACTTACCCGGGTCACTAGGACAGTCACCTGGAGTCCTGGCCACCTGAAGGTTAGCTGAGCCCTCTGCCTGGCCCCACGTGGCCTGCGGGCTCCCGGAGGGTCCCCCTCCGCCAGCAGGAGGACAGTGGTGGGGAATTAGGAGCACAGAGAGGGAAGGTGGATGTACAGAAGGAGGGTGGACGCCAGCCAGGACCCGCACTGGGGGAGCCAGAGACGAGGTGACGCCACAGGACTGGGGACCCCGAGAGAGGAGGTGTGGGGGTGGAGCCCCCCGCCCCACCTGGTGAGGCGGGGGAGACGGCCCTAGCCAGGGCCCCAGAGGAGCCATCCCCCTCCCGCTTCCTCTCGTGAAATTACAGATAACCCCACCCTGCCCGGGAGCTCTTGATTTCTGTCCTGGAGGGAGCATCCTTTCCTTGCGTTTTAATAGCTATTTGCTTCACCCAAAAGCTGCAGAGCCAGTGGCCAGCAAAGGAGCATTTAACACGTTAAAAATAGGAGGAGAGGGAGGCGGTGGAGGGCGATCACGCAGGATTAACCTCTGAAGTGCCGGCTCACCAAACATGCAGCCAGACTGAGGATTCTGTAGACAGTCTTGAGTACCAGCACCCCGGTGTGTGTGTGTGTGTGTTTGTGTGTGTGTGTGTGTGTGTGTGTGTGTGTGTGCTGAATCTCACGGGACAATTGTAGGGGAATTTCAAAGGCCCTTTGACGGTGACAGCCTGCATCGGCCTGAGGTGAAATTATCTCTTGAGTCCCCGCGGGGGAGGGGGCACACCCCATCCCTGACTCCGGTACCAGTTGACAGTGGGGACTCTTTGCCTTGAGGGGATTAGGGAGGAGGGAGGGTGTGGAGAGCATGAAGGAACTTCTTTCCTCTTTGACTTCCAAACTGGGTTGGAGCATCCCAGGAGAAGGCCCGCCGTGGGGGGCCTTCGGGGGTCTAAGTCTGGACCTGAACTAGCACGAATGCGGAGGGGAGGGGCGCCCAGTTCTGCCTCCCACCCCCAGGCCAGACTGATGAGTGCCCCTAGGTCCGGCAGAGGAGGGGGTGGGCTCCCGGAGAGACAGTTAAACTCACAGTGCCTGGTGCAGAAGCCGCTGGGCCCCCCTGCAGACACTCCTCATGGCCCCCTGTCAGTGGGGGCCCCTCAAGTGGTGACAGGTGCCGGGAGCGCCCCCCCCCCGCGCACGCTGCCCGAGAACAACCCTGACCTGGCGCCCACCTTGTGAGACTCTCTCCCAGCCGAAGTGTGTGATCAGGACATCAGGACACATATACACAGCCCCCAGACGAAAGGCGGGGCTCTGCTCCCCAGAGGGGCGGGCGTGGGCTTGTGGCGCTGGGCAGTGGGGAAACCCACCCTCCTTGTAGTAGGTTAAATATTGTCAGATTGCCTATTTGTAGACAAAAGGGGTAGAATGTTGGCAATTTCAAACGATTCAATGTAATGCCTGTTGTTTAGCGGTTTACTTAGTGTATCTCTGGCGGTTGCCCTTCCCACCTCCCTCTCTTCCTTTCTCCCTTCCTTCCTTTTCTCCTTGCTGGGGACACAAAGTTGATAAAGAAATCTACTACCTTTGGGAAACACTGTATACTTGCAAAAAACAAGCTGTAGCCTCCTAGGTATGATACAATGTAACAAGTGCTACGGTAAAAGTGTGCTAAGAATTATCCACTGAATAAAAAAGCACACGATGTGAGAGCTGTGAGTTCAGTTTTGTTCGGGGACTTACTGAGGACTACAGCCCAGGAGACAGGCTCTCCGTAGCTCTGAAGGGGGGAGTCAGCATGCCTGTGATTTGGAGAAGGGGGGCTGCACTCAGGCACACCTCTCGGTGAGGGGCTGCTCGTCACCAGGAGCGGATGCTTCCAATGATGACTTTAGGGCTTTTCTAGCTATGAGAAGATGCACAAAATTGGGCTCATCAAGTGTGAAACTATAGAACTCTCTGAAGGCCTGTTCTGCCAGTTTCTCACAAAGCACAGAGAGCCCCATTCCTCGTCGCTCTGACCTCGTTTCAGCGGGTGTCGAAGGTCCGCGACACAGCATCAGTGACTTCATTCTTGTGGAACTGGGTGGTGAGTGGCCTTCTCTAGCTGGCAGAGTTTCCTGGGGCCATCAGAGGGGCCCGGCTGAGACGGAGGACGGAGGGCTACCGGGTGCAGAGGGGTGCTGAGCACGTGGGGCTGCGTGGGCTTGGACGGGCGCTTGGCGGGGTGTGGGAAGGGGCTTGGGCCAGATCAGTAGAGGACGAGGTGGGACTGGGTCAGGGATTGTCCTGCGATCCTCCTGATAATACGGGGTGCTGGCAGCTCAAGAGCAGCGTCCAGGCCCCTGTTGGACACCTGGCCTCACTGCTTCTCGGTGGGTGAGTGACTTGGCTTTTCCCGGAATGGGCCCCACAGCAATACCCACTTCCTGGACGGTGTGGCAAAGGCTAAATGTGAGATTGCGTCCGTCAGGCACCGCAGGAACCGAACCGGCTTTGATGACGTCAGCTGTTATCATTCTCTGCATGACGACACCGCTGGTGGAGATATTTTAAAGGGCCCACGACTAGAAGTGGGCTGGGCTGGGTCTGCAGGTCTCACTGGCCTCCTTCTGGAACCAGGCTCCTCGCACGGACTCGGACGCTGGGCTCCACGGCCCTTTCCTCCTCTGGGTCTTGGTTTCCTTTCTTAACACAGTGGAATCTCCTCTGCTGATGGTTTTATTTAAACAAACAGCCCTCAGCTCTCCCTCCTCTGAATCCTCCACATCCCTGCCTGTGACCCTCCACGTGCTGCTCTGACATCCTAGCGTTTTTGAATTCGTGTTCGACATCAGAATTATTATTTTACCCTCTGTATTTATGGCAGGCTTCTTTTAAAACGCTCTGTTCCCTGGCTTACTAAACTGGATTTAGGTTCCATTTAGGAGATGGCAGTATGGCACAGGAAAAAGAAGCAATGGGATTAGAAAGCTCGGGGACAAATCCAGCCCTGCCCCTTCCAGCTGGGAGACGCTGCCCCTCAGTCACCTCGTCGGTAAACCGGCAGCAGGAACCTTGGTGCAGTGGGGAGTGTCACTTGCCATCATAAGCCGTCAGTCCCAAGGCAGGAGTGACGTGTTACTGGGATCAGATGGCAGAAAATGGGTCAAGGTTAGCTCTGGGTCGTCAGTGCCTTTTCTAGTGACCTGTGGAGCCAGCCTCCACACCCGAGGGCTACGGCTAAGAATTGCAGGGCCTGTGGGAGCACCAGGCCCGACGCTGAGATGCTGGGCTGAGAGCCGAGCTGCCCAGCATCCTGTGAGACACTCAGCCTCCTGCCCTCGTAACCTCTGGCTTTTCTGCAGCCAGCGTCTGACAGAATCGAAACAGCAGCTGCTCACTGAGGGCCGGGCCCTTCCAAGGTCACTTTCACACCTTCCAGCAGCCTACACTGTAGGAGTTTATCCCCACTGTACAGGACGAGGGGCAGAAGCTTGAAAGGGTCTGTGAGCGCCTCGCATCGGAGCATGGAGGCAGGTGGAGGGACTCGGGGCCGCACGGGTGGGTCCAGCTCCAAGGCTGTGCTCCTTCACCCTGCAGAGGGCAGCCATGCCCCTGCTTCAGGGACCTCTCGGCCCCATCCAGAGCCGGGCCTGGAAACGCACTGGGACCACAGCTGGGGCGGGAGCCCCCCGGCCCCCCCCCCGACCCCCCCCACCCCGCTCTGAGGAGGGCCTGGAACCGAGCCCAGCCTCCTCGGTCCAGAGATGCTCCAGCTGAGCTCCGCACCTTCCAGAAGGCAGGGATGGCTCCCCTGGGTCTCAGCACCCGGCATGAGGCTCAGCGCCCCCCCCGCCCCCTCTGGCAGATTCCCCCTGCCCCGCCCCCCAGCAGCGGGATCCCAGGTCTGCAGGGAACTGGCCAAGAGAAGCTAGGCGTGCGGCAGACGGCGCCCTGGCCAGTGCCCCCAGGCGACAGAAGGTGGCCCGCCAGCCCCTCTGGACACCGGCTCTGTCGGACGGCCCGGCTGACAGGAGGGGCCTGCCTGCTCCCCGCAAGGCCCCCGGCCCCCAGCCTTCCACACCCGTGTTCCTTTTATACTTTATCTGAGTGGCCTGGGGGCCCTCTATGGAGAAACCCAGCGATTATTTGAAGGGGAGCTGGGGAGAGGCAAGATTTGGTACATTCTGACAAATTAGAACGTCCTGCACGTTGCAGAGGAAACTGCCTGAACTTTCGGAAAGGGTGAGAGCTGGAAGTTTCCTCAGAGCCCGTGTGCACGTGTACACCTGTCACGTGGGCTGGGAGGCCCAGCACAGACGTGCCAAATGGCGCAGGCCTCAGGGCTGTGGGGCTGAATCGCGCCTTGGCCCTCCTACCCGCTGCGGGGCCGTGGGCACGTTACCTGTCCTCTCCGTGTCATACTTGGAAAAGGAGGATGATACTTCCTCGGTATCAAGAGAATTAAATATTTAATCTATGCAGAAGGCTTAGAGCAGGGCCTGCTGTATTGTTGGTATTCTGTACATGTTAGGTATTGATATAAGATACTCCGGTCCCGCTTGTAAATGGAAACATCCTTCTATAGACCTTTGCAGCGTACGAAGCCCTTTCACGTGTGCCCCAGGTTATTCAGTTTTTCAGCCATGCTGCGAGGGGGATTATTTCAGCTCCCCGCCAAGAGGAGGCATTGGAGGGGACAGTTGGAGCGGCTGGCTGGGTGGGGCTGAAACTGAGGAGTCAGCCTGCACCCCTGGAGGCCGATTCCTGCCCCGCCTCCCCGGGCACTGGGCAGTGAGGGCGCGAGGCTGCAGCCCTGAGCAGGTGGCCCTGGGCGGGCGGGCTGTCAGCCGGGGCAGGGCCACACTTCTCAGCACTTCCCTGCATTGATCTGACAGTGACTGAGCCGCTCGTCTGTGTTGAAAAGTGCTCAGCTCTGGGGTTCAGGGCCAGCCTGGTGGACCTGCTCCTGCTTTCGTGGAACTTGGCCTCAGTCCGGTGTAAAATAAACGTCACAGAGCAGGAGTGACCCCGGCCGCGATGGGGAAACACGTGTCCCGTCACTGGGCCACCTAGAGCGTTTGGGGTCTTCCGGGGGATGCATTCTGCGGGAAGTATTAGAGAAGCTGAGATGTGGAAGATGATGGCCAAGGGGTCCGTGGGGTTGAGGGTTCGGGAAGTTTCTCCCCAGAACGGCATGTGGCGCTCAGAGGGGCGGGCAGCTGCCCCCGGCTGGGCTGCGGGGGGCTGGGAGGGCAAGCACCCTGGCATGAGGGCCAGGGCTGGGTCAGAGCTGCCTGCAGCCCAGGCAAGGGTTCTGCACCATATTCTGACGCTTTGGGGGCCTTTAAGGGTTTTACGTTGGGGGATAAGACAGCAGGTTTCTCTGTTTAGAAGGGTCAGGGTCAGGCTTGGAGGGGGGGGGTGGTGCTGGGAGGCTGTTCCGAGGCACAATAGACAAGGCATGAAACGAGGACTGAGTGTCAGGAAAGTCACACGCGGAGGGGACAGGTTTGAGAAGTACTTGGAGGGGGAGTCCCCAGGGCACAGTGGGGGAAGGTAGGAGTGCAGACAACACTCAGACTCCCGGGTTGAACAGGGGTAGGGCCCTAAGGTCAGCAGGCTGCGGGGACGGGTGAGGAGGTCGACTTTGGACACGATGTGCTTTGGGCATGAGTGGGACATCGGCAGAGCTGACAAGGAGCGGCACAGGATCGACGCTTAGGGGAGATGGGCTGGCCGCGCAGTGCGGACTGTCAGCACTGCGTCAGGAGAGTGATGGGAGCGTCCGGGGGACTGAGCCAGCGGGAAACAAGGATGCAGGACACAGAACCCTGAGGACGCCCCTCCCCGGAGAGGTGGCTGGCCTGGGGACAGGTGACAGGGAGGCTGCAGGAGGGAGACGGGAAAGGGGAGGTAACTCGGGAGAGCCAAGGCCACAGGCCTTGCAGGAAGGAGGGAGAGGTGACAGCACCTCACGAGGGCTAGAAACTGGGTGAGCTCGGGCTCCCAGGGTCTCAGAGCAGGGGTGGGGCCGAAGGCGGCCCGCCTGGCACCAGGCGAGCGCAGGGGAGGGGAGCCGGCCCAGGTGAGAGGCGTGGTCCTCAGGAATGAACTAACCAGGTGGCAGGGGAGAGACAGGTAGACAGGTGAGAGACGGCAGGTAGACAGCAGGTAGCTGGACAGCAGGGGGACGGCCAGGACGGACGTGCAGGTGGAGGAGGGCAGTGAGGAGGGGCGGACGGTGGCTGGGCTGGCCGAGGGTCGGCTGCAGGAGAGCGGGCTCCTGCTGGGTCGGGGGGCCGGGCGGGGAGCAAGGGGCACAGCGGGCTGTCCGTCAGGCTGGTGACAGGAGCTGTGGGAGGGATCTTCTGGGGGCATCTCTGTGCAGGAGGGAACAAAGCCTTGCTGAGGGTGGAGTGGGGGCGGGTCCCTGGTGCTGAGGTTTGAGGAGGAGACGAGTGGAAATGGCTCCTCTGACGGGGACCCCGGGTCTGCAGGGCACCGGGGGCGTCATCCCCCTGCCCCGTGCGGCTCCCAGTCTGGGCGGCGGGGTTGCCAGGAGGTGCACGGGAGGCCAGTGGGAGAGCTGACGGCGGGGGAAGCGTCTGCCCGGGGAAGAGGGGAGGGCCCTGGTGGGACCCCAGTGCTAACTCTGCCCCTGGCTGGCTGTGTGACACAGGCACGCAAGCCACCTCTCTGGGCCTCCAGTGTGGCATCTTCAACATGGCCTCTCCCGCTGCTGGAGAACGAGCGGGTACCGTGTGCGACGGTGCTCTGGGGCTAGGATGTGTCTGCAGCCGGCATGCAGGAGGGAGTGGGGGCCACAGCCCGTGCTTCATCCTGTTACACACTGCTCCTCGGTGGGTGCGGGAGGGGAGGGGGGCACTGCGGGCCCTGCTCCCCCCGAGGCTCTGGGGCCGGGAGGGCCGTGGACTCTGGCCAGGACAGTGGGGAAGGGTGGCTGCAGGGGACCTGCCCGGGGGGCTGCCCAGCGACGTCCAGGAGCACCGCCTCCTCCACGGTGGCCCCTCTGCTCCTGCAGAAGGACGATGCAGAGGGGCCTCCGTGGAACGGCAGGGGTGTGTGTGTGCGGAGGGTGTAGAAGGGCCCCCAAATGAGACGACAGAGACAGGTGCCCTGTTGCGGGCCTGGAGACTTTAATGTCCTGCTGGCACTGACCAGGCCTCTTTGAATGACCCCAGAAGCTCCATCCCATCACGCCTCTTGCTGGTGAGGAGAAGGGCCTGTCCATCCACCTCCTGACCTTGTGGGTGGCTCCTGTCTATTTGTCCGTCTAGCTGCTGAGACGGGGGGGGGGGCTGCCGTGCTGGGCCAACCCTCCCGCGCCAGCCCCCCACCCTTGGCCATGCCGGCTCTAAGCCCAGGCTGACGCCCGTGGCCTTCACAGCCGGCGGGGAATGAGGGTCTCCTGGGAGCCCTGATGCTGGTCGAGGCTTCCCAGGGAGGACCCGAGGCTCCAACGCCCCCGGGCACTGGCCACACCCTCCAGGGTCTCCCGTCCCTTCAGAAGCTCAGCGGCTGCCACCTCCACTTCCTGCAGTTCCATCTGGCAGGCTTCCACCAGGGTGTGGCCCGTTGCCATGACGAACTTAGCGTCAGCCGCCAACGTGTCCAGGCCCCCTCGAACCAGAGCCTGCATACGCGAGAGTGGCCGGGTGGGTCTTCCCGCGGAGCCTCAGCCCCTCTCCACCCCGGGCCATTGCAGGGCCACCCCGGGATGCAGTCCAGGGCCTTCCTAGCCCCCTCACCTCTCGGATCAGCAGGGCCATGGCTGGGGCCGGGCACCCGGGGGTACCATCCTTGGGGGGCGCTTCCTCGGGCACCAGAGACTGTGTCCCCACAAGCTGTTCCGGGTGCACAGAAGCAAAGACCCCTCAGGAATGCCGGAGCCCACTGGGATCAGGAAGCCCCGGCTCTTCAGACGGAGCCCCAGCCAAGACCCCCAGGAAGGGGGGACCAGGGGTCCCGTCCCTCCTGCTGTTGAATTACCACTGCAAGCTCCCTGGCCTGTGGCCCATTACCTGGCAGGGGTTAGCAGGTGCCCGAGCGCCGCGTATCGCCCTCCGGGGCAGCTGTCCCTGCAACCTCTCCCCATGGGACTTGCTGTGGGGTCCTGTGGGCACGGTGGGCCGAGGGCCAGAGGGACTGCTGACTCCTGCTGGGAGCCCTGGATGGACAGAGCTCCCCTTGGCCAGTCAGCCCCGCCCTGAGATCCTCGGGGTCCTAGAGGGTGACACATGCCGAGGCCCAGCCCACCCCAGGCCTGGCAGGACTCCCCACTGCCCATCTCCCCAACTCTACGTGCCCTGGTCCCTGTCCCTGTGGGTTTGGGAGGGGATCAGGGCCAGAGCCTGACCAGCTCTGGCCAAGCTGATCTTGTGTTTGTGTGCGTGTGACTGTGCATGTGTGTGTGCGCGTGTGCGTCTGTGTTGGGGAACACAGCAAGCACCCTGGTCTCCTGTGAACTCCAGCCTCCTCCGGCCCCTACTGTCACGCACAGCGGTTCAGGACCCACTGAGAGGCTGCCTGGTCATCTGCTGAAAGGCAGAGCTGAGGTGTCAGTGTGTCCAGGGCTGTCTTCAGCTGGGGTGGAGGGGTCCGAGCTTCCTGGTGTGCCAGGGAGGGCCCTTTCACAGTGCACCACCCACCCCCGGCTCCCTCAGTCACCTGGGTGGCCCCCTTCCTCTGCCTGGGTGAGGAGCTGGTTCCCATCGCCACAGGCTCCCAGCCCTCCCGGCCACAGGCTCCCCAACTGGACCGAAGAGCGGCTCCCCAGGCCTTCCTGGGAGAAGGTCAGCCCCTCGGGAGCACAGGAGAGACTGACCCAGGGTCCCCTGGGGCCGGGCGGAGGCTCCTCCTCTGGTGGCAGGCGTCTCTGTCTCCCCTGGGAGCTCCCCTTCAGAGTGGACGCTGAAATGGAAGCACGGCTGATGGGGCTACGGGCTCCCCCATCCCTGCCCTCTGTGGTCCCCACACCCTTTCCCTCTGGGTCTAGGCCCATCGCTGTGGAGAGGCCAGCCTCCTCTCCTCCCATCTGCACCCCTTTGCTCTCTGGCCCCTCCCACACCTGCCCAGCTCGGGCCTCACACCCCTGAGGACACTGTGTCTCAACCTCGGGTGCACGTGGATCACCCGGGAGCCCTCACATCTGGTCGCGGGGTGTCCCGCCCAGAGCCCACAGTTCTGGAAGCTTCCTCCATGCCCGTAACCAGTTAGGTCCTGGGCCCTCGGCCTGCTCATGACCTACTCTTTGACATCGTTTGGTCACAGTCGGATCACATGGCACGTTCTCCCGACAAGACTGCAATCCTCTGGGGGCTGGGCCGGGTCTGCACGTCCACAGCACCCAGCACCGCAGTGACCCCACGTGCAGGCGCCCTCCAAGACTTGTGGGCTGAATTTGAGGGGTCTCAGGCCAGAAGGGGGTGCAGGCAGCCCCAGCCTGGGAAGTAGTGGTTCCCCGGGGCCTCTGCCCTGTCCCGCCCATTCCTGAGGCAGGGGAACCCAGCCTCTCCGGGCCAAGGAGACGCCCAGTCCCTGGGCCCGCTGTCTAGAATAGAAGCTCTGCTTGGAGCCCAGCCCATAGGCCACGACGGCCGAGACCCTCTCTGCTCATCCTGCTGCTTTTCCTGACACTCATGTAATCACAGATTATATTCAGCCCTGGGTTGGCGACATGGGAACCACCTGGAACCCAAATCCAAGGGCTGAATCTTAATTCTTCAGGTTTCGTAGGATGCGCCCTCTCCTTCTAACCTAACGTGTGCCTTTCCCGGACCCGCCAAGACCACAAAAGAAAAGCACCGCTGGGCACTGCCCGACACCGACCCGAGGCTGCCCCCTGCTGGCTACACACGTCTCTGCCGTCCAGGCCCGGCCTCCTGCGCAGCAAGGCGTGGGCTGGACCACAAAGGGCGCAAGGCAAGCAAAGCACACCCTACACGTTTCGGGGTGCCCCCAAAGGCCCGGAGCCCACTAACCATGTCTGCCCAGTCTCACCCCAGCCCCTACGTGCCGGGCTGACGGTTGCCGCCACTACCTGAAAAATGCCGGGCTGTTGCCATGGTTGCTGTTGCCACCGGCAACGTTGGCGTTGGCATTGTTGGTGTTGGCACGGGCAAGAGGGTTGGTGCTTGGATGTTGAGGGAAGTCCTCCAAGAAGACGGGTGACTCCAGCTCCTGCATCTCTATTTCAGTAAACTGGAGGGGTCTCTGGTTGGCCATGTGTGGAGGCAGGGAGTTGGTCCTTTCCAGGAAGCTGTCCACCCGGCCAAACAGGCCTCCGGTCCTCTGGGGGCGAGGAGGACAGGGGAGGGACTGAGACCAGGCACCAGGGATGGATGTGCGGGGGCTGTCACCCTGGACGACAGACGGCGCCGGGAACAAGGCCAGAGGAGAACAGGGCGGGCTGTAAGGCCGGAGAAGAGACCATCGCCCTCGGGGCGTTCTCAGTTTGATGGGGTACGCGGGACACCCGTAAGAACTGTATGGGGACCAGACACCGGGACGGGAAATGCAGGGTGTCGGGGAGCCCGGAACCAGGCAGTCTGGAGGACGGGCTCTAGTCCAACCTCCGAAAGTAAGTTGCTGAGCGGTACTGGACTCAGACGGTCTCTCTGGGCCACCATTTCCTCATGAATAACCCAGAAGGTTCAGCTGGGTGGTCGTGAGGGACCCTCCAGCTCTAGGAGGGAGGACAGTGAGACAGGAAGCAGCTGGGGCATCTGATAACGGGGGCTTCCGATGAATGGACGTTGCCTCAGGCTTGTGGGGAGGGGCGGCCGGGGAGGCTGGGCAGAGGAAGGTGGGAAGGACGTGACACCTCAGGTAGGTGGGTCATTGGTTCAGAGTCCTGGGAGGTGTGGGCGGCGGGTATCCTCAGCTCCCCCCGTTCTGCACGGCGGGGCTCCTGGCCTCCTTTCCGCTCCCTGGCCTGGAACGCGCACGCGCTGGCGTGGCCGGGGCCTCACTCACCCGGAATATCCCTTCCTCCATCGCGGCCTCCACCATGGCTCTCTCCAGCTCTTCCTCGGCCGTCAGGTCTCCCGAGATGGTGCGGCGGATCTCAGGGGCTGCCTCTTCCTCAAGGGTCCGCAGTCCGGCCTGGGGGCACAGAGGGACTCAGCGGCCCCCCCAGGCCAGGAGGGGAGGACGCACTGCTTCTCTCGGCCTCCCCGTGTCTAATCCCGGCAACCAGGGCTTCCCTGAAGGCCCAGCTCCGCCCCACCCCCTCCCGCCCATTCGATCCCCCTGGGCTCCTGCTCTGCCGCTGGGCTAATCCTAACCCTGATGGCTCCCAAGGCATCTTCTCCAGGCCTCACAGGGGTCTCATCCCCCGCCCAGGCCTCCAGGCCGGGAAGTCCTCTCCTCAGTGCAGTCTTTTAGACAAACGATCTCTTCCGAGGGCACGCGCCAGTTATGCCATTTTTTGAGCTGATCAAAGTTCATATCGCCAGCAACGGGACAAAGCAAGATTGGTGTCACCTGACAGTTTGCAGTGACAACGCAGCATCACTTCTGGGACACTGCTGTCCAAGATGCAAGCCCTCAGTCTGTCACGAGGCAACACTGCACAAACCCAGACCGAGGGACACGCTGGCTGGGAATCTTCAAAGCGTCAAGGTCATTTCAAGGAAAGACTGAGGGACTACAGACTAAAGAGATATGACAGCTAAACGCACTGTGTGATTCTGGATCCGATCCTTTTGCCATAAAGGACATTATTGGGACCACTGGCGCAACTTGCACGGGGCCTGAGGATTCCGTGGGAATCATGCATCAGTTTCCTGATTTTGGTGGCCACGTCGTGGTTATGTAGGAGGGTTATGGAGGAGAATGCCCTTGCTGGCAGGAAATACACACTGACCTGTTCTGGGTTGATGGGAATGACCCTCAAACGGTTCAGAAAGAAAAATTTGTTTTGTATCATATGTGCAACTTTTAAAATTGTGAGATTGTTTCAAAGTAAAAATTGAGGTACATTTGTGAACGCACAGCCCGAATACGTGAATATTTTTTGAATGTATCCTTTACGTGCGATATACTTAACATAAAAAACTGAAATTAAAAACAGGCAAGATAGCCCAAAGTTCTAGGTTTCTGTGCGCACCCAATGGGTCATTTCAAGCACCTCCCCTCCCCCGGGAAACCTGTTCTGTTTGGAGACCACTGCTCTCATCTAACCCAAATCTCTCCCTTGTGTTCAGGGGATAGGACCATGGTTTTGGGTCGTATCCTGCAGGGCTGGAAGGGCTCCTGGTTCTTCCCTTGAGGTCGAAGCATCTTCCATCCAGAGCTGTCATCTCTCCCCCTACTCATCCTGGCTCCGTCCTGCCCTGTCTGCCTCCACCGCTGCCCCCAAGGACACAGAGAGGGAGCTGGAGTCTCGAGAGCATCTCAGCAGCGGAGCTCCCTGGTGCTCGGGATGGGCTTACCTGGATCTGCACGGTGTCCTTCTTGGGCCGGTACCCATAATATTCCTCCTGGCGCCTCATGAACTTCCGGAAGTGCTCCTGGATGAGAAACGTGGCGTAGAACTTCCCCACCGTCACCTCGTCATCTGCAGGGGGGGCAACAGGGGCCGGTGGGCATCTGAGGCTGGGGTCAGCGTAGCCGGGTCCAGGTGCCCCTCGCGCCCCCCTCCTCTGCTTGCCGATGTGACCCCAGTGGCTGCCATGGGGTCCACCCAAGGCATTCACGGAGGACCAGGCTGCCCTCCAACTCCCGCGGGGCTCCCTGGAAGCGACCTTCTCCCCTGCCCTCGGCCGCCGTTGCTCCCTGGTCTCCCAAAGCGGCGCCCACCTCCTATGGGCGGGATGACCTGGTCCAGCAGCTTCATGCTGGTCCTCTTCCAGATCTTCTTAATGATGGCCCGCAGCTCCTCGTTGGCCTGTTCGAAGTTACCTGGGGGCAAGGGACAGGCCAAGCCAACCGCACTTGACAAAGCCACCTAGCACTCCCCAAACCTCTCGCTCAGCAAACGTTGGCTGGGTTTTCCCTCGTGGCGGCTGCTTTGTGGGGAGGGCATCGCTGTTCCCCCGGGGCCGCCCTACCCTCGGGTCACACACGCACTCCCCACAGGCCTCGGCTTCCAGCACCTGGAGTGGCTGATTGGAGAGGCTGTCGCCCCCCTATTCTCCCCTCCGCCCGTGCAGCAGCCTTCCATCCCCCACACCCCGTGGTCTGTCCCGCCTCCTCCAGGCAGCCGTCCTGCTCCTCTGCTTCATGCCTGCGAAGGCCCTGCTCACCTGGGCGGTAGCTCTGATGCCGCTGGGTCCCTGCGTGAGGGACACCCCCATCTCCTCCCAACTCCCATCCCGTCTGTCCTCCCGGCAGGGGGGCCTGCAGGTTCAGTGGGGCCCCGTGCGCACCCAGCAGTGGTCCAGCGGACCCCGGGGGGTCCCACCCCCGTGCTCACCCCGCCAATCCCTGGCCCACCCGCATCAGACCCGGCTGTGTGGGAACAGAGCCTTGGTGACCTTTGCCCTGCAGAATTTGGGGGCTCCCGCTGTGCCCTGAGGGGCATGAGAACGTTGTGGCCGTGGCCTGGGTCCTCCCTCTGCTTCTCCCCGTGACTCTTGATTCCGACCTTTAGCTCAGATTTTGGTAGAATCCGCTAGAAAACTCAGCCCCTGAGAGGAGGGGACTGCCCGCACCTTCCGTCTTGATCTTGAGCGCCGTGCGGACCAGGGCGAAGAGAGTGGCGTTGAAGGTGACCGTGCCGTCGCTGTTCAGGGGCATGTTCATGCCCACCAGCCGCTGTGCAGAGAGGGGCTCACTGCCAGGCCGGGACCACTGAGCCGGGGGGTCATCCTCACCCGGGCTGGGGGCCGGCAGGGGAGGGGACCGGGCGCTACGCCCTCCGTGACGGAGGGGAGGATGAATTGGAGACACTGTTGAGAGTTTAGGTCCCAGGCGTGTGGGGACCCAGGAGACGACTGCTCTGAAATGACTCACCCAGTCGGGCCCTCGCCAGTGTCCCTGCCCCAGGGCCAGGTGGGGGGCACCCCTCGCGGGCAGCTCTGGTTACCTTACATGCTACCCGGTGTGGGCAGAACTTCCCAAAGCCCAGAGGGGGCTGGATCCTCCTCAGCAGGGTCACCACGTCCAGGTGTTTGATTCTGCCCCTGCGGTAGGACACCAGACCTGTGCACCTGGCAGCCCCACCCAGACCTCCCTTCCCGCTCAGAGAACGGCCGAGGGCGGGGGAGCCGGGAGCCAGGGGGACGCTTCCTGATTTCCAACCGGGCTTAGGGAGTGGAAGCTGAGTGTCCATTTTAAAGAAGAAACGATGTCTGAATTCACTGTTGCCCACCACCAGGAATGGGCTCTCTTTTTTGGGGGGTGGTAAGAGGCCAGAATCCCCTCAGATATGGGATCTCCGGGCTGGAATCTGGACCTCATTTCTCCCATGGTGGAGCCTTCGCTGGGTTTTAGTCAAGCTGCCTGGGGGCTCTTGGGATGTATTAACAGAAGTAGAGGGTATGGATCAAGGGAGGTGGAAGCTCACTTCCAGGGGCTGGTAGGGAGCTGGAGACCGTGTCATAGGTTGGGAGATTAAGTGAGATACTGCACGTCGTGGTTGGCACAGCACCTGACACCTGGGAAACAGTCATCGAATGTGAGCTTATTACCTTCTTAGAAAGAAGGTAAGGCAGCTGTGCTTCCCAGCGTTAAAGTGCACCCGGACGCCCCGAGGGCCAGGTTAACGGCAATGCAGATTCTGATTCCGTCATTCTGGGGTGAGGCCGGGGAGGTGGGGGCGGGGTGGGCTCTGCATCTTTATAGAGCTCAGCTTCTTGGTCAGTGGACCACACTCTGAGTAGCCGGGGCCTAAACTGCCTGGGGAGGTAGTGAGTTCCCTGCTCCTAGAAGCATCCAAGCGAAGCTGGATGACCATCTCCCAATAAAGGCGAGGGGGCTTCTGCCCTGGGAGGCTGTAGGATCCCTCCCAACCCTGAGGAACTCCAAGTCTCTGTTTCAGGCCCTGGGATAATAAAGGGAGGGACAGCCCCCTCCTCGTCGTTAGACTGGAGAGTGACTTGCTGTCGGACTCCAGGACGGGGTCTAGTCCAGAGGAGTGGATGGTTGAGGGAGGGCCCAGCACAGAGCCTGCAGGAGGGACTCACTTAGCCTCTGGGTCATACTCTGCCCAGATGGCCTTGAATTCGTCCAGGTGATGAGGGCCCAGGATGGACCAGTCCCGTGTGAGGTAGTCAAAGTTGTCCATGATGACAGCCACAAAGAGGTTGATGATCTGCAGGAGGAGAACCGTGGGTTCCCTGCTCGGAAAGGCAGGTGGCACAGGGGGCGGGGCGGGGCGAATGGGGGCATCCACGGGGTCTGGGGTCCGTAGCTTCTCCTGCCTGGGCCCTGCCTCCGAGCCCTTCTGGTGACTACATCCCGCACACAAGCAGCCTGTGTCACTGCTCCGGCCCACGCGGTGTCCACTGCCGGGGCTCCCAGGGTTCATCCTTAAAAATCCCAACCTCAGCCTCTCGTCTGCCCCCCAGAGGGACGCTGGTCTCCCCCTGTGCCGCTCTTGTCTGTCCTGTATTGTTGGGTGTTCCTTTGAAATGCAAGGTGGCACTCAGTGAGCGCCTTCAGGGCTAAGGCTGTGTCCTGTTTGCCTTTCCGTCCCCTGCACTGAGCCCAGGGAACGTTAGACGCTCAAGCAAGCGCCTTAGTGAACAAAGAAAAGAAAAAGAGTGAAGAGCGAGGGCCTGGGGCTGGGGGGCTCTTTGTCTCCCGCGAGTGCAGACAGCAGCCCCGGAGCCTCAAAGCCACCTGTGCTGTTTCCGAGCCCACTGCTACCGCCTTCGGGACCTCGTTTCAGGAGTCTCAGCCTCCTCACTGGGGGGCAACCGCCTCTTCCAGGGAAGAGAGAGGAGCGAACGGCTTTACTCTGTTTTAGGGTAGAACCTCACTAAATTCTTTTGATTACCAATCGCTAACAACAACAGCAAAAAAGGGCCAAGCTCTTAGCAACTCCTCTGGAGCAGGCAAACGCACTCGGAAAACTCAGCCACGCCCAGGATGACCAGAACAGGGACACCCTAGCCAGAGTCCCGTCTCCTGAGTCCCTGAGCTATAGGTCCCTGGAGAGACAGAGGCGACGGGAGGCGGCGGGGTGGGGTGTCACCCTGCCTCAGCGCATGTCCCCGCAGCCCGGCCGCCCCGCCCTCGGGCCTCACCAGGAAGGCACAGAGCATATAGAAGCTGATGAAGTAGTAGTAGGCGAAGTCGGTGCCACAGGTGCGCTCCTCCCCCGGGGCGTAGTCCGACTCGGGGTCGCACAGCTGGCCATAGCTGCAGGCCAGCAGGATCTCCTGCCACGCCTCACCCGTGGCACACCTGGAAAGCAGGGCGCCGTGCGCCTCTCACTCTGGGCAGCGGCGGAGAGCAGGGCGTCGGGGGGAGCGGGCCGGGCGCCCCTGAGGACCCCGGGTTCACGTGCTGCCCAGTGTGAGCCAGGCCCCACTGCCCCCTGTGCTGCGTGCGGTCCCCCCCAACTCTACCCCTCGTGGGGCACCATAGGCAGGAACTGAACAAAGAAAGGGGGCTTCTCGGACAGAGAGGCAAAATCAATCCAGGATTCAAGTCACCGCTGGAGCAGCAAGAGAGCAAGAGAGCTGACCCGGGGTCGGCAAGGCCTCCCCCTCCCCACAAGGGACATTCGAGCTCCATCACCCGCCTCAGTGCAATGAGGGTGGGGCGATCTGCGGGACCCCACTCAGGACCGGCTGCCTCCTTTTTGACCCCCAGGGCACAGTGAAGACGAGGGCCACTCGCGCAAAAATGATTTAAACAGCGGCTCTGGCTGTACGGGGTGAGCATCTGAAAAGGACAGCAGAGCCTTGGCGCTCCAGCATGCTGGGCCCACACACATGAAGCCAGCCTGCTCGCGGACTAGGGGAGGGGTGGGGACAGCTGGGGCCTCTTGCCTGAAGAGCAGAAGCACGGCCTGGGGGAAGGTCTGGAAGTTGTTGTTCCGGTTGATCTGGGTCCCGTCCACCAGGGCAATCTTCCCGAGCATCTGCAGACCAGAAAGCACGCGACGGCGGCACCGGCATAGGTCTCCCCCGGCCCATCTCCCACTGCCCCCTACTTCCTCCAAATCCCCTCCACTTCAGGCCCCGTCAGACCTGAAGCCAGACGAACTGGGCTGCAGTTGGCCCTCGAGCATCGCAGGGGTATAACTTTACAGTCAGCCCTTGGGCCCTCCGTATCCACGGATTCAAACCGCGTGGTACCGTGGTACCACGGTACGTATTTACCAAAAAAATCGCGTATACGTGGACACGCACAGTTGAAACCTCTGTTGTTCAAGGGTCACCCGTATTATCAAGGTTGGGTGAAGTTCTTCTCCTCAAGCCAAAGAAATCTGGGGGGGTGGGCCAGTTGTCCTAACCAAAAGCTAGTCAGGGACTCAATGTGCTCCAGGAGATCGTAGGCCGAGACCACCCGAACCTCTGACGGGGCCCTGGAGAGCAATCTGGCCCTTGTCCGTCTGCCCACAAAGCCTCCCCCGCCTCCATGCCCCGCGCTGCTTCTGCTTGACTATCGCTGCGCCGTCTGGGGACCACCTCCTCCTCTGGTCCTGCAGCTGAGCCCAGGGCTGCCGGGAGGCCGGACGGGGAAAGGGTCCAGCCTGCAGGCCGGCCAGAGGCTCCCCTCCCGCCCCTCACCTGCATGCCGATGACGGCGTAGATAAAGAAGAGCATGACGATGAGCAGAGCCACGTAGGGCAGGGCCTGTGGGCGACGAACGGAGGCTCAGGGCGCAGGGCCCCGCCGCCTGCCCCGCAGCCCCGCCCTGCCGTCGTTCACGTTCACCGGGCCCCGCCCCCCGCGGCTGGGTGGGCGGGGCCGCATACCTGGAAGGACTTGATGAAGGTCCAGAGCAGCGTGCGCACGCCCTCGGCGCGGCTCAGCAGCTTGATCAGCCTCAGGACGCGGAACAGGCGGAAGAAGGCGCTGGAGATGCGGGCGCTCTCGTCGGGGTCCTGCGGGGCGCAGCCCCAGGATCAGTCTGGGGCCGGGGCAGGGGGTGAGGGCAGGCAGGCGGGGCGGGGCAGAGTGTGCGGTACGAGTCGTGCTGGGGGGACTCCCAGCCCGCCCCGCGGCCCCTGCTGAGCACTCGTGCTGGCCCTCGGGGGCCTGCAACGCTGGCGGTGACGCGGGCTGGGCGCCAAGCAGTGCGCGGAGTGGACGGCGATTCTGCCCCCGGGGCAGCGGAGGAGGCGGGCGGCCAGGCCCCGCGCCGGCTCTCCTGGGGCTCCTGCCTCATCCCACCTCCTCCCCGAGCTGCCGCTCAGCCGAGGACCCTGGCAGCTCTCCCGCCCCTCCTCTAGTGTCCACCCAGTGCAAAGTCTCCCAGAAGCTCAGCTGCTCTGCAGCCATCAATTCAGTGGCCACACCCTGCCCCGCACAGGGCTGTCCCAAGCCGGGAGGCCTCTGCCCACGTGCCAGCCTTAGACACTGGATGACTCCGGCCAGGGAGAGCCCCCTGCCCGGCGTCCCGTGTCCCCACAGGCTTGGTGCTGGTGACCTGTCGCTAAGGTTCTGTATCAGCCAGTTCCCTCTGGATGTTCCCATCAGCACAGAGGCCCTGTTTCCCAGGGCTCCGAGAAAGCCACTGCATCCATGCACATTCTAGTAGCACAGAGCTCCCCCCGCCGTCCCCACCCGGAGCCTCTGGGGCCTGCTTGGGGCAGGGGGCCCTGAGCGCGTCTGCCCCATGCAGTCCAGCGGCCAGGCCCGAGCATGCATGCTGCAGGGCAGAGCTGGCGGGCGAGCCCTGCAGGCTCATGCAGCCTGGAATTACAACGTTCCCGCAGCTGCCACCCAGGCAATACAGTCCCCCGCTGGAGGCCAGGAAAGTCTGTGGAGAGAGAGAGGAGGGGGTGGGGGGAGGAGAGAGAGGAGGGACACGGTGGGAGGGCGGTGAGGAGAGGCGTCAGAGAGGACAGGCCACATAAGAGTTAAAGAGAGAACGAGGCAGAGAGGCAGGGGGTGAGAGGCCCCTAGTGGCTGCCGGCCAGGGTCGGGCGGGTGGGTGTTGAGGACGGAGCTATGGGGACAGTGAGGCCACAGGCTGGGGGCAACGGAGCCAGGAGAGGAGGGGAGACCGAAGACGGGCAGGTCCCTTCTCGCCCCCAAGATGCAACCTGTGTGTCTGGCGTCTGTGGTGCTGGGGCCGTAGGGGGGTGGCACGTGGGAAAGTACCTGCGCTCATGGTCACGAGGGGAGTCACACCCCTGTCTCCTGAGTCCAGGGGTGCTGGCCAGCTCCCTTGTGCTGCTGAGGCCCTTACCGGGGTCCCATCCTCTGTGGCAAAGGCCCTCTGGGGGAGTCTGAGACCCCCCAGCAGATGCATCTCTGCCCACCCCCCCCCAGCCCCCCACCTGGGAGCAGGACCTAGGCTTCCATCTCAGGGCCAGGCTCTTAAAGGGTGGGCACGGGGTGCGGGGAGCAGCCTTTGTTCCTGTTTCCTCTGAGCTCCTCCCTTGGGCCACATCTCAGGAGCAGCCCTGTTTCTGGAGTCCTGGGATGGGGAATCATTGCTTTATCTCCTAATGACTTGTGGGGGGACTGGTTCCCAGTATGCTGTTTCCCCACCAAGCAGCATTCTCCAGGGCAACTTTCATCTGGGACACTGGTTCTCAGCCCAGGGTGGGCATCAGAATGCTGGGTCCCCAGCCCGGCCGAGTAAGTCAGCTCCTGGGGCCTGGGCCTGGCTTCCGGGTGTGAATGCACCCCAGGTGATTTCACATGCAGCCCGGGGTGACAAGCCATGTTCCAGGCCCGCGCGGCCAACATGGTACCACCAGCCACACGTGGCTCTTTGGGTTACAGTGAAAATTACACAGACTTAGAAATTCATCTCCTCAGTTGCACTGGCCACGTTTCAAGCGACCAGTAGACACTTGCGGCTCGTGGCTACTGCACTGGAGAGAGCAGAACCGGGGTTGCAGAGAGTGCTAACGGACGCTGCCGCCCTAGTCTGCTCCCTGGTTTATACGACAGGAATATAAATCCGTATTTTAATTCAAAGTCTTAACATGACTTCAAGCAAACAGTCCTGGTTAGGGGCATCTGCTGTCCCTAAAAACCAAAAGGTGAGCAGCGACGCCCTCGGCCCTCCTGCACCAAAGAAACTGATTTACCCCAGACTCCCCGGCACAGACCTCAAAACTCCAAGAAGTAATTTGTCATTTGAGCTGAGACTGCGCTGGTGAGAAGGGCTGCTCTCAGACCCTGGGGCCTTTGGGGGGCTATTTCCCAGCAGGTGCCCCGGTTTGCCCAGAAGGCAGCCTGCCCCCCTCGGCCCCACCCCCTCCAGGCCTGCTTGGACACGGGAAGCTCTTCCCCACGCCCCTCCTCCCGGCTGCCCCTGGCAGGCACTCTGGGGGCAGCGGGGAGGGGAATGCCTTGTGACTTCAACCTCTGGCTCCGGGATCTGCCCCTCCCTGTCCCCTGCTCCCCTCCTTCACCGGGCAGCCACCTCAGCTTCAGATCCTCAGCGAGGCCACCTGGAGGGCTCCACCTCTGGGATCCTGCCCTCTGGCAGACCCCCCCCCCCCCCGGCCGCCCACGCCCTGCTGCTTTTCATCCCACCCCCAGGCCTCATCCCTCCGTCCGTCTCTCCTGGGCCAGCTCCTGGGCTCACATACTGGCTACTTGTACTGAGACCCAACGAGCTGGCCCTCAAGACCGCAACGATCCTGGTATCTGACCCCTTGATCCAGGCCTCAGGGCTGCCAAGCATGACTCCAGGGAGAAACTGGGCACTCGCCACCACCCCCATCCCCCCGCCCAGACTCAGACCCCTGCCTCCTGGCAGTGTGGCAGCCCCATCGGCTTCCTGCCGTGGGTTCATGACAGCAGCTGTCCCTCAGAGGCAAGTCACACTGTCACACCCACCGCCCTCCCTCCCCGAGGACTCTGCCCGCTCCTCAGATGCCCTCGAGGCACCCAGCATGGACTCCGCCTGCCCGCCTCCCCCACACCCTGCCCCCTTTCACACGCTTCTGTCTTACACTCATCTTTTCCCAGGGCTCTGAATCCCAGGGCTCTGAATCGCATCCTTTCTACCTCCTGTGAGACCCTAACAGTTTCCTCAGCGGTCTCTTCCCTCCTCCGTGCTGGCTCCACCCACAGCCTCCGCCTCCTCAAAATGAACGGGAGAAAATATTTGCAAACGAAGCGACTGACAGAGGATTAATCTCCAAAATACACAGGCAGCTCATGCAGCTCAATAACAAAAAAACAAACAACCCAATCCAAAAATGGGCAGAAGACCTAAACAGACATTTCTCCAGAGAAGACATACAGATGGCCAAGAAGCACCTGAAAGGATGCTCAATGTCACTAATCATTAGAGAAATGCAAATCAAAACTACAACGAGGTATCTACCTGACACCGCTCAGAATGGCCATCATCAAAAAATCTACAAACAGTAAATGCTGGAGAGGGTGTGGAGAGAAGGGAACCCTCTTGCACTGCTGGTGGGAATGTGAATTGGTACAGCCACTGTGGAGAACAGTATGGAGGTTCCTTAAAAAACTAAAAATAGAGCTACCATACGGCCCAGCAATCCCACTACTGGGCATATACCCTGAGAAAACCATGATTCAAAAAGAGTCATGTACCACAATGTTCATTGCAGCTCTATTTACAATAGCCAGGACATGGAAGCAACCTAAGTGTCCATTGACAGATGAATGGATAAAGAAAATGTGGCACATGTATACAATGGAATATTACTCAGCCATAAAAAGAAACGAAATTGAGTTATTTGTAGTGAGGTGGATGGACCTCGAGTCTGTCATACAGAGTGAAGTAAGTCAGAAAAAGAAAAAGAAATACCATATGCTAACACATATATATGGAACCTTAAAAAAAAAAAAGGTTCTGAAGAACCTAGGGGCAGGACGGGAATAAAGACGCAGACGTAGAGAATGGACTTGAGGACACGGAGAGGGGGAAGGGTCAGCTGGGACGAAGTGAGAGAGAGGCATGGACATATATACACTACCAGATGTAAAATAGATAGCTAGTGGGAAGCAGCCGCATAGCACAGGGAGATCAGCTCGGTGCTTTGTGACCACCTAGAGGGGTGGGATAGGGAGGGTGGCGGGGAGACGCAAGAGGGAGGAGATATGGGGATATATGTTTACATATACCTGATTCACTTTGGTATAATCACTTTGTTATATAGCAGAAACTAACACACCACTGTGAAGCAATTACACTCCAATAAAGATGTTAAAAAAGAAAAACACTGAAGGGGGTCTGCTGCCCTCTAGTAACCGCCTCCCCCCAGACTCCTGAACTGGCCGCCGTGATTTCCCGGCCCTGCAGCCCCTGCTCCATCCTTGTAACTGGCTGCAGTCCCCCAGTCGCTGTCTGTCACCCCGCAGCTCACGGGTGGCTCTCTGGTCCCAAGCCCCGTGGCCTTGCCAGCTGGAACCCTGTGGAGCCTCAACCCCCCAGGCTTCGGCCACCCGCTCCCTTCCTTGATGGGGCGGCTGCCACGTTCTGGAGTCAGTGACCCTCGGTTCCTGGCCTGCGTTTCCAATGACGCGCGGCTCGTCCGCACGCGCACACCAGCACCCAAACCCCAGCACCAGAGCAGAATCGTGGAGGTGGCCCTCCCATCCTTCTTCTCCTCGGGATACTGAGTCTCCTCGACGCCTTCCTTCCCGGGGCCCTGGGTGGCACTCACCTCGCCCCGCTGCACCTCCCAGAGCCGCGAGCTTGTCCTTACGTCCACCCCGACTCTCACGGAACCCCTCGTGCTCGGGGGGCGAACTGCCGTCCCCAGAGCCAGCCCTCCCCGGGACACAGGGTCTCCTGCCCTCTCACCCAAGGGCTTAGCTCCTGCAGTCGCCCCTGTATTGCCTGATCCTCCCAAGAGCCCAGGATGTGCTCTAATTTCTCCCATTTTCAAGAAAACTCTCCTAGGCTGCATGCTCTCCTCCACCTTCTAAGCCATTTCTCTTCGTAGCAAAAAGAGAGAACTGTCCAGGCTCACAGCCTGCCCTGCCTCTCCTCAGCCCACTCCAGCCGGGCGTCCTTCCCCGAGAGTCCCGTGAGACTGTTGGGCCGGGCTCCCGGGAGGGACACCACCGGGCGCGGCCTCCGGACCTTCGCTCTCTAAATACCCTCTTCTCTCCATGGCTGGTCTCACCCCCTCCCACGACTCTAAATGCCAGTTCCTCCAGTAATCTCCGATTTAGATCTCCAGCCTGAGCAGCCTCTGCGCGCCAGGGTCATGTCTCCATTCGGATGCCCTGCGAGCATCCTGAGTTGTCACGCCCCAAGCGGGACTCTTGGTTTCCGCCCCACGCCTGCTCCTCTGGGAGTTGGCACGTCACAGCAAATGGAAGCTCCGTTTCTTGGGCAAAATCCTTGTACTCACTGTGGATTCGTTTTCCTCTCACCCTGAATCAAGCTCATCAGCAAATACTATGGGCTCAGTGCTCCAAGCAGCTCCGGTACTGGCTACTTCTCCTCTCCTGACCGCCCCCCGGGTGGCCCTTAGTGTCCCCTACAGCTTGCTGTCAGCACAGCAGCCCAAGGGATCCTCTGAGAACTGAGGTCAGACCAGGTGGACACGCCCCCGGGGCTCTCATCTCCCCACAGAACAGAACCCAGGATCAGAAGCGTGGCTCTCCAGGGCCGACACGATCCGGCCCCCGCCCTCTCTCTGAGCTCACCTCGCCGCTCACCCCTCACCCAGCCGCCAGCCCTCCCGCTGGTCCTCAGCCAGCCCACGTGCTCCTAGCTCCCTACCCAGGCCTGCGCCCCCTGCCACGCGGCCCACCCTGTGCTCCATGCAGGGCTGTGCTCAGTACCACCGCCGCCACCTCCCATTCCCTTCTGTCGAAGGCTCCACCTGCTTGATTTCTCTTCATCACACGCGCTGGCCGCACTGGCCACGCGACAGATCACTTGCACTGTCCGTTCACCCCCCACCCCACCCCGGTGCTCTCGTTCTTTGCTGTCCCTCTAGCCCGTGGGAGGCGCTCAGTATTTGAGGAGTAGATGAACCACTGCCTCCCACACTGTGCCCCCTGCTTGCAGCCGCTCTCACCTCCCGCCCTTCGCCTCCAGGGTAACGCTTTAGAAGCGTAGCTTCATCCTTCCACGGCCCTGTTCAGAGACCTCCAGCGGCGCCCACGCTGCCGGCTACACAAGGTCTGCACGCTCGTGTGCTTCTACCAACCGGACCTCTCCGCGCCCCGAACCTTCCGTTCATTCGTCTCCCTCCGGTGCCCTTGCGGCAGCAGCCCAGCCTGTGCCGCTTGCTCCCACCTCCCTTTCCTTCAGGAGCCCCTTCACGTGACGCCACCCCCACGGAGCCTTCCCTGACCACGCCACCCAGGGCCGACCTCTCTCCTCCACCGTGCCGCTTGCTGGGGGCCGCCTGGCACACTCACTGTGCCTGGAATCTGAGGTGTCTGTCTGCTGTACAGGATTTGTAACCTGGGGTGACACGCAGCAGGTACCCCGCAAGGGTCTGTGGCCTCAGCCCCACCCCAGCAATGGCTGTGTCCACCCAGTACTCACGTCAATCTCACTGAGGATGACGTCGATGATGCTGCCGATGACAATCAGGAAGTCAAACACATTCCAGGGGTCCCCAAAATAGCCCTGGGGGAGGGGCCAGGGGTGAGCTGTGGAGGGGAGGGGCTGGGGTCCCCAAAATAGCCCTGGGGGAGGGGCCAGGGGTGAGCTGTGGAGGGGAGGGGCTGGGGTCCCCAAAATAGCCCTGGGGGAGGGGCCCTGGGTGAGCTGTGGAGGGGAGCGGCTGGGGTCCCCAAAATAGCCCTGGGGGAGCGGCCCGGGGTGAGCTGTGGAGGGGAGGGGCTCAGAGGCCAGCAGAGTGCAGTGGTCCCTGTCGGGGGGATGCAGAACTGCAGGGCCAGGCAGGGCTGGGCCAAGATGCCACTTCCCACGGGTGTTCCAGGGCCCCACCCACTCCCGCTCCCCTCCCCTTGCCTCCCCTCCCTCCAGAGCATAAAGTGGTCCAAGGGGAGGGCGGTGTGCCTGGGAACTCAGGATCTGGGGTCCTGGTCCGCACGGGGAAGTCCTTCGTCCCCCGCTTGAAGCCCAGTCCAGTCTGGCCTCGCAGGCAGACCTGACACGGGGGTCGCGGGTGGGGAGTGGACGTGGAACCCAGGACACAGCAGGACGCTCCCTGACCCGGGGGCTGCTCTTCAGAGGCTTAAGGGAAACGGGGCCACGAGACAGGCTCAAGGAAGGGCGGGGCAGGGGCAGCCGCATCTAGTCCTGCCGGCCACTTCTGGCAGCCTGAGCCGCCTGCCTGCCCCGGGCTGAGCAGGCTGGGAGCAGAAATGCCGGAGGTAGGGCGTCCTGTAGGACGGGGTGAGAGGGCTCCATGGGAAGGCTCATCCTGCCGCGGGACTCACCCTGGCCTTGAAGGCCATGAGCTTGAGGACCATCTCCACCGTGAAGATGGTGGTGAAGGCCACGTTGAGGATGTCTGAGATGTGGTCCATCTGCTCCGACTGGTTGTAGTGCTGTGGAGGCACACGGAGGGGCTGGGGGCCGGCTCTGCCCCTCGGGGAGACACCCCCAGAGCCCTGCTTTCTTCCTCGGGGCCCCTGCCCACCTTCCTTTAACCTCAGAAAACTAGAGCCCGCTCTGGCAACGTGCAGAACCCTACCAGGTCCGCGGCCACGCCCTCTCCCCTCGAAGGACCGTGAGGGGAGGCGGAGGGGGCCGACCCTGGTCTTGTGAGCAGGGTTATCCACACACGTCTGTTCCTGGAGGCCAGGAGGGAGGCCCCGCAGCAGGGCTCTGTGAGCGGCTCCCCCGAGCCGTTTGGGCACAGGACCAGCAGGGAAGACCCCTGGTGCGAGGCTGGGACTGCCACCACCTGCAGGTGGCACCTGAGATCACCAGGCTCCCACGCCTGCAAGCTAGCCCGGGACCCCGAGGCAGCCCCGAGCAACGCCCGCAGCCGCCTTGAGCCTCCCCTGTGACCCTCCTGAAATCGATGTCCCTGTAACATTTCCCAGGAATCGCTCAGCCTTCTTAGAATAGAGTTGACACGACCCCACTTCCTCCACAAAACCTTCCCAGGTAGTAGAAGGATCTGGCGTCTCCCCTGCCCCACCCCGTCTTGGCAAGACTTCCTGACTCTGCTGCCCAGCTCAGGCCCCCACGTGAGCCGCGGCTCGTGGACCCCTGTCCGCGCTGGGCCCGCTGGCTCCGTGACTCCCTCCCCAGACCCTGCCCACCGGCAACGTGGGGTCGTGTGGTTGCCAGTGGCTGGGGCTCCGGGGCCAGGGAGCCTCGCTGTGTGATCCCGTTTACGCGGGGCGCTAGGGATCAGGTGCTTGGTTAAGGCTTGAGAAGGACGCTGCGGATGTGACGCGTCTGTAAAGTGTGTCATCTCCTCGGAGGCCCCCGTTCTGTGAATACTACATCCCCTCTTCTCGGGACCGGAGCTGACGTTGCAGCCTTCTCCCCCATCAGGGCAACAGCAGAAGGAGAACAGAGGAGGCCCTGCGCTTCCCGCACAGCCCCACCCTCCTGCGCAGCCGCCTCCGGCCCCAGAGCAGCCACAGCCCCGTGTGCGCTCGAATCACGGCCCCGATGAACCGCTGAGGGCCTGACCCCCGGGCCGGCGTCCAGTCCACCTCCCTCCCCACGTGGCACCTCAGCACGGTGCCTGGCGCAGAGCAGGTGCCAGGAAGAGTCTCCTGGGGGTAGTCAGCCTGGAGCCCCCTCCCCCTGCCCTGCCCAGGCCCTGGCCCGTTGGGCGCTGGTCTCGGGGGACCTGGTCCCCGGGGGCCTTACCTGCATGCCCAGGCAGATGGTGTTGAGCATGATGAGGGCGAACATTAGGTACTCGAAGTAGGAGGAGGTGACGATGTACCACACCTGGTACTGGCACGGGTTTTTGGGGATGTAGCACTTCAGGGGGCGGGCCTTCAGGGCGTACTGCACGCACTGGCGCTGAGACGGGACGCGACGGGCGGGTCAGTGCCCGGGGCCGCCTCCCCCCTCCCACGTCCACGCCCACAGGCTGGAGGAGCCCTGAATTCAGCAGGCCAAGGGCCTCTGCTGGGCTGTCGAGGGGAAGAGTTCCGCTGGGCTGGATTCCCCTGGAACCATCACAGCCCATTTGCAGCACGGCTCTCACCCAGCCCAGGGGCTCTGGGCATAACGGCGGGTCCACAGGAGACCCCACCCGACCACCGTGTGCTGCTTCAGGTGGGAGATGGGTCGGAGGTGGGGCTGGGCACCCAACGGAGGGTCTGGGATCACCCCCTGCCCAAGGGCCCCTTTCCCTGGCCTGAGCCTCGGCCCGGGGGGCGGGAGGCCTGGAGCAGCGGCCCAGCACCTGGTTCTTGTTCAGCTCGCAGTTCTTGTACTCGGTCTCCCCCTGCTCCTGGAAGGTGACGATGACGAAGCCCACGAAGATGTTCATCATGAAGAAGGCGATGAGGATGATGTAGACGATGAAGAAGACGGCCATCTCCGGGCGCTCGTTGTACACGGGGCCCTTGTCCTCCTCGTGCGAGTCAATGGCTCTGTACAGCAGCCTGGGGTGGGCAGAGGACACAGGGGTGGGTGCTGGGCGGGGCGGGGTGCGCTGGCTTCCCCAGTCACCGGGGCAGAGAGGCCCACACCGTGCCACCCCTGGTCGGGCTGTCTCTGGAGTGAGCGGTCGGCACCCCAGTCCCGTGCGCGCCCCGCGAGAGCCAGGGTGGCTGCCGAGCCCCCGCGGCGCCCAGCGTGCCGCATGTATACGTGGCCTGTGGCCGCATGGCTGGGCCCCGCCCTCACTCACTCAGGCCACCCCTCGAAGGTGGACACCGTGAAGAGTGACATCATGGCCCCGCCCTCACTCACTCAGGCCACCCCTCGAAGGTGGACACCGTGAAGAGTGACATCATGGCCGAGAGCACGTTGTCGAAGTGGAAGTTGCTGTGCGTCCACTGGCGGGGACGCAGCTCCACCTGCGTGGGGTCCCCATCCTTGTACACATAGTAGTAGCCCCTGAGGCGGGGAGACGCGGTCACCGCACTGTGCTCGCGGGTCCCCCTCTGCGTCCTCTGGGCCCCGGGCGGTGAGTGTGAGGGAGGAGGGCAGGTCTGGACCGGCGACCCCTCCCGAGGTCACTCGAGGAAGGGGCTTCTGTGAGCCTGAGGGGCTCAGCTTCCCAGTGGCCCCTGCGGAAGGGCCACCCTGCCACACCCCCACCCCGCACACCTGCACTCCTCCTCTGTCATCTTGGACAAGTCATTGCAGCTGAAGAATTTCCCCTGCATCCAGGAGGGAGGGAGGGAGACAGGTTGTCATGGAGACAGGACGGAAAGATGGGGTGGAAGGGAGGAGGGAAGGCAGGGCCTGAGGGCAGCCTAACCACGGGGGCAGGGCCCCACGATAGTCTGCATCAGGTCACTGTTCCCTCAGCCACCCGCGGGCTCCCCGCCAGGCGGACAGCTGTGAGGCTGGGAGCCAGCTCCTCAGACCATGAGCTTTGCTGAGTGCCCCAGGCTGGGCCTGAAGAAGGGAAGTACGGAGCCAGCTTGGCCTCTGCTTCCCGCTCAGGAGCCCCTGCCCCTGCCCGCACTGCTGGGGCTGCCCCACCCACCCCTTCCTTCTCAGGCCCTGGGGCGGTGCAGGGGTGGAGCCCAGCTGGGCCCGGATGACACATCTTCTCTCAAAATTGAGCAGGGGTCCCGGCACGCCCGCTCCCCCCAGGCTGGGATCCCCTCTGCTGACTGCAGCCCAAGCGGTTTCTCCTTTGATTTACATCACGTATCAGGCACCCACAGAAGATTTTGTTTCAACAAAAGTAGTTGATTGCTAGGTCTGACTGTGGCTAAATTGTTTGAATCCACAGATGCTGGTCCGGGTCCCTCAAAGGTCGGGAGAGGGAAATGCCTTGGCCAGGGACACAGGAGCAGCTGAAGACACGGCCACCCTGTCACTGCAGGCTCTTGCCGTCCCTACCGCCTCCCCCTAATGTCACGGAGCAGAGGGTGAAGGTGAGGCAGGGGACGTTGGGGCAGGAGCCGACAGAGGACGCTGCTGCCACTGGGCAGGTTTTTGGGCACTTGAAACCAAACACCCAATCTAGTACAGAAAGCAAATAGAGTACAGATACGTGTGACCGGTGCATTACAAATCTGATGTAAATGCCACCTGTACCTGGCGTTTGACTATGATCTGGGCGGGCACTGGGGGTCTATCGATAAGAGACTCACACACACAGGGGGTGGGGGTGGGGATCAGCTGCTCACTCATTCTTTCGGGGAGCGCGTCTTGGGGACCCGGATGGGTGCCAGGGTGAGGATGAGTCCTGCAGAGACTCTGCCCTGAGGGGGTCCCAGGGCCCCCAGGCTGCAGAGGCAGAGGCTGGGGATGGGGCGGGGGGCGGCCCTGGCTGGAGCTGTGGGATAGGGCCGAGTGCAGGCCACTGTAAGCACCTGGTTTGGCGGCTAAGCTGTCTCCGTCCAGACACACCTCCCGCCCCTCCAGGACAGAGACCAACAGGACCCGGTCCCCTATAGGTCCTCTGGGAGCCCCACCCTGATGGCCCTCCCCAAAGCCTGCCCCTGCCCATGGAGAGGGCCTTGTGGGGTTCGCTCCACAGCCCCCTCAAGCCCTAGCAGAGGCCCGGGCCCAGAGGAAATGCTCCATAAATGTTTGTTGAATGAATGAGTGATTGTAAGATGATGCCATTGTATGTCTAAGAATGACTGAGGTTACATAATCGGGATGGTGCTTTGCGGGTGGGAGCAGAGGGTCATGGAAGGAAGTGTCGTGAATGTGGGTGGCGCCCTCAGGTGTCCGTGTCTGTGTCCTGCAGGTGATCTAAGAGCCAGAGGCATCTGGAGGTTGGCGGCACAGGAGAAGATGGCCTGTCGGGCTGATTGCCATGTGGGAACGAATATAGCGGAGTTCTCCCAGGAAAGTGAGCACGGAAGCGGGGTGGCTCCCACATGTGAAACGACGGATCCCCACCCGCGGAAGCTTGCGGGAGATACACCTGCTGGCTCAGGGGGTGCGGAGGCTGGGGCGGGCGTGTCCTGGAGGGGATGGAGAGCGTGACAGTGGGCTGGGTGCTGGCAGGCCCGGCGGTGGGGGGAGCCAGTAAGACAGCAGGTGGCCCGCAGAGCCCCGGGGGCCAGGTGGCGCGTCACCTAGGAACCAGACTCAGGCCCTCGACGGCTTAGCCTTACCCCATGCGTTCAGGACATCTGCCGTCACGGTTTGGGACTCCCCTCGTTTAGAGGGAAACAGACCGGCTCTTGCCCCGGCCCGAGAGCTGGCAGCGGAGCTGGGGGAGTGAGGGCAGGAGGGCTCACCTTGAAGAGCTGGACGCCGATGCAGGCGAACATGAACTGCAGCAGGGTGGTGACCAGGACGATGTTCCCGATGGTGCGGATGGCCACGAACACGCACTGCACCACGTGCTGGGGAGGGAGGCCGGTCGGCACCTCTCCCCTCCCCTCGCCGGCCCGTGCCAGCCAAGGGCCCCTAGGGCGCAAGCCTAGTCGCCTCCCGGCTTGCTGGGGGCAGAGAGGGGCCCCTGGGGGCACGGCTTCCCGGTCACACCACACCCCCATTGGGCAGAGGGGATGGGACGGGCCTGGCAATGGCCGGGCTGACTGTCTGAGCGAGGCCTGGCAGCCCTGTTCTCCCCCCAGGGTCCCGCCGGCCCCTCTCACCTTCAGCCCTTTGGCTCTGTTGATGGCCCGGAGCGGTCGGAGTACCCTCAGCACCCTCAGGATTTTCACCACGGAGATGGCACTAGACCTGGGGGGCAGCCTGCTCAGCCCTCCGCCTGCCCCCAGCTCTCCGCACCCACGCCTGCCTCCCCCAACTCCCCTTAAGCTCCGCCCCAGGACAGAGGCGCCTCCCGGCCCCTGGGCTGGTTTCCTCCAGGGCTGCCCACAGACCCTGTCTCTCCCATCGGACTGCAGTGCCCTGGGCACCGGGGCTATGCTCCCCGTGGGGCTGTGGAGGGGACTCCCTGCTCCTGTCCGCATCCCCCCTGGTCTCCAGCACACGCTCTGCTCACCTAGCCTTGTCACTCAGTCCAGTTGGTGACAACCCAAGGGACCCCCCCAACCCTGGCCAGTGGTCCCGAGAGACTGTGCCCTTGTGGCTCAGCGCCCACCAACCAACAGCGGCTGGGCTGCCGCTCTGGGCCCCGGCTGCCCCGCTCACTCGAGTCCCATGGAGATGAGGGACACGGCCACCACCACCAGGTCCAGGATGTTGAAGTAGTTGCGGCAGAAGGAGCCCTTGTGCAGGAAGGCCCCATAGGTGGTCATCTGGGGAGAGAGGTGGCATCCTGGGTGGGGAGGACCCTGGGGACACTCCTTGCTGGGTCCTTAGGGCATTGCCCTGTTCTCTGCACCCGCCTCTGGGAGCACTGACACCTCTCATGGGCAGCGAGGCCAAGGGAGCCCTGGGTCTCCTTCCTTACCCAGCCACAGGGGGATGCCCTGCCCTCTGCTCTGCAAATTGATACAATTCTTCCTCTCCCTCCTCCCTCGAAAGCATCCTAGGCATGGTTGGGTCAGGCTGAACAGCCCGTCGAGGACTGAAGACCTTGCCCAGGCACCCACCCCTGCACGCGTGCTATATCTCAGCCCAGAGGGGCCCCTTTCTCCTCTCTGAGCACATCCCAAACATCGCTGTACAATGCGTTTGCATTGTTTTGTCCTCCTTGACTGCCCCTGCTCTCTCTCTAATGAAGTCCTGTCTAATTTCAAGGCCTAACTCTAAAGTCACCACCTCCAGGAAGTCCTCCTGGACCTCAGGGAAGCCACCATCTCCCTCTGATCAATTTCTTTAATAATCAGGGCCCTGAAAGAAAGGACTGTCCTCACTTCATACTGCAGCCAGCTCTGGGCCTGCTCTCCCTTCACAGCTCCCCTCTCCCCTCCTGGTTAATGGAGGTGAAGGCTGGGGTTATGGGTTCTAGACACAGATGGGAGGTCTCTGCCCCCAGACCCCATCCCCCACCAATGATGGTGTGAACCCAGTGTGTCCACCTTGAGAACGGGAGGGCAGTGGTGTGCTACGGACAAGGGGTGGGAGGGCCGTGAGAGGGCGGAGCTGCCAGACACCCACCCAGGGCGACAGCCGCTTCTCTGGGATCCTAGGGGAGGCCTTTCAGTCGCTGGTAACAAAGGTCTGGGAACAGATCACTGCTCCCGGGTCCACGCTTAGGCTAGTTGCGCCTTGACTGTGGAAGAACGTGCCCAAGGCTTCAGAGGCACGCAGGCCGCGGGTTGACTGTACCTCATGCCTCCACACCCCTCCCGCTTGCCCGCTCGCACCAACTCGTGAGCTGAGACCATCCGGGCTCCTAGGTCCTGGGAATCTTTCCCTGCTGCTCTCCACCACCTTCTTGCTTTTCCCTCCTCCCTGCAACCCAGCCCCTGTACAGCCTGTGTAAGCAGGAGCCACAGCAGGTCTGGTCCCTGGCCTGGAGATGCCCTTCGCCCAGGCTGTCTATCTCACAGCCTTCACTCACCTTGAGGACAATCTCCACAGTGAAGACAGAGGTGAACACGATGTCAAAATACCCAAGGATCTGGTGACATGGCAGAGGTCAGTGAGACGAGGGGCAGAGCAGTGATAGCGTCATCATCTTCCTCGACATCACCACCATCCCCATTGCCACCACCATCACTGTCATCACCACCAGCATCACTACGGCCAACATCCCCACCATCATCACCACCACCACCATCCCCACCACCATCCCCATCCCCACCGTCACCATCACCACCACAATCCCCACCACCATCGCCACCATCACCATCACCACCACCATCACCACCACCATCCCCATCCCCACCATCCCCATCACCACCACAATCTCCACCACCACCATCCCCATCCCCACCATCATCACCACCACCACCATCACCACCACCATCCCCATCCCCACCATCACCATCACCACCACAGTCCCCACCACCACCACAATCTCCACCACCACCATCCCCACCACCATCCCCATCCCCACCATCACCATCACCACCACCATCCCCACCACCACCATCCCCATCACCACCACAATCCCCACCACCATCCCCACCACCATCCCCATCACCACCATCACCATCACCACCACAATCCCCACCACCACCATCCCCATCCCCGCCACCGTCACCACCATCCCCACCACCACCATCCCCACCACCATCACCAATATCTCCACCACCACCATCCCCACCACCACCACCACCATCACCACCACAATCCCCACCACCAACACCACCATCACCACCATCCCCACCATCCCCGCCACCATCACTGCTAACATCCAGCAACAAGAGCCCGTGTAGGCCGAGCGCTGTGAGGCAGTCTTGGCCCTCCAGGGATTTAAACTCTAAGCCACTCTGATGCCTGTAGCCACACAGAGGAGACAGTGAGCTCTGGGCATCAGGGTGAGGTGTGCGGTGACGCAGGCTGGGTGGGGATGGTGCCGAGCTGGCTGCCGTCACCTGGTTCCTCACGGACTCAGTCCGGATGGGGTCCTCAGCAGCCAGTGCGGCGCTGCTCAGCAGGATGAAGAGCAGGATGAAGTTGGTGAACCAGGTGGCGTTGACGATGCGATGGCACAGGACGCGGATCCTGCGGGGGCGGGGTGGGGGCGGGAGGCTGTGACCCGCCTCCGTCGCTGGACCCCGCCCTCCCGGTCAGTGGAGAAGGACAGCCGGCAACCGGGTGGTCTCTGGCTGGCCTCGCAGGGCCCTGTCCCACCTTCTGTTCCTGCAGCCCCAGTCCCATCCCGCACAAGCCCTCCCCCAACACTCCACCTCATCCCACGGCATCCCCACTAAAACAACGGGGCAGGCCCATCTCCATCCCTGAGGCCGACAGCTGAAACTCCATGGGGACTACAGTCTGTATTTTAAAGGTGTAAAATTGTGAAGCCAGTGAGAACTAGAGCTTATCCCCTTGTCCTGCTCTTGGAAAGGAACCCAGAGATGTGATCCCTCTTAGGAGTAAGTAACTGATAAGGCTTAAAGCATTACTTCTCCCAGAGATTCCGGCACTTTCAACCGGGCACAAGGTCTTAAACTAAAGGAATGACTTTCTCACGGTGTAATTGTAGGCCCAGGGAATCAGGAGAAGGGGGCCTTCTCAGAGCAGGAAGCAGCCCTCTCTGAGAGCCCCACCAACCTCCCTGCCCCGCCACCGAGAGGCCACCCACTTATTGGTGGGGCTGAAGATGAAGAAGGCGCTGGCTTCTGGAATGGGCACCGCCTTCTCCTTCAGCTGCAGCTCGGCCAGCGGGCGCGGCCGTGGGCTTATTGGGATCTCGGGCTCGTCTTCCTCATCGTCTCCTGTGGGGGAGGGGAGAGAGAGGTCGGGGTGTCTGTCCACGTTTCACTGCTCCCCTGGCTCCTGTGCTCTGACCCCAACGGTGACCCCCCCGCAGCCAGCAAGCCACACGGGGCACGAGGGCGCCAGCAGAGTTCAGCCAGGCACCTCCCTTCCTTGCGGCACATGGGGCTGACCTGTCCAGACAACGGTCAGGCTCAGAACCTCCCAGACGTCGGGCCGGGAGCAAAGGTCTGAGAGCCTGGCCGTTGCACCTCCTGTCTCGGGGCTGGACGCACCACCTCGAATGCTCACCAGCTGGGGGTGCCGGGGAGGGGCCCTGCTTGGCACGAGGCCAGAGTGCTGGGCCCGGCTCCGCCCCTGACTCTCAGGCCAGGTGGGCTTCTGTCCCTCCAGAGTGTGAGACCCTCAGCTCGCGACATTGACAAGGGGCAGGAGGCCTGTTGAGAGAAATGGACTCGGAATTTCTCTCCTGGGGCCGGGTTCCAAAAACCGTCATTCAGGGAGGAGCTGCCAGCATGAAAAGAAACCAGGATTCTTTCCTTCCGGGGCAGGTGTGGGGTGGGAGGGGCTGGGAGGGGGAGGGGGCCCCTCGGGCTCATTTGCTGAGTCTCAGGGCCTTGTGAGAGGGAGCTGTCCCCCCAAGTCCTCAGCCGCAGACTGGGGGCACTGTGGGAAGTTGGGGAGCCCTTTCCTTTGTCCCCTCGCCCACAGCTGTCTCCTGCCAGCCCCTGGCAGGGTTCTCCCGCTCTCTCCACCACGGCGGCCCCTGCAGGGTCTCCTCCCGAGACCCCACTTCTTCCTGCCAAAGAGCATCCTCACGGGACATTTCCTGCCTCGCCTGGGACCAAGGGCCCCAGAGACACATTTTATGCTTAATCGCAGAGACTGTTAATTCTTAGAACTCGCGTATTTGCTTTCTTTTCCCGCCTTAATTCTGATTTTCTCCGCCCGCGCCCACTGTGTTGACTTCGTTGTGCATATCTTTCGTTGTCAGCCATTTCAGATTATTTTTGGAAAGAAGCAAGATAAACACATTCAGCCCCCTTGGTAAGAACGCTCCTCCGCAGCCCACCCCGCGGCCCCTCCCCCACCCTCCCCCTTCTCCCCAGCCCCTGCCCCTCCCCCACCTCAGGTTTCCGGGCTCAGCCTCTCCCGCCTGCACAGCGGCCACTCCCATCTACTAGGAGATGGTTATTAGATGAAGCAGATGAAGTCGAATTATTCTAAAACCCAAATGTCCCTTCAGGCAAGTATCTGAAGAATTATCATTAGTCTTATCTATACCAGCTCCATCCTCCCTACATTTTACTTGGCAAAATCCTTGCATTTTTTCCTTTCTTTTTCTCTTTTTTTTTTTTTTGGATTTCTATAAGGCTTTTTTTCTCAGTTTTAATATTTTTTTTATTAAAGTGTAGTTGATTTACAATGTTGTGTTAATTTCTGCTGTACAGCAAAGTGATTCAGTTATACACATATAGACATTCTTTCTTTTTTATATTCTTTCATTATGGTTTATCACAGGATATTGATGAATGGATAAAGAAGATGTGATACACACACACACACACACACACACACACACACACAATGGAATATTACTCAGCCATAGAAAATAACACAATAATGCCATTTGCAGCAACATGGATACAACTAGAGATTATCATGCTAAGTGAACTAAGTCAGAAAGAGAAAGACAAATACCATATGGTATCACTAATCTGTGGAATCTAAAATATGACACAAATGAACCTATCTATGAAACAGAAACAGAATCACAGACATAGAAAACAGACTGGCCGTTGCCAAGGGGGAGGGGGCTGGGGGAGGGATGGAGTGGGAACTTGAGGTTAGCAGATGTAAGCTTTTATATATAGAATGGATAAACAACAAGGTTCTACTGTATAGCACAGGGAACTGTAGTCAGTGTCCTACGATAACCCTTCATTCTATCTATTGATTGCCTGTCTGGTGCCAGACACTGCTATTTGGAGCACAAAGGGTCCCGCTGGAGCTTAGAGTCGCTGGCACAAACATGCTAATCAGCTGATTCCACAAATAGGCATGAAATTGCACCAGTGACCCAGAGCTGGAAGGACCCAGGAGTGAGCTAAGAGACATCGCCAGCTCTTGGGCACCAGCCTCTCCCAGGTGGCCTTTTAACCTTCACCGGCTTGGGAGCTCCCCCCAAGTGTTCCCTCCTTGGCACCGACGACGAGGGCTTCTGCTGCAGCCACAGGCTGTTTGCACCTACAAGGCGTGTGTAGCGCATTCGTGGCTGTGCGCTATGCATCCCCCTCCCCTCCTGCACCACACGGGCGGCTACACTCCCCTTGTGAGTTATTCTGTGTGGCTGGAGGGGCTGGAACAGAAGCCGTGTGTGCCCATCTCCTGCACCACACGGGCGGCTACCCCCCGCTCTGTGAGCTATTCTGCGTGGCTGGAACAGAAGCCGTGTGTGCCCATCTCCTGCACCACACGGGCGGCTACACCCCGCTCTGTGAGCTATTCTGCGTGGCTGGAACAGAAGCCGTGTGTGCCCATCTCCTGCACCACACGGGCGGCTACACTCCCCTTGTGAGTTATTCTGTGTGGCTGGAGGGGCTGGAACAGAAGCCATGTGTGCCCACGAGTCTCTGGGCTCCTTGAAGACCAGATCCTTAGCCCTGAAGCGCACAGCCAGTACTCAGTAAATACTGGCTGAATTAATTGAAAATAAAATGTGTGCATTTTCCCACTGTGTGTATCGTAGGGAGAGGCAGGCTGGCAGACGGCTCACTTGCAATACGAGGTACACGAGGGATGTCTGAGTCCTGATCTCCTCGTGGATGGGTCCAGGTAGGGGACACACAGGAGAGATTTCGTCCCTGGGGAGAAGTCACCCCAGCACACCCGCCCCGGGTCCCAGGACTCTCACCTGGGAAGTCGGCTGACGGGTAGGGGTCCTTCACCTCATTGACGTTGGATTCAAACTCATCGACTTTCAGCTGGAGGAAGGAACACGATGAAGGTGAAAACCCGAGCTGTGGTTCCCACCTAATGAACATTGACTGGAGGGCCGTGTAGGTGTCAGCTCACCTAAGCCTCCCTATGGCTCGGGGCGGGGTGAGGCAGTGGGTGCTATTATGGTCATCCCCGTCTTACAAAGGAGAAGCCAGAAGCAGAAAGGTCAGCCAGGCTGCCCAAGCTACCAGGACCCCAGCCTGTCTGAGCCTGAGCCCCTCACCCCTGCTTAGTTCTCGAGAAGAGAGTGGACTGCCCCAGGCCACGACCCCTGCTCTGGGGGCTGGTTCCTGCCCCTCTGAGCTCTGCTTCCTCAGCTCCAGGAAGGCTGAGCAGGGCCAGGCTGACAGGCGGGGCAGGGTTAGAAACGGGGGGAGGCTGGTCTGGGCGGCTCTGAGGCGAGGGGGACACCCTGACTGGGGTGGAAAGCTGGGACTCAAAGGAAGTCTGGTTCCTGGATCGGGGCGTCTGTGTCCTCAGTACAAAGGATTCCGTGAGACAGAGCTGCCCTCACCTGGCTGGTGCCCTCACCTGGCTGTTACCCAGGCAGACAGCCCCTCTCCTGCCTCCCCCTGCCCCCCGGCACCCTAAGGCACCAGGCGAACAGGGGACTTTCAGAGGCCCCTCCCCGTGCGGCCCCTGAGAGCGCCCCCCGTGACGGGCTCACCTTGGCCGTGGTGGGGATGCCCTCCCCCTTGGGTTTCTGCTCCAGCTTCTTGGCCACCATCGACTTCTCCTCCTCTGACTTGTCTGGGAGCCCCCTGGGTTGGAAAACCAAGAAAGCCCAAAGTGGAGGACCAACTGGAAGGTTCTGGGGGACGCGCCCAGCCTGAGAACACTGCAGGCTGACCCCGCGCCCACGGGCCGGGCGCGTCGCGTCCTCCCTCTGCAACGAGGGAACAGGACAGGCGTCCGCCCGCGGCCGGGCAAACACAGGGGCCGTTGGCCAGTCCCAGGGGAGGGTCCCAGGCCGCAGAGGGTGAAACGGCAAACTCACAGGTGCCTGAGGCTCAGCAGAGGGAAGGGACCCCCTCCAGGAAGTGTGGTGACAGGGCGGAGGCCAGCCTGCCTGGCTCTGCCCTCGGGATCCCTCCTGCCGACTGGCCTGCAGTCCTGCCCCGGGGACACCTCAGAGACTCGGCCAGCGGCACAGTGGTTTGGCCTCTGCTCCCCAGGGAGCCCCTTGCCCGGAGCGGCCGGAGCCCTGCAGGTCCCTCCCTCTGGGCGCGCCCCGCTCACCTGGACATCTTCCTGCGCCTCCGCTCCTCGGCCTTGGCCTTCTGGGCCGACGTCAGGCTCTCCGCCTCCGCCAGGTTGTCCACCGCGATGGCCAGGAAGACGTTGAGCAGTATGTCTGAGGCGACCCGCTAAGGAGCTCGGGGGGCGGGGAGGGACGCCCGGGGGGCGGGACCTGCCTCCTCCTGTGCTCCAGTCTCCCCGTCTTTCTATGACTGATTCCTCCCACCTGTCACCAGTCACCCTGTGTTTCTCTAACGTCCTGCCGGAAGGAAGTGTCCTACAGCTACACCCACACTGCCACAGGCTGTGTCCCACCTCCCCACCCCCAGGAGCTCCCCAGCAGCAAGCCTGAGCACCTTGACCCCGCTTTACCCCCAAGCCTCCTCCCCAGGCCCTTTTCTGTGCCCTGCGTCTGGGCGGATACAGTTGCCGCAGACGAACAGGATGATGAAATAGATGCAGACGAGCACCCCGGGGTAGGTCGGGCCGCCGTAGGCCATGATCCCGTCGTACATCACGGAGTTCCAGTCCTCAGCTGTCAGCACCTGGCAGGGGAGGGAGGGTGGGGGACGCAGAGGGACTCGAGGGTCTTCTCTGGGGACTGCGCCGTCCAAAAGTCCCCTTCCAACCCTGCCCCCAGACCGGTCCTCTCTTCATCCCGGGTGAAGTCCCTGCCCTCCTGAACCTCTCCCGGGGGTCGAAGACCTCATCGTTGGCTCTTCGGGGCCAAGGACTTGATTGTGGCGTCAAGGCTTCCACGAGCTCTGTTCCTAAGGCCCAGGCTTAGCTGTGCTGCCCACACTGGACCCCCTGCCTTTCCAGCCCCCAGAAAGAGTGCGAAATGTCAGGTGCCTTGAAAGACAGGATGCCTGACCAGCCGGTGGGGTGAATGGAAGAACGAGGGTGACACCCTGTGTAGGGCCGGCCGGTTGTCACAACTGCCCTTCCCGCTGGCAACACCGAGGTGGCGTCCCCTGAGTACTGGCCCGACAGAGAGGAGCGTGTGTCTGCTCTGCGCTCAGGCAGCTCGCTCTGGAGGCCGGCCGTGGCTTTAGTGAGCGGTGGCTAAGCCATGTCCCCACAGTGGGAAGTGGTTTGTGTTCCTCTGGGGCTTTTGCAGCCTTGGGGAGGGACAGCCCACCTTGTCTGACCTTGTGCTCAGAGATTCTAGTAGCACGTGGGAAAGAAAGCTCCCTGCCCACCCAACTCCTTCACTGATTAACCGCTGGCCTACTGTGGGCCGGGGCTCTGCTGGGCAAAGGGATGAGGACACACAGGACACACTGGACACAGCACCCAGCCTCCAGAGCGTGGAGGAGACAGACAGGCGACTGTGGCCTGGAGGGGATGCGGGGGCCCAGAGGGCAATGTCGGATCACGGAAGGCTTCCTGGAGGAGGTGATGCCCAATCTCCAGCGGCAGGCAGCGGGCTTTAGCCTACCTGGAAGACGGTGATGAGGGCCTGCGGGAAGTTGTCGAAGTTGCTGCGCCGCACCTCCGTGTCCTCAAAGTCGTACCTGCCCCCGAAGAGCTGCATGCCCAGGAGGGCGAAGATGACGACGAACAGGGACAGCAGCAGCAGCAGGGATGCGATGCAGTGGATGGAGTTCAGCAGCGAGGCCACCAGGTTGCTCAGGGACGTCCAGTACCTGGAGGAGACGGGCAGCCCCCACCCCCGGCGTCCCTGCAGTCGGCGCGGCTTGGGGGAGGCTGGGGGCTGGTGGGATGCGGGGGGGTCGGGCAGGGCTGCCTGGATCCGGGCCGCACACCCAGCTTCCCTCCGCCAGAGCACAGGTCTTGGTCTGTCCTTTCATTCTGTTAGTAGGACGGCCGTTTAGCTGCTGGTGCCACCACTGGACTCTGAACCCCACGGGGGTGAGGACCACCCCTTCCTGTGCAGCCCCGGCCCAGACGGCCATCCCACCACTGCCCCCTTCTCTGCTCCCCTTCCATCTTCCTTTCCCCCTCCCGCTCCCAGACGCTTCTTTTCCCCTTTCTTCCACATTTTCCACACCACAGACAATGGTGAGAGGTAGGAAGACAGGAGAGGCCGAGGTGGAAGGGGGAAGGTGCTTTCTGCTGCAGAGGCGCAGGATGGGGCAGTGCGCGCAGGCGGGCGCTCACTTGGTGATCTTGAAAATCCTGAGGAGGCGGATGCAGCGCAGCACGGAGATGCCGAGGGGTGTCATGGCCCCTGACTCCACCAGCAGGATCTCCAGGAGGCCGCTGCACACCACGAAGCAGTCGAAGCGGTTGAAGATGGACATGAAGTACTGGCGCAGGCCCAGCCCGTACATCTTCATCAGCATCTCCACGGTGAACAGGGCCAGCAGCACCCGGTTGGCGATGTCTGCAGGGTGGGTCACGCAGCTAGGTGTCACTCTCCTCCCTGCCCTGCCTGCCTTGGCCAAGCCCTCCACCTTGGACACCCTCCCTGCATTTTCAGGGCATCTTCCTTTCCCTGCCCTCCGGATCCAGGAAAACCTGGTGAATTTTCACCATTGAAGGAACGCAGTCCAGATTTCTAGGAAACTAAACGACACTGTGTTCAGCAGGTCCACCCTCCTCACTCCACCGGTCAACCCGTGAGCATTTTAACCCCATTTCCCTGATCTCCCAGAAGCACTGACACTGTTGCGGGATCTCAGTTCCCTGACCAGGGATCGAACCCGTGCCCCCTGCAGTTGGAAGTGCAGAGTCCTAACCGCTGGACCGCCAGGGAAGTCCCTTCTTGCTTTTGCAGATGTCCCCTTTCCTTGGCTTCCAGGACGCCACATCCTTCTGCACTTCTCCTGCTTCTCCTGCTTTTCCTGCTTCTCCTGCACCCTCTCTGCAGACGCACCCCTACCTCAGCCCTGAGTGCTGGACTTGAGCTGTGCGCGTGAGTACACACCGTCCTCTGGGGATCTGGTGATGTCTTCTAAGACCACAGCTTCGATTGCCATGCCTGCCAATGACTCCGGATTTACACTCTTCAACCCAGACTTCTCCACTGAGTCCCAGACCTACTTTCCATCTGTCTCCTCGACATCTCACTGGGATGTCTCAGAGGCACCTCAAACTCAACATGCTCAAGTCTAAGCTGATAGGTACTGCCCATCCTCCCCCATCCCCCCCAAAATACCGGGTCACTGACTGTCTTCCCCATCTCAGCAAGTGGCACTACCATCCATCTATCTGCATGGGCCAGGAACCTCAAATTCATCTCTGACTCCTCTCGGCGGGCACTGTTCACATCTTGTCCACGTTTGGTCATTGACAGTGCATTGACAATGCTTGGCACATTCAAGGGGCTCTCAGGAAGACTGGTTGCAAGGAATAAATGGATGGACAGATGGACGGATGCAGGAATGGTTGCATGGATGGATAGATAGATGAATGGGTGGATGGATGCGTGCATGAAGGAAGGAATGGGTGCATGGATGGATAGATGTTTGCCTGCATGGGTAGATGGATGGATGGCTGGACGGATAGATGGATGGATGGA
The DNA here is from genome assembly GCF_937001465.1 of Orcinus orca. Taxonomy (NCBI): domain Eukaryota; kingdom Metazoa; phylum Chordata; class Mammalia; order Artiodactyla; family Delphinidae; genus Orcinus; species Orcinus orca. The sequence goes on from NC_064559.1 coordinate 31,281,837, forward strand.
TAGATGTATGCCTGGATGGGTAGATGGATGGATGGATGGACGGAGAGATGGATGGATGGATGGATGGATAGATGTATGCCTGGATGGGTAGATGGATGGATGGATAGATGGAAGGACGGATAGATGGATGGATGCATGCCTGCATGGGTGGATGGATAGATGGATGGACGGATAGATGGATGGATGCGTGCACGCATGAATGCATCTGATCTGTAGCATTGTCTCCTATCTCCTTTCCACAGAAGAAGACAATCTTCTTTTCTATTTTCCTTCTTTTATCTCTTTCATTATTTTATTTTAGGCCACACCGCATGGCTTGCGGGATCCTAGTTCCCCGACCAGGGACTGAACCCAGGCTACAGCAGTGAAAGCGCTGAGTCCTAACCACTGGACCGCCAGGGAATTCCCTCTTGCATCATTTTAAACATAGTGTCTTCCTACTATCCAACCTCCCCTCCTCTGTAATCCTCCTCTTGTTACCTTGTATTTACCTCCACTGTTGCCCTCCCTATACTGACCTGACGTCACTTATCAATATCTGTCTTTTCCTCTGGCTCAGGAAGCTCCTTGGCGGCAAGAGAGGTACATTCCTCCTCCGTGTGCCCTGCATTCTTTACTGGGCCTGACCCAGAGTACGTGTGTAATACACAGTGGGTGAAAGATTGCTGTTTCTGGAGTAGAACTTGAACTTGGATGCGTGAAGCGCTCAATTACTGGTCATCTGTACGTCCAGTGTCTGTGATAATTTGCCCAGACATCTGGCGAGCACCTGGAGTGTCCCCAACTTGTTGCTGTTACGGCCCCTGGTAATGCCACGAGGAAAAGAGTACCACTGCCTAGAAGTTCTAGAAAACAACGTCGACATCTAACGACTTCTTCTGCAAAACCTGAGGGGCCATTGGCCAGCACTGGCCGCCGGCCGCGTGTCTCACCTTGCAGGTGGGTCAACCAGAGAGGCTGGTGGTGGTGTTCCGAGGCGATCGACAGGGTGTTGAGGGCGACGATCAGGATGACCAGCCAGTAGAAGGCCCTGGACTTCACCGCGTCGTGGCATTTCCAGCGGAAGATGCGGTTCCACCGCCTCCACTGTCGGCTGAGAAGGCGGGGGGCGGGGCCGTGGCTGAGCTACTCCAGCTCCTCCCCGAGGCCGCCACACTTAAGTCTCACCACCCACTCCCTCCTCCAGCCACATGAGAGGGCCAAGGACCTGAACTGCAGAGACAGATCGCAAATCTTGCCTCTTACAGCAAATGTCTTCACCTTTCAAAGGAGGATAGTGATGATGCCGACCTCAGACGGAATGAGAGACAAGGTCCGGCGCAGAGCAGGGCTCCGTGCGTTTCCAACTTAATTAAAGCAACCCTGGCATGCCCCGTTTTGCCCGTCATAAAGGCAATTCTTTAACAAATTGGTCATATCTGGTGTCGGGGAGGGCGCGCAGAAAGGCACCTCCACCGTCAGATCGACCTCTGTGCAGCACTTACCAAGGTTAGAACCTGTGCTCCCTTTGACCCAGCAAGCCTGTTTCTAGGCATCTGCCCGGCAGAAATGTTCACCCTTATGCACAACGGTTCCCTGGGGCACTGTGTGTATTGCCCCAAACTGGACAGCTTACGTAAACAGACTACAACATATGCGCACCGTGGAACATTTTACATTCAAAGGTACATCAAAAGACGGTGTGTGAGCTATCACACCTTGCAGAGATGTGGAGGGACCTGAAATGCATGTCACTAAGTAAGAAAAGCTGATCTGAGAAGACCACACGCTGTGTGAGTCCAATTAAAGACATCCTGAGAAAGGCAACACTATGGAGACAAGAAGATCGGTGGTTGGTTGCCAGGGCTGGGAGGTGGGGTGTGAACAGGCAGAAACAGAGGATTTTTAGGGCAGCGAAAATACTCTATGTGATACTGTAACGGTGGGTACGCGTAATTATACGTTTGCCCAAACCCACAGAACGTCCAAGAGTGCGCCCCAACGTAAACTCTGCACTTGGATGACGCAGGTTCATCAGTTGTAACAAACGGACCATCTGCTGGGGATGTCGATGGCGGGGGGCGCTGGGCGTGGCTGGGGGAGGGGCAGGCGGGAAATCTCAGCACCGTTGGCTCAATGTTGCTGTGAATCTGAAACTGCTCCGAAAAAAGAAAGTCTTAGAAAAAAAAAAAAAAGAAGGTTCGTGTCTGTATAAAGTTGCCCTCAATAGAAAACAAAACCGAAAAAAGCTGGGGTGTGTGTGTGCGTGCGTGTGTGCGTGTAAGAGAAATGAAAGCGTGCAAGAGGCTTCAGAGAGATACAAATCTAACTGTTACCATGGTTACCTCTTTGAAGGGCAGAGAAGGCCATCTTTTCTTTGATGTATTTCTCTATTGTTGGATCTTTCAAAATCACAGTCACGTATGAATTTGGAAAAGGAAGCAGCCAAACAGAACACATGGTCCTCTCCAGCTTCCTGCCTCCAGCCCCCCCGCCCGTGACACTTATGGTGGTCACAGGCTAACTCCCCGTCTGGAGCAGAGGTTTCCGGGACTAATTATCCCACCGGCTCCCAGTTTCTTCCTTACGTGGTGAGTAAATAGGTCATCTGCCCAGTGCCCTCCAGCTGCGCTAAGGGAAAGAGACCCAAAAGCCACCTAGGGAGGTGACCGGGGTCTAACTACATGTCTCAGGGAGCTGCGGGCTGGGAGGACCCGCAGCTGGGCAGATACTCACATAAACTGGATGACTTTGTTCAAGCCTGCGATTTCATACAGGCTCTCTGTGTCAGAGCCGCCTTCATCCAAAGCCAGCTTCCCTGGGGACAGACAGGTCCAGTTGGCCAGGCTTCCGGGCCCCTCTGGGCTGGACACACCTGGAAAGGGCCCGCTGACTGGGGACACCTGTGACAGCGACCCTGGGTGGGCCTGGACCCCTCCCTCTGTGATTTCCTGAGCCCTAGAGAGCCTGCATCGGAGGGGAGGGCGGGTCCCCAAGGGGTGGTGCAGCACTTTGGGACCTTGTGCTCCGGGAGGGCCCAGGGCACACCAGGCCGCCTCCACCGCAAGGTGTCAGGCTAGGCCTCTAGGGGCCGGGTTTTCTTATCTGCAAAGTGGTGATGCTGTTCGTGCCCGATGGGCCCCCTGGGGCTGCAGTGGGGGCGGGTGTGGAGGTGCCCCTGTGGGAGCTGACTGCGAGGGCAGCTCTGGGGGGGCTGCCGACCTCGGCCCGTGGCTCCAACCTTCTCTCAAGTCGTCCACATCCATGACCTCGCCCTGCGTGATCCAGCTCAAATAGCCCCGGAGGTCCTCATCCAGCTGCTGCTTCTCCCGCAGCTTCTGGAAGGTTCCCCTGGACTTGGCCTTCTCCCGCTCCTTGGTGAATTCCCTGCAGTGGGGCGGGGGAGGGGGAGGAAGAACGCAGCTTCCTGGGGCGAGGGAGCCCGTTCTGCGGCTGGACGTGCCCCCCCTGCCCAGTGTTGCCTGGGGTCTGGGGCCCTTTAGGGAGGCTGAGGGGCGGCCCTCTCCCCCTCACCAGCCCCGCCCTCCAGGCCCCCCCCCCCAACCCCGTTCCTTCTTTTCCTCCCATCTCATTTCTCCCGCCTTGTCTTGGGTGACCTTGGACATTGGGGTTAATGACATGACCGTGCATTGCCCTAACAGAATTGCCATGAACCCTCCGATTTTCCATACTGCCCCGACCCTTTAGGCTGCCTGAGTAGTTTAGCTCTGCTTACAGACTTAAGGCCCTGGGGGACATGCTCCTGGGCCTGGAAGAAACCAGACAGCAGCAATGGAAGGAAAGGACCCGAGGGTCAGCGAGGGCTCAGAGCGGCAGGGGGAGCCCTGGGCCCCCACGCAGGGTGAGGAGGGGAGTCCAGTCCGGTCCGCCCTCCCTGGGCTCCGAGGGGCGGGCTGGGGGCAGCAGGGCCAGCCCGCACCGCCCGCACCCTCAACGTTGCCCAGGGCAGGGTCCAGGAGGGGCTCTTGACCATTTTGAGCCCTGGCCCCTTTGGGGGTCCCGCGAACCTATGGGTTGCTCCTCAGAACAGCGTTGTAAAATGCTCCAAATGAAACCACAGCTTGACAAAGGAACCGAGGAGTTAAGACATAGTTGTTGAACTAGAAAGTGGTGATAAAGTAACATATGTGCTTCTTTATTGAATCATTAAGTAGCAAGGTCAGGCGCAGTCTAATAACTGTCATAATTTTGAAGTAGTGATATTTGCAACACCTGTGCTATGACAAGGGATTCCTGTTGGGACAAGTCATGGGCAGAGCTGGTACCACGTCATGGAAGGAAGCGCTGCATTTCAGTTGGACTCAAAGAAATAAAGGCAAGTTCTTCCTACCCTAGTCCACGGACCCCCTGAATTCTATGTCCAGAGTGCCTGGAGGGAAGCTCTTGCGGTGGGCACAACGGGGCCGATGGCCACTTCCAGGCTGCCCACCGTAGCTGGGTGGAGCCGTCATGGACAAATAATGACCATGAGTACTTAGCACTTCTGATGTGCTGGCCTCCATTCTAAGTACTTTACGGGTATTAACTCATTTAATCCTCCCAACAGCCCTGTGAAACAGGCACTGAAATTATTCCGATGTGACAGATGTGGCTCATGAGGCACAGAGAGGTTAGGTAATTAGTCAAAGGTCACACAGCCACCAAACAGTAGTGCAAGGGTTTAAACTTGGGCCTCTCGCTCCAGAGTGTGTGTGCTTAGCCTGAAGGCCATGCTCAGTGCCGAGCTTCAGCCCAAGCACCTCCAGGGACAGGAGGCTGGGGTCTCGGGGCTTCACGTGGACAGAAGGAAGCGAGGATGGGAGAAGGCTTGAGGAGAAGGGAGAGAGGTGAAGACTGGAGGGACTCCTGCCTGCATCTGTTCTCTTCCTGGCTAAAGGGGAGCCAGGGATGAGCGGGGGTTCTAAGCCACATCTCCCTGCCCACTGCCTCCCCTCCTTTCCCCGCCCCCCTCCTTTCCCCGCCCCCCCCTTCTTCCTCCCCTCTCTCCCAGCTGTCTTTGAGCCCCTTACCCGCTCAGCACGCCCAGCACCAAGTTGAGGATGAAGAAGGAGCCCAGCAGGATCAGGGTGACAAAGTAGATCCAGGGCCACTCGTTCCCAATGGCATCGTTGACCTGGTCCAGACGCAGGTGTGAGCCCCATCCCCGACGTGAGGGCTTAGGCCCCCTTGTCAAGCTGGCCCACGCACCGCACCCGACGGCGGGGGCAAGGAAAGAGGCCATCTGGGTCCGGAGAGGAGCCTCTTCTAGCCTGAGGACCTGGGACTGGGCCTTGCTGATGGCTACCGGCCGGTGGGACTGAGCCCTGCCTCCCTCCGGTCCCCGGGCTCCCTGCCTGCCCCTGTCATGCCGGCTACCTCCAGTCGGCCTCTTTACAACCGAGATTCCTCACAGTGGAAGAAGCACTAAAAAGCCTTGGCCTGCGCTTGGCCGGCTCCTTCAGCAAGCACGCCTGTGACCCTGGATGAGGCGCCGGCATCTCTGAGCATCGTTCCATCTGCCTCCTGAGCTGCTGATGGGAGCTCGCTCCTCACAGGCTGGTCACGGGTGAAACAACACGCGTGACCGTCCTTGGAAACGTTTAATAATTGGCTCCCGTAATCTGAGTTTACGAGAGCTACTCCCACTAATCCTTTATATGTGCAAAGCATTTGATGGGTTTACAGGCATCCCCCATAGGTAGTGTCAACCCGCGGCTGAGCTCCGGGGTTGGAGCCGGACGGTTAGAGGTCAATTCTTGGCCGTGTCGCTCACTAGTCCAACAGCGGCCAAGTCACCGAACGTCCCTGAGCCTCGGTTTCCTTATCCGGAAAATGGGATCAATGCCTCCCACTGTTGGAGGATCAAAAAAGAAATGCAGCCTAACTCTTGTATCACCAAACAAGTCAACTTCTCCAGCAAGAGAACGTCTACGGCACTAGGTGCCCGCACTGCGGTAATTCAGTTAGTGCCCCCACTAACCATCGTAACTACCCTGAGACGGAGTTATAGTATTTTTATTTTATAGACGAGGAACCTGATATCCAATCCTATTTTTATGGAAAAGCAATCTTGCCCAGCAGCAAGAAGAGAGACTCAAAGGGCCCTTCCTTCCTCAGGAAATCTGAGATCCCACGCCATCGGCACCAAATCACTCACAGCCAGGATTAGGGACAAGTTAGGACGTGAGACCAGAACCCGCCGAGCTCCGGGTTTCCGTCCCTCACCTGCTCTTGGGACTGCGGACACAGGTGGTACCTCGGCCTCCCCCAAGGATGCTAGGACACACACCTGAGGCCCAGAAGGGCTCCCCGGGGAGGCGCGAGGAGAAGCGGTGAGACCCTCAGCCCGGGACTGGCAGGCCCCACCCGCTCCCGGCGAGCCTGTGCTGGGGGAGACAGCCGGCGGGCTCGGGCCCAGACCCACCCAGTAGAGGACGTCGGTCCAGCCCTCCATGGTGATGCACTGGTACACGGTGAGCATAGAGAAGCCAAAGTTGTCGAAGTGGGTGATGCCGTGGTTGGGGCCTGGCCAGCCGCCCCGGCACTCGCTGCCGTTGATGGTGCAGCGGCGCCCTGACCCCGTCCGGGCACAGGGCGACGGCTTCTCGTTCTCCACCGTGGCCACGATGTCTGTGGGCGGGCGGGGGTGGTAAGCACCGGTGCAGGGGCAGTAAGAGGGGGCAGCAGGGTGCGGGTCTCAACATCAGTTTAAAGTCGGGGAGGAGGCCTTGCTGGGAGAGTGTGGTGCAGACCATAGGGGGCTGGGCCGAGGGCAAGGATACGGATACGGATACGGATACACGGATATGGACAGGGACACAGGCGTCTGCAGACAGGAGCTCGGGCCCAGGGCCTCACTGGAGGCGCGGCTTCTATGGACTACAACCGATGAAGCAGATGTGATATATCGTTTGTACCCACAGAGCTTTGTAAAAGGAGGCAGCAGCCCAGCGGGGGCGGAGGTGTGGGCCGGGCCTCACGCTCCAGCTTGAGAGCTCTGTCTGGGATACAGAAGTGGGGATGCGCCCCGATGCTGGGATGCGCTGGACTGGGGTGTGGGTCTGCTTTTAGCGGGGTGTCCCCAGCAGGCCTTAGCATCCAGGGAGCACCTGAATGGTGCTCTTATTGTCTCTAAAGCCTGAAATTTGGGTGACGTCTGTGTCCCCTTTTCCCCTGGGTAGGTTTGGTCTCCTCTTGTGTTCAGAGAGGTCAGACCGTGAGAGATCGAGTGGCCTTCCTTAACCTTGTTACCAGGGGGCTCAATCCTCAGGAATGGGACAGGGGGGCACAGATGGTCCTGAGCTTGGCGTGTGGTCCCCAGCCCCTCGCAGCTGGGTAACCCCCATCCCAGAGGGGCTTGGGAGCGCTACCGGTCAGCACTGGGCAAGACCTCGTGTGAACACCAGGCGAGACCCTCGAATTTCGTTTGAAGGTTGTGCTAGAAAGCCCCCTCCTCTCTGCCCTGGTAATGCCGACGAGAGGCCAGAGATCGTCATGGGGACAGGAGGAGGCTGAGACGGAGCAAGTTAGGAACAAGCCCAGCGACAACGCCGTGAGAGGTGTCGTTGGAGCTGGGCTGCCGTCCCCTTAGGCGAGCGCAGGGAAGTGGGGAGGGTCCCCCAAGACTCTGCAGGTCTCCACCACCGAGTTAGGGGCTCGTCCTAACAGAGGTCACCTCTGCCTTGTGCTGGGTCCTGTTCCTGCACCCCCAGTGGCAGCGGCACTCGGCCCGGGGAAGCTGAGGACCAGCAAACTGCTGCTACCTGAGAGCGGGGACCCGGGAGTACGGTCCATCCTTTCATCAAAATGCCCAGGGGCTTCCAGGTGGCGCAGCGGTTGGGAGTCCGCCTGCCGATGCAGGGAACGCGGGTTCGTGCCCCGGTCCAGGAAGATCCCACGTGCCGTGATCCATGGCCGCTGAGCCTGCGCGTCCGGAGCCTGTGCTCCGCAGCGGGAGAGGCCACAACAGTGAGAGGCCCGCGTACCGCAAAAAAAAAAAAAAATGCCCAGACTCTATGTGCCCCCTCGTTTCTCATTCTTTGAACAGATGTAGGGGCAGAGTTTTCCAGATCCATGTGACATGTGATGTCGCAACAGACCGAATGCAGCGATGGGAGAACTCGGCTGACATCCGCTAAGCCAGGTCAGTAAGGAGGTCCAGAGCACATGTAAAACGGTACCACTCTTGTCGCCAAACATTTTTGGTTTGGTTTGGGAAAATAAAGTTATTTTTCAGTAATTTTTTCAACTTTGAGAAAGTATATTATTTATGTTAGTATGTAAGTGGTCTATTACTGTTCTTTTTAAAACGAGTTATTAAATTAATACTATGACATTTTTCTCGGTTTTCATTCCCAACACCGTACACATCAACAGACAAAATCTATATAAACAAAAACTCTTTGGGACCCTCAATAATTTTGAAGAGTGCAAAGGGATCTTTTTTTTTTTTAATTAAAAATTTTTTTTTTGGCCACACGGCACGCAGGATCTTAGTTCCCTGACCTGGGATTGAACCCACGCCCTCGGCGGTAAAAATGTGGGGTCATAACCACTGGACCACCAGGGAAATCCCCCAAAGGGGTCCTGAGAGCAGGCAGTTTGAGAGATGCTGGTTTAGAAGGTGTAGTTCAAGTTCATCCAGGCCCCAAGGTAGCTCATCTCTGACCAGGGGCCATTCGGCCGTCGGGTGCTTCCTGAGTCCCATTCAGACCCCACCCTGTGGGCCCTGGACTAAAAGCTAAGACTCCAGCTACAAGGCAAGTACAGACAGAAATTCGGGCTGGGCCTGAGCCTACATGTCAATCCACAAGTGGCCAGAAAGCCCAAGGGCACCAGCCTTATGTGGGGCAGGGGTGCTCAGAGGAAGAACCTGACCGTTCACCCCCCTTGCCCCCTGACCCCAGCAGAGCTGTTTCCCGCCCAATCTCCCTTGTCCAGGAGAAAGCCATCCCCAAGGTCAGTGGATGGGGGAAGCAACGACCTAGTCCTGGGGCTTCTCCACGGCTGGGTGAACCCTCCTCTCGAGACATCCGCAGACCTTGCCGACACCCCGGCCCGGAAGCTCACCCGTCCCGATGAAGTAGCAGGTCTTGTGCATCTTGCCCTTGAAGAGCTCCAGCCCGATGATGGCATAGATGATGGCCATGAAGAGTACAAGCAGGGCGATGTGGAACAGGGGCTGCATGGCCTTGAAGACGGAGTTGAGGACCACCTGCAGGCCTGGGGGGCGTGAGGGCAGGGGGAGAAGGATGCCTCAGCCCCCCTCTTGGTCTCCTGGCCCTCCCTCGGAGCCTCCTCCACACCAGGGTAGGAGGGCACCCAGGACTGGGGCGAGGGGGAGGGGCTCTGCCACCCACTGGGCACCCCGGACACCAGCCGGAGCGGTCTGAGCACGCGGAAGGCCCTCAGAGCCTTGACGTCCAAGCCGGCGCCTTTGCTGCTCATTGGGGCCGTGTTGGTCTGGATGACGTTGACCTGCTCCAGAATCACGGTGAAGACCCTGGGGAGGACGAGAGGGAGAGAAGGTGGCCCAGCAGTCCACTAAGCCTCTGGCCCGGGGCTCAGGGGCCCCGTGTCCCATCCACGCTCAGGGTACCGGTGGAAAGACTGGGGGCAGGCGGCAAGGTACAGTTCATCAGCCACTAGCAGCTCTGGTTTGGTGACACCCGTCTGGGGAATTTTAGAAAAAATCCTGAGGCCACGTTCAGGCTCAGTAAGAAGAGTGTCGGGTCCATGTGTGATAGCCACTCTGGGTCCTGGAGGGGGCAGCTACGGTCAGGCCGGGGGCTGAGCACAGCCCGTGGTGGGTGGAGGGTTCCAGCAGCCCACACTCGCGCTCGGAGGAAGGGGGAACGCGGAGGAGAGAGCCCGCAGCTGGTTCTCCGTCGAGCTCTCCTTCACTGCATTTCTGACAAAGCCCCTTTATGGTCCTTCCTGCTCTCAGTGTACTCCGATTGCCACTATCCTTCGAGGTCCATCTCAAGTCCTTCTTTAGGAATCCTTCCATTGATATCTGAACCCCCTGGGCTGCACCGCGTGTGGAACAACGGTGCGCTGCGTGGCCTTGTCCTGCACAGACTCGTGGCCTCCAGCCAGGCAGTCCGTCAAGGGCAGAAGCTGGTTCACAGAATTCTCTGTGTCCTGTTGTACCTAAAGCAGCACTCGGCAATTAGTAGAGAAGGAATGTGATTTTTAGGGAGTGGAAGGGCAGCCTAATGGTTAAGGGCAGGCTCTGGAGCAAGAGTGCCTTGGTTGAAATCCCGGCACCGCCACTGGCTGGCTGTGTGACTTTGGGTGGGTTGCTTGACTTCTCTGCGCCTTACCTTCCTTAAATGGAGAAAATAAGAGGATTGTTGGGAGAATCAAACGAGATGGTACATGTAAAGCACAGAGTAAGTGTATGATAAACGCTGCTGTTATAATTAGGTCATGGCTACCAAATCGTAGGTTATGGGCTCAACCACGCTCCCCCCCACTCCAAATTCATACGTTGAAGTCCTAACTTGTGGGACCTCAGAATGTGGACCTTTAAAGCGGTGATTCAGTGAAAACGAGGCTGTTCAGGCGGGCCCTAATTCAGCCTCCCATCCTGGCCCTTGGAAGAAGAGGGAACTTGGGCACACACCAAGGGTGCGTGTGGATGGAGGAAAGACCACGTGGGGACACAGCGAGAAGGAGGCCGTCAGCAAGCCAAGGAGGGAGGCCTCAGGAGAATGCAGACCTGGCCACACCTTGATCTTGGACTTCCAGCCTCTAGAACAGTCAGAAAATACATTTTTGTGGTCTCAGCCCCCAGTCTGTGGCATCTTGTTACAGCAGCCCAAGCAGGCTCATACGGGTTATTAAACGTCTGTTCTCATGGACCCAAATAACAGGTGCTCAACACAGGCCCATGGAATACATGAATAGATGATAGTAAAGCATGAGACGTTTATGAACGTCCAGAAACTGCTGGGCACTGGAGCCACTCACACGTTTCCAGTTTTGTGTGAAGAGAATAAGGAGGGCTTCCCTGGTGATGCAGTGGTTAAGAATCCACCTGCCAATGCAGGGGACACGGGTTCGAGCCCTGGTCCTGGAAGATCCCACAGCCGCGGAGCACCTAAGCCCATGTGCCACAACTACTGAGCCTGTGCTCTAGAGCCCGCGAGCCACAACTACTGAAGCCTGTGCGCCTAGAGTCCGTGCTCCACAACAAGAGAAGCCACCGTGATGAGAAGCCTCTGCACCTCAACAAAGAGCAGCCCCCGCTCGCCGCAACTAGAGAAAGCCCGCGTGCAGCAACAGAGACCCAACGCAGCCAAAAATAAATTTATTTTTTAAAAAAAGAGAGAGAGAGAAAATAAGGAGACTGGCGGTGACTGGCTGGGGAGGGTGTGAGCCGTGGGCGCCCCCCCCTTCCCCGGCCCACACCCCTGCACTGCTGCACCTGCCTCTGGGCCCTCGGGCAGCCCGCTGAGCTCAACCGCTCCCCCCCGGCCTCACTCACCCCAGGAAGACGATGATAAAGTCCAGCACGTTCCAGCCGCTGCGCAGGTAGGCGTCCGGGTGGAACAGGAAGCCGTAGGCAATGATCTTCATGGCGGCCTCAATGGAGAAGACGATGAGGAAGAAGTACTCCAGCTTCTCCTGCAGGGCGAGGCAGTCACACCACGGCTCCCCTACCTCTGCACCCTGTTCCGCCGCTCTGCGGCCCCCGGTCCATGGTGTCCCGCGCCGCCAGCTCCCTCCCTCCCTCCCTCCCTCCCCCTCCCCCTCCCCCCGCGGGTGGTCCCTCCCCAGGGCGCCTCTGCTATGTTGTGTTCCTCCTCCCACTTTGTCTTCTTAGCTGATCCCTAGCTGGAAATGCCACATGTATTTCCGTCTGGTTCATTTCCTATCTTACACACTACAGTATAAACTTCATGAGGTGTGGGGGTTTTTGTTACTTTTTTTTAATGACTTCACTTCTCAGGCCTAGAACTGGACGAATGAATGAACGGTCAGGGCAGCCCCCAGAGGGAAGGCCCCCAGATGGCTCTTGTTTGGGCGGCTTTCTCCTCCCTCGTCCCGACGACTCACAGTAGGAGGTGGAGGACGGTCCTCGGGACTCCAGCTGGGCCTCCCGGCTGGTCAAGGTCTTACCTCTCATGTACTTTTCTGTAACCCCCAGCCCGCCCCAGCTGCCCACACCTGCTGCGGCCTGCAGGCAGCCACTTAAAGGGCACAAGCACCGACGCGCCAGGCGGGTGTCGGGGGTCCCTGTGCCTGGACGAGGCCCCACAGCTCGGAGGCCAAGGGCTTCGGCTTAGTGCCCCCTGCAGAAGGCCTTGCCCGCTCCCCCAGACCCTCCCCTGTAGGCCGGCTCTCTCAGCCTCCCATCCTGGCCCGGTCACCCTGCCCTGTCCTCTGGGCCCAGGAGAGAGCTATTTCCGGAGAAGCAGGTCACTCTGTCAGAGCTCCAGGCTGACGCCGCTGTCCTTGCAACCATCCTAGCCAGGCTGGTGGCTTCTGAGAGCTCTGCACACGCGCCCCCACCAGCGAGCCGCCCCCCAAGCCCGCCCCGCCCCGGACCGGGCTGCAGCCCTGCAGGACCACAGGAGCACATAGAGAGAACTGGACCACTGTCCTCTGGACCTCACAACCCAAGCCCATGTCACCGTCAGTCACCCACACCCACCCCAGAAAGCCCGCCACCACTGGGCCAGCACACTACAGAGCCATCACTGTACTGGGGCCACCCCGCTAGTGACCTGGAAGAGAATTTACTTTAACTTCCGAGTGGGTAGAGATGGAAAGCAAGGGAAGAGGGCGCCAATGGCTCGTTACTATGGATCTGGTCCCAGAACCCTCCCAACTTGGTATTCAGAGCATTTTCCTGAAAGCAAGGTCTCCCTTTGTATGTTGAGGGGGAAACTGAGGCATATATGGGCTAGGCCTGCTTTCCTTAACCTGGACCCTAATCCCTTCCACCAATTTGTAATTCCAAAGCTTTCTCCTTCCTCCAGAAAACAGTAAGGCAGGGTTAGAATGCAAAGCAACACCGATCCATTCAAGGGCCTGTGTAGGGCCACCGGTGGGAACTGGGGCAATCGCTCCGCGGAGAGGCCCTGCCAGGGGGTGGGTGCAGCACGGCCACGGCAGGGCTGAGGGGGGCGGGGGTCCATTCCCCCGCAGGGCAGGCTGCCCGGGAGGCAGATGCAGCATCAGGAGAGAGGCAGGAGGCGCAGAGTGAAGTGGAGTCAGTGTGTAAATGCCCAAGTGGCTGCCACCCCAGGGGCAGGGCAGAAGTGGGCTTGAGGGGAGGGAAAACAGGGCCCAAAATAGCTGCTGTGCTCACAGGCCGGGCGGCCGGCCATGTACCCGGAGGGCCGCCTGCACCTGCCCCTGCCTGTCCGGCTGCCGCCTGGCTCCCAGGGGGCTTGTCGAGGGCCCTGGGGTCCCGCAGGTTCCGCGGCCCGATAGCTCCCCTGGCCCGACCCTGGAGCTCCTGGAATTAGAGCACACTGCGTGGGAGCCCTGCGTACGCACACCCCCCGCCCCCGCCCTAGGAGAGGCAGGGGGACGTGTTCCTTCCTGTGTCACAGAAACTGTGCCACGGATGTCACCTTGGGTGGCCCCCGAGCCCCTCCGGCCTGGGCTCTTTCCCTGGCTGCTGCGGGCGGCGCTGTCTGTCTGTCTGAGATCCACGTCATCGGCCTTCCCAACCCCCCACCTCCCATCCCCGCTTCCTTAGGCTCCCCACTCCAGCGGGCAGAGAGGAGCAGGGGGTTTCGGGCATAGCGGTTCTCTCGGCATCTCTGTTTCCCTGGGTGAGTTCCTAAGCCTCCGTGAACCTCAGTTTCCTCGTCTGTAAAACAGAGATGACGATTGCTCCCTGCCTGAATCAGCGGAGGACAGGAGACCGTCGTGTGGGAGCGTCCGCCTCGCCGGGCCCCTCCCGACGCTCAGGGGGTGACAGCCTTTCCGCACCGCGTGCTCCGGTTCTCGCGGAGCTGTGGTCCGAGGTCTTGTCTGGGGGCGGCTCACGGGCCTGGGCTCCGTCCGGCCCACCTCTAACCCAACCAGACACTCCCTGCCCCAGAGCCTGCTCCTCCGAGGGGTCTCTGTCTTGGCCAATGGCCCTGAGTTGCCCAGTGGGGACACCCAGGGTCTTTCCGGACCCCTCCCATTGCTCTGCCCTGGGTACCTCCACCCACCCAGCCCAGGCCTTTCTGCACCCTAACATTTGCTGGATCCACCTGCACTCCGCACCGGCCGGCCTGTCCCCCAAACTCGCACAGCCTGTGTCCCCACGCCTCCCCGCCTGCACGACCCCCTGACAGCCCCTGTGTGATGTCCAGGCCCCGGCTCTCCCGCTGCCCCAGTCCCGGCGCCCCTGTCCACAGCGACCCCTCTGCCTGTGTCCCCAGGTCCGTCACCCAGCCGACCTGTCATCTGCCCAGATCCCTCTGAGCCCCCAGGGCGAGCTCCCCCCGTGTGGCCCGCAGTCCCCGTACCACTGTGCTGCTCTCCACCACCCTCTGCCAAACTGCAGCCCCCCGAGACCACGAGCGGGGGCCCCAAGAGCGGGGATGCCCCTGGTTTCTCTGCCACAGGACGGAAGAGGTGACATTCCCTCAACGGCAATGGGAGCTGGGTGGGGGCCAGGGGCACCCGCGGGCAGCTTCCCTGAGTCTCTGATGGTGGTGGCTAAGGCGGGGCTGGTGGCGGGACTCCCCCAGCCCACCAGGCAATGATGCTCACCCTGGGCACGGCTCCCCTCCCACCCCCAAAGACCTCTGGGGCTCAGGGCTTTCGCCCTTGCCATTCCCTCTGCCCAGAAGGTCCTTCCCAGACAGCCCCACGGGTGCTGTCTTCTTTCTTTAGGACCCCAACCCCAAAGTTGCCAGAGGCCCTCCGGACCCCTCCTCCCCTCCCCCAGCTGTCTTCTTCCCCTGCTTGGGTTCTTTGTCAGCAGCTGTCACTGCTTGCCGTGCTCTGTTTCTCTCCTTCCTTTGACTGTCCCCCCCGACCTGAATGTACAGTCTAGAGCCTTTGCTGTGTCACCGGCATCTAGAACCACGCCGGCCACGTGGGTGTCTGATGTGTCAGTGTCCCTGGCGCTGACCCACTGTCGTCACCCTGGGATGAGCGACGTAGAGGCTCTGAGAAGCAGCATTTGGGAGCCATCAGAGCGACGTGCCACACCCTCCAAGCACGTGGGTGGGTCACAGACCAACGTGGGCTGTGAGTCCCACACGGCACAGGCTGTGACATGGTCCCGCGTGGGAGGACAGCTGGTCAGCCCACGGCTGGATGAGATTTAACAGCGGCAAAGTGGTCTTTCCTCACAGATTGGCTGCGGAGCTCTGCTCTGGGGCACACAGTACTGCCTGGCGCACAGTAGGTGCTCCGGAAGTGTTTGTTGAATGAATACACAACGGAAAATTTAACCTCTGCCGCCACATACCTCCAAAGCGGGTGTGGCCTTACGATCTCTATTCCCGAGAAGGGATGCTAGACCCCAGGCTTTGGCTCCAGAGCAGGGGAGACGTGCCTGCCCCAGCCCCCCCCGCCCCCCGACCTCGAGGGAGGACCATAAACCTGTCTGTCTCTGAGGCGAGGGCTCCGATACCAGCTCCCTAGAAGGAAGGACCTTAACTACCAAACGTCCCTCCACAGACAGGCCTCTCACTGGGCCCCTGGGGCCACGCTTGGCCGGAGGTGGGCCTGGAATGTGACCCTGACTCACAGGCCTTGCACCTGCTTCTGGGGGCGCTGGAGCCAGACCCTCCTAAAGTCCTGGGCTGGAAACAGCAGGGCTCAGGCTGCATCTGCCCCGCTCACTGCCTCTATTTTCGGGCTGAGTCCTCTCTCTCCAAGGGTCAGCCACCCTGGCCCGACTGCTCACCCGCCCTGGCAGGCCCCGGGCTCTGTGGGGAGGGGGTGGCAGTGGGCTGGGCTCCCTCCAGGGGGCCTGCTCGGCCTCAGTCTCCCTGTCTGACTGCAGAGGGGCTGCACTCCTGCCCTGGGCACTGGGGCTTGCCCGACAGCTGGCCTGGACCCCAGCCTCCCCGCCTCCCGCAGCCCCTTGGAGGGCTCTGGGATCTGCAGGGTCCACAGAAAGACCCTAACAGGCTGGTCGGGGCAAGGCTGCAGAGAAGCCACGGGTAGCTGTGGTCACAGGTCCTGGGAAGGCGGCCGGCCCATCCCAGGGCTGAGGCTCCTTCCTCAGGGTCAAGGCACTGTGACCTGTTAGGACACAAATCTTACTGTGGGGCGAGGGGAGTGGCGTTCCACTATCTGTTAACTCTTTAAGGCACGTCTGCTTCAATGAGCCACAGTGGGTTTGTCTGAGGGTCGGGGAGCTGGTGCCTGTAGGGGGGTGGCCCGTGGTGGTTCCCAGAGCCAGCGCTCGGGGCAGGCTGGCAGGCACTGCTGCCACGAGATGCTTTTGCCAGTCAGGGACCGCTTCCCTCCTGGCGTCATCCCCTGTCTCGCCCCTGAAGCAGATGCTGGGCCCTGTGCCTCGGGAGAGGTTTGGAGGCAGGTCCCGGATGGTGGTTTCCCAAGGCCCGACCCTGGTGTGGGAGGCAAGGTGGAGGCGTCTCCCCAGCAAAACAGAGACTCACCCCAGGGTTTGGAGGTTCAAGGGTAGATCGACCTTGGGCCTGCTTCCCCACAGCACCCTGAAGATGCGGCTGGATCTGGGAGAGGGGCCCTGAGGACCCCTGAGAAAGCAGGGTACGGGCTTGCCAAGGCCTCCTGCTTCCTGAACGTGGAGACAGCGGACGGTGGCCTGGGGAACCATATGGCCAGAACAACACGGCCTCGGCCCGGCTGGGCGAGGCCCGACAGCCCCTGCTTCTTGGTGCTGCCTGAGACCTGGGGCTGGGGCCGCAGGATGACCAGAGAACAGCCCTGACTGAAGTTCTCTCCATCCCAGAGGGATGTGGGCTTAGGACCCAGACAAAGTTGGTTTCTAGGAATAAAGATGGTACTTCTTGGGCACCCCAGTGGTGGGTTGAGCTTCACCCCTGCTCTGCTGCTTTTCCTACGTGCAGCTGAGGGAGGTGGGGCTTGGAGGGCAGTGGGGCTCCAGCCCACCTGCCCCGACTCGGCCAACAGCGTCTCGGGGAAGCCGGCCTGGCATCCTGTGACCACACCGCCCGCAGGTGTCCCGGGCCCTGGCATCTGTCTGCATGACCACCTGAGCCTCCAGGTCTGGAAAATGACCTGTTGGAGTGAGGGAAGTGGCTATATTTATCCCAGTGAACTCTCACCCAAAAGGGTGCGGTCTGAGCGGGCTTCTCTACCACCCTGCCTTCCCCCCGTCTTCCTGCATGGAGACCAGCTCCCATGGGTCCGGGAGGGTCAGGCGTGTGACCAGTCCAGAAAAGGGAGCCAGTGGAGCTGAGGGTCACAGAGGAGGAGCCTCTTCGCCTGGGGCGGGGTGGTGATGGCGGAGGAGGGGAAGCGGGGAGCCCACCTGGGAGAGGGTGGGAGATGGTACTGTCTTGGGTAATCGTGGTGACAACAGCTCTGGGTCATTAAGCTTGTGTGCCAGGCCCTGTTCTAGCCACACACACACAGTTCATCCTCACAGGGACCCTGAAGGGGAGCACTCTTACCCCCATTTAACAGATGAGGAAACTGAACCACAGAGAGGTTAAGTAATTTCTCCAGGATCGCTTCTGAGTGGCAGGGCCATAATGTGAATCCAGGGTCCGTGGCCTCAACCACGCCGTGCTGGGAGGGGGAGAAAGGGCACCCAGGGACGCCTGTCCCTCGCCCCCCAGGCCTGGGCTCGGAGGGGCTTGGCTGTGGGCTAGGAGTACTGTGAGGGCAGAGAGGGGACAGAACGGCCACCTACTCCGCCTTCCCCATGTGCCTGCCAGACACTCGTCACCACGACGGTCCTGGGGGGACTCTGAGTCCCCTCGGTGGGAGAGGGCAGGCTCCGAGCGGGGCCTAAAAGCCAGGCTCTCCTGTCATTTTGCCAGAAGCTTGTCCGGTGGCCCCGGCTTGGACGCCTGTGCCCTGCAAGTCCAGGGTCTCTGACGGGCCAGGCCAGAACTGGGGTCCTTCCGAGGGGAGGTGGAGTGGGCTGTGGCCTCAGCAGGCACATTCCAGACCCTAAAAAAAGACAGCGCCCTGGATGCCAGAGGCTTAGCCAGCAGCAACCGGAGCCCCAGGAATGTGCAGGGGCTGCGGTCTGAGGGCAGGCAGGCTTGGGAGGGAGGGAGGGAGGGAGGCCCCGGAGGAGAGACAGGCCCATCCAGTCCCGCCGCTGGCCTCCCCGCGCCTGCAACACCAAGGCTAGCGTGACCGTGCTACCAAAAATCGTTTAGAACTCGGAAATCAGGCACCGCGTCCTTGCTGGAACCTTTGCTCACAGGTCCGGCCAAGGAGTCTTTCGTTGTCTAGGGCGGGTTTCTCAGCCTCAGCACTCCCCGCATTTGGGGTGGACAGCTCTTTGTTGGCAGGCGCGGGGCTGTCCTGTGAGTTGCAGGGGGGGAGGTGTAGCAGCATCCCGGCCTCTGCCCTCTAGACGTTAGCGGAGCTCAGGACACAGGCTCCTCCCCAAGCTCCAGGCACCGCCCAACGCCCCTCCCTGAAAACCACTGACCTGGGGGCTGTACCTTTGCTTGAGTCTCAGGATTCTGCCCCCGAGAAGCACAAATGGTTTCTGCCTGATAGAAACCGGCATCCCACGGCCACACTTCCATTGCCCTGTAGCTAGCCCAGTGTGCCACCCGGCAGGCAATCCTAGCCTATCACTTTTTCTCCGATAGCATGGATTCCTGTTTCTCAAATTCTCTTTGAGCCAACTCTACCCTCCTCCTTGTTCCGTTACCCGTTGAATTAACCTGTGACATGCGTTCCTTCTATATTTTAATCAGTTTTTACTTTTAGTTTGTGGGCGAAGTGATAGATCATTTCTAGCCTGTCCCCAGAACTGGTAACTCTGATCACGGCTCTTGTTTTTCCACGTGGGTCCCCTCAGGCTGGCCCACGCTGGAATGGAGACCCTCCCAAAGGTTTCCTTTAATTGATTCAGTCAGGGAGTCCCCCAGGAGCAGGGCTCCTTCTGGCCTCAGGGAGCAGGTAGCCCTTCGAGGGGCAGAGCTGGACTTGCAGGGTCCTGGTCTGGTGCTGGTCTCAGCCTTCACCTCCCTGCCCTTCGCTGGCCCTGGGGCAGCTCAGGGTCTATTCCATCCTTCTGCTTCCCTGACCCATGGTGCCCCTTTGTGACCGGAGTCCCCAGCCTCCACCCGGCTGGCAGAACCCTGGGACAGCCGTGTTAGCCACTGGCCCTCCAGGCCTAAAGCAGCCTGCTCTCTGGGGCAAGGAGGGGTGGGGCTGGATCTCAGCATCTGTCCTGGCCTGGACGGGCAGCACCTCCACAGTCGGGAGAAAGTGGGGTCTCACGCAGGGAGGGGCCGGGGCCTGCTGTCCTGGGACCCGGCCCCTGCAGGCCACTCCCCAGGGAAGCAGAGACCCCTCTCCTCCTGTGTCCCCTTCTGATGTCCAGGGAGCCACGCCCAATGCCCCACCGAGGGTACAGGTCTGCCCGCGGAGTCCACTGGGCATGCGCTGTGCCTCAGTTTATTCATCTGTAAAAGTGAGAAATAGTGCTGCCTTGTGAGGCCGTGGTGGGCATTCAGGGGGACAGTGCACTGAGAGCCGTCAGAGCAGCACCTGGCGTGGGGCAGGTGCCCGACAGCTGAGGATGAAGACGATGATGGCGATGATGACGATGGTGATGATTGGCTAGAGGATGGGGCCGGGGGCGGGGTCAGGAAAGCCGTTCAGATGACTTGGATGTTGGAAGGAGAGGAGAAGGGTTAAAGAGTTTGGGGACAGGTGGTGGGGGGTGGTGAAGAAGAATTTTTTGTCTGAAATAATCCTTTGGTCAGAGCTGCTAGGGATTATACCCTTTGACTCTGGAACAACCTGGGGTCTCTGTGACCAGGGGCTTTGTGGCTGGGGAGCCCACGCTGAGGCACTGTGACCCCCGCATAATAAAGATTCCTTGTGTCGTTAGACAACGTGGCATAATTTATAAGGGCTTGACTCATCCAGAACCTTCTCTGAACTTTACGGTGTTATCCCCATTTTACAAGTGAGGGAACTGAGGGCACAGAGAAGTTAAGTAACTTGCCCAAGATCACACAGCTGCAGCTCCAGAGCCCATCGTCTGAACCACCGTCAGCTTCTCCAGCCCGGCTAATGCAGCTTTCAGCCTCAGTGAGAGCTGGGGCAGGGGGCGGGGGGAGAAAGAGGAAAAAGCACCCGGAGGGGCCCCCTGCCTCCCGGGGGAGATTGTTCCCAGGACAGGTGTCGAGGCTTCCCTCCCATGAGCGAGGGTGCCAGCTGCCTGGAGTCTGCACACCAGGCCCCTGTGGGAAGCCTTTCTTGCCCCCTGACCTTTCCCCCTTCACCCCAGCTAGTCTGCAGTCACCCGAAGTGAGGGAGCTTCTGTCGCCCAGTGCTCAGACCTGCCAATCTCCGTGCTGGGTGGACGCAGGCCTCTGCACCTGCACCGTCGGGGGTTGACCTCGCCGTCCCCCTCCCCCAGTCCAGCCTGCTCCTCCCCCAGGAACGCCTGTCTCGGAAAGCGACACCACCATCTGCTCCGTCACCCTCTCTGAAACCCGAGTGTCACCCTCGCCTCCTTCCTCCCCTCCCCCATGCTCTGTCCCCACGCCCGTCAGGCCCCGAGTCCACAGATCCCCCGTCCTGAATCTCCCACTTCTCCATCTTCACCGTCACCTGGGCCTCAGCTCCACTGGACACCACTTTTCCTGCTTCCGCCCCCCCCACCCCGTTCTACCTGATGGCCTGAGAGGTGCTCCAAATCCCAGCCCGTCTCTCCACCTCGTGCCTCCAGCCCTTTGCCCACGTGCCCCCTCACCCAGAGCGCTCCTCCTGCGCGGCTGCGACAGCCTCTCCTCCGTGCCCCACACTCATCTGCGACCTGCTCCAGGACTGGCCGGCCCAGCGCGAGATGCAAGTGCGCGGCGCTTGTTCACAACCTGTGCCGCTAAAGGTGCGGAAATGCCTTCCTTCCACGCTCCCTTTGTCAGCCTATCATGGTGGGCTTTATGGCCTATTTAGTGTTTTGAGGAGGGTGCAGACCCTCCCAGGCACCTCCTCTCCGTGACCCAGTGCACATGCCGCCCCCAGCCATGCCCTGGCCCTTCACACGGGCCCAGTGCCTCCACCCGAGGTGGACAGGCCTCCCCCAAGGAGACACAGAGCACTGGGAGGGAGGAGGGCCAGAAGCCGGACCCTGCAGGGCCCTCTCTGAATGGGCCATGGTGCTGTCAGCCCAGGCTGGGGACAGCCACCTCCGTGGCTGTCCTGACACACCGAAGGGCATGTGTGCCAACCCTGACGCTCCCGGGACCACGCCCAGGCTCTGCCAGGTGGCCTCCCAGGGGACTGAGCTGAGAGTCTGTTCTCAGAGACAGGGGAGGGGTGGGAAGTGACAGAGGCAGGACCACGAGTGGGCCACGGCCCTGTGCCCCGTCCCCGTTGAACTTCACTTACAAAACATGGACTCAAAGATGAAATTATCAGATGTTTCGATGCCATGACCCCAGAGCATCACCCCCTGAGCACAGGGCCCTCCCGAGTGCAGGCCACACCCCGTGAAGCCGGCCCTGCCCTCCAGGCTCAGGTCAGACATGCCATCCGCTGGGGCCGCCCTGACGCCCCCGTCTCACTCAGGTTCTCCTCCCGGACAACGTCTAAGTGCACCCAGACCTTGCGTGTTTCCCGTTTCATTTTAACGGCTTGTTTGATTGATTGGATAAATTAATCTCTGTCAAGATGGGAATTATGTCTGCTTGGTTCACAAGTAGGTCCCTGTACGTGCCAGGGATGTAACAGGCACACGACAAATATCTGTTAAATAAGAAAGTTAGCGCAGAGTGGGTCCTTGGGCCTCCCTTCTCCCAACCATGGTTCTGTTGGATGACTGGGGGGGTCCCAGACCTTCCTCAGATTCCTACAAAGTGGCCAATAGGGCGACGAAGAGAGGAAGCCCCCATCTCCCTCCCTCCTGCTCTAACTGCCCTCCCTTCCCTCTTGCTGGCTTTTGTGGCGATCAGCATATAACTACAAGGAGAAGCGGGGAGGCCTCAGCTAGGAGCTGGCTGTGTGACCTTGAGTATCACCTGCCCTCTCTGGGCTTCACAACAAAGGGTCCCTCACCGACGAGCAACGACCCACCCAGCTCTGACCTTTGACGTGATGGTCGTTACTTTGGGAAGGTTTCCGGTCCGGTTCTGCCAGGGAACTCATCACCCTGTCTCTACGAACCCTAGAACTTACCCAAGACTCCATCACTCAGCCCACAGGCCAAAGGCAAGCACACAGCACCGTGTGAACTTTTTAGGGTAGCCGTTTTGTTTCAAGATGGCAGGCGACATACCCGCTAAAGTCTGATTCTGCACCTTCAAGGAGGGTGGAGTTTCTTTCCAAAATAGTCAACTTCTTAAGGAGTTGAAATGGAACCGAGGCCCCCTGATATGAAGTCCTAAAGGGTGGAGTGGATGCAGGCCCCCCCTGGATTCCAGAGCAGAGACAAGGGACCGGCCTCAGGGGGCCCAGCCTCCGAGGAGCACCGCCCCCGCCTGCCTCACCGCAGGGCCTGCCTGCTCCGGCTCCCACTCTCCGAGCTTTTCCGCTTATAGCCAAGCACACACTTAGAATCCCAGCTCTCCCCAGCTCAAGATAGATTCCTATGGAAACCAGCGCAAAGCAGAGGCAGAAACACATGCCATCCTTCCAGGCCCTGGACGCATGCGTGACAGTTCTCCTTCCGCCCACCCCGCAGAGTTAGTGCAGGAAAAGCCGCTGAAAGGGCGTGTCCGTCGGCCTGTCCCCTCAGGGGCCTGGTAAATGCCCAACACCTCCAGGGGCTTCCCCAGGGACCCTTGTACCGTCACCACATTGGTGGCACAGGCCGGGTCTGAAAGTCAGAGCCCCGCGTCTGAGACCCTGGGAGAAGACGCGTGCATGGGGGTGACCCCCTGAGCCTCAGTTTCCTTGTCTTGTAATGGGTCTAATAACGTTACTGACTTCATGGGGGCAGTTACAGGAAGTGATTAGCACAGAACCTGGCATCCGATAAGCACTTAATAAACACCGAGCATTTTATTGTGATCTAGCTCTTGGGTAAGTCCGTCTTTTACCCCCCCTAAGCCTCAGTTTTCTCATCCGTAAACAGAGTGAGCTGGGGAGGAGCCAGGACAGCCTGGTTCTGGAAAGCCCCTTCCAGCCGCGGCCTTTTCTGGCCTGTGGACTTGTCACTGGTGCCGGCGTGAGGAGAGTGTGGCTCTAACACATGTGCTCTCTTGCCGTCAGGCCATCCTGGAAAGGCAAGCCCCACGGAAGCACGGTCCTTCCGGGTTGCAACCAGGGAAGGGAACTCGGCATTCAGCCCCCATCGCTGGCCCTACAAAGCCTCAGTTTCCACATCTGTCAAATGAGCCTAGTTTAGGGGCCATGGGGAGGAGGATGTGGCTTACTGGCGCAAGGAGCTCAGCACAGCGCCCCTGGCACAGTACTGATATCATGGAACCCAGCCCGGCCAGGTTTCCCTGCAAAGCTCTGAGCCCCTCAGCCAGTCCTGCAGGTGGTGGGGACGTGGGGTCTGTATCCTTGGGGGCTGCAGCTCCAGTGTCATCTACCAGCGCGCAGCCTGGGCGGCAGGCCGGCAGGAGGAAGGGAAGACCCCTCTTACCAGGCCGAGGTTCAGAGCGCTGCTGTCGTCCTCCGGCATGGGCAGGTACGCGGCCAGGGCCACACAGTTGGCGAAGATGGTGAGTAAAATGATGGTCTCGAAGGGTCTGGTGCAGGGTTAAGGAGAGCCCTCGAGTGAGGCGTGGGATTCGTGGGATTAAGGGGAAGGGCGCACTGGGGGTCTGTCTGGACTGACTACAAGGCCAGGCTGATGGGCCCACGTTGCCCTCCTGCAGGGCACAGACGGGGCCAGGCTCCTGTGGGGCACCCGCCTCCCTCTCCTCCAACAGGGAGCGTCCACTGAGACGCTTTGGGACCACGAGGCTCTGGCTCCTGGCTGGGGGCTACTCAGCCTCAAGGCCCGGGGAGTCTTAAGCCCCCATCTCAGTACCGATCCCCCCAACCCCCCAGCACCACCGACCACTGCTCTCCCCGCTCCGCGGAGCCACGGCCAGACACGCCATGGCGTCCTCGCAGAATCAGCAAGGGAGGCTGGGGCTGCTGCGGCCTGGGCTAAGCACCCCCGGGAAGCGGGCCTGGAGGGATGAAACCTGGACTCTGCAGCCTGAGGAGGGGATGGTAACCGACGGTAACCGACGGCATCCGTGGCCCCAGGGCCATGCACCCACCCACACAGGCCCTGCCAGCCATTTTCCGGAGGGCACTCCCACCAGGCTCCCTGGATTTGCTGGTGAGTAGCACAGCCTCCGGGGAGGCTGACCGTTACAGGGCGGCTGTGGAGGGCACTGAGGGGGAGAAGCGGGGAGGCCCGAGCTCTTCGTGTGTGGTTGGGGGATGCCCTGTACAGATGGCTAGAGGGAGACCCCACGCCCTTCCCAGCCACCTTCCTCTGCGGTTTGAAGAGAGGTGGCCTCGGGGCAGAGGACTGGAGAGGGGACAGGATGCAGGCGAGAGACACGGGTGGGGAAGTCTGCCCCCGACCCCCAGACAGGAGGGCACGAGGCTCCTGGGTGCCGCGTAGGGGCAGGGCTGACTCCTACCCAGACCTTCCAGCTCCGCCTGGGTTTTCCTTGTCCCTGCGGCTCCCTTACTCTCCTTTCTTCTAGGGAACAGCTGGTGGGAGCCTGGTCTTCCAAAACCCTTCAGAAGTATTTCAAATATGCCCGAGCAGCTCACTCAGCCCCCACTTGACAGTGGCCTCCCCCCTCTGCATCTCCTTCCTTTCTGCCCCAAATAAGCTGGAAATTTTCATCATTCTTCCTCGCAGAGCTAATGCCAACGTAGAAGGGGGCTCATGTCCCTGTGCCCACGTGGTGCCTCCCACCCAGGCCTGCTGTCACAGCAGAGCTCGGTGCAGGCCCATCTCTCCTCCCCGCCCTGCCCGCTGTCGCCTCCCCCCACCCCAGTCCTGTCCCATAACCCAGGGATGCTGAGAGGAGCCCTCGACGCTGGGGACTGGGGATTTGGGCACACCTTCCAGCACCTTCCAGAGACACTACAGAGGCACTCAGGCTGCCTGAGGACCTGGGCCTCAGCCCCGGGGGCCCCTGCTCCTCGGCTGAGGGCTTCCTTCGCAAAGGCTCCCTGCTCCATCGCCAGGCCCCGGTCTCCGGCCCCCCAAGCCTGTGATCTGTGAGCCCCGCTCCTCGCCTCCCCTGACACACACACACACCCCGTGCAGCCCCTTGGCCCTGAAGGATACTTCCATTCTACGATGCTGATGCAGGCCCTCCTCACAGGGTTCTGGAGAGTCAAGCAGAACAAGGCCCGCGGCGGCCTGGGCAGGACCTCGGGAACCGGCTTCTTGGGCTGCTTCTTCCTCAGGCCCTCATCCTGGGGCGAGGACGGCTCCATGGCTCCCGGAGCCTCAGCCTCTCCTGCTCTCCACCCGCTGCCCTCTCTTCCCCGAGTCCCCAGTGCCCCTGCCTTGGGGACTGGGCGGCTGAGCCCCTGGGCGAGCCTGCCCTGCTGAGCCAGCCGGGGCGGGCCGGGGATCGCTCTCCCTGCTCCCAGCGAGTAAAATTAGCCTCCACGGGCTCTCTGCTGCCCAGCCGAGCTCCCGCGGCCAGGCAGCTGTCATTCCTCCCCAGTCCAGCCAGTGACAGCCCAGTATGTCCCCAGGGAGGCTGGGGGTGGGGCTGGGGGCTCACACATGGGTCTGGGCTGGGGCAGAGGGAGACAGGATGGAAGGTTCGAGGCTGGGGCGACGGAGAGCTCACGAAGTGCTATGGGGCCTCAGGCTTCAGACTAGCCCCTTGGTGTCAACGTTCAACCCACCCCTCCCCGCAGGCACAGGACACTGTCCAGAAAGGGTGCTGGGTGGTCCAGCTCAGTAGGAGTCCACAGCCCTCCCTCACATCTCTACCTGCAGCCCTCAGGCCAAGATCCTCCACCCTCACCCCATGCCTACGCCCCGTGGGGGGGGGCTCCTGGCTGTGCCCACCTTTCTCCCCGCCCCCCCCCCAGCCTGCCCCTAGCTGTGCAAGGGGCGGTGTCTATCTCTGGGACTCTGCCCTCCCCCCACTGCCCCTGGCATGTACTAAGCTCTCTGTAAATGTTAGTTGAATGCATGAGCTAACAGAACACCCCACACAAGTGCTTGAGTGGGAAGGAGACAGGGGCGCCAGGGAAGGGAAGGCGGACAACCACCCGGGAATCACAAAACCCAACGTCTTTATTTAGCCCCGTCGTGCAAACACAGCGCCGGTACACCCATGCGGTCCCCATGCCCACAGAGTACAGTCTGAGGGGGGAACACGCAGTCCTCACCCACCCCAGGGGCGGGGGGAGGGGGGAAGGAAAGGCCCACACTGGGGCGTGGGGTGGGTAAGGCCCTCCATTAAGGAAGCCGGAGGGCACCACCAACGCACACACTCCGCCGCCTCCTGGGCTGAGTGCACGCTGAATCTGGCCTGCGCCTCTCCCTCTGGGCTCCTCTGGGGGGCGGGGGGTGGGGGAGGTGACAAGCAAGTCCTCGAAGCGGACGCTGGCGTCTGAGGCCATCTCGTGGAGAGCAGGGGCGTGGCGTGCGGACCAGAGCAGACTCGCCTCCTGGGCTGCGCCCGTGGCCACGGAGGGCGGAGCAGGACCTCCACGATCGGGGCACCTCCGACCTTCCCTGCGCGGGGCTGAGGCCCAGTCGGAGCCCGACCCGGGGGTGGCCGGCATGGACGGGGCGTGCGCCCTCGCCGCCCCCCGACAGCCGCTCTGGCCTCTCTCGTGCCCCCACTGGAAGGGACGGAGCCGTGGTGGCGCTGGCGGAGGGAGGGTGCCGCGGACGCTTGAGCACCCCGAGCCCGGGCGGCCCCAGCCCGGTCAGTGGCTGCAGTCCTCCGACTCGAAGAAGGGCGAGGAAGAGCAGCACGACGGCTCGGACGAGTCGGGCGCCAGGGGGGCGCGGCCGCGGGGCTCGCGGGGCCCAGGGCCGTCGGGGGCGGCGCGCAGCAGTTCCTGCAGGTGCTTGATGTAGCGGATGGCGGCGCGCAGGGTCTCCACCTTGCTGAGCCGCTTCTCGGCCAGGGCGCCAGGCAGGTGGCCGCGGAGGCGCGCGTAGCCCTCGTTGACGCAGCGGACGCGCTGGCGCTCGCGCTCGTTGCGCTTCTGGAGGAAGGCGGGCTCGAAGGGGTAGTGGCAGGTGCCCAGGGCGCCCGGGAAGGGCGCGCCGGGGAACGCGGCCGCGTAGGCGTCGCAGTAGGGCGGTCGGGCGGCGCCCGGGTACAGCAGGAAGGGCACGGCGCCCAGAGGCTCGGCGCGGGCCGGGGTCGCCGGTCGGGGAGGGGGCCCGATGCCCAAAGG
Source organism: Orcinus orca (assembly GCF_937001465.1). NCBI lineage: Eukaryota > Metazoa > Chordata > Mammalia > Artiodactyla > Delphinidae > Orcinus > Orcinus orca. Next base: position 31,309,290 of record NC_064559.1, read on the forward strand.
CAGGCAACCGGGGGGCGTCGCGGGCCGGCGGGCCGCCAGCGCCCGGCAGAAGTCGTCGTTCATGGTGCCGCGCGGAGCCGGACCCGGAGCGTGCCCCGAATCGCCCCGACTCGGGGTCTGCGCGCCCTGCCCTCGGAGCGAGTCACATCGCCAGCCGCGGCTCCGGGCGGCCGGACTGGTCAGGGCTTCTTTTCGCTCTGGGAGCAGGCTCCGAGGTCCCCCTAAGGCGAGCCATCGCGGCAGACCATGAGGCCTCTGCAGAGGCTCCGCGGGCACGTCTCAGAGCAGCCGGCAGGGATGTGGGGTGGGCGCGGGCCTTCCCAGGGCGCAGCCCTGCAGCTCCAGCGGGCCCCGCGCCAGGGTCTTGGTCCTCGCGGCCCTCGGGGTCCCCGGGCTGTGCGCCGGGCAGGAGAGGGTCCCGGGTGTCGTCTCTAAAGAAGAGGGTGAACATATCAATTAGGAGAGGCCTTGTTGCATCGTGGTCTCCTTTGTGTCACCCCGCCCTCCAACGCGATGGTAAGCATCACGAGGGGAGGCAGTGGGCTGCAGAAGACATACGCGCAGAGCAGGGTTCAAATCCCGGTTCACCCCTTGATGCTTGGGTGCCCTCTCTGAGCCAGTTTCCAGTATGGAGATAATTAAAACATCCCTCCCAGGAGATGAATACTGAATGAGGATCAAATGAGAAAAAAATATACCCAAAGATGCCTCCTCCAGGACCTGCCTTATAAAAGGTGCCCAGCGACGTCATTTCCTTGGAGGAACACGTCTGGTCACTCGCTCCTGCCAGGGCCTCACATCTGGAGGCTCCGAGCCTGCTTGCGGAGTTGGCAGTGGAAACCCCAGCGGCAGCCGTAAGGCAAGTGAGGGTGGGACTCTATTGAAGGCAACGCATCTTTGGTTCAGAGGAGCCCGCATGAGGTCGGGACTTTCAAAGCCCTCCCGTGTGGAGTGGTACCACCAGAGCTCTCTGTGCCCCAGTCCCCGGGGGGGGGGAGCTGGGATGTGCCCCCTCAGCCCTCCTGGGTTTGTCCTTTCTGCCACTCAACACAAGTGCCTGTGATTTCAGCTCCGTGTGGGCAATGCTTGTTGCATAACTGAGAGGGAGGGTGAGACAGGAAGCTGGGCTGGTAGGGGGTGGGCCTAAGTCACACGCAGCCCCTTTCCCAGACTCCAGGATGCTGTTACTTCAGAAATAATTGGCCTGGTTTGCATTTAAGTCACCAACTCCTCTCACCCGCGGTTATCAGATTCCACTTCGTCGTCATGTCCTCTAGGCATTCTCTCTGACCTGCCCCCTCCCCGTGTGTCCAGTGTCCTGTCGATGCCATCCTGCACTTGTCACACTGCCCTCCACGGGAGATCTCAGGGTTCCCTGAATGAGCAAGTGAGCGCGGGTGCTGCAGCCCACGTAGCAGTGATGGGGCAGCGGGGCCTCAGATGCCGGGCCAAGGCTTCGACCTGACAGAAGGGCCAGCTCTGTCCCTGACAGAGGAAGGTCGCTGCCACACTCGGGCTCCCGGGAGTCCCCTGCACCTTCTCGCCTTTGTCCTGTATCCGGGTCCCAGTCTGTTCCCAGCTAGCTCCGCCCTCCTGAACGGAAACCGGGAAGATCCAACAGCGTTCAAAGCACTGCCCTCGAGAGACTGTGTGAGGCTGCAGTGCAAAGTCACACGCCCCTCCCCCGCTCCGCAGCCTCCCAGGGCTCCCCTTGGAAGGGAAGTGTCCTTCAAGGGACGGTTCTAGAAAATCTCTTCCAAACACCCCTCGGCTCCGGACGCTCTGCTCATTCCTGGCCTCACCCTCGGGTCATGGGGGCCTCTCTGCTGCCCCCGGCCCTGCCCCAGGCTGATTGCCTGAGTTCTCCAGCCCCCGACACAGACTCTCCAGGCTGTGCATTCTGAGTCTTCAACCAGACAGTAAACCGCCGGAAGGCAGGGCTTTCTCCCATTCTTAGGTGGTGCCCCTCAGTCCCTCGCCCAGTGCTGGGCACGTAACCAAAATTATTTGCTATCAGTGCTTTTGTTTTATAAAACTATGGGATCCAGGGCTTCCCTGGTGGCGCAGTGGTTGGGAGTCCGCCTGCCGATGCAGGGAACGCGGGTTTGTGCCCCGGTCCGGGAAGATCCCACATGCCGCGGAGCGGCTGGGCCCGTGAGCCATGGCCGCTGAGCCTGCGCGTCCGGAGCCTGTGCTCCGCAACGGGAGAGGCCACAACAGTGAGAGGCCCGTGCACCGAAAAAATAAAAAATTAAAAAAAAAAAAATATATATATATATAGGATCTAGACTCTCCTGCATGATCCCTGTCTATTCATATTTGACTTAATTATTTAAATATAATTTGATTGAGGTCAGAAGCTCATTTACATCTAATGACAATTTTAATAAATACGACTTAATATCTATTTGTGTCAATTCAATACCTGTTCATTTTCCTCACATGCTATTTACATTTTTTATGACTCTTCAGAAAAGTCACTCAAGCAAGAAACCTCGCAGCTTGACCATGTATTTCTTGAACTAGTTCTCTTTTTACTGTTAGAAAAGGACCGATAACCTGGCAGCGAGCTCAGGTGAGGGCACAGCTGCAGGCGAAGTGTGATCTGCATTTTCCTCCGCGGAATGCTCTACCCTGGCGAGGAGCGGAAGGACACCGGGTATAGCAGGCTATCCTCAAGCGGCCTGAGAGCACGTACTTCCCGAGAGCATCTGTGCGTGGGACTGCCCTCGGCTCTGGGATGGAGCGGTGGACAAAACCCATGGTGAAATAATAATAATAGTAATAATAAAATAATAATGATAATAATAGCGATCGTTTATTACTCTTGCTGTGCAAGACTTCGTGCCAAGTGCTTTACGTGAAACATCGCACTTAATTCCTACGTAATTCTTGTGAGGTAGGTGCTAATTTCATCCGGTTGTACAGGTGAGAAAACGGAGGATTGTAAAGGTTAAGTTACTTGCCCAAGGTTCCACAGTTAGTGATCTCATGAACTAGTAAATGCTAGTCAGCCCTACCCTTCTCCCCCTCCCCCCGATTCTCTCACTATTTCTCCTAGAGCTTCACGTTTGAACCAGAAGTTCAGAGGGGCTTGTGCTGACCTAACACGAGTACCTTACTAAACTATGACTCCTGTTGAAGGGGATGTTCCACTGCAGATTCTGATGATCACGCTGTTTGAGCTCCTGCCCTGGTAAGAGTGGTACCACAGGTCACCTGGGTGGTCCTTGGGAAGGTAATGGCCCCTTGCAGATGCTCTTAGGAGGATGGCCACTGACTTCTGTCGTTGGGAGGGGAGGACAGAGTTTAACCAGAGTCAAGTACCGGGAGCCGTACCCCTGGGAACGTGGTGAGGAACCCCCTCGCCTGAGCTTAAAAACACGAATACTGGGATCTTCCTTAACCTGCAGTACCTGGACAGGATCTGACCAGCAACGGAGAACCAGCCCATGGGCTCAGCGCCCAGACTGGGCCGAACCAGTTGTCGACAGCGGCACCGTGTGGCCGTGAGGAGAAATGACAGTAGCAGGTTGCTGAAATTCCAGGTCCCAACTCCGTCATAACTACCCGCCCCGGGGACTGAGTCCCCAGGTCTTTTGGAAAATTCGGGGTACTGGAGGACTCCCAAGAAGAGCCATGGGGTCTCCCGTTAACATCGACTACTTTCCTCCCTGAGTGGGTGGATCAGTTCACGTCACTTAAACATTCACTATATACAAATACATAAAAGACGCATCATTAAACATATTTTGTTTTCTGCAATTTATTTGTAACAGTATGAAGCAACTTACTAGCTAAAAGCCTGCTTCTGAAATAGCGCGTGGGGGGCTGGCCCCGCCCACGTGAGCGCGGAGGAGACTACTGTCCTGGAGGGAGGGGTTGAAGCAATACTCTCCACCTTTCTAGGACCCTAGTTCCTCCAGGGCGGGGGCTCTCGCCCTCTGCGCCTCAGGTGTACTTTCCCGGGCCTGGGGGCAGATGTGCTCGGTGGGAGGAGCCTGATCGTCCACGAAGCTCACTGCCCGATGGAACTGTCCCCGCTGCCCTTTTATGACCAGGACGTGTTCACAGTCATGTCCGGCACGGTCATATATTGTACAAGGAACGTGGTGACACCCAGTCCAACTTGCAGCAGAGAGAGTCAGGAAGCCCCAAGTGGGGTCTCCTGGGCCTCCTTCCCCAGTCCTTGCTGCTCCTAATTCTGCATCAGGTGGCATTTGCCCCCCAACAGCTATTAGCTACTTGTGGTCACATCCTGCCAGAGGCTCTCCCTACCACCGCCCATGGCGCATCATTACAACTTCCTGTTGACGGCTTCATGAGCACGACCTGCCCACCCCAGGCCGTCCCTGTCCTAGGAGTCCGGCGTCACCCGACCCCACCTCCCCCTTTCCCCAGCCCTACACTCTTTGTGGCCAGCGGGCAGACAGAGAACACTCTCCCCGGAGCCCTTCCTGACCCCATCTCCCGCCCCAAGTTGTAAACTCCAAGTGCAAGAACTCCTGTCTCGGGCTTCATCTTTGAAACACACAGTCCCCGTTGCATAAATGTTTGTTGATTGACACTGGGTATCCCTGGGGAGGGCTGAACCATCTTGATGGAGCAAAGGGGGCTGTGACCTCTGAGTGGGCTGGACCATCTAGAGAGCAGGTAACATAATTCTCCCTTTCCAGGTTTTCTCACTGTCTTCACCGGGACCGGAGCCAGAGGTGGGGGACTGAGGCCAGAAATTGGCTGAAAATGTCACTTCAAACTCAGAACAGGGCTCGGGAAGTGGCTTTGGGAGAGGTGAGTTCACTGTCCTCTGCCTCTCCTTCCACTCAGGGGTTCCTACAGCGGATTGTGTGTGGTGGAGCTTATCGGCACCTTCATGAAGACATCTTCCAGAGCCTCTCCTACCCCTGCCATCCCAAACTGGGAGAATTTGTAAGGAAACCAAGGACTCGGAATGACAGCACGCATGGGCTTCACGCATCCCCTGCCTCCAGGCAAGGTAGCCGCTGAAACCTTTCCCCAAAGGGCTCCACGAATACGTTGAGAAATGCAGCCCCTTTATTCAATCCCTGGAGATCCCCAGGGCGCATCCCAGAGAAAGCCCTGCAGTAACGAAAGCTGCTTGCGTTTAACCCAGAAATCCCCAGTGGACCTCAGAACGGTTTGTTGTTTTCTTTTCCTCAGGCCTCCTAACATCAAGTAGAATACATTTCAGGGAATTCTACCTTAAAATCTCCAGGATAAGCACATGTTTTTTCTTTTTAAAATAAGAAATGTCACCATCTCCCTTAGGAGTCTATCTTATAGCCTGTAATTACTTCTAGGAGGATAACCTCACCACTCCCTCCTTATATATCCAACACACCCAACCAAACGATCATTTCAGAATCTCCTCGGTACCACGCTGGATCTGACCAAGGAGAAGGGCAGCCAGGCCCGGCGACCAGGACCCCACAGAGGGCCCTTGAGGGCTAGAAACCAACGCCTCCTCTTCTGGGCAGTGGAAGGACTTGGCCGGCTGCTCTCGGCCTCTGTGCCCCTCTGGTCCCGTGATGAACGAGGCAGCGCTATTCACGCACGGACCTCAGCCCAGAGCCCGCCTAGCCCCCCTCATGCCCTCCACGCTGTGTTCCCTGCCACGGGGTTTGCCCCAGGCCACTGCCTGCAGCCACTTCCCGAGAGGAGCCGTGCAGAGCTCTGAGGCGGTGATGGAACCAGGTGCCCAAACACGGGGACGCTCGGCTGGGACTCTGGAAGGAGGGGAAAGGCGTGGGGAAGGAAGGCTGCCATGGATTAGGTGGCTTTCGATGCCTGGCCTTGCTGGGTGCCCTGCTCTCCTGTCTCCTGTGACCCTCAGCCTGTTTACAGAAGAGGAACTGGCTCAGAGAGGCTGGGACAGCTGCTCAGGGTCACACAGCCGGGGTGCAGCTCACCAGGGTCTGTTCAAGGTGATCCACGAGGACCTTCTTAGCCAGGTAGGTGTGCCCAACTTTTTGGCAGGAGTCCTGATCTTTATAGGATTTCTTGGGGGCCAGAGTTGGAGGAGGGGCTCGTCCTCTTCCTAATTCCCTTGAATGTACCCGGCATTTACAACGCTGGGGAGTCACAGGAAGGTGTTTGGGGAGGTAGCTGCCCCGAGTCCCCAGGAAGAATATCGGGCTCCCCGGAGCACCTCACGGGCCCAGGAGCCCCGCGTGAGAGGCAGCCCCACAAGCAGAAAGCACGCTTTAGGCCAGACTCTCCTAGACTGGATCCCGGCTCTGCTTTCACTGGCAGAGGCGCTAATTCTACAGACCTCAGTTTCCTCACCTGCAGAATGGGGGCAGTGACACTTCAGAGGTTATTGTAAAGATAAGAGGAACCTACGTGGGTCACCTGGCACCTAATAGGAACTGAATCACTGGTAGCCGGCATTGCCAGCACGGCTGGGGCGGCCCTGGAAAGAGCCCCTGAAGCTCTAAGATCCCGGGATGTGGCTCTGACAGGCCTGAGTCCGCAGATGCCACCCCCCACACTGCAACTGGACACAGCACCAACGCCCGCGTCCAGCAGCTCCCAGAGCCACGTCTGTCCTAGTAGACGTCCGGAGGGAAAATTCTGTACATGAGGGCCTGACCCTTTTCTCAAGTCTTTGAAGGACTAGGGTAACACAATTCTCTAAATAAGGTGAATGTATTCACTGTGCGTCCTACCGCCTACCTGCGGATTCACCCGCCAAACCTCTCCTGAGCCCCTTCCGAACCCCATGGAGGGCGGAGTTCAGCAGAGGACCACTCAGACTGCTGTGCCCAGGTGGGTGGGCAAGGCAGGACTGCACCTCACACTTCCGCTCTGAGTGCACTCACTACAGCCCTGGGAGGTCATTGTCCCCATGTTCCAGACGAGGAGATGGGGGCACAGAGAGGTTAAGCAACGTGCCCAAGGTCACACAGCTGGTACAGGGCAGAGCTGGGATTCATACCCAGGCACTGGGGCTCCTGAGTAAGTGAGAGGTAGGGGCCAAAGGAGGTGAGGAGAACGTGAAGACAGCAGCGTGATAGTCTCCGTGTCAGGCACTCGTCTCAGTGACACCTGTGCGTGCACACGCTCACACACGCATGCACAGTCACTGAGTCCTCACTACAAGGTAGGGACCACCATCACCCTTGTTTTACAGATAGGAAAGCTGAGGCACAGAGAGGTAAAGGAACTTTCCCAGGGTCACACAGCGGATGAATTTTGAACTTGGCATTCGAGGCAAATTGGTGTACACCTTGGGACTGGCCAGGCATCCTCGTCCTGTCCAGGAACGAGTCTTTCTTAACAGCCCAAGAGAATGAATAAACCTGAGACTCGGAAGAAAGTCTGCTCCAGACGGCGTTCCTACAGCCTCACCCCCCCACCCTTGCCCCCTGATGTCAGTTACACCTCAAGGGGGAGGAAGGGGCTACAACTTAGGTGCCAGGACATCTGAACTCTTGGCCCAAAGCCACCAATAAGTGCTAATGTGACTCGGTGGACAAGCCTTACCCAGAAAAACGGCCTCTCACTGGACTTCAGAGAGGGTGTGTGTAGGAAGAGCTCAAAGGGGTCCAAAGCCTCGTGGGAGTGGCGCTGGGGGCGCAGGACGGGGGCTGGGGAAGGGAAGGCAAAGGCGGGACCCTCACCAAAGTGTCCACGGGAGCCCAGCATCCAGCCCACCTCCTGGCCAGAAGGATGCACACTGCTGTCGAGTGCACCTCCGGTGAGGCCCCTCCGGTCACTGCCTGCACACGCACGCCCTCCAGGGCAGTTCTGAGCCCTTGGGATTAGTCAGTGCTAACTTCAAGGGAAAAAAAGAGGAAGGGAAATCATTCCATGGGCGCTGAGAAGGCACCAGCAGCCTATACCAGGTGATTCTGCGGAGGACAGAGGCTCTGACGGGAAATGGGGCTGTGCCTGAGGCTCCCTTGGTGATGACCGGTCCCCTGGGGCAGGGTTCACGGGCCGAGGGGGCAGTGCGGAAGCCTCCGCCCCCTGGCGACCCCGCTGGGCCATCAGCGTGGCCATCTCCCCACCACCCCCGGGCCTGCTGCCAGCTGTAGCACCGACAACAGACAGAGAACCGTGCTTGGGGCCCCAGTCATCGCTGACTCAGGGATGGAGGAAAGGGGCTCCCTTCGCCACAAAAGGGAGCCTCCCTTCTAGGTGACTCGCGGGGGGAAAAAACCCTGGGGCCACAGAATAAATGTTTGAGGTTTCCCGAGGCCCCTCCCGACCATCGATTTGGGGCGTTTATAGGTGGGAAGTGACCCTGGCTCCGGGGCTCCCGGAACGCAGTGACACCTCGGTCTGCAGGAGGGGGGAAGCTAACTCTCACTGCTCACACACAGGTCTCGTTGGGTCGTCAGCGCGCCCTACAAGGAAGGGGTCTTCAGCCCCATGTGGCTGGAGGAAGTGGCTGGCAGGGCCGGGGCAGGCGCCAGGTGGACCCCCAGGTCCCTCTCCTGTGCGTGCGGGATGCCCAGGACCCTCCCGGCTGTCTCATTCGTGCAGTTCCCACGTTTTAGAGAGAATCGGAGCTCTCTGCATCTTATGGAAAATGTGGCTTACGACCGGGGCTCTGGGTCCACTTCCCAGCCGGGACCTTGAGCAAGCCCATCTGTCCTCAGCGGGGCGGGGGACGATCAGCACGGTCCTGGGGGAGAGCCCACCGGAAAGCATCCTCGCCAGCACCTGCCTGGCTCCCGGCGGCGGCCCCGACCTCACAGCCGCTCTGGACGTGCACATCGCCACGCTCATCTCCCGAAGCATGGCTCTGACCACGTGGCTCCCAGGGACAGTCCATCGCTCCCTGGACCTGCACGCCCTCGCTGGGCGCTGAGGGGCCTCAGCTCTCTGCGCCCCCAGCCCAGTCCTCAGAACCACCCGCCTTTCCTCTGGCGCCTCCCCTCCCCGCCTGGGGCTGCTCCCCGCCTGGGGCGCCAGCCCCGCTTCCCAATGCCCATCCACGTCCTGCGCCTCCTTCCAGAACAGTCTGGGTCTCTTCTTGTCCACAGTACTCCCCGGCCTCTCCTGTTCTTTCTTTCTCTTTCTCCCCCGAATGCTCAGGCCTGTGCATTTGGGGATGTTCTCCCAGGGGCCCCCGACCTGCTGTTCCACCACCACCACCTGTGTGCCTTGTGCTCCCTCAGAAGAAGGGCAGGCCCGTGCCTCCTGCATCCCAGCCTGAGGCAGGGTGGGCCCTGCTCCCGGCACCAAGGGGGTGCCCACGCGTGTGGTCACCTGCGAGTATCCCGGGCTGATCGGAGAGTGTCACTGTGAGGCAGGTGCTCTCACGGGCCACATCTGGTATCTAAGGTCTGCGTGGAGCATCTCTGCAGAGGTTGTGGGCCTGAAAATGTGTAACTTTTCTATCTAGATGCTTCCTTTGGGAGTGGGGTAAAAAGCACAGGCCCTAAATGGGGGAAACATGGAGTCTTAACAGGAACAGACCTCGGCTGACCTGACAAGGAGGCAGGGCACCCTTCCCTGGGCACCTGCCAGGTGCTCGCAGCTATTCAATCCCCTCGAGATGACTTTTCATCCCCCATTTTGCAGATGGGGAAACCAAGGCTTGGAGAGTTTAAGTGAGCTCATGTTTCCATAAATGGCAGGATAAAAAAACAACAAAAATATTTCCCCAGCCCTCGCCCTGTGCTGGGCACTAGCGTGACCTCTTGGCCTATGCGACCCTCACAATGGTGTGACGAGGCAGGTACCATGTAACAGGTGGTGGGGGAGACCAGCCAAGCCGGCGGCCTGTGGTCACACAGCTGCTAAGGGACGGGGCTGGGATCTGACCCTGGCGGCCTGCTCCAGAGGCAGTGCCCCGAACCGCTGCCCTGCACACCCAGGCCCGCTCCCACGCCAGACACGGGACAGGCTCTCCCCTGCCCTCACCCCTCACATTCAGTTCCTCTCCAGGACGCCCCCCTGAGCTGATCCCCAACCAGAAAATCCACACTTTTAGTCTCTGGATACTGGCAGGCGGCAGGCATCCAGCCCAACCCAGAAAGACGCCCCACTGGTGGCGATGCCCTGGGCAGCTCGGCTAACCTCCCCTGCTCCCCGCGGAGGTGGGTGCCGGCCCCCACCAGCAGGTGGCCGGCTGCTTTCTCTCCCAGGGCAGGTGACCGAGCCCAGCCTAGCTGTGCTCCAGGCCGGCGGAGGCTTCACGATGCCCGTTACCTCTGGGGCCGCTCCTCGCGCAGCGTGGCTCCACTCCGGGCCGGTGACCGGGGCCTCCCGGAGGACTAGCCAGGGTCCCGCCGTCACCCGCGGCGTCCTCGGCGCCTCTGGCTGGCTTCCCGTCCCGGCACAGGAACCAGGTACACGTTACCTGATTAAGCTTCAAACGGTGACACACCCAGAAGGGGAGGGGGAAGGGCGGGGTGGGGGCACCTGTGATCTGGGATCAGCTCCGAGGAGGAGAGAGGGCCACGCTAGCCTCCGCTGATTGGCTCCTGAGCCCCCCAGCAAGACGTACAAAGCTCCTGCCGGAGCCCAGGGCCGGTGGAGATGCTGTCCTCCAGGGCTGCCCAGCCCAGGGCCAAGGGAGGGCTGGCACACCCGGCCCGGGGGCAGGAAGCTCCAGAGCCTCTAAGACAGGCGTCTGTGCAGCAGGAGGGCTTGAGTCGGCGCTCGGGCAGTGCACGGGGTCCGCGGTGAGGAAATCCCAACGGTTGGGGGAAGACTGCCCCGTCTCCAGACTGGCTTTGATGATACCATTTTGGGTGTTGGGTGATCACTGCGCACCCCTGGGGCTGAACCGGGAGCTAGGACGCCAGCCTCTGCGGGGACGTGGCTCCAGGACTACCTGGCAGCTGAGCCAGAGGGGCCCTTGGAGCTCACCCAGGCCACCCTCCTCGGTGGTCAGCGGACGAAGCTGGCACCCCGAGCGGGCAGGGCTGGCCCAGGACACACAGCCGGCTGGTGTGGCCTGTGGAGCGACGGCCCAGCTCTGTCTGGCAAAGCCCGCTGACCTGGGGGAGTCAGCAGGAAGGGGGCACCTGTGTCCTGGCCCCTGGCTTGTCACCCTGTCGCATGTTGAGTCCCATGCGGCTTCCTCGCGGGCAGAAGGAGAGTGGGGAGTGGGCTGAGGGGCCCCCAGCACCCCTTGAGCAGCAGTGGGGAGACGCCCCTGCCACGCAGACACAAACCACACCCAGCAGACACTTACACATCACCCCGTGAGGTGAGTTACTATTCCCGCTTTTCAGCTGAGGAAACAAAGACAGATTAACGTGCCCAAGGCCACACAGCTGGAAGGCTCAGCGCTGGGCCTGGACTCAGGCAGCCTGGCCAGTGTCGCCATGCTTGGCTGCTACACCATGAATCCTTTCTGGTAAAGTCCAGGGTTTCCAGCCCGGGGTCTGTTTGGAGGCTGGTCTGAGCCACCCTGTACCATCGGGCCAGCAGAGCCTTGTCAAAACCCCCTCTCAGTACTCTGTCACCCTGTTAGGCCAACGGGGGCACTGGAGTCTTAAGTTGTCCACAGGTGTCAGAGCTGATGGTGGCCCAGAAACCAGCTGGCCTCACCAAACCAGCACCATTGGCACGCGGCTCCTTCCAAAATTTCTCCCCCAATTCTGCCGTTTCTGCCATGTCTGAGGACCCCTTGTACTCGGTGTCTTCCTGATAGTTTTCCTTACGTGTACCCACTTCCCTCCTTTCACTTGCCCTTCACATGAACATTCACAAAATCATGCAGTTCACGTGCTGGTTACATTTTGATCCGATGCACAGTAAGATAATCACATGACTACTAGAAGAAAAAGCGCTCTTCTGGGCACCACCCGAAGTCGCCTTGCACACGTGGGCCGCCCCTGGGGAAACACGGGCTGGCTTCAGGTCTTCCCTCTCCATCTGGAGAAGCTGACGCTCGGACAGATTGTCTGCGCCCGGTCGCACGGCGACGGACAGCAGGGCCAGGGCAGGGCCAGGCTCCGGACGCCCGGTGGAGCCTTACCCTGCGTGTCCGCCCTGATGCAGGAGGCCGAAGAGGCCAGGGGCCTCGGGTCAGCCGGCCTCCGGCTGCTTGACCCACACCCGGGGCCAGGGGGCCACGGGACTCATCGCCCCCCGGGAAGTTCGGGGATCTGCCTGAGGGCTCAGGGTTTCTGATGTCACAGCGCAGGAAGTCCCCCCGGCATCTACAGACCCTGGCTGGCGGCTGGGGTTATGCTGTCACAGTGATGATGTGAGTCAGAAGACCCAGCACCCCGCAGGGCTGTTCTAAGCGTCTTAGACACAGTAACGACGTATTCCTTACACCCGCCGTGAGGTGCCTGCGGCCCTGGAGTGAGAGGCAGAGCTGGGGTCTGCACCCGGCTGCTGGCCCAGAGCTCACGCTCTTAACGCCCCACCCGCTTTACTGGATGGAGGACCAGCCTTCTGGGGTTTTGGTCCCTGCCCCTCGTCTGACGAGCACTTACTACAGGCCAGGCCCCGGGCCGCAGTATCATTACGGAAAAGGAGACTGCCTCGGACAGGAGGGATTGGAAGGGCCGAGCGGGCTCAGGAAGCCAGGTCCGTCCCGCTTCCAGGCCCGGGCATCCCCCGGGCACTCCTGGCCCGTGGGAGTTGCGTGGCACGGAATGCAGGTGCCCAGGGATGGACAGAGAAGCCGGGCCCGGGCATCCCTCTTCCGGCCCTCAGTCACCTCTTCAAGCTCGGCCCCCGCTCCAGCATGCCCAGGGCAGGGCTTGGGAGCGGAGGGACGCAGAGCCTCCTGGGCACCTATGGCTGGCACCCCCTCCACCCAGGTGAGCGTGTGTCTGGGGGGCCGTCAACGCCCCTCCAGGGGTCTCAGAGTCCCCACCAGTAACTCCCGCCAATTTGTCTGGGGTTGATGATCAATCAGAGGGGCTGGTGGACGATGGCCTCAGTAAAGCACTCAGGCCCTAGGGGAGCTCCCTGGTGGCCCAGTGGTTAGGATTCTGGGCTTTCGCTGCCGTGGCCCGGGTTCAATCCCTGGTTGGCGAACTGAGATCCCACAAGCCGCGAGGCGTGGCCAAAAACAAACAAAATAACCCCTCCGGCCACAGGCCACGGGGAGCCCTGGAGGGTCTTGAAGGAGTGAAGTGACGTGATCGGAGTAATGCGAGCTCCCCGGTGCTCCCCACGAGAACCCCAGGAGAAATAATGAACTGGGCGGTGGTTGTCGGGCAGAGGGGAGGAAACAGGTGCCCCAGCTGCCAGGACTTCGTGAGTGACCGGAAGTGGGGCCTGCAGCCCAGGAGACTCAAGTCTCCAACGAGCCCCTGGTTTCCGGCTTGAGCACCTTGGCGACTGGTGGCACCACTGACGCAGATAAAGGAACTAAAAGCAGCCGATTTCCAGGCAAGGATGCGTTTATTTTTGGACGTGCTGATTTTGACAGGCTCTGTGGGCCCCAGCGGGGAGGGTCCAGCTGAGAGCCAGGTAGATCTGGAGCTGGGGGTCAGGTCTGGGCTAGAGTCGGAGATTCTAGAATTAACATCAGGAAACCACCCGAGAGAAAAGCCTCGGAGAAAACTGCCACGTTAAATTGTACATTGAGCTGAGCGGTCTGAGCAGGGAGGCCCGGGAAGCCACATATCTGGGGAGCAGGATCCAGTGTCGGCGCAGCGTTAAGGGCTGGGAGGGCGCGAGCCGAGGACGCGCTCTGGGTCCAGCAGTTACACTCACCAGCACCTCCACCTGTGGAGGGCTTGGGGGAGGGACTGAGTGGGGACAGGGAAGGGACCCCCATAGCCAGAGCTGAGCGTGGAGCCCACAGATGGCCCTTTCAGGACGGGAGACTTGAGTGTGTTGATAGGCTGGACGGCACCGGGCAACAGGACGAGCTTGGAGGTGATGGCGGTCCCAGGGAGAAGGGACGGGTGGGTTGGCCTGGAACAGGAAGCAACCTCCAAGGTCAAAGCAGTCAAGATCAATAGGAAGGAAAATTGCACGTGGGGTGAGGAAATTGTGAGATCACCCCTGACGGCCTTGCTTTTCCCCAAGCAGTGAGGCAAGATTTCCCACGTTAGGGAGAAGGGGACAGAAACACAGGAAGCTTGCCTAGGGTCAATGCCAAATGCAGCGGCGGGGGCAGCGGGAGGGCGCTGGGAACGGGACAGGCTGGGCTGGAGACCCGTGGTTGGGGATTCGCAGGGTTAAGAATGACGCAAGGAAGCCAGAGAATGAAAGAGCTGGTCCGGGTTAGGGGTGGAGGGGGGAGCTCAGGAGCGGGACGGCCCCTCGCTCCCCGTTCCCCACACGTGTCGCTTGACCAATTCCAAGGCTCGGTCCCCAGGGCCAAACCCAACAAGTTCTTCCCAGGTGGGAACAGACCCTTGCAGAACAGTGTGGCTGTTTGATGGGAGACAAACAGGACTTCTGAACACAACACAAGAACTTCTTTCTCAGGTGAGGCAGGGAACAGCTCCTCTGGCCTCTGCTGCACTGGCTGCAGGGACCCTGCTCCAAGGTCACTCACAGGAAGGCACCGAGGCACACCTGGAAGTAGTTGTCCGAAACCAGTGTGTGTGCGAAGTCAAAGCACATTGAGAGGCTGGTTACTGGCTGAGTCCTTAAGACACTGAAGAATCATTCCTGACCTTTTACATTAATTTATTTTCACATACTGGGCTTATTTACAGATAACAACAGCTACCTGCTACAGACCAGATCCTTAAGACTACCCGACGGGTCAGATCACCTGTAGGACGCAACCAAGACGCAGAGAAGCAACAGCACTCGAGGTCTCCCCTGGGCAGTGTGGCTTAGAGGAGTACCTGGCAATCTGAGACACCAAGTCCTGGACTGGTGATTGATAAGCCGACACACCCATCTACCCACTGCTGGAAAGCATCCCTATCGAGGAAGAACTCGCGGCCCACCGAGGCCTCTGAAGCAGTGGGTGGCCTGCCCGGCACCAAGTGTACGCTGGGCAAACGAGGGCGGAGGCGCAGCCGGCACCGTGTCCTCTGCGCGGCCACCTGCGGCCCACGTGCCTCCCGCTAACCCGCCGCAAGCCTCACGCTGGCCCAGGACCCGTCAACCCCGCCCCTCCACTGTGTCCCTCGCTCACTTCCAATGCCAACCCCAAGTCTCTGCTCCTCCAGAGCCCCGCCTATACATCACCCCGCCCGTGCCCTTCAGTACCTGTACATGGCTCTGAGCTTGGGCACATCTTTGCAAACTGAAATGCCCACCCCACCAAGACCCTGGCTCAGGGCTCCACACGGAGCCTTCTCGACACGTTGACTTGGACAAACCCCGCGGGAAGAAGTGCCATCAGATCCAGCTGGGCCGCCAAGCCCGTTTCTGCCTGGGTCCCGGACGCACCCCTGCCACACTTCCGGGACAGACGGATGGATGTGACTCAGCCCAGGCGGCCCCTGGAAGCTTCTCCTGGCAGCACCCTTTCCCTGGCTGCCCCCACCCCTGAGTACTTGCTTTTCATTTGGGGAAACATACGGGCTTTTCAGTGAGGGCCACGTACTGTATCTGTAAGATACTGCCATCAGACACTGTTCAGAGTTTCAGGGGGCTCTCCCACAAAGGTGAAACACAAATAAACTCAGGGTAGTTCCTAAGGGCCGGTTCACCCACTGCCCCCTGCAGGGAATGGAGCCTGAAAGGAGCAGCGACCCCGCCCAGGCCCCCCGTGGGCTCCGTCCGCCACAGCCACCTGGACTGTGCAGGCCCTGCCTCTCTGCCTGGACCCCTCAAGGACAATGCTCCTGTCCCCTCTCTGGGTCCACTTGTGAAACACTCGTAGTCCTTGAAGTCTCTTGAGATCCACAAAGTGAGACGAGACAATTTCAGGCTTCCTTGGTTTACAGGTAACAGAAGGATGGCATTCCTCTCCATGCACTGGTACAATGAAATTCAGGGGCACGTGTCAATCTGCGGATAGGAGCCCAGGTGCTCAGAGCCACCGCTCGGCCTCGGGGTCCCGTGGTCCCACCAATGGCTCAGCAATTGCAGACCGGGGCGGGAGGTGGGGGGGGGCACTGCCTGGCTTCCGAAGTGGGAGCGGGGGCCAGGAGGCAGAGCGAGCAGGGTCCTTGGTTCTGCCTGCATTGATGGGAGAAGAGGAAGGGGGAGAGAAGCCGGAACAGCGTCCAGGTGTGCCCTGAGGACGACGGCCGCGCTGTGGCATCAGCCTTCCCAGCAGAGCCGTCCCGAGGGCTGGAGTGAGGCCGGGCCAGGGCCGAGGAGTCGGGCCGGGAGGAAGCCGGCCGTGCCTTCCTGTCCCACACTCAGCTCCTGATGACCGAGCTCCCAAGGTCTGGAGCCGGGAGGGTGGCGAGGAGGGAGCAAGGTGACAGGGTCGCTCCAGTCCCGAGGCCCCCAGCCCTCCCCCCCGAAGACCACCTGTGCAGGCAAACCGAGACCACGGGCCCAGCGCTCTTCCTAGATTATGCAGCTGAGCACATGTCAAAACAGAGGGAGAAGGAAAAACGCCCCGGGCTTTAAGGGGGAGACCCGGAGGGCAGCACTGAGTGGGGAGAGTGGCCAGCTCCGTGTGGCCTCTGGCCCTGCCCTGACCGTGGCCCGGCAGCACTGCTGCCTAGCTGAGCATCTTGTGCCGATCAAAGACTGTCTTCCGCTGTTCCTGCACCTGCAGCTTCCACCGCTGCTGCGCTCCCTCCACGCGCTCCAGGACTGTGTTCGCCCGGGGCCCGGAGAAGGTGGCGGCCGCCACAGAGCGCGCGTCCTGTTGCGGGAAGAAGAAGAGGCTTGGCACTGCGAGCCGGGGGGTCTCTAACGCCTGACATGGAAAACAGTGCCAGGAGAGCAACCCCAAAGGCCTCCCCGAGGGCCTATCCAGCACAGGGCGCCCGCGGCTGCAGGATGGGCGGGGGCTGGGAAGCGGGGGCTCTGGTCAGGCCCGGCCGCGCCCCAGACTCACTCCTGACCCTCGAGAGGAGCGCGGAGGGTCAGCAGAGAGGACACAATGACCCTGTCGTTCGAGGAGAGGCACCACGTGCCCCCACGGCTGGTAGTGGACTGCAGAACCCCTCGGCCCTGCCGGCCACGGCCAGGACAGCGGGGAGACCCCCAGGACCTGCTCTGCCGGGCCTGGGACCCCAGCTCACTCCCCGAAGGACAGTGTCTGCAGGGTGGAGCTGGGAGCTCGCCCTTCGTGCCCATTCCAGAGCCAGAGCCGCTCCGGCCGCCCTCCCCGCTCTGCCCCATCCCCCCCCGCCCGCCCGCCCGCCCTCAGAACTGCCGCTGTCGTCAAAGGCAGCATCTCCCCCTAATTACCACTTCTCTGCCTCTGAAGCTCCAGAGCCCATGCATTTCCTGCAGGACCCGAACCTGATCTCTGGGGGGAACTGGAGCCAAGGGCCAGGCCCACAGCCCGGGGGATTTCCTCCCCAGCTCTCCCTTCCCTCTCATCTCCTGCCACACACCTCTTAAGGGATTAGCACACCTCTCTAAGCCCAGGGCCGCCCAGCAACTGCAACTCTGCTTCCAATGCCCCGAGCTGGCACAGCTTCTGTCGCCATGCAGCTGCCAGGCTGGGGAGGTAGGGGCGGGGGGTGGGGGCGGCGGGCGGTGAGGCTGGCAGGTCGTCACTGCCGCCCAGAGCTCTGCCCAGGGTGAGTTAGAGACGGACGCTGCCCCCAGGGAGCCCTCGGCCCGGGAGCCCTCAGCCCGGGACCCCGAGGAAGCCCGCTCTGCCAGGCTGGACGAGGACCACGGCAGCACCTCAGGGGCAGGTGCCGGCGCAGCAGAGTCGAAGCCAGGACCCCGGGCTCTACAGCTGCCCCCTTCTCCCGGCCTCGGCCACTTAGCGGCTGTGTGTCCCCGACAAGCCACTTGACTTCCCCAAGCTTCAACTTCGTAAACCCGGTCTTCTCAGGCTTTTCTAAACACACGCGCACACACACGCACGCACACACACGCACACACACACACACACACACACACACACGCGCGCGCACACACAACACTCAGCATGACGCCCCCTGACGCCCTCTACCCTGCTCCATCTCAGTTTTCAGTGCTGGTCATGACTCAGGACCTCGTGGGTGGCACCCCACACCCTGACACACGGTTTATGACCAGGAGCGGGGTACGGCAAGGTTACATACAGTAACACGTGTAACGTCCTCAGCACACTGCTGTCAAGCTGGAGCCCGCGGGGTGCTCAGTTTCCTTCCTCCCCAGCAGTTCACAGTGGGAAGATGACTGTGGCATCACACCCGGCTCTGCACCTGGGCTCTGACCTGGAGCACGACCCTGGCTGACGCCCTGTCCTCTGAACCTGCTTCCCACCCACGGATGGAGCCTGCAGGAGCGTCTTCTCGGGGACGGTGGGCGCACAGCGTTCAGCGGTGCCTGGCAGATCACAGGCGCTCAATTCACAGCAACTGTCAATGTGAGACCCACTCCCGGAGCCCCCAGGCAGGAGGGGGGACCTGCCCTTGAAAGGGCACCGGTGTCGCTACTTTTCAGATCGTCCCTTCCCGGTTCAGGACCAGCCTCTGCGTGGCCGTCTAGGTGAGGGGGCACTGGAGACCCCCGTGGGAGGCTGTTGGCCCCCAGGACCGAGCTATCCAGGCTCCGGGGCTACAGGGGCTTCTCTCCCCGCCGGCCTGCCCACACTCTCGTCCTCCTGGGAGCCTGGGGGCAGGCCTGGCGAGGCGGAAAAGCGCCCTTCCTGTCCCATCGGGAGAGTGTCTGGAGGGAAAGCAGAGGGAGCCTAGAGCAGCGCGTGAAGGGACAGCTGGAATTCACCGCATTTCCACAGGACCACTTGTTTTTCCTTCGTGTAAAGTCTTGACAAACAGGCCCTAAGCCGGGAAAGCTGCGGCTGAGCGGCTCTGCGCTTCCACCGCTAATAGTCTGATTAATGGGTATTAGAGACGCCACGTCTGTCCTAGAAACGCTCCGAGCGGGGCCCGGTCCTCACCCGCTCTGCCACAGGAGAGATGCTACCACTTCCAACTCTCTTACCCCCCGAGCTGGGCCTCTGGGCAGCGAGGGCAGGAGGGGGAGCCCTGCCGACCAGGAGGGAGGCGCCTGCCACCGGGGCTGGACAGGCCTGAGGACGAGCGGCCCTGGGCGCCGGGCGCTCTCTGTGCTGCACCTGGACTATCCCCAGGCTCACGAGACTGGCTCGTGGGCCACGTGACTCTCATCTGCGGCTCCGCTGCCCAAGGTCACACAGGATTGGGACCCGTGTCCCCCGAGCCCCACATTCAAGCCCTCTGGGCTGGCTGAACCGTGCCTGGCCTGGCCTGGCCTCCCTGCCCCTGGCCTCTGGCCCTGCCATCCCTCAGCCTTCCTGCCTGCAGTGAGGGCGGCCCTTCAGGTCAGGGCCCCACGGCATCACAGCAACCACACTGAGACAGGAGCTCAGACTTGGAAAACTAACCAAAGGGTTAAACACAGGACAGCGAGTGCAGAGCTGGGACTCTGGCCCAGGATCACAATCCCAATGCCACGCTGCTAACGGCTGGGCCACGAGGTCCTGACGGCCGTTCTAGAGACGTCCGCCAGCCCTGCCCTTCCTCGTCCCCCTTCCTGCTCTGGGCTCAGGGGGACGAGGGCCCTGTCCCTCTTGGGCTCCTCACCGCCCTGGGAAGGGAGGGTCCCCGGCTGCCATCACTCCTGCACACCCCTCTCTCCCCCACTCCCGCCCAGTGGGCTGTGGTCTCAGGGGACCCTGCAGAGCTGAGGCCCACAGACACCCACAGCCTTGTAGGAACCCTTCCTTCTCTCTCTTCAAAAGGGGCCAAACCTACACATCTAGCACAGCTCTGTTTGCCGTTTCTGCCCCAGCAAGAAGGCTGGCTTCCTCCTTTCAAAGGGCGTCTGAGCCGGGGGATTAGTCCTGATGCTGCTGGAATCAGGAAAGGCAGCGCCCCGCACCAGGGGCCCACCGGGCCGGCTGGCACCTTCAGAGGGAGCGGGGCTTTCATCTCCTCAGCGCGGTGGGCCAGGCCCCCTTCCTCTCCATCCTCGAGCCCCAGGGCAGGAGCTCCCGGCTACAGGAATGGGGGGACGAAGCCAAAGGGCCCCCATCCTGGGATGCGATCGACCCCCCGACTCCTGGGGGTCACTTGAGAGTTGCACAGGCCTAGAGCCTGACTTTCTTCCGCTTGGGGTGAAAGCTAAGTCCCCCGCCCCGGGGGGGCCCCATCCCTCTGAAGGGAAATGCTCTTCAGGGCATTTCCAGAGATTCAGCTCAGCCATGCAGGGCCTCCTCCCCTTGCCGGCCCCAGGCCCAGGCGCCACCGTGGTCTCCGCTCCACTCAGCTCCAGCGGCCCCAGCACTTAAGCGGCCCCGCCCCACCAGGAAGAGCCCCCGCTGCCAGGAAGCCTTCCCATACTAACACCCAGGAAAAGTCAGCCCCAGCTTCCCCCGCCCCTCCCCTGACAGCCTTCTATCCCGCATCCCTGACCGGGGGCTCTGCCCCTGAGGGCGGGCCCGAGGTCTGTGCATCTGTCTACACGGGGCACCTGCAGGACCTGAGTACGTCAGGAGGAAGAGAAACAGGGACGGGGCGAGCCGGGGTGCCCAGGGCGGGGCCCATAAAGAGCCATGCGGCTTGCCCTCCCTTCGGGCTCCGCAGCCAGGTGGCACGCATTCCGGGGAGGCCGCGGAGCCGTGTAATCATGGCCCATCTCTCAGCCGCTCCCCAGCCAGGGCTGCAATTACCGCATGCATCCCCTAATCACGGGGTACTCACCGCGCCGCTCTGCCCCCAGCAGAGCCGCCGTTACCGCGCGTTAATAACCAGGTAGGCGTGCGAGATTTCCTCCCGGGCAGAGAGACCACCCAACTGCCGGCCCCCCCACGGCCGCCTCCCAGCCCCAGCGCCACCGGCCGGGCGCGTGTCAGCAGGAGGCTGGGGGCACCCACCCCCGAGGGGCCATGGGGTCCAGGGACGGGCCAGGCCCCCTCCCTCCCTGGCTGTGTGCACGCCTGCCCCATGCGGCCGGCCGGGCAGCTTCACGCTGAGGTCTGAGCCCCAGCCCCTCTTCTTGGCGGGAACCTGCCCTTCCCACCTTCACCCGCTGCGTGAGATGCTCTCAAGGGCGACAGCCGGCCGGCGCTGCAGCCTAAGCCTGGTGCTCTAGTGACCACTCACCCCTTCACCTCGCTCACCTGTGTCTCTGCAGGAAGAGTCCCTCTTACACATGTTAACCTCCTGGCTGTGGTCCTTCCACCCCAGCTTTACGTAAACCAGGGTGAGGCCGAGCTCTCCGCACCTGCGTGCAGCTGGTCCCCAGGGCAGGAAGCGTCCTGAGCCCCACCTGCCCGCAGATGCCACCCTCTGGGGCACCCCTCCTCCCTCACTGCTGTCTCGGGCACACGTGGCAGCTGTGTAGGCCCGAGGGGGCGAGCTCGAGGGGCACAGGCCAGGAGCCCCTGACACCGTCACAGCTCTGCACGGCACACACCACCTCTCACTCCCACAGAGCTGCCTGAGCCTCCTGTGTCCCACCCCGGGCTCCCCTGACTCTGGGTACACTCTCCAAGTCCACCGTCAGCCTGACACCAAGGTCTGAGCCCCCACATGGGGCTGCCTGGCGGGCTCATTGGCCCTCTGCTAGGAATGCAGGGCGACAAGGAGGCTCCCCGACCCGTGCACTGAAGCTGCCTGACGCCAATCAGGGAAAACTCAAGGCTGCCCCCGCTGAGGAGACACTGCGGTCCGGGTGACGCATAGGACACCAAACGGGAGAGGAGCCACTGGAGCGCTGGGGGAGGGGAAGACCGCCCGCCGAGGCCCCAGGGACGCCGCGTGTGGGCGGAGGGGCCGCTACCTCGTTCTCCTCCTCGTTGTGCAGCCGCTCAGTGTAGGCGTCTGGCTTTCGAATCAGAGGGTCCACCAGCATCAGGAAGGCCATGTAGAGCAGGAGGGCGCCCACCACCGACAGGTAGATGACGATGATGACCTGTGAGCGGAAGGGACCCAGCTTGCCCTGCGGGATGCCGCTCCCCTCCCTTGCAGTCTGTCTTCACCGGGCAGCGTGGCCCCAAGTGCTGCCTGCAGACAGGCCAGGAGACTGCGGGCGCGGAGAACGACCCACCCCACCTTTGCTGACTGTGCCCTCGGTGGTCGGGACCCCACAAGAGCCACCAGTTCTCTGGCAGCACAAAGATGACAGATGAGGCACCCCCAGGAGTGGAGAGCGGGGAGGGTAATCTGCCCGGCCAGACGGGGGCAGGGGGAGCGCCTGTCAGAGCGGGGAGAACCGAGCCCTGCTGAGGTCAGCACAGGGTGACGGGGTGGGAGCTTCAGTCCCAAGAGGGCGAGTCACCTTCAGGGGGCAGAGGGGACAGGCCGGGGCCACAGACACCCCCCCCCCCCCGCCGTCAGTCACAGCAGGAGGTGAGGCTGGGGCAGAATTACAGGCCTGGAGAGCCTCCCAAGCTGCAGTCATTTTTGTTTTACAGGAAAAACAGAGTCAAGGAAGCTAATGAGATGTTTCCCAGTGTGGGTACTCCGGGCACCTTAGGCAGGACTCCCCAGGACACTGCCCTCCATGGTCAGTAATACCACAGTTACTGGGGCCACAGTCCATCTCCAAATGTCCCCCAGGGGCTGACACTCACCTGATGCAGAGCCCCCCAGGCCACGCCATCACCCTCAGTCCCAAGAATACCACCAAGTGGTGGATGTGCCTGGAAACCAGATTTGCCGTGACTGCAACTCCTAAGCCTCTTCTGCTCCCCAACTGCCATCTGTCGCTGGCGACCCTAGCCCCGTGTCTACGCTGTGACAGGAGCCGAGCTTAGTCCACAGCCAAGTCCAGCTGAACCACACGCCTCCCTGACTGGGGCATCTTCAGCCAGGGTGAAGGATCAGAACTCTTGCCTGTACCCCAGGAAGCGGGGGGGGGGGGCTGAAGCTGGAGGGGGTTCTCTCTGGTCTCTTAGCAAGGACTAGAGGGAAACTGGGGGATTAGGATGTATCTGATGAGGTCCCCACATCAGGAAGTCCCTTCCAATCTAAGGTCTTGGGGACCTGGTCCCCCAAGCGTGGGGCCAGTGGATAAGCTCAGAGGGGAAGGGGTGATGATAGGGAGGGTGGACAGGCAACCGCCTCCACGTCAGAGGGGACAGGATGGGCACCACGGGCCAGGCAGGGAGGGCAGCGGTGAGGACCACTTCCCCTTCAAAAGAACCTCGAAAGGGAAGCCCGAGGGCAGGCTCAGGGCTGCTGCCAAATTCCTGCCGGTTCTTTCCTGATGCTATTTCCAGACCCTTCACCAGACACGCAGAAATAAGCTTAAGAGCTGGACCAGGAGAGGCTTATGTTGGAAATCGGCAAGCATGGCCAGGCTCGCCCTGGTTGGGGTGTGGTGGTGCTGGGGGATCGTCTGCCTGGAGGGGACCAGGGACCAGGCCTCTCCATGTCCTCACTGTGTGTTGGTGGCCATTCCACCACCTCCCCTGAATTCACTGATGCCCATGAGACTGGGGTTCAGGGGAAGCAAGGGGGGCGTCTGATGGCCATCCTGCCAGGCCCGCAGCTCTGGAAGCTTAACTAGACTGCAGGCTCCGGAGGGCGGTCTACCTCTGCTCCAGCATCCCTTACGGTGCCCAGGACACAGCAGGAGCCCCGGAAATGTCTACTGAACAAACGGAAGGCGGAAGGCGGAAGGCGAGAAGGGAGAGGAAGACGGGAAGCGTGGGGGAAGGGGTCTCAGCCCCCCTCCCAGGTCCCCCCGCGAGTGTGAGGGCGTCAGAGGGGAGAGCGGCCCCAAGCGGGGTGGGAAGGGGGTCCCTGGGTTGCGACCAGGCCAGCCTCGAGCCAGCCCCCCAGCCCCGAGCAACGCTGCAGAAGGAAACAGGACAGGACGGAGGGCGGGGCGGGGCGGGGCGGGGCGGCCGCCGGGCACCTTGATGGTGGTGGTGCTGCGCTCCTCGTACTTGCACTCGCACAGCAGGCAGTAGGCCTCCACGTCGTGGCCGGGCACCGGCATGGGCTCCACCACGTGCAGGCAGTTGCTGCAACAGACAGAGGGCTGTGGGGGCAGCCGGGGGGCTCCCCGGGAGGGGAGGGTCTCTGAAAGGTCAGGCTGGCGGAATCCCTTTCCCAACCCACAGCCTCTCGAGGCCCTGGCCCTCCGCGACTCACCGGGTGAGTGTCCCAGCGGCAGACTCCACCCCCACCCCACCCCAGTCCCTCGGGTCCAGGGTCTGTCCCCGCGGCAGGCAGCGCCTCCGCCAGGCCTCCTCTGACCCACGGATCCACCACAAGCCAGTGATTCTGCCGTCTTCAACATCTCTGAACCCCACTTCCCTACCCCCTCCCACTGCTGTCTCTCAGCCGGGCCCTGCCACCAGGAGCCTGGTGCCCTGGGCCCTGAGCCGCCTCTGGGAGCTGCACGTCTGGGAGCTGCGGGGGTGGCGCCGGATGACCCTCCAGGCCCTTCCAGCTCTGGCCCGGGCTGTCCCAGGGGCCCGCAGGCTCAGGCGGGGTTTCTGGCAGAGGCGCCAAGTGTGGGCTGGCATGTCCTCCACAAGCCTCTGCTCCCCCTAAAAGTCCATATGTGGAGGGTGTGATTTGACCTGAACCTCTGATAACCCCACTTCCAGCGCTGGGCACGTGGCTCCCTGCTGTAACTCAGCCCCTGCCCGGGGAGGGGCCGCCGGACAGGGCCAGGTCCACACCCAGCACTGGGTCATCACTCCTGGGGCCTCCCCTCTCCGGGGGCCTCTACCAGCCTCTGAGGGCCAGATTTCTCCCTGGGTCTGGAAGGTCACTCTGGTGCACCAGTGGGACGTGCGGGTTCCCCACAGGGATGTGTTCTCTCCCCAGAGAATCAGTGAAACCGTGACGTGTCCCTTTTTGGGGATCAGTGATAGCGCCGTAGGGGAGAGGGTTACCGGAGGGCAAGCTGGTTAAGTCTCCGCCTTCTGCAGGTGATGTGTGTAACTTCTCTGGGCCTCGGTGTCCTCATGGACACGTGAGGACATGTGTGTGTTTATCAGTGTCCTTCAAAATGTGCTCCCTGGGGCACCCCAGGGCCCTCTGTGCGGAGGGTGGGAGGGAGGGGCCACAGTCGCTCTGCTCAGCGGGGGCAGTCCTGACTTCTACACAATGTGTTTCCAAAACAGATTTGTTTGAAGCCTGTAGTTTTAGAAGTGTGAGAGACACCGCACTAGCCAGCTCTGGGACTGTCTCTCTAGTGCACTCCTCGGGAGCTCCACCATCAGGGAGAAGGTGTCGGGGTTTCTGCCCCTCACGGGCACGAGGACCCCCAGCACGAGACGACAGAGCGCCTGCAACACGGGAACGTGGCCTGTGCCGCTCAGACACCCTGGCTTCACACCCCTCCACCAGGGGAGGGCCCAGGTGTCCTCCTCACAGTGGAGGGACCATGCGGAAGCGGCCTGAGGACACACCTGGTCTCCTCTGGCCCTGGCCTGAGGTCTAGGATCACAGGGTCAGGCCCCACCCCTCCCCTGCGGGGCTCCAGGCAGCCTGCGATGCCTCCCCTCCCTGACAGGCCAGGGTCACTGGGTCCCAGAACCCTGGGGTCTTACATCCCAGCCTCAGGTTCCACCCACCAGCCTTCGTGGAACTGTTCCTCAGGCAGCCCCCTAATGCTGACTTCCCAGGGGAAGGAGATAAACCACAGCCTGAGAGGTCCAGGTAGGACTCCGTCCTCCGTGGCATCCACGCTTGGCTTGGGGCCTTATTCTGGCCCCAGTGCAGAGACAGTGCTGGTACAATGTGGTGGTGCCTGAGGGATGTAGCTGGTGTCTGGGCTGAGACAATCTAGTCGTTTATTCCTGATGCTATTTGAACTGTAACCACAAGATACAAGGAGGTCATAGGGGCTTCCCCAGGGCTCCGGGTCCTGGGGCTTTGTAACTCCATCAGGACGGGCAAAGACAGAAGGAAACTTGGGCTTCCCTCTTGGGCTGTGGCGTAAGTCGGCCTCTTCGTGGCCTCTAGGAAGGCATAACAATATACATTACTAATACTATCAGCCGACATTCATACGGCCTCACCATGTGCTGGGAACTGTTCTAGGTGCTATACTTACTTGTACATGCATTGCACAAGTGTGTGCGAGCCCACACACACACACACACACACACACACACTCTTATTTAATACTCAAAATACTGCCACCGCTTTACAGATGAAGAAGCTGAATACACTGGGGATTAAGTAACCTGTTTCACAATGAACAAGGAGCAAAGCTAAATTGAAAGGCAGGCAGGGTCCATCCAGAGTCCGCATCTGACCAGACGCGTTCTCAGAAAAATCACACACTCGGAGCTGGACAGGTTCAAAACCCCCAAATGCTGCTCTGGACCAACTGCTTCACAATCACTTATTTAAGAAAAAGCTTCTGCCATGCCCCAACCCCCATATTCACTGAAACAAAATCTTGGGTGGGGGCGGGGGGGGGGTGTCTAACGTACAGCATGGTGACTATCGTTAACAATACATGTTAACAATTATGTACACTTGAAGTTGCTAAGAGAGTAGATCTTAAATGTTCTACCACACCCACACCTGCACGGTTACCCTGTGAGGCGATGGAGGTGCTGTCTAACCTTGTTCCACAATAGATACATGTATCAAATCACGTAACCTTATACAACGCCACATGTCTGATTCATCTCAATAAAGCTGGGAAAAACAACAACAAAAAAGAACCCAAAAATCATGGCAGACGGGGTGCTGGGACTCTGTATTTTCTCAAAGCCCACCTGGTGATCCTGACACCTGACCAAGTAGAGGCAACGCTGACCTGGGCTCCCCCGTGTGGCATAACCGCTCCACGGGGACCAGATGCAGGTATCGCGGCACCTGCGCTCAGAGCCCTCCGGGATGAGGCACCCCTGCTCCTCAAACGGCCTGCACAGGAAACGCCCCCTCAACTCACTTCAATCTGGTTCCCTGGAGCTCTCCTCGCTGGCCCCAGTCCTACACCCAAACCACACGGTGCGCCTCAGAGCACGCCAGCCCCTCTCCTGCCCTCTCAGCCGCGTGTGTCCCCAAGTCCTCTCCTTCTCAGACTATAATTCCTTAAACCGTTCTTTCCAGGAGAGCATGTTGAAACTTGCCTTCAACAAGCTGATGTCCTCTCTCTGAATGGTTTTTTTGATTACTTCTCTTTTTTGAAGTGAGGCATCCAGAAATGAATTCAAGACTCCAGGAGTATAACATAAATTCTCTTTGGGCCTCAGTCTCTGCAGCTATAAAATGGGGACACAACCCATCCCACTGCCTTACAAGGTGGTTAGACACTGGCATCAAATGACGTGGGTAACAGAGCTTCGCCAAGCGCACGCAAGTAGGCGAAAGATCCCCCGGTATGTGGCTCTAATGTTTACCTCTCCCGGCTTCTCTGTTACCATCTTGCAGATATGAACAAACACCCACATCAAAGCAAATCAAAGGGCTTCCCTGGTGGCGCAGTGGTTGAGAGTCCGCCTGCTGATGCAGGGGACACGCGTTCGTGCCCCGGTCCGGGAATATCCCACATGCCGCGGAGCGGCTGGGCCCGTGAGCCATGGCCGCTGAGCCTGCGCGTCCGGAGCCTGTGCTCCGCAACGGGAGAAGCCACAACAGTGAGTCCCGCGTACCAAAAAAAAAAGCAAATCAAAATCCACTCCTCTGACCAGGAACCCCTCAGCTGGAATTAAAGACACGCGGACCCTATTTCTAATCGGTTGTGTGACCAGGGACAAAACATTCCTTTGTAAGGTTCTCCATAGAAATGCGAGAGCAAGCTTATCCTCCAGGGGTCCATGAACCCCACTCAACACCCACAACCTCAAGGGCCAGCCTGGGCAATGCCTTACCAGTCCTTCTGTGACACATTCTGGTTGTAAATGTGTCCACTGATGTTTCTATATGGTGGACAGATGCATTTGCACCGGATATCTTCAGAACTCTGCGAGAGAAAGCACATATCAGGTGGGCAGGGCCCCTGGGTTCAAGTTCTAGCAAGACTCTCCACTTGCAGTTCCCTGTTCCACAAGGTGACCATATGAACGCTCCTGACCTGCCCCCATGCCCAAGTTCAGCAGGAACGACTTCTGCAGGAAGGATGCTACATCACAGGGTCCTCGAGAAACTGTCTGGGGGCGCGAATGATACTCACAGGCTACCCAGGGCTGCCACACCCAGGGCTGCCACTCCCAGGTAGGGGGCTTGGGGGAGGAGCAAGCAAGGTGGCAGTCCTCTGCTCTGGGCCTCACACCTGTGTGTGTACCCGGGTCCAGCAGTCTTGGCGGCTGGCCTCTTCCCCCAACCCCACCTCCAACTTCCTAGGTTAGGATCAGGGAAGGAGAAGGCTGGGGTGAACCAGAAAAAGTGGACGCTTCCATGGAAACACTCAAGCAACCCCTCTGGAAGTTCTCCCTCCCTGGAATGGGTCAGAAACAACAACACAAAATTTGCATTCGAATTAGCATTCCCAGGAGGAAGTGGAAACAAACCGAGACTCAGTCTGATTCAAAGCCTCAGTGACCTTCATAATCTCGAATTCCAGAGACCTACCCAAACCCAGCTCCGGGCCATTACCCCTAAGGAATAGAAGTTACCTCGAGTCCCAGCTCGGGGGTGGGTCCCCTCCACCCAGAAACCTGCAACCTGTGCAGACTTCACACTCCGCACATTACGCCCACTCCTTGGGCTACTGGAAGCTCCGACTAGGGCAGTAGGCACCCAAGAGCAAAGCAAGAAGGTACTGAGAACTTAGACAACATCCCCAAACACAGAACCCTGACCGGAATTCCACCTCCGGCGTGCCCGATCGAGACGCGTGCCCCGCAGACGCCCCCTCTCCTGGAGGCCTGCAGCCTAGGGCCGAGAGAACATGCACCGGCACGGCCCGAAGGGGAGTGAGGGGCCGGGCTGGAGCAGTAGCCCCCCCGGGATGCCGGGGCGCAGGCAGGGTGGTCGTGCATGGGAGCTGCACCTTGTTGGCTTGGGCTGGGAGCACCAGCAGACTTGCGACCACGGCCACCAAACACAGGAGCTTCATGCTTCTCAGACTTCCGGGGCCGGCAAGACCGCCCACCTGGAAGAGAAATACTGAGGCGGAGAAGGGGCGGGCCGCCACGCAGCACCCTCGGCCCCGGAGCGAACCGCCCTGCTCGGGCATGGTAAGCGGGTGGGAGCTGGGCCCTGGGTCCTGGGCCTTCCAAGCCTGGTCCGCGAAGGCGCTTCCCTCTCCCCCAGGCCTCGACTTGCACAGCCCACCTGGCGCGCCGGGCCGCGGGGCCTCCTGGGCGGGGCCACGGGCCTCGGGTCCGCCGGACAAGGCCGGCCAGCGACCCCCATCTCGCGTTCCTCCGCCCTCCCTCATCACCGCCCGCAGCTCCTCCCGCTCCGGCCGACGAGAATCTGGGGCGCGAAGTCTGGGAGCCCCAACCCCACAGCCAGGCCGCGGGCCCCGTACCCCAAGCCCTCGCGACCCCCGCAGCCCTCCCCCAACGCACGCCTGCTAACCTGCGAACCCCGCCTTGGCAGCACAGGACCCGGCCGTTCCCGCCCCTCCAGCTTCTATTGGCTGCTGGGGATGTCGCCAAGGCAACAAGGCCCGCCTCCGCATGGGCGCCGAGGCTCCGCGCAAGGGAGAGGGAGGCATTTCTCAACCCTACCATACAGGAAAAGGGAGCGTCTGCAAGCGAACGAGAAGCTGGGAAGGTGTGGCCTCCTTGCGGCCGCAGAATTCCACCGCCGAGCTCCCTCCTCCCTGTATTCAAAATCCAGGGTTTCGGAGCGGGCCTAAGCTGTTCAGTCTTACCGTTTTATAGAGAAAGCACTTGATAAACAATAAGCTAGTAACAACAATAACGATAAAAGCAGATCCAAGGGCTCTCCTCATCCACAATTTGGAGATGTTAT
The DNA here is from genome assembly GCF_937001465.1 of Orcinus orca. NCBI lineage: Eukaryota > Metazoa > Chordata > Mammalia > Artiodactyla > Delphinidae > Orcinus > Orcinus orca. The sequence continues at coordinate 31,339,112 of NC_064559.1, forward strand.
CTCAGTCGCATCTTTGCTGCAGAGGGCGGCCCCACCTCTCCTCCCCCTCCCCGGCAGGAGGAGGAACCGGGGCGGCGAGGGGCGGGCTGGGCCCGTGAAGGGTGCGCCCCGCAGCTCCCAACCTGGTCCCCTGGTGCTGGTTCTGGACCCAGCAGATGGGGGCGGGATGTGCGGGGAGCGGGGGAGGTCCGGGCCGCTGAGGGGCAGGGGTGAGCTCGGTCCAGCTGCAAAGGAAAGAGAGAGGAGTCGTCCGAGTCTAGGGCACCGACCCTGGTGAAGACACCTGGGTTTTGGTCCCGCTCTGCCACTAAGCAGTGGTGTTACCTGGAAGACATCTCCCCTCTCCCACCTCTGCTTCCTTGTGTGAAAGGAGTTGGTTGGATGCAAAGACCCTTCAGTCGATATTTTGGGATTCCGTTGTGGCGGGGGGGGGGGGGGGGGCTACCGTGGATTGTGGTGGGCACTTCCTGTGGGGATCGTTGGGTCCCTCCTACCGATATGCGTCCCTCCCTGTACCCCCTCCGCCTGCAGAGTCCCTGTTTGCTGAATTGGGTAGATTTAAAATCCGCCAGCCGGAGGACCCGCAGGAGGTACCACAGTGGCGCACAGAGCTTGTGGGCTTTGGCCCTAGGCCAACCAGGGCACCAATCCTGGTTCCTCTCGTAGTAGTTGTGAGAATTGGGGTGGTTGGCTTATCCTTTAGAGAGCCTCGGTTTACACATCCATAAAATGGGGATAATATGACCTACTTTCAGGATATAACGAATCTATATGTGCAAAGCACCTGGAACAGTGGAGGCTCTGTCAGTGGAGACCGTAGCTCATTCTGGAGGTCAGAATGGCTGCTTTGGGGAACAGGCTGGGACAGAGAGAGGATGCCTGTCCCGTGGGGGCAGAAGGGACAGTTCAGGCACTGGAAAGGCACCCTCCCTCCCCCCCATACACCTCCTATGTGGCAGTGGAGACCTTCTTGGGGACAAAAGCAGAGGGCCGAGTCAGTCACCTTCAGCTCATGGTCCTCTGACACCCGACACTAAAGGTACCCAGTGCTGGTCTCACCATCTTTTTTTTTTTTTTTTTTTGCGGTACGCGGGCCTCTCACTGTTGTGGCCTCTCCTGTTGCGGAGCACAGGCTCCGGACGCGCAGGCTTAGTGGCCATGGCTCACGGGCCCAGCCGCTCCGCGGCATGTGGGATCCTCCCAGACCGGGGCACGAACCCGTGTCCCCTGCATCGGCAGGCGGACTCTCAACCACTACGCCACCAGGGAAGCCCTGGTCTCACCACGTTCACCACAAAATGGAAGCGAGGCCTCCCAGCTTCCTCTGTGCACCATCATCCTGCACTTCTCAGGAATGCAAGGATGTGTGCATCAAATGATCTTTGACTCTGTTCTCTCCTGTCTCCACCTCGAGTCTATGCCAGTGACCCTAAGGGACAGCCATCATTGCCCTGCTGGCATACTGCACTCTGTCCTCCTGCTTCCATCCTGTCTTCCATCCAATCCTGTTTTCAGCAGCTTGCTCACTGCTCTGTAATCCCTGCGAGCACCCTATCGCATCAACTCGAGACCCCTCCACCTGGTGTCCGAGCCCTGGCCCTCCCATCTCAGCTCTGGTTTCCCCGCACCAGCTGTCTCCCACACTTGGCTTTGCTCATATGAGTCCTCTTGGCAGGATGTCATCACCCCCTCAGCCTGCATCTCTTTCAGACCTCTGCCCCAAGCACTTCTCTTCCAGAAACTTTTCCCAGGTAGCCCTACCTGACCCAGTGCGCCTCGTTCCCACATGTCCTCCGTGGGCCCTGCGTTTAAGAGCTAGGCCATTGAGAGGAGGCCGAACCTCTTTCTTCAATCCAATTCCACAAGCGTGTGCCGAATACTGTCCAGACGCCCCAGGGGACACAACAGACAAGCCACATGTGAACCCTGCTTTCAAGATGTGTCTTGTAGAGAAGGCACGTAACCAGAAGGTAATTTAATATAGTTAAATTCTGTAGAAGAGTTTCTGCACTAAAGTGTTTTTGGAACGCTACGCGTCCAGCTCTGTGCTAGTTGCTAGGATATATCAGTGGACAAGAGAGACCCTGTCCCTGCTGTCATGGTACTTGACATTTATTGCAGGAAAATGACAAATCAACAAGCCGTTACAATCCAGGGTGCTGGAAGCTGTGGAGAGGAAGATCTACAGAGGCCCATGGGCCAAGTCAGCCCGGAAGGTGGAGAGGATGCTTTGAAGGTCACGGGGGCTACCGGAGCTGGGCCAGTGCGGGGCAGAATAATGCCCGCCCCAGATGTTCATATCCTAATTCTGGATCCTGTGAATATGTCACCTTATGTGGCAAAAAGGACTTTGCAGATGTGATTAGGTGAAAGCCCTTGGGATGGTGAGAGGACCCTGGATTATCAAGGTGCGCCCAGTCTAATCAGGTGAGTCTTTAAAAGAGGAGAAGCTTTTCTGGTTGTGGTCAGAGAAAGATGTGAGGTGTGAGGACAACAGCGGGGTCAAAGACACTGAAGGTGGAGGAAGGGGCCACGAGCCAAGGAATGTGGTGTCCTCTAGAAGCTGGAAAAGGCCGGAAAGCAGACTCTCCTCTGGAGGCCCTGCTGACACCCTGACTTGAGTTCGGTGACACCTGGGTAGGACTTCCGACCTACAGAAATGGGACGTCATAAGCGTGTTTTCCGGGTTTTTTTGGCCGTGCCGCATGGCATGCAGGATCTTAGTTCCCCGACGAGGGATCGAACCCATGCCTCCTGTAGTGGAAGCGCAGAGTCTTAACCACTGGACCACCAGGGAAGTCCCAAGTACGTGCTGTTTTAAGCCACTAAATTCATGGTAATTAACAAATTTAGAAAGTTAATCCAACCAGGAAGGGTGGGCCAGGTTTGGCCCAGAACACAGGAGCAGGGTGGTGAGGGGATGGTGTCCCGAGTGGAGCGGGGGTAGCGGAGCAGAGATGGGCTGGGAGGAGGCACGTAGCGGAGGAGCATGGGGTTCCATTTGGCTCAAGCCCAGGGCATGTGATGGGAAGGGAGGGCAGAGAGATGAGCTGGGGCCAGACCTTCATGCCAGCAGGGCCTGGGGGAGCTGGGGAGTGAGCGGGGCTGCGGCTCGGGTTCTGGGACTGGATTGAGACCAGGCAACCTCAGGTGCAGGCTCTGTCCAGCAGAGGAGGCCAGTCCTGCTGCTTCCTTGTGGGCCGGTTACGCTTCATCCTGCCCGAGTTTGGAGCCCTAGGGCTCGGGGCAGAACGCAGGCCCTGGTTTCCCTCTCCTGTACCTGCTTTTACCCGAACAGCTCTGTGTCGGTTTGACCTTAAAGGCATCGGAGCCAGAGCTGAGGGTCTAGTTTCCTCCCCACTCTCTGTACCCACTCTGGGCACTCCTGGACTGGGAGTCATCGTCCCCAGACTGTGCCCACCCCCTGGCATCCATGGCACGGCCCTTGTCTCCCTCTAGAACCCCGCAAAGCCTGTCCGTCCCGTGTCTCGTGGCCTCAGGCTCCTATGAGATGACTAAGTTCCTGACTGTTCCATTAGCGGCCACGACTCGGCCTTCCCAGGGGACAGCCGCCCCAAGGGGTCATCCGACCGGAACAGAGAACAAAGCCCAGGCACTGTGTGGAGCCCTGACATACCCCTCGCAGATGGCAGGTCAGGGTCCCTGGAGGCCCTGCGACGGCGTGACGTTCCCTGAGGAGGTCTCCCCTCTGCCCACGGCCGGACTCCCCAGCATCAGGGTGAGAGGGGCAGAGGGGGCCCTGCTGACAAACACACACCCCCAGCTGGGCGCTGGCCTGGACCCGGCCCTCCAAGCTCACCTCCTCACAGATGGGCGGCTCTCCCAACACTAACTAAGGCAATGCCTGGTCAAAGAATAACTCTATTTATTGACAATTGAGCAAAACTTTGAATCAAAGTGTTATTCTATCTAAAGTTTAATACGGGACATCGATTCTGTCCAGTCCAATATATATACATACACACATGTACGTGTGTAATAACACACACACGCTCACACATACGTAAATGTAAACTGTGGACCCACTTGCTGCCGGACGTTCTACCCGCGATTACTCTCCAGGCTCGTCATGTGCGTGACCTTGCCCTGCATCCGCCTCCCTCTGTTGCCCTGTCTGGGCTCAGCCCGCACCCCTGCGATGCTTTCTGGGCTCAAGCAGGAGGTGCTGTGGAGCATAGGATAACAGTTCTCTCTTGGGTTTCCATTTTCTTCTCCACGTCAAATATCTTGGGTTTGGCTCGGTGGTGTTCCACGCTCAGTGGTGTGTTAGGCAGCGTGGGGTTATAGTAAGACTCGGGACCAGAAATCATAAGTTCTGGGTTCAGTTTGAATGATGCTCTCCTGTCCAAGCCCCAGCCCCTTGGGGCTTCATTTTCCCCTGAAGGGATTTATTTAGAATAGCAGTTTTAAAACTTTTGGGTCTCATGTCCTATGAAATAATAAGAAAAAAATTTATATATGTATAGGTCTCTGCCCCAGTTCCTGACACAGGTCTCCTAAAACCTTTAATTTCCCGAATGATCGGATGGTCTGACATCGAGCTCCCAAACCCGTGGAATTTCCAGGGTGATGGGAGCATCTTTTGTTCTAACGAGCCAACTCCTGGTGGCCTCCTGGGTGCGGGCTGCTCCCTAAGAACACCAAGCCACGATTAGAAGCTTGGAACTTTCAGCCCCACCGTCTGTTCTCCGGAGAGTTAATAATCGATCGTGCCTACGTGATGAAGCCTCCGTATAAACCCCCGAAGCACAGGGTCCAGAGAGCTCCTGAGTTCCTGACACGTGGAGGTGCTGTGAGCATGACGCGCCTGGAGGGGCTTGGAGTCCCCGGCGCCTCCCCCGGGGACTGTCCTACTGTCTCTTCCACGGCTGTTCCCGAGTTGTATCCCTGCATAATGAGCTGGTGATCTAGTAAGGAAAGCAGTTCCCTGAGCTCTGTGATCAATACTAGCAAATCACTGAGCCCAAGGACAGGGTGCAGGAACCCTGATCTACACCCATCAGTCAGAAGCACAGGTGACAAGCAGGACTTGTCACTGGACCTGAAGTGGGGGGAGAGGGGTCAGCCTTATGGGAATAAGTCCTGAACCCATGAGTCTGCGCTAATTGCAGTTAGTGTCAGACAGTCAGCAGGCATCGAAGAATTGCTTGGTTTGTGGAAACCCTGACATCTGGTGTCAGAAGTGTTGCTGCACACTTCTGAGTACAGTAAGGGAAACAAGAGTGTTTTCCTGGGCTTCCCTGGTGGCGCAGTGGTTGAGAGTCCGCCTGCCAGTGCAGGGGACACGGGCTCGAGCCCTGGTTTGGGAAGATCCCACATGCCGTGGAGCAACTGGGCCCGTGATCCACAATTACTGAGCCTGCACGTCTGGAGCCTGTGCTCCGCAACAACAGAGGCCGCGACAGTGAGAGGCCCGCGCACCGCGATGAAGAGTGGCCCCCGCTTGCCGCAACCAGAGAAAGCCCTCGCACAGAAACGAAGACCCAACACAGCCATAAATAAATAAAAATTCTGTCTTCCTTTAAGCCTCTATTACATTAGAACAATTTTTTTTAAAAAAGAAAACATTGAATGAGAAGAGTGGCATCGTTTTACATTTTTTGGTAAATCTCCTTCACGTCTGGTTTAATAAGAGACAGCTGGGCTCTCACATCTGCTTCTCCACTCAGCCCCTTGTGATATCACATGTCGCCTACCCTCTGGGAAATGCCACTGTATGCTGCAGTGGAATGAGAGTGAAAAAGCCAAATCACATCTTAGAATTGCTAGGAAAGTAGTTTCATCTCTTGATCTCCCCGCAACAGCCTTACAAACCCACTGGGTCCTCAGGCCACACTTTGAGCACTGCTGGCTTACAAAACCCTGTCTCCTAACATTCTGTGCACTTGCTGACAATACTCTGTGATAGTGTTTTTCAAAATACGCTTCTGGGAATAATTCATGGGATGCTACTGTGTTGGGGAGAAATGTGGTTTCTGTGAATAAATTAGTTTGGGAAGCCTTAGCTTAAAGCAAATTACATTGATGTATTTTACTGCGGGACTTTTTAGATGCTTCAGTGTGGTAATACACATTGTGAATCCCTGAAAACAATACAATTGCGTGTAATATTTCTCCATCATTTTGACAATAAACTCTTTTTTTGAGAAGCATCTTGAAAGACTCACGTACCGAGGGATATACTTTGGGAAATGCTGCTCCAGTAACTCCCGAATACTTTTCCTGAGTATTGGCAGGTCGGATCCTACCATTTGGAATCCATTTTTCTGTAAATCAGATTCTACATGCACCCTTGTTGGTTCTTTAAATGTAGAGACTTTTTGGTAGTCATTTCTAGGACTCAGAGAACCTCGGATTCCTAAAATTTGGGCCTCTAGATATGTTGCATTTTCCTGCAAATTAAATAGAAAGAATATTAGCAGTTATATTAGCAGTAATGTTTATATATATTTGACGAATGACAGTTTCATATGGTTCAACCTAAAACAAGAGGACTGTGTCAGCTCACATACCTGGGAAGTTTACATGTAGAGCAGGATTCAGGCATGGTTGGATCCAGTAGATCAACTGGTACCCTCAGGGCTCTGTCCCTATGTCTATCTCTGGTCATGCTTTCCTCTGTGACCTGGATCATTTCACACAGTTGGAACGATGTTGCTAATAACCTCAGGCCTACAGCATCATGGCTTGTGGACACCAAAGAAAAAGTGATCTATCAGAGCACAGATGTGGCAGATCTCAGGGAAGACCCTAACTGGCTTTGCTTGAGTCACAAGTCATCAGCCAATCACTGTGGCCAGCACAGTGAATAACTCTGATTGGCCAGCCTGGTTTGTGTGCCAACCTCCCTGGGGAGGGTGAGACCCTGTGATTAACTCCTATCAGGACCAATAGGACGCAGAGCAGGCAAAATGACAGATGTCTGCTCTCCTATCTAAAGGAGGGTTGGATGGATGGATGGTAGATGATAGGCAGATGATAGGTGGGTAGGTAGATCTAAGATAGAAAAAGAAATCACATTCGTACAAATGTTTCTGTTCATTGCTTGTTTTTCATAGGGGCGGGTAAGGCAAGAACAGTGAACAACTGATTGTACTTGAAAAGTAAATTTTCTTGTTTAGAAATTTTTCTTTAATGAGCGTGGGTCACGTTTTATCACTTTTTTGAGAGAAAATATATATATGTTCATTACTACCAGGGTGATATTCAAGAAAGTCCTAGTTGAGCTGAGCTCTCCCAGCAATTCTCAGAATACTCAGCAGGCCTCTTTCATAAAGTTAAATTTGCACCTTAGAGATGGAGGAAGGGGTAGGCCTGCCGCCTGGGGCCAAGTGTGTAATGCTCAGGGCGGACACAGAAAGAGAGCAAACCTTCAGACAACGTTTTATGTCTGCAATTTCTGCCAAAGGGAATTCTTTTCACTTCGTGTTGGGGGGGGGGGCGGGGGGGGGGGCTCGATCAGCTAGGACGGCAGCCCAGGGTGGGTTCAGTGGTCGTAGCGGGTTGCTCTCGGCCAGTCTCCCCCAAATCACATGTCTGAGCTTCACGAGTTTCCCTGTGTCCACCTAATACTCGGCATTTTTCCTGACTGGATTCAAGTCAGCTAACTTTACGTTTCTGAGCTTCGCCTTGGGGTGTTCGTTGCCGTGACCCCTAACGGAGCTGCTGTAAAGGAAGTCCTGTGAAATAGTCCGACAGAGGTCTGCTCCCGAGGCGTGATTGATTTCTTACTTACGACCAGCATACCAGGGGCTTACTTGGCTGTTTAGACATCTGGAGGATAATAACATGACTTGAAAAAGTACAATTTGTGTTGTCGGAAGAATGATAACTTTTAGGTTATTGTCTGCATAATGACTCGGACTTACTGTCTGAGTAAGGACCCTCTTTCCACCAGCAGCCAAAAGGGAGAGAAGAAACCCAGTCCTGCCACACACTGTTTTTTATTTAACTTTTTTTTTATGGAGGTATAACAAATCTATAGTAAAGTGTATAAACCCCAAGTGTCTAGCTCGACGCATTTTTACGTTTGTAAAACTCAGGTCTCTGTACGACTTTGAGCAGGGCGTGTGTCCCGTCTGAATTTCACTTTCCCCAATCATAAGGCAAGAGCACTAAACTAGATTGTTATTTCACCAAGTGTGGCGCGTGTGTGTGAAGTGAGATGATTCTGCGTGCATGTGGATGGGAGAACATTTTTTACTTGGATAGATACGTAGTTTTTTATTTTTTAAACTTTCGCATGAGTTGTAATTCACATAACAATAAAGTGTACACACCTTTTTTTTTTTAATGGTTTATTTATTTAGGCTGTGCTGTGTGGCATGCAGGATCTTAGTTCCCCAACCAGGGATCAAACCCTCGCCCCCCGCAGTGGAAGCGTGGAGTCTTAACCACTGGACTGCCAGGGAAGTCCCTAAAGTGTACAAATCTTAGTTGATGCAGGTGTATACTTGTGTAACTACAGGCATAAGCTATCTCCAGGTCCCTAGAAAGCTACGTCCCCGTGCCGGTCAGCAGGCATCCCCTCCCTCCCAAGGAACCCAGTGTTCTGAGTTCTGTCAACACCACCTGTTCCTGCCCGCCTTTGAACACCCTGTAATGAAACCATAGCGCATCTACTCTTCATCTGCGTCTGGCTGTTTGCGCCCATCGTCTGTTTGGGAGAATTACCTGTGTTGTTGCACAGAGCAGTAGTTCACGCATTTGCGTTGCCAAATAGCGTTCCGTCGTATGACTATACCGCAATTGTCCATTCTGCTGCAGGTGGACATCGGGGTTGTTTCCAGTTTGAGGCTGCTGGGACCAGAGCTACGGTGACTGCGGTGTCTTTGGAGGACCTGTGCTCTCATCTGTCCTGGGCACACCCCTGGGAGGGGAATTGCTGGGCCGCGGAGTCCTCACACATTTCTCTTCCGTAACGACTACCAGATTGCCAAACCAGATGTGCCGATTTCCGCTCCATCAGGACATGAGACTTCCAGGTGACCCGCACCCCTGCCCCCTGCTGTCACATAACCTTGCATGAAAATATGGACGTGCATCTGCCAGGGGAGGAAGAGAGACGATCAAAACCTTTTTCAGATTCTTGTAGGGACTTTCTGACTAACAGGGCGCTTTTCAGTGTCCCAGTAAACATAATTCTAAGGGAGAGTTTTAGCGGGGGAACACATTTGGCTAAAGAACTTGGAGGGAGAACATATGGCCAGCAGACTGCAAAGCTGTGTGCAAGGGCAGAGGTGGGCGGGAGAGGTGGGTGCAGGACAAGGGCTATTTTGGAGGATGGTGCCAGCATCCACGTGACCTTGTGCCACTGAAATGAAGGCTGAATCTAAGCTTCACACTTATACAAATACAGGCTCAGACACCTGAGTAAGAAACTGAGGATACGCTGGTGAATAACACAACGAAACGGGACAGACAAGCTGATTCGGCAGGAGTTAGGACCCAAGAGGTCATTTGGTCCAGACCAAGGGAGGTGGTGACGGGCTCCATGCTGCGTCACAGACCCACGGCTGGGGGTTCTGTTCCACTTCATGGACTTGCCGTGAGGACAGGATACACGGAGGGCACAGTGGCCAAGTGGGGAAGGCCTGCCACACGAGTAAGAGCTGTAGGAAGTGGGACACCGTCCTGGAACAGAGACATATTGGGGCGGGTGGCTGTCTGCGGCCATCTGAGGGCTGTCGGGGGGAGAGGAATGGAATTTGTAGTGCAGGACCCCAATGGTGGACACAACAGAGAAAACTCTCAGGGGAGCATCACAGGAGTGTCTAACGAGGGCATCTGGAGATGGAAGGAGCTGCCTGGAGAGACGGTTTTGCTGTCACTGAGGTGTTCGCACATCTTTCTACAGTCACTTGCTGAAGCTAATTCGGGGGAGTTTAGGAGTCTGATGAAAAGTTGGAAGAATGACTCTAAGCTCCCTTTTAACTCTGAGAGTCTGTGAGTCTGACTGTGTAACCTTGGACTTCTTGGAACCTCAGCTCTGCGTCTGCAAAACTGAGGATGGATTAAGAATTCTTCAACACCAGACACATGCACTGAGCTGCTTCCCAAGGGAGCCCAGATGATGAGTGACGCGTGTTCCCAATCACTGGCTGCGACTCGGGCAGTCAGGGTGTTTGGCTGTAAGCAACAGAAACCGATTGCTAACCAAAGGGAAAAGGGAGTTTGTTGGAGAGAAGTGGGAAATCCATATAACCTAAGAAATGGCTGAAAGGCGAGGTGTGGAGAGGACAGAAGCTACAGCACCCGTGTGGCACGCCGCAGGGGCAAACCGGCAGCAGACGGGTTTCCCCTCATCCTTGGACCACAACTCGGTACTCAAAGTCCAGGGAGGGACTCAGTCCCCTGGACTAGCCAGGTCTCACATCTGCCCCTTGACAAGAAAGGTCAGCCCCCAGACTGAAACCGGAGGCCTTTACCAAGGAAGGGACAGTCAGGGGTCCCCCACGTATACCTCCCTCTTCTCTCCGGCTCAGGGTAGCACCTCAGAGCTCAAGGGAGCGAGTATGTGATGGATTTCATCAGGAATAATCTTCATTCTGTTCTAGCTTCTCTTCAGAAGTGAAGAAGGCGTCCATCTGGATGCCTGAGTTTTCACCGACAGCACATGTGATGTGTCCTCACCGAGCGGGAGGTGCCAGTGAGCTGGGAACACGACTCCCCCAGGAGACAGAGGCGCTGGTGGACCCGCCATCCACAGCGGGTGTCAGGCGCCCGCTGAGCGTCCAGGGCTGTGATCGACACCGAGACTATTTAAGCCGCTGCAAAAATGGAAAGGTTACCTATTTGCCCCTTGTGGATGCAAGGGCAAGTGCAGCGTGTGGGGGCGAGTGGGGTGGGCTGGCCCAGGAAGACGCCTGTGCCCCCAGCGTGGCCCCCGCCCTACCCATGGGTCTCCTCACACCCTGACTGTCCAATCCCCGTCCCCCACCAGTGAGGCTCCGCCCATGACTGGACAGCTGGGGTCCTCTGGGGAGGCTGCGCCCCCAGAATAAGGACAGTTCTGTCCCGGGCCAGCAGCTGTCACCTGAGAAAGACTGAGATTCCCCACCCGGCCACAGCAAAGAGGCTCGTTGTGCCCAGACGGGCGCAGCTGGGATTCCCTGCGGTGGTAATTAACCCGGGGAAAAATGTGACAAATCCCCGGGCCTGGGCTGCGGTGGCGTCTCATCCCTAGGCCTTCCCGACAGGGCCCCACAGGCTGGGGGAGAACGCTGCGGGGCGGGAGTCTCCTCCTTTTCCTGGAGCCATGGGGACGCTTGCACGGTCCCGTGGGCGTCCTGGGCTCCAGCCCTGGCTCCTGCCCATCCAGACGGCGGCTGGAAGCAGACACTCGGGTTGCGAAGCGAGCCGGGCACAGTGGGGGGCGCTGGCCGCGGGCTCTGGTGCCGCCTGATTTACTGAGCCCGGAGGTCACCGCTCCTGCAGGCCCCGCTGATGCCAGGGGGCACGGCAGCACGGAGACACTAATCAGCGGCGTTTACACGGGATAGTACTTCCTCTTCCTTAAGCACCTCCAATTGCTGTCATAGCTGGAGGGACTGGCGGTTTCAGAGGATTTCGGCTCACGTCCTCAGGGGCCCGTGAGACAGAGACTCCGGGAGGGTCAGAGGCCCCGACCCCACTCTCGGAGCTGCCCCCGCTCCAGATCACAGCCTCTCTCTGGACTCCGTTTTCTCACCCGTCCAATGGGTGGAACCAAACCTGAGGCATCTCACTGCCTTTTAGGGATAAAGGAGAGACCCCACCGAGTGCTGGAAAGTTAGAGCCCCTCAGGAGTGGAGAGGTTCTGCTGCTTGTGAATGTCACACCCCTCTCTGGCATGCTTGCTCATTTTGTTTTTCAAAAAGCCTGTAATTGACTTGAAGGAGACCAACCTACCTGCTTGGTCAGAGGAGGGTAGGAGGTGTGTGTGTGTCGGGGGCGCGACTTGGTGGGAAAAGACTTCTTATTTGCAGGGATTCTCTCAGGAATGAAGTAAGGGGAGGAGGGTGACTTCATAAAGGTCCCTGTGATCAGAGCCCTGGGCGAGTCCAACTGGAGGAGGAGGCTCCTGGCAGGAAACTGAGGCCCAGGCAGGGTGTGGGACCTGCCCAGGGGACACACCTGACCGCAGAGTTGCTCTGGAATGTCCTCCCTAACTGGCTTTCCTCCCCCCCACAACCCAGGAGATGTCGGCTTCCAGGATTTGGGCTTTTCTCCCCAAGGGCTAATGGAGTGGCTTCCTGCTTCCAAAGAGGTTTCGAGCCTGGCAGAGCCGTTCTCTGACACTGTCCTCACGCCGGGGGCAGCAGGTTGGGCAGCTGAAAAGCGTTCCCTGGTGTGGGATTCGGCAGGGGGAGAGCCGCGTGGCACGGTGCACCCGATCCGTTTACAGCCTGCTGTGAATAGAGGCCATCAATCACGGCCAAGTGCAGCTGGCCTGCCGGCTGGGCCCTAGAACAGAGGCCACCTTCTCCTTCGGTCACCCCAGGGCCCAAAAACCCATCCCAGGAAGGAAGCTGGAACATGTGCTCCCGACGTGATGACACACGCACACACAGCTGGGGTCTCCCTCTTGGCGGTGGGCTCCCCCAAATGCCCCGACCTGAGTAGAATGCCTGACACGGCGGCTGGCACACATTAGGCGCTTACTGAATACTTCAGAAAGGAGTCTGGTATTTGGGCGGCTTTGACCCCAAACGTCATGGGAGAGGGAGGGAGAGCTTCTGGGGGGTTCAGCCACCGACTAGACGGCAGATTCCCCGTGGCAGGAGAGGCGTCCACTTAGCGCAAGGCAGATCCTTCCCTGCAAGGGGACAGTGGGGTGGGGGCCCCGGCCGGGTCAGTGGGCTCAAGATGTGAGCTTCACGGTTCAGAGCCTGCTTCTCTTTCCACGGCGCCAGGGGCCTGCATGGCTCTGGGTCCTGGACATCTGTAACGGCTCTTGGATATATTAGGGTCAAGACCAGGGCTCAGGTGGACCAGCCTTCCAGGCCTCCCGACAGAGTCCTGGATAGTTCAGTGCAGAGGGACTAGGAAGGCCAGCCATCCTGTTCCAGAATGTTCTACTCCAGTTACATTGTGCCCTACACCAAACACTGAGCCATCAGGGCCCCTTGAGTTCTAAATCAGGGGAAGTATCTGCTATTTTTTCGCCAACTGTTTATTTTAACGCTCAAGCCTAGAATAAGAGCAAATGAACATAAATTAGGGGAAAGGATTGACTGACTGGACTGACTCTCCAGCCCCCACGTGTATGGACTTAGCCCAGGCCACACTCTGCTACATATTATTCAAATACCAAATCACCATTCCCAACAACCCTGCAAAGCAGGTGTTATTTAATCCTCATTTTGCAAGTGCAGAAACGAAGCTGGAGAGGGGCTAAATTATCTGATCAAAGTCCCAGAGCAGGAAGTGGCAGAGCTCGCTTTCACGCCTGGGCTGTCCGGCTCCAGGGGCCATGTTCCAACCACCCAGAGAGGATGGGCCTGGAGAGAAGCTTCCAGCAGGTGGTTGTCAGACTCTGACCTCTCCCAGAGGTCCCCCTTCCAGCCGGGCATGGGTAGCCCTCCCTGGAGAGGGGAGGTGCGGGCGACCTCTCGGGGGGGACCCTTCGGATAGACCGTCCTCACACTCTCCCTGGAGGATTCCTGGCTCTCCGACCTCACCTGCTTTTCTTTCTGCACCGTCCAGGCTAGTCCCAGCCTCCTGATGGCCGTCAGCTGTGGGCCCAGCAAAGAGTGTGCAAGCCCCTGTGAGATTAGGGGTGACGACAGGCCTTGCAGCCGCCAGGGCACAGGATCACTTGACAGACATCTCTATTTCACTGTCACGAGGGCCGAGCCTGGAGCCCTCTCCCAGCTCCTGCAGCCGCCCTGGCCTCCCTGCGACCCAGCCCATCTTGTTTCCCTCCATCCGACCCTCCCCTCACAGCTGCGGTTTTCATACTTCCTGGTCAGAGCCTCTGAGCTATCCCTCGGTCCTCCAGTGTCACCCCGCACTGAGGGCCAGAGGGCTAAGAAGCCCCCCACCTCTCCTCTGGAGGACACCCCCTCCTCCCTGCCCACCGAAAGCTCTTCTTAAAAATACCCATCCGAGGGGGTCCCCTGTTCCCCCGCCCCGTTCCCTCAGGGGGGAGGTTTCCAGGAATTTGTTGGGGATACATACAGAGACTTAAAGTATCCCATTCATGTAGCGCAGGGGTCTGCAGAGGGCCAGAGAGTGACAGTTTTATCAGGCCACACAAGTTCCCTTGCCACCATGCGATTCTGCCGTTGTAACACAAAAACAGCCTTAGAAGATATGTAAGTGACAGGGCGAGACTGTTTCCGATAAAACCTTATTTACAAAATCAGGGACTTCCCTGGTGGTCCAGTGGGTAAGACTCCGCGCTCCCAGTGCAGGGGACCCAGGTTCAATCCCTGGTCAGGGAACTAGATCCGGCACGCCGCAACTAAGAGCCCACACGCTGCAACTAAAAGATCCCGCACGTGGCAACTAAGACCCGGCGCAGCCAACTAAGAGCCCACACGCTGCAACTAAAAGATCCCGCACGTGGCAACTAAGACCCGGCGCAGCCAAACAAGTTAATAAAATATTTTTAAAAAACTAAAAAACCAGACTGCCCCAGGTTTGCCCTGGGGGCCAGAGTTGCCAACCCTGTGATAGACAGCAGTTTAGGGGAGTGGCCTGGGTGGGGCACTCTGGCTGGGGCACACCCTGCACAGCTGGGGCACCGGCCTCACCCACCCCGCAGAGACCCTGAGTGGACAGAGGCCTTTGGGGAGCACTGACCTGAGTGGACAGAGGCCCTTGGGGAGCACTGACCAGGGTCGGGGCTGCTGTCATGGAAGCATCCCGGAATGGGGCCCCAAGGCGCAGACCGCTGGAATGAGTGCTCGTGACCCGGGCAGACTGCCTTTGCCCTAAGGGAGGAGGCCCCCAGCCTTATCGTTGGCTGACACCCTCATGTGCTGCTGGACTGATGCGCTTGGAAGAAAACCCCAAGCCAACGCTCCCGAGGTCGTGTGTGGCTGGTGAGGTGCTTCCTGTCTGCGAACTGGAACCTGCAGTTCCTGCACGCGAACCTCCTGCGTGCTGAACTGGGGAGGAGCTGGGGGTGTAGGGTGGCTCTGGGCCCCTCCCTCTCCCTGCCCACAAGCAACTGCTGCGGAGACACCCTCAAAACTGAGTGAAATGGGGCTCCCAACGCTGGCCGCCCTGGCGCTCACAGGCCACCAAGAGAGGTGCCCGGGAAGCGGTGGGAACAGGACGTGGGGGGGGCTGCGAATTGGTGCTCTTTCTTCAACACAGGTCCCTGCAACGGATTCCAGTTTACCGCACTCTGGCCTCAGAAAAATAATGGCCCTTTATTTTTCGAAATCTAACCCTATGTGTCCGCTCAGCACGCTCACGGGCAGCTGTGTCTCTCATCATGGCGGGGCGGTTGCCCTTCGCTCTTTACTCCAAGCTGTTCTCTACTGAGATGCTCCTGGAAGGGCTTGGGGGTCCTTGAGGGCGGGAGGCCCCAGGCTTCGAGGTTAGGATGGAGCTGTGGCTCCCTCCCGAGGCTGGAGCCCTGTGTCTCAGGACCGGGCCCTCTGGGCATCACAGCAAGGCCTTTCCGAGGTCGCCATCTCCCCTAGAGAGTGGACCCGGGACCCACAAGAGACTCATCCCCTTCCCAGTCCAGGGAGAGTCCTTCCGGCTCCCTACCTGTCCCCACCCCGCCTCCCACCCGCGGCCCCAGCCTTGCTGGCCTCCCTCCCCGTGGCCACTCGCTGCTCCTCCGGCGGGGCGAGGGCCGTACCTGTGGTGCCTGAGGCTGTGCTCCTGCCTAGCACCGCGGGGGTCCTCGGGTCACGGGGACCAAGGCCAGACACCCTTCTTGGAACGGGCAGTTCAAGTGCCCAGAGAGGTGGACAGAACGTAAGTTAAAATCTCAGTAAAGGATCCTGTCCATCGTTCCCACCTCATCAAACTACCCGCCTGCCTCTTCCTGCCACAGGGAAACATGCCATCTTTCGGGCTGTGGTCTGTGGGGAGCCTGGACCCCAGGTGCACTGGCATTGCTCCAAAGGTGACCTCAGTAATTCCGGCAAGTACCAGATCTCGGACAGCCCAGGCAGCAAGGAGTACGTGCTGCAGTTAAGAACCGCGGCTCTTCCCCTGACAGGGGTCTGCCCTTCTCTTCCCATCCCCTAGAAGGTCTCCAGTCCCCAGACGAGTAGGAGATATTCCCAGAACCAGGTGTGGACCCAGCAGGCTCACAGGGACCTCTGCTGATAGGTTACCTGGAGCTTACCTCAAGCTCTGGAGGGAGGATGCCTGGGTTACAATCCCAGGCCCAGCATCTCGGCCTTAGGAAGTCCGTTACTTCTCTAAATCTCTATTTCTTCCTCTGTAAATTGGGGTGATAATAGTACCTCCTTCATGGTTTTTTTTTTTTTTTTTTTTTTTTTTTTGCGGTACGCGGGCCTCTCACTGCTGTGGCCTCTCCCGTTGCGGAGCACAGGCTCCGGACGCGCAGGCTCAGCGGTCATGGCTCACGGGCCCAGCCGCTCCACGGCACGTGGGATCCTCCTGGACCGGGGCACGAACCCGCGTCCCCTGCATCGGCAGGTGGACTCCCAACCACTGCGCCACCAGGGAAGCCCCCTTCATGGGGTTTTTATGAGCATTAAAGGTTTACGTAAAGTGCCCAGCCGGTGCCCGACCTGCAGCGGGCCCTCAGTCGCTATTGGGCAGTATCGGTAATATTTATAGCTCCCCATCACAGAACACCTACGATGTGCTGGCCCTGGGCTCATCGTTTGACTTAGATTATATATTTTAATCCTGACCATTCACTGCTTTGGGGGTATTATTAACCTCATTTCATAAGTAAAGAAACTAAGGTCCAGAGAGGTTAGGTAACCTGCCCATAGCACACGCCAGAGACGGCATTTAGTCCTGGATCCGTCGGACTCAGGAAAGCCAGCTCTCTCTGCCACACCACGTGCCTCTGATGGCAGAGTTGGTCCATCCGCCGCTGTCCTGACCCAGGTTTTTGTCTTGGGGTCCGCTTCCCTGATGAACCCTTGGAGTCGTGAGAACCTGGAGTGTGTCTTGTGCGTCTTTGTAGCGTCATCACGTCCAGTGAACGCAGGGAGGGGAAGGCTAGCTCCCCTCCCCTGTTCCCCTGCCCTCGGCCTCTCTGCAGATCACAAGCTGACCAGCCAGGCACAGACCTGCACCGCTGCACAGTAGTGAACACGAACGGGGAGGCCGCGTGCTCGGCAGGCTCACGGTCATGGAAGGCGGGCTTCCCCCCCACCCCCCAGCCCAGCCCTTGATGCTCAGGGCGTGGGAGAGCCCTGAGGGGAATCAGGCCCCGATGCTGGGTGGGGAGACCACGGAGGCCGCAGCCCCGCCGGGTGCAGAGCCCTGGGCTTCTTCCGCTGCACGTGCGCTGCCTCTGCGGGTGCTGGGGAGGCTCACGCGCGCGGGTGCCCCCTGCAGCTGGGCTGGGTGATATTCTCTTGGCCCTGGGGACCGAGGTCAGGCCCTGAAAGTGGGTTTCGAGTCCTGGTCTTCTGCTAACTCACTCAGGGGGCTTTGTTTTCTTCTCTTGGCCTCAGGCTGTTTTGTAGAAATCTGCATGGGGGGGACAAACAGGTAACACAAAGGCCAAATCCTTCCTCAGACATGCTCTGTTTCGGTTTGCTCAGTGTTTCTGAAACTTTAAATTAATTAACTTTAAACTTTAATTAATCTGTTGGAAAGCAGATCTCGTCTCTGAATTGGTTATGCTTTTGCCCACAAATAACAGAAAACTCTCCTCCAAGCGGCCCAAGAAACAAAGCCACTTCCTTATGTCCACGATGACAAGTCCTGGGTGGCATCCAGGGCTCCAACCACAGCTCGGGGCTGTCGCTGGAGAGCCAGACTCTTCCCGTCCCACGGCTCTGCCACCCTTAGGGGTAGGGTTACCACCCACCCTCGTAGGCTGTCTGCTGCAGACCCAAACTCAACCCCCATTCAGGCAGGAAGAGGGGGAAGAAGTGGCCCTGGGTATATCTGGCCCTTTTATCAAGAAGGCAAAAGCTGGGCTTCCCTGGTGGCGCAGTGGTTGAGAGTCCACCTGCCGATGCAGGGGACATGGGTTCGTGCCCCGGTCCGGGAAGATCCCACGTGCCGTGGAGCAACTAAGCCCGTGCGCCACAACTACTGAGCCTGTGCACCCAGAGCCTGTGATCCACAAGAGAAGCCACCGCAATGAGAAGCCTGCGCACCGCAATGAAGAGTAGCCCCCGCTCGCCGCAACTAGAGAAAGCCCGCACGCAGCAACGAAGACCCAATGCAGCCAAAAATAAAATAAATAAATAAAATAAATAAATAAATAAATAAATAAAATAAAAAAAAGAAGACACATTGAATACACCTAACCTACTGAACACCATACATAGGTCAACCCAGCCCTCCTTAAACATACTCAGAAGACTCGTATCAGCCTAGAGTTGGGCAAAATTATCCAACAGAAAGCCCACTTTGTCATTAAGTGTTGAGTAGCTCCTGTAATTGACTGAATACTGTACCGAGAGCGAAAAGCAGATGGCTGCCTGGTGCGGAATGGTTCTCGGTGTGTCGGGGGTTCACCCTCGTGATGGCGGGCTGCCCGGGAGCTGGGGCTGCGCTGCCCAGCAGTAGCCTGGAAAGATCAAAAGGCAAAATTCCAGGTACGGTTTCTACTCAATGTGCATCGCCTTCGCGCCATTGTAGAGACAAAAAAAAATCACGAGCCGAACCCTTGTAGAGCAGGGACCATCTGTTTTTCAGCAAGTAGCCAGTCGTTCCAGGGCGTGGCTAAGGTGGGTGTGTGCATCAGTCGCTGGTAGTACTCTGCTTCCTCGTGAATGAACGCCTGGAGGCCCGGCCACACCCGCTCTCTCCCGGCCCCTGCTCGCCCCTGCTCGGGTAGGAGCTCTGCTCCACCTGCCGCAGTGCTGGCTCAGCAATCTCGGGTGTCTCTTGCATAAACTCAGCAGATCATTTACAGCGTGGTAAGAGCCATGGATATTCCTAGAGCATTTCTTTCCCTCCACCACGTGCTCTGGGGCTCCACCCCGCCCCTCTCCGCCCCACCCCTTTATCATCCAGCAGTGTTGGTGTTGTTTGGTTCCCCGGGCCGGTCGTCAGCAAGCAGGATGGGGGCAGGAGGTGCTGTGGACCCACTGAGGCCCTGGAGCCCCCTCTTCCTCTCCTGGCCTCAGGGTGGCGAGACGGCCCCCTATGGCTTTGACAACCAGACCAAGCACTGCCTGCAGCATCTGGGGAAGCACTACCAGCTCCAGACCCGAGACCTGCGGCCGGGGGACGCTGCCCTTTACCGGGTCAGGGTGCCGGATGCCGGCATCTCCCGCACGGAGCTGGAGGCCAGCGGTGAGCGGTCGGCCCTGCCGAAGTCTGAGTGGGGGGCACTCATTTCGGTTCCCTTGCAGGGGGGTAGGTGAATGTGACATGGTCCCCCTCGCAGCTGGGGAGAGGAACGGGTACCCAAATGGTTAAATTATGATGATGCCTTTTCAAACTCTTGGTCCGAGGTCTGTGTTCTTCTGGTGCTGGGCTGGGCTCCACTGAGGGTCTCAGACATGGGGTACCTGGCTCTCGCCTGGCTCACAGGCTGTCCATAGCCTCCACTCACTCTCAGATCAGATCTGCCTAATTCTACGGCCTCCTCTCGGATGTGGGTCCTCCCCTCCCACGACCCCCCAGCGAGAATCTCCACCAGGTCGGCACGCTCCTGCCCTGTGCAGACCCCTCCCCTCCCTGCCTCCCATGCCCACACCCCACCGGCACTGTCCCTTCCCCCCTCATCAAGCTCTGTCCCTTCCCACTGCCACTCCCCCAACCCCTGCCCCAGCGCCTGACAGCTCAAGAGACGTTGGAGGGAGGAGAGGCTTGGGGCGGTCAGGTAGGTCATAGAGTCGGGCTAAGTCAAGGTGGAAGAAGGAGCGGGTAGACCTCCAGCTGGCCTGGCGTGGTGGACGCGGAAGGGGGCAGGGATCTGGGGGCAGCCAGACCAGGCTGTGAGTTCCATCTGGACCATGTCTTAGCTGGGCAAGCCATATAACTCGTAGAGCCTCAATGTTCTCACCTGTAAGAGGGAAATAATAACACCTGCCCTGGAGGTGGTTGTGAGGATTAATCAGACGGCAGGCGTAAAGCACTGTGCTCAGCCTGTTGGCTTCCTTTCTGTACCTACCTGCCCCCAGATAGAACGGTCCGATTTAGAATTCCAGAGCCCGAGTCTGACTGTTCACAACCTAATTATAACTCCTCACTTTATGTGGGGAAACTGATACCTGGGGCAAGGAGTGGCCTGTCCAAGGTGACGGGGAGCTGCGGCTAAGCTGAGCTCCCAGTGCCCTGCGTCGGGTCACACTGTGTCCTGCTCCCCGGCAGCCGTCCTGCCCCAGGTGGTGGTCCCGCTGGCCTGTGCCCACTGCGGGGAGCAGGGCGATGCGGTCCTCGAGGCCACTCTCTCTGACCCCTGCCCCGGCACCACCTGGCATCGCCGGCACCGGCCGCTCCAGCTGAGTGACAGATACGAGGTGTTCGTGTCCAGTGATGGGCTGACCCACTGGCTTCTGGCAAGAAGGGCCTGTTTCTCAGACGTGGGCCGCTACTCCCTCGGCACCAAGCTCCACGCCTGCGGCGCCTGGCTGGTGGTTGAAGGTGAGTGGGCCACGCCTGGTCTTTCCCCGCCTCTGCCAGGGTGGCGAGACCTCAGGGCCCAGGAGGGCGGGAGGAAGGTGGGGCGGGGCTTCTGTTGCCAGTCCCCTGCTTTGGAGATTCCTCCTCCCCGCAGAGAATGAGGAAGGCCCCCTAGATCTATTCCTGACACCTGCAAGTGCAGGCCCTTCACGGCCAGCCCAGCGCTCCGCAGTGGCATCTGCTCCACTGGGCACAGATCCAGGATGGCCCTAAGGTCCTGGAAAGGGCTTGGGACAGTGGCCCAGGTCCACTAAGGATGAGGAGCCCCTGGGTTGGGCCAAAGGACACCCTTAAACTCCCCTAGGGTTCTGGGTTCAAGGTCATCCTAGGAAACTGTAAATCGGACATTTGTGAGGCAGGCAGTAGGGCAAGTAGATGTTTTTATAAACCAGCCACCCGCTCATGGCAAATGGCTTTTGGCTTCTGTAGTTTCTCTAAAACTCCTCCTGAACCACCTAGCAAACTGGGGTGGCCTCGGATACAGGACTGGGGGAAGTGATGATGGGGTTTATCCACCAACGAGCTGCCACATTCTGGCTTCCTCTGGAGATGGTCGGCTTGTTTCCCTGCTGGGGAAACTGAGGGTCAGGCAAAGCCTCTGGGGTCCGAGACGTGGCTCAGCCTGAGTTCACAGGTCTTTTCTCCTGTCTTTCTCTGGGGGCGTGACCTCTCACCAAAGCTGGGAAGGATAAAAGCCTTCTGACCGCGAGCACCGACCACCAGCAGCAGGTACAAGGAGCGCAGAGCCCAGAAGATTCCAGAAGCATCCGTGGCCAGCGGGGGAGACCCAGAGAGCAGGACCCCACAGGGAGCTCCCTCCAGGGGTCCGGGCTGGCTTCTGGGCTCACAGCCGGCCCAGACAGAGGTGGCCTGGGTGGGCGCAGCTACACTTTGATGGGGGGCAAGGAGGCAGCCGACTCAGCCTGGGGCCCTGGACTGGCAAGAAAGGGCTTTCTGGAAGAAGGGGGCAGAGCCACTCCTCTTGGTGAAAATCAGCTCCATGGAGAGGGACGCAGGGACAGGAGCCTTCCAGGGGTCTCAGGGGAGGGCCTAGAATCAGGGCTGGGCCTCGCAGGGGACCAACCGCGAGGTCGTAGCAGCGACAGCGAGGGGGACAGATGCTCTGGGACGGCAGGAGGCAGGAAGGCTGGGTCCCGGCGTCCTCAGACTGGAGGGCTGGGGTGCAGTGGGGGAGGGAAGGGGCATGGCGAGGATCCCAGGAGTTGGCTGCCCAGGCTCAGTCAGGAACAGCCCTGGGACGCTCAGCTGGGACCTGGGACCAGAGAGCGGGCCCCGCGGGGATCCCAGGCTGGTCATGTGGGGTCTCGGTCAGAAGGGGAGGGGATGGAGATTTTGCAGGGGCAGAGCCCGGATGAGGTGGGGGGAGAGGATGGCCTGAGTGGGGAAAGGGGGAGAGGAGCGGCCGGGGCAGCGCAGGGCAGCGGGACTGACCTGGGGGACACCAGGGGCCGCCGCAGGGTGGGAGCTCCTGGGGCCCTGGAGCCTTCCAGAGGAAGAGGTTCTAGCTCCATGGCAGGCAGGGGCCCTGAGTCCTGGGGCTCTCGGAAAGGTAGTGAAGCTGACCGTGGGGACCGGGGGTGCCCCTTGGGGTCAGGGGAGTCTCCAGGACAGACCTCTGAATGCAAGGACTTCCAGGGGCCACCGATATCTGGTGGCGGGAGCATCCCCGTGGGGCCCGGGGGTCCTGAAGCCAAAGCTGGGTCTTCACTGCAGGAGGCAGGTGATGGAGGCCCACGGGGGTCTGGGGATGGGGGAAGGGGCTACACAACCAGCCCTGCAGGCCCAGGGGGTCCCGGGGGCTGGGAAAGGGGCCCACAGGGGCTCAGGGGAAGGGAGGGCCCGGAGACGGCGGGGACCTTCGGCGAGGCAGAGGACGGCTCCAGCAGCCCCCAGGATTCCCGAGCCTGGACAGCCGGGCAGAGGGGAACAGGAGAGGCGGGCAGAAGAGGGTCTGAGGGCCCAGGCCCTTGGGATGACACACGGTCCAGCCCCAGCAAATCCGGGGCCCACTGTGGGCCTGGAGTGCTGGGGTCTGGTGGGGGGCAAGGGGGTGAGGGGGGCACCCAGGTGGCTGGGCTGATGGGTTCTGGTCGGGGAGTGGAGGCCAGAAGCCACAGGCTTAGAGGTCCTTCGGGCCCTGGTGGGACACTGGGAGACACGGATGGGTTCAGAGGTGCAGGGGCCATGGGGTCTGAGCCGGATTTCTGGGATGGGCCACGGAGCTCCAGGGAGAAAGGACCCGGAGGTGAGATGGGCCGGGATGGCGTGGGGCGAGGTGGCCTCGGGGCCTCTGCCACAGGGGCAGGACCATGGGGCTCGGGGAGAATAGGGCCTTGGGGTCAGACTGGGGATTACGGGGGCTTCAGAGCCCCGGGGGCTCTGGGGGCTTCTGGAGAAGGAGGCCATGAAGATGGCTCTGGGGCTTCAGGGCCTCTGAGGGCAGCAGGCAAAGTGCGAGATGCGGACGGAGCCAGGGGCCTTGGTGCCGGGGACTCTGGAGACGGAGCCAGCTCTGGGGGTGCTACCCGGGGGGCACGAGCTCCTCGCGCGGGGCCGGCCTCTGAGAGCCGGGGCACTGATGAGTCTGGTGAGGCGCTGGGCCCTGGGCAGGGATCACGAGCTGCAGGGCCTCTGCCCGCCGGAAGCACGTCAGCCAACGGAGGGGCGTCGCGGGGTCTCGAGCCTGGGGCCATGGAGCCAAGGGGTGCGGCAGGCTTTAGAGGCGGTTCAGGAGGCCTTGGAGCGACGAGGTCAGGGGGTGAGGCTGGTTATAGGGGCGACTCAGGGGGTTCTGGGGAGGCGGGGTCAGGCGCTAAGGCTGGTTATAGGGGCGACTCAGGGGGTTCTGGAGGAACTGGTTCAGGGGGTGAGGCAGGTTACAGGGACGGTTTGAGGGGTACTAAGGGAATGGAGCCAGGGAGTGAGGTAGGGTGTAGGGGAGCCTCAGGAAGGTCTGGGGAGATGGGGCCAGGGGCTGAGACGCGCTGCAGAGATGCTTCAGGGAGGTTTGGAGGAACAGGCTCACTACCTGGAACGGGAGGTGAGGGTGGACCCAGAGGCCAGGAAGCCATGGCACATGGGGCAGTATACTGGGCAGCCCCACAGGGGTCTTACGGTGGCACAGGTCCCAAGGATGGTCCGGAGACGGGCAGAGGGACGGGGCTCGTGGGAGGGGCAGGTGCTGGGCTGGGCTCCGGGATGGCCACGAGGCCTGGCACCGCAGACGGTACAGCACACGGGAGCGGGCCCAGGGGCCCAGGGCTGCTGGGGCTGCATGGAGGCCCTCAGATGCTTTCAGATGGGCAGGGCTCCAAGAGTGGTTTGGGGGTCTCTGGACCCCCAGGCACCCCTGAGGCATGGGGGGCTGTTGGCTTGGAGGGAGAGTCAGGCATCAGAGGGTGGCAAGGTAGCTCTGGGCTCCCAGCGTCCCCTGGGCACAGAGGGGCTCCCAGTGGGGAGGGAGGGTCTGCAGGCCACGCAGTGGGTGTGGGCGCTTCTGGGATTCCTGACAGTTGGGGGACAGCGCAGGATGAGACCCGAGCAGGGACAGCTGATTGGGAATCCGGACGTGACCAGGCCTTCTGGGAAGCAGGTCCAGGGGCAGCAGACAGGGGTCCAGTGGCTGGGCAGGGGGCGTTGGCACCTCAGGGCTCCGGGGCTGTGCAGCTGGGTGGCGGGAGGATGGGGGCAGGGTTGGGGGGCTCAGCAGGTACAGGCCAGGGTCTGGACAGCAGCCAGCTGCCCGGGGAAAGGGGCAGATCCGTGTCAGTGTCTGCCGGTGGGCGTGGAGAAAGCCACGCTTGGGGCCCAGGCTGGGAAGACCAGGGGTCTGGCCAAGACAGCACAGGTGCCAGGGACCGGCCCCCAGGCTCCAGGGCTTCAAGCTCCCTGCAGGAGGAAGATGCCACTTTCGGGGGGACCCATGAAGGGCCACAAGCCTCCTGGGGCTGGGAGGGGGCTCCAGGCAGAGAGGAGGCTGGTGGGGGGCAAAGCCCAGGGTTCCCAGATGGCAAAACTTCAGGTCTTGGAAGAAGCAGGGCTAGCGGCCCAGGGGACTCAGGTGTCCCGGGTAAGGGGACTTCTGCTGGGAGGGAGAATGGCTCCGCCCAAAGGCCTGGGGATTCGGGATGCCAGGGAGCCTGGGAGGGCCCAGATGGTCGCTCCGGCAGAAAAGCCTCTGGAGATGGGTCACAGGGGACCCAGGGGCCCGGCTCTCAGCTGGGCACAGGACAGAGGGGAGGAAGGGGCTTCCTGAGGGAGCAGGGGTCCCTGGAGGCCCGACATCCAGGGGCCCTAAAGGAGTACGAGGGCCGGGCAGCCAAGGAGTCAGGCAGGTCAGAAAGGAGGCTCGGTCCATTCAGGAGCAGGACTCAGACGTGGTCCAGGGTTGAGGTTGGAGCAGCAAAGAGGTGGGGAGCACATAAGGCCAGAGACCCGGGGGAACCGCCTGGGGGAGAGGACGGGGGATGCCCAGGGAAGGCCCCCAGCCGTCCCGGCAGCAGGAAAGCCGGCAAAAAGGGCGGGTCAGACGTCCGCGGCCAGAGGACGGACGCCACCTGGAGTCCCAGATCCAGACACAAGCCTGGCGCCGGCGGTTTCTCCCAGGAGGCGCAGGGTAAGTGCCTCTCAGCCGCCCTGGCTCCAGGCGGTAGCCAAGGGGGGCTCCCTGGACACTGGGGTGCCTGGGCCGTTCCCAGACCCAGGCGTTTGTTGCTATCAGCGACCCCCATTTCCAGGGATCTCTTCCCCATTCAGGAGGCCACCTCTTCCTCCTTGTGTGGGGGGATGCGGGCTGCACGGGGCTCGGAGCCCTCCTGGTATCTGTCTTGACGCCCCGTGTCCAAAGCACTGGACTTGTTGAACTAACTCGCTGTGGGTCCCCCAGACGTCGCCCTGTGTGACTTAAGGGCTGCTCATCTCCCTGGCCCCCCAGATCCCCTGCACCAGCCTGGGCTCTGCAGAGAAAACCGGATGGTCTGGCCTCGCTGGCAAGACGTGTGGCCTCCCGGGGTATGGTGGGAGGCTGGGCAGCAGGGGGATCCCTGGGCGCCCGTCCTCCACACTCCCCTGTGTCTCTCCAGGCCCTACAGGCCACTTCTCCCAGGGCCTGGCTGACTTGGAGGTGCAGCGCGGGGAGGCTGCTGTGCTCTCCTGCACCCTCACCAGCGACCTGGGACCCGGAGCCTGGTTTAAGGATGGAGTCAAGGTACCCCCACCACCACCTCCTTACCGGCCGGTTTGCGGGGAGGGATGAGTGAAGCAGAGAGGCGTAGAGAGATTTTTCACTCTTCCTTATACCAACGTGCCGGCTTGGAATAAACCGGATTTTTTAAGTGGGCGTGTCTCCCACTCACCACTCCCTGTACACGCCCCTGGCCCTCCCTCCACATCCAAACTGCTATCCTGCCCCGGCACCTCTGGAAGTCTGCCTGTCCTTCAAGGCCGGTACGGAGGCCGCCTCCTCGGCCCAGCCGGACGGGCTCTCGGCTCCCTGAACAGCCCTCGACCCTTTAGCTGTCATCTCAGCAGGGGGTAGTCAAGGGCTCTGGAGCAGGGCCTTGGCGTCCACTGGACCGGGCTGACCCCAGTGTGGCCACTCACCGCGGCCGTGGCCTCTGGCTTCCGCGCCTGTAAAATGGGCTAACAGCGGTGCCCACTTCACAGGTCGTGGACAGTTGATGAGACACTGAAGCGGGTGACTGGCTCCAGCCGAGCACACGATGAGCGTTCAGTTCATTCCCGCAGTTGCCTTAGAAGAGGCCCTGGCCCGCGGTGGGAGGGGCTGGACGGGGTGGGTGATGGTCCTCTGTGGCTTTGTTCCCAGCTCAGCGCCCAGGACGGAGTCGCCTTCGAGCAAGACGGGCTGGAGCACAGGCTCCTCATTGCCCGCGCGGAGGGGACCCAGGCTGGGAGGTACAGCTTTGGAGCCGGCGACCAGCAGAGCGAGGCCACGCTGACCGTCCTCGGTGAGGCCCGGCCCTGCCCTTTCCTGCCAGGCGGGCTCTTGGCCGGCGACACACGCCACTGCTGAACGTCTGGACGTGTTGGCAGCCTGCAGCCCGCGGCGATCTCACCCTCGGTCGAGGGGATGGTTTTAAAAAGCAACCACACGCTCCCCATTCCTGTCAGCACGTCCTCAGAGAGGTCCGGCCCCGTCTGTCCTGCTGCAGATGAAGCCCCTGGGTCCCTCCTGCCCGTTCTCACGAGGCGGGGAGGGGGCTGTGTGTCTGGGCCCTTCCCTCCCCACCCCCAGGTGCCCGGTGCCCACCGTCTTTGACTCCTTGTGCCCTGTCCTCTCCCCAGAGCCCCCGGTCATCGCTCCCGACATGATGGCGAAGCTGAGGGAGCCGCTGGTGGTCAAGGCGGGGGAGCCAGTGACCATGAAGGTCGCCTTCCAGAGCTGCCTCCCGGTCCAGGCCACCTGGAGCAAGGACGGGGTCAAGGTGGCCGGCGGCGACGGCGGAGGGGCCCAGGTGGCAGTGGGGGACAGCTCCACGCGGCTGTACCTCCCCAGCACCAGCAGGAAGGACTGCGGCCAGTACAGCGTGGCTCTGAGCAGCAAGGGCGGCTCCCTGCGGGCCGAGCTCACCCTGCAAGTCCTAGGTGCCAGCCTGGCCCCAGCCCTGTCCCCGGCCCCGCAGAGCCCTCCCTGGCAGCGGGGCGGGCCCTGGGGGGGTGTCCCTGGTATTAACCCTCACGTGCATGCTATTTAAGACCCAAAGCTACCCCTAGCTGTCCTCGCCCCTCCTCGGACTGGGGGGAGCCGGGCCATGTGTCTGCAGCTGACACACCAGGCCCTAGGGGTGTCACTGAGTCGTGCCAGTGAGGTGGGACTGCCTGTGGGCAGAAGGCCGCGCCCATCTGGGCTCGGGGCTGGTGCATTCTGTGTCACCTTCCGGGGGCGTGCATGTCGGGGGTGGAGACCAGGGACGCCTCGAGGTGATGCCCACCCAGGACCTCCAGCCCCGGGCAGCCTCGTCTGCTGATAGAGGAGCCCAGCGCCCCTCCCCTGCGGCCCCTCTGACCCCCCTTCTCCTCTCGGGGCTCCCCAGACAAGCCTCAGCCCCCACAGGGCCCCCTGGACGTGCAGGACGGCCACGGGGCTGGCGTCTGCCTCTGCTGGCGGCCCCCGGCGGACGACGGGGGCCAGGCCCTGCAGCACTATGTGGTGGAGAGGCGGCAGGCTGGCCTCGGCACTTGGCTGAAGGTGGGCGAGCCCCCTGCGGACAGCACCACCTTCACAGACGCCGAGGCGGAGCAGGGCAAGAAGTACAGCTTCCGCGTGCGGGCCGTGACCGCGGAGGGGCCTGGGGAGGCCCTGGAGTCCGACGAGGTGCTGGTGGCTCCCGAGGGTGAGAGGATAGCCCGGGGCCAGGGAGGGAACGTGCCGGGCTCCCCACTGTGCCCAGAGACCAGGGGCCACCAGCCAACATCCTGGGGGTCTCGAGGCCCTTCGAGAGCTCTGTGAGAGCCTCACCCCAGCTCCTGTGGGGCCTGGCGGCCAGATCAGCAAAGCAGGATGTGCGGGGTCTTCTCCAGGTGTGGCTCTGCGGGACGGGGGCGGACCGGCAGAGCCGCTGTCCCAGGCCCCTGGGATGGACCGGCGTCGTCCTCCATCTGCAGCATCTCCCAGGGCCTCAGGGCTGAGGGCCTCAGGGCTGGCTCTAGCCCCCAGGCCACAGTGCTTCTCTGTTTCCACCACTCTTCCCCCAAACTTCGGGCTGGCTCAGACCCCTGACACCCCAAAGAAGGGATAGCATGTGGCTGGCCCCAGATGCCCGCTCCTCCACAAGGACCCCCCGGGAGCCGGCGCCTCTCCCAGCCCCGGACTGACCAGCACGCTCTCTGCCCCCAGTTCTGCCCGGGCCCCCTCCCCCGCCAGCCATCCTGTCGGCCTCCAGCCAAAGCATCACTCTGTCATGGACGGCACCTCGGGGCCCGGGCAGTGCCCACATCCTGGGCTACCTGATCGAGAAGCGCAAGAAGGGAAGGAACACCTGGGTGGCAGTGAACCAGCAGCCGGTACCTGGTGAGCAGCCTGGCGGTGGTCTGCATCGTCCTGGCCTCCAGAGCCTCCCTGGACGCCCGGCCCGAGGTGCTGTAGCAGCATCTAGCCAGATCACTTTAGTATGACGGTCTCGCTGGCGGTGGTTTACCTCCCGGGGCGTTTGGCAACATCCAGCAATTTGGGGGTGTCACACTGAAGGGGGAAGATGGGGGTGGCCTCTCGTGTGAAGGGACTGAGATGCTGCGGCATGTCCTTCGACACACAGGGCAGTGCCCTCCCCCTGCCACCCCACCCCTTCCCCAAACAAAGAACGGTCTGGCCCAAAGCCTGGTTTAGCAGAAGTCTCACGCCGCGTTTCTCTCTAACGTGAGCTTTCTCATCCGTATGATGACGGGGAGAAGTGTCCCGGCCCCCTGAGTAGCTTCCAAGAAACTGCTTTCGGAGCCCAGAACAAACTCAGAAAAGCCCAGGCTAGTAGGAGAAAGAGGGGTTCAGAGCTCCAGGCAGGCTGTGCTGGGTGCCAGGCTGTGCCCCCCGGAGCCTCAGCCTCCCGTCTCTGGAAAGAGGGCCATGGACTGAGGACACCTTCTGTACCTACACTGCTGAGTGGTTCCGTTTTATTGAAATAGGACAGCAGCTCTAAGGCAGAGGGAACCAGAGCCATGAAGGCATTTGCCCGAGACTTCCCAGCACGTTAGCGGCAGAACCAGACAGGGATTCGGACCCTGAGACCCTGAGCGCACGCTTCTCCCCTTGGAGAGGACGAGTCAGAGCCGGCTAGGGGCTGGGGGGCAGGGAGGTGTAGGGCCAGGCTGGTCTCGTCCAGGCACCGCCCGGCCCCATCAGGCGGGACTAATGTGGGTGGGCTTCCCACAGAGAAGAAGTGGACGGTACTGGACCTGAGGCAGGGCTGTCAGTACGAGTTCCGGGTCACAGCCGTGGCCCCCTCTGGCCCCGGGGAGCCTGGGCCCCCATCGGATGCCGTCTTTGCTCAGGACCCCATGAGTAAGCGGAGTGCCAACCCGGGAGAGGGTGGTGGCCGTGGCATGAGCAGGCCAGGGCAGTCCCGAAGGAGACATCAGGATGGCTGGGGGATAAAGGTCGAAAGGCCCTGCGGGCGAGGCAAACCTTAGGGGCCCCTGGAGTCTTACAGCCCTACACTGAGACCAGACAGGCCCAGGAGCCAGAAATGGGGATTGGAAGAGCGCTTCCCCAGGTCAGCCCGCTCACTTGGTCCCAT
Organism: Orcinus orca; assembly: GCF_937001465.1. Taxonomy (NCBI): domain Eukaryota; kingdom Metazoa; phylum Chordata; class Mammalia; order Artiodactyla; family Delphinidae; genus Orcinus; species Orcinus orca. Next base: position 31,369,150 of record NC_064559.1, read on the forward strand.
CCTGTAAGCATCCCCCAGTGAGGGGACAGCATCCCTACAGGGAGGGGGTGGTCGTAGGGGAGCCTCGCCATCAATTCTCCATCCAGCGAGCATCTGCTCATCGCCACCGGCTGGGGGCTGCCATTGTGTCAGGAACCAGCTGCATCCTTGGGACACTTCTGGTCTAGAGCAGCATGACCTGTGGTCCACATGTCCACGACAGGCAGCCTAGGACATTTCCAAGCCCTACAGAAGAGAAACCTGCCCTGCTTTGTTTGATCCAAATTTCCCAAATTCAAGCAGAGAATACCTGTTCCACGAAACACCTGTCAAAGCACCCCTCCGCGGCCTACAGCTGCTCTTTGCGCCTCTCCTGAGCTCTTACCCTCATGAGCCCGCTGGTGACAAGCCCTGGGGGAGCAGCGCGTTCCTGGCCCTTGTGGATGTGCCAGGGGTGTCCTTCCGTGTCAGCCGGGGCCTGGGGAAGTGGCCGTGGGGCCTGGAGAGACACAGGGAGTCTGGGGGGCTGGGTGCCCAGGGATTGCCCCCAGGTGGCTCCCCAGGTTTGAAGGCCAGAGCCCTGGACCGCCGTGCAGCCTACAGAGCCCTTTACACACCTCACACCTTTGTTCTGAAACCCTTGTGGGTGGGTGGGCCTGTGCTGTTATCATTCCCATTTTACAGGTAAAGAGCACAAAGTATGGACTAAGTACCCAAGGCAGTCTTGACTAGGAGCTTAATGCTCACAACAAAAAGAGAATTCTAGTCTTCAGGGATGTTGGAACCTAAGGACTCATCGTTGAAAACAGCAGATTGGGGGAATTATGGAAGGACAGTTAGGGGAAGGGGGTTGGCAGGTTGGCACGTGGGTGGAAGGAGTCGGGGGAGGCTTCCCGGAGGAGGCGAGCTGGGATGGGTGGTGCAGACTGAAGAAGAGTCCAGGGTAGAGTAAGGGTTTGGGTTCAGGCGGGTGCTTTAGCAAAGCCTGGAGGCGGACCCCTAAGTGAAAGCAATCCCCAGCCGCCCATGGAAAACCAGTGAGTGGCCACCGAGGGGCCTCCCTCAGGAGAGGTGATGTCGCTCCTGACACCCCGTGGTGCCTGGCCAGGACCCCCCGGGCCCGTGAGGGATCTCCAGGTCACGGACACGTTGCACGCCAGCATCACCCTGAGCTGGGCCCAACCGGACCCCCAGGATGGGGACGAAGCGCTGGGCTACGTGGTAGAGCTGGGCGACTCAGCCAGCCCGCAGTGGAGTCCGTGCCACGCAGGCACCGTGCCGGGCACTACCTACACGATCAAGGGGCTGCGGCCTCGGGAGGGCTACTTCGTGCGGGTGACAGCCGTGAATGACGGGGGCCGAGGCCCGCCCACTGCCCTGGACACGGTGGTGCAAGCCATGCCCGTCAGTGGTGAGTCCACCTCCCTTCTCCAGCCCAGGCCCTTCCTGGGGAGGGCCTCTGAGTTGCACCCATGAGCTAGCTGAGCCGGGACCCCCACCCCCCCCCCACCTTAGTGAAGTGTCACGTCTTGGGCGCCTAGTAAGAGCAGGGCACTGGGCTAGGCAGGCCCTTTCAGACACGCATTTTCATTGTAGCTCATGAAAATCCTACAAGGTCAATACTATCCCCAATTTACAGATAAGGAAACCGAGGTCAGCAGTCCACTGCCCTGGGCCGTACCACTGGTATGCGGCAGAGCCTGGGTGCCAGCCAGGTGACTGACCCCAAAGCCCAGGCTCGCTGCAGAACTCTTTGCTGCCTCCCCAGTGTGGCCTGAGAAGGCCGGCTGCCTCTCAGCTCCCGAGTTCACGTCAGGGCAGAAGATGCCCCCGTCCCTGTTACCCGAAGGTGGACTGTCTTCCCCGGGGGCGCTAACTGCTGGAGCAGCTGACCTGTCTTTGGCCCAAGCTGACACTGGGCCATCCCAACAGACCCCAGCTGTCCTTGTGACGATAAGGGAGACACACAAAGAAAATCACCCTGGGTCTGGCCACAACCCAGAGCCCGTCCTGGCTCTGCCCCAAATCCCGGGCTCTGGGGCCACTTCCTGCCTCAGATGGGTAGTTGTTTCATCTGCAAAACACAAGAGCTGGGCTAGTTTCTCACCATCCCCCTCCGTTCCAGCCTGACCCTAAGGCTGCCCCTGACGGCTTCCCTTTCTCAGCCCCCATCCCTCTCCCCCCTTCCCCAGCCCTGCGGCTCCCCCCAGGATTCCCCTCCGGCCCCCTCTCCAGTTCCTGCAGGGCCCCCTGTCCAATGTCCAGTGGGGGTTTCAGCATCACTGGGCTGGCCCAGCGTCTAGTCCCCCTGCAGCCCTGCCTGGTTGGTGACCAGGGCTGGGGCCCAAATGCAGAGGGAGGTGACAGGCCACCCCGTGTGTTCCAGTCTGTCCCAAGTTCCTCATGGACGCCAGCACGAAGGACTCGCTGACAGTCAGAGCTGGGGACACAGTTCGTGTGCCTGTCCACTTTGAGGTGAGCACATCTAGTGGGCTGCAGCAGGCAGTCTCAGCCCTGTGGGCCTCCTCTCTTCCCGGCTCCTTTCTGGCCCCTAGTCAGGGACCTGCGCTTGTGTTGGAAATCAGGCCGCAAAGAGAAGGGGAGGGGAGGGGAGGGGAGGGGAGGGGAGGGGAGGGGAGGGGAGGGTCCTCCTGGCAGGGACAGCCCTCCCCTGGAAGCTGGGTGGCCACTCTGCTCCTGTCCACGACGCCCTCTGGTGGTGGCTTTCGGTAATGCACCTCTAAACCCTCGCCCCGTCCCCTCCCCCCACCCACCTCTCCACCTCCTTAGTCTGGGAAGGGTTCCCTGCAGCGGGGTGATGCCCCTTGACTTCAGAATGTCTGTTGTGAGAGTACGTAGCCTGCGTTTGTACGTGTAGTACAGCAGCCAGTGTGGTTAGAAGCACAGGTGGCTGGATTCAAATTCTGACCTCATGGCTCACTAGCTGTTAGACTTTGGACACATAACTTAACCTCTCTGTGTTCCGACGTCCTCATGTCAAGAGAGGGTATTCATAGTAACTTATCTCAAAGGGTTGTTCTGAGGATTCAAGGAATTAATACTTGAAAGGACATAAATAGTGCTGGGCACATGGCAAGTGCCCAGTATTATTATTGTTGCTGTTGTTGTTAAAATCATCATCACCTGCGTGGGAAACTCATAGGTGGTGGAGTCAGACCCAAACCCAGATCTAACTCTAAATTACATGTTCTTAACTATTAGACCATAATCATGACGATGGTAATGATGACAAAAGTATTTAAGACACACCAAGTGTTTGCTCTGTGTTGGGCCCCGTTCGTACCGTTAACTTCTTGGGTCCCCAGACAAGCCTGTGAGGTAGGTCACCGTTAGCATCCCCAGGTGCCTCTGACGCCCAGAGCTGAGGGTCTCATGGGAGTTGGTGGTGCAGCCATCAGGCAGCTGGACGGGTCCCCCCACCCTGGTCAGGGTCAGGCCACCATACTCTCCCTCCTGGACTATTGCAGGGACCCCCCCAAGTCATACCCCCCCCTTGGCACCCCAGCCTGGGCACCAGGGTGGTCAGCACTCCCCTCCCACGAGTCCTCCCCACTTCCGCCCGCCCTCGCTCCCCCAGCCCCGTGAAGCCAGATCTAATTCCTGGTTAAACCTTACAACAGCGGTTCGTGGCTCACAGAATGAGACGCAGGTGTCTGTATGGGTGTGATGTGCGGGGCCCTTAACGTGTTTGCAAAACCCCCTTTGCAGCCTCCTGTCCTTTCCCCCCACCCTGCTCCCCCCGTGGCTCTACCCAGATGCTCCTCTCAGGATGCTCTTCTCACACTTACACTTCAGCCCAGCTCAAAGCCATCGCTTCCACGAAACTCCCCTCTCACCTCTCCTTCCTCTGCGTCCCAGGCCGCCTCCATGCCGGACGTGACCTGGCTAAAGGATGGCTTGCCCTTGCCTAAAAGAAGTGTGACCTCCATCAAGGATGGCCTCACCCAGCTCCTGGTCCCCGCGGCCAGCCTCGCTGACAGCGGCCTCTACACTGTGGTGCTGAGGGGTCCGCGGGGGGAGGAGGCCACCTATAGCTTCCGCCTCAGGGTGGCAGGTGAGGCAGGCCCGGGCTGGACACGGCTGGGCCGCTCCCCAGGGCCTGGTCACAGGTCTGCGGGATTCCACCCGCCTGGGTGTGCCCGTGACCACACCCTGACCCTTCTTATGCGCCCCAAGGGAGAAAGGAGGAGGGGCCGGGGAGGCGGGTATCACTGTCCTTCTCTCCGGGCGGGGGGGTGGGGGGTGGGTTGGGGACAGTTGAGCACAGCCCTCCCCGGACCTCTGTTGTCCCTCATTTCGGGTCAATGAGCGGAGAGAGTCACCACCATCACATCACTCCAAAGAGCGGTGGCAAGAATTGTCTGTGGTCCTCCCCTGGGATAAAGGTGGTCTCCCCCAGCCCCAGCCCCGGAGGGGTTTCTGAAACCCAGAAATGATGGGCAACTAACAGCGAGAGCTCTGTAACTTGGTCTTATGGAAGCCCCCATTCTGTTCCTGTGTCATTTTACTTACAAGACAAAGTGAATTAAAATGAGTCTTTTTGGAGGTTTCCCACCCTCTAGCAGTAACTGCAGAACTGGCCCAGTTCTCTCTGGCTCCAGCCCCCTGTCTGGCGAGACCGTGTCTCCAGGGCCCTGGAAGAAGTGGGGACCACGGGCAGGTCCTGGGGACATGGAAAGACTCATGGCCCTGGGCAGGGCCAGGTGGGCACTTCCGGCTCCAGCCTGACCCCTCTGTCCCCGCAGCGCGCCCACGGGCCCCGGGGCCCATCCTCCTGCGGGAGGGCACGCTGGGCTCAGTGATCGTCGAGTGGGTGCCGTCCCCGGACGAGGCCGACGGGAGGGCCGCCCCGCTGCACTACACGGTGCTGACGCGCTCCTCCCCGCACGCGCCCTGGCGCCCCGCGGCCGAGCGCCTGCACACCTGCCGCTTCACCCTGGTGGGCGTCCTCCCGGGCCACGAGTACCACTTCCGCGTGGTGGCCAAGAACGAGCTGGGCGCCAGCGAGCCCTCGGACACGCGCCAGCCCTGGGTCGTCCCGCGGCAGCCGCCAGGTGAGCTCCGCGCGGAGAGCGGCGGGGACGGAGGCTGGGAGGGCGGGGACAGCTGCCGGTCCATCGCTCTTCCCACCTCCCGCCCCGCCCACCGGCACCCGGGTCCTCCGCGTCTGCGATTCAGGGTGGGTCCCGCTTCTTCCGCGGGGAGAACGCGAGGAGCGGAGCTGTCTGCGGGTCTTGGGTGGTCTCTCGAGTCAGTGGCAGGCGAAAAGGTAGACAGAGACCAGTTGTTCTCCGAAAACAGAGTCTTTTACAGTCAAATAGATGCGAACCTTCAAAGCAGTTGCCAGAAAAAGCAGGCCGTAAAAAATCAGATGCTCGTTCTCTCACTTTCACGAGTTTCTAAAGTAGAAAAATGTCTGAAAGGTTCCACACCAAAATGCTAGCTGCGGTCATCGGTAGGTAATTGGTTGTGCTTGGTTTTTATTCCTTCTCCTTTTGATTTCTTGTATGTTCCAATTTGTCCACAATGAGCGTGTGTTAGCTTGTAGTACAGAAAAAAGAAGTCCAAAAATTATCTTAAGAAAAGGATAAAAAATGAGTAGAGCAGCCTTGGGGCCAAGTTTGCGGGTGAGACATGGCAGGAAGGTCCAGGCAGTGCCCGAGTTCACCAGGGGCTTGGGACTCGCCGCAGCCCTTCTCTCTTTCTGACCCTCCTCGCCTGCCAGTTTCCACCGCAGACAGGGTCACGGTGAAGGCTCCCAGCTACCAGGAGCCCGACCTGAGACAGAAGCCCCGCTTCCTGGTGGGCCTGCGGACCCACCTGCTGCCCCTGGGTTCTGAGTGCTGCATGACCTGCGCCGTGCAGGGCTGGCCGCGGCCCCGCGTCACCTGGTTCAAGAACGACCAGAGCCTGGCAGGCGACCCCGCCGTGTACAGCACCGACCTGCTGGGCGTGTGCTCCCTGGTCATCCCCAGCGTCTCGGCCGAGGACGGTGGCAAGTACAAGGCGGTGGCCGAGAACACACTGGGCCAGGCCATCAGCACCGCCACCCTCATCGTCATGGGTGAGACGCTACCCGACAGGGGGGCGAGCTGGCCGGGTGGGGGGGGGGCGGCGAGGAGAACCAGAGACGCAGCTCCCGTCTGCCTTCAGGGAGTCCTCAAGGGGCCTGTCCCCTTCTAGAGGGGTGGGCTGGAGTCAGGACAGCGCGGTTCTCCGCCTGGCTCTCGATGAGCTCTGTTATTTAACCTCCACCTTCGGCCCTCCTGGGGCCTTGGTTTGCCCATCGCAGTGGATGAGATCACTGGTGAGCAGCCCTTGGCTTGAAGGGCTACGTGCCACCCACCTAAGCTTCCCACAATGACCTTGCGACCCATTTTGAATGAGAGAGAAAGAGGCTTCTTCTCAGTTGCACCTTCATAAATACGCCCAGAGAGGGACACCTAGTGCCCCAAGGCCACCCTGGTTCTCTCATGGGTATTCCCCAGTAAAGTAAATAATGTGTGTTAATAAGAAAACTAGCCTTTTTTTTTTTATTGTTAGAGTACATTTCTTTTATGTTTTTAGTTTTTATTTTATATTGGAATATAGTTGATTTACAATATTGTGTTAGTCCCCAATAGTATCTTATATTTTGACTAGTTAAAAAAAAAAAAAAAAGTAACTCCTAAACATTTTTAATTAATCGGGATTGACCTTTGTTCAGCAATGGCCCTTTCAACCCGGGAAAGGAATGTTGCGAAGTGCCCAGCTCATGTGCACACCTACCGTTTGGGGGAGGTTACGGTTCCCCACGGGGCCAGGGAAGAACTTTGCCCAAAGTTGGGGAGCATGTGGTGGCTGTGGATCTGAACCCACACGCCCGTGGCAGAGCCCCGAGGCCTGACCCCCTGCGGTGTCACGTTGACCTTCAGGACGACAAGCCGGGATCCTGGTCCTCTGTGTCTTGCAGAATCTAGC